>NW_027362772.1:52197541-53518374 GCF_046119375.1 Phyllobates terribilis | reverse complement strand
TACCTTGGATCTCACTAGCGGGTACTGGCAGGTTCCTGTAGCAGAGGCGGACCGGGAGAAGACCGCATTCACCACCCCGATGGGACTTAGCGAGTTCACCTGCATGCCGTTCGGACTCTGCAACGCCCCAGGAACCTTCCAACGATTAATGGAGTGCTGTCTGGGCCACAGAAACTTCGAGACGGTCCTGTTGTACCTGGACGATGTCATCGTATACTCCAAAACTTATGAGGACCACCTGAAACACCTGGCGGAGGTGTTCGAAGCTCTGGCGAGTTACGGCCTAAAGGTGAAACCCTCCAAGTGTCACCTCCTGAAACCAAAGGTGCAATACCTGGGACACGTGGTGAGCGCTGACGGAGTGGCTCCCGACCCCGATAAGATCACCGCAATCAAAGGATGGCCAAGCCCTTCCAGCGTAAAAGAAGTGCGGCAGTTCCTAGGGTTGGTAGGCTACTACCGAAGGTTTATTCCCGGTTTCACCAAAAAGGCGGCGCCTATGCAGGACCTCCTGATAGGCCAGTCCCGGAAGGCCAAGAACCAGAAGCCGCCCTTCAAATGGGAAGAGCTAGAGGAAGAGTCCTTCCGCCAGCTGAAGATGGCCCTCACGGGGGATGAAATCTTGGCGTATCCGGACTATAGCCAGCCCTTCATCCTCTACACCGACGCCAGTAACGTCGGGCTAGGAGCCGTACTGTCCCAGATTCAGCAGGGGAAAGAGCGAGTAATCGCCTATGCCAGCCGAAAACTGCGACCCACCGAAAGGAATCCCGAGAATTATAGCTCATTTAAGCTAGAGTTCCTGGCCGTGGTATGGGCAGTCACCGAGCGCTTTAAGCATTACCTCGCTTCTTCCCGGTTCACCGTATACACGGATAACAACCCGCTGACACACCTGGACACGGCAAGACTCGGTGCCCTGGAGCAGAGGTGGATGGCCCGTCTGTCCAACTACGAGTTCACAATTAAATACCGGGCAGGGCGCTCCAATACCAACGCGGACGCCCTGTCCAGGATGCCCAACCTGCCGGACGGAGGAGAAGATCCGGAGGGACTGGAAGAAGTTGAACTCCCTGCGTTCCACCGTCATGGGACTATCCAGTATTCCCACCGGGTAAGGAGTAAGCAGGCTGCTACGTTGAACCCCTTACCTCACTACAACTGGGCGGAAACGCAAGACAGCGACCCTGCCGTCCGACTGGTGAAGGAGATGCTGACTCGCCCGGAGGCTAGCCTGGAATCAGACGCTCCAGAGGAAGCCAAACAACTATGGGCAGAGAAGAGTCGACTGTTCCTTTACAAGGGGAAGTTGTGCCGCAGAATGGTTAACTCCAGGACGCATGAACTACTCTGGCAAGTAGTGGTGCCACGAAGAGACGCAGCCATGGTGATGGAGGCATACCACGACGGAGCTGGACACTTCGGGTGGAAAAAGCTGGAGTTCCTGCTGCGCGAGCGGTTCCACTGGGTAGGCATGAGGGGAACCATCGAGAAGTGGTGCAGAGACTGTGGCCCGTGCAATCTGAGAAGGAAGGACCGGGCCAGCCAGAAGACTCCCCTGCAGTCCATCGTCACCCGGCAACCGTTGGAACTGGTAGCCTTGGATCATGTAAAACTGACCCCCAGCAGAAGTGGCTACGTCTACGCGTTAACCATCGTGGATCATTACTCCCGGTTTCTGGTTGTCGTCCCCGTCAAGGACTTAACGGCTCGAACAGCAGCTAGAGTCTTCCAGCAGCACTTTTGCCGTCCACACGGGTACCCGGACCAAGTGCTGACGGACCAGGGACCTGCCTTTGAAGCGGAGGTCTTCCAGGAATTCTGCAATCTGTATGGCTGCCGGAAGATAAGGACGACACCCTACCATCCGCAAACTAATGGACTTTGTGAGAAAATGAACCAGGTGGTAATGGATCTTCTAAAAACGTTGCCCCTGGAAGAACGCAGTCTGTGGCCTGAGAAGTTGCCCGATCTGGTGGACCTATACAACCACATCCCGGTAGGTTCCACCAACTGTACCCCGGCTTACCTAATGAGGGCAAGACCTGGTAAGTTACCTGTTGACCTGGAAATGGGAGTCCTGACGCCCGAGGACACTTCACCAGAAACAGACTGGGACACAGAGAGGCAGCAGCAGTACCGGAAAGTACAGGAGAGCGTGGAGCGAAGTCTCTGTCAGGCTAGGGAAAGACAAGAGAAGACTTACAACCAGTATGCTCCCGCTGTTCCCCTGGTACCCGGAGAGCAGGTCTTGAAGAGGAAGAGACGGCTCCACAAGTTGGACGACCAGTGGGAGAAGGACCCGTACACCGTACTGCCCTCAAGCCACGAGAACCCGAAGGTCTGTACCATCAGTAAAGACGGAGGGGAAACCACAGCCATTGTATCCCGGGACCACCTGAAGAAGTGCCCCGAACAACTGAGGAACCCTGAGGAGGAACAGGAAGACCATCGACCCGTGGAAGAAAGGGAAGATATGGTTAGTACCGTGCTCGGGGACTTCCCTCGGTCTTGGACTCAAGTCAATGGTGCAGTTGTGGTACCCGTACTCACCTTCCTCCAACCATCATCCCAAGAACCTACGGAGCAACGGGTAGATCTGGAAGAGCAGCCGGTCCAGGAGGCAGAAGACTCCACCCAAGCGGAACAGGAGAATCCACCCTCTGCTTATAGTGAGCCTGCCGTACCCCTAGTGAGACAAAGAGCCGGTAGACAGCTGCCCAGTTTACCCTTGACAGCTCCTACACCCTGTAGTTCAGGGCCAGACAGTCAGCTCCGTAGGTCCACTAGGGCCACTAGAGGCCAGTTACCCGCACGTTGGAGGATCTAAATGTTTAAGTTGTTTTACAATGTTTACCTGTTTATTGTTGCTTGTGTGTAATTTTGTGTTTCTAGTTGTTTTTAGGAGTCTTCGGTGGATTTACCGGGAATCCTTTGTATATAGTTGGAGCGTAACCCAGGATGGACTAGAGACTGTTAAGGACTCGGGGTAGGACAGACCCCTACCTGGTTACGTCTCCCTGTGTTGGTGAAATGGACACCTTTGCTTTTCTTCAAAGACTGCACCCGGTTGCGGACATCCGTGACCATCTTATTGTGTTTCCTTATTGTATTTTATTGTTCTTTGATATACCTTGTTATATTTTTCTAAAAAGTGTTTAGTCCCGGAGTACTAAATTTCACTAGGGGGGAGTGTGACACCCCAGGGGTCTGGTTGTCACAGTGATAGAGATATTACGTCTGAGAGCAGGTGGGAGGTCCTTTGGTCAGGGATCCTGTGCATGCCACACCTCCTGCCCAGCCTTGGGAGGGGAAGAACTTCCCCTGTATAAACCCGGGGCTGAGGCAGGGTTAGTGAGTCCAGGAAGAGTAGAGACAAGAGCAGCATAGGAAGCAGCAGAGTCACAAGGAGTCAGGGGCTGGCAGCTAAAGAGCTCGCCCTGACTAAGAAGATTCTTTACCGGACCCGGAGTCCGAGGCTGTGGGGACTAACTTCTACCCAGCAGCAGAATCCGTCAGGCAGGGGATTTCAGGTCCCCTGGCCCAGAAGCCCGAAGGCCCGGTCACACGCGTGGGACCAGCACCGCCATCGTGGAGCGGAAGCCATTAGAAGGCCCCGAGTCACCGGCCATACGGGTGAGCACCACACGGTACACTCAGGGACGTGGGCTACTTACATCAGCTTCTAGCAAGGTAGCCAGAAGAGTACAGTCAGCTTGGGAGGCCTACAACTACGCCTGGCCAGGGGAGATCCCATCTGCTCAAGGACTGACCAGGCCCCGTTCGCTAGCAAGTACTCCGGGAGGGTCTATCGTTGTTACCAGTAAAGACCCTGAACGCTACCATACCGTCTCTGAGTGGTTCCTGCTACCCCCATCATCCACGTCGGCTGCCCTGAGGCCATACCCCTCCCGTTGGGGGTTATACTATCACGCTGCACCATCCTTCCACCGGCCTCAGCGGTCTGCCCTGCAGCAGCAGCCCCCTGGCTGCATTCAACGGGTGGCGTAGTCATCAACCATTTTCTACCGCTAACAGACTGCCGTCCAGTTTGACTCCCTGGGCACGGACCGGGTCACCGCCACGAGACTACAACCCTAAACAGATCCGGCTCCGGGTAAGCTCCCGCGTGCGCAACGCAGCGCGACACAGGCCCAGGGGCGCGTCACAACGACCCCACTAGGCTTAGTGGAGGTCCTGGCACAGCTCCCCCGAGATCGGGAGTGTGCACAGACTGCGCTGGAGGGCCTCGCACGGAGGATGGCCCGGGTGCAGCGAGAGACGTTGGCGGAGTGGAGCCGTGAGATGGTCCAGCAGACAAGAACTCGTCAGCGGAGCACGCCACCCGAGACGAGGAGACAGACCGCCTCTGAGGATGGCGCAGGAGGACTGAAGGCCGGAGACGGCGCCGAGAAGGGAGCCGAACGAAAGGAGGCAGGTAAAGGGGACGTCTCTACCCCAAACCGGGAAACCGCGCACCTGCCCCAGCTCCCCGTCGCAGAGCCCGAAGTATCCCCTGCCGTGCCCATCGCTGCAACGTCACCGCCGCAGACTAGGCCTCAAACGGGAGCCGCGACCCCTGTGACGTCACACGCCTCGACCCCGAGCGTGACCAAGCAGGAAGTACCACCAGCCTGGTCGCAGGGCCTAGTACCCCCGGGCGCCGCAATACCAACAGCGCCCCCTACCTCCGCGGAGCCACCGGCCTGGTCGCAGGGCCAAGTAGCCCAGGGCGCCGCCGTCCTTACGGTGCCCTTCACTTTCCAGGTGCCCCAGGCCTGGCCGCAAGGCCTGGGCAACCCGGGCGCCACCACCACCGCGCCCATAAAACCAAGAGTGCCGCATCTGGGAGAAGATCTGTTCGCCCAACATACGTGCCCGGATGGGCAGCCCTTTATATGGCCACCGGAGTTTCACCATCCCCGACTCCGGAAAGAGAGACCCTTAGACGAGCCCCTGATTCCGGTTCCAGAGCCCGTAAAAAGGACCTCGCCCCCGCTAGAGGAGGCACAGTTTGAGTGGGACCCCACCGGAGAAGATCTCATGGGGTTCACTCAGGAGACTCGGGCGGCCGCAGCGGAGCGTGCAGAGTGCTGCCGCCAGCAGCTCGAGGTCTTTGAGAGGGAGCGGAGAGAGAGGCGGGTCCGGGAACAACAAGCTCAAATAAAGAGCGCGGAGCAGAAGAGCCGGGCCAGGAGGAGTCCCCGTGCAGCTCATGGTCCCCCTTCCACCGGGACTGTGATCAAGTTTAATATGCAGCACGGGTGGGGCTTCATCCGAGATCACCGCACCCCAGGCGACGTCTTCGTGACAAGAAGAGACGTTGAGTCCCACCTACCGGAGGGACACAGAGGACGTGACTTGTATGTAGGGGACGAGGTCACCTTCACCCGGCACAAGTGTGCCAAAGGACCCTACGCCCTCCATGTGCATCGCCTGACGGAGGAGGAGCTGCGGTGTGAGGAGGAGCAAGAGGACCCGGACGGGTCTGAAGCTAAAGGTAACCACAAAGAAAGAGCAGGAGGACGTCGTCGTTGAGTACAGCGGAGTAGAAGCTGTATATAGTTGCCCGTCGGGGCACAGTGAACCGTTGCCGCTAATATAGTCCCCGTTGGGACCAGAGAATTGAACTGTTACCCGTATTTCCCTTAATCCCTCTGACCGAGGACTGAGAGCGGTCATCCCTTTCCTAAATACCTGGCCGAGGACTGAGAGCGGCCATATCCCCTTGTATATAGTTGCGCTTCCTAAAGCGCCCCCTACCGGTTTTATAGGAAAACCATTTTTCTAGAGAAACTGTTTCACTTTTCCCGGGCACACGTTGCACAGTGTCCGGAGGAGGAGCTAGAAGCAAGAGAAGTCTACGAGAATGTTATTTATGAAAAAAAAAAAAAAAAAGTTTTATTGCTGATATATATGTTTTATATGTGTTTATTATGTTGTTTATGCAAAAATTGTATGTTTTGGTGTTTTTATATCTTACAGCCCGAGGACGTGCTGTGATTTACCAGGGGGGAATGTAGCACCCTGAGGATTCGGCTGCTACAGGGGTATTGCACCTCAACCCAGAGGTGTGGTATTCCACTCCCGGGTAAGGATGGAGTGTGGAACTGAGCTCAGAAAGCTGCATGCACTACACACATCCCATTTCCGAGGAGCAGACCAACGGTACTCCCACTTAGAAATGTGCAGGTACGACCGAGTCTGTTCCTGGCTGGAGTGGGAGGGGGGTGGTACATCCCAGTAGTGTAGGGGCAGATAGGGGGAGCAGCCTGGGTAAAGTTAGGAGCTCATTGGGTGCTGGTCACCTGAGCTCACACATAGAGGGAGTATTTAAGGTGGGCACCATCTAAGATCAGGGTCAGTCAGTCTGTGAGGAGCCAGAGAGACATCAGTCTTTGCAGAGAAGTCAGAGGAGGAGAGCAGAGGAGCAGAGCAGCCCCAGGCCCAGAGTGAGAGAGGAGAAGAAAGAAAGACCCAGAGGGGGACACAGAAGGAACTCTGAGAACCCAAACTAAATCAAAGGGTGAAGAGTTGGCAACAGGGTACCGGATCCCAAACTGGTGGGGGCTAAAGCATACCCCAGCCAGAGACCGGAGGCCGTGGGCAGGATCTGCCACGGCCACCCACCACATCCACCCTGAAGGCAAACCACGTGTAGGGTCAGGGAACCCAAGGCCAAGGGTCTCCCAACAGAAGGCCCGAGGGAGCTGGACCTAGGTGGATCCCTGGTGGGGACGGCCAGAAGAAAGGACAAGAAGGAGGGCTCAGGGACACGCTCCGGACTTGCTTGTGGGGTTGGCTGAATCCAGGACCTGGTGGACACAGCACGGCTCGGGTGGTCACTTAAGGCCGGAGTGACCGGAATATCTGCAGTAAGTAAACACCCTGAACTGCACAACCCGACTCTGTCTTTAATTATCATCTACGCTGCACCACCACAACCCCCATCCTCTGCACCTGACCCCCTGAGGCCATACCCCTCCCGTTGGGGGTTATACTATCTAAAGCTGCACCAACACCATCAGCCTCAGCGGACCCTGCTGCAGCGGCGGCCGTAGTGACCGCAATCCAACGGGTGGCGTAGTCGACATAACGAACTTTGTAACATCTGTAGGACTGCCACATACTCTGAGCTTGACACCCTGGGCACGGACCGGGTCACAGCCACTCGGAGACTACAACCCCCATCTGATCCGGCTCCGGGTATTCCCCTAAAGAATATGGCCCAGGGGGCGCGTCATTTACTCATACTATAGCCTGGGAATCAGAGGTCGACTCCAGCGCTTCTGTGAATCCAGACGAGGAAATGATCTGCACTGATGCCCAGAATCTTTATGAGTCGGATCCAGGACCAGACGCAGAAGGTTCTGACCATAATGTAGACCCTCATTCCCAAACTGTAACTCCTGTTGGTGGAGACAATGAGGAAGACGATGATAAGACTCAAATACCTGATTGGAGCGACAACTTTAGTTTTTTGTCAGGGCAGGAACAGGTTGGCTCTGAGGACGACGGGTGTGATAACGCACAGGGTGATGATGATGAGGTCGGAGATCCCACTTACTGTCAACCCACAGTCAGCCAAGAGATGAGGTCAGCAGAGGAGGTGGAGGAAGATGCTAGTGACGACGAGGTCAGGTTGCGCCTTCCTGGACAGAGACGTAGTACTGGAAGCACGTCAACAAATGCATCCTCAAACACAACTCTGCCTCTCACCACAAGTCATGGTGGCTCTTCAGGTCGCATGGGTGCTAAGCCTTGCATAGCCTGGGCATTTTTTCAGATCGATAAAGATGACCCAACTCGTGTTATCTGTAACATTTGTCAGCAAAAGCTAAGTAGAGGCCAAAAAATGCATAGTTTGAGTACTTCATGCATGAACCGGCACATGGACATGAAGCATAAGTTGCAGTGGGAAGCTCAGTGTGCTACAATGCGGTCTAGCCGGCCGGGCCAACCACCGTCTGCCATATCTTGTGCATCCGCGGCCTCTTCATCCTCTGTGACTGGGGGGACAGCAGTCACACCTGTTTTGGGGCGCAGACCTGCCACCTCTTTACCCGCAACAGCCAGCGTGATTGGCAGGTCATCATTTTCTTTGGAGGTGGTAACACCAGCTGGTCTTGAGCGCTGTCCGACATCGATAGCACCACCTTTGGATCAAGGCAACCTAACATGTCCGCCTGCATCTTCCTCACAGACCGGCAGTTTGCCGGGGACACCCTTATCAACCCCGTCTAAGCACAATAGCCAGCCCTCGGTCCCTCAGATGTGGACAAGTAAAAGACCATTTCCTCCTAGCCATGAGAAAGCTAAGAGGTTGAATTTCACCATCTGCAAGCTCTTGGCTACAGAAATGCTGCCTTTCCGCCTGGTGGACACAGAGGATTTTCGAGACCTTATGTCCGTCGCAGTGCCCCAGTACCAGATGCCCAGTCGGCACTACTTCTCAAAGAAAGGTGTGCCTGCGCTCCACCAGCATGTCGCACACAACATCACCGCTTCTTTGAGAAACTCTGTGTGTGACAGGGTGCATTTCACCACAGACACTTGGACGAGTAGGCATGGACAGGGGCGTTACATGTCGCTGACTGGGCACTGGGTAACTATGGTGACAGCAGGACAAGGGGCTGCTGTCCAAGTCTTGCCGTCCCCACGAGTTGTGCGTCAATCCTCTTTATGTCATTTTTCCTCCACTGCTTCTGCCTCCTCAACCTCCTCTCGGTCTTCCACCTGCACCCAAAGCCTGTCTGGTCATGCCACAAGCTTTCTAACTGCGCAGAAGGGATCCTGCACACCTCCTTACTATGCTGGCAGTAGGGCTCAACGTCATCAGGCGGTTTTTACATTGAAATGTCTGGGAAATGTGAGTCACACAGCTGAGGAGTTGTGGTCAGCTCTGGAGAACCAATTTCATGAATGGTTGTCTCCACTGGACCTGAAACCAGGGAAGGCCGTGTGCGACAATGCTGCAAACCTGGGTGCGGCCCTTCGCCGGGGCAATGTCACACACGTGCCTTGTATGGCTCACGTGTTGAACCTGGTTGTCCAGCAATTTTTAGCCCACTATCCCAGACTAGATGGCCTTCTGCAGAGGGCACGGTCGCTGTGTGCTCACTTCCGCCGTTCGCATCCCGCAGCTCAGCGACTTACATCTCTACAGAAGTCGTTGGGCCTGCCACTTCACCGGCTAAAATGCGATGTGCCTACCCGGTGGAATTCAACTCTGCACATGTTGCAGCGACTGTGGCAGCACCGACAAGCCCTGGTGCAATACGTTCTGACGTATAGCCTGGGCCAACGAGATTCAGAGGTGGGGCAAATCACGCTGGAGGAGTGGTCTCAGATCAGGGACCTATGCACCCTTCTGCACAGTTTTGAAATGGCGACGAAGATGTTTAGTGCTGACGATGCCATTATCAGCATGACTATTCCGGTGATTTACATGCTGGAGCACATGTTAAACAGAATTCGGAGTCAGGTGGTGGCACAAGAGGAGGTGGAGGAAGTAGAGGAGGAGGAGTTGTATGCGGAAGGGCTAACATCTGCAAGGTCCAGACGGTCGGCAGCACCAGGGCGGCAGGCATGTGAGGGTGGGGGAGATGATTTTACCAGGGCGCATGGTAGCAGCCAAACTAGTGAGGAAGGTGCAGGAGCCCAGGAAGAAGTGGAGGACGAACTGATGGAAGACTCATCAGATGAGGGAGACCTTGATCACATTTCTGTTGTGCGAGGTTGGGGGGAGAGGACAGAGGAAGGAAGCATGATTGTTACCTCGCCACCAACACAACAGGGACTTGGTGCTCCTGGATGCGCAACACACATGAGTGCCTTCTTGCTGCACTACCTGCAACATGACCCTCGAATTGTGAGAATTAGAAATAATCCTGACTACTGGGTTGCCACACTGTTAGATCCCCGGTACAAAAGTAAATTTGCAGAAATTATTCCTGCCATAGAAAGGGATGCACGCATGCAGGAGTATCAGCAGAGACTGTTGCAGAATCTTACATGTGCTTTTCCACAAAATACCAGTGGTGCACGTAGTGAATCTCACAGTTCCAACTTGCCAACCGTGGTCTGTATGGAATTGTTCAATAAAGGGCCCAAAATTAAGATAACATAGATGGGAGAGGTCTCTATGAATAGGAATTCCTAAGTATTTGATACCCTGTGAGGGCCAGGCAAAGGGAAAGTTGGACTGGATGGAATCCTATATGGATTTAGGGAGGGAGACATCGAGGGCCTCAGACTTCGCTGCATTGATTTTAAAATTTTACCATGTAACAAAGTGATCTATTTCAGCCATAACAGCAGGGATGGATATATGTGATTGAGTGATATATACTAGGACATCATCAGCAAATAGAGAGCACTTGTACTCGGTGCCTCCCACCTCAATCCACCTAATATTGGGGTTATGGCGAATTGATGAGAGCAGGTGCTCCGTCACTAGGATGTATAAGAGAGGGGACAGAGGACATCCCTGCCTTGTCCCATTGGTGATTGTGAAAGGTGATGAAAATGTTCTGACGCACCCCCTGGGCCTTGGGACACCCGGAGCCGGACCCTTTTTGGTGGATGCTGGTGGTTGTAGTCTTCGTGGCGGCGATCCGGTTCCGTGGCTCAGGGCGGTCAAACCAGTGGCGGAACTATTTATGTGGTTTTGATGTTTAAATGTCCGACTACGCCACCCGTGGATTGCGGTCAGAGTGAACCGCCGCTACAGGGCAGACCGCTAAGGCTGGTGTTGTGGGTGCAGCAGAGCGTAGCATAACTCCCCACGGGAGGAGTATAGCCTCAGGGCAGTGTATGCGGAGGATGGGGGTGATGGTGCAGGGCAGCAGCAGTAACGACACGGAGTCAGTGATGCAGTTCAGGGCCTTTACTCACAGTTCTTATTATCCAGACCACGTCTGCAGGTAACGGCTGCCCACGTCGTACTGTGCTCACCAGGTGAGGGGCTCAGACAACTCCCAGATAACTTTGGAGCGCTTCACAGGACCCCCTTTGTGTGTCCTTTGTCTGGCCTTTCTTACCAACACTTCTGTCCGGCTGCCTCGGGCCTCCTCTTGGTAAACTTGGCGCCAGTTTCCCTGACCCTATGTGGTACCTTCCTAGCGGGTGGAGCAAGGGGCTGCGCCACATAAAATGTCAGAGCCTCCGGTTTCTAGCTGAGGGTCGTTTCCTGCCTCCACTAGTTCGGGGACCGGTCTCCCCCTTTGGCCTGACCCCTCCACGCAGGTGGATTCGGGCGTGCGGTGGCGACTCGCCCGTCCGCACCCCTGGGATCCCTTCATTCCTCGTTCCTGGAGCCTTCTCCGCTCCTCTTCCTTCCTTCTCCCTCTTGCAGGCCTGGGCCTCTGTTACTAGGCCCGCCTCCGGAGCAGAGCTCATGCAGAGCCCCTGCTCCCTGCCACTTCTGCTCAGACTTCTCTGCACTGAACTAAGATGGTGCCCACCTTTTATACTCCCTTCTCAATGCACCCAGGAACTGCTTCCTCCCTGCTCCTGCACTGCAGGGTTCCCCTTCCTCAGTGTTCCCTCCCCCCACTCCAGCCAGGGACAGGGACTGTCGTGCCCATCTCAGGGGCATATTGGTCGCCCTGCCCCACGGCAATGTGGTGTAATGCATGCAGGTGTCGGGTCCTGATCCACACTCCATCCTTATCTGAGAGTGAGATATCACACCTCTGGGTGAGGTGCAATACGTCTGTAGCAACCGAGCCCTCGGTGCTACAGTTCCATTTATCTTCAGCCTAGATGACGTATTGTGATACAGGGCCGTGATTTTGGCTATAAAAGGGTCCCCTAGACCCCTACCCCAAGCTTTTTAAGAGAATCATATATGGCGTGCCAGGAGACTCTATGGAATGCTTTCTCAGCATCCAACGAGAGTATCTACTTACAAATTTTTAACTGCATCTAGCCCAGGAAATACTTTGTGCCTAGTAGCAGTGTCTGCTAGTCAGCGGATTATCCCGGCTGTTAAGCAAGCTACACCACCTGTAGTTTGGACACTTAATTTTTTCAAAGGAAATGCTTCGGGACCACGGGATACTTAGTGAAGAGCATCAGGAGGCACCCCAAGGCATAGGGGCTGGGACTGGCACTAGGATGCCTTGCGGTGGACAGCCGAGCTCGATCCTTATAAAAGCTTTTTAACTGCAGCAGCTTTAGTGGACGCTACTGGAGCTGGAATTACGCGGCTGCTGGCATGAGACTTGCCCTCCAATAGATCCTTGTAAATGGATTTAAAGTGTATTCATTCAAATTAGAGGGACAATTTAAATTAAAAAGCTTAGAGCTGCCTCCACCACAGGGGGGCTCTCTCGACCCACCAGCGGACAGGCACCAGTATTGGGAGAGGGGGGCTGGCCGTCAGGGTTCACCGCGGCTCTGGCACAAACCCGGCGACACGGAGGTGGCACGGGCAGGAGCGGACTGAACGTGTCGGCTTCTCACTTTTTGGATTTTAGAAGGGCATGACATGCCTATATCTGTGTCTCCCCCTCCTTTTACTCCTCCACCTCTTTTCTTTTCGCATGACTATATGTACTTGTCACTTTTCCATGTGTTAGTTGTGTCTTCTGAGCAGTTTGTCAGCTTTTGGACACCTTTGAAGGTGTTTTCTATGTGTTTCTATGTGTTTTTGTTTGCCTGCCATTGGTTTTAACGGTGTTCGAAGGTGTTCGACGAACAGTTCGACGAACAGTTCGGCGAACACACGGGTGTTCGACGAACCGAACCGAACTCGAACACTACGGGGGTGGCTCAACACTAATAAAGAGTCCGGAGGCCATAGGGGTTGACTTCCAGGGTTTTTACTCACGTTGGAGAGTACAGCTGCAAGGCTTCTCCCTGCCCCTCGCGGGGTTCTGCGGTCACCAGGGATGGGGATCCGACAACCTCCGAGTAATTCAAGTGCTCAATCAGGACCCCGCACCAGAGTGTTCCTAAACTTCAGTCTGAGTCCTTTCCTGTCTGTGTTTATGTAGATACGCCGGGTTTCCCTCTGGACTACGCTCAGAAAAAGGGTACAGGTGGCAGCTCCGCTCCGTCCGTTACCCGGTGGGATCCTCAGGGCCTGCCGGGCTTCCCTGACTAGGACGTAGAGTAGCAAAGTCAGGTGTCGGGGGCCGGTACCCCTCTTGCAGTCGGAATCCCTCTGACTAGATCAGAACAGCGAGGACAGGTGGCGTATACCGCTCCGTCTGCATCCCCCTTGGATCCTTTTGCGGTGGAGCTACATTCCTAAGCTCCAGGCCTTCTTGGTCATGGTCCTTGACCGGGTTGAGACATACGTTAACTCCAACCTGCCCCTTGACCCAAGGCCAGGGTACGAGGGCCGTGTCTCCATCCGCTGCAGGTTCACCCAGAAGCCACGTTCAGGGATGGAGATCACAATCAAAGAACCACGAGCCAAGATGGCTGTTTATTAAATATGGAATATTAAGTGTAAACTAAATGTGCGTCCTCCACCCTCACCCACTACATGGTTCCCCCTATCTCTTGGTTCCCCAGTCTCCCAATTCCCAGTAGGGGCAGCACACTAGTGCCTACTAGCCCCCTCTGGTGGGAGAAGTGTGGTGTTGGATGTGGAGGTGGGGTCCTGACCATTGCACCGTTCTTACCTCAAAGGAGGAACACCACACCCCATTGAAGAGGTGCAGCATCCCTGTGGCGGTCGAACCCTCAGGGGCGCCACATTCCCCCCTGGTGAAACACAGCACGGGCTGCAAAGAGAGCAAAACCTGGTACAGTCTTTTTATATTTTTGTAAGCAGTAAACAATCTTCCCAATATGGGAGGCACTTCTCCTTTAACGTTACAAACTGCACATAATGTAAAAGTACAAAAGTATAAAAATATAAAAGTATAAAACCATCCAGAGACATTTATGCATAGACAGACGGGTTAAAGTGCAAGGACGAAGAGTCAGTTCAGAAGCGCGAGGGACCTGTCCCAAACCCCCAACGTAGGCCCTGGGGTGGCTGCAGGGCATGAAGATCCCGAGTTGGACCTCCAGGAGAGACACTCCAGACAGGTTTTTCTTCTGAGGTCTGAGGTAGAAATAGCCACGGTTTTACATAAAACCAATAAGGAGCACCTAAAGAGATGCAAACTATTTACAGATAAGGAGTCTGTCTGCTGCAAGTCCGCAGGGACAAATGTCTCTATAAACCGGGGAAAGATATTAAAACATAAACATCAACATAATAGCTTTGAACAGGTTACAGCCGCCGGGGCTGCATAATCCTCGGGTCCCCACCGGGGAAAAGGCTCATTCCTCCCGACGGAGGCTGACCGGTCCTCCATGGCCGAGCGCGAGGGGACATCACTCCTGGACTCCTTGTGGACATCCAGGGCGTACCACCCCCGCACCCCGTGGTGGCGGGTGTACGTGACTATGTCACCCGGGAAGAGGTTCCGGCCAGGGTGTCCCTTTTTCAGCCGCGGCTTGATGTCCCGCCGGCTGACGAAGACGTCGTGCTCGTGTTGGGAACTCCGGATGAATCCCCATCCCACCTCATGGTGGAAGCGTTCAACTTGCCCTTCTACACGGGGGCTAGGACGGGTTGCTTCTGTAGCGCCCCGAGGGTTCGGCCGCTACAGGGGTATTGCACCTCTGCCAGAGGTGTGATATTCCACTCCCCGGTAAGGATAGAGTATGGACCAGGGCTCAGTTAGCTGCATGCATCACACACACCCCATTTCCGGGGGACAGCTCAACGGTGCTCCCATTAGTACAGTAATGCAGGCACGACAGACTATGTCCCTGGCTGGAGTGGGGAGGGGGGAGGAAAACCCAGTGATGTAGGAGCAGAAGGGGACGGTTTCTGAGCATAGGTAGGAGCTCATTGGTTGCTGGTCACCTGAGCTCACACACTAGGGGAGGGTATATAAGGTGGGCACCATCTTAGTTCTGAGTTGTCGAGTTCACTGAGAGAAGGAGTTCAGCCAGAGAGGGCTGACAGGGAGCTGTGGCTCAGTCTGGGCCCAGCTCCACGAGGCAGGCCTAGGGTGAAGCCCGGAGCCAGAAGGAAGGAACAGAAACAGAAAAGGAACAGAAAGGAACAGCAAAGAAAAGAGAAGTACCCAAAGTGTAGAAGGGCTCAGAAACAAGAAGGAAGAAGGGACCCTAAGAACCCATGAGAATACCGGGTGAAGGGTCAGGCAGATTAAGGGTACCGGATCCCAAGTTGGTGGAGGAGAAACCACCCTCAGCCAAAGACCGGAGGTCGCGATCATTTATTGGTGCGACACCTCACCAAACCTGCTAGGAAGGCACCATATAGGACAGTGGGGAACGGGGCCCACGTTTACCCGCGCAGATCCGCGGTAGCTGGACAAAAGTTGGTCACTGGTGGGGCAGGCCAGAGAAAGGATAGAAGGGGGTCCTGTGCCATATTCCTGAACTGCCTGGGGGTTGACCGAGCCCCTCACCTGGTGGACGCAGCGCGGCTCGGGCAATACTGGCTGGGAATATACGAACTGTGAGTAAAAGACCCTGGACTGCAACACGTTGTCTTTGTGCTTTTTGCTTCGCCAGCACTAACGGTACTGGGACTCCCTGCACCATCACTTCCCGTGGGGAGTTATACTACCTCAGCTGCATACACCATCAGCCTCAGCAGTCTGCCTTGCAGCGGCGGTTCATAATAGCCGCCATCCACGGGTGGCGTAGTCGGACATTACCTACAGTACATCATAGACTACCACTGGTCTGACCACCCTGAGCCACGGGACCGGGACGCCACTACTACTCCCAGCATTGCCCTGAAGTCCGGTCCCGAGTGCCCCAAGGCCCAGGGGGCGAGTCACTTCCTCCTGGCGGGCCCTGGATTTTGCAGCCTTGGCGCGCACCTCGAGGTGCTCGCAGCGAACTTCCCTCTGGCGTTGCTCCCGGCTGAGCTGGAGGATCTGCTGACAGCACAGCTCGCTCCTCCTGCGCGCTTCAGACCGGGTCTCCTGGGGGAAGCCCATCAGGTCCCCCCCCTGGTTGTCCCAGGCCCACTCTTCAACCCCCGGCCAGATGACTGTAGGTGCGGGCAGCGGTGACAGTAGGGGCTGCTGCGGGTCCTCAAGAAGTGCGGACCAGTCCGGGTTGGGGTCGGTGGATACCCCAGCTGACTCAGGCTCTTCCGAGTCGGGATGTGGGAGGCAGCGCAGGTCCCCGCCGATAGCAGAGGCTTCTAGCTCCGGGGCAAAGACCTGCTCCCAGGTGACCGCGCCGGGCAGCAGGTACTCGGTCATGAGATCCAGGAGAGGCACGGTGGGCTCAGCAGCCGGGACAGGGGTATCACACTCACCCACTCCAGAGCTGCTCGCGACCTCTGTTGCTGCCTCCTCCTGATCTGCTGCTCCTTGGTGGCGGGTCCGGATGCGCAGCAGCATTTCTTCCCGCCACGCAGCGGATGCCGCTTGCTGGGCCTCAGCCACTCTCCGAGCGAGACCCGGGGCTTCCTGGTGGAGAAACTCGATATCTCCAGCTGTTAGGATTGTGCCACTTCGCTCCCTGACGGGAGAAGAACCTGGGCTGGGTTCGGAAGGTTCCGCCTGACTCGCTCCAGCAGGCACAGACCCCGTAACGATCGCGGCTCTCTCCAGCAGCCGCCGACATCAGTGCAGTGTATTGCTGTGCAGAGACCGGCTCTCTGCACAGCAATACCAGTGTCAGCCGCCGGCCTATCAGAGGCCAGCAGCTGACATCTGCGTCCCAGCGCAGCGGCGTATGACGTCACTGCCATGCGCAGATGTCAGCTGCTGGCCTCTGATAGGCCGACGGCTGACACTGGTATTGCTGTGCAGAGAGCCGGCCTCTGCGCGGCAATACACTGCATTACTGCGCTGAAGTCGGCGGCTGCTGGAGAGAGCCGCGATCGTTAAGGGGTTTGTGCCTGCGGGCCACAGGTACATAAAGGACGCCGAGGGAACGGAGGACAGGTGAGAATCTTTTTTTTTTTTTTCTCTGTCATGTGAAATACAGCACAGGGGGGCACTATGCGCAGTATGGGGGGACGGGGACCCTGACCGCAGTATGGGGGGACGGGGACCCTGACCGCAGTATGGGGGGACGGGGACCCTGACCGCAGTATGGGGGGGACGGGGACCCTGACAGGCAGTATGGGGGACGGGGACCCTGATCGCAGTATGGGGGGAACCTGGATGGGGGACATGTCTGAAAGATAAGGACCAGGATGGGGGACCATGTCTGTAATATGGGGGACCTGGATGGGGGACCATGTCTGTAATATGGGGGACTTGGATGGGGGACCATGTCTGTAATATGGGGGACCTGGATGGGAGACCATGTCTGAAATATGAGGGACCATGTCTGCAATATGGGGCACCATGTCTGCAATATGGGGGACCTGGATGGGGGACCATGTCTGCAATATGGGGGACCTGGATGGGAGACCATGTCTGCAATATGGGGACCATGTCTGCAATATGGGGGACCTGGATGGGGGACCATGTCTGCAATATGGGTGACCATGTCTGCAATATGGGGGACCTGGATGGGGGACCATGTCTGCAATATGGGGGACCATGTCTGTGTAGCACCCCGAGGTCTCGGCTGCTACAGGGGTATTGCACCTCAAACCAGAGGTGTGATATTCCACTCCCGGGTAAGGATGGAGTGTGGACCAGGGCTCGGTAAGCTGCATGCACCACACACACCCCATTTCCGAGGAACAGACCAACGGTGCTCCCACTAGACAGAGTGCAGGCACGACAGCTTCTGTTCCTGGCTGGAGTGGGGAGGGGGAGGAAAACCCAGTGGTGTAGGAGCAGATAGGGGTGGGTTTCTGGGCATAGATAGGAGCCCATTGGTTGCTAGTCACCTGGGCTCACACATAGAAGGAGGTATATAAGGTGGGCACCATCTTAGGTCAGTGTTCAGTTCAGAGAGGAGGAGAAGAAGAGAGGAGCTCAGCCAGAGAGGGCTGACAGGGAGCTGTGGCTCAGTCTGGGCCCAGCTCCAGAGGCAAGCCTGGAGTGGAGGCCTGAGACAGCAGAAAGAGAAAGGAGAAGAAACAGGAAGGAAAGTAAGAAAGGAACTGAAACAGAGGAGAAAGGAGGCAAGGAACACAAAGAAAGGCCCAGAGACACGAAGGCAGAAGGAACCCCATATTCCCAGAGGAGATACTGGGTGAAGGGTTGGCAGAGCAGGGTACCGGAACCCGAATTGGTGGAGGCGACTAATCCTCAGCCAAAACCGGAGGTCGTGACCACATCTTGGTGCGACCCCTCACTACATCCACCAGAAAGGCATACCGCATAGGGTCAGGGAGACCGGAGAGAGGTTTCACCAACAGAAGGCCCGAGGAAGCTGGACAAAGGTGGGTCACTGGTGGGGACGGCCAGTAGAAAGGAAGAGAGGGGAGCTTTCAGCCACACTCTGGAATTGCTTGGGAGTTGACCGAGTCCCTCACCTGGTGGACGCAGCACGGCTCGGGCGGTCACTGCTGGCCGAAGTGACCGGAGCAACAACTGTGAGTAAAGCTTTGGAAACTGCACCACACGTCTCTGTGATTCCTTGCCGCTCCAGCACCACTAGCACTGGGACCCTCACACCATCACTACCACCATCATCCACATTAGCTGCCCTGAGGCAATACTTCTCCCGTGGGGAGTCATCCCATACTCAGCTGCGCAAACAACATCAGCCTCAGCGGTCTGCAGCGCAGCGGCGGTCCCCACTGACCGCAATCCACGGGTGGCGTAGTCGGACACTTATTACCATACAAATAGACTGCCACTGGTTTGACCACCCTGGGCACGGACCGGGTCACCGCCACGGAGAACTACAACCCCCAGCGATCCGGCTCCGGGTACTCCCCCTGCACAGCAGCAGCGCACAGGCCCAGGGGGCGCGTCATCTGCAATATGGGGGACCATGTCTGCAATATGGGGACCATGTCTGCAATATGGGGGACCTGGATGGGGGACCATGTCTGCAATATGGGGGACCATGTGTGCAATATGGGGGACCTGGATGGGGACCATGTCTGCAATATGGGGGACCATGTCTGCAATATGGGGGACCATGTTTGCAATATGGGGGACCTTGATGGGGGACCATGTCTGCAATATGGTGGACCATGTTTGTAATATGGGGGACCTGGATGGGGGACCATGTCTGCAATATGGGGGACCTGGATGGGAGACCATGTCTGCATTATGGGGAACCTGGATGGGAGACCATGTCTCCAATATGGGGAACCTGGATGGGAGACCATGGCTGCAATATGGGGAACCTGGATGGGAGACCATGTCTGCACTATGGGGGACACGGATGGGAGACCATGTCTGCAATATGGGGGACCTGGATGGGAGACCATGTCTGCAATATGGGGGACCTGGATGGGAGACCATGTCTGCAATATGGGGGACCTGGATGGGAGACCATGTCTGCAGTATGGGGGACCTGGATGGGAGACCATGTCTGCAGTATGGGGGACCATGTCTGCAGGATGGGAGACTATGTCTGCAGTATGGGGGACCTGGATGGGAGACCATGTCTGCAGTGTGGGGGACCTGGATGGGAAACCATGTCTGCAGTATGGGGGACCTGGATGGGAGACCATGTCTGCAAGATGCCGCTTGCTGGGCCTCAGCCACTCTCCGAGCGAGACCCGGGGCTTCCTGGTGGAGAAACTCGATATCTCCCGCTGTTAGGATTGTGCCACTTCGCTCCCTGACGGGAGAAGAACCTGGGCTGGGTTCGGAAGGTTCCGCCTAACTCGCTCCAGCAGCGTCCATGTCCACTCCTGAAGATTGCGAGTCTCCAACTGCTATGGCCGCACCTTGTTGTTTTTCCATTCCCACCTCTTTTTGGGGCGGCTCCAGGGCAGTAGGCTGACAGGCACGCCTTCGTACATCCCATCCATTTTGACGGGCATTACCCCGCGGATAGTCTCTGATGGAAGGGGCGGTCTGCTCTTTTGGCACCATAGTAGAGCCAGGCCCACGATAGGAGGTGCTAGGAGACTGTCTTTTTGCTGCACTATGGCGTCCGTTTTTCTTGGGTGGGCGCCATTTTAAGTGGAAATGACAGTCTAAGGCAGGGGTCTCAAACACGCGGCCCCTCCGGCTGTTTCTTGCGGCTCGCAGACACAGACCCCGTAACGATCGCGGCTCTCTCCAGCAGCCGCCGACATCAGTGCAGTGTATTGCTGTGCAGAGACTGGCTCTCTGCACAGCAATACCAGTGTCAGCCGCCGGCCTATCAGAAGCCAGCAGCTGACATCTGCGTCCCAGCGCAGCGGCGTATGACGTCACTGCCATGCGCAGATGTCAGCTGCTGGCCTCTGATAGGCCGACGGCTGACACTGGTATTGCTGTGCAGAGAGCCGGCCTCTGCGCGGCAATACACTGCATTACAGCGCTGAAGTCGGCGGCTGCTGGAGAGAGCCGCGATCGTTAAGGGGTTTGTGCCTGCGGGCCACAGGTACATAAAGGATGCCGAGGGAACGGAGGACAGGTGAGAATCTTTTTTTTTTTTTTCTCTGTCATGTGAAATACAGCGCAGGGGGGCACTATGCGCAGTATTGGGGGACGGGGACCCTAACCGCAGTATGGGGGGACGGGGACCCTGACCGCAGTATGGGGGGACGGGGACCCTGACCACAGCATGGGGGGACGGGGACCCTGACCGCAGTATGGGGGGTCGGGGACCCTGATCGCAGTATGGGGGGAACCTGGATGGGGGACATGTCTGAAAGATAAGGACCAGGATGGGGGACCATGTCTGTAATATGGGGGACCTGGATGGGGGACCATGTCTGTAATATGGGGGACTTGGATGGGGGACCATGTCTGTAATATGGGGGACCTGGATGGGAGACCATGTCTGAAATATGAGAGACCATGTCTGCAATATGGGGCACCATGTCTGCAATATGGGGGACCTGGATGGGGGACCATGTCTGCAATATGGGGGACCTGGATGGGAGACCATGTCGGCAATATGGGGACCATGTCTGCAATATGGGGGACCTGGATGGGGGACCATGTCTGCAATATGGGTGACCATGTCTGCAATATGGGGGACCTGGATGGGGGACCATGTCTGCAATATGGGGGACCATGTCTGCAATATGGGGACCATGTCTGCAATATGGGGGACCTGGATGGGGGACCATGTCTGCAATATGGGGGACCATGTGTGCAAAATGGGGGACCTGGATGGGGACCATGTCTGCAATATGGGGGACCATGTCTGCAATATGGGGGACCATGTTTGCAATATGTGGGACCTTGATGGGGGACCATGTCTGCAATATGGGGGACCATGTTTGTAATATGGGGGACCTGGATGGGGGACCATGTCTGCAATATGGGGGACCTGGATGGGAGACCATGTCTGCATTATGGGGAACCTGGATGCGAGACCATGTCTCCAATATGGGGAACCTGGATGGGAGACCATGGCTGCAATATGGGGAACCTGGATGGGAGACCATGTCTGCACTATGGGGGACCTGGATGGGAGACCATGTCTGCAATATTGGGGACCTGGATGGGAGACCATGTCTGCAATATGGGGGACCTGGATGGGAGACCATGTCTGCAATATGGGGGACCTGGATGGGAGACCATGTCTGCAGTATGGGGGACCTGGATGGGAGACCATGTCTGCAGTATGGGGGACCATGTCTGCAGGATGGGAGACTATGTCTGCAGTATGGGGGACCTGGATGGGAGACCATGTCTACAGTATGGGGGACCTGGATGGGAGACCATGTCTGCAGTATGGGGGACCTGGATGGGAGACCATGTCTGCAGTATGGGGGACCTGGATGGGAGACCATGTCTGCAGTATGGGGGACCTGGATGGGAGACCATGTCTGCAAGATGAGGACCAGTTCAAAAGGTATATAGAAAATAAAATGGTATCACTAAAAATGTCACTTTGTCATGCAAATAATGCGGTCCCCCAAATTAAATGTTTTCCGTGTGCGGCCCATATGCCCAGCTGAGTTTGAGACCCCTGGTCTAAGGTGTAAGGCGCACAGTACCCGGTAGCAATGGGCAACTTCCTTCCGTTGCTGCGGGCACGCCATCCTGCCGACTACGCCAAGTATGTGACGCTCGCAGCCCTACCCTGGGAGATGGGGGACTCGGAGCCGTATGTTGGGGGGGGAGCAGTCGTGGCCTGGACCCGCTCCGTGCCCAGGGCCGTCACATTAAAAAGGGTGGTACGGGCTATCAGGGTTGAGTGATTGCTATCGACTATGCCACCTGTGGTACCTGGTGAATGCCACCAGCGCTGCAGCAGTCCTCTGAGGCGTGATGTTGTGGCAGCCAACGTTGATACTACTCCCCACAGGCGGAGCAGGGCCTCAGGGCAGAGACGAGGATGGAGGGAGTTGTAGTGTAGGAGGTCTGGTGCTATGTGGTGCGGTGCAGCGCAGAAATAAAGAGTCCGGAGGCCATAGGGGTTGACTTCCAGGGTTTTTACTCACGTTGGAGAGTACAGCTGCAAGGCTTCTCCCTGCTCCTTGCGAGGTTCTGCGGTCACCAGGGAACAGGGGTCCGACAACCTCCGAGTAATTCAAGTGCTCAATCAGGACCCTGCACCAGAGTGTTCCTAAACTTCAGTCCGAGTCCTCTCCTGTCTGTGTGTGTAGATAGGCCGGGTCTCCCTCTGGACTACGCTCAGAAAAAGGGTACAGGTGGCAGCTCCGCTCCGTCCGTTACCCGGTGGGATCCTCAGGGCCTGCCGGGCTTCCCTGACTAGGACGTAGAGTAGCAAAGTCAGGTGTCAGGGGCCGGTACCCCTCTTGCAGCCGGAATCCCTCTGACTAGATCAGAACAGCGAGGACAGGTGGCGTATACCGCTCCGTCTGCATCCCCCTGGGATCCTTTTGCGGTGGAGCTACACTCCTAAGCTCCAGGCCTTCTTGGTCATGGTCCTTGACCGGGCTGAGACATACGTTAACTCCAACCCGCCCCTCGACCCAAGGCCAGGGTATGAGGGCCGTGTCTCCATTCACTGCAGGTTCACCCAGAAGGCACATTCAGGGTTGGAGATCACAATCAAAGAACCACGAGCCAAGATGGCTGTTTTTTAAATATGGAATATTAAGTGTAAGCTAAATGTGCGTCCTCCACCCTCACCCACTACATGGTTCCCCCTATCTCTTGGTTCCCCAGTCTCCCAATTCCGAGTAGGGGCAGCACACTAGTGCCTATTAGCCCCCTCTGGTGGGAGAAGTGTGGTGTTGGATGTGGAGGTGGGGTCCTGACCATTGCACTGTTCTTACCTCGAAGGAGGAACACCACACCCCATTGAAGAGGTGCAGTATCCCTGTGGCGGTTGAACCCTCAGGGGCGCCACATTGGCATGGCAGGTGGTACAAATGGCCTTTTTGGGGTTATCAGCAGAGTCTTTAAAAAAATTCCAGACTCTGGAAGACCTACTGGTTGTACTGGCAACGTCCCTCGTGTTGGTGTTACGGGGAACGGTTTCCCGCCTTCTGTCTGCGGCCACCACACTGCTTCTTCCTGCCTGTTGGGGTACTCTGCCTCCCTACCCCTGTGTGCTGCTGGCCTCGCTCTGCATGTCCTCCTGCCACGTTGAGTAGTTACTAGATCATCCACCACCTCCTCCTCTTCCACTTCCGCACCACTATCCTCCTCCTCACTTCGAGGCAATTGTGTCTCGTCATCGTCCACCTCTTGTGACAAATTGCCAGCATCTCCTTCCTGTGGCCGTGGCTGTTCAAATATTTGGCCATCGCTACATGGGATCTCCTCTTCCACCACTTCAAGCGGAGCAGGCGAGGGGCCTAAATATGGAAATGGACCAGTGAACAGCTCTTTAGAGTGTCCAACTGTGGGATCCCTTGCTGTCTGACGACACTCGGCATGGTGGGAGGAAGGAGCATCAGAGTGAGGAGGAGTATGCGGTCGAGACTCACGGCTACTAAAGCTTGACCTTGTGGAATACAGACCGGAGGTGATGGTGCCCAGGTAACTGGAAGTATTATCTGCTATCCAATTAATAACCAGTTCACACTGATCAGTTCACAATACTGGTGTTGTTGTGTGCTTCCCTAGTAATTCGATCAAGAACTGGGAGCGAGAAGATGTGGCTGTTTGTTGTGGCACATTTTCACCTTGGCCACGGCCCCGTCCTCTACACGCACCATCACCAGAATGTTCAGTTCCACGTCCCTTGCCACGCGCCTTGCCCATTGTAAATGAAGTAAAATAGCTTACTTTCGCACTATCAATGGCAAAAGGGTAATAAAAAGGAGATTAGAACTATGGAAGAGGAAAACCACAGTTCTAGTTCTCTGGCGTACACCAGAATCTTTTAAACAGATATATTTGTGTCTGAACAGTCTGCGAGACACTCAAACTGTTTTTTTATGTAAAAAAGGCAAAAAAGTGGATAATACAGAGATTTGAACCGTGGAACTGCAAAAGCACAGTTCTAATTTCCTGGTGTATACCAGACTTTTTTAAATAGATATATTTATGTCTGAACAGTCAGCGAGAAAGTCAAACTGTTTTTTTTAATGTAAAAAAGGCAAAAAAGTGGATAACACAGAGATTTGAACCATGGAACTGCAAAACCACAGTTCTAATTTCCTGGCATATACCAGACTTTTTAAAATAGATACATTTGTGTCTGAACAGTCAGCGAGACACTCAAACTGTTTTTTTTATGTAAAAAAGGCAAAAAAGTGGATAATACAGAGATTTTAACCGTGGAACTGCAAAACCACAGTTCTAATTTCCTGGCGTATACCAGACTTTTTAAAATAGATATATTTGTGTCTGAACAGTCAGCGAGACACTGAAACTGTTTTTTTTTATGTAAAAAAGGCAAAAAAGTGGATAATACAGAGATTTGAACCGTGGAACTGCAAAACCACAGTTCTAGTTATCTGGCCGAAACCAGACTCTTTTAAACAGATATATTTGTGTCTGAACACTCACAGACACACTCAATTTTTTTTTTTTTGGGGGGGAAATACCAAAAGGTTAATAAGACGGGTATTTGTACAGTCTGATTGAGGAAAAAAAAAAGAGGAGGATCTAGATGAAAAAAAAGAGTATTTTTCCTGGCCCCTGAGACTTGGAGCTATGTCTAGCAATTTGACCAGCAGCAGCACACAGGACTGTAATGCAGTGTTTGTTTGTATAACCACTGCGTCTCCTATACAGCCTGGCTGATATCTGAGATGGATATTAGTTCTCAGAAGGACTGTTAGTTTGATGTGGCAGGCTTTAGAGACCCTACACTACCTATTTCGCACTATATATCTCTCCCTAACTCAGCAGCACTGACACTACCCTGTCTGATCCCAGGCGACTGTGTCCAAGATGGCGGCGCCCGGTTTTAAATACTCGAGGTGACGCTGTGCGGCCAGCCCATCACTGTAATGCCCACAAACAACATGGCTGCGGCATTACAGTGACTGACTGGCAATCCCTGCATGTTCATTGGCTCTGTAAAGAGCTCCAAATATGCATGACGGAGACCCGAGCGCCCCCCCGAGTAACCCGAAAATGCTCGGTGCTCACCGAACATCCCGAGTAATGACATGCTCAGGTGAGTACTGAGCAGTGTCGAGCATGCTCGCTCAACACTAGTTTTGATGCATTTTTGTATGGCTTTCAACCGTGAAAAATGCATTCACCAGGAAATGTCATTTTAACATTTTACAATTAGTGTTGAGCGAACATGCTCGACACTGCTCGGTACTCGCCCGAGCATCACGCTACTCGGGATGTTCAGCGAGCACCGAGCATTTCCGGGTTACTTGGGCGGGAGCTCGGGTCTCCGCCCTGCATGTTTGGCGCTCTTTACAGAGCAAATGAACATGCAGGGATTGCCAGCCAGTCACTGTAATGCCGCAGCCATGTTGGTTGTCGGCATTACATTGATTGGCTGGCCACACAGCATCACCTCGAGTATTTAAAACCGGGCGCCGCCATCTTGGACACAGACGGCTGGGATCAGACAGTGTAGGGACAGCGCTGCTGATTTAGGGAGAGATATATACTGCAAAATAGTTATCATAGGGTCTGTAAAGGCTGCCAGATCAAACAAACAGTCCTTCTCAGGACTAATATCCATCCCAGATATCAGGCAGGCAGGCAGGCTGTAGAGGAGACGCAGTGGTTATACCAGCAAACGCTGCATTACAGTCCTGTGTGCTCCTGTTGCTGAAATTGCTGGACTTAGCTCCAGGTCTCGGGGGCCAGGAAAAATCCTTTTTTTTCATCTAAATCCTCTTTTTTTTTCTTCCTTCACACTGTACAAATACCCATCTTATTAACCTTTTGGTGTCCCCCCCCCCCAAAAAAAAAAAGAAAAGAAAAGTGTGTCTGTGACAGTTCAGACACAAATATATCTGTTTAAAATATGCTGGTGTAGGCAAGAGAAACAGAAGTGTGGTTTTGCAGTTCCACGGTTCAAACCTCTGTATTATTCACTTTTGGGCCATTTGTATCTAAAAAAAAACAGTTTGAGTGTGTCGCTCACTGTTCAGCCGCAAATATATATATTTAAAAAAGTCTGGTATACACCAGTAAATTATAACTGTGGTTTTGCTGTTCCACGGTAAAAAATCTCTATTATCCTGCTTTTGGCATTTTTTGCCGTAAAAAAATAACTGTAATAGTGTCTCCCTGATTGTTCAGACACAAATATATCTGTTGAAAATAGTCTGTTGTAGGCCCGAGAAATAGAACTGTGGTTTTGCAGTTCCACGGGTCAAATCTCTGTATTATCCTGCTTTTGGAATTTTTTGCCGTAAAGAAAAACAGTAATAGTGTCTCCTGATTGTTCAGACACCAATATATCTGTTTAAAAGAGTATAGTATACACCAGTAAATTATAACTGTGGTTTTGCCGTCCCACTGTAAAAAATCTCTATTATCCAGCTTTTGGTATTTTTTCCGTAAAGAAAATCAGTAATAGTTTCTCCCTGATTGTTCAGATTGTTTAAAAGAGTCGGGTGTAGGCCAGAGAAATAGAACTATGGTTTTCCTCTTCCACGGTTCTAATCTACTTTTTATTACCCTTTTTCCATTGATAGTGCGAGTGTAAGCTATTTTACTTCCCTTACAATGGGCAAGGCGCGTGGCAAGGGAAGTGGAACTGGACGTTCTGATGATGGTGCGTGCAGAGGACGGGGCCATGGCCAAGGTGAAAATGTGCCACAACCAACAGCCACATCTTCTCGCTCCCACTTCTTGACCAAATTACTAGGGAAGCACTGAACAACACCAGTATTGTGAACTGATCAGTGTGAACAGGTTATTAATTGGATAACAGATAATACTTCCAGTTACCTGGGCACCACCACCTCCGGTCTGTCTTCCACACGGTCAAATCTTAGTAGCCGTGAGTCTCGACCGCATACTCCTCCTCACCCTGATGCTCCTTCCTCCCACCATGCCGAGTGTCGTCAGACAGTAACTGATCCCACACTTGGACACTCTGAAGAGCTGTTCACTGGTCCATTTCCAGATTTGTGCCCCTCGCCTGCTCCGCTTGAAGTGGTGGAAGAGGAGATCCCATGTAGCGATGCCCAAATATTTGAACAGCCACGGCCACAGGAAGTCGACGCTGGCAATTTGGCACAAGAGGTGGACGATGACGAGACACAATTGCCAGGAAGTGAGGAGGAGGATCGTGGTGCGCAAGTGGAAGAGGAGGAGGTGGTGGATGATCTAGTAACTGACTCAGCGTGGCAGGAGGACATGCAAAGCGAGGCCAGCAGCACACAGGGTGAGGGAGGCAGAGTACCCCAACAAGCAGGAAGAAGCAGTGTGGTGGCCGCACACAGAAGGCAGGCAACAGTTCCCTGTTACACCAACACGAGGGACGTTGCCAGTACAACCTGTAGGTCTTCCAGAGTCTGGAATTTTTTTAAAGACTCTGCTGATTTCCCCAAAAAGGCAATTTGTACCACCTGCCATGCCAGCATCAGCAGGGGTGACAAAACTACCAGCCTGACCACCACCAGCATGATCAGGCACATGGCAGCAAAGCACCCGACTTTGTGGGGCGAACCCCAGGGTCCACGACCAGTGTCAGCGGGTGTCACCACTGCTTCTTCCGCTGTTGTGCGTGCAATAGAACCCCCTGTTGTGTGCGCAAGGCAATCCCCTGTCCATACTGCATGCAAAGATGCCGCCTTCTCTCAGTCTTCACTTGTTATGGCAGTTTCTCAAGAAACAGCATCAACGTCCACGTCCCACCACTGCGTTCAATTGTCCATATCCCAGACCTTTGAACGAAAGCGGAAATTCGCAGCTAACGCCCCACAGGCCACAGTCCTAAATTTGCACATTTTACGACTGCTTGAGTTGGAAATGCTGCCTTTTAGGCTGACGGAGACGGAATCCTTCTGCAACTTTATGGCGGTGGCCGTCCCTCGGTACTCGGTCCCCAGCCGACACTATTTTGCCCGGTGTGCCATCCCTGCACTACACAAGCACGTGTCCCAAAACATCTGCCGTGCCCTCAACAACGCAGTTACTGGGAGAGTCCACCTGACAACGGACACGTGGACAAGTGCTTGTGGCCAGGAATGGTAAATCTCCCTGACGGAACACTGGGTAAACATAGTGGAAGCCGGGACCCAGTCGGACCTTGGGACGGGACACATCCTCACCACACCGAGGATTGCGGGCCCTATGTCAGTCAGAGTTCCCCCCACAGTGTACAGCTCCTGTGCATCATCCTCCTCCTCCTCCTCATGTTCAGCCTCCATCTCAGATATCACCACATCAGTTACAAGCTGGAAGCACTGCAGTACTGCCTCCGCCAAGCGGCTACAGGCTGTGCTGAAACTCATAAGCTTAGGTGAGAAACCTCACACTGCTTGTGAGTTGTGGACAGCTGTGAAAGAGCAGGCAGATCTGTGGCTGACACCGCTGAACCTACATCCAGGCATGGTCGTGTGTGACAATGGCCGTAACCTGGTGGTGGCTCTGAGGCGAGGCGAGATCACACACATACCATGCCTGGCTCATGTGCTTAACCTCGTGGTTCAGCGGTTTCTTAAATCGTACCCCGAGTTGCCAGATCTGCTGGTCAAAGTACGCCGCCTGTCAGCTCATTTTCGCAAGTCGGCTACAGCTTTCACCGCCCTTGCTGTGTTGCAACAGCGTTTCCAGCTTCCGTCACACCGACTGGTGTGTGATGTCCCCACACGTTGGAACTCTACCCTCCACATGTTGCAAAGGATTTCTGAGCAGCAGAGAGCAGTTGTGGAGTACCAGCTGCAACAAGGCCGTTGATATTCAGGTCAGACTCCACACATAAGACCTCAGGAGAGGACCTGGATGTCTGACATATGTACCATCTTGACAAACTTTGAGGAGTCCACCAATATGGTGAGTGGCGATGACGCCTTCATTAGCGTCAGCATTCAACTTGTATGTCTTTTGCAACGCTCTCTGCAGAAAATTAAAGAGGAGGCATTGCAGCCAGAGTATGATGAGATGGATCAAGAAGCCGTAGCGGTCGATTACACACAGCCCAGCCTCATCTCATCCCAACGTGCATTGGGGGACAATGAGGGAGAGGAGGAGGAGGAGGAGGAAGAACAGGGGCTTGTATCATGCGCTGTAGACGGTAGTACCTGTACAACTGTCATACCGTCGGTTCAGCGTGGGTGGCCTGAGGACAGGGGGGAGGAGGAGGAGAGCATGGTCAGTCGTCATCTTGGTGAGGACACGGAAGTCTTGCCCATTACCAGTCTGGCACGCATGGCTGACTTTATGTTACGCTGCCTTAACCGTGACCCTCGCGTTGTCAAAACGTTGGGTGACAGCCATTACTGGTTGGTGACACTTTTAGACCCCCACTACAAGGGGAACTTTCACTCTCTTATTCCTGAGGTGGAGAGGTCTACAAAAATGGGGCAGTACCAGAAGGCCCTTGCTGCAGAACTGTTAAAAAATTTCCCATCTGAACACACTAGCGGCAGAGGTCACAGTTCGTTGCCCAACCAAGGCGTACATGCGAGAGAGACGCAACTCCAATCCAGCAGAGGCAGGGGAACACTGTCAACGTTCTGGGACAGTTTTCTCAGACCCTCCCTTCGGACAGACCCTGAGGCGCGGGGTACTCTCACAAGGAGTGGAAAGTTTCAAAAGATGGTGAGGGAGTACCTTACCGACCGTACCAGCGTCCTCCATGATTCCTCTGTGCCAATTAATTGTTGGGTATCCAAGCTGGACACTTGGAATGAACTCGCTCTGTGCACCTTGGAGGTCCTGGCATTCCCTGCCGCTAGCGTGTTATCGGAGCGTGTTTTTAGTGCCGCTGGGGGAATTATAACTGATAAGCGCACTCGCCTGTCAACTGACAATGCTGACAAGCTGACCCTTATCAAAATGAACAAGGGCTGAATTGGGCCTGACTTCTCATCACCACCAAATGACAGCAGAGTAACATAAAGTCAAATCCACTGTGTTATTTTGGGAGGTGTATTCCCATGCACCGCTTCAGACCCTCACATGGGTATACGCTTCCTCATTTTGGCTGTTTTATGTTCTTTACCTTATCCTCAGCCTCCACCACCACTATACCAACAGGGTGACCGTGGTCCGTGTTGCCATTATTGCAAGTTCCTCCGTCCTTATTTTTGTCAACTTTTGCTTGGAAGGCATAGGCAAAGACTATGGGAGACCCACTCCCCAATAATGGGAATAATGTTTGTAATATGCTGTACTGCATGGCTCTTGTAAGGGGCATTGCAAGTTCCTCCGTCCTAATTTTTGGCAGCTTTTGCTTGGAAGGCATAGGCAAAGATTATGGGAGACCCACTCCCCAATAATGGGAATAATGTTTGTAATATGCTGTACTGCATGGCTCTTGTAAGGGGCATTGCAAGTTCCTCCGTCCTAATTTTTGGCAGCTTTTGCTTGGAAGGCATAGGCAAAGACTATGGGAGACCCACTCCCCAATAATGGGAATAATGTTTTTAATATGCTGTACTGAATGGCTCTTGTAAGGGGAATTGCAAGTTCCTCCGCCCTAATTTTTGGCAGCTTTTGCTTGGAAGGCATAAGCAAAGACTATGGGAGACCCACTCCCCAATAATGAGAATAATGTTTGTAATATGCTGTAATGTATGGCTCTTGTAAGGGGCATTAAAACCATCTTGTTAAGTTACTGGGACCTCCACGTCTCTTCCAAGGGGCATTAAAACTGTCTTTTTAAGCTACTGGGACCTCCACGTCTCTTCCGAGGGGCATTAAAACCATCTTGTTAAGCTACTATGACCTCCACCACTTTTCCAAGGGGCATTAAAACCGTCTTGTTAAGCAACTGTGACCTCCACATCTCTTCCGAGGGGCATTAAAACCATCTTGTTAAGCTACTGCTACCTCCACGTCTCTTCCGTGGGGCATTAAAACCGTCTTGTTAAGCTACTGCGACCTCCACGGCTCTTCCGAGGGACATTAAAACCGTCTTGTTAAGCTACTGGGACCTCCACGTGTCTGCCAAGGGGCATTAAAACCGTCTTGTTAAGTTACTGGGACCTCCAGGTCTCTTCCGAGGGGCATTAAAACCGTCTTGTTAAGCTACTGTGACCTCCACCACTTTTTCAAGGGGCATTAAAACCGTCTTGTTAAGCTACTGCGACCTCCACGTCTCTTCCGAGGGGCATTAAAACCATCTTGTTAAGCTACTGTGACCTCCACGTCTCTTCCGAGGGGCATTAAAACCATCTTGTTAAGCTACTGGGACCTCCACGTCTCTTCCAAGGGGCATTAAAACCGTCTTGTTAAGCTACTGGGACCTCCACATGTCTTCCGAGGGGCATTAAAACCGTCTTGTTAAGCTACTGTTACTTCCACCACTTTTTCAAGGGGCATTAAAACCGTCTTGTTAAGCTACTGTGACCTCCACGTCTCTTCCGAGGGGCATTAAAACTGTCTTGTGAAGCTACTGTGACCTCCTCCACTTTTCCAAGGGGCATTAAAACCGTCTTGTTAAGCTACTGTGACCTCCACTACTTTTCCAAGGGGCATTAAAACCGTCTTGTTAAGCTACTGCGACTAGAGATGAGCGTTGTTCTACTCGAACTGTTCGCCAATCTCAAATTCGAGCTGTTTTGGGCGGTGTTCGAGCCGTTCGGCGAACACGAACGATTTGAGAAAAATTCGGCTGTTCGAGGTTATGTTCGATAACTGTTCGTGCACCTAAATCATAACTGGATTTTTTCTCAGTAATGATGAAAATTAATGTTAATACGCAGTTTGAGTGTTCAGCGGGGTGGGGGGAGAGGCAGGGGATGGATCTCTGCAGGAATAATGAAGATCTCCATTTTTTTTTCTCTTTCCCGCATTTACAGTGGGGAGGTGCAATCTGTCAGCCTATCAGCAGCGCACACACGGAGCGAAGTGCTTTTTTTCACACAAGCAAGGGCATGTGTCATTGGCAGTGTATGTCACATGTCCTTGCCCTATAAGACCAAGCCATTTTCCCTGTCGCCACCATTTTCTCACTGCTGCAGCTGCGTGTTAGACGGCACCGCTGTTGCTGTGTGCGCTATACCTTGTTAATTTCAAGCCAATTTTCGCACAAATCTACAGATAGCTTGGGAGTAGGGAATAGTTGTGATTGCAGTCCTTTTAAGGACTAGGTTACAGCATTTCCTACGACTTTTATCAGGCAGGTCTGTGCTCTTAAATAGATAGGTTGTGGGAGTAAAGACTAATTGTAATTGGAGTCCTTTTCAGGACTAGGTTACATCAGTTCCTATCAGTTTTTGCCAGGCAGGTCTGTGCCAGTGCTGTGCAAGTTTTTTTCACAGCATTTGGCTGAATCTAGCAAAGCTAATCCTTTTTGGCCTATTGCAGAGTGTGTTAGTCAGTGGAGTAGCCTATCTGTGTTGCAAGATATACCACCTGTGTATAGAATACCAATTTTTTTACTGCACCTAGTGAAGTAAAATCTTTTGGGCATAGCATCATTCTATTAGTCCATCTATACTGACCTCCATCAGGTTGCAAATTGAATATAATTTTTTTCTGCATCTAGCTCTGAAAAAATATTTGGCCTTCTAGCAGTGTGTGGGACTTTCTCTATTAGTCCATCTATACTGACCTCCATCAGGTTGCAAAATGAATATATTTTTTTCTGCATCTACCTCTGAAAAAACATTGGGCTTGTAGCTGTGTGTGGGACTTGTTCTATTAATCCATCTATACAGACCTCCATCAGGTTGCAAACTGAATATAATTTTTTTCTGCATCTACCTCTGAAAAAATATTTGGGCTTCTAGCTGTGTGTGGGACTTGTTCTATTACTCCATCTATACTGACCTCCATCAGGTTGCAAATTGAATATAATTTTTTTCTGCATCTAGCTCTGAAAAAATATTGGGCTTCTAGCTGTGTGTGGGACTTGTTGTATTAGTCCATCTATACTGACCTCCATCAGGTTGCAAACTGAATATATTTTTTTCTGCATCTACCTCTGAAAAAATATTGGGCTTCTAGCTGTGTGTGGGACTTGTTCTATTAATCCATCTATACAGACCTCCATCAGGTTGCAAACTGAATATAATTTTTTTCTGCATCTAGCTCTGAAAAAATATTTGGCCTTCTAGCAGTGTGTGGGACTTTCTCTATTAGTCCATCTATACTGACCTCCATCAGGTTGCAAATTAAAAATAATTTTTATCTGCATCTAGCTCTGAAAAAATATTTGGGCTTCTAGCTGTGTGTGGGACTTGTTCTATTACTCCATCTATACTGACCTCCATCAGGTTGCAAATTGAATATAATTTTTTTCTGCATCTAGCTCTGAAAAATATTGGGCTTCTAGCTGTGTGTGGGACTTGTTCTATTAATCCATCTATACAGACCTCCATCAGGTTGCAAACTGAATATAATTTTTTTCTGCATCTAGCTCTGAAAAAATATTTGGCCTTCTAGCTGTGTGTGGGACTTTCTCTATTAGTCCATCTATACTGACCTCCATCAGGTTGCAAACTGAATATAATTTTTTTCTGCATCTAGCTCTGAAGAAATATTTGGCCTTCTAGCAGTGTGTGGGACTTTCTCTATTAGTCCATCTATACTGACCTCCATCAGGTTGTGACTTTCCCCCTGGGCCGTGGGGCACTCGGATCCGGGCAATAGGGGGAACGATGGGAGTAGTAGTGGCAACCCGGTTCCGTGGCTCAGGGTGGTCAGGCCAGTGGTAGTACGTTATGTATTAAGTATGTCCGACTACGCCACCCGTGGATTGTGGTTATTAGGAACCGCCGCTGCATGCAGACCGCTGGGGCTGATGAGGTGTGCAGCTAGGGTAGTGTGACTCCCCACGGGAAGAGTGCGGTCCCAGGGCAGTATAGTGAATGGTGGGAGTGATGGTAGTGAGAGTCCCAGTGATGACAGTGCTGGAGGAGCAAGGAGCACACAGACAACAGGTTGCAGTCCAGGGTCTTTACTAAACAGGTAAACTGACCCACAAACAGTCCCAGCTAGGAGGGGACCTGGATGTCTGAGAGCAACGGGGAAATTGGCCCTGGCCAGGGTGAGGGTGTAGGCCTACCGTGCTTTCTGCGCTCCTTCTGGCTATCTCCTCCTGATAGGGTAACAGCCCACGTTTCAGAGCTTTCCGTGTACTCTCGCCTGTATGGCCTGCGACGTGGGTTCCTTTCTGCTCCCAGCCTTGTATGGCTTTACTGGTCCCTTCGGTTGTGGCAGGGCCTCCAGACTTCTTAGGCCAAGGAATGTATAGTCCCTTGCGGACTGGTTCTCTGCTGGGGGATGTAGAATCCTTCCAGCCTCAGACACCAAAGTCTGGTAAAGTAAGTCTTTATCTGCCAAGACAGGCTCTTTTCGCCTCTTGTCTCTGGCTGGTGGCTCTCTCCGACTGCCACACTTCCTCTTAGGTGCAATCAACTTTCTGTCCCTGCTCCACTCTGGGACACGTCTCAAAGCTGAGACAGGCAATCCAGTTCTCTCCAACCCTGCCCTCAGTACCAGCTTTTATAGGGGCAGCCAGCTCCCCCTACTGGCCTGAGACAGGAGGCATTGCATGCTAATGTTCCCCTAACCAGAGAACCTCCCCCTTGCTCTCAGACACAGCTTTAATTACACTTGTGGCATCCAGGCCTGGGTGACACAGTTGCAAATTAAAAATAAATTTTATCTGCATCTAGCTCTGAAAAAATATTTGGGCTTCTAGCTGTGTGTGGGACTTGTTCTATTACTCCATCTATACTGACCTCCATCAGGTTGCAAATTGAATATATTTTTTTTCTGCATCTAGCTCTGAAAAAATATTGGGCTTCTAGCTGTGTGTGGGACTTGTTGTATTAGTCCATCTATACTGACCTCCATCAGGTTGCAAACTGAATATAATTTTTTCTGCATCTACCTCTGAAAAAATATTGGGCTTCTAGCTGTGTGTGGGACTTTCTCTATTAGTCCATCTATACTGACCTCCATCAGGTTGTGACTTTCCCCCTGGGCCGTGGGGCACTCGGATCCGGGCAATAGGGGGAACGATGGGAGTAGTAGTGGCAACCCGGTTCCGTGGCTCAGGGTGGTCAGGCCAGTGGTAGTCCGTTATGTGTTATTAAGTATGTCCGACTACGCCACCCGTGGATTGTGGTTATTAGGAACCGCCGCTGCATGCAGACCGCTGGGGCTGATGAGGTGTGCAGCTAGGGTAGTGTGACTCCCCACGGGAAGAGTGCGGTCCCAGGGCAGTATAGTGAATGGTGGGAGTGATGGTAGTGAGAGTCCCAGTGATGACAGTGCTGGAGGAGCAAGGAGCACACAGACAACAGGTTGCAGTCCAGGGTCTTTACTAAACAGGTAAACTGACCCACAAACAGTCCCAGCTAGGAGGGGACCTGGATGTCTGAGAGCAACGGGGAAATTGGCCCTGGCCAGGGTGAGGGTGTAGGCCTACCGTGCTTTCTGCGCTCCTTCTGGCTATCTCCTCCTGATAGGGTAACAGCCCACGTTTCAGAGCTTTCCGTGTACTCTCGCCTGTATGGCCTGCGACGTGGGTTCCTTTCTCCTCCCAGCCTTGTATGGCTTTACTGGTCCCTTCGGTTGTGGCAGGGCCTCCAGACTTCTTAGGCCAAGGAATGTATAGTCCCTTGCGGACTGGTTCTCTGCTGGGGGATGTAGAATCCTTCCAGCCTCAGACACCAAAGTCTGGTAAAGTAAGTCTTTATCTGCCAAGACAGGCTCTTTTCGCCTCTTGTCTCTGGCTGGTGGCTCTCTCCTACTGCCACACTTCCTCTTAGGTGCAATCAACTTTCTGTCCCTGCTCCACTCTGGGACACGTCTCAAAGCTGAGACAGGCAATCCAGTTCTCTCCAACCCTGCCCTCAGTACCAGCTTTTATAGGGGCAGCCAGCTCCCCCTACTGGCCTGAGACAGGAGGCATTGCATGCTAATGTTCCCCTAACCAGAGAACCTCCCCCTTGCTCTCAGACACAGCTTTAATTACACTTGTGGCATCCAGGCCTGGGTGACACAGTTGCAAATTAAAAATAAATTTTATCTGCATCTAGCTCTGAAAAAATATTTGGGCTTCTAGCTGTGTGTGGGACTTGTTCTATTACTCCATCTATACTGACCTCCATCAGGTTGCAAATTGAATATATTTTTTTTCTGCATCTAGCTCTGAAAAAATATTGGGCTTCTAGCTGTGTGTGGGACTTGTTGTATTAGTCCATCTATACTGACCTCCATCAGGTTGCAAACTGAATATAATTTTTTCTGCATCTACCTCTGAAAAAATATTGGGCTTCTAGCTGTGTGTGGGACTTGTTCTATTAATCCATCTATACTGACCTCCATCAGGTTGCAAACTGAATATAATTTTTTTCTGCATCTAGCTCTGAAAAAATATTTGGCCTTCTAGCAGTGTGTGGGACTTTCTCTATTAGTCCATCTATACTGACCTCCATCAGGTTGCAAATTAAAAATAATTTTTATCTGCATCTTGTTAGAACCTTGCTCTTAGTTTTTTTCCTTTGCTGGTCACATGACCTTGTTGGCCTATTTAATCCTGCTCCGCCCTTCTGGCTTTGCTGGACTTCATTGTATAACTACTTTCTAGCTAGCCTGTGCTCTGTATCTAACTCTGTTAGTTTGCTTGGTCTATGGACCTCTATGTTCTATATATTTTGTTTGTTCGTCTGTCTGCTACTATTTCTGTTAGGAGGTGTCCCATTTTCCTCCCAGTCCTTAGTACTTGTAGGGATTCCTTCCCCACATGTATAGGTCTTCGTACAGACTAGCTTAGGACTTTAGTAGGTCTGATCGCAGGATCAGGTCCCCTGTTACATCGTAGGGATTAAGCTGAGTTCTATCGTAGGGACAGATCTCCTCTCTTTCCTTAGCTCTGGTAGCAGAACATAACAGTAAGTCCAGCCTGCAAATTTTCTAAGGAAAGATTTTTCTGTTCCATCATGGTGTCGGTTCAGGATTTGGCTCATTGCCTGCAGGGACTCTCTCTGGAGGTGGCCGAGCTCCGTCAGCACGTGAGTAACTGTCCTGGAGCACATTTCTTGGAGCCTAAGGTATGTTTGCCGGATTTATTTTTTGGTGAACACCGAGAATTTTTTTCATTTAAAAATGCTTGCTTATTGTATTTTCGTTTGAGACCCAAGTCCTCTGGGGATGAATCCCAGCGCATAGGGTTCATAATGTCACTTTTGCGCAAAGAGCCTCAGGAGTGGGCCTTTTCTTTGCAACCTAGTGATACATGCTTCAGATCAGTGGATAGTTTTTTTTTCTGCTTTGGGACTGTTGTATGATGATCCTGACCGTGTCTCATCAGCTGAGACTGAGTTGAGGCGTTTGAGACAGGGATCAGGTAATGTGGAAAAATATTGTACTCATTTCCGTCGTTGGTCTACTCAAACAGGGTGGAACGATTCTGCTCTGAAAAGTCTATTTCTTGCTGGGCTCAATGAAAGGGTTAAAGACCTGCTAATTGCTTATCCTACACCTGAAGATTTGCAACAGGCTATGCAATTAGCTATACGGGTGGATAGGAGACTGCGTGCAAGGGTTAATGAGAGCAAATCCTCTGCTATGTCAGTTTCTGGTTATGAGAATGTGTGTACTAAAAGTGGTGAACCGATGGAGATTGGATCGGTGGCACCTCGCTCTCAAGAAAAAAGACCGTAGATTTTCTGAAGGCTTGTGTTTCTATTGCGGAAAATCTGGTCATTTGATTGAAGGCTGTGAACTTCGTATGAAGAAAGAAAAAAAAATGGTCAGTCATGCCCGTATTGCCTGTTTAAATTCCAAGGGTGTATTTTTAGCTGCTTCCACGATTGCTCAGGAAAAATTAATGGAATTTCGGGTGTTTGTTGATTGTGGGTCTACTCTGAATGTAATTGATGGGGGATTCTTGGAAAGACTCAATTTAAAACCCGAACCTTTATCATCCCCCATTGCTGTGGTTTCTGTGGATGGTTCCCCTTTGAAGAATATTACTCTCAAGGTCTGTGAATTTCCTCTCACTATTAATGGTGTTCACCATGAGAAAATGGATTTGGTAGTTTTGAATAACTTGCCTTCTCCAGTAATATTGGGATTGCCCTGGTTAAAATTTCACAATCCTGTACTGGATTGGTCTACCAGTGAAATTAAATCCTGGAGCCATAAATGTTATGACAAGTGTTGTAACGGGCGTATTGCAGCTTTGGATAGGGGAGAATTGCCTGTTCCTATTCAGGATTTTTGGAGAGTTTTTTCTGAGAAGCAATCGCAGGTTTTGCCTCCCCATAGAGACTATGATTGTTCTATTGAATTTGTCCCTGGAGCGACTCTTCCTAAAAGTCGTTTATTTAACCTTACTATTCCTGAGAGGAAGGCTTTGGAGGAATACATACAGACAAGTTTGGCCGCCGGTCACATTAGGCCCTCTAAGTCTCCTGTGGCGGTTGGATTTTTTTTTGTAAAAAAAAAGGACGGCGGTTTACGTCCTTGTCTGGATTTTCGTGAGATTAACAAAATTACTGTACGCAATCCTTACCCACTGCCATTGATTCCTGATCTGTTTAACCAGTTAATGGGGGCCAAGTGGTTCTCTAAAATTGACCTTAAGGGGGCATACAATCTGTTGCGCATGAAGGAGGGTGACGAATGGAAGACTGCTTTTAACACTCCTGTGGGTCATTTTGAGAATCTGGTTATGCCCTTTGGTCTTACTAATGCTCCTGCATTTTTTCAGAATCTTATTAATGACATCCTTAGAGCTTTGATCGGCAAAAATGTGGTTGTGTATTTGGATGACATTTTGATTTATTCGCCGGATCTGGAGTCTCATTGGCGGAGCGTACGTTAGGTATTACAGTTATTAATGGACAATTCGCTTTTTGCTAAGCTGGAGAAATGTGAGTTCGCTGTACAGAGAATTAGTTTTTTGGGCTACATTATCTCCAGCGAAGGTTTTGAGATGGACCCGGTTAAAGTTCAAGCTGTACAGGAATGGCCTAGGCCTATTGGTTTGAAATCGATACAGAGGTTTTTAGGTTTCGCCAATTATTACAGAAAATTCATAAAAAAATTTTCTAGTATTGTCAAACCTCTGACCGATCTCACCAGGAAAGGTGCTGATGCGGTTCAGTGGTCTTCTGAGGCCATTGAAGCTTTTGTGTATCTCAAGGAGAGGTTCACCTCTGCTCCCATCCTTATGCAGCCTGATGTGACTAAGCCGTTTTTGGTTGAGGTTGATGCTTCCTCTGTGGGGGTTGGCGCAGTATTGTCTCAGGATAACGGGGATGGATTACATCCCTGTGCCTTTTTTTCAAAAAATTTTTCGGAGACTGAACTGAATTACGATATTGGTAATCGGGAATTATTGGCTATTAAACTCGCATTTGAACACTGGCGCCACTTCTTGGAAGGTGCGGAATTTCCCGTTCAGGTTCTTACGGATCATAAAAATCTGATATATCTTGATGCTGCCAAGCGCCTGAATGCCCGTCAGGCTAGGTGGGCACTGTTTTTCTCGCGGTTTAATTTCTCCGTTACTTACATCCCTGGTACTAAGAATGTTAAGGCGGATGCCTTGTCTCGCAGTTTTTCTCCCATAGTCGGTGCTGAGAAAGAGGAGAACATTTTACAAGAAGGTGTTGTGATAGCTGCTTTGGACTCCGTTTTGGAAGATGAGATTCTTAAAGCACAGGAGAATGCCCCATCTAACACTCCTCATGGGAGGTTGTTTGTGCCTGGGACCTTTAGGAGAGATTTGTTTGTTGAGTGTCACGAATCTCGGTTGGCAGGTCATCCCAGAATCTCTGAGACCAAGAGACTGGTGGGTCGCAGTTTTTGGTGGCCTGGATGGCAGAAGGAAGTCATTAAGTGGGTGCGTCAATGTACTATATGTGCTAGATCTAAGTCCTCACATACTCCTGCTGCGGGGTTGCTTTGTCCTTTGGAGGTTCCCAGTGCTCCTTGGACACATTTGGCTATGGACTTTATAACTGACCTTCCCCCCTCTGAGGGTTTTACTGTCATCTGGGTGGTCGTGGACCGTTTTAGCAAGATGTGTCACTTGGTTCCCTTCGCCAAACTGCCCTGCGCTAAAACTCTCGCTAAGGCCTTTGTCAAGGAAATTGTCAGACTTCATGGCGTTCCTACTGACATTGTTTCTGATAGGGGACCTCAGTTCGTGGCTCGTATTTGGCGTGCCTTTTGTGACAGGTTGGGAGTTCATTTGTCGTTCTCGTCCGGATATCATCCTGAATCTAATGGCCAGACAGAAAGGAAAAACCAGGATGTTGAGCAGTTCTTGCGTTGTTTTGTGGCAGACAATCAAGAGGGGTGGTCTGAGTTTCTGCCACTTGCTGAATTTGCTCTGAACAATCATACATCTTCTTCTGCTGGTTGTTCGCCTTTTTTTTGTTGTTCTGGGAGACATCCGTCGTTTGGGTCGTTCTCCAGGTTAGGATCTGCCGTGCCTGAGGAGGAGAATTTTTCCGGTGATTTGGAGAGAGTTTGGACGGATGTGCGTGGTAATCTTCAGGAGGCCAACAGAAAATCTAAAGACTACTTTGATAGGAAACGACAGGAGGTTTTGTTCGCTGTTGGAGACATGGTTTGGTTGTCCTCTAGGAATCTGCGGTTGAGGATTCCTTCTAAGAAATTGGGTCCCAAGTTTGTAGGGCCCTTTAAGGTGCTTCAGGTTGTCAACCAATCTGCTGTTAGGTTGGAGGTTCCTACCTCCTGGAGAATTAATCCGGTATTTCATGTCTCTCTGTTGAAAAAAGCTGTTGTATCGGATTGTGACGCCTCTGCCTCTGTTCCTCTGGTGGTGGAGGACGGGGAATATGAAATTTCTCGCATCCTTAACTCTAGACGGTATAGAGGTAGTTTGCAGTATCTTGTGGCCTGGAAAGATTTCGGACCCGAGGATAACTCTTGGGTGAGGTCGGATGATGTTTCCGCGTCCAGACTTATCAGAGCGTTTCACAGGAGATTTCCTGATAAGCCTGGTCCTAGGGGATCCGGAGGATCCTCTTAGAAGGGGGGGTACTGTTAGAACCTTGCTCTTAGGTTTTTTCCTTTGCTGGTCACATGACCTTGTTGGCCTATTTAATCCTGCTCCGCCCTTCTGGCTTTGCTGGACTTCATTGTATAACTACTTTCTAGCTAGCCTGTGCTCTGTATCTAACTCTGTTAGTTTGCTTGGTCTACGGACCTCTATGTTCTATATATTTTGTTTGTTCGTCTGTCTGCTACTATTTCTGTTAGGAGGTGTCCCATTTTCCTCCCAGTCCTTAGTACTTGTAGGGATTCCTTCCCCACATCTATAGGTCTTCGTAAAGACTAGCTTAAGACTTTAGCAGGTCTGATCGCAGGATCAGGTCCCCTGTTACATCGTAGGGATTAAGCTGAGTTCTGTCGTAGGGACAGATCTCCTCTCTTTCCTTAGCTCTGGTAGCAGAACATAACACATCTAGCTCTGAAAAAATATTTGGGCTTCTAGCTGTGTGTGGGACTTGTTCTATTACTCCATCTATACTGACCTCCATCAGGTTGCAAATTGAATATAATTTTTTTCTGCATCTAGCTCTGAAAAAATATTGGGCTTCTAGCTGTGTGTGGGACTTGTTGTATTAGTCCATCTATACTGACCTCCATCAGGTTGCAAACTGAATATATTTTTTTCTGCATCTACCTCTGAAAAAATATTGGGCTTCTAGCTGTGTGTGGGACTTGTTCTATTAATCGATCTATACAGACCTCCATCAGGTTGCAAACTGAATATAATTTTTTTCTGCATCTAACTCTGAAAAAATATTTGGCCTTCTAGCAGTGTGTGGGACTTTCTCTATTAGTCCATCTATACTGACCTCAATCAGGTTGCAAACTGAATATAATTTTTTTCTGCATCTAGCTCTGAAAAAATATTTGGCCTTCTAGCAGTGTGTGGGACTTTCTCTATTAGTCCATCTATACTGACCTCCATCAGGCTGCAAATTAAAAATAATTTTTATCTGCATCTAGCTCTGAAAAAATATTTGGGCTTCTAGCTGTGTGTGGGACTTGTTCTATTACTCCATCTATACTGACCTCCATCAGGTTGCAAATTGAATATAATTTTTTTCTGCATCTAGCTCTGAAAAAATATTGGGCTTCTAGCTGTGTGTGGGACTTGTTGTATTAGTCCATCTATACTGACCTCCATCAGGTTGCAAACTGAATATATTTTTTTCTGCATCTACCTCTGAAAAAATATTGGGCTTCTAGCTGTGTGTGGGACTTGTTCTATTAATCCATCTATACTGACCTCCATCAGGTTGAAAATTGAATATAATTTTTTCTGCATCTAGCTCTGAAAAAATATTGGGCTTCTAGCTGTGTGTGGGACTTGTTGTATTAGTCCATCTATACTGACCTCCATCAGGTTGCAAACTGAATATATTTTTTTCTGCATCTACCTCTGAAAAAATATTGGGCTTCTAGCTGTGTGTGGGACTTGTTCTATTAATCCATCTATACAGGTTGCAAACTGAATATAATTTTTTTCTGCATCTAGCTCTGAAAAAATATTTGGCCTTCTAGCAGTGTGTGGGACTTTCTCTATTAGTCCATCTATACTGACCTCCATCAGGTTGCAAATTAAAAATAATTTTTATCTGCATCTAGCTCTGAAAAAATATTTGGGCTTCTAGCTGTGTGTGGGACTTGTTCTATTACTCCATCTATACTGACCTCCATCAGGTTGCAAATTGAATATAATTTTTTTGTGCATCTAGCTCTGAAAAAATATTGGGCTTCTAGCTGTGTGTGGGACTTGTTGTATTAGTCCATCTATACTGACCTCCATCAGGTTGCAAACTGAATATATTTTTTTCTGCATCTACCTCTAAAAAAATATTGGGCTTCTAGCTGTGTGTGGGACTTGTTCTATTAATCCATCTATACAGACCTCCATCAGGTTGCAAACTGAATATAATTTTTTTCTGCATCTAGCTCTGAAAAAATATTTGGGCTTCTAGCAGTGTGTGGGACTTTCTCTATTAGTCCATCTATACTGACCTCCATCAGGTTGCAAATTAAAAATAATTTTTATCTGCATCTACCTCTGAAAAAATATTTGGGCTTCTAGCTGTGTGTGGGACTTGTTCTATTACTCCATCTATACTGACCTCCATCAGGTTGCAAATTGAATATAATTTTTTTCTGCATCTAGCTCTGAAAAAATATTGGGCTTCTAGCTGTGTGTGGGACTTGTTGTATTAATCCATCTATACAGACCTCCATCAGGTTGCAAACTGAATATAATTTTTTTCTGCATCTAGCTCTGAAAAAATATTTGGCCTTCTAGCAGTGTGTGGGACTTTCTCTATTAGTCCATCTATACTGACCTCCATCAGGTTGCAAACTGAATATTTTTTTTTCTGCATCTACCTCTGAAAAAATATTTGGGCTTCTAGCTGTGTGTGGGACTTGTTCTATTAGTCCATCTATACTGACCTCCATCAGGTTGCAAATTGAATATAATTTTTTTCTGCATCTAACCCAGCCAATAGTTTTGGCCTAATACCACAGTTTGGCCACTCAGCTCTGCTCGGTTCCCATCCATTGTTTTTTTGTGCAAACAACTCCAGAGTTGTGAATTAGTTAACCACCAAAATGAGTGGAAAAAGGCCTGCTGCTGGTGGAAAGGGGAATAGGCGTGTTGGGAAGGGGAAAAAAGGTTGTGTCCGTGGGGTAGGTGTTAAAGCAACAGTAACATCTGCAGAAGAAAGACCATCTTCCAGCCAAACTAAAATGTCTACTTCTTTTAGCGGACAATGTGATAAGATCCCTTTCTTACGGCCACGCCAATCGCTACAGATTCCAAATGAGGCACAAAAACAGCAGGTGCTTCAACGGATATCAAGTGCTCCTTTAAGTGGGCTCTCCTCCACATCAACTTCAACATCACAAATACTCCAGTCCTCAAAGGTGTCACCCCAATCGCACTTGCTTCCTCACAGCTCCCAAATCTCCAGCTGCCCGTCTGAGTATGAGGTAGAACAGATGGTTGAGTCTGCAGAGCTGTTTACTCATACTATAGCCTGGGAATCAGAGGTCGACTCCAGCGCTTCTGTGAATCCAGACGAGGAAATGATCTGCACTGATGCCCAGAATCTTTATGAGTCGGATCCAGGACCAGACGCAGAAGGTTCTGACCATAATGTAGACCCTCATTCCCAAACTGTAACTCCTGTTGGTGGAGACAATGAGGAAGACGATGATGAGACTCAAATACCTGATTGGAGCGACAACTTTAGTTTTTTGTCAGGGCAGGAACAGGTTGGCTCTGAGGACGACGGGTGTGATAACGCACAGGGTGATGATGATGAGGTTGGAGATCCCACTTACTGTCAACCCACAGTCAGCCAAGAGATGAGGTCAGCAGAGGAGGTGGAGGAAGATGCTAGTGACGACGAGGTCAGGTTGCGCCTTCCTGGACAGAGACGTAGTACTGGAAGCACGTCAACAACTGCATCCTCAAACACAACTCTGCCTCTCACCACAAGTCGTGGTGGCTCTTCAGGTCGCATGGGTGCTAAGCCTTGCATAGCCTGGGCATTTTTTCAGATCGATAAAGATGACCCAACTCGTGTTATCTGTAACATTTGTCAGCAAAAGCTAAGTAGAGGCCAAAAAATACATAGTTTGAGTACTTCATGCATGAACCGGCACATGGACATGAAGCATAAGTTGCAGTGGGAAGCTCAGTGTGCTACAATGCGGCCTAGCCGGCCGGGCCAACCACCATCTGCCATATCTTGTGCATCCGCGGCCTCTTCATCCTCTGTGACTGGGGGGACAGCAGTCACACCTGTTTTGGGGCACAGACCTGCCACCTCTTTACCCGCAACAGCCAGCGTGATTGGCAGGTCATCATTTTCTTTGGAGGTGGTAACACCAGCTGGTGTTGAGCGCTGTCCGACATCGATAGCACCACCTTTGGATCAAGGCAACCTAACATGTCCGCCTGCATCTTCCTCACAGACCGGCAGTTTGCCGGGGACACCCTTATCATCCCCGTCTAAGCACAATAGCCAGCCCTCGGTCCCTCAGATGTGGACAAGTAAAAGACCATTTCCTCCTAGCCATGAGAAAGCTAAGAGGTTGAATTTCACCATCTGCAAGCTCTTGGCTACAGAAATGCTGCCTTTCCGCCTGGTGGACACAGAGGATTTTCGAGACCTTATGTCCGTCGCAGTGCCCCAGTACCAGATGCCCAGTTGGCACTACTTCTCAAAGAAAGGTGTGCCTGCGCTCCACCAGCATGTCGCACACAACATCACCGCTTCTTTGAGAAACTCTGTGTGTGACAGGGTGCATTTCACCACAGACACTTGGACGAGTAGGCATGGACAGGGGCGTTACATGTCGCTGACTGGGCACTGGGTAACTATGGTGACAGCAGGACAAGGGGCTGCTGTCCAAGTCTTGCCGTCCCCACGAGTTGTGCGTCAATCCTCTTTATGTCAAAGTTCCTCCACTGCTTCTGCCTCCTCAACCTCCTCTCGGTCTTCCACCTGCACCCAAAGCCTGTCTGGTCATGCCACAAGCTTTCTAACTGCGCAGAAGGGATCCTGCACACCTCCTTACTATGCTGGCAGTAGGGCTCAACGTCATCAGGCGGTTTTTACTTTGAAATGTCTGGGAAATGTGAGTCACACAGCTGAGGAGTTGTGGTCAGCTCTGGAGAACCAATTTCATGAATGGTTGTCTCCACTGGACCTGAAACCAGGGAAGGCCGTGTGCGACAATGCTGCAAACCTGGGTGCGGCCCTTCTCCGGGGCAATGTCACACACGTGCCTTGTATGGCTCACGTGTTGAACCTGGTTGTCCAGCAATTTTTAGCCCACTATCCCAGACTAGATGGCCTTCTGCAGAGGGCACGGTCGCTGTGTGCTCACTTCCGCCGTTCGCATCCCGCAGCTCAGCGACTTACATCTCTACAGAAGTCGTTGGGCCTGCCACTTCACCGGCTAAAATGCGATGTGCCTACCCGGTGGAATTCAACTCTGCACATGTTGCAGCGACTGTGGCAGCACCGACAAGCCCTGGTGCAATACGTTCTGACGTATAGCCTGGGCCAACGAGATCCAGACGGGGGTCAAATCATGCTGGAGGAGTGGTCTCAGATCAGGGACCTATGCACCCTTCTGCACAGTTTTGAAATGGCGACGAAGATGTTTAATGCTGACGATGCCATTATCAGCATGACTATTCCGGTGATTTACATGCTGGAGCACATGTTAAACAGAATTCGGAGTCAGGTGGTGGCACAAGAGGAGGTGGAGGAAGTAGAGGAGGAGGAGTTGTATGCGGAAGGGCTAACATCTGCAAGGTCCAGACGGTCGGCAGCACCAAGGCGGCAGGCATGTGAGGGTGGGGGAGATGGTTTTACCAGGGCGCATGGTAGCAGCCAAACTAGTGAGGAAGGTGCAGGAGCCCAGGAAGAAGTGGAGGACGAACTGATGGAAGACTCATCAGATGAGGGAGACCTTGATCACATTTCTGCTGTGCGAGGTTGGGGGGAGAGGACAGAGGAAGGAAGCATGATTGTTACCTCGCCACCAACACAACAGGGACTTGGTGCTCCTGGATGCGCAACACACATGAGTGCCTTCTTGCTGCACTACCTGCAACATGACCCTCGAATTGGGAGAATTAGAAATAATCCTGAATACTGGGTTGCCACACTGTTAGATCCCCGGTACAAAAGTAAATTTGCAGAAATTATTCCTGCCATAGAAAGGGATGCACGCATGCAGGAGTATCAGCAGAGACTGTTGCAGAATCTTACATGTGCTTTTCCACAAAACACCAGTGGTGCACGTAGTGAATCTCACAGTTCCAACTTGCCAACCGTGGGACCGTCAAGTGTTCAGCACTCAAACCATAACAGAACCACAGTATCTGCTGGTAACATCAATTTTGCGCAATCATTTCACCACTTTTTTAGCCCATCCTTTGCAAGGCCACAGGAGACAAGAAGTCTGACACATAGTCAACGCCTAGAGACGATGGTACAGGAGTATCTCCAAGTAAACATTGAAGCCATGACTGTGTCACTGGACCCTTGCTCTTTTTGGGCTTCCAATCTGGATAAATGGCCGGAGCTAGCCACTTACGCCTTGGAGATCTTGTCATGCCCCGCAGCCAGCGTTCTGTCTGAACGTGTGTTCAGCGCTGCTGGTGGTGTGCTGACAGATAAGCGCACGCGGCTCTCCACTGATAATGTAGACAGACTCACGTTCATAAAGATGAACAAATCATGGATCCGAAACGACTTTTCTACCCCTGTGTCATCCTGGGGAGAGTAAAAGCTTGATGATTGGTTAAAATCACCCTACCAACCGTTTTAAGCTTTCAAATTACTAATCATGTTTATCTGTATCTTGGCTGGAAAATAATTTGGGCTTTGTAGCAGTGTGCAGCACTGATTCTATTAGGCCATCTATAATAAGCTCCACCAGATTTAAAATTACTAATCATGTTTATCTGTAACTTGGCTGGAAAATAATTTGGGCTTTGTAGCAGTGTGCAGCACTGATCCTATTAGGCCATCTATACTAAGCTCCACCAGATTTAAAATTAATAATAATTTTTAGCTGCATCTAGCCCGGAAAATAATTTTGGGGCTCCGAGATGCGCAAGACACATAAGTGCCTTCTTGCTGCACTACCTGCAACATGACCCTCATATTGTCAGAATTCGAAGTAATCATGACTACTGGGTTGCCACACTCTTAGATCCGCCAAACTTTTCGATCAACCTTTTCATTTTAATAAAGACCAAAAAAATGGTAATTTTTGAAATTATAAGCATTAGCAGGTTATTAGAAACTGAAATCAAACATTTTTCAACTCAAAACTTTATTCTAGGTGATGTTACATTTTCACATAGGACCCCTTGTTCGAAAGGAGCTTCTGAACTCTCTCGTCCATTGAATTTGTCAGGTTTTGGATGGTTTCTGCTTCAATTGTTTTGCATGAGGACAGAATACCCTCCCAGAGCTGTTGCTTAGATGTGAACTGCCTCCCGCCATCATAGACACTCCTTTTGATGATGCTCCAGAGGTTCTGAATGGGGTAGAGGTCAGGGGAGCATGGGGGTCACACCATAAGTTTGTCCCCTTTTATGCCCATATCAGCCAGAGATGCAGATGTTTTATGTGCAGCATGAGATGGTGCATTATCATGCAAAAAAATGATCTTGCTGTGAAATACACGGTTCTTCTTCTTGAACCATGGCAGGAAGTGCTGTTTGAGAAAATCCACATACATTATGGAGTTCATCTTTAGCGCCTTCAGGGATCCTAAAGGGGCCGACAATCTCTCTCCCCATGATTCCAGCCCAAAACATTACTCCACCTCCTCCTTGTTGGCGCTGTAGCCGTGTTTGCGTGGGGTGTCCATCAACCAGCCATCCTCCACTCCATCCATCTGGACCATCGAGCGCTGCACGGCACTCATCCATGAACAAAACAGTTTTGAAATCAGTCTTCATGTAATGTTTGGCCCACTGGAGCCGTTTCTGCTTGTGTGAAGTGGATAGAGGAGGTCGACAGGATGGTGTATGCACAGCTGCAAACCTCTGAAGGACCCTGCATCTTGTTGTTCGGGGGACGTTGGAGGCACCAGCAGCTTCAAAAACTTGTCTGCTGCTATGACAAGGCTTTTTTGCCGCTGCTCTTTTAACCTGACGTAATTGCTTGTAGGAAAGAGTCCTCAATTTGCCCTTATCAGCACGCACACGTGTGTACTGTGAATCAGCTACATACTTCTTGATTGCCAAGACACTTCATCCTGATCATCGGACAATGTTGATTGTAGTCATGCCTTGACCTAAACACTCCACAATTTGTTGCTTCTCAGCAGCCGACACATCCTTTTTCTATCCCATTTTGGCAGAAAAAGTAGGCTGCTTAATAATGTGAGACAGCCTTCTTAAGTAGTCTTGCCTTTCATTGGACACACCTGCCAAACTAATTAGCACAGGTGTCTGCAATTGCTTACAGTGATATAAAGGGCCCTGACACACATCACCATCAATGAGTTTAACTGACAAACAAACAAATTCTTCCCTTATCACTCCTAAACACTTTTTGCATAATAATTTGGAACACAGTGTACATGTGCTTTTCCACAAAACACCAGTGGTTCACGTAGTGAATCTTACAGTTCTAACTTGCCAACCGTGGTCTGTATGGAGTTGTTCAATAAAGGGCCCAAAATTAAGATAACATAGATGGGAGAGGTCTCTATGAATAAGAATTCATAAGTATTTGATACCCTGTGAGGGCCAGGCAAAGGGAAAGTTGGACTGGATGGAATCCTATATGGATTTGGGGAGGGAGACATCGAGGGCCTCAGACTTCGCTGCATTGATTTTAAAATTTGACCATGTAACAAAGTAATGTATTTCAGCCATAACAGCATGGATGGATATATGTGATTGAGTGATATATACTAGGACATCATCAGCAAATAGAGAGCACTTGTACTCGGTGCCTCCCACCTCAATCCACCTAATATTGGGGTTATGGCGAATTGATGAGAGCAGGTGCTCCGTCACTAGGATGTATAAGAGAGGGGACAGAGAACATCCCTGCCTTGTCCCATTGGTGATTGTGAAAGGTGATGAAAATGTTCTGACGCGCCCCCTGGGCCTTGGGACACCCGGAGCCGGACCCTTTTTGGTGGATGCTGGTGGTTGTAGTCTCCGTGGCGGCGACCCGGTTCCGTGGCTCAGGGCGGTCAAACCAGTGGCGGAACTATTTATGTGGTTTTGATGTTTAAATTTCCGACTACGCCACCCGTGGATTGCGGTCAGAGTGAACCGCCGCTGCAGGGCAGACCGCTGAGGCTGGTGTTGTGGGTGCAGCAGAGCGTAGCATAACTCCCCACGGGAGGAGTATAGCCTCAGGGCAGTGTATGCGGAGGATGGGGGTGATGGTGCAGGGCAGCAGCAGTAACGACACGGAGTCAGTGATGCAGTCCGGGGCCTTTACTCACAGTTCTTATTATCCAGACCACGTCTGCAGGTAACGGCTGCCCACGTCGTACCGTGCTCACCAGGTGAGGGGCTCAGACAACTCCCAGATAACTTTGGAGCGCTTCACAGGACCCCCTTTGTGTGTCCTTTGTCTGGCCTTTCTTACCAACCCTTCTGTCCGGCTGCCTCGGGCCTCCTCTTGGTAAACTTGGCGCCAGTTTCCCTGACCCCATGTGGTGCCTTCCTAGCGGGTGTAGCGAGGGGCTGCGCCACATAAAATGTCACAGCCTCCGGTTTCTAGCTGAGGGTCGTTTCCTGCCTCCACTAGTTACGGGGACCGGTCTCCCCCTTTGGCCTGACCCCTCCACGCAGGTGGATTCGGGCATGCAGTGGCGACTCGCCCGTCCGCACCCCTGGGATCCCTTCATTCCTCGTTCCTGGAGCCTTCTCCGCTCCTCTTCCTTCCTTCTCCCTCTTACAGGCCTGGGCCTCTGTTACTAGGCCCGCCTCCGGAGCAGAGCTCATGCAGAGCCCCTGCTCCCTGCCACTTCTGCTCAGACTTCTCTGCACTGAACTAAGATGGTGCCCACCTTTTATACTCCCTTCTCAATGCACCCAGGAACTGCTTCCTCCCTGCTCCTGCACTACAGGGTTCCCCTTCCTCAGTGTTCCCTCCCCCCACTCCAGCCAGGGACAGGGACTGTCGTGCCCATCTCAGGGGCATATTGGTCGCCCTGCCCCACGGCAATGTGGTGTAATGCATGCAGGTGTCGGGTCCTGATCCACACTCCATCCTTACCTGAGAGTGAGATATCACACCTCTGGGTGAGGTGCAATACCTCTGTAGCAACCGAGCCCTCAGGGTAATACAGTTCCATTTATCTTCAGCCTAGGTGACGTATTGCAATACAGGGCCGTGATTTTGGCTATAAAAGGGTCCCCTAGACCCCTACCCCAAGCTTTTTAAGAGAATCATATATGGCGTGCCAGGAGACTCTATGGAATGCTTTCTCAGCATCCAACGAGAGTATCTAATTACAAATTTTTAACTGCATCTAGCCCAGGAAATACTTCGTGCCTAGTAGCAGTGTCTGCTAGTCAGCGGATTATCCCGGCTGTTAAGCAAGCTACACCACCTGTAGTTTTGACACTTAATTTTTTCAAAGGAAATGCTTCGGGACCACGGGATACTCAGTGAAGAGCATCAGGAGGCACCCCAAGGCATAGGGGCTGGGACTGGCAGTAGGATGCCTTGCGGTGGACAGCCAAGCTCGATCCTTATAAAAGCTTTTTAACTGCAGCAGCTTTAGTGGATGCTACTGGAGCTGGAATTACGCGGCTGCTGGCATGAGACTTGCCCTCCAATAGATCCTTGTAAATGGATTTAAAGTGTATTCATTCAAATTAGAGAGACAATTTAAATTAAAAAGCTTAGAGCTGCCTCCACCACAGGGGGGCTCGCTCGACCCACCAGCGGACAGGCACCAGTATTGGGAGAGGGGGGCTGGCCGTCAGGGTTCACCGCGGCTCTGGCACAAACCCGGCGACATGGAGGTGGCACGGGCAGGAGCGGACTGAACGTGTCGGCTTCTCACTTTTTGGATTTTAGAAGGGCATGACATGCCTATATCTGTGTCTCCCCCTCCTTTTACTCCTCCACCTCTTTTCTTTTCGCATGACTATATGTACTTGTCACTTTTCCATGTGTTAGTTGTGTCTTCAGAGCAGTTTGTCAGCTTTTGGACACCTTTGAAGGTGTTTTCTATGTGTTTCTATGTGTTTTTGTTTGCCTGCCATTGGTTTTAACGGTGTTCGAAGGTGTTCGATGAACAGTTCGACGAACAGTTCGGCGAACACACGGGTGTTCGACGAACCGAACCGAACTCGAACACTACGGGGGTGGCTCAACACTAACTGCGATCTCCACGTCTCCTCCAAGGGGCATTAAAACCGTCTTGTTAAGCTACTGGGACCTCCATGTCTCTTCCGAGGGGCATTAAAACCATCTTGTTAAGCAAATGGGACCTCCACGTCTCTGCCGAGGGGCATTAAAACCGTCTTGTTAAGCTACTGTGACCTCCTCCACTTTTCCAAGGGGCATTAAAACTGTCTTGTTAAGCTACTGTGACCTCCACGTCTCTTCCGAGGGGCATTAAAACCGTCTTGTTAATCTACTGTGACCTCCACCACTTTTCCAAGGGGCATTAAAACCGTCTTGTTAAGCTACTGTGACCTCCACGTCTCTTTCGAGGGGCATTAAAACCGTCTTGTTAAGCTACTGTGACCTCCACGTCTCTTCCGAGGGGCATTAAAACCGTCTTGTTAAGCTACTGGGACCTCCACGTCTCTTCCAAGGGGCATTAAAACTGTCTTGCTAAGCTACTGGGACCTCCACGTCTCTTCTGATGGGCATTAAAACCGTCTTGTTAAGCTACTGTTACCTCCACCACTTTTTCAAGGGGCATTAAAACCGTTTTGTTAAGGTACTGTGACCTCCACGTCTCTTCCGAGGGGCATTAAAACTGTCTTGTTAAGCTACTGTGACCTCCACCACTTTTCCAAGGGGCATTAAAACCGTCCTGTTAAGCTACTGTGACCTCCAATACTTTTCCAAGGGGCATTAAAACAGTCTTGTTAAGCTACTGCGACCTCCACGTCTCTTCCAAGAGGAATTAAAACCGTCTTGTTAAGCTACTGGGACCTCCACGTCTCTTCCGAGGGGCATTAAAACCATCGTGTGAAGCAAAAGGGACCTCCACGTCTCTTCCGAGGGGCATTAAAACCGTCTTGTTAAGCTACTGTGACCTCCTCCACTTTTCCAAGGGGCATTAAAACCGTCTTGTTAAGCTACTGTGACCTCCACGTCTCTTCCGAGGGGCATTAAAACTGTCTTGCTAAGCTACTGTGACCTCCACCACTTTTCCAAGGGGCATTAAAACCATCTTGTTAAGCTACTGTGACCTCCACCACTTTTCCAAGGGGCATTAAAACCGTCTTGTTAAGCTACTGTGACCTCCGCCACTTTTCCAAGGGGCATTAAAACCGTCTTGTTAAGCTACTGCAACCTCAATGTCTCTTCCAAGGGGCATTAAAATCATCTTGTTAAGCTACTGTGACATCCACCACTTTTCCAAGGGGCATTAAAACTGTCTTGTTAAGCTACTGTGACCTCCACCACTTTTCCAAGGGGCATTAAAACCGTCTTGTTAAGCTACTGGGACCTCCACGTCTCTTCCGAGGGGTATTAAAACCGTCTTGTTAAGCTACTGTGACCTCCACCACTTTTCCAAGGGGCATTAAAACTGTCTTGTTAAGCTACTATGACCTCCACCACTTTTCCAAGGGGCATTAAAACCGTCTTGTTAAGCTACTGTGACCTCCACCACTTTTCCAAGGGGCATTAAAACTGTCTTGTTAAGCTACTGGGACCTCCAAGTCTCTTCCGGGGGGCATTAAAACCGTCTTGTTAAGCTACTGTGACCTCCACCACTTTTTCAAGGGGCATTAAAACCGTCTTGTTAAGCTACTGCGACCTCCATATCTCTTCCGAGGGGCATTAAAACCGTCTTGTTAAGCTACTGTGACCTCCACGTCTCTTCCGAGGGGCATGAAAACCGTCTTGTTAAGCTACTGGGACCTCCAGGTCTCTTCCAAGGGGCATTAAAACCGTCTTGTTAAGCTACTGCTACAGGAGAGGAGAGGACCCTGCCCGCGAGGGCTCACTTTCTAGAAGGCGTGGGTGAGGATACAGTAGGTGAGGATAGAGCTGGTTGGTTGTGTAGCGGTATGGTGGAGCGAGGGTTACTGCAGGTTGTATGCATGTCGCAAGAGGTGGATTTTCAGGTGCTTTTGAAGGTTTTACCAGTAGGTGAGAGTCAGAAATGGTGGGGTAGACAGTTGCAGAGACCTGGGGGTGATGCACGGGAGAAATCTTGTATGCGATTGTGGGAAGAGGAGGTAAGAGGGTAGTAGAGAAGGAGATCTTGTGAGGATCGGAGGTTGCGTGCAGGTAAGTACTGGGAGACTAGGTCACAGATGTATGGAGGAGACAGGTTGTGGATAGCTTGGCATTCCAAGGTTAGGGCTTTGAACTTGAATCTCTGGGCAATGGGGAGCCAGTGAAGGGATTGACAGAGAGGAGAGGCCAGGGAATAGCGAGGGGACAGGTGGATTAGTCGGGCAACAGAGTTTAGGATAGATTGGAGGAATGCGAGAGTTTTAGAAGGAAGGTCACAGAGCAGGAGGTTGCAGTCATCGAGAAGGGAGATGATGATGGCGTGCACTAGTGTTTTTGTAGATTTGTGGTTGAGGAATGTGCGGATCCGGGAGATTTTTTTTACTTGCAGTCGGCATCTTCCTCACCCTGATCCTCCTTCCTCCCACCATTCCGAGTGCCCTGAGACAACTGATCCCACACTTGGACACTCCAAAGAGCTGTTTTGTTCATCTTTCCATTTATAGATTCTGGCCTCTCGCTCGGTCTGCTCGGAAGTGGAAAGAGTTTGAATATGTGGTTTGAAGGAGAGATTAGAGTCCAGGGTTACCCCAAGATCTGTTCTCTTCTCTATCAATAGATTTGGGTCTCTCGACCGGCCAGCTTCGAGCAGGGCAACAGAAGATCTCATGTAGCGATTTGAGCAGCCATGGTCACCTGAAGGTGATGGTGGGAAAGTGAAAATACTGTCGCAAGAGGTGGATAATGATAAGGTACAATGGACAGAAAGTCAGGAGGAGGACCAGGGTGCGGAAGTGGAAAACGAAACGGTGGACGATGAAGTCACTAACCCAACCTGGCAAGGGGACATGTAGAGCGAGGACAGCAGCACAAATGTAGAGAGAGGTGTGGCACCCCAGGGGTCCGGTTGCCACAGTGGCATTGCCTCCCTCAAAAGAGGTATTGACATGCCTGGAAGCAAGCAGGGGTCCTTTAGTCAGGTATACTAAACATGCAACACTGTCCTGGCTCCAGACCAGCAAGGGGAGGCCCCTCCCCTTGGCAACTGGGATCTGGAGGCGGGGTTAGTTAGTCTTAGCATCAGGAGTTGAATACAGGACGTCGAGGAGACAAGAGCTGGGGACTGGAGCTGCACGGCAGCTCACCCCAGAAAGACCAGCACAGAAGAACCAGACACCGAAGTCCGAGGCTGTGGGGCACCGAAGGCCCAGCAGCAGAAACTGGAGGGTAGGAGACTGCAGGTCTCCTGACCCTATCAGACGCCCGGAGGCTCAGCAGCACAGAGGGCCCAGCACCGCCACGTGGTAGCGACGCACCAGCAAGGCCCGAGCTGCCTGCCATACGGGTGAGCACAGAAACGTTACACTCAGGGACGAGGGCCACCACACAGCTACAAGCAGCAGGGCCAAAGAGTGTAGTGGAAAGGGAAGGCCTCCAACTTCACCTGGCAAGGAGGATTCTTTGTTTTCTTCCAGGCTGCCCGGACTCCCACTTCTAGCCAGTACTCTAGTCCCAGCTTAACTAATCACCATCAGTAAAGACCCTGAGGACTGCACTACACTGCCTCTGTGTTTATTACTGCGCCACCGACCCCTGCACTACAACGCCCAGCATAACCTGCAACTTCCACACTGCCCTGGAGCTAGCTCTTCCTGTGGAGAGTCATACCATCCCTGCTACAGTAACATCAGCTTCAGAGGACTGCTCCGCAGCGGCGGCTCCCTTTAGCCGCATACCACAGGTGGCGTCACAAACTTATTACAAACGCTATAAATCCCCTATAAATAACCCCTTTTATTGACCGCCCTGGGTCACGGACCGGGTCACTGCCACTGTGACATCACCCCCAGCATCTACCAGCCCGACACCGAGTACCCCACGGCCCAGGGGGCGCATCAACTTGGCGTCACGAACAGGATTCACGAAGCCCGGTATAACCGGGTCCTCTGTGCCATAGACTTTATTGAATGGTGTTATCACGTGGTTTGCCGCCCGCCGAGGGGGAAGAAAGAAGCCCCGATCCGGAACCGCCGGGTAAGAGATCCTTCCGCCTGCAGAGCAGCATACTGGTGCGTGAGGAGACGCCCAGGGCCTGGCTGAGGTTCACTAGGGGGGAGGAAGATGCCCAACATAGAGGAGGGTTCAGCCGCAGGCGCGGCCGCTGCCACTGTGATGCCGTTATCAATGCCATACATACCGGGGGTGGCGTGGTTGCCCCAGTACTCAGGAGAGTTGCACACCCTGAATGACTTTGAGGAAAGACTTCACAGTTTGTTTAAAGTGTACCCCCTGTCTGAAGAGCAGAAAGTCAGCATCCTCATAGGCCAGCTAATCGGTGCAGCCCAGAGAGAAGTGAAGTCCTGGCCGGGCAGGGACAAAGGCACTGTAAAAGAAATACTGGCCCGGTTGAAGGATACCTTTGACACCCGCATCGCAGCAGAAATTAAAATGAAGTTTTACGGGTGCAAACAAAGGGTGCAGGACAGTGTACGGGACTATGCTCTAAACCTGCAGGAGGCGCTGCGGGCCATCAAACAGGTAGACCCCGACAGTGTGCATGATGAGAACAGATTGCTAACTGAGCAGTTTATTGAGGGGCTCTTGTCTAACGCTCACCGGACACAGCTGCACATTATGGCTCTGCAAAACCCTGATCTGGACTTTGCACAATTTAAAGACAGAGCCATCCGGGTGCTGCGAGAATCAACACCAGGCGGCGCTGCATCCCTCCGGCGCCCAGCTATCACATACCACCAGGAGGTGGTGTCCTTTTCCCCAGAACCTGTGGAGGCTGACGCGCAGACCCTAGATAATGATCCGTCTGTGGACCTATGCCTTCAGGTCCAGGAGCTCACCAAAAGTGTGGCTGCATTAACCAAAACCGTGCAGGCCATTCAAGTGTCTCCAAAAGAAAAGATGCAGCTAGCTTCCAGTCCAGATGGCATCCCGTGGCGACGGCAGAAAAGAATTTTACCGATCAGAGGGAGGAACAGCGATCGCTACGACCAGGACGGACAACCCATCTGCCGCCGCTGTCAAAAGGCAGGACACTATGCAAAATTCTGCAATTTAAACGACCAACACCTGGGGAAGAGGGCCAACCCCCAGGAGTAGGACGACCAGGCCCACAAAGCTGGCGAGACAAGTACGTGGGAGGACGACCGGTCCTACCTGTCATGCTTGATGGCATCCCAATGAACACGTTGCTGGACACTGGGTCCCAGGTGACCACGGTGCCATATATCCTTTATAAACGATACTGGACTGACTCAGACATTACCCGCCGTCCAGATGAACATCTTAGTATCTATGCCAGCAATGGTCAGCCCTTACCTCAGGTGGGGTATAAAGAGGTGACCATAAAAGTTGGCAAAGTAGAATTGCCATCACAAGGAATGATTATTGTTGATATTGATCGCCGAGAAAGTCATCCCATGATAACCTTAGGCACTAATGTAATAGAAAATTGTCTTGCAGAAATTATTGTTTTGTTACAACAGGTTGCAGAGACTGCCAGTTCCAGTCAGCAGCGAGTTCTGCAGAAGGAGATCAAAGCCCTGATGAAAAGACAACAGGTAGAACTGTCTGGTGGTGAAATTGGCAGTGTCAGGATGAGTGATCCGTTCCCCATTGCAATGCCCCCTAGGAGTGAAATGTTGATATGGTGTCAGGCAGCAATTGGTCTCAGGGGTCAAGATTATCAGGCCCTGGTAGAACCCGTATACTCTGACAGTAGGCCCACCATCTTGACAGCCAGGGGGGTAGTCGATGTCCGCAAAGGGAGAGTGCCAGTCCGCATCCTGAATTGTGGGGAGAAAGAGGTCCATTTACCCCGGTATGCTACCCTTGCTAAATTATTCACTCTCAGTAACAACTCTATAAAGACAGTGGAACCCTTGTCTGCATCCAAACCGGTGGAGCATAATGGCTCCAAGGGGCAGATGGAGGATTGGTGTCAGAAGCTACAAGTGGGCACTGACTCCACCCCTTTGCACCAAAAGCATGGAGTATACCGGGTGGTCCGAGAGTATGAGTGATTCTTCAGCAAACACCCACTAGACTTTGGGCAGGTAAAAGGGGTTCAACATCATATCCCCACGGGAGATCATCCACCCATTAAAGAGAGGTACCGGCCTGTACCTCCAGCTCACTACCAATGTGCCAAAGGGATGTTACGGGAGATGAAGGAGGCTGGGGTGATCAGAGATAGTTGTAGCCCCTGGGCAGCTCCATTAGTTCTCGTTAGGAAGAAGGATGGTACAATGAGGATGTGTGTTGACTACAGGTATTACACATAAGGATGCCTACCCATTACCCAGAATTGAGGAGTCATTAGCTGCATTAAGATCTGCTAATTATTTCTCTACTTTGGATCTCACCAGTGGGTATTGGCAGGTTCCTGTGGCAGAGGCGGACAAAGAAAAGACCGCGTTTACAACACCGATGGGCCTCAGCGAGTTCAACTGCATGCCATTCGGGCTCTGCAACGCCCCAGGAACCTTCCAGCGGTTAATGGAGTGCTGCCTGGGACACAAGAACTTCGAAACCATCCTGCTGTACCTGGACGACGTAATTGTCTACTCGAAAACATATGAAGACCACCTGGAGCACCTGGCCGAGGTGTTTGAAGCCCTATCTGGTTTTGGCCTGAAGGTAAAGCCGTCCAAATGCCACCTGTTGAAGCCCAAGGTGCATTACCTAGGTCATGTGGTAAGCGCCGAAGGTGTAGCACCAGACCCTGAAAAAGTCACTGTAATCAAGGACTGACCAAGACCCTCCACTATCAAGGAAGGGTGGTAGGCTACTACAGAAGATTTATCAAGGGTTTCACCAAGATAGCGGCACCCATGCAGGACCTCCTAGTAGGCCAGTCCAAGAAGGCCAAGAACCCTAAACCTCCGTTCAAATGGGGTAAACCAGAAGCCGAATCCTTCACCCGACTGAAGATGGCTCTGACCGGAGACGAAGTCCTGGCCTACCCCGACTATGGCCAACCCTTCATACTTCATACAGATGTCAGCAATGTGGGTTTGGGAGCGGTGCTGTCCCAAGTACAGCAAGGCAGAGAGAGAGTGATTGCCTACGCCAGCAGGAAGCTCCGGCCCACGGAAAGGAACCCCGACAACTACAGTTCCTTCAAGTTGGAGTTTCTCGCCATAGTCTGGGCCGTAACACTTCAAGCACTATCTTGCCTCCTCCAAATTTACAGTCTTCACGGACAATAACCCGCTGACGCACCTGGAGACTGCGAAGCTTGGTGCCCTGGAAAAATGATGGATGGCCCGACTGTCTAACTACGAGTTCACCATCAAGTATCGGGCGGGGCACAGAAATGCAAATGCTTATGCGCTGTCTAGGATGCCCAACTTTCCAGATGGCGGAGAAGACCTGGAAGAGCTGGAAGAGATAGAGATCCCCGCTTTCCATCATCATGGGGTGACCCAGTGCTCCCACTGTGTGAGAGACAAGCGCTCCACCAACAGAGAGGCCACGTTCAACCCATTGCCCCACCATGCATGGGCAGAGACGCAGGATAGCGACCCGGCTGTCCGCCTAGTCAAGGAGTTGCTGACGCAAGCTGACTCGCACCCTGATCCAGATGCTCCACAGGAAGCCCAACAGTTGTGGACGGAGAAGGGCAAACTGTTCATCTACGAAAGAAAGCTGTGTCGAAGAAGCATCAACTCCTGGACACATGAACTGGTCTGGCAGGTGGTGGTCCCGAGGCGGGATGCGTCAATGGTCTTAGAAGCGTACCACGATGTAGCAGGACACTTCGGGTGGAAGAAGTTGGAAGTCCTGCTACGTGAGCGATTCTACTGGGCTGGCATGAGGAAAGCAATCGAGAGATGGTGTCGAGAATGTGGACCATACAACCTGAGACGGAAAGACCGTGACAGCCAGAGGGCTCCCCTGCAGCCCATCATCACCAAACAGCCATTAGAACTGGTAGCCTTGGACCACGTGAAGCTAGCCTCAAGCCGGTCAGGCTATGTCTACGCTCTCACCATAGTAGACCACTACTTCTGATTCCTGGTAGTAGTGCCAGTAAATGACCAGACGGCTCAGACGGCAGGCAAAGCGTTCCAACAGCACTTCTGTCGCCCGCACGGTTACCCTGACCGAGTGCTTACCGACCAAGGTCCAGCCTTTGAAGCAGAGGTGTTCCAGGAATTCTGCAACTTGCATGGCTGCAAGAAAATCAGGATGATGCCGTATCATCCCCAAACCAACGGGTTGTGTGAGAAGATGAACCAGGTGGTGATAGACCTGCTGAAGACGTTGCCCCTTGAAGAACTCAGCCTGTGGCCAGAGAAGTTACCAGATCTGGTGGACCTATATAATCACATCCCGGTGAACTCCACCAACTGTACACCCGCTTACCTGATGAGAGCAAGACCTGGTAAGCTACCCATCGACTTAGATATGGGAGTCCTAACACAAGAGACGACCTCGCCAGATGCGGATTGGGATACCGAGCGGCAGCAACAATACCGCAAGGTGCAAGAGGGTGTTGAAAGAAGTTTGTCCCAGGCAAGACAGAAGCAAGAGAAAACTTATAATCAGCACACACCTGCCGTTCCCTTGTCACCTGGAGAACAGGTCCTTAAGAGAAAGAGACGACTCCACAAATTAGATGACCAGTGGGAGGTAGAGCCATACACCATCCTACCCTCGAGTTACGATAACACTAAAGTGTGCCTCATCAGCAAAGATGGAGGAGAAACTTCAGCGGCAGTCTCAAGAGACCACTTAAATATATGTCCTGAACAGTTAAAACACACTGAAGAAGATCAAGACAACCCTCAGCCCACAGAAGAAGTGGAGGAAGTGGTCCAAACAGTACTCGGAGAATTTCCCCGGTCGTGGACACAGGTGAACAATGCAATTGTAGTGCCGGTCATTACCTTTCTCCAAGCGGCCTCACCGGAAGCTGCAGAAGTCCCAGTACAACTGGAAGACCAGTTGGCCCCAGAGACAGAAGTTTCATCATCAGCAGACCAGGAGAATCTACCCTCTGCTAGCAGTGAACCTGTCGTACCCAGGGTGAGCCAAAGAATTTGTAGGAGATTACCCAGCTTACCTGTGTTACCTCAAACTACCCGTAGTGTAGTCCACACTGAACCCACCACACCAGGGGTAGACAAAAGGGGCCAGGGTAGAGCAGTGACAACTAACGTACTACGTAGGTCGACCAGGAGTACAAAAGGTCAGCTCCCTGCTCGCTGGAGAAACTAAAATGTAAAGAATTAAAGTATAAGAGAACTAAAATGTGAACTGTATATAGTTACCTGTAAGGGTGCAGCAGAGACACTGCAAGTTTGAAAAGTTTGTGTGTACCCAGTTACCCAGAAAGGGTACAAGGAATTGACAGGCTGAGGACTGTGAGCAGCCAAAGACTTTCAGTGTAAATAGTTGCACTTATTAAAGTGCCCCTTCTTGGTTTTATGTTTACCAAAAAATTACCATAGAACAAAAACTCGTTTGGCGTGGCCGAAGACGTGGTCCAACGCCTGGATCACCTATGCCCTGCATCCACGCCCAGGGCCCACGTTGAGGGTTTTCGGGCGGGTCCCTCATGTTCCCTGGATAGCACCTTGCTAAGAAGAATAGACACCCGGTTACAGAGCGTGCTGTAACCTGTTGAAGAATGTTATGTTCATAATTTTCTAATGTGATTTGTTATTGTTATTTGTTAATTTTGAAAAGTATCTTCAGTCCGGAAGTACTGAAGTTAACTAGGGGGGGATGTGGCACCCCAGGGGTCCGGTTGCCACAGTGGCATTGCCTCCCTCAAAAGAGCTAATCTCATGCCTGGAAGCAAGCAGGGGTCCTTTAGTCAGGTATACTAAACATGCAACACTGTCCTGGCTCCAGACCAGCAAGGAGACGCCCCCCCCCCTTGTCAACTGGGATCTGGAGGCAGGGTTAGTTAGTCTTAGTATCAGGAGTTGAATACAGGACGTCGAGGAGACAAGAGCTGGGGACTGGAGCTGCGCGGCAGCTCACCCCAGAAAGACCAGCACAGAAGAACCGGACACCGGAGTCCGAGGTTGTGGGGCACCGAAGGCCCAGCAGCAGAAACCGGAGGGTAGGAGACTGCAGGTCTCCTGACCCTATTAGACGCCCGGAGGCTCAGCAGCACAGAGGGCCCAGCACCGCCACATGGGAGCGACGCACCAGCAAGGCCCGAGCTGCCTGCCATACGTGTGAGCACAGCAACGTTACACTCAGGGACGAGGGCCACAGCACAGCTACAAGCAGCAGGGCCAAAGAGTTTAGTGGAAAGGGAAGGCCTCCAACTTCACCTGGCAAGGAGGATTCTTTGTTTGCTTCCAGGCTGCCCGGACTCCCACTTCTAGCCAGTACTCTAGTCCCGGCTTATCTAATCACCATCAGTAAAGACCCTGAGGACTGCACTACTCTGCCTCTGTGTTTATTACTGCGCCATCGACCCCTGCACTATAACGCCCAGCATAACCTGCAACTTCCACACTTCCCTGGAGCTAGCTCTTCTTGTGGAGAGTCATACCATCCCTGCTGCAGTAACATCAGCTTCAGAGGACTGCGGCGGCTCCCTTTAGCCGCATTCCACAGGTGGCGTCACGAACTTATTACAAACACTATAAATCCCCTATAAATAACCGCTTTTATTGACCGCCCTGGGTCACGGACCGGGTCACCGCCACTGTTACATCACCCCCAGTATCTACCGGCCCGACACCGAGTACCCCATGGCCCAGGGGACGTGTCAGAGGCATAGCACCACAACAGGCAGGAACAAGCAGTGTGGTGGCCACAGACACAAGGTGGGAAAGTACTCCCCAGAACACCAACACGACGGAAGTTGCCAGTACAACTGTTAGGTCTTCCTAAGTCTGGTTCTTTTTTAAAGGCTGTTTAGATAACCCCAAAAAGGCCATTTGCAACATCTGCAAGGTCATCGTCAGCAAGAGCACCAAAACTACCATTCTGATCACCACCAACATGCTCAGGCACATGACAGCAAAGCACCTGACTAGCTGAGCTGAACACCAAGGTCCAGAAACAGTGTCTGCGGGTGACATCACTGCCTCTTCCGCTGTTGTGCGTGCACGCCAATCCCCTGTCCATGGCGCATGTGAAGATGCCTCCTGCCCCGCACCTGTCACTGCAGACTTGCAACCATCACCGTCCACCTCCTTGTTCCTTTGCAGTGTTTAGTTGTCCCTACCACAGTCCTTGGAATGCAAGCGCAAGTATGCAGCCAGCCACCCACCCACCAACAGGCCGCAATACTAAACTGCCATATTTTTGGACTGCTTGCACTTGAAATGTTGCCTCTTAGGCTCGGGGAGGCGGAAGCTTTCCACAACCTCATGGCGGTGTCCATACTCGGTCCCCAGCCACCACTATTTCTCCTGGTATCATCTCCACCTTCCACAAGCGTGGGTCCCAGAACATTACCCATGCCCTCCCCAGTGCACTTAAGTGGGAAGGACCGCCTAACCACAAACACATGGACAAGTGAATGTGGCCATGGACGGTACATCTCACTGACGCATGTCACTGGGTTAATATTGTGCTCGGTCTCATAGACAACGACCAAATTATTCATGATGGTTGGATCATCCATCTCCTTAGCTTTGTGTTAACTTGGAATGCAAGCGCAGGTATGCACCCAACCCCCCACCCACACACGTTTTGTCAGAGATAGTTTTTAGTGCCTCTGGGGGCATTATAACTGATAAAACTGATAGGCGCTTCCGCCTGTCAACTGAAAATGCTGACAAGTTGAATGTAATAAAAATGATTAAGGGCTGGATTGGGCCAGACTTCTCAACACCACCAGATGATAGCATCAAACAAACTCAAATCCAGTGGTTATTTTTTGAGGGTCTATTCCCATGCATCCCTTCACACCCAGACATGGGTATACCGTTCAGGAATTGTTTTATTTTATGTCGCCCACCTCCTTCTCCTCATCCTCCACCACCATATCACCAGGGAGACCGTGATGCAACACCCACATAATTTTTTAAGGGTGTTTCTGATTAGAGAAGAGCGAATATTTCAATATTCATTTCGGATTGCAATCGCCGTTTTTGAAATATTCGCCAATGTAATTTTAGAATATTCGCCGAACATTGCCAAACGCCATTGAATTCTATGGGTGCCAAAACCAAACGTATACACAGCACCTTCAAACGGGACCAAAAGCTGCCAAAACACATCAATTTAGGGGCAGTCACCAGGAAAGTGCCATAAATTGACCCAGAGTACAAGTATTATAATTATTATTATAGTGCCATTTATTCCATTGCGCTTTACATGTAAAAAGAGGTCACTGACTGGTACAAGAGCAGAGAGGATCCTGCCCATGAGGGCACACAGTCTATAAGGGATGGGTGAGGATACAGTAGGTGAAGGTACAGCTGGTCTTGCAGCGGTATGGTGGAGCGAGGGTTACTGCAGGTTGTAGGCTTGTCAGAAGAGGTGGGTTTTCAGCTTCCTTTTAAAGGTTTCAACAGTAGGCGAGAGTCTGATGTGCTGGGGTACACAGTTCAAGAGTAGAAGGGATGCACGGGAATAATCTTGTATGCGATTGTAGGAAGAGGAGAGAAGACGAGAGTAGAGAAGGAGATCTTGTGAGGATTGGAGGTTGCGTGCAGGTATGTACCAGGAGACTATGTCACAGATATATGGAGCAGACAGGTTGTGGATTGCTTTGCATGTCATGATTACGGTTTTGAGCTGAAGTCTCTGGCCAATGGGGAGCCAGTGAAGGGATCATAGATTGCAATCTAATAGATTGCTGGAGGGAGTCCACAGTAAAAAAAGCAGCCAGAGAGTGTCCAGGAACCTTCCCACAGACTTTTCTTAGCTATGGCTGCTTCTCGGCACGGTTGGACTGGCCCACTAGAGAACCAGAGACTCCTCCGGTGGGCCCTGGCTTCTCCTTCAGGAGAGTTCATAGTGCCGAGGTGAGATTGTGATGATGATTGAGGCCACCATCTGCTTAGATTGCTGATGGTACTTTTCCATGGGAATCAGCTTAGCTCCAACCAGCTTGAAATATTTCCAGTGAGCTATGGCACGATGCTATGGTATTAGTACTGCCTCCAGTACCAGTAGCGAAGCCATCCACAATTTCCTTCTCAGGAATTTTATTTGGTAGACTGAGTGGCTGTTAGAACTCTCCTGTTAGGTTTTTTCTATCTTGCTGGTCACATGACCTTGTTTGCCTATTTAATCCTGCTCCGCCCTCCTGGCCTTGCTGGACTTCATTGTAATTTCTACTCTTAAGTAGAGATGAGCGGTGTTCGACTAGAACTGTTCGCCAATCTCAAATTCGAGCTGTTTTGGGCGGTGTTCGAGTTGTTCGACGAACCCGAACGATTTGCAAAAAATTCGGCTGTTCGAGGTTATGTTCGATAACTGTTCGTGCACCAAAAGCGTGTCCTGCATGTCTGGCGCTATTTAGAGCACCAATCATGCAGGGATTGTCTGCCACTCACTGTAATGCCACAGCCATGGTGGTTGTGGCATTACAGTGATTGCCCAAATCGATGGGAACTGTGCTCACAGTGAAACACGAAAAGCCGGCAATTCAGCAGCGGCATACACCGGTACCCGACAATTTAGAACCGAAAGAATAGAGCTTCACACATAGATTAGATAGATATAAACATGTCAGTCACATATATACGAAGTACAGTGACAGTGTTTCTTACTGTACTTGTCATTTAGTGTAAAGGATTTATCAAAAAAAATAATAGTGTTTTCATGCACTGTCTCTTTAAGAAAGCCGGCCGGCAATTCAGCATCTGTACCCAACAATTTATAACAGACAGAATAGAGCTTCACACATAGATTAGATAGATAGAAACATGTCAGCCACATATATACGAAGTACAGTGAAAGTGCTGCTTACTGTACTTGTCATTTAGCGTAAAGGATTTATAAAAAAAAATAATAGTGTTTTCATGCACCGTCTCTTTAAGAAAGCCGGCCGGCAATTCAGCATCTGTACCCGACAATTTATAACAGACAGAATAGAGCTTCACACATAGATTAGATAGATAGAAACATGTCAGTCACATATATAATAAGTACAGTGACAGTGTTGCTTACTGTACTTGTCATTTAGTATTAAAATAAAGGATTTATTATTAAAAAAATTGGCGTGGGGTTCCCCTTAATTTTAGGCTCTAGCGGAGGTTAAGCAGACAGCTGGGGCAGATGTTTGAAGCCTGGGAAGGGGGTAATACCCACGGAGCTTCCCAGGCTACTAATATCAGCCCCCAGCTGAATACATAGCCTTTACTAGCTATTAAAATGGGGGACCCCCCCAAAAAAATGACGTGGGGTCCCCCCTAATTTAATAGCTAGCAAAGGCTAGGCAGACAGCTGGGGGCTGATATTAATAGCCCAGGAAGGGAGCCATGAATATTGGCCCCCTCCCAGGCTAGAAACACCAGCCGTCAGCCGCCCCAGAAATGGCGCATTCATAGGATGCGCCAATTCTGGCACTTAGCCTCGCTCTTCCACGCTGCCCTGGTGCGGTGGCAGGGGGTAATAGGGCTGGGGTTGATGTCAGCTTATAATGCCAGCTGACATCAAGCCCTGGTTAGTAATGGAGAGGCGTCTATAAGACACCCCCATTACTAACCCCATAGTCAAAGTAAAAAAAAAACACAAACACCCAGAATAAAGTCCTTTAATTGAAATAAAGACACAATTCTTTATTGTTCTAAATTAAACCATACTTACCATCACGCCCATTCCAGCTGAAGCCAACGATCTCCTGTAATAAAAATAAAATAATAAAGCAACCTCATCCTTACCTTTCCATGGTTCCCACGACAGCTTCAGCTCTGCTACATCGAGATGACAGGCTGGACCGCAGCAGAACGCTGCCATCCAGCCTGTCATCCCGCAGACACTGAGAAGCGCAGGCATGCTTGCGCTCCACATTGTCTCTCTGTGACGGCATAAAGATGAGCCGAGGTCATGTCCAATGAACTCGGCTCACCTCAAGCACGTCACTTACAGCGTGGGAAAATTCTCACGCTGAAGCGCTGAGTGCAGGAGAATTTTCCCACGCTGTCAGTGAGGTGCATGAGGTGAGCTGAGTTCATTGGACATGACCTCGGCTCATCTGGATGCCGTCACAGCGAGACACTGAGGAGCGCAAGCATGCCTGCTCTTCTCAGTGTCTGCGGGATGACAGGCTGGATGGCAGCGTTCTGCTGCGGTCCAGCCTGTCATCTCGATGTAGCAGAGCTGAAGCTGTCGTGGGAACCATGGAAAGGTAAGGATGAGGTTGGTTTATTATTTTTCTTTTATTGCAGGAGATCGTTGGCTTCAGCTGGAATGGGCGTGATGGTAAGTATAGTTTAATTTAGAACAATAAAGAATTGTGTGTTTATTTCAATTAAAGGACTTTATTCTGGGTGTTGTGTTTTTTTTAAATACTTTACTAGAAATTCATGGCGGTCATGTCTAATACTGGCGTGACCCCATGAATTTTGGGCTTGGGGCCAGCTGATAATACCAAGCTGGCCCTAACCCCTTTATTACCCAGTGAGCCACCACACCAGGGCCCTGGATGAGTTGGGTACAGCGCCAGAAGATGGCGCTTCTATGAACGCGCCATTTTCCGGGGTGGCTGCGGACTGCAATTTGCAGCGGGGGGGGGCCCAGAAAGCTTGGGCCTCCCTGCGCTGCAGATTCCAGCCCCCAGCTGCCTAGTTGTACCTGGCTGGACACAAAAATAGGGCGAAGCCCCACGTATTTTTTTTTAAATTATTTCATGAAATTCATGAAATAATTAAGAAAAAAAGGCCTTCCCTATATTGTTGTGTCCGGCCAGGTACAAATAGGCAGCTGGTGGTTGGGGTCAGCCCGTTCCTGCCTGCTGTACCTGGCTGGACACAAATATAGTGCGAAGCCCCACTTCAATTTTTTTTAATTATTTCATGAAATTCATGAAATAATTAAGAAAAAAAGGCCTTCCCTATATTGTTGTGTCCAACCAGGTACAAATAGGCAGCTGGTGGTTGGGGTCAGCCCGTTCCTGCCTGCTGTACCTGGCTGGACACAAATATAGTGCGAAGCCCCACTTCAATTTTTTTAAATTATTTCAGGAAATTCATGAAATAATTAAAAAAAAATTGACGTGGGGCTTCGCACTATATTTGTGTCCAGTCAGGTGCAGCAGGCAGGAACGGGCTGCCCCCAACCACCAGCTGCCTATTTGTACCTGGCCGGACACAACAATATAGGGAAGCCCTTTTTTTCTTAATTATTTCATGAAATAATTTAAAGAAAATTGACGTGGGGCTTCGCCCTGTTCTTGTGTCCAGCCAGGTACAACTAGGCAGCTGGCGGCTGGAATCCGCAGCGCAGGGAGGCCCAAGCTTTCTGGGCCACCCCTGCTGCAAATTGCAGTCCGCAGCCACCCCGGAAAATGGCGCGTTCATAGAAGCGCCATCTTCTGGCGCTGTACCCAACTCATCCAGGGCCCTGATGCGGTGGCTCACTGGGTAATAAAGGGGTTAGGGCCAGCTTGGCATTATCAGCTGGCCCTAAGCCCAAAATTCATTGGGTCACGCCAATATTAGACATGACCACCATGAATTTCTAGTAAAGTATTTAAAAAAAACACAACACCCAGAAAAAAGTCCTTTAATTGAAATAAACACACAATTCTTTATTGTTCTAAATTAAACCATACTTACCGTCACGCCCATTCCAGCTGAAGCCAACGATCTCCTGAAATAAAAGAAAAATAATAAAGCAACATCATCCTTACCTTTCCATGGTTCCCATGACAGCTTCAGCTCTGCTACATCGAGATGACAGGCTGGACCGCAGCAGAACGCTGCCATCCAGCCTGTCATCCCGCAGACACTGAGAAGCGCAGGCTTGCTTGCGCTCCACAGTGTCTCTCTGTGAGGGCATCCAGATGAGCCGAGTTAATGTCCAATGAACTCGGCTCACCTCATGCACGTCACTGACAGCGTGGGAAAATTCTCCTGCACTCAGCGCTTCAGCGTGGGAGAATTCTCACACTGAAGCGCTGAGTGCAGGAGAATTCTCCCACGCTGTCAGTCACGTGCAGGAGGTGAGCTGAGTTCATTGGACATGAGCTCACCTTATGCACGTCACTGACAGCGTGGGAAAATTCTCCTGCACTCAGCGCTTCAGCGTGGGAGAATTCTCACGCTGAAGCGCTGAGTGCAGGAGAATTCTCCCACGCTGTCAGTGACGTGCAGGAGGTGAGCTGAGTTCATTGGACATGAGCTCACCTCATGCACGTCACTGACAGCGTGCGAGAATTCTCCTGCACTCAGCGCTTCAGCGTGAGAATTTTCCCACGCTGTCAGTGACGTGCATGAGGTGCGCCAAGTTCATTGGACATGAACTCGTCTCATCTTTATGCCGTCACAGCCAGACACTGCAGAGCGCAAGCATGCCTGCGCTTCTCAGTGTCTGCGGGATGACAGGCTGGATGGCGGCGTTCTGCTGCGGTCCAGCCTGTCATCTCGATGTAGCAGAGCTGAAGCTGTCGTGGGAACCATGGAAAGGTAAGGATGATGTTGCTTTATTATTTTTCTTTTATTGCAGGAGATCGTTGGCTTCAGCTGGAATGGGCGTGATGGTAAGTATGGTTTAATTTAGAACAATAAAGGATTGTGTCTTTATTTCAATTAAAGGACTTTATTCTGGGTGTTTGTGTTTTCTTTTAACTTTGACTATGGGGTTAGTAATGGGGGTGTCTTATAAACGCCTCTCCATTACTAACCTGGGCTTGATGTCAGCTGGCATTATAAGCTGACATCAACCCCAGCCCTATTACCCCCTGCCACCGCTACAGGGCAGCGTGGAAGAGCGAGGCTAAGTGCCAGAATTGGCGCATCCTATGAATGCGCCATTTCTGGGGCGGCTGACGGCTGGTGTTTCTAGCCTGGGAGGGGGCCAATATTCATGGCTCCCTTCCTGGGCTATTAATATCAGCCCCCAGCTGTCTGCCTAGCCTTTGCTAGCTATTAAATTAGGGGGGACCCCACGTCATTTTTTTGGGGGGGTCCCCCATTTTAATAGCTAGTAAAGGCTATGTATTCAGCTGGGGGCTGATATTAGTAGCCTGGGAAGCTCCGTGGGTATTACCCCCTTCCCAGGCTTCAAACATCTGCCCCAGCTGTCTGCTTAACCTCCGCTAGAGACTAAAATTACGGGGAACCCCACGCCAATTTTTTTTAATAATAAATCCTTTATTTTAATACTAAATGACAAGTACAGTAACCAACACTATCACTGTACTTCATATATATGTGACTGACATGTTTCTATCTATCTAATCTATGTGTGAAGCTCTATTCTGTCTGTTATAAATTGTCGGGTACAGATGCTGAATTGCCGGCCGGCTTTTTTAAAGAGACGGTGCATGAAAACACTATTATATTTTTTAATAAATCCTTTACACTAAATGACAAGTACAGTAAGCAACACTGTCACTGTACTTCATATATATGTGACTGACATGTTTCTATCTATCTAATCTATGTGTGATGCTCTATTCCTTCTTGTCTAAATTGTCGGGTACCGGTGTATGCCGCTGCTGAATTGCCGGCCGGCTTTTTTAAAGAGAGTGTCTTCTGAGCAGTTTGTCAGCTTTTGGACACCTTTGAAGGTGTTTTCTATGTGTTTTTGTTTGCCTGCCATTGGTTTTAACGGTGTTCGACGGTGTTCTAAGGTGTTCGACGAACAGTTCCTCGAACATCCCGGTGTTCGACGAACCGAACCGAACCCGAACACTACGGGGGTGGCTCAACACTACTCTTAAGTTAGCCTGGTGCTTAGTTACCTTTCTCAGTCAGTTTAGCTAGGTCTTCGGACCTTTATGTTCTATGTTGTGTGTTTGTCTTTTACTGCTACAATTTCTGCTAGGAGGTACCCAACTTTATCCCAGTCCCTAGTTCTTGTAGGGATCCCTCCCTTGCATCTATAGGTCTTCGTACAGACTAGCCGAGAACTTTAGCGGGTCTGATCGCAGGATCAGGTTCCCCGTTATATCGTAGGGATCTAGCTTAGTTCTATTGTAGGGACAGATCTCCTTTCTTTCCTTAGTGCTTGTAGCAGATCATAACAGTAAGTCCAGCCCAAAAATATCGCTAAGGAAAGACTTCCAGTTCCCATCATGGTGTCGGTTCAGGATTTGGCTCAACGCCTGCAGGGACTCTCTCTGGAGGTGGCCGAGCTCCAACAACATGTGAGTAGCTGTTCTGGAGCACATTTTGTGGAGCCAAAGGTACGTTTGCCTGATTTATTTTTTGGTGATCAACAGGAATTTTTTTCCTTTAAAAATGCTTGTTTATTTTATTTTCGTTTGAGACCCAGATCCTCTGGTGATGAATCACAGCGCATAGGGTTCATAATGTAACTTTTGCGCAAAGAACCTCAGGGATGGGCCTTTTCTCTCCAACCTAGTGATCCATGCTTTAGATCAGTGGATAGTTTTTTTTCTGCTTTGGGTTTGTTGTATGATGATCCTGATCGTGTCTCATCAGCTGAGACTGAATTGAGACGTTTGAGGCAGGGATCAGGTAATGTGGAAAAATATTGTTCTCACTTCCGTCGGTGGTCTGCCCAGGTGGGGTGGAACGATTCAGCTTTGAAAAGTTTGTTTCTTGCGGGGCTAGGTGAAAGGGTTAAGGATTTGCTGATTGCTTATCCCACACCTGGAAACTTGCAGGAGGCAATGCAATTAGCTATACGGGTGGACAGGAGACTGCGTGCAAGGGTTAATGAAAGTAAATCCTCTGCCATGTCAGCTCCGAGTCTTGAGAGGGTCTGTACTGACATTGGAGAGCCGATGGAGATTGGGGCGATGGCACCCCGCTCTCAGGAAAAAGACCGCAGATCTTCTGAAGGTTTGTGCTTTTATTGCGGGAAATCTGATCATTTTATTAAGAACTGTGTACTTCGTATGAACAAAGAAAAAAAAAGGTCAGTTACGCCGTATTGCCTGTTTAAATTCTAAGGGGGTATTTCTTTCTGCTGCTACTGCTGCTCAGGAAGAATTAATTGAATTTCGGATATTTGTGGATTGTGGTTCTACTCTGAATGTGATTGATGGGGGATTCTTGGAAAAACTTAAATTAAAACCCAAACCTTTGTCATCCCCTATTGCTGTGGTTTCTGTCGATGGCTCCCCCTTGAAGAGTGTTACTCACAAAGTCTGTGAATTTCCTCTCACTATTAATGGTATTCACCAAGAAAATTTGGATTTAGTGGTATTAAATAATTTGCCTTCTCCAGTAATTTTGGGGTTACCCTGGTTAAAATTGCACAATCCTGTACTGGATTGGTCTACCAATGAAATTAAGTCCTGGAGCCCTAAGTGTTATGACAAGTGTTGTAACGGACGTATTGCTGCAGTGGAAAAAGGGGAATTACCTGTACCTATTCAGGATTTTTGGAGAGTTTTTTCTGAGGAGGAGTCCCAAATATTGCCTCCCCATAGAGACTATGATTGTACCATTGAATTTGTCCCTGGAGCGACTCTTCCTAAAAGTCGTTTATTTAATCTTACTATTCCTGAGAGAACGGCTTTGGAGGAATACATACAGACAAGCTTGGCCGCCGGTCACATTAGGCCTTCCAAGTCTCCTGTGGCTGTTGGATTTTTTTTTGTTAAAAAAAAAGACGGCGGTTTACGTCCTTGTCTGGATTTTCGTGAGATTAATAAAATTACTGTACGCAATCCTTACCCACTGCCATTGATTCCTGATTTGTTTAACCAGTTAGTGGGGGCCAAGTGGTTCTCTAAAATTGATCTCCGGGGGGCATACAATTTGTTGCGCATGAAGGAGGGTGATGAATGGAAGACTGCTTTTAACACTCCTGTGGGTAATTTTGAGAACCTGGTTATGCCTTTTGGTCTTACCAATGCTCCAGCATTTTTTCAGAATCTTGTTAATGACATCATGAGACCTTTGATCGGCAAAAATGTGGTTGTGTATTTGGATGACATTTTGATTTATTCGCCTGATCTGGAGTCTCATTGGCGGAGCGTACGTGAGGTATTACAGTTATTAATTGACAATTCGATTTTTGCTAAGCTAGAGAAATGTGAGTTTTCTGTACAGAGAATTAGTTTTTTGGGCTACATTATTTCCAGCGAGGGCTTTGAGATGGACCCTGTGAAGGTTCAGGCGGTTCAGGAATGTCCTAGGCCTATTGGTTTGAAATCGATACAGAGGTTTTTGGGTTTCGCCAATTATTACAGAAAATTAATTAAAAACGTTTCTATTATTGTCAAACCGCTGACCGATCTCACCAGGAAAGGTGCTAATGCGGTTCAGTGGACTACTGAGGCCATTGAAGCTTTTGTGTTTCTAAAGGAGAGGTTCACCTCTGCTCCCATCCTTGTGCAGCCTGATGTGACTAAGCCGTTTATGGTTGAGGTTGATGCTTCTTCGGTGGGGGTCGGTGCGGTGTTGTCTCAGAAAAACAAGGATGGAGTACATCCCTGTGCTTTTTTTTCAAAAAAATTTTCTGAGACTGAACTTAATTAGGATATTGGTAATCGGGAATTGCTGGCTATTAAACTCGCATTTGAACACTGGCGTCATTTCTTGGAAGGTGCTGAATTTCCCATTCAGGTTTTCACTGATCATAAAAATCTGATCTATCTTGATGCTGCCAAGCGCTTGAATGCCCGTCAGGCTAGGTGGGCACTTTTTTTCTCGCGGTTTAATTTTTCCGTTACTTACATCCCAGGTACCAAGAATGTTAAAGCTGATGCTTTGTCTCGCAGCTTTTCTCCCATGGTCGGTGCTGAGGAGGAGGGGAGCATTTTACAAGAAGGTGTTGTGATTGCTGCATTGGACTCTGTTTTGGAAGATGAGATTCTTAAAGCACAGGAGAATGCCCCATCTAACACTCCCCATGGGAGGTTGTTTGTGCCTAGGACCTTTAGGAGAGATTTGTTTGTTGAGTGTCATGAGTCTCGGTTGGCAGGTCATCCAGGAATTTCTGAGACCAAGAGACTTGTAGGTCGCAGTTTTTGGTGGCCTGGATGGCAGAAGGAAGTCATTAAGTGGGTGTGTCAATGTACGGTGTGTGCTAGATCTAAGTCTTCACATACTCCTGCAGCGGGGTTGTTTTGCCCTCTGGAGGTTCCTAGTGCACCTTGGACACATCTGGCTATGGACTTTATTACTGACCTTCCCCCCTCTGAGGGTTTCACAGTCATCTGGTCGTGGACCGTTTTAGCAAGATGTGTCACTTGGTTCCTTTCATCAAACTGCCCTGCGCTAAGACACTCGCTAAGGCCTTTGTCAAGGAAATTGTCAGACTACATGGCGTTCCTACTGACATTGTTTCGGATAGGGGACCTCAGTTCGTGGCTCGTTTTTGGCGTGCCTTTTGTGACAGGTTGGGAGTTCATTTGTCGTTTTCATCCAGATATCATCCTGAGTCTAATGGCCAGACAGAAAGGAAGAATCAGGATGTTGAGCAGTTCTTGCGTTGTTTTGTGGCAGACAATCAGGAGGGGTGGTCTGAGTTTCTGCCACTTGCTGAGTTTGCTCTTAACTAGTGTTGAGCCACCCCCGTAGTGTTCGAGTTCGGTTCGGTTCGTCGAACACCCGTGTGTTCGCCGAACTGTTCGTCGAACTGTTCGTCGAACACCTTCGAACACCGTTAAAACCAATGGCAGGCAAACAAAAACACATAGAAACACATAGAAAACACCTTCAAAGGTGTCCAAAAGCTGACAAACTGCTCTGAAGACACAACTAACACATGGAAAAGTGACAAGTACATATAGTCATGCGAAAAGAAAAGAGGTGGAGGAGTAAAAGGAGGGGGAGACACAGATATAGGCATGTCATGCCCTTCTAAAATCCAAAAAGTGAGAAGCCGACACGTTCAGTCCGCTCCTGCCCGTGCCACCTCCGTGTCGCCGGGTTTGTGCCAGAGCCGCGGTGAACCCTGACGGCCAGCTCCCCTCTCCCAAGACTGGTGCCTGTCCGCTGGTGGGTCGAGCGAGCCCCCCTGTGGTGGAGGCAGCTCTAAGCTTTTTAATTTAAATTGTCTCTCTAATTTGAATGAATACACTTTAAATCCATTTACAAGGATCTATTGGAGGGCAAGTCTCATGCCAGCAGCCGCGTAATTCCAGCTCCAGTAGCGTCCACTAAAGCTGCTGCAGTTAAAAAGCTTTTATAAGGATCGAGCTCGGCTGTCCACCGCAAGGCATCCTACTGCCAGTCCCAGCCCCTATGCCTTGGGGTGCCTCCTGATGCTCTTCACTGAGTATCCCGTGGTCCCGAAGCATTTCCTTTGAAAAAATTAAGTGTCAAAACTACAGGTGGTGTAGCTTGCTTAACAGCCGGGATAATCCGCTGACTAGCAGACACTGCTACTAGGCACAAAGTATTTCCTGGGCTAGATGCAGTTAAAAATTTGTAATTAGATACTCTCGTTGGATGCTGAGAAAGCATTCCATAGAGTCTCCTGGCACGCCATATATGATTCTCTTAAAAAGCTTGGGGTAGGGGTCTAGGGGACCCTTTTATAGCCAAAATCACGGCCCTGTATCGCAATACGTCACCTAGGCTGAAGATAAATGGAACTGTATTACCCTGAGGGCTCGGTTGCTACAGAGGTATTGCACCTCACCCAGAGGTGTGATATCTCACTCTCAGGTAAGGATGGAGTGTGGATCAGGACCCGACACCTGCATGCATTACACCACATTGCCGTGGGGCAGGGCGACCAATATGCCCCTGAGATGGGCACGACAGTCCCTGTCCCTGGCTGGAGTGGGGGGAGGGAACACTGAGGAAGGGGAACCCTGTAGTGCAGGAGCAGGGAGGAAGCAGTTCCTGGGTGCATTGAGAAGGGAGTATAAAAGGTGGGCACCATCTTAGTTCAGTGCAGAGAAGTCTGAGCAGAAGTGGCAGGGAGCAGGGGCTCTGCATGAGCTCTGCTCCGGAGGCGGGCCTAGTAACACAGGCCCAGGCCTGGAAGAGGGAGAAGGAAGGAAGAGGAGCGGAGAAGGCTTCCGGAACGAGGAACGAAGGGATCCCAGGGGTGCGGACGGGCGAGTCGCCACCGCACGCCCGAATCCACCTGCGTGGAGGGGTCATGCCAAAGGGGGAGACCGGTCCCCGAAACTAGTGGAGGCAGGAAACGACCCTCAGCTAGAAACCGGAGGCTGTGACATTTTATGTGGCGCAGCCCCTCGCTACACCCGCTAGGAAGGCACCACATAGGGTCAGGGAAACTGGCGCCAAGTTTACCAAGAGGAGGCCCGAGGCAGCCGGACAGAAGGGTTGGTAAGAAAGACCAGACAAAGGACACAGAAAGGGGGTCCTGTGAAGTGCTCCAAAGTTATCTGGGAGTTGTCTGAGCCCCTCACCTGGTGAGCACAGTACGACGTGGGCAGCCGTTACCTGCAGACGTGGTCTGGATAATAAGAACTGTGAGTAAAGGCCCTGGACTGCATCACTGACTCCGTGTCGTTACTGCTGCTGCCCTGCACCATCACCCCCATCCTCCGCATACACTGCCCTGAGGCTATACTCCTCCCGTGGGGAGTTATGCTACGCTCTGCTGCACCCACAACACCAGCCTCAGCGGTCTGCCCTGGAGCGGCGGTTCACTCTGACCACAATCCACGGGTGGCGTAGTCGGACATTTAAACATCAAAACCACATAAATAGTTCCGCCACTGGTTTGACCGCCCTGAGCCACGGAACCGGGTCGCCGCCACGGAGACTACAACCACCAGCATCCACCAAAAAGGGTCCGGCTCCGGGTGTCCCAAGGCCCAGGGAGCGCGTCAGAACATTTTCATCACCTTTCACAATCACCAATGGGACAAGGCAGGGATGTTCTCTGTCCCCTCTCTTATACATCCTAGTGACGGAGCACCTGCTCTCATCAATTCGCCATAACCCCAATATTAGGTGGATTGAGGTGGGAGGTACCGAGTACAAGTGCTCTCTATTTGCTGATGATGTCCTAGTATATATCACTCAATCACATATATCCATCCATGCTGTTATGGCTGAAATAGATCACTTTGTTACATGGTCAAATTTTAAAATCAATGCAGCGAAGTCTGAGGCCCTCGATGTCTCCCTCCCCAAATCCATATAGGATTCCATCCAGTCCAACTTTCCCTTTGCCTGGCCCTCACAGGGTATCAAATACTTAGGAATTCCTATTCATAGAGACCTCTCCCATCTATGTTATCTTAATTTTGGGCCCTTTATTGAACAACTCCATACAGACCACGGTTGGCAAGTTAGAACTGTAAGATTCACTACGTGAACCACTGGTGTTTTGTGGAAAAGCACATGTACACTGTGTTCCAAATTATTATGCAAAAAGTGTTTAGGAGTGATAAGGGAAGAATTTGTTTGTTTGTCAGTTAAACTCATTGATGGTGATGTGTGTCAGGGCTCTTTATATCACTGTAAGCAATTGCAGACACCTGTGCTAATTAGTTTGGCAGGTGTGTCCAATGAAAGGCAAGACTTCTTAAGAAGGCTGTCTCACATTATTAAGCAGCCTACATTTTCTGCCAAAATGGGAAAGAAAAAGGATGTGTCGGCTGCTGAGAAGCAACAAATTGTGTAGTGTTTAGGTCAAGGCATGACTACAATCAACATTGTGCGATGATCAGGATGAAGTGTCTTGGCAATCAAGAAGTATGTAGCTGATTCACAGTACACACGTGTGCGTGCTGATAAGGGCAAATTGAGGACTCTTTCCTACAAGCAATTACGTCAGGTTAAAAGAGCAGCGGCAAAAAAGCCTTGTCATAGCAGCAGACAAGTTTTTGAAGCTGCTGGTGCCTCCAACGTCCCCCGAACAACAAGATGCAGGGTCCTTCAGAGGTTTGCAGCTGTGCATACACCATCCTGTCGACCTCCTCTATCCACTTCACACAAGCAGAAACGGCTCCAGTGGGCCAAACATTACATGAAGACTGATTTCAAAACTGTTTTGTTCACGGATGAGTGCCGTGCAGCGCTCGATGGTCCAGATGGATGGAGTGGAGGATGGCTGGTTGATGGACACCCCACGCAAACACGGCTACAGCGCCAACAAGGAGGAGGTGGAGTAATGTTTTGGGCTGGAATCATGGGGAGAGAGATTGTCGGCCCCTTTAGGATCCCTGAAGGTGCTAAAGATGAACTCCATAATGTATGTGGATTTTCTCAAACAGCACTTCCTGCCATGGTTCAAGAAGAAGAACCGTGTATTTTACAGCAAGATCATTTTTTTGCATGATAATGCACCATCTCATGCTGCACATAAAACATCTGCATCTCTGGCTGATATGGGCATAAAAGGGGACAAACTTATGGTGTGACCCCCATGCTCCCCTGACCTCTACCCCATTCAGAACCTCTGGAGCATCATCAAAAGGAGTGTCTATGAAGGCGGGAGGCAGTTCACATCTAAGCAACAGCTCTGGGAGGGTATTCTGTCCTCATGCAAAACAATTGAAGCAGAAACCATCTAAAAACTGACAAATTCAATGGACGAGAGAGTTCAGAAGCTCCTTTCGAACAAGGGGTCCTATGTGAAAATGTAACATCACCTAGAATAAAGTTTTGAGTTGAAAACTGTTTGATTTCAGTTTCTAATAACCTGCTAATGCTTATAATTTCAAAAATGACCATTTTTTTGGTCTTTATTAAAATGAAAAGGTTGATCGAAAAGTTTGGCGGATCTAAGAGTGTGGCAACCCAGTAGTCATGATTACTTCGAATTCTGACAATATGAGGGTCATGTTGCAGGTAGTGCAGCAAGAAGGCACTTATGTGTCTTGCGCATCTCGGAGCTCCAAAATTATTTTCCGGGCTAGATGCAGCTAAAAATTATTATTAATTTTAAATCTGGAGGAGCTTAGTATAGATAGCCTAATAGGATCAGTGCTGCACACTGCTACAAAGCCCAAATTATTTTCCAGCCAAGATAGAGATAAACATGATTAGTAATTTTAAATCTGGTGGAGCTTATTATAGATGGCCTAATAGAATCAGTGCTGCACACTGCTACAAAGCCCAAATTATTTTCCAGCCAAGATACAGATAAACATGATTAGTAATTTGAAAGCTTAAAACGGTTGGTAGGGTGATTTTAACCAATCATCCGTCTTTTACTCTCCCCAGGATGACACAGGGGTAGAAAAGTCGTTTCGGATCCATGATTTGTTCATCTTTATGAACGTGAGTCTGTCTACATTATCAGTGGAGAGCCGCGTGCGCTTATCTGTCAGCACACCACCAGCAGCGCTGAACACACGTTCAGACAGAACGCTGGCTGCGGGGCATGACAAGATCTCCAAGGCGTAAGTGGCTAGCTCCGGCCATTTATCCAGATTGGAAGCCCAAAAAGAGCAAGGGTCCAGTGACACAGTCATGGCTTCAATGTTTACTTGGAGATACTCCTGTACCATCGTCTCTAGGCGTTGACTATGTGTCAGACTTCTTGTCTCCTGTGGCCTTGCAAAGGATGGGCTAAAAAAGTGGTGAAATGATTGCGCAAAATTGATGTTACCAGCAGATACTGTGGTTCTGTTATGGTTTGAGTGCTGAACACTTGACGGTCCCACGGTTGGCAAGTTGGAACTGTGAGATTCACTACGTGCACCACTGGTGTTTTGTGGAAAAGCACATGTAAGATTCTGCAACAGTCTCTGCTGATACTCCTGCATGCGTGCATCCCTTTCTATGGCAGGAATAATTTCTGCAAATTTACTTTTGTACCGGGGATCTAACAGTGTGGCAACCCAGTAGTCAGGATTATTTCTAATTCTCCCAATTCGAGGGTCATGTTGCAGGTAGTGCAGCAAGAAGGCACTCATGTGTGTTGCGCATCCAGGAGCACCAAGTCCCTGTTGTGTTGGTGGCGAGGTAACAATCATGCTTCCTTCCTCTGTCCTCTCCCCCCAACCTCGCACAACAGAAATGTGATCAAGGTCTCCCTCATCTGATGAGTCTTCCATCAGTTCGTCCTCCACTTCTTCCTGGGCTCCTGCACCTTCCTCACTAGTTTGGCTGCTACCATGCGCCCTGGTAAAACCATCTCCCCCACCCTCACATGCCTGCCGCCTTGGTGCTGCCGACCGTCTGGACCTTGCAGATGTTAGCCCTTCCGCATACAACTCCTCCTCCTCTACTTCCTCCACCTCCTCTTGTGCCACCACCTGACTCCGAATTCTGTTTAACATGTGCTCCAGCATGTAAATCACCGGAATAGTCATGCTGATAATGGCATCGTCAGCACTAAACATCTTCGTCGCCATTTCAAAACTGTGCAGAAGGGTGCATAGGTCCCTGATCTGAGACCACTCCTCCAGCGTGATTTGCCCCACGTCTGGATCTCGTTGGCCCAGGCTATACGTCAGAACGTATTGCACCAGGGCTTGTTGGTGCTGCCACAGTCGCTGCAACATGTGCAGAGTTGAATTCCACCAGGTAGGCACATCGCATTTTAGCCGGTGAAGTGGCAGGCCCAACGACTTCTGTAGAGATGTAAGTCGCTGAGCTGCGGGATGCGAACGGCGGAAGTGAGCACACAGCGACCGTGCCCTCTGCAGAAGGCCATCTAGTCTGGGATAGTGGGCGAAAAATTGCTGGACAACCAGGTTCAACACGTGAGCCATACAAGGCACGTGTGTGACATTGCCCCGGCCTTCCCTGGTTTCAGGTCCAGTGGAGACAACCATTCATGAAATTGGTTCTCCAGAGCTGACCACAACTCCTCAGCTGTGTGACTCACATTTCCCAGACATTTCAAAGTAAAAACCGCCTGATGACGTTGATCCCTACTGCCAGCATAGTAAGGAGGTGTGCAGGATCCCTTCTGCGCAGTTAGAAAGCTTTTGGCATGACCAGACAGGCTTTGGGTGCAGGTGGAAGACCGAGAGGAGGTTGAGGAGGCAGAAGCAGTGGAGGAACTTTGACATAAAGAGGATTGACGCACAACTCATGGGGACGGCAAGACTTGGACAGCAGCCCCTTGTCCTGCTGTCACCATAGTTACCCAGTGCCCAGTCAGCGACATGTAACGCCCCTGTCCATGCCTACTCGTCCAAGTGTCTGTGGTGAAATGCACCCTGTCACACACAGAGTTTCTCAAAGAAGCGATGATGTTGTGTGCGACATGCTGGTGGAGCGCAGGCACACCTTTCTTTGAGAAGTAGTGCCGACTGGGCATCGGGTACTGGGGCACTGCGACGGACATAAGGTCTCGAAAATCCTCTGTGTCCACCAGGCGGAAAGGCAGCATTTATGTACCCAAGAGCTTGCAGATGGTGAAATTCAACCTCTTAGCTTTCTCATGGCTAGGAGGAAATGGTCTTTTACTTGTCCACATCTGAGGGACCGAGGGCTGGCTATTGTGCTTAGACGGGGTTGATAAGGGTGTCCCCGGCAAACTGCCGGTCTGTGAGGAAGATGCAGGCGGACATGTTAGGTTGCCTTGATCCAAAGGTGGTGCTATCGATGTCGGACAGCGCTCAACACCAGCTGGTGTTACCACCTCCAAAGAAAATGATGACCTGCCAATCACGCTGGCTGTTGCGGGTAAAGAGGTGGCAGGTCTGCGCCCCAAAACAGGTGTGACTGCTGTCCCCCCAGTCACAGAGGATGAAGAGGCCGCGGATGCACAAGATATGGCAGACGGTGGTTGGCCCGGCCGGCTAGGCTGCATTGTAGCACACTGAGCTTCCCACTGCAACTTATGCTTCATGTCCATGTGCCGGTTCATGCATGAAGTACTCAAACTATGTATTTTTTGGCCTCTACTTAGCTTTTGCTGACAAATGTTACAGATAACACGAGTTGGGTCATCTTTATCGATCTGAAAAAATGCCCAGGCTATGCAAGGCTTAGCACCCATGCGACCTGAAGAGCCACCACGACTTGTGGTGAGAGGCAGAGTTGTGTTTGAGGATGCAGTTGTTGACGTGCTTCCAGTACTACGTCTCTGTCCAGGAAGGCGCAACCTGACCTCGTCGTCACTAGCATCTTCCTCCACCTCCTCTGCTGACCTCATCTCTTGGCTGACTGTGGGTTGACAGTAAGTGGGATCTCCAACCTCATCATCATCACCCTGTGCGTTATCACACCCATCGTCCTCAGAGCCAACCTGTTCCTGCCCTGACAAAAAACTAAAGTTGTCGCTCCAATCAGGTATTTGAGTCTCATCATCGTCTTCCTCATTGTCTCCACCAACAGGAGTTCCAGTTTGGGAATGAGGGTCTACATTATGGTCAGAACCTTCTGCGTCTGGTCCTGGATCCGACTCATAAAGATTCTGGGCATCAGTGCAGATCATTTCCTCGTCTGGATTCACAGAAGCGCTGGAGTCGACCTCTGATTCCCAGGCTATAGTATGAGTAAACAGCTCTGCAGACTCAACCATCTGTTCTACCTCATACTCAGACGGGCAGCTGGAGATTTGGGAGCTGTGAGGAAGCAAGTGCGATTGGGGTGACACCTTTGAGGACTGGAGTATTTGTGATGTTGAAGTTGATGTGGAGGAGAGCCCACTTAAAGGAGCACTTGATATTCGTTGAAGCACCTGCTGTTTTTGTGCCTCATCTGGAATTTGTAGCGATTGGCGTGGCCGTAAGAAAGGGATCTTATCACATTGTCCGCTAAAAGAAGTAGACATTTTAGTTTGGCTGGAAGATGGTCTTTCTTCTGCAGATGTTACTGTTGCTTTAACACCTACCCCACGGACACAACCTTTTTTCCCCTTCCCAACACGCCTATTCCCCTTTCCACCAGCAGCAGGCCTTTTTCCACTCATTTTGGTGGTTAACTAATTCACAACTCTGGAGTTGTTTGCACAAAAAAACAATGGATGGGAACCGAGCAGAGCTGAGTGGCCAAACTGTGGTATTAGGCCAAAACTATTGGCTGGGTTAGATGCAGAAAAAAATTATATTCAATTTGCAACCTGATGGAGGTCAGTATAGATGGACTAATAGAACAAGTCCCACACACAGCTAGAAGCCCAAATATTTTTTCAGAGGTAGATGCAGAAAAAAAAATATTCAGTTTGCAACCTGATGGAGGTCAGTATAGATGGACTAATAGAGAAAATCCCACACACTGCTAGAAGGCCAAATATTTTTTCAGAGCTAGATGCAGACAAAAAATTATTTTGAAATTGCAACCTGATGGAGGTCAGTATAGGTGGACTAATAGAACAAGTCCCACACACTGCTAGAAGCCCAAATATTTTTTCAGAGCTAGATGCAGAAAAAAATTATATTCAGTTTGCAACCTGATGGAGGTCAGTATAGATGGACTAATAGAGAAAGTCCCACACACTGCTAGAAGGCCAAATATTTTTTCAGAGCTAGATGCAGAAAAAAATTATATTCAGTTTGCAACCTGATGGAGGTCTGTATAGATGGATTAATAGAACAAGTCCCACACACAGCTAGAAGCCCAATATTTTTTCAGAGGTAGATGCAGAAAAAAATATATTCAGTTTGCAACCTGATGGACGTCAGTATAGATGGACTAATACAACAAGTCCCACACACAGCTAGAAGCCCAATATTTTTTCAGAGCTAGATGCAGAAAAAAATTATATTCAATTTGCAACCTGATGGAGGTCAGTATAGATGGAGTAATAGAACAAGTCCCACACACAGCTAGAAGCCCAAATATTTTTTCAGAGGTAGATGCAGATAAAAATTATTTTTAATTTGCAACCTGATGGAGGTCAGTATAGATGGACTAATAGAGAAAGTCCCACACACTGCTAGAAGGCCAAATATTTTTTCAGAGCTAGATGCAGAAAAAAATTATATTAAGTTTGCAACCTGATGGAGGTCTGTATAGATGGATTAATAGAACAAGTCCCACACACAGCTAGAAGCCCAATATTTTTTCAGAGGTAGATGCAGAAAAAATTATATTCAGTTTGCAACCTGATGGAGGTCAGTATAGATGGACTAATAGAGAAAGTCCCACACACTGCTAGAAGGCCAAATATTTTTTCAGAGCTAGATGCAGAAAAAAATTATATTCAGTTTGCAACCTGATGGAGGTCAGTATAGATGGACTAATAGAGAAAGTCCCACACACTGCTAGAAGGCCAAATATTTTTTCAGAGCTAGATGCAGAAAAAAATTATATTCAGTTTGCAACCTGATGGAGGTCAGTATAGATGGACTAATAGAGAAAGTCCCACACACTGCTAGAAGCCCAAATATTTTTTCAGAGCTAGATGCAGAAAAAAATTATATTCAGTTTGCAACCTGATGGAGGTCTGTATAGATGGATTAATAGAACAAGTCCCACACACAGCTAGAAGCCCAATATTTTTTCAGAGGTAGATGCAGAAAAAAATATATTCAATTTGCAACCTGATGGAGGTCAGTATAGATGGACTAATACAACAAGTCCCACACACAGCTAGAAGCCCAATATTTTTTCAGAGGTAGATGCAGAAAAAAATATATTCAGTTTGCAACCTGATGGAGGTCAGTACAGATGGACTAATACAACAAGTCCCACACACAGCTAGAAGCCCAAATATTTTTTCAGAGCTAGATGCAGATAAAAATTATTTTTAATTTGCAACCTGATGGAGGTCAGTATAGATGGACTAATAGAGAAAGTCCCACACACTGCTAGAAGCCCAAATATTTTTTCAGAGCTAGATGCAGAAAAAAATTATATTCAGTTTGCAACCTGATGGAGGTCTGTATAGATGGATTAATAGAACAAGTCCCACACACAGCTAGAAGCCCAATATTTTTTCAGAGGTAGATGCAGAAAAAAATATATTCAGTTTGCAACCTGATGGAGGTCAGTATAGATGGACTAATACAACAAGTCCCACACACAGCTAGAAGCCCAATATTTTTTCAGAGCTAGATGCAGAAAAAAATTATATTCAATTTGCAACCTGATGGAGGTCAGTATAGATGGAGTAATAGAACAAGTCCCACACACAGCTAGAAGCCCAAATATTTTTTCAGAGGTAGATGCAGAAAAAAAATATATTCAGTTTGCAACCTGATGCAGGTCTGTATAGATGGATTAATAGAACAAGTCCCACATACAGCTACAAGCCCAATATTTTTTCAGAGGTAGATGCAGAAAAAAATATATTCAGTTTGCAACCTGATGGAGGTCAGTATAGATGGACTAATAGAGAAAGTTCCACACACTGCTAGAAGGCCAAATATTTTTTCAGAGCTAGATGCAGAAAAAAATTATATTCAATTTGCAACCTGATCGAGGTCAGTATAGATGGACTAATAGAATGATGCTATGCCCAAAAGATTTTACTTCACTAGGTGCAGTAAAAAAATTGGTATTCTATACACAGGTGGTGTAACTTGCAACACAGATAGGCTACTCCACTGACTAACACACTCTACAATAGGCCAAAAAGGATTAGCTTTGCTAGATTCAGCCAAATGCTGTGAAAAAAACTTGCACAGCACTGGCACAGACCTGCCTGGCAAAAACTGATAGGAACTGATGTAACCTAGTCCTGAAAAGGACTTCAATTACAATTAGTCTTTACTCCCACAACCTATCTATTTAAGAGCACAGACCTGCCTGATAAAAGTCGTAGGAAATGCTGTAACCTAGTCCTTAAAAGGACTGCAATCACAACTATTCCCTACTCCCAAGCTATCTGTAGATTTGTGCGAAAATTGGCTTGAAATTAACAAAGTATAGCGCACACAGCAACAGCGGTGCCGTCTAACATGCAGCTGCAGCAGTGAGAAAATGTTGGCGACGGGGAAAATGGATTGGTCTTATAGGGCAAGGACATGTGACATACACTGCCAATGACACATGCCCTTGCTTGTGTGAAAAAAAGCACTTCGCTCCGTGTGTGCGCTGCTGATAGACTGACAGATTGCACCTCCCCACTGTAAATGCGGGAAAAAGAAAAAAAAATGGAGATCTTCATTATTCCTGCAGAGATCCATCCCCTGCCCCTCCCCCCACCCCGCTGTACACTCAAACTGCGTATTAACATTAATTTTCATCATTACTGAGAAAAAATCCAGTTATGATTTTGGTGCACGAACAGTTATCGAACATAACCTCGAACAACCGAATTTTTCTCAAATCGTTCGTGTTCGCCGAACGGCTCGAACACCGCCCAAAACAGCTCGAATTTGAGATTGGCGAACAGTTCGAGTAGAACAACGCTCATCTCTACTCTTAACAAACATACATCCTCTTCTGCTGGTTGTTCGCCTTTTTTTTGTTGTTCTGGGACACATCCGTCTTTTGGGTCATTCTCCAAATTGGTATCGGCTGTGCCTGAGGAGGAGAGTTTTTCCGGTGACTTGGAGAGAGTTTGGACGGATGTGCGTGGTAATCTTCAGGAGGCTAACAAAAAATCGAAGAGGTACTTTGATAGGAAACGGCAAGAGGTTTTGTTTGCTATTGGTGACATGGTTTGGTTGTCCTCTAAGAATCTGCGGTTGAGGATTCCTTCTAAAAAATTGGGTCCCAAGTTTGTAGGGCCCTTTAAGGTGCTTCAGGTAGTTAACCAATCTGCTGTTAGGTTGGAGGTTCCTACCTCCTGGAAGATTAATCCGGTGTTTCATGTTTCTCTGTTGAAAAGAGCTTATGTGTCGGATGGAGACGTCTCTGCCACTGTTCCTCCGGTGGTGGAGGACGGGGAATACAAAATTTCCCGCATCCTAAATTCTAGACGGTATAGAGGGAGTTTGCAGTATCTCGTCGCTTGGAAGGGTTTCGGACCCGAGGATAACTCATGGGTGAGGGCGGATGATGTTTCTGCTTCCAGACTTGTCAGAGCGTTTCACAAGAGGTTTCCTGATAAGCCTGGGCCTAGGGGATCCGGAGGATCCTCTTAGAAGAGTGGGTACTGTTAGAACTCTCCTGTTAGGTTTTTTCTATCTTGCTGGTCACATGACCTTGTTTGCCTATTTAATCCTCCTCCGCCCTCCTGGCCTTGCTGGACTTCATTGTAATTTCTACTCTTAAGTTAGCCTGGTGCTTAGTTACCTTTCTCAGTCAGTTTAGCTAGGTCTTCGGACCTTTATGTTCTATGTTGTGTGTTTGCCTTTTACTGCTACAATTTCTGCTAGGAGGTACCCAACTTTATCCCAGTCCCTAGTTCTTGTAGGGATCCCTCCCTTGCATCTATAGGTCTTCGTACAGACTAGCCGAGGACTTTAGCGGGTCTGATCGCAGGATCAGGTTCCCCGTTACATCGTAGGGATCTAGCTTAGTTCTATTGTAGGGACAGATCTCCTTTCTTTCCTTAGTGCTTGTAGCAGATCATAACAGTGGCTGCCCAAATATATTAGATTCTCACAAAGGAGCTGAAGATATTGAGTGGCAGTAGGTGCATGTTTTTACAGCATGTTAGATATCAGAGGGAGAACAGAGAGGGCAGCACAGTGGCTCAGTGATTAGCACCGAAGCCTTGCAGCGCTGGGGTCCAGGGTTTAAATCCCACCAAGGGCAACATCTGCAAGGATTTTGTATGTTCTCCCCGTGTTTGTATGGGTTTCCCACTCAGTAAAAAAGCAGCCATAAAGTGTCCAGTAACCTTGCCATACACACTTTTCTTAGCCAGAGCTGCTTCTCGGCAGGGTTGGACGGGCCCACCAGAGAATCCTCTGGTGTGCCCTGGCTTCTCCATCAGGAGAGTTCATGATAGTGCAAACTTTGCAGCTGCTATGGGGCTCTTGAGTGGGGGGAGAAAGGAGGGCCCTCAGAATCAAATCCTCTGGTGGGCCCAGTGTTTTTCAGTCAGACACTGCTTCTCTGTGAGAGTTGTATTTCACCACAGCCATATTCTTTAGCTTGGTGAAAGGACTGGCATAGAGGGAAACCATATCTACTCCGGCTGTCATTTTTACGTCACCAGGTTCCACCCATTGTCACACATGACAATGCCTGGCTGTATGTTCAGCTGTGAGAGCCACAGATCAGGCTGCTGTGTTACAGCTTTCAACAACTCTGCAGAGCTGGGCGGTTTGTCACCTAAGCATTAAGCATGTTATCTTCAGCACAGCCTGTTGCCGCTTGGCCAAGGCAATGCTGCAGTGCTGTCAGCTTGTGACTGATGTGGTCATTTCGAAGATGGAGGCCGAACTGGAGGAGGAGGTGCAGGAGCTGAACAATGTGATTACATTGAGGTTACATTGGTGAATCTGGTTTTTATACTAAAGAAAGATCCTACTGTGTCTTTATTTTTTTTTTTTTACATCTCTTCAAATGTGTATTGGAGTGCGTCCTAATTTTTGGCAGCCCTTGAAATTGTTGCATATGCAATAACATTATAGGAGACACGATCCTTTATAATGGGAAGGACAATTCAAATAGATTCTGTATTCTAGAATATTAACTGTCTTATCTGAAATTCTTTTACGGGTGAGTTATCACAGTATGGATAGCGTATTACACCGATCCAGCGAGATATTATTGCCTTATACTGAGTGCTGCTGGTGCTGCCCAAAAAAAATTAAAATCTATTCTATTCCCTATCTATAATGCTGTTAGATGAATTTACAATAGGAACAGGTGCTGCTGCTAGGTGGTATCATCACCAGCTACAGATGACTGTTCATTTTGGTCACATAAATGTCTTCCACAGTTCATAACTTTATTTTTTTATTTCTTTGGCCTTATATACAAGTCATTACCCCGGAAAGAATTTTTTTAAACATTTTTTCAATTTTAGCTTGTTTCTTGTATGTTTTTTTTGTCAGTCTGCAAAAGTGGTGTAATACTCTGACAACATTGTTCACAGATATGCTATTTGTCAGCGGCCAACTGAGAATAGGTTTGAACCCTCAACTGCAATACTTTAAATGGAGTGTAATATTTGACACGCTCACAATAATGGTGGATTATTAGGACAGTCATATGGGATAACTTCTGATGGCCACGGTTTCAGGAAGTCGCCTAATAGCATGGTATTTGTCAGCGACCAAGTGGCTGACTTTAAAAGGAGTGGAATATTTGGCACGCTCCACAAAATTTCTGCATTATTACGGAAGTCATATGGATAACGTGCGTCTGATCATTGAAAAAAGTTCCTCTGCTTCCACAATACAGTAATATCAATAAAACTAAAAATAACTGGCTGTATTCTGCGAACAAGCAAATGGAGCTGTAAAATGGTATACACTGACACAATGCTACAATCTATAAATGGAGGACAATATTTTCCACGTTCACTACAAATGGCTGGATTTGAACTGCAGTTATATGTGATACGTCTGACAGAGAACCATGGTTTTAAATAGCAGGCCTGTAATGTACTAATATTATTCTACACAGAGACCTAGTGTGAATAGCTTGACCAACACACTGCAACAGAGTGGAAAAGGAGGCCAATATTTTCCACGTTCAGTTCAAATTTCTGGATTTTTATTGCTGAAATATGGAACAGGTCTGGCTGCATTCTGCATTGAGAACAAGCAAATGGAGCCGAAAAATTGTGTAGTCTGGATTGCTTTTTAAGCAAATAACCAGGATTAAGTTAAAAAAAATTAGCCCTGGCCCCTGATATCTGGTGCTATGTCTACAAATATCTGTAATTATTATATGTGCAGCTGAATTAGTCCTTAGAAGGACTGTTAGTTCAGATGGATATATATACACTGCTCAAAAAAATAAAGGGAACACTCAAATAACACATGCTAGATCTGAATGAATGAAATATTCTCATTGAATACTTTGTTCTTTACAAAGTTTAATGTGCTGACAACAAAATCACACAAAAATCATCAATGGAAATTAAATTTATTAACCAGTGGAGTCCTGGATTTGGAGTCACCCCCAAAATTTAAGTGGAAAAACACACTACAGGCTGATCCAACTTTGATGTAATGTCCTTAAGACAAGTCAAAATTAGTCTCAGTATTGTGTGTGGCCTCCACGTGCCTGTATGACCTCCCTACAACGCCTGGGCATGCTCCTGATGAGGTTGCGGATTGTCTCCTGTGGGATCTCCTCCCAGACCTGGACTAAAGCATCCGCCAACTCCTGGACAGTCTGTGGTGCAACGTGATGTTTGTGGATGGAGCGAGACATGATGTCCCAGATGTGCTCAATCGGATTCAGGTCTGGGGAATGGGCGGGCCAGTCCATAGCTTCAATGCCTTCATCTTGCAGGGACTGCTGACACACTCCAGCCACATGAGGTCTGGCATTATCCTGCATTAGGAGGAACCCAGGGCCAACTGCACCAGCATATGGTTTCACAAGGGGTCTGAGGATCTCATCTCGGTACCTAATGGCAGTCAGGCTACCTCTGGCGAGCACATGGAGAGCTGTGCGGCCCTCCAAAGAAATGCCACCACACACCATTACTGACCCACTGCCAAACCGGTCATGCTGAAGGATGTTGCAGGCAGCAGATCACTCTCCATGGCGTCTCCAGACTCTGTCACATCTGTCACATGTGCTCAGTGTGAACCTGCTTTCATCTCTGAAGAGCACAGGGCGCCAGTGGCGACTTTGCCAATCCTGGTGTCTTGTGGCAAATGCCAAGCGTCCTGCACGGTGTTGGGCTGTGAGCACAACCCCCATCTGTGGACGACGGGCCATCATACCACCCTCATGGAGTTGGTTTCTAACCGTTTGTGCAGACACATACACATTTGTGGCCTGCTGGAGGTCATTTTGCAGGGCTCTGGCAGTGATCCTCCTGTTCCTCCTTGCACAAAGGCGGAGGTAGCGGTCCTGCTGCTGGGTTGTTGCCCTCCTACGGTTCCCTCCACGTCTCCTGGTGTACTGGCCTGTCTCCTGATAGTGCCTCCAGCCTCTGGACACTATGCTGACAGAAACAACAAACCTTCTTGCCACAGCTCGCATTGATGTGCCATCCTGGATGAGCTGCACTACCTGAGCAACTTCTGTGGGTTGTAGAGTCCGTCTCATGCTACCACGAGTGTGAAAGCACAACCAATATTCAAAAGTGACCAAAACATCAGCCAGAAAGCATTGTTACTGAGATGTGGTCTGTGGTCCCCACCTGCAGAACCACTCCTTTATTGAGGGGGTCTTGATAATTGCCAATAATTTCCATCTATTGTCTATTCCATTTGTACAACAGCATGTGAAATTGATTGTCAATCAGTGTTGCTTCCTAAGTGGACAGTTTGATTTCACAGAAGTTTGATTTACCTGGAGTTATATTCTGTTGTTTAAGTGTTCCCTTTATTGTTTTGAGCAGTGCATATATATATATATATGCTGTGGAATACCTATACTAACAGGACGTTCAATGGACCCTCTTGTGCTGTATACACTGCAGTCTGCCACATACACTGCCTGCCTGTCTAGCACTGATTATATGCAACTGGATTAGTCCTCAGAAGGACTGTCAGTTCAGATGGATATATATATATATATATATATATATATATATATGTTGTGGAATACCTATACTAACTATAAACAAGCTAATCTCTCCCTGACACAGCAGCAGCAGCTCTCCCTACTCTGCCTGATTCCGGAGTGACTGTGACGAGATTGGCGGCGCCAGGTCTGATATAGACCAGATGACGCTATGCGGCCAGCCAATCACTGTAATGCCACAACCAACATGGCTACGGCATTACAGTGTGTGGCAGACAATCCTTGTATGTTCATTGGCTCTGTAAAGAGCGCTAAACATGCAGGGAGGGGACCCGAGCTCCCACGGAGTAACCCCGGAAATACTCGCCGAGCGCCGAGCAGTGGTGAGCATGTTCGCTCATCACTAGTCACCACTTCTGCATTTTTTACCAACTCCTGGTTTTGGCTTACAGATACTGAGGTAAAAAACTCACCAAATAACGTGTGCATGAGGCCTGAAAGGAAAAAATAAGCAAACAGACTTGGACACAGTATTTTTTGAATGCATGGATTTTTAATGATTTGAAAAATAGCAAAAAATTCCCCAGATTCCGCAAAGCCACCAGAAACACCAGCAGCGAATTTGCTCTACACAATCAGTAAATTATCCTGAAGAAGAAGAAGAATAAGAAGAAGATGATGATGATGAAGATGAAGAAGAAGATTCAGAATTAAATGAATTCGACATAGTGCCGCTCGAACTCCCCGAAGGAGACACCGATTTGAAAGAGCAAACCAGCTTTCCTTTATTATACATGGAAGAATCGTAGGTTGAAGAACGACCACTGCAAAAATTCCCTGTGGCACATCCTTGATAAGCCCATTTGTCAGTTTTACCTGTGAACATACAATGTGTCAGAATATAAAAAAAGAAAATTCCAATGGGACGGCCAAAAGCCTACAAGTTCAGGTATGGAGTCATATTGGTGAGTTTTCGGAACAGAAACTGAGTGGAAACTGAAAGTTATTGAGGAGTTTTGAGATTTTGGAGGATGACTTGGAGAGTTTCAACTCCAAAAGCTCCTCAAAAAAACTGTGCACATAGCCTAAGGGTGCTTAATACACATCGAGTTTTTTTGTTCAAATTTCGAAGGAGAAACTGAGAGGAAACTCTTCTCAAAAATGCAAAACTTCTCTTGGAGGTTCTGCTCCAAAATACTCTGGAAAAAAACTCTATAATCAAAATCTATTGTTTTTGAACTTCACGTGTTTTTTGGAGCATTTATGCTCCAAAAACGCAGCAAAAAAACTCCTAAGTCTGAATACAACCTTAGGGTGCAGTCAGAGGTCCATATAAATTGGACTGAAACTGAAATGCAATGTTTGGACTGTCCGGCGGCCCTCCTGACCCGAACGTGACAGCTGCATAGAAATACATGAAGCTGTTACTCTTGGGTTGGAAGAGCTGACAGCCAGTCCGAACATTGCGCTCCAATCTCTGTCCGATTTATATGGATGTCTGACTGCACCCTTATACTGATGGGAGGAGAGCTCAGCCAACTATGCAGTAAGTGACACATCGCTGGAATCAGGGTATCCACCCCAACATCATGATGCTCTCAGATTACAAAGCAAAAACGTGCTGAGAGATTCCCTTTCAACTGTGTTACCAATATGTGAAATCTCTCTACCTCTAATCTCTATCCAGGATTCATAAGCTACAGATTTTCTGCAATTTGCACAGCATTTTGCAGCAACAGCATTCCACAACAGATTTTATGAAATCTCATCCACACGCTCCATTAAAGTAGTGTACACTGACCTGTGATAAAGTTTTTTTTTTTAATTAGCATGTTAATTCATGATGTGAATTATGACGGCAGATGTCATCTTTCGCCATGCGAAGGTTGATATTTGTCCAAAAATCTGCAGCATTTTTGCAACTTTAGTAGGTATCAAGATTAGTGTGGATTTTGCTGTTGCAAATTTTGCTGTGATATACCCTAAACATTTGTGCAGTCATCTCCTTGTACATGTTTATGTTTCAGGCATGGAGCAGACACCATAAAAGATTGAAGACAGGAAAGACACATTTGTAAAAAATAGCAAAGCTTCTTACTCTTTTGGACGCCTATTACAGAGAAATTGATGCGTGAAGTCTGGGCTCCTTGGCACGTCATGTTCCCGTTGGGAGTGCAACTCTCTGCATTCGCATTACAGACTGGGCACTGCCTCTTATTCTGAGTCTGGTTTATTGGTGGCACTGTTGTATAAAAAAAAAATATAGCATGCTTAGAATAGGAGCAATCATCCGACCTAGGGCCCACAAACACAGGGGCCTGAATCTCTGTCTCCTTACTGTTAATGCATCAAGACTCAAAAAATAGCTTTCACTTCATGAGATGTGTGGCACCCTGCTGTTCACAGGTACCACAGGACCCAGGGTGCATGGATGGACTTCTCCACAAGAGGCCCTCATTACATACAAACACCTCCACCCTTCCACTTCATACCAGCAGAGGGAGCCTGTTAGGGACATATATATATGGAGGGTGGAGCCAGGCAGTCAGTCAGACAGAGTCAGAGAGTCTGAGAGCGTGCTGACGCTGAGAGCAGCAAAGACGCAGCACATCAGCTGCTGAGTTCTGATGGCCCCGAGTGTGGCCGACGGCAAGGAGGAGAGGAGAGAGGAGTTGAAAGGGGCAGAGGAGCATCATAGGCTCACCCCGAAGATACAAACCGGACACCGGGTCCGCACCTACAGGGTCCTTTGTACCCAGTAGGGACCACCGGCATTCCAGGAGGACTACAAGTCCCTGGCAGACCTGAAGCTAGACCCATTACAGGACCAGGAACCACGAAGGCCCCGGCGACCAGGGATAGTGGTTGCCAGCAGAAGGTCCCACTACCAAGCGACAGGTGAAGGAACAGCACGACACATAAACTAGGCCCAGTTGCAGGCTGGCCAGGAGCATACAGAGAGGCAGACACGGACCAGGAGGAGTTATACCCGCTTACTGGGGAGAAGTCCTGAAGTGCACCCATCCTACTGAGTACCCTGGACCGTACCTGACATCCGCACCAGTAAAGGTATTGAAGCGAATCCCCTGTCTCTGTCAGTTACTCCTGCTGCGCCACCTCTCCGTCTGCACTACAAGTCCCAGCATCACCACCCACCAAACTCCACACTGCCCCGGGGGCCCGCTCCACCTGTGGGGAGCAGAAACACCTCAGTTACCATCCCATCACCCCCCGGAGGTCTGCAGCAGCGCTGGTAAACCTTACCAGGTACCACAGGTGGAGTCACAAACTATTTACTTTATTTTTATTTTTCTATCCAAGTTCCAATCCCCTTTTTCAAGAGTGACCCCAGGGTACGGGCCCGGGAGCCAACCACCGCGATATCCCCAAAACCAGGCAAGGGCCCGGGTACCGAGTCGTCCCCATCCCCTGGGCGCGTCATACTCTTCCTGGCGTCACGAACAGGATTTCGTGGCCGTTGCCAGCGGGTACTGTGCGCCTTAAAGAACTGTGTCGCATACCGTGGTGAAGTTTTCCCTCCAATTGCCGCCGTTTCCCGCCATTGTCCACCATTTTCGAGTCGCCGTGCGGGAAGAAGAGGGGCGTAACCGCGGGAATCGGAGAGGCGTGACTGCTGGAAGCGCGCGAAGCTCAAGCTCCGCCTCGCGCACTGACGCAGCACCAGGAAGCGTCAGGTCCTGGAAGGAGACCGTCGTCTGCGAAGCTGCGGCCTACCCGATTAAAGAAACAGGAGGTAGGCTACAGTTCACTAGGGGGGCGCAACCATGGCCGCCGGAGCGCAGGTTAACACTCCTGATGCTCAACTTGCGCCAGGCGCTGCACAGGCCGGAGCGGCCGCCCCACCAGCAGGGGTCGTGACTCTGTTGATACCCATTGCCCTGCCGTATATCCCTGGAGCGAAATGGCTTCCCCAGTATGATGGCAAACCAGACACCCTGTCTGGGTTCAAGAGAAAAATATGCGGTGTACTGGATATGTACTCAATGACTGGTAAACAGAGAGCTGCTGTTGTGCTGGGACAATTGACTGGTACCGCAGAGCGGGAAATTGAAACCTGGCCAGCCGCAGACCTGGAATCAGTATCCATTATCTTTAAGAGACTGCAAACAGTCTTTGAAAACCGCACTGAGACAGCTCTCTGGATGAGGTTCTACCACTGTACCCAGAAACCTGAGGACAGTATCCGGGACTATGCCTGGCGCTTACAGGAAGCCCTGCGGGCCCTGAAACAGGTTAGTCCAGCCAGCATACAAGATGAGAATAAAATGCTGACAGAACAATTCATCCGGGTGTTGAGGTCCCAGGAGAAGAGCAGAACCGTATGGTGGTGGGCCTTAGTTCATCCAGATGCCACCTTTGACACCCTGAAGGACATGGTTATTAAGGGCCTACAGCCCCTGGAAACATCAGGGACTGCTATCCAGCGTTACCAGGGTGGGGCCACCCCAGTGGCCGCAGGATCCACTGCTCCTTCATTAACGGCTGAAACAAAGATGCAAACAGTGCCCCCTAGCGAGATGGACAACCTGCGCTCTGAAGTGCGTCAGCTGAGTAAAACCCTTGCCACTGTCCTGAGCACCCTGCAGCTACAGGTGGAGCCCGAGCTGGAAGGAAGGATCCTACTCGCCGACAGTCCTGAGGATGTCCCCTGGATGAGGAGAAGAAGGAGGACAACGCCACCCCGTGGGAGGACCAACGACCAACGTCGCCCTCCAGGAGACTTCATCTGCTACTGTTGCCAGAAGGCAGGCCACACAGCGCGGAACTGTCCTTTAAACGGGCAAACCCTGGGGCCGAGGGCCGACACCCAGGAGTAAATCAACCAGGCCCATCAAGCTGGTACCATCGGTTTCCTGTCCATCGTGCTGGATGGCATAGCTACACCTGCTTAACCATCATACCTGATGTCCTCTACAAAAGGTACTGGTCCATAGATGAACTCCACCTGCCAGCCCCGAACCTCTCTGTGTATGCCTCTAACGGCCTTCCTCTTAACCTAGTAGGGGTTAAGGACGTGACAGTGAAGGTGGGGAGAGTGGAACTGAAGGACCAAGGACTAATTGTCATAGAATCTAACCCTGGTGGTACAGACTTGTATATGATACTTGGTACAAATATTGTTGGTAACTGGGAGAAGTGTTGTTTTTGCTCCAACAGATTGTTGACACTGCCAAACCAGGGCAGAGGAAGGTGCTCCAGAGAGATATTCGAGCCCTCCTGTACCAGCAACAGGTAAAGCTAACAGGTGGTGAGATTGGTAATGTACGGGTGACAGACCCGATACCCATTGTGATTCCCCCAATGAGTGAAATGCTGATTTGGTGTAGGGCAGCAATAGGTATCAAGGGACAGAACTACCAGGCGGTAGTGGAGCCCATTAGCTCAGAACATAGACCTACACTCTTAACTGCTAGAGGGGTAGTTGACGTACGCAATGGGAGGGTGCCCGTACGACTCCTAAATTGTGGGGAGGAGGAAGTTAAATTGCCAAGATACGCCACTGTTGCTAGATTGTACACTGTGAATGATGATGCCATACACACAGTGGAATCCTTGACCCCACCAGATGCAGTGGAGGACAACGACTCCGAAGCTCAGCTGGAGGATTGGTGTCAACAGCTCCATGTTGGAACTGACGCCACTCCTGTCCATTAGAAACACGGTGTTTACAGAGTGGTTCAGGAATATGAACTAGTGTTTAGTAAACACCCACTTGACTTTGGAAGGGTTAAAGGGGTACAACACCACATACCCACCGGTAACCATCCACCCATTAAGGAGCGCTACCGACCCATACCACCAGCACATTATCAGAAAGCCAAGGAAATGTTGCGTGACATGTTAAAGGCAGGGGTAGTAAGGGATAGCTGTAGCCCTTGGGCAGCTCCCCTGGTCCTGGTCAGGAAAAAGGACGGTAGCATGAGGATGTGTGTAGATTATAGACAGATTAATCGCATAACACATAAAGATGCATACCATTTGCCCTATATAGAGGAATCCCTGGCTGCACTAAAATCTGCCAATTACTTCTCTACACTGGATCTCACTAGCGGGTACTGGCAAGTCTCTGTTGCTGAGGAAGACCGGGAGAAGACGGCCTTCACCACCCCGATGGGACTGTGTGAATTCAACAGTATGCCGGTTGGACTCTGCAATGCACCCGGAACGTTCCAGAGGCTGATGGAGTGTTGCTTGGGACATCGGAACTTCGAGACAGTGCTGCTGTACCTGGATGATGTTATCGTGTACTCGAGGACGTATGAGGACCATCTGAAGCACCTGGCGGAGGTATTTGAAGCATTGTCCCGGAATGGGATGAAACTAAAGCCTTCTAAATGCCACTTGCTCAAGCAGAAGGTTCAGTACCTGGGGCACGTAGTCAGCTTGGAGGGAGTAGCACCAGACCCGGAGAAGGTCACTGCCATCCAGAATTGGCCTGAACCGAGAAGCATCAAAGAGGTATGGCAATTCCTGGAACTGGTCGGGTACTACAGGAGGTTCATAAAGGACTATACCAAAAAGGTAGCACCTCTACAAGACCTCCTGGTAGGACAGTCCAAAAGAGGAAAGAGTCCCCCATTCCAGTGGGGCAAAGAACAGGCTGAATCCTTTGCAGCAATAAAGGAAATCCTGACTGGTGAAGAAATCCTGGCTTACCCTGACTACAGCCAGCCTTTCCTGCTGTACACCGATGCCAGCAACGAGGGACTGGGAGCTGTGTTGTCCCAGAAGCAAAATGGAAGAGAGAAGGTAATTGCGTATGCCAGCAAGAAGCTACGCCCTACCGAGAGGAACCCAGAGAACTACAGTTCCTTCAAGCTGGAGTTCCTGGCCTTGGTCTGGGCTATCACTGAAAGGTTCAAGCATTACCTAGCCTCAACTAAGTTTACAGCTTTTACTGACAACAATCCCTTGACACACCTGGAGACAGCCAGGTTAAGAGCCATGGAACAGCGTTGGGTGGCCAGACTGTCAAATTATCAGTTCACCATCAAGTACCGGGCAGGTCACAAGAACACCAATGCTGATGCCCTGTCAAGGATGCCTCACCAGTCAGACACTGAGGATGAAGTGGATGATTTAGAGGAAGTTGAATTACCTGCTTTCCACCGAAGCGGAGTCGTCCATGAGCAACACGTCACCAGAAGACGTCAGGGAAGGACGCTGAATCCTCTACCCCACCACAGTTGGAAGGAGACCCAGGACAGTGACCCGGTTGTCAGCCTTATCAAAAGACTGATCACCCAGGAAGGTTCTCACCTGGAGAAGGATGCTCCTCCACAAGCCAAGCAACTGTGGAATGAAAGAAGCCAGCTGTTCATCTACAGAGAGAAGCTGTGCAGAAGATATGTCAACCCCAAGACCCATGAAATGGTGTGGCAGATTGTTGTACCCAGGACAGATATCCAGATGGTGTTGGAAGCCTACCACGATCAAGCAGGTCACTTTGACTGGAAGAAGCTGGAAACCCTGCTGAAGGACCTGTTCTACTGGGTTGGAATGCGGAGCTCCATAGAGAGGTGGTGCCGGAATTGTGGGCCCTGTAGCCTCAGAAGAAAAGACTACGGCAGCCTGAAAGCACCCTTGCAGTCCATCAAGACAACCCAGCCCCTGGAGATCGTCGTTCTGGATCACGTCAAGCTGTCACCCAGCAGGTCAGGCTACTCCTATGCCCTGACCATGGTGGATCACTATTCCCGGTTCCTGGTGGTAGCCCCTGTCAAGGATCTGACAGCAGAGACTGCAGCAAGAACGTTCCAAGCATACTTCTGCAGGCCCCATGGATACCCTGACAAAGTGCTGACGGATCAAGGCCCTTCCTTTGAAGCTGAGCTGTTTAAAGAATTCTGCCACCTGTACGGATGGAAGAAGATCCGGACTACGCCGTACCACCCTCAGACCAATGGTTTGTGTGAAAGAATGAACAACATCGTCATAGACCTGCTGAAAACCTTACCCTTGGAAGAAAGAAATCAGTGGCCAGACAAACTACCTGACCTGGTAGATCTGTACAATCACATACCTGTGAGTTCTACTAATTGTACCCCAGCGTACCTCATGAGAGCAAGACCCGGAAAGTTGCCCATGGAGCTGGAACTCGGGGTGGTAGAACCAGAAGCAGATATGTCCACTGAAGACTGGGATACAAGTCGGCAAGAGCAGTACAGGATAGTACAGGCCTGTGTCGAAGACAGTCTGAACAGAATAAGGGAAAGACAAGAAGAGCAGTACAATAAACATGCACCAGCAGAACCTTTGGCACCTGGTGAGATAGTGCTAAAGCGGAAGAGAAGTCACAAGCTCGATGACCAGTGGGAAAGAGAGCCCTACACAGTGCTGAACTCCAAATTTGACAACAGTAAAACCTGCCTGATTAGCAAAGATGGAGGTAGAACAACTGCAACAGTCTCAAGAGACCATCTGAAAGTGTGCCCAGGTCTACTGAAGACAACGGAAGAAGAAATACCTCCTATAGCACCGGAAGAACCCAAGGAAGACGTGCTTCACACAGTTCTAGGAGATTTCCCTGCGGACTGTCCTCAACTTGATGGAGCAGTGATTATACCCGTAATACACTTCTATCAGCCACAAGAAGAACCTGTGAGCGCTCTAGAAGAACCTGCTCAGGAACAGGAAGAGTCCCCAGTACGAGGAGGATCACCCGTGGAAACAGTTCTATAATCTACCAGCACGTACACCTGCTATATTAACAGAAAGGGTACGCACAGACACTAGTGACACCCCAGTGCTACGAAGGTCCACACGCAGCACACAAGGACAAATCCCTGCCCGGTTTAGGGAATAAGAATGAAGTGCCTACCATTGTAAATAGTTACCCAGTTGGGTATTGGCTATTATTTATTGTATAAACTGAAATTAATGTGTGCATTTAGTTACCCGTAAGGGTACAAAGACTTGTAGGCTGAGGACTGTGAGCAGCCAAAAACTGTCTTGTATATAGTTTGCACTTATCAAAGTGCCCTATAAATGACCACAGAACAAAAACCCGTTTGGCGTGGCCGAAGAACGTGGTCCAGCACCTGGATCACTTATGCCCTGTAGCCATACCCAGGGACTACGTTGAGGGTTTTCAGGCGGGTCCCTCATGTTACTCTGTTACATTTTCATCGGTGAAATGGACACCTGGTTACGGGACATACTGTTGTGGCGCCCCTGAGGGTTCGACCGCCACAGGGATGCTGCACCTCTTCAATGGAGTGTGGTGTCCCTCCTTCGAGGTAAGATCGGTGCAATGGTCAGGACCCCACCTCCACATCCAACACCACACTTCTCCCACCAGAGGGGGCTAATTGGCACTATTGTGCTGCCCCTCTCGGGAAAATGGGAGACTGGGGAACCAAAAGATAGGGGGAACCATGTAGAGGGTGAGGGTGGAGGACGCACATTTAGTTTGCACTTAATATTTCATATTTAATAAACAGCCATCTTGGGTACTGGGTCTTTGATTGTGATCTTCATCCCTGAACGTGGCTTCTGGGTGAACCTGCAGTGGATGGAGACACGGCCCTCGTACTCTGGCCTTGAGTCGAGGGGCAGGTTGGAGTTAACGTATGTCTCAACCCGGTCAAGGTCCATACCCAAGAAGGCCTGGAGCTTGGGAGTGTAGCTCCATCGCAAAAGGATCCCAGGGGGATGCAGACGGAGCGGTATACGCCACCTGTCCTCGCTATTCTGGCCTAGCCAGAGGGATTCCGGCTGCAAGAGGGGTACCGGCCCCCGACACATGACTTTGCTACTCTACGTCCTAGTCAGGGAAGCCCGGCAGGCCCAGAGGATCCCACCGGGTAACGGAAGGAGCTGAGTCGCCACCCGTACCCTTTTTCTGAGCGTAGTCCAGAGGGAGACCCGGCCTATCTACACACACAGACAGGAGAGGACTCGGTCTGAAGTCTAGGAACACTCTGGTGCGGGGTCCTGATTAAGTACTTGAATTACTCGGAGGTTGTCGGACCCCCGTTACTGGTGACTGCAGAACCACGTGAGGAGCAGGGAGAAGCCTTGCAGCTGCACTCTACACCGTGAGTAAAAGCTCTGGAAGTCGACCCCTATGGCCGCTGGACTCTTTATTTCGGCACCGCACCGCGCAGCACCAGACCTCCTACACTACAACCCCCTACATCCTCTTCTCTGCCCTGAGGCCCTGCTCCACCTGTGGGGAGTAGTATCAATGTCGGCTGCTACCACATCCCGCCTCAGAGGACTGCAGCAGCGCTGGTGGCCTTCACCAGGTACCACAGGTGGCGTAGTCGATAGCAACCACTCAACCCTGATAGCCCATTACAACCCTTTTTTGAGTGTGACGGCCCTGGGCACTGAACGGGTCCAGGCCACGACTGCCTCCCCAACATCTGACCCGGCTCCGAGTACCCCCAGTATTGTTATTGTTGTTAACCTGTTTTGCAAAATGCTTCAGACCAGGAGTACTGAATTGTACTAGGGGGGAATGTGGCACCCTGCTGTTCACAGGTACCACAGGACCCAGGGTGCATGGATGGATGTATCCACAAGAGGCCCTCATTACAAACAAACACTTCCACCCTCCCTCTTCATACCAGCAGAGGGAGCCCGTTAGGGACATATGTATATGGAGGGTGGAGCCAGGCAGTCAGCCAGTCAGAGTCAGAGAGTCTGAGAGCGTGCTGACGCTGAGAGCAGCGAAGACGCAGCACGTCAGCTGTTGAGTTCTGAGGGCCCCAAGTGTGGCCGACGGCAAGGAGGAGAGGAGAGAGGAGTTGAAAGGGCAGAGGAGCATCATAGGCTCACCCCGAAGATACAAACTGGACGCCGGGTCCGCGCCTACAGGGTCCTTAATACCCAGTAGGGACCACCGGCATTCCAGGAGGACTACAAGTCCCTGGCAGACCTGAAGCTAGACCCATTACAGGACCAGGAACCACGAAGGCCCCGGCGACCAGGGATAGTGGTTGCCAGCAGAAGGTCCCACTACCAAGCAACAGGTGAAGGAACAGCACAACACATAAGCTAGGCCCAGTTGCAGGCTGGCCAGGAGCATACAGAGAAACAGACATGGACCAGGAGGCCTTATACCCGCTCACTGGGGAGAAGTCCTGAAGTGCACCCATCCTACTGAGTACCCTGGACCCTACATGACATCCGCACCAGTAAAGGTATTGAAGCGAATCCCCTGTCTCTGTCAGTTACTCCTGCTGTGCCACCTCTCCCTCTGCACTACAAGTTCCAGCATCACCACCCACCAAACTCCACACTGCCCCAGGGGTCCGCTCCACCTGTGGGGAGCAGAAACACCTCAGCTGCCATCCCATCACCGACCGGAGGTCTACAGCAGCGCTGGTAAACCTTACCAGGTACCACAGATGGCGTCACAAACTATTTACTTTATTTTTATTTTTCTATCCAAGTTCCAATCCCCTTTTTCAAGAGTGACCCCAGGGTACGGGCCCGGGAGCCAACCACCGCGACATCCCCCAAGCCAGGCAAAGGCCCGGGTACCGAGTCGTCCCCATCCCCTGGACACGTCAGATGTATCCTGTATAATCCACAAGAGGGAGCAGTTGTTGTGCAGATCCGTGTGAGACATTCATTACATTATTGATCCTGAGTTACCTCCTGTATTATACTCCAGAGCTGCACTCACTATTCTGCTGGTGCAGTCACTGTGTACATACATTACCTTACTGATCCTGAGTTACATCCTCTATTATACCCCATAGCTGCATTCACTATTCTGCTGGTGCAGTCACTGTGTACATACATTACATTACTGATCCTGAGTTACATCCTGTATTATACTCCAGAGCTTCACTCACTATTCTGCTGGTGCAGTCACTGTGTACATACATTACATTACTGATCCTGTACTGATCCTGAGTTACCTCCTGTATTATACTCCAGAGTGGCACTCACTATTCTGCTGGTGCAGTCACTGTGTACATACATTACATTACTGATCCTGTACTGATCCTGAGTTACATCCTGTATTATACTCCAGAGCCGCACTCACTATTCTGCTGGTGCAGTCACTGTGTACATACAGTACATTACTGATCCTGTACTGATCCTGAGTTACATCCTGTATTATATTCCAGAGCGGCACTCACTATTCTGCTGGTGCAGTCACTGTGTACATACATTACATTACTGATCCTGTACTGATCCTGAGTTACATCCTGTATTATATTCCAGAGCGGCACTCACTATTCTGCTGGTGCAGTCACTGTGTACATATATTACATTACTGATCCTGAGTTACATCCTGTATTATACTCCAGATCTGCACTCACTATTCTGCTGGTGCAGTCACTGTGTACATACATTACATTACTGATCCTGAGTTACATCCTGTATTATACCCCAGAGCTGCACTCACTATTCTGCTGGTGCAGTCACTGTGTACATACATTACATTACTGATCCTGTACTGATCCTGAGTTACATCCTGTATTATACTCCAGAGCTGCACTCACTATTCTGCTGGTGCAGTCACTGTGTACATACATTACATTACTGATCCTGTACTGATCCTGAGTTACATCCTGTATTATACTCCAGAGCTGCACTCACTATTCTGCTGGTGCAGTCACTGTGTACATACATTACACTACTGATCCTGAGTTACATCCTGTATTATACCACAGAGCTGTACTCACTATTCTGCTGGTGCAGTCACTGTGTACATACATTACATTACTGATCCTGTACTGATCCTGAGTTACATCCTGTATTATACTCCAGAGCTGCACTCACTATTCTGCTGGTGCATTCACTGTGTACATACATTACATTACTGATCCTGTACTGATCTTGAGTTACATCCTGTATTATACTCCAGAGCTGCACTCACTATTCTGCTGGTGCAGTCACTGTGTACATACATTACATTACTGATCATATACTGATCCTGAGTTACATCCTGTATTATACTCCAGAGCTGCACTCACTATTCTGCTGGTGCAGTCACTGTGTACATACATTACATTACTGATCCTGTACTGATCCTGAGTTACATCCTGTATTATACCCGAGAGCTGCACTCACTATTCTGCTGGTGCAGTCACTGTGTACATACATTACATTACTGATCCTGTACTGATCCTGAGTTACATCCTGTATTATACTCCAGAGCTGCACTCACTATTCTGCTGGTGCAGTCACTGTGTACATACATTACATTACTGATCCTGAGTTACATTCTGTATTATACCCCAGAGCTGCACTCACTATTCTGCTGGTGCAGTCACTGTGTACATACCTTACATTATTGATCCTGAGTTACATCCTGTATTATACCCCAGAGCTGCACTCACTATTCTGCTGGTGCAGTCACTGTGTACATACATTACATTACTGATCCTGAGTTACATCCTGTATTATACCCCAGAGCTGCACTCCCTATTCTGCTGTTGCAGTCACTGTGTACATACATTACATTACTGATCCTGTACTGATCCTGAGTTACATCCTGCATTATACTCCAGAGCTGCACTCACTATTCTGCTGATGCAGTCACTGCGTACATACATTACATTACTGATCCTGTACTGATGCTGCGTTACATCCTGTATTATACTCCAGAGCGGCACTCACTATTCTGCTGGTGCAGTCACTGTGTACATACATTACATTACTGATCCTGAGTTACATCCTGTATTATACTCCAGAGCTGCACTCACTATTCTGCTGGTGCAGTCACTGTGTACATACATTACATTACTGATCCTGAGTTACATTCTGTATTATACCCCAGAGCTGCACTCACTATTCTGCTGGTGCAGTCATTGTGTACATACCTTACATTACTGATCCTGAGGCACATCCTGTATTATACCCCAGAGCTGCACTCACTATTCTGCTGGTGCAGTCACTGTGTACATACATTACATTACTGATCCTGAGTTACATCCTGTATTATACTCCAGAGCTGCGCTCACTATTCTGCTGGTGGAGTCACTGTGTACATACATTACATTACTGATCCTGTACTGATCCTGAGTTACATCCTGTATTATACCCCAGAGCTGCACTCCCTGTTCTGCTGGTGCATTCTCTGTGTACATACATTACATTACTGATCCTGTACTGATCCTGAGTTACATCCTGTATTATACTCCAGAGCTGCACTCACTATTCTGCTGGTGCAGTCACTGTGTACATACATTACATTACTGATCCTGAGTTACATCCTGTATTATACTCCAGAGCAGCGCTCACTATTCTGCTGGTGGAGTCACTGTGTACATACATTACATTACTGATCCTGTACTGATCCTGAGTTACATCCTGTATTATACTCCAGAGCTGCACTCTCTATTCTGCTGTTGCAATCACTGTGTACATACATGACATCACTTATCCTGTACTGATCCTGAGTTACATCCTGTATTATACTCCAGAGCTGCACTCACTATTCTGCTGGTGCAGTCACTATGTACATACATTACATTACTGATCCTGAGTTACATCCTGTATTATACTACAGAGCTGCACTCACTATTCTGCTGTTGCAATCACTGTGTACATACATTACATTACTGATCCTGTACTGATCCTGAGTTACATCCTGTATTATACTACAGAGCTGCACTCACTATTCTGCTGGTGCAGTCACTGTATACATACATTACATTACTGATCCTGAGTTACATCCTGTATTATACTCCAGAGCTGCACTCACTATTCTGCTGGTGCAGTCACTGTGTACATACATTACATTACTGTTTCTGTACTGATCCTGAGTAACATCCTGTATTATACCCCAGAGCTGCACTCACTATTCTGCTGGTGCAGTCACTGTGTACATACATTACTGATCCTGAGTTACATCCTGTATTATACCCCAGAGCTGCACTCTCTATTCTGCTGGTGCAGTCACTGTGTACATACATTACATTACTGATCCTGAGTTACATCCTGTATTATACTCCAGAGCTGCACTCACTATTCTGCTGGTGCAGTCACTGTGTACATACATTACATTACTGATCCTGAGTTACATCCTGTATTATACTACAGAGCTGCACTCACTATTCTGCTGGTGCAGTCACTGTATACATACATTACATTACTGATCCTGAGTTACATCCTGTATTATACTCCAGAGCTGCACTCCCTATTCTGCTGGTGCAGTCACTGTGTACATACATTACATTACTGATCCTGTACTGATCCTGAGTAACATCCTGTATTATACCCCAGAGCTGCACTCACTATTCTGCTGGTGCAGTCACTGTGTACATACATTACTGATCCTGAGTTACATCCTGTATTATACCCCAGAGCTGCACTCTCTATTCTGCTGGTGCAGTCACTGTGTACATACATTACATTACTGATCCTGAGTTACATCCTGTATTATACCCCAGAGCTGCACTCTCTATTCTGCTGGTGCAGTCACTGTGTACATACATTACATTACTGATCCTGAGTTACATCCTGTATTATACTCCAGAGCTGCACTCACTATTCTGCTGTTGCAATCACTGTGTACATACATGACATCACTTATCCTGTACATACATCATTGGTTTCTGATTGAATCACTTACTCTCCAGTTGCTCCTCATTACACCGGTCTCCTGTGCAGCACTTTGACACATAATACACCTCATCCCCTGCAGACATGCTGAATGTGAGGTCACATAATTTCTCATTGTTGGCACAGGATTTGCGGATACTCTGGGTTTCTCCTTCCTCTGCAACAGCAAAATTTCATGTCAGATGAAGAATATAGCAGATGATATTTGCAGATAAAAATATTGAACACAGGAAGATCCCTATATTACAAACTGATTAAAAATATATTTTTAAAAGGGTTCAGACTGCTGTAAACAAAATAAAAATTCAATATCGATCTCCTGTTTTTTGGATACCTCCCTGATCTACACTGGTTTCTACTTTCTGGTCCAATCTTAACACTGCTGGTATATATTTCTGCGTGCAGTTTATTTACTGCTGCTGCATTCAGTATTTATGTGTGCAGTATATGGGATGTGGTATATGCTCTTTTATATATATTTATGTGTGCAGTATATGGGATGTGGTATATGCTCTTTTATATATATTTACTGTATGTGTGCAGTTAATTATCTACTGGTTTATATTCATAGAAATGGTTTATTCACTTCTGGTATATATTTACACATCCAGCATATTCACTTCCAGTACATACTCATATACTGTATCTATGCATATTTCCAGCTCTTGTGAATCAATTGTCTTCCTCTTTAGATGACTTAGAGGAAACTATTTATGAATTAGGGGGGTAGGATCTGCTATACATTTAACTGCCTCTCCAGGCTGCACAGACTTGTTTTAGGTCCCTCCCACTAGAATAACGCCTGTGTAGGGTTTCAGTAAGCAAGGATAAGCGGAAAAGATTGAGAACAATAAAGCAATGGTGGTTAGTTGAGATGTCGTGCAACACAATGCTTTAGGGCTTAATATATGTATAAAATAATAGTAGAAGTCAGGATAAATTACCAATCTTCTTGATCTCCAAGGAGTTAAAACATCTTTTGACTTTTGAGTTGCAAGTCTCGATGATCAAGTCATTACAGTCGTCCTCCTTGCAAGTCTCACAAACAAGGGAAGTCCCTGTGGTAAAGGGCAGAAGACTTATTTTAGGTCATATCCAATACTCCAAATGTTGGTATTCCAGAAGAGAGTGCATTGTAGGAGGTGGGGTTACATTTTTAAAGTATTTAATTCAGCTTTAAATAGAAATAATACTAAATATATTAGACATTAAATAGAAAATTTACCATATTTATACCTCTCACAAGTCAGAGATTGAATAAAAAAAAAAAAAAATAGTTACAGACATATGCATATTGTCATAATGTAATGGTAAAGCCATGTCATCCTCATATTAGCATGGCTTCATTCTAAATTGAAAGGACAAAGAGCTAACAATATAACACTATATCTGACCCCTGTTGCTCTATGACCTCTTTCTGTGAGCAGGTATTGAAGTAGGTTATCTGATGGAGAGCGGACATAAAGTCTGCATAAAAGGCTGTAAGTTGGGACTTTTTTTCAGCTAAGTCTTCCTGTGTTCAAAAGAATCATATAAAGACAGGACGGCATCGAATTACAGTTATAAATGTTGATTTTTTTTGGTGACAGGCGTAGGTCCTATAGCTATGGGAGAAATATTTTCAGCATCATGGCAGAGACAAACACAATGCATGTCATGTCATTGCAGTGCGGTCTGCCGATCAGCATCAGACAGATGGATAACAATATATATGCTATGTTTCCTATGTATCGAAAGCTAAAATCCTGATAGGAAAAATGACATTATTATCTCCCGCCTGGGACCGACAGGTGGGGAGATGTCTTGAAGGTTCGGGATCTCTTAATTTTTTTCAACCTGAGCCGCATCTCATTGACCAGCGCCATCTGACATCACTAAAGGGAGGTATGTGGGCATGACCCTTATCTGATAAAAAGTAGATTCTGAATTATAATCAATGTTCAGTTCTGGGAGATACAGCTTGCTATAGGACTGTAGCATATTCCAAGCAGAGCGCTCCTTTCCATGAAGACCAATGCCATTTCCATGACACAGGTTTAATACTTTTCTTTTGTTATCCTTTTTTATTTTATGTAATTGTGAATACTGCATTATTTTGTCCGTCCAATTTTGTAACATCTTTTGAATATTTTTATAAACCCTGCCTAGGTTTTGGATTAAATATATAAAATCAAATAGCTTCGCTCCTGTTGCTCTATAAATCGTATCCCTGAACCCTGCGTGAAGCCATACGTTACCAGAAATGGGTGTCCCATTGGCCTGTATAAATTGTATAAATGATTAGTGGTGGCAGCTAGTTTTTCTTGGATTATTGCTGAGCTTTGCGGTGACTGTTCTGGAGTATGTGTACACATATACATACTGTATATATATATTCAATTCGTTGGAATCAGAAGTGTGGATACTATTCGTTCACTAGGAAGTGCCTAATAACTGTTCTAGTAGTGAAAATAGCCTTTGCTTCGTCCATCAATCGTCAATCAATTGCGTGATTGTCCTGACGATTGGAGGCAACGGATTGCTGGTTCTTGACAAATTGGTGGACCCAGAAGACTAATTATTCACTCTGTTTCTTACTATACATGTATAATACCCCTTTAATGGCATAAAATTACAGGATTAAGAGGGAAATATTTTCGCACAGGTTATATTTTATATGTTTCGAAAAAACACATTTCATGATAGTTCACAGATTTCAGATTAACTTCAGTCTGCTAAAATGTTTACCTTGGCTTCGCTTGTGTCTAGTGTCGAAGAAATTACTATGACATATCTTAAAAGTAGTAAAATAATGCAAAAAAAATAATGCAAAGTAGGTGCAAACTTGATAAACATGTAGAAAACAGACACATATTTAACAACCCTTACAAACCATACACGTAGGAGATAAGAATGGATGCCTATAATACTACTATAATACTACATTTCCGCTCTAACGGACATTAGCTGACGCTACGTCGGTCTTCGTGGGGTTTTCTGGCTGAGACACATAAATGAGTATCAGAAATCATACAGCACAACACGCCATAAAGTGAGACTCACCAGTTGCGATGGTGATGGAGAATATTATGCAGATGCTCAGTAGAGTCTTCATGGTGGCACAGAGATGGCTGGTAGTGGATTGGACTCTTCTTCCGTCGTGATGACTAGCAGTGCACTAGGTCTTGTATTTATACCCATCCACAGGGAGAATTACTTGGTATATAGGGCAAACGATCTTATTTGGTAGGGTAATAGGCTGAAAAACAGGGAAATTCCAAAAAATTTAAATTAATTTGCATAAATGCGGATAAATAAAAACAGGGAAATGCCAAAACATTTAAATTAATTTGCATAAATGCGGATTAATTATTATCCTTGCCAAAGTCAACACTCTACATGGGAATGGTAACCCATCTGTCAAATTACAATTTATGTCTCTGGAAGCCAATGGACATATTAAAAAGCGTGCATACTATTGCAAGAAATTACTATTTCAGTCTAACTAAAAGAAAAAATGAAGGTTTTGTTCACTAGTAAAAGAAAAAAATGTTTAAAAAATAACCAGAACTGTGCAGAAAAGAAAACTGGAAGGGATGAAGTAACATATGACTGTAGGTAACAAATTTGGTCAAGGGTAAAACTTCTGTCGTATACATAAATCACATGATGTATAGTAACATAGTTTGTAAAGCCAAATAAAGACTTGCGTCCATCAAGTTCGACCTGTTAGTTCTGTAATTGCTAAAGTTGATCCAGAGGAGGGCAAAACCCCAAATGATTTGGCCAATCTTCACCTGAGGAAAAATTCCCTCCCGACTCTGAAACCAGCAGTCAGAATAAATCCCTGTATCAACCTACTATTTTATTTTATTTTTAAGTATACGCTGAAATCTGCCTCGTATCTAGAAATGCATCCAGTCCTCGCTTGAACTGGTGTAGTGAATCTGACATTACCGTCTCCTCACTCAGTGAATTCCATATTCTCACTGCTCTTACCGTAAAGAACCCCTTCCTATGCTGGTGCTGAAACCTTTTCTCTTCTAGTCTTAGTGAGTGCCCTCTTGTTACCGTAATATTCCTCCTTTTGAACAAATCCCTGGCAAGGTCTCTATACTGTCCCCTAACATATTTGCACACATTTATTATGTCCCCCCTCAACCTTCTCTTTTCCAGGCTGAATAGTCCCAGTTTTGACAACCTCTCTGGGTATTGCAGTCCCTCCATTCCCTTTATTAATTTTGTTGCCCTCCTTTGTACCTTTTCAAGCTCATTTATATCCTTTCTATATATTGGGGCCCATAACTGAGCACAGTATTCCAAGTGTGGTCTGACCAGTGCTTTGTACAGTGGAAGAACAATGTTCTCATCCTTTGCAGCTATACCTCTTCTGATACATCCCATTACCCTGTTTGCCCTTACAACAGCGGCCTGACTTTGGGCACTCCAATTTAGTTTGCTATCAATCAAGATGCCCAAGTCCTTCTCCATCTCTGAATTCCCCAATGATTTCCCATTCAGTGAGTACTGGTGACTTCCATTTTTGCTTCCCATATGTATGACCTTACATTTCTCCTCGTTAAACCTCATTTGCCATTTAATGCTCCACCTACCCAGCTTATCCAAGTCCCTCTGTAGGTCTGCACTGTCCTCTTTTGTATTAATTGTTTTACATAACTTTGTGTCATCTGCAAATATTGATATTTTACTATTTATCCCGTTGACTATGTCGTTAATAAAGATATTAAATAACATTGGGCCTACTACAGACCCCTGTGGTACCCCACTAGTGACGCTTACCCAATCTGAGTATATTCCATTTATAACCACCCTCTGCCTTCTATCCTTTAGCCAGTTAGCTACCCACTTGCAGACATTTTCCCCCAGCCCCATCATTCTCATTTTGTATACCAACCTATTATGTGGCACACTATCGAACGCTTTTGAGAAGTCGAGATACACGACATCCACTGGTTCCCCCTGATCTACTCGAGAGCTAACCTCCTCGTAGAAGTCAATCAGGTTTGTTTGGCAGGAGCGATTCCTCATGAATCCATGTTGGTTCGGGATTAAAAGATTATTAGCATCAAGATGCTCCGTAATTGCCTCTTTAATGAAGCTTTCAAAAATTTTGCCCACAACGGACGTCAGACTCACCGGCCGATAGTTTCCGGCGTCACTTTTCGCTCCCTTTTTGAATATTGGCACTACATTCACCTGTCGCCAATCAAGTGGTACAGACCCAGTCTCAACAGAGTCCTTAAATATAAGATATAACGGTCTGTCTATCACATTACTTAGTTCCCTTAGTACCCGTGGGTGTATGCCATCAGGTCCTGGTGATTTGTTTATTTTAATGTTACTGAGGCGTTTCTGTACCCCAGCTTGGGTTAGATTTGTCATACTTAGTGGAGGATTAAGTTTGTCACTTCTCATTTCTCCTGTTAGTTCGATTTCCTTTGTGAAAGTTGTCGAAAAAAAATTATTTAATAGATTAGCTTTATCCTCATCTTTCTCTATGATTTTGCCTTCATCACTTTTTATCGGTCCAATATTATCCGATTTAATCCTTTTACTATTTATATACGTAAAGAACAGTTTGGGATTTGATCTACTTTCCCTAGCAATACGTTTCTCTGTTTCCTCCTTCGCTATTTTTATTTGTTTTTTACAGGTTCTCGTTTTTTCCTTGTAACACATTAGTGCCTCCTTACTGTTTTCCTGTTTTAATCTCTTGAATGCCTCTTTTTTGCTATTTAACGCCCCTTTTACGTTCTTGTTCAACCATATTGGTTTCCTCTTATTTCTGGCCCTTTTATTCCCATACGGTATATACCTCTCGCACTGAGTATTCAGAATTCTTTTGAAGGTTTCCCATTTACTATTCGTATTCCTTTGATTAAGAACTTTGTTCCAGTCAATAAGTTGAAGGTTTTCTATCAGCTGATCAAACTTCGCCCTCCTAAAGTTTAATGTTTTTGTTGTTCCCTTATTGATAACCCTACTGAAGGGCATTTTGAAGTCGATAATATTATGGTCGCTATTACCTAGGTGCCCCCCTATCTGTACCTCAATTATTCTATCAGGCCTATTAGTCAATATTAAGTCCAACACGGCCTTCCCTCTCGTTGGTTCCTGCACTAGTTGGGAGAGATAATTATCCTTAATATTTGTCAAGAACCTTTTTCCTTTCTGAGATCTACAGGTTTCTGTTTCCCAGTCAATATCCGGGTAGTTGAAGTCCCCCATAACAATCACTTCATTATGTTTTGCTACTTTGTCTATTTGTCCTAATAGCAGATTCTCATTCTCCTCTGTTATATTTGGTGGCTTATAGCAGACCCCCAGTAATATTTTATTATTATTTTTTGCCCCCTCTATCTCTACCCACATGGACTCGACCCCCTCTCCTCCCTCTCCTATATCTTCCCTTAGTCTGGGTTTTAGACATGACTTTACATATAAGCAGACTCCTCCGCCTTTCCCCTGTTTCCGGTCCCTTCTAAATAAACTATAATCTAATAAATTTACCGCCCAGTCGTAGCTATCGTCTAGCCAAGTCTCTGTTATACCTACGATGTCATACCTCTCCTCCGATATAAGCGCCCGCAGCTCATCCGCCTTATTGGTCAGGCTTCTTGCGTTGGTCAGCATGCAAGATAAAACTTTGGGGTTATTTAGCATCCTATTCTTCTCTAACGATCTAACTGTACTATCCCCATCCCCCTCTCCACCCTCATTATATTCACTTCTCCCCTTCCCCCTTGCTTGCCTCACATCCCACCTATTTCCTTGGTTCCCCCCCCCCCCGTCTCTAGTTTAAAAACTCCTCCAACCTATTAGCCATCTTCTTCCCCAGCACCGCTGCACCCTCCCCATTGAGGTGCAACCCGTCCCTACGGTAGAGCCTGTAGCCGACCGCGAAGTCGGCCCAGTTCTCCATGAACCCAAACCCTTCTGCCTTGCACCAACTCTTTAGCCACTTATTCACCTCCCTAACCTCCCGTTGGCGCTCCTGTGTGGCTCGCGGGATTGGTAGTATTTCTGAGAAAACTACCTTGGAGGTCCTTGCCCTATAGTAATTTAAAGGGTTATTCTGCCCCAAGGACAGTGTAACGGGTCTGGGAGGCGGAACCTCTGAGCTACTATACAAGGGGGCGGACCTTGTAAGGGAGCGGGTGGCAACCAGGGATGACGGGCAGGCAGTCACAGCAGGTGACCGGGACAGTCTCTGAGAGAACGGGCTGGAGGTCACGGCAAGTGACCGGGCAGTCTCTAGATGAACGGGCAGGGGGTCACGGCAAGTGATCGGGGCAGTCTCTGGAAGAACGGGCAGGGAGTTACGGCAAGCAACCGGGGCAGTCTCTGGGTAAAGGGTAGGTACGACCTGTGATGGCAGAGCCTCCGGGTAGGCTAGCAGGCAGGTGGTAGATGTGTGCTCCCAGGTGAGCAAGCGAGAGTCTCTGGAATGGTAGGTGGTCACAACACGTGACGGCGAAGCCTCCAGGTAGGCTAGCAGGCAGGTAACAGGTGGGCGCTCCCAGGTGAGCGGGCAGGAGTCTCTGGAAAGGCAGATGGTCACAGCACGTGACGGCGGAGCCTCCAGGTAGGCAAGCAGGCAGGTAACTGATGTGCGCTCCCAGGTGAGCGGGCAAGCTGGTCCATAGACAGACTGACAGGAGTTGGAAGGCAGACCGTCGGACCTCAGGCTAGCAGGCAGGTAGCAGACGTGCGCTCCCGGGTGAGCGGGCAAGCTGGTCCTTAGACAGACTGACTGGAGTTGGAAGGCAGACCGTCGGACCTCAGGCTGGCAGGCAGGTGACTGGATATCAGGCAGGACAAAGACAGCAAGCTGGCAGGAATCTGGCAGGTAACTGGCAACGGGACCTGAGGGCTGAAGCACAGGTGAGACACAGTGCAAACAACATTGCTCGGGCACCTCCATTTTGGAGGAGGTGCCTTTTAAATGGGAGGTCCTCCGGCAATTGGCCGGGGACTCCTTAGGACGGCGCGCGCGGTCCCTTTAAGAGAGGGGGAGCGCGCGCGCGCGCCTTAAGCACACTGCCGGGGAAGGAGCGCGCGCCGGAAGCAGCGGGAAGAGCGGCGCTGGAGGACGCCGTGCCAGGAGCGGGGAGGTGAGAGGGACGGCGTCTCTGCCTAGAACGGGGCAGAGACGCCGATGCTACAGTACCCCCCCCTTTAGGCCCCCTCTTTTTTTGGCCAGAAAGAAATTTTTCAAGGAGAAGCGGGGCGTTGATGTTCTCCCTGGGTTCCCAAGTTCTCTCCTCAGGACCAAACCCCCTCCAATCTACCAGAAAAAAGGTTTTTCCTCTTACCCTCTTGGAGGCCAGAATACTCTCTACCTCAAAGATGTCATCAGCGGAAACCGGAGCAGGAGGGACACCTGGATTTTTGGAAAAAGAGTTAAAGACAACGGATTTGAGGAGAGACACGTGGAAGGAGTTGGGGATCCGTAGGGTGGCCGGGAGTTTTAATTTGTAGGCCACAGGGTTAATTTGCCTGAGGACTTCGAAGGGACCGATGAATCGAGGACCCAACTTGTAAGAGGGTATTTTGAGCCGCACATGTTTGGATGAGAGCCAAACCTTGTCTCCCGGACGGAATTGGGGCGGATCCAGACGTCTCTTATCAGCATATCTTTTCATCCGCTCAGAGGAGAGAAGAAGAGCGGACCTGGTGCTCTCCCAAATAGTAGAAAATTCGCTGACTAGAGACTCCGCAGCAGGGTTGTCCACAGAAACGGAGACAGGAAGTGGAATCCGGGGATGTTGGCCACCAACTATAAAGAACGGGGATTTGGAAGAGGACTCGCTCTCATGGTTGTTATAAGAGAACTCGGCCCACGGTAGGAGATCCACCCAGTCCGAGTGGTGAGCATCCACGAAGTGCCGGAGGTAGCTGGACAAGATCTGATTGATCCGCTCCACTTGACCATTGGACTGAGGGTGGTAAGCGGAGGAGAAATCCAGGGTAATGTCCAGCAGCTTACAAGTGGCTCTCCAGAAACGAGAGGTGAACTGAACCCCACGATCCGACACGATGTGGAGGGGCAGACCATGGAGACGGAAGATGTGGCGGATAAAGTCTTTAGCCAACTCGGGTGCAGACAGAAGACCAGGCAGGGGAATGAAGTGGGCCATCTTAGAAAAACGGTCAGCGACAACCCAAATGACGGTACAACCGGCAGAAACTGGAAGATCGGTGATAAAGTCCATAGCGATGTGTTGCCAAGGAGCAGCAGGTACGGGAAGGGGCAGGAGATGGCCGGCAGGTAGATGTCGGGGAACTTTGTTACGGGCACAGGATGAACAGGCCGCGACGAAGTCTACCACGTCCTTACGTAGGGTAGGCCACCAGTAATGCCGGGCAATAAGTTGAAAGGTCTTCTTTTGGCCAGCATGGCCAGCTAGTTTAGAAGAATGTCCCCAGCGAAGAACCCTCTCCCGATCTGGCACAGCTATGAACGTCTTACCGGGTGGAAGACGAGTTAGATCCAAGGGGGCCACATTCATCACCTTGGAGGAGTCGATGATGTGCGTAGGTTCCTCCTCTTGATCGGAGGACAGGAAGGACCGAGACAAGGCATCAGCTTTGACGTTCTTGTCCGCCGGACGGAAATGAAGAGTGAAGTCGAAGCGGGCAAAAAACAACGACCACCGGGCCTGGCGAGGATTGAGCCTCTGGGCATTTTGGAGATATGCCAGGTTTTTGTGATCCGTGTAGATAATTACCGGGTAGAGAGCCCCTTCAAGCAGATAGCGCCACTCTCCTAGTGCCAATTTGATGGCTAGCAATTCCCGGTCTCCAATGGAGTAGTTGCGCTCCGACGAGGAGAAGATTTTGGAGAAGAAGCCGCACGTTACCATTCTCCCGGTAGAAGACTTCTGGGTGAGCACCGCTCCGGCTCCGGAGGAGGAAGCATCAACCTCCAGGTAGAATTGTTTATTACAGTCCGGACGGTGCAGGACGGGAGCAGAGGCGAAGGCTTTTTTTAGGGAAAGGAAGGCCTCCTCGGCTTCAGGCGACCATATCCTGGGGTTAGCCCCCTTATGGGTAAGTGCAGATATGGGAGCAGTCCGAGACGAGAAGTGTGGGATGAAAAGACGATAATAATTAGCGAAGCCCAGGAATCGCTGTATCGCCTTCAAACCTTCAGGACGATGCCATTTTAGAATGGAAGAGAGCTTCTCGGGATCCATTTGCAGACCTGTTTGGGAGATGACATAGCCCAAGAACGGAAGGGAGGTCTGATCGAAGAGGCACTTCTCGTATTTGGCGTAAAGGTGGTTCTGCCGAAGCCTAAGCAGGACCTGACGAACATCCCTCCGGTGTGTGGGGAGATCCGGAGAGAAGACCAAGATATCGTCCAGGTATACCACTACGCAGGAGTACAGGAGGTCACGGAAGATGTCATTGATTAGTTCCTGAAAGACCGCGGGAGCATTACAGAGACCGAAGGGCATCACAAGGTACTCGTAGTGACCGTCCCGGGTATTGAATGCCGTCTTCCACTCGTCTCCTTGACGGATACGGACCAGATTATACGCTCCTCGAAGATCCAGCTTGGAGAAGATCCTGGCGCCCTTGAGCCGGTCAAACAGTTCGGAGATGAGTGGCAGGGGATATTTGTTTTTTACCGTGATGAGATTGAGTCCTCTGTAGTCAATACAGGCACGTAGCGAGCCGTCTTTCTTTTTGACAAAGAAGAATCCGGCTCCAGCCGGGGAGGCAGATTTTCGGATAAATCCCCTAGCCAGATTCTCTTCAATGTACTCAGACATGGCTCGGGTCTCGGCTGCAGATAACGGGTAGATACACCCACGGGGAGGAGTGGTGCCAGGTACCAGGTCGATCGGGCAATCGTATGGCCTATGGGGTGGCAACGTCTCAGCTTCCTTCTTACCGAAGACATCCGCATAGGGCCAGTAGGGAGCCGGGAGACCAGGTAAGTTAGCTGGAGTAGGCTGAGGGCGAAGTGGACGGACTGGAACCAGGCAGGTCCTATGGCAGTCAGGGCCCCATCGGAGTACTTCACCGGACCGCCAGTTCAATACGGGTTCATGTGTCTGGAGCCAAGGTAGACCTAGCAACAAGGAGTGAGAAAGTCCGGACAGCACATGGAATGAGATCTCCTCAGAGTGCAGCATTCCCACCTGTAGGGTTATAGGTTCGGTGACGAGCAGGATGGTCTCCGAGAGAAGTCTTCCATCCACGGAGGCAACTGACAATGGCTCAGCCAGGGACTTGGTGGGAATATGGTATCTCTCTACCAGAGACTGGGCGATGAGGTTTCCAGCAGCTCCAGAATCCAGATGGGCGAGTTCAAAGAGACGGTTTTCTCCCCAAGCAATAGAGACCGGTAAGGTCAGAGACGGAGAGGACTTACTTTTGTCTAGGACGACCTCTCCGAGTGGTCCTAGACACTGGTGTTTCCCGGCTTTTCCGGGCAGGAACGGATGAAGTGCTTCTTACTGCCACAATAGAAACAGCTTCCCTCGGCTCGGCGAGATTCTTGGCGAGAACCGACCATCTTGGTCTGGTCGACCTGCATAGGCTCAGGAGAGACGGAGGGAGTGACGGGTTGCTGAAAAGTAGGAGCTAGGCGTGGAAACCTCCTCTCACGGGTGACCTCTTGGGCACGCTCCTGGAACCGCAGGTCAATCCGGGTGGCAAGAGTTATCAGGTCATCGAGGGTGGTAGGAATGTCCCGACCGGCAAGTTCATCTTTAATACGGCCGGACAGACCCTCCCAGAAGACGGAAACCAGAGCGTCATTATCCCAGGCCAGCTCCGAGGCAAGGGTACGGAACCGTATGGCATATTGGCCCACGGTGAGGCTTCCCTGACGGAGGCGTAGCAGTGACGATGCGGATGAGGTCTTCCGTCCGGGTTCGTCGAAGACTTTCCGGAAAGCCGTGAGAAAAGCAGGCAAGTTGGACACCAGGGGGTCTCCTCTCTCCCATAGAGGATTTAGCCAGGCCAGGGCCTCCCCAGTGAGATGGGACATGATGAATGCAATTTTGGCTCGGTCGGAGTTAAACTGGTGGGACAATAGTTCAAAGTGCAGGGTGCACTGATTTATGAAGCCCCGAGCCTGGGCGGAGTCGCCTCCGAAGCGAGGAGGTGCAGAAAGCCGGGGTCCGGGGTAGGATATCATGGTATTAGTGGGCAGCGGAGCTGCCGGATTGCGAGACATGGCACTGGCGGAGGTTGCTGGTGGAGCAGTCAGAGTATCCAGGCGAGTATTGACATTCCGCAGGTGACCCAGGATGGACTCCTGTTGGGACCTTTGACGGGACAGTTCATGACACAGGTCCGAGAGCGAGGGGGCTTGGGTGCCACCGGGTTCCATGGCCCGAGCAAACTGTAACGGGTCTGGGAGGCGGAACCTCTGAGCTACTATACAAGGGGGCGGACCTTGTAAGGGAGCGGGTGGCAACCAGGGATGACAGGCAGGCAGTCACAGCAGGTGACCGGGACAGTCTGTGAGAGAACGGGCTGGAGGTCACGGCAAGTGACCGGGCAGTCTCTAGATGAACGGGCAGGGGGTCACGGCAAGTGATCGGGGCAGTCTCTGGAAGAACGGGCAGGGAGTTACGGCAAGCGACCGGGGCAGTCTCTGGGTAAAGGGTAGGTACGACCTGTGATGGCAGAGCCTCCGGGTAGGCTAGCAGGCAGGTGGTAGATGTGTGCTCCCAGGTGAGCAAGCGAGAGTCTCTGGAATGGTAGGTGGTCACAACACGTGACGGCGAAGCCTCCAGGTAGGCTAGCAGGCAGGTAACAGGTGGGCGCTCCCAGGTGAGCGGGCAGGAGTCTCTGGAAAGGCAGATGGTCACAGCACGTGACGGCGGAGCCTCCAGGTAGGCAAGCAGGCAGGTAACTGATGTGCACTCCCAGGTGAGCGGGCAAGCTGGTCCATAGACAGACTGACAGGAGTTGGAAGGCAGACCGTCGGACCTCAGGCTAGCAGGCAGGTAGCAGACGTGCGCTCCCGGGTGAGCGGGCAAGCTGGTCCTTAGACAGACTGACTGGAGTTGGAAGGCAGACCGTCGGACCTCAGGCTGGCAGGCAGGTGACTGGATATCAGGCAGGACAAAAACAGCAAGCTGGCAGGAATCTGGCAGGTAACTGGCAACGGGACCTGAGGGCTGAAGCACAGGTGAGACACAGTGCAAACAACATTGCTCGGGCACCTCCATTTTGGAGGAGGTGCCTTTTAAATGGGAGGTCCTCCGGCAATTGGCCGGGGACTCCTTAGGACGGCGCGCGCGGTCCCTTTAAGAGAGGGGGAGCGCGCGCGCGCCCTAAGCACACTGCCGGGGAAGGAGCGCGCGCCGGAAGCAGCGGGGAGAGCGGCGCTGGAGGACGCCGTGCCAGGAGCGGGGAGGTGAGAGGGACGGCGTCTCTGCCTAGAACGGGGCAGAGACGCCGATGCTACAGACAGGAGATAACATGTTGAACGCTGGGGGTCCAACTTCTGGGACGGCCAGCATTCTTGAGAAAAAGATTGTGGAAGCCCTAGTATGTGGTTCTGGAAGATCTAGAACATGATTCTTAAAGCCCTAGAACGTCGTTCTGGAAGAACTAGAACATGATTCTTAAAGCCCTAGAATGTGGTTCTGGAAGATCTAGAACATGATTCTTAAAGCCCTAGAATGTGGTTCTGGAAGATCTAGAACATGATTCTTAAAGCCCTAGAATGTGGTTCTGGAAACCCTAGAACAAGATTTCCAATAGAAAGGGGATAACTTCTTTTGGGGATTGTCTCTTCAGAGAGGAAGAGGACTAGAACTCTAGCACCACCTACAGGAAGCAGCAATCCTAAAAGTCAATAGTGACCCTTTAACGAGTCTTATCACATGACTTAGGATATAAGCCAGAACCATAAACTCAATTTGCAGACACTGTGTTTCGGGGTACTTCCCCTCGTCAGTGCAAAATGCGAGTTCTGGTTTGGCTGGGTGACAGGCGTCAGACCGGTATCTAAGGGGAAACGTTTCGCTTTGCAGAGAGTGACATGTTAAGCATGTCACAGTGAGGAGACTTTTAAAGTCGCAATGCTCCTCTGGGAAATATGCAAATTGTCTCTTCAGAGAGGAAGAGGACCCGAACTCTAGTGCCACCTATAGGAAGCAGCAATCCTAAAAGTCAATAGTCTTTTGGGGAATAACCCTTTAAATACTTGACTAAACTGTAGATCTAGAAGGTTAGGGTTAGGGTTAGATCTACAAGGTTAGGGTTAGGCTAAGATCTAGAAGGATATTTGTGCCTCATTTAATTAAAATAGATCCTAGTGGAAAGTGTTTGGCTCCACATATATGTACAAATATTTTTTTTATTTCTAGATCTATTCTTCTGATAAAACCATAATGGACAACAGAAAGATTCTAGTACAGTCAATGAGGCCCTTCGAGAGAAGTTTGCATCCTTTATGTAGCAGATCCATACTCTGAATGAATATTAACATCAACTTTTGGTACAATTATATTGGAGCATCAGCGCTACTTGATTAGTACTTTTCATTAACTTTCTGTCATTACCTAGACCAGTGTTTCGCAGACTCCAGTCCTCAGGGCCCCCAACAGATCATTTTTGCAGGATTTCCATAGTATTGCAAAACTGAAAAAAACTGATGTGTGAATGAGGTCTTAACCTTGAATGAGGTCTATAGCAACTGGGAAACCACAGCAACACTTATACCACTGTATAAAAAGGTAAGATGAATGCATTCAGATTTTTGAAACTCCATCAAACACAGAAATACTAGACTTTTTTTGCCTTTATATTTTAACGTTGAAAGTTTAGAAGAGTGTTCTACTCATTTTTGGCAGCGAAAAGGCTGAAGTGTTTGCAGTTTTTTTTATTTATATGTTGTTTATATTCCATTAAGCAGGAAAAAGAACATTGAAATAAAAATGTTAAGTTTCATTTAAACCATTCATGACATGGCTATTTTCGTTTTCATTTTTTTCTCCCTTTCTTCCAAGAACCAGAACTTTTTTATTTTTCTGTCGATATAGTCATATGGTGGCTTGTTTTTTGCAGGACAAGTATTGAAAAAGCAAAAAAAAGTGCAATTCCACAATTGTTTTTTTTTTATCTATCTTGTTCACTACATGGTAAAACTGACCTGGTTATATGATTCCCCAGGTCAGTACAAATATGTAGATACCAAACTTGTATAGTTTTTTTTTTTTAATTTAAGAGGTGAAATTTTTTTTCGGAAATTTGTAAAAAAAAATTCTGCCTCTGTTGCAATTTTCCAGGATCCGTAACGTTTTCATTTTTCGGGTCATGGCTTATTTTTTGCTCCCTGAGTTGATGTTTTTATTTATATAATTTTGGGGTAGATACGATGTTTTGATAGCCTCTTATTGCATTTTATTGTAATGTTGCGATGGCAAAAATACGTAATTCTAGCGTTTTGATTTTTTTTTCATTACGCCGTTTACCGATCAGGTTAATTTACTTTATTTTTTGATACATGGGACATTTCTGAACGCAGCGATACCACTTAAGTGTATTTGTTTTAATTGCTTTATTTTTAATGGGGCAAAGGGGGTGATTTGAACTTTTATGTTTTTTGCTTTTTTCATATTTTTAAAATCTTTTTTTTACTTTTTCCTGTATTTAATAGTAAGGGGACTAAGGACATACATCCCAAAATGTAAGGAGTATGGCACAATTGCAAACGTACCAAGAAATGATCGTCCACCTAAACTGAAATCCCAAGCAAGGAGAGCACTAATTAGAGAAGCAGCCAATAGGACCATGGTCACAATGAAGGATCTGCAGGGATCCACAACTCAGGTCAAATCTGGCCTTTATGGAAGAGTGGCAAGAAGAAAGACGTTTTTGAAAGCCATAAGAAGTCCCGTTTGCAAAAAAACATGTAGGGGACACAGCGAGCAAGGAATAAGTTGCTCTGTCCAGATGACGCCGAAGGTGAATTTTTTAGGCTAAATACAAAACACTATGTGTTGTGTAAAACTAACACTGAACTGAAAACACCATCCCCACTGTCACGCATGGTGGTGGCAGCATCATGCTGTAGGGGAGCTTTTCTTCAGCAGGGGCAGAGAAGCTCAGAGTTCAGAGTTGATGGGAAAATGGATGCCGATCAGAAGATGCGCTGGAAATATCACAGGTCGTAAGAGGTTGACAGTGGTCCAGAATCAGTGTCTATGAACTACTGCAATGGCCACTGGACCAGGTCCTCAGGATCTTTTTGCTCAACTCTATTGCTAATATTGTATACTGATTGTATACGAGCATGTATACTACTAGTAATTCCTGCTGCCTTACTTAAATATGGTTTCCATATAATTTTGCTAAGCTCAAGATTGTTCTTAGAACACTCTACATGGGCGAGCCCGTCAAAGCCATGCAGACATAAAGATGTCATATTGGCTGGAGACAGATGTGATTTAGTAGAGAACATATCCATATTGCTGGTGTGTTATTTGTGTGAATGCTTAAACAATGGAATATAATTAATTATGGAAACTCCCTCATTGCATTTTACCAGGGAAAAGCCAATTATGCCGGTTTCAGATCTCGGCTTTCTGCCATTCTGTGGAAATCTCATGTAGCCATGTTTATTTTAGTTTTGTTTATTTTTTTTCTGAAACTCTTTTTTTTTTTGTTAAGTCAATTCGAAATAAAATTTTAACTTATGTTCAGCGTGAGACCAATGACATTTCTTTCAAGAATATTTTCCGAATAAATTTGGTGGAGAATGCGGGCACTGAAGTAATTTTTAAGCAAAAAATAGACAGTAGCTAAAACACAGACAGGTTCAAAATGGTAGTGGTCACTGATTGGGGACGCTGTTGCCAAATTGATGGGCACATGCATGGGTGCCTTATATAAAGTGACAAAATCATTATCAAAGAATCCATCTATCAGAAAAAAATGAGTCACTCCCCAATTATTCAAAGTCTATCTTTCAAAGTTGAAAAGGGTATCTGATATCATTGTGAGAATCAGCTGATGACCCTAAAGTCTTCTTTTTGTGCATTAAGTGTAATCTCGTGCTCCTAGTCCCCCTCCCAACCTGGTATTCAATATGTCAAATGTATTGAACGCATCCACTCTCTTTCTTTAACCGACTTCTGATTTGGAAAGGGAGGATCCTCTTGATTATTTCCAAATAATAGAAATGTTTTAACTTTTTCTCCCACATCTCTTGTTATGACTGAGCCTTAACATTCACATAGGGATGACCAAACCAAGGGAGATGTTAAACCCGCACCACAGGTTCCTATACAGACTAGGCAAATCCCGAGGTTTCCGATTTTATCCCCATGTTTTAACTTTTTTCCTCAAATACATTTTTTTCCTTTTATACTGTATGTCCTGGTTGAATGTGCCGGTTCTACTCTTTTTCTTTTCTATTCATGGTCTGTGATCACCGACAGGTGCAGCACCCACAGGATTACTCCAGCTGAAGTCATTCTTACTTTCAACATGTTAAGCCTTCAACCCTTCTCCCTTTCTTCCCCATTTACAGGCAAATCCTAACCTGACCCTGATTTGTCTCTGCCTGATTGCGGAGGTTGGCACCCTAAAATTATGCAATGGCTCCCCATCTCAACGTCGGCTGATTCTGAGTGTCCTTAACTGCACCCTCAACTTTACACAGAGCATAAACCAAAACAATAACAACAGATCATTGTGCACATAGATAGAGGGTGAGACACAGGGCTAAAGCAGTGACACAGTCATACATGAAAGACAGAAGAAAAAGAAAGGAACCCAAAAAGACGTTCAGTATACATGGAAACCCCCAGACCAAAAATGTAACAAAATGAGAAGAGTGCTGAAGAAGAGAATACACAAACAAACTGCAGGAGAAGCAATAGAAAACAACTCAGCAAGATAATCCTTGACTGGGGAGCTGGGACTCCAAACATCCATCTAACTTGGAATATAGCCAGCAAAGACTGCATGTGCCAGGAGAGGAGAGTATAAATAGCCCCTCTCAAGATGTGATAGGACAAACCAAATGAGTAAGTGAAAACACCTCCACAGAAGCAACAAAGCAAAGACAAGATCATTATCAGCAGTTGGACAGAGACAACACAGGCTGTGGTCCAACAGATAAGGAAACCGACCACACAGCGAGAGGTCATCAGATCGATCCTTGAAGTTGAGCCATGACATCTCTCTTATGAGCCTCTGGTTGATGCTGGGCTGACATTTTTGTTAATGGAGTCTTTAGAAAATGGAAACTTGACTATGTTGTGTAGATACATCATACAATAACTGATTTTCACAGGTCTTTTCTTCTATTTCTGACTTGGACTCTACACACCTACAACACTGTCCATGAGTGATGTCTATTGAGTGGTGGTTAGAAGACATTTTGCCGAACCCTTACAGCCTAAATGGGAAGGAGCTTTCCATGTATTGTTTGCTACATCTGCAGCTATTAATCTAGGGCAATGTTCCCAAACTCTGGTCCTTAAGAGCCACCAGCAGGTCATGTTTTCAGGATTTCCTTAGTATTGCCCAGGTGATGGAATTCTTGCCTGTCCAGGTGATGCAATTATCACCTGGACAATACTAAGGAAATCCGGAAAACATGATCTGTTGGTGGCTCTTGTCTTGAGGACCAGAGTTTGGGAACACTGATCTAGAGGAAAGTGCAGCAAGGTTGTACTGAGTTTTCCGTCAGTTGAGATGAGAGGTGATTAATTCTAATAGGACAAAAGATGCCTAATAATAACATCAGGATATTGTTACGCACACGCCTGGACTGACTGGCGTGAGCATGATTAATGATCCCACTGGACCATGAACCGAGGAGTGCCTGGAGGGGCGTGACTAAGTATCAACTCGGTCCGACCAAGGTCACACGGCAGCTCAGTCGACTCCGTGAACCAGGTAGGAACCGAGCAGAGGGACCAGGTGCTACTCCAGGTCAGACCCCAGTCACAGCTGTTGACCCACACCGGGGAATGCAGGAACAGGCAGGCATACAGACACGTGAGTACTGGCAGTCACGGCTGGTATGCACACAGGTGGGTATTGGCAGGCACGGCTGGTATGTAGACAGGTGGGTACTGGCAGGCACAGCTGGCATGCAGACAGGTGGGTACTGGCAGGTAGGAACGCAGGCAGGATAGGGACCAGTACAGACTGGGATACAGGAACAGAGCCACAGGTGGCGTAGACAAACAGAGCAGAGCAAAACCCGCAGGTGCGGTAGACAAGCAGAGCAGAGCTAAACCCGCAGGTGCGGTAGACAAGCAGAGCAGAGCAAGACCCGCAGGTGCAGTAGACAAGCAGAGCAGAGCAAAACCCGCAGGTGCGGTAGACAAGCAGAGCAGAGCAAAACCCTCAGGTGCAGTAGACAAGCAGAGCAGAGCTAAACCCGCAGGTGCGGTAGACAAGCAGAGCAGAGCAAGACCCGCAGGTGCGGTAGACAAGCAGAGCGGAGCAAAACCCGCAGGTGCGGTAGACAAGGAGAGCAGAGCAAAACCCGCAGGTGCGGTAGACAAGCAGAGCAGAGCAAAACCCGCAGGTGCAGTAGACAAGCAGGGCAGAGCAAAACCCGCAGGTGCGGTAGACAAGCAGAGCAGAGCAAAACCCGCAGGTGCGGTAGACAAGCAGAGCAGAGCAAAACCCTCAGGTGCAGTAGACAAGCAGAGCAGAGCAAAACCCACAGATGCGGTAGACAAGCAGAGCAGAGCAAAACCCGCAGGTGTGATAGACAAGCAGAGCAGAGCAAAACCCGCAGGTGCAGTGAACAAGCAGAGCAGAGCGAAACCGCAGGTGCGGTGAACAAGCAGAGCAGAGCGAAACCGCAGGTGCGGTAGACAAGCAGAGCAGAGCAAAACCCGCAGGTGCAGTAGACAAGCAGAGCAGAGCAAAACCCGCAGATACAGTTAACAAGCAGAGCAGAGCAAAACCCGCAGATGCGGCAGACAAGCAGAGCAGAGCAAAACCCGCAGGTGCGGTAGACAAGCAGAGCAGAGCAAAACCCGATGTGTGGTGAACAAGCAGAGCAGAACAGAGGAGAAGGTGCAGGCAGACAGGACAGGGCTCTGTTCACATGGAAAAGACTGGAAAATACAGGAAGAGAGTTAGAACACAGGAGGTAGATACAGAGGCAGGGAAATGGGAGAAGCAGAACCAGATACACACAAGGTACTTACAATGAGGTAGCGAGTGGACACAAAACTCACAAACAGAAGTACAGAGACAACGAGTTGGAGTTAGGTGCAGGTTCAGACACTGAAGGAAAAGGGAAGGTTCTGACATAGAGACAAAAAGGTAACGGGCTAGGACACAGTTCAGACAGGAACTGAACCAGGGAACAAGATACAGGAATGAGCCTGGGAACTCAGCCCCCAGGGTGGTGGAAACAGACTAGAAGTCACAGATACAGGCAACAGGCCTGGGTATACAGCCCCCAGGGTGGTGGAACAGACAAGATACAGGACAGGACCTGGCAACTCAGTTGCACAGAACACCTTGAATGAAAGTGTTGCTCAGGCCCCTCCTACTGGGTGGAGTACTTTTAGTATCCAGTGACTCACAGCAATAGGCTGGGGATGCATTAGGATTGTGCACACAGTAACTATAAGAATCAGGCAGTAGCCGCGCCGCCGCCCTAAGCAATCAGACAAGAGACAAAGCAGGTACTGAAGCAAAGTGTGCAGCCTGGACTGATAGGTAAGATAGCAGTCTTGCATGGTGGGAGGTGGTATGCCATGCCAGCACGCCGCCAGGGATGTTACAGATATTTGGAAGCAGGGGATGGGGGTGGGAAACAACAGTTGCCATCAGTTTTGGGGCACCCTCCCTATAAGTGGTTGTATACTGTGCAGGATGATTGTCCTGTCTATGTCCATGTGGGTAGTGTACCTGTTGGGCAGTCACATTTATATTTATTTGCTAGGATCTCTTTAGAACTAGCGAGAACACGCAGAGTAACTTTGCAGAATAGATTAGCAAATTATTATTTTCAGGGACACAGGGCGGTGTGTGCAATGGTGAAAAATGAATGTATTTACATGACTGATAATTGATATTGAGAAATATATGTAGGTGATAACAAATGAGATTCGTTCTCATGGATAGAAAAATATGGGGACATACATTTTAGTTTACTTTAGAATTCTATTTTCTCATTCTATCCTATTGCCCCCAATGGATTAACATCTGACTCCTATCCCCCCACTGTTTAACATCCACCCCTCTCCATGCCGTCTGCCTTTACTATCATGTGACAGAGCGGTCGGTGGTGCAGAGCTCACGGATACCAGCGCGGTCCTGTAATAGGAGCCACCGGGGTAATAAGTCCGTTCATGACATTTCTTCCCCGTCACCTGTGAGTGATATTATTGAGAAGTGGAGACACTGTAATGTTACGGAGTGGGGGGCCGAGTGCTGAGGAGCAGAGGACAGAAAACTCCCCAATGCTCTGCTGACCCCATAACTGCTGAGTCCAGACCTCCTCTGGTATAACACCAGCACAAACACTGCGCCCCCTCCGGGAGCTTTATGGCCGAGCAGATGCATGCAGTCATACATCACCAAGCACAATGCCGAGCGTCGGATGGAGTGGTGTAAAGCCGCCACCACTGGACTCTGGAGGACATGTGTTCTGTGTAGTTTTATTTTTTGCAATTCCAAAGTTGGCGACCACCTTGGGTCTATCCTCATTAACTAAAAGATTGTAACCACCAAGATTTTACACAATGGTATTGAAACCACCAAGCCAGTTTCCTCTTAGTGAGTAAAGTTCAAATTTGCTGCTATTACTTCAGTGTGTATATCTCCTATTTATTACTGACTGGGCTTTGCTATTCTTTTTGTGATCAGTCTTAGTGCTGGATCCCCGCCTTGGTCAACACCACCTTTCATTTGGTCACATCATAGTATCACACTGTAAAGGATCTACACGCTAGGGCGTGCATATGACTTTGGTAGAACAGGTGACTCTTATAGTGTCCTTGACATGAGGCGACCCAAACTTGGATGGTTTCATCACCTACAGATGACTCCACTTCTCTCAATAAAAAAGTTAAAAAGTTTGCCTAGAGTTAGGGATCCATGTCAATGATTACATGGTGGCTTATCCTAGTGAAATGTCATTACTTTATAGTATATGGACACCACTTTAATAAAGTGAGTTGCCCAGGATGGTGCAATCACATAGCCAGGATGTGTCACTTATGTGAACCCATGAAGAGCCTGATAAAACTGACTTCTTTTTTTTTACTTTAGATAGTTTTTAGTAGCAGGATTGGAAGTGTTTCTGCACTCTCCGGAATATGACAAAATTAGTGGTATCATAAAATTGTAGGTTTATTGTCAACATGTTTCAGAATGCAAATAAGCTCAAAAAAGAAAGTACAGTGGCACTCCAAAGGTATAACCAGCAGGACTGCAGCGAATGGCAAACAATACCACAATTGTCCCAGGGGGTAAAATAATATTAGATAATTAGCTACTGGCTAATAAAAAAAGGGGATAGAAATAAAATCAATAAAAATAATTTATTTAAATATGATTAAAATATGTAAACAATAGTTTGTGTAGGCAATATCTTCAAGAACCGTTTTGGAAGGGTAAATTAGATTTAGGGACAGGATTGGATGGTAGGAAAAAACAGAGTCCATTTGATAGCAGAAATACAGCCGAGATGTCAGAGTGGTCAATTGGTTAAATAGAGCGACCCTAGATGGAGAGAAAGGTATGTGGGTTAGAATGGATCCATGCTCCGAGTTGTTGACTTGTTTAGAGTAGACTGTAGTATTGCCTGATTGACTGTGAGTTAGAATTCCTGACAGTTGGTGCTTACTGCGGCTTTGTTGGTGGCTAAGTGTAGAAAGGTACCTAGTACACAAAAGAACCTCAAATGATCTCTGAGGAAGGAAACCGCCTTTGTTTCCGAAACGCGTCGGATTTGGTCCTCTCAGCTCTCCGCAGCTGCTCTATCATATGGTCAGCACTAGTGTTGAGCGAGCACTAAAATGCTCGGGTGCTTGAAGCTCGGGCCGAGCTCGCCGTGATACTCGGGTGCTCGACCCGAGCAACGAGCCCAATGTTAGTCTATGGGAGACCCGAGCATTTTTGCGGCGGCACCCCCGGCAGTCTTTTAAAAGCCTAACAAGTGTCCAAAACGATAGTGACAGTGCTCAAATGACATGGGGACAGCATGGGGATCGCCCCAGGAAGCATTTCTGACCCCCGGGTCACTGCTGTCAACAACGTGGTCAGAGGTATTAAGCCACAATAAAACATTCAAAAACGAAACTGAAACTGCTTTCCTGTGAAATATGTTAAGGAAGTTCCTTTCCAGGGTAAAGACTTGTGTATAAGGTAAAATAAATAACCCCCCAAAAAATACTCCTCCACACCTTGGGCTATGTTCACAAGTAGCATTTTTTATGCGTTTTTGCACTTTTGTATTGCTTTCAACCCTGACAAATGCATTCACCGGGAAATGTAATTTTAACATTTTACAATCTTATCTGGCCATGTGCTGTGTGACACATGCATACAGTGCTGAAAAGACATGGGAACAGCATGGGGAAGACCCCTGGAAGCATCTCTGACACCCAGGTCACTGCCTAAAAGTGTGCCCATCAGAAGTGATCCTTGCCGCATCAGAAGATGCAGACTTGCAACTATCCCCGTGCAAGTCCTTGTCCCAGGGCAGTGTTCAATTGTACCTCCCTCATGCCTTGCAATGCAAGCGCAAATATGCAGCCAACCACCCACCCACCCACTCGCAGGCTGCAATACTATACTGCTAGCTTGCACTTGAAATGGGGCCTTTTAGTTTGGAGGAGGCCGAAGCTGGCCACTACCTCATGGTTGCGTCGGCGGCGAGGTCTCCATACTCAGTCCCCAGCCGCCACTATTTGTCCCGGGAACCATCCCCACACTTTTCTTAGCCTGGCCTGCTTTAGGGCAGCATTGGAAAAGCCCACCAGACAACCAGAGACTCCTCCGGTGGGCCCTGGCTTCTCCATCAGAGGAGTTGAGAGTGCCAAGGTGAGGAGCATGATGATGATGATAGAAGTTAACATCTGCTTTGTTTTCTTGGAATGCAAGCTTAAGTGTGCAGCCTGCCACCCACCCACCCCCAGGCTGCAATACCATACTGCTAGCTTGCACTTGAAATGGGGCCTTTTAGTTTGGAGGAGGCCGAAGCTGGCCACAACCTCATGGCTGCATCGGCAACGAGGTATCCATACTCAGTCCCCAGCCACCCGGCGGCCGGGTGTCCACGCTCGGTCCCCAGCCGCCAGGGGGCGGCCGGGTGTCCATACTCGGTCTCCAGCCGCCCCGCGGCCGGGTGTCTGCACACGGTCCCCAGTCGCCTGGGGGCAGCCAGGTGTCCATAAACGGTCCCCAGCCGCCCCTATTTCTCCTGTCTCCTACTCACACACTTTTTTTTAGCCTGGCCTGCTTTAGGGCAGCATTGGACGAGCCCACCAGAGAACCAGACTCCTCTGGTGGGCCCTGGCTTCTCCATCAGGGGAGTTGAGAGTGCCAAGGTGAGTAGCATGATGATGATGATAGAAGTTAGCATCTGCTTTGTTTTCTTGGAATGCAAGCATAAGTGTGCAGCCTGCCACCCACCCACCCCCAGGCTGCAATACCATACTGCTAGCTTGCACTTGAAATGGGGCCTTTTAGTTTGGAGGAGGCCGAAGCTGGCCACTACCTCATGGCTGCGTCGGCGGCGAGGTCTCCATACTCAGTCCCCAGCCGCCACTATTTGTCCCGGGAACCTTCCCCACACTTTTCTTATCATGGCCTGCTTTAGGGCAGCATTGGACGAGCCCACCAGACAACCAGAGACTCCTCCGGTGGGCCCTGGCTTCTAAATCAGAGGAGTTGAGAGTGCCAAGGTGAGGAGCATGATGATGATGATAGAAGTTAGCATCTGCTTTGCTTTCTTGGAATGCAAGCGTAAGTGTGCAGCCTGCTACCCACCCACCCCCAGGCTGCAATGCCATACTGCTAGCTTGCACTTGAAATGGGGCCTTATAGTTTGGAGGAGGTCGAAGCTGGCCACTACCTCATGGCTGCTTCGGCAGCGAGGTATCCATACTCAGTCCCCAGCCGCCCGGCGGCCGGGTGTCCATGCTTGGTCCCCAGCCGCCAGGGGGCGGCCGGGTGTCCATACTTGGTCCCCAGCCGCCCTGCGGCCGGGTGTCCACACACGGTCCCCAGCCGCCTGGGGGCGGCCGGGTGTCCATAAACGGTCCCCAGCCTCCCCTATTTCTCCTGTCACCTTCCCCACACTTTTCTTAGCCTGGCCTGCTTTAGGGCAGCACTGGACGAGCCGACCAGACAACCAGAGACTCCTCCGGTGGGCCCTCGCTTCTCCATCAGGGGAGTTGAGAGTGCCAAGGTGCGGAGCATGATGATGATGATAGAAGTTAGCATCTGCTTTGTTTTCTTGGAATGCAAGCGTAAGTGTGCAGCCTGCCACCCACCCGCCCCCAGGCTACAATGCCATACTGCTAGCTTGCACTAGAAATGGGGCCTTTTAGTTTGGAGGAGGCCGAAGCTGGCCACTACCTCATGGCTGCTTCGGCAGCGAGGTATCCATACTCAGTCCCCAGCCGCCCGGCGGCCGGGTGTCCACGCTCGGTCCCCAGCCGCCGCTATTTCTCCTGTCACCTTCCCCCACACTTTTCTTAGCCTGGCCTGCTTTAGGGCAGCATTGGACGAGCCCACCAGAGAACCAGACTCCTCCGGTGGGCCCTGGCTTCTCCATCAAGGGAGTTGAGAGTGCCAAGATGAGGAGCATGATGATGATGATAGAAGTTAGCATCTGCTTTGTTTTCTTGGAATGCAAGCGCATGTATGTAGTAACAGCTAGGCCTGAGGTGGTCAGTGTTTTGGCGCATATCCTACCTCCTCCGAGGGTTGCTGGATGTTTTCCTGCTACTATCCCAGTTTTATGACTCCCGTTAAAACAAAGCTTCAGGTGATAAATTATGGATGAGGTGGTGGCAAAGGAGAAGGAGCAAGAGGAACAGGGACCATTCACATCAATATCAGGCCAGTCAACCACATATGTCTTGTAGGATATGTTTCTGTAACAAAAGGAGCGGTTCGGCTACACAGTTATAGGGCATACAGTGAGTGCAATGCCTACCAAAAATTTCGAGGCACTCCAATGCCCCTTGGAAATGACATGGAGGTCAGAGGGCCTTAACTAAACCTTTTTTTCCATTTATAGCAACTGGGTCTCCTGTACACTGTAACCCTAAGCAGTGAATGGAAGGCTTTCCAAAAATTATGAGGAACTGCAATGCCCCTTGAAACAGACGTGGATTACAGAGTACTAAAACCTTCTACCCATGATTGGGGAGTGGGTCTCCCTTAGCTTTCGCCTTTGCATTGAAAAGCAAAAGCTGACTAAAATTAGGAGGAAATGTAATGCCCGTTGGAAGAGTCGTGGAGGTTAGAGGTAATTAAAAACAACATTTCAATGCCCCTTGGAAGAGCTGTGGAGTTCAGAGTGGTTTAAGAAGACGCTATTAATGCCCCTTTGAAGAGACGTGGAGGTCACAGTAGCTTAACAAGATTGTTTTAATGCCCCTTGGAAAAGTGGTGGGGGTCACAGTAGCTTAACAAGACCGTTTTAATGCCCCTTGGAAAAGTGGTGGAGGTCACAGTAGCTTAACAAGACGGTTTTAATGCCCCTCGAAAGAGACGTGGAGGTCACAGTAGCTTAGCAAGATGGTTTTAATGCCCCTCAGAAGAGACGTGGAGGTCACAGTAGCTTAACAAGACGGTTTTATTGCCCCTCGGAAGAGACGTGGAGGTCACAGTAGCTTAACAAGACGGTTTTAATGCCCCTCGGAAGAGACGTGGAGGTCCCAGTAGCTTAACAAGACGGTTTGAATGCCCCTTGGAAGAGACGTGGAGGTCCCAGTAGCTTAACAAGATGGTTTTAATGCCCCTTACAAGAGCCATACAGTACAGCATCTTAAAAACATTATTCTCATTATTGGGGAGTGGGTCTCCCATAGTATTTGCTTATGCCTTCCAAGCAAAAGCTGCCAAAAATTAGGATGGAGGAACTTGCAATGCCACTTACAAGAGCCATGCAGTACAGCATATTAAAAACATTATTCCCATTATTGGGGAGTGGGTCTCCCATAGTCTTTGCTTATGCCTTCCAAGCAAAAGCTGCCAAAAATTAGGACGGAGGAAATTGCAATGCCCCTTACAAGAGCCATGCAGTACAGCATATAACAAACATTATTCTCATTATTGGGGAGTTGGTGTCCCATAGTCTTTGCTTATGCCTTCCAAGCAAAAGCTGCCAAAAATTAGGACGGAGGAACTTGCAATGCCCCTTACAAGAGCCATGCAGTACAGCATAGTACAAACATTATTCCCATTATTGGGGAGTGGGTCTCCCATAGTCTTTGCTTATGCCTTCCAAGCAAAAGCTGCCAAAAATTAGGAGGAAATGCAATGCCCGTTCGAAGAGTCGTGAAGGTTAGAGTTAATTCAAAACAACATTTCAATGCCCCTTGTAAGAGCTGTGGAGTTCAGAGTGGTTTAACAAGACGGTATTAATGGCCCTCGGAAGAGACGTGGAGGTCCCAGTAGCTTAACAAGACGGTTTTAATGCCTCTTGGAAAAGTGGTGGAGGTCGCAGTAGCTTAACAAGACTGTTTTAATGCCCTTAAAACCATACAGTACAGCATCTTGAAAATATTATTCCCATTATTGGGGAGTGGGTCTCCCACAGTCTTTGCTTATGCCTTCCAGCAAAAGCTGACAAAAATAAGGACAGAGGAACTTTCAATAATGGCAACACGGACCACGGTCACCCTGGTGGTATAGTGGTGGTGGAAGCTGAGGATAAGGAGAAGAACATAAAACAGCCGAAATGAGGAAGTGTATACTGATGTGTGGGTGTGAAGCAGTGCATGTGAATACACCTCCCGAAATAACACAGTGGATTTGACTTTATGTTACTCTGCTGTCATTTGGTGGTGATGAGAAGTCTGGCCCAATCCAGCCCTTGTTCATTTTGATAAGGGTCAACTTGTCAGCATTGTCAGTTGACAGGCGAGTGCGCTTATCACTTATAATTCCCCCAGCGGCACTAAAAACACGCTCCAATAACACGCTAGCTGCAGGGCAGGCCAGGACCTCCTAGGCGTGCAGAGCGAGTTCATTCCAAGTGTCCAGCTTGGATACCCAATAATTAAAAGGCACAGAGGAATCACGGAGGATGCTGGTACGGTTGGCAAGGTACTCCCTCACCATCTTTTGAAACTTTCCACTCCTTGTGAGAGTACCCCGCGCCTCAGGGTCGGTCCGAAGGGAGGGTCTGAGAAAACTGTCCCAGAATGTTGACAGTGTTCCCCTGCCTCTGCTGGATTGGAGTTGCCTCTCTCTCGCATGTACGCCTTGGTTGGGCAACGAACTGTGACCTCTGTCGCTAGCGTGTTCAGATGGGAATTTTTTTAACAGTTCTGCAGCAAGGGCCTTCTGGTACTGCCCCATTTTTGTAGACCTCTCCACCTCAGGAATAAGAGAGTGAAAGTTCTCCTTGTAGCGGGGGTCTAAAAGTGTCACCAACCAGTAATGACTGTCACCCAACATTTTGACAACGCGAGGGTCACGGTTAAGGCAGCGTAACATAAAGGCAGCCATGCGTGCCAGACTGGTAACGGGCAAGACTTCCGTGTCCTCACCAAGATGACGACTGACCATGCTCTCCTCCTCCTCCTCCCCCCTGTCCTCAGGCCACCGACGCTGAACCGACGGTATGACAGTTGTACAGGTACTACCGTCTACAGCGCATGATACAAGCTCCTGTTCTTCCTCCTCCTCTCCTTCATTGTCCCCCAATGCACGTTGGGATGAGATGAGGCTGGGCTGTGTGTAATCAACCGCTACGGCTTCTTGATCCATCTCATCATACTCTGGCTGCAATGCGTCCCCTTTAATTCTCTGCAGAGAGCGTTGCAGAAGACAGACAAGTGGAATGCTGACGCTAATGATGGCGTCATCGCCACTCACCATATTGGTGGACTCCTCAAAGTTTGTCAAGATGGTACATACAGTATGTCAGTCATCCAGGTCCACTCCTGAGGTCTTATGTGTGGAGTCTGACCTGAATATCGACGGCCTTGTTGCAGCTGGTACTACACAACTGCTCTCTTCTGCTCACAAATCCTTTGCAACATGTGGAGGGTAGAGTTCCAACGTGTGGGGACATCACACACCAGTCGGTGTGCCGGAAGCTGCAAACGCTGCAGCAACTCAGCAAGGGCGGCGGAAGCTGTAGCCGACTTGCAAAAATGAGCTGACAGGCGGCGTACTTTGACGTGCAGATCTGGCAACTCAGGTTACGATTTAAGAAACTGCTGAAACACACGACCATACCTGGATGTAGGTTCAGCGGTCTCAGCCACAGATCTGCCTGCTCTTTCACAGCTGTCCACAGCTCACAAGCAGTGTGAGGTTTCTCACCCAAGCTTATGAGTTTCAGCACAGCCTGTTGCCGCTTGGCGGAGGCAGTACTGCAGTGCTTCCAGCTTGTAACTGATGTGGTGATATCTGAGATGGAGGCTGAACATGAGGAGGAGGATGATGCACAGGAGCTGTACACTGTGGGGGCAACTCTGACTGACATAGGGCCTGCAATCCTTGGTGTGGGGAGGATGTGTTCCGTCCCAAGGTCCGACTGGGTCCCGGCTTCCACTATGTTTACCCAGTGTGCCATCAGGGAGATGTACCGTCCCTGGCCACAAGCACTTGTCCACGTGTCCGTTATCAGGTGGACTCTCCCAGTAACTGCGTTGTTGAGGGCACGGCAGATGTTTTGGACACGTGCTTGTGTAGTGCGGGGATGGAACACCGGACAAAATAGTGTCGGCTGGGGACCGAGTACCGAGGGACGGCCACCGCCATAAGGTTGCGGAAGGATTCCGTCTCCACCAGCCTAAAAGGCAGCATTTCCAACGCAAGCAGTCATGAAATGTGCGAATTTAGGACTGTGGCCTGTGGGGCGTTAGCTGCGAATTTCCGCTTTTGTTCAAAGGTCTGGGATATGGACAACTGAACGCTGCGGTGGGACGTGAATGTGGACGTTGATGCTGTTTCTTGAGAAACTGCCATAACAAGTGAAGAATGAGAGGAGGGGGCATCTTTGCATGTAGTATGGACAGGGGATTGCCTTACACATACAACAGGGGGTTCTATTGCACGCACAACAGGAGAAGAAGCAGTGGTGACACCCGCTGACACTGGTTGTGGACCCTGGGATTCGCCCCACAAAGTCGGGTGCTTTGCTGCCATGTGCCTGATCATGCTGGTGGTGGTCAGGCTGGTAGTTTTGTCACCCCTGCTGATGCTGGCATGGCAGGTGGTACAAATGGCCTTTTTGGAGTTATCAGCAGAGTCTTTAAAAAAATTCCAGACTCTGGAAGACCTACAGGTTGTACTGGCAACGTCCCTCGTGTTGGTGTTACGGGTAACTGTTGCCCGCCTTCTGTGTGTGGCCACCACACTGCTTCTTCCTGCCTGGTGGGGTACCCTGCCTCCCCCACCCTGTGTGCTGCTGGCCTCACTCTACATGTCCTCCTGCCACGTTGGGTCAGTTACTAGATCATTCACCACCTCCTCCTCTTCCACTTGTGCACCACGATCCTCCTCCTCACTTCCTGGCAATTGTGTCTTGTCATCGTCCACCTCTTGTGACAAATTGCCAGCGTCGACTTCCTGTGGCCGTGGCTGTTCAAATATTTGGGCATCGCTACATGGGATCTCCTCTTCCACCACTTCAACTGGACCAGGCGAGGGGCACAAATCTGGAAATGGACCAGTGAACAGCTCTTCAGAGTGTCCAAGTGTGGGATGAGTTGCTGTCTGACGACACTCAGCATGGTGGGAGGAAGGAGCATCAGAGTGAGGAGGAGTATGCGGTCGAGACTCACGGCTACTAAGATTTGACCGTGTGGAAGACCGACCGGAGGTGGTGGTGCCCAGGTAACTGGAAGTATTATCTGCTATCCAATTAATAACCTGTTCACACTGATCAGTTCGCAATACTGGTGTTGTTCTGTGCTTCCCTAGTAATTCGGTCAAGACCTGGGAGCGAGAAGACATGGCTGTTGGTTGTGGCACATTTTCACCTTGGCCACGGACCCCGTCCTCTGCACGCACCGTCGCCAGAACATCCAGTTCCACGTCTCTTGCCACGCGCCTTGCCCACTGTAAAGGAAGTAAAATAGCTTACACTCGCACTATCAATGGAAAAGGGTAATAAAAAGTAGATTAGAACCGTGGAAGAGGAAAACCACAGTTCTATTTCTCTGGCCTACACCCGACTCTTTTAAACAATCTGAACAATCAGGGAGAAACTATTACTGTTTTTCTTTACGGAAAAAATGCCAAAAGCAGGATAAGACAGAGATTTGACCCGTGGAACTGCAAAACCACAGTTTTATTTCTCGGGCCTACATCAGACTATTTTCAACAGATATATTTGTGTCTGAACAAACAGGAGACACTATTACTGTTTTTCTTTATGGCAAAAAATGCCAAAAGCAGGATAATACAGAGATTTTACCCGTGGAACTGCAAAACCACAGTTCTATTTCTCGGGCCTACACCAGACTATTTTCAACAGACATATTTGTGTCTGAACAATCAGGGAGACACTATTAGTTTTTTTTTACGGCAAAAAATGCCAAAAGCAGGATAATAGAGATATTTTTACCATGGAACAGCAAAAACACAGTTATAATTTACTGGTGTATACCAGACTTTTTTAAATGCATATATTTGCGGCTGAACATGGAGCGACACACTCAAACTGTTTTTTTTTTAGATAGAAATGGCCCAAAAGTGGATAATACAGAGGTTTGAACCGTGGAACTGCAAAACCACACTTCTGTTTCTCTGGCCTACACCAGACTATTTTTTAACAGATATATTTGTGTCTGAAAAATCAGGGAGACACTATTATTTATTTTTTTTTACGGCAAAAAATGCCAAAAGCAGGATAATAGAGATTTTTTACCGTGGAACAGCAAAACCACAGTTATAATTTACTGGTGTATGCCAGACTTTTTAAATATATATATTTGCGGCTGAACAGTGAGCGACACACTCAAACTGTTTTTTTTTTTAGATACAAATGGCCCAAAACTGGATAATACAGAGGTTTGAACCGTGGAACTGCAAAACCACACTTCTGTTTCTCTGGCCTACACCAGACTATTTTCAACAGATATATTTGTGTCTGAACTGTCACAGACACACTTTTTTTTTGGGGGGGGGGGGCACCAAAAGGTTAATAAGACTGGTATTTGTACAGTGTGACGGAGGGAAAAAAAAAGAGGATTTAGATGAAAAAAAAAGGATTTTTCCTGGGCCCCGAGACCTGGAGCTAAGTCTAGCAATTTTAGCAACAGGAGCACACAGGACTGTAATGCAGCGTTTGCTGGTATAACCACTGCGTCTCCTCTACAGCCTGCCTGCCTGATATCTGGGATGGATATTAGTCCTGAGAAGGACTGTTTGTTTGATCTGGCAGCCTTTACAGACCCTACACTAACTATTTCGCAGTATATATCTCTCCCTAAATCAGCAGCGCTGTCCCTACACTGTCTGATCCCAGCCGTCTGTGTCCAAGATGGCGGCGCCCGGTTTTAAATACTCGAGGTGACGCTGTGCGGCCAGCCAATCACTGTAATACCCACAACCAACATGGCTGCGGCATTACAGTGACTGGCTGGCAATCCCTGAATGTTCATTGGCTCTGTAAAGAGCGCCAAACATGCAGGTCGGAGACCCGAGCTCCCTCCTGAGTAACCCGGAAATGCTCAGTGCTCGCCGAACATCCCGAGTAGCGTGATGCTCGGGCGAGTATCGAGCAGTGTCGAGCATGTTCGCTCAACACTAGTCACCACGTGATTGTGACGTCACGTCAGGTCCTGCTCGTCCTGCCTGCCTCACCATAAGCTAGCGCGCGAATGAGTACTGCACCGTCGGAAGCTAGAGTCACTGGCCGGGACTCTGCTTCACTCTAATACCCCGCTCCAGAATCGCTCAGCAGTACACAGGAAGACATCGATAAGGTAACACAATACTGCTCTTATCGTGTACCACTGGTATCTTCCCTGCTGCATCTTGCCCACCGCATCATAACCGCCGCACCTTGCTTGAGGTAAGACGGCAAGTAAAGGGCCTGTCACAGCGGGGTGCATGTGCTCCGTTTTGAGATCGCTGCAGTGATTATTGGGAACTGCCTGATGAGTCCCTTCTTCTATCCTGCAGCAGCCCCATTGGTCACTCATTGCTCCTGGTGCCACAAGGACCATGCTCCTTGCACCACCTGCCTGACACTTGGTATCACGGGTTCCTCCCATCTACTAAGTTAATAAGGAACTACTCCACATATCAGGAAGTAACCGTGTTAGATAGACCACACTGGGACCAACCTAGGGGAGAAAAACCTCCACAAAAATACTATCATCAACACATGTTGACTCAGGCATATTAGGTATGACACGGTTGAATTGGTCACCATATACATACTTTTTCTAATCATTAAATACGATTTCCTTCTTTATTCTTCCAGGTTAACTGTTTGCTCCACTTTCAAAAATCGCATTATCAGCCTGAAGTACTGATCTAGGATAAAACCATAGAACCCTCGCATCAGGTAAATATTGGCAGAGTAATATTACCTATGCTATAACCCTTAGCCCCTCCTTTTCTTGTAGGTATTTGAGCTTCTTTTGTGTACTAGGTACCTTTCTACACTTAGCCCCCGACAAAGCCTCACAGTCAATCAGGTAATACAACAGTCTACCTTTCTCTCCATCTAGGGTCGCTCTATTTAACCAATTGACCACTCTGACATCTCGGCAGTATTTCTGCTATCAAACGGACTCCATTTTTTCCTACCATCCAATCCTGTCCCTAAATCTAATCTACCCTTCCAAAACGGTTCTTGAAGTTATTGCCTACACAAACTATTGCTTACATATTTTAATCATATTTAAAGAAATTATTTTTATTGATTTTATTTCTATTCCCTTTTTTATTATCCAGCAGCTCAGTGCGAATTATCTAATATTATGTTTCAGAATCCACCGGCTCCTTCTTCAGGACAACCATACATGCATTTTTTTACAGTCTTCCTATTTCTCCCTCTCTCCCTTATATGTTCTCTGATAAGTCCTCCGCTGGCTCACTTCCTCTGGCTCTGGTCTTCTCTTCCATTTTCATTCTGCGGCTCCTCCACCGCTGACTAGACCTAAATATGTCATAATGTTGTGGGATGATGCAAGTTTAGAAGTCATGTAAGACCTAGTGGGCACCGTGGAGCCAAAGATGGAAGAGGAAACCAGAGCTAGAGAGAGGAAGTGAGCCAGCAGAAGACCTGGAAGGCAGGAGGGAGGAAGCGAGTCAGCAGAAGACCTGAAAGACGGGAGGGAGGAAGCGAGCCAGTGCAGGACCCGAAAGGGTGCTACAGCTCCAGGACAAGCACAGTGGGTACGGAAAGTATTCAGACCCCTTTAAATTTTTCACTCTTTGTTTCATTGCAGCCATTTGGTAAATTCTAAAAAGTTATTTTTTTTACTCATTAATGTACACTCTGCACCCCATCTGGAATGAAAAAAAAAGAAGAAATGTAGAAATTTTTGGAAAATTATTAAAAAAGAAAAACTGAAATATCACATGATCATAAGTATTCAGACCCTTTGCTCAGACACTCATATTTAAGTCACATGCTGTCCATTTCCTTGTGATCCTCCTTGAGATGGTTCTACTCCTTTATTGAAGTCCAGCTATGTTTAATTAAACTGATAGGACTTGATTTGGAAAGGCACACACCTGTCTATATAAGACCTCACAGCTCACAGTGCATGTCAGACCAAATGAGAATCATGAGCTCAAAGGAACTGCCCAAGGAGCTCAGAGACAGAATTGTGGCAAGGCACAGATCTGGCCAAGGTTACAAAAGAATTTCTGCAATACTTAAGGTTCCTAAGAGCACAGTGGCCTCCATATCCTTAAATGGAAGAAGTTTGGTTTTCCTAGAATAGGCCGTCAAGCCAAACTGAGCAATCATGGGAGAAGAGCCTTGGTGAGAGAGGTAAAGAAGAACCACAAGATCACTGTGGCTGAGCTCCAGAGATGCAGTAGGGAGATGGAAGAAAGTTCCACAAAGTCAACTATCACTGCAGCCCTCCACCAGTCAGGCCTTTATGGCAGAGTGGCCAGATGAAAGCCTCTCCTCAGTGCAAGACAGATGAAAGCCCGCATAGAGTTTGCTCAAAAACACATGAAGGACTCCCAGACTATGAGAAATAAGATCCTCTGGTCTGATGAGACTAAGATAGAACTTTTTGGTGATAATTCTAAGCGGTATGTGTGGAGAAAACCAGGCACTGCTCATCACCTGCCCATTACAATCCCAACAGTGAAACATAGTGGTGGCAGCATCATGCTATGGGCGTGTTTTTCAGCTGCAGGGACAAGACGACTGGTTGCAATTGGAGGAAACATAAATGCGGCCAAGTACAGAGATAACCTGGATGAAAACCTCTTCCAGAGTGCTCTGGACCTCAGAATTGGCCGAAGGTTCACCTTCCAACAAGACAATGACCCTAAGCAAACAGCTAAAATGGAGTGGCTTCAGATCAACTCTGTGACCATTCTTGACTGGCCCAGCCAGAGCCCTGACCTAAACCCAATTGAGCATCTCTGGAGAGACCTGAAAATGATTGTCCACCAATGTTCACCATCCAACCTGACAGAACTGGAGAGGATCTGCAAGGAAGAATGGCAGAGGATCCCCAAATCCAGGTGTGAAAAACTTGTTGCATCATTCCCAAGAAGACTCATGGCCGTACTAGCTCAAAAGGATGCTTCTACTCAATACTGAGCAAAGGGTCTGAATACTTATGACCATGTGATATTTCAATTTTTCTTTTTTAATAAATTTGCAAAAATTTCTACATTTCTGTTTTTTTAAGTCAAGATGGGGTATAGAGTGTACATTAATGAGAAAAAAAATGAACTTTTTAGAATTTACCAAATGGCTGCAATGAAACAAAGAATGAAAAATTTAAAGGGGTCTGAATATTTTCCGTACCCACTGTAAGTGCTGAGATGCATATAACATTTTTTATTTTTTAACCCATAATAAATGTCTTTTACAAACAATCCTAATAAAATTTAATGCAAATCAATTTACTTTGCCGATTGTAGGGGAATTTTTCATTTTGAATTTTGACAAATTCACTCACCTCTAGTAAGTGACCATGATGGTGAGGAAGCACTGTGTTGTTTTTACTTCTGGGGCAGAGAAGTAGAGAAGTTGGTAAGGGTGTGCTGTGAAATAACAGAGGAACTACCGACGTCATTGGCGGGATGGTCACCTTTAGCCTTTTGGGATTCAAGATGGCCAGTGCCACCACTAAACAGTATTAGGTTACAAAGAAGAGCAGAAAAAAAGTAAAATCTGTAATGGAGGAGGAGCAGTCAGCTCAAGACCTCAGTAAAGGGAAAAGATGTGGGGTTCACCCAAGAGAAGAGGAGTGTGATATATGTAGATGTAAAATCTCTAAAGCCAACTGCTAGTGAACATTGAAGCATCGTGACTTGAAGGGAAAACAATTCAGTCCTATATTAACCTTCACATCATCTTTATTCAGCCGGGACTCCCCTGCTGAAAACAGGTAATTAAAGTTGATAATCTGATGGATCGTAGACACAAATTCCAGGCATAGCTTAAAGAGGAATTTGGGAGGTGACAAATTTATGGCCGGTTGAGATGATCTTTGACACGTAGCCTCCCCTTTTTACAGAGAACTGCAAACAGACTGCTTTGCTCCCATTCAAATTAAGAATATTGTTTTTTATATGAACAGCGCAGATCCTATAGTTATGGCAGATATATTTACGGCATCTCGGCGAAGTAGCTAACATAACGCAACTACTTACGTTACTGTGAGACCTGCCGATCAGTCCCAAATTAAAAGTGAACAGATGCATGACAATATATATATATGCCATGTTTCCTATCTATGGAAAGCTAAAAGCATAATAGGAAGAATGACATTAATATCTCACACCTGGGACCTCCAGGGGAGAAGATATCCTGAAAGTTGGAGATCTTAATTTTTGGGACCCTAACCACATCCCATGAATAGTCCCCATATGATCCTAATGAAGAGAGGTATGTGGGTGTGGTTTTTATTTATTAAAATCAGAGATTTAAGTTTTTGTCATTGTCAGTCCTGGAAGACACACTTCGCTGGGGTTCTGTGCCATCTCCTGAAAAAAGGTGTGCTTCCTTTCACTTCGATCTGTGCCATTTCTGTGACACAGGTTTTGTACATTTCTTTTGTTCATCCTTTTTATTTTATGTGACTGTATATACTGTATTGTTTTGTCCATTTTGTAACATCTTTGTATATTTTTATAAACACTGCTTACTTTTCGGATTAAATATATAAAATTGAATAGCTTTGTTCTTCTTGCTCTATAAACTGCACCCCTGAAGCAATACGCTATCTGTAACAGGTATCCAATCGGCCTGTATAAACGAATGGTGGTGGCAGCTGTTTCCGTTTGTTATTGTGGAGTTTGGCAGTGATTGTACCAAGGTGTATATATACAGTCATTGCCGAAAGTGTTGGCACCCTTGAAATTGTTCCAGAATATGAAGTATTTCACTCAAAAAATTATTGCAATTACACGTTTTGTTACACGCATGTTTATTTCCTTTGTGTGTATTGGAACAACACAAAAAAACCTGAAAAAAAGACAAATTGGACATAATTTCACACAAAACCCCAAAAATGGGCCCGACAAAATTGTTGACAACCTTCCAAAATTGTGAGTAAACAACTTTATTTCAAACATGCAATGCTCGTGCAAACTCACATGTGGCAAGTAACAGGTGTGGGCAATATGAATATCACACCTGAAACCAGATAAAAAGGGGAAAGTTGACTCAATCTTTGCATTGTGTGCCTGTGTGCGCCACACTAAGCACAGAGAACAGAAAGAGGAGAAGAGAACTGTCTGAGGACTAGAGAATCAAAATAGTTGAAAAATATCAAAAATCTCAAGGTTACAAGTCCATCTCCAGAGATCTTGATGTTCCTTTGTCCACGGTGTGCAACATAATCAAGAACTTTACAACCCATAGCACTGTAGCTAATCTCCCTGGACGTGGACGGCAGAGAAAAATTGACGAAAGGTTGCAGCACAGGATAGTCTGGATGGTGGATAAACAGCCCCAATCAAGTACCAAAGAAATTCAAGCTGTCCTGCAGGCTCAGGGTGCATAAGTGTCAGCACACCCTATCCGTTGACATTTAAATGAAATGAAACGCTATGGCGGGAGACCTAGGAGGACCCCACTGCTGACGCAGAGATTTAAAAAAAGCTAGTTTGCCAAAATCCTTCTGGGAAAGCGTCTTGTGGACAGATAAGACCACGATAGAGCTTTTTGGTAAAGCACATCATTCTACTGTTTACCAAAAACAGAATGAGGCCTACAAAGAAAAGAACACAGAACCTACAGTGCTTTTTAGCTTATACTTTATTGGAAAAAGAGAATACTGTTATTTGCTCAGATGGAGAGTTTGCGTGTTGTAGCCATTTGCAAAGCATCATAGTGCCCCATTTGTCAGGATCATAAAAAATGCAAAGAAGTCAAGACTTTTAACCAGGAACTTAATCATATTTGTCTTCGTCTTGTTCGTCTGTGTCATCTTCCTCGTCTTTGTCATCTTCCTTGTCTGTGTCATCTTCCTCGTCTGTGTCATCTTCCTCGTCTGTGTCATCTTCCTCGTCTGTGTCATCTTCCTCGTCTTTGCTTCTAGTGCAGGTGATTTTGTAGCCATCATGAAATACAGTCTCAGGAAAAGGAGCAATTTGATGATTGCAAATGTTTTCTGTGGCACATCCTTGGTAAGCCCAATCTTCGGCATGAGCTGTGGAGAAAAACATTGGCTATTTTAGGAAGATAATGTGTTCAATTATCAGAGGGCAAGGTCGGTCTGGTAGACAGTGGTGGCTCAAAACCAACTGGACTTTGCCATCTATCCAAAAGGCTTCATCTGTTGGAAGAGTAGGAGTTTTTTTTGTGTCTATATTCTTTTGGGTAGCTTAATCACAAACATGGTTTGACCCTGTTTTTTAAAGAGATATTTATCTGACAGGTATATGACAAGATTCATCAAGTCAGCAAAAATGTTTCATCAACCTCATCAAGGAGGTCAAAAACAAATGCAATCTCCATTCATAGAATTAGTGTTCCTTTTCTATCCATACCATTCAACTAGGTGTAATGGGAGTACTGTACAGGGTCCCTTGGCAGCTCTAAAGAGGGTGACAATGTGCATAATTGGCACTAGCTACTCAGTTTTCAAGATGCCAGGGTTTCCCTGGCCTTCACCCTTTAACCCCCTATAAAGGGATCTGGACTTAACAATGACTCCTAGGCTGGGGCCAAGCAGTTAACTCCTTTGGTGGTGTGAGCAGGCAAGTAGGATAGTCCAGTTGCTGGGTCAGAACCAGGGGGTCATAACAGGGTCAAATTTACAAGGCAGGAGAGTAGTCAAAAAATGAGCCACGGTAAAAATGCAGGAATGTCTACAGGGAGTCAAAGCAGAATGTTGAGAAGCTCGCTAAGAGCAAGTCAAAATATAATTGGCAGTGGACAGTAGGCTCTCAGGAGCTTAAATAGCTGGCAGACACAGAAGGCCACACAGAAGGAAACAAACACTAAAAACGAACTCCTGATCTCCCAGTATGGACAGGACTACAAGAACCTCAGACCACAAAACTAGAGTAGTCGCCTTGCGCTGTCTGCAACAAGAGCGCGGCACCGCTTGGCAAAAGAAGCCGAGACAGTAAGGGCAAGCACCGACACAGATGTCACACTAAGGAAGTGGGGATGCCTAGATTTACAGTGTTTATACCATTTCTGGTTAAATAGAAAATAAATACCATATAACTTTTTTTTACTTTAAAATAAATTAAAAAATCTCAACTGGATAAGGACACTTCATATTGGATCACCACCTATTGGAAGGACTGGACTTCTTTAGCCCTTTGTTGAGCTAAGTAAAAATGGAAGAGGTCATGCAGAAAATTTGGCACAGCAAGAGATATTTCCACAAAGGAAAGGAACAAAAGAGGAAACTTATACTTACTTGAATTACAGATTTTACCAGCAAAGGAGAAGCACTGTGTCTGGGGACCCCGACATTTCATGGTGTCAGATGGATTGCAACTTTTTCCTGCTTTTCCACTTGCATAACAATAAGGGCATTCTACCCCATTTCTCTTTTCTCTGTAGTTTGTTGGCACCACTGTGTTCAAGAAAACTCATGTTAGTCCTACATGTAAAATAAGTTGTCAAATTCTGAAATTCTGGACTAGACTCATTGGTGGAATATTGGTGGCATTCACCCCACCCATCTCACACATAATCTCCTGTAGGAGAAAGAGCTTACAATCTAAACCACTTTTGGGTAATAGAGCCACATGTTTAATATAGGGGAAGAGAGGAAATTAGTGATAGTTAAGAAGTGACAAAACTAATTAAAACTCCTTCTGACGCCTAGACTCCCTGATGTGGACAGGTAATTAAAATGTTATATTTGTTGGGAATAGACATGAAGTCTGTTTTTTTTTATTAAATAAGTAGACTCATCTCCAGGATAAGCTGCTATGATGAAAGAACTTCCCTAGACTTTGTGTCTCCAATGTGCAATTATGAATATTGAGGTTTGTATAGATCCAATATTGATGGGACATACATTTTCAACTTCAGAACTAATAGGGGAAGAATATGCATATTTTTTCAGAACTGTGAAGCATGCCTATAAGACCCTAATCAATAGTAAAAAGATCGCTGACCACAGCCATGCCAAGTTTCCAATCTATGAAAAGGCAAAATCCCCATAAAAAATATGACGGTGATATCAAATGCCTGTGATCGTCAGGAGTGAAGATATTGTGAATGTTGGGAATATCATAATTTTCTGAAACTGAAGCCACATCCCTGTTATGGGTCATCAAGGTGAGGTGTGTGTGTAACTTAGGTGCTGATAAAAATAAAAGGCAAATTATGATCTATGTTCAATGCCGAAAGATACATTGCCATGTAGGTTTGATCCACATTAACCAGACATTTTCAATTGGATTGCTTCCATCCTCTAAGCGCTGAAGTAACGTCAGGTTTAATTATTTTCTTTTGTTTATCCTTTTATTTTATGTACTAGTATATGCTGTATTTTTTTTTATTTTCTTTGTAAAATATTTTGTAATTTTTTTATAAACACTGCCTATCATTCTGGATTAAATATAAAATTTAATAGTTCTGTTCCTTTTGTTTTGTAAATCACGCTCCTGAAGCCATACGCTGCCTGTCAGGTGTACAATCAGCCTATAAACAATTGGTAGTGGCAGCTAATAGTCTTTATTGGATTATTGTGGAGCAGGCAGTGACATATATTCTATCCGTTGGAATCAGAGGTGTATATACCATACGCTCACTGTTAGTTCTCCAATCAGCCTTAGTGGAAACAGCCTGCAGCCTCCTCCCTTAATCTTTGGTCAATTGCCTAATTGTCAAGAAGATAAGGGGCAGCAGTAGGCTGTTCATGACAAAAAGGGAAGAGCGTGGTTGTTCAGCATGACCCCCTGGCTGTGATTTTTGAGAATACACAATATATATCATATTACAGCAATATTCCCATTGTAAAGTACAAGTTATTCAATATCACCAGTGGTGAAGCAGAGAAAATGAGCACCGGCTGATGGTTACCCTCTCCGATGATACCTTGGGTTTCAGATCAGGACACTCTAAAACTGACCTAATTGTAAGGAGTAGTGATGAGCGACCGAGCTTGCCACTGCTCGGTACTCACCTGAGCATCTCACTGCTCAAGATGCTCGGCGCTTGGCGAGTTTTTCCTGGATGCTCGGGTGGGAGCTTGGGTCCCCGCCCCGCATGTGAGGTGCTCTGTAGACAGCTAATTAACATGCAGGGATTGCCTGCCACTCACTGTAATGCAGGAGCCATGTTAGTTGTGGCATTACAGTGATTGGCTGCCCGCATAGCGTCATCAGGTCTATATAAGACCTAGTGACCCTATACTTGTCACAGTCTACCCCGGAAACAGGCAAAGTAGGGAGAGGTGCTGCTGAGTGACCGACAGAATTGGTGGTTGTTTTAGTCAGGTATTATACAGCTATATATACACATCTAAGCTAACAGTCCTTCTGGGGACTAATCCAGCTGCATATATTCCTGGTGATAGCAGGAGTTAGGCAGTCAGGGTTTGTAGACAGTGTATACAGCACAATAGGGTCCATTACACATTCTGTCTGCTGTTGTTACAGATATCCATAGCCCTACTTATCAGGGCTATTTTTTTGCTTTTAATCCTGATTATTTGCTTAAAAAGCAATACAATACTCCATTTTACTGCTCCATTTGCTTGTTAGCAGAATACAGGCAGATTTTTTTTAATTTGATACTATATATATTACTATAAATTGAAATTGATGTATTGGGTTGTCGGTGATAAGTTGCTTTGCAAATTTGCTATTATGTACTTTAAAATGCAGCACGTGGACCTGTTGGTCTAAGGTTCATTCCTATTGTACCTGTACTTTACCCCCCTATGCTATTACTCTTTAATAAACTTTGATATATTCTTATATTTATGGCTTATTGATCGTTTTTGCTTCTGCTATTGTTCTATGTCCCTTTCACAATTTAGCCTATAATAAGTCCATATTTTTGTAGTTTTTGATATGAAAATATTTAGTGGTTATGATATAGATGATTCCCCTATGGGGTAAAACATACTACCTCTTCCATGAATTGTGTGTTCTATTTAAAGTCTGCCAGCTGTGTTTTGTTATATTTTTGTTAATATAACCTTATATTACAAGGCCACTGACTAAAACCGTGGTCGTCACACGTGATCCCATATTACTGCGGCAATAATACAGACATTTTGTGGAGCGGGCCAAATATTACACTCCATTTAAAATGGTAAAGGCGTGTGGCAAGGGACGGGGGGAAGTGAACGTGATGGGGATGGGGCACGCAGAGGCCGAGGCCGTGGGCAAGATGAGTGAACTTGTGCCCTTTGCTGAGGGAGCACAACAAAACCCACATCATGTTGAACTACCTTCCTGTCCCAATTACTAGGGGGCAGCAGAACACCACTCTTGAAGCCAGAGCAGTGTGAAAAGGTTGTTGGTTGGATAGCAGATAATGCTGCCAGTCACTTTGCCACCACCACCACTTTGTCTTCCACACGGTTAAGTCCCAGTATCCGTGAGTCTTGACCACATAGTGCTCACCCTGATTCTCCTACCTCCCACCATGTCGAGTGCCCGGAGACAACTGATCCCACACTTGGACACTCTGAAGAGCTGTTCACTTTTCCATTTATAGATTTGGGCCTCTCATCCGGCCAGCTTCAAGTGGGGCAAGAGGAGATTGCATGTAGCGATGCCCAAATATGTGAGCAGCTATGGTTACATGAAGGCGACGGTGGGAAAGTGCAATTACTGTCGCAAGAGGTGGATGATGATGAGACAGAAATGCCAGAAAGTCAGGAGGAGGACCAGTGTGCAGAAGTGGAAGACGAGGTGATGGACAGTGAAGTCACTGTCCCAACCTAGCAAGGTGACATGCATAGAGAGGACAGCAACACACAGAGGGAGTCAGGCATAGCACTACAACAGACAGGAACAAGCAGTGGGGTGGCCACAGACACAAGGCGGCCAACTGTTCCCCGGAACACCAACACGAGGGAAGTTGCCAGTCCAACTGTTAGGTCTTCCAGAGTCTGGCTCTTTTTTTTAAAGACTGTCCAGATAACCCCAAAAAGGCAATTTTCACCCTCTGCCAGGCCAGCATCAGCAGGGGCAGCAAAATTACCTGCCTGACCATCACAGGTATGCTCGGGCACATGACAGCAAAGTACCCAACTAGTTGGGCCGAACTCCAGGGTCCAGAAACAGTGTCTGCAGGTGACACCACTGCCTGTTCCACTGTTGTGCATGCATGCAAATCCCATGTCCAATGCGCAGGTGAAGATGCCTCCTGCCCTGCACCTGTCATTGTACACTTGCAACTGTCACTGTCCACGTTCACTGTCCACTGTCCAGCACAGCGTTCAGTTGTCCCTACCCCTTTCGTTTGAATGCAAGCACAAATACACAGCCAGCGCTCCACAGGCCACACTACTAAACGCACACATTTCTCGAATACTTGCACTTGAAAGCCTTTTAGGCTCGTGGAGACTAGAGATGAGCGGTGTTCGACTAGAACTGTTCGCCAATCTCAAATTCGAGCTGTTTTGGGCGGTGTTCGAGTTGTTCGACGAACCCGAACGATTTGCAAAAAATTCGGCTGTTCGAGGTTATGTTCGATAACTGTTCGTGCACCAAAAGCGTGTCCTGCATGTCTGGCGCTATTTAGAGCACCAATCATGCAGGGATTGTCTGCCACTCACTGTAATGCCACAGCCATGGTGGTTGTGGCATTACAGTGATTGCCCAAATCGATGGGAACAGTGCCAACAGTGAAACATGAAAAGCCGGCAATTCAGCAGCGGCATACACCGGTACCCGACAATTTAGAACCGAAAGAATAGAGTATCACACATAGATTAGATAGATATAAACATGTCAGCCACATATATACGAAGTACAGTGACAGTGCTGCTTACTGTACTTGTCATTTAGCGTAAAGGATTTATCAAAAAAAATAATAGTGTTTTCATGCACCGTCTCTTTAAAAAAGCCGGCCGGCAATTCAGCAGCGGTACCCGACAATTTAGAATAGAAGGAATAGAGAATCACACATAGATTAGATAGATAGAAACATGTCAGTCACATTTATAATAAGTACAGTGACAGTGTTGATTACTGTACTTGTCATTTAGTGTAAAGGATTTATCAAAAAAAATAATAGTGTTTTCATGCACCGTCTGTTTAAGAAAGCCGGCCGGCAATTCAGCATCTGTACCCGACAATTTATAACAGACAGAATAGAGCTTCACACATAGATTAGATAGATAGAAACATGTCAGTCACATATATATGAAGTACAGTGATAGTGTTGGTTACTGTACTTGTCATTTAGTATTAAAATAAAGGATTTATTATTAAAAAAATTGGCGTGGGGTTCCCCTTAATTTTAGGCTCTAGCGGAGGTTAAGCAGACAGCTGGGGCAGATGTTTGAAGCCTGGGAAGGGGGTAATACCCACGGAGCTTCCCAGGCTACTAATATCAGCCCTCAGCTGAATACATAGCCTTTACTAGCTATTAAAATGGGGGACCCCCCCAAAAAAATGACGTGGGGTCCCCCCTAATTTAATAGCTAGCAAAGGCTAGGCAGACAGCTGGGGGCTGATATTAATAGCCCAGGAAGGGAGCCATGAATATTGGCCCCCTCCCAGGCTAGAAACACCAGCCGTCAGCCGCCCCAGAAGTGGCGCATTCATAGGATGCGCCAATTCTGGCACTTAGCCTCGCTCTTCCACGCTGCCCTGGTGCGGTGGCAGGGGGTAATAGGGCTGGGGTTGATGTCAGCTTATAATGCCAGCTGACATCAAGCCCAGGTTAGTAATGGAGAGGCGTCTATAAGATACCCCCATTACTAACCCCATAGTCAAAGTAAAAAAAAACACAAACACCCAGAATAAAGTCCTTTAATTGAAATAAAGACACAATTCTTTATTGTTCTAAATTAAACCATACTTACCATCACGCCCATTCCAGCTGAAGCCAACGATCTCCTGTAATAAAAATAAAATAATAAAGCAACCTCATCCTTACCTTTCCATGGTTCCCAGGACAGCTTCAGCTCTGCTACATCGAGATGACAGGCTGGACCGCAGCAGAACGCCGCCATCCAGCCTCTCATCCCGCGGACACTGAGAAGAGCAGGCTTGCTTGCGCTCCACATTGTCTCTCTGTGACGGCATAAAGATGAGCCGAGGTCATGTCCAATGAACTCGGCTCACCTCATGCACGTCACTTACTGCGTGGGAGAATTCTCACGCTGAAGCGCTGAGTGCAGGAGAATTTTCCCACGCTGTCAGTGAGGTGCATGAGGTGAGCTGAGTTCATTGGACATTAACTCGGCTCATCTGGATGCCGTCACAGCGAGACACTGAGGAGCGCAAGCATGCCTGCTCTTCTCAGTGTCTGCGGCATGACAGGCTGGATGGCAGCGTTCTGCTGCGGTCCAGCCTGTCATCTCGATGTAGCAGAGCTGAAGCTGTCGTGGGATCCATGGAAAGGTAAGGATGAGGTTGCTTTATTATTTTTCTTTTATTGCAGGAGATCGTTGGCTTCAGCTGGAATGGGCGTGATGGTAAGTATAGTTTAATTTAGAACAATAAAGAATTGTGTGTTTATTTCAATTAAAGGACTTTATTCTGGGTGCTGTGTTTTTTTTAAATACTTTACTAGAAATTCATGGCGGTCATGTCTAATATTGGCGTGACCCCATGAATTTTGGGCTTGGGGCCAGCTGATAATACCAAGCTGGCCCTAACCCCTTTATTACCCAGTGAGCCACCGCACCAGGGCCCTGGATGAGTTGGGTACAGCGCCAGAAGATGGCGCTTCTATGAACGCGCCATTTTCCGGGGTGGCTGCGGACTGCAATTTGCAGCGGGGGGGGCCCAGAAAGCTTGGGCCTCCCTGCGCTGCAGATTCCAGCCCCCAGCTGCCTAGTTGTACCTGGCTGGACACAAAAATAGGGCGAAGCCCCACGTATTTTTTTTTTAATTATTTCATGAAATTCATGAAATAATTAAGAAAAAAAGGCCTTCCCTATATTGTTGTGTCCGGCCAGGTACAAATAGTCAGCTGGTGGTTGGGGGCAGCCCGTTCCTGCCTGCTGTACCTGGCTGGACACAAATATAGTGCGAAGCCCCACTTCAATTTTTTTAAATTATTTCAGGAAATTCATGAAATAATTAAAAAAAAATTGACGTGGGGCTTCGCACTATATTTGTGTCCAGTCAGGTGCAGCAGGCAGGAACGGGCTGCCCCCAACCACCAGCTGCCTATTTGTAACTGGCCGGACACAACAATATAGGGAAGCCCTTTTTTTCTTAATTATTTCATGAAATAATTTAAAGAAAATTGACGTGGGGCTTCGCCCTGTTTTTGTGTCCAGCCAGGTACAACTATGCAGCTGGGGGCTGGAATCCGCAGCGCAGGGAGGCCCAAGCTTTCTGGGCCACCCCCGCTGCAAATTGCAGTCCGCAGCCACCCCGGAAAATAGCGCGTTCATAGAAGAGCCATCTTCTGGCGCTGTACCCAACTCATCCAGGGCCCTGATGCGGTGGCTCACTGGGTAATAAAGGGGTTAGGGCCAGCTTGGCATTATCAGCTGGCCCTAAGCCCAAAATTCATGGGGTCACGCCAATATTAGACATGACCACCATGAATTTCTAGTAAAGTATTTAAAAAAAACACAACACCCAGAAAAAAAGTCCTTTAATTGAAATAAACACACAATTCTTTATTGTTCTAAATTAAACCATACTTACCGTCACGCCCATTCCAGCTGAAGCCAACGATCTCCTGAAATAAAAGAAAAATAATAAAGCAACATCATCCTTACCTTTCCATGGTTCCCATGACAGCTTCAGCTCTGCTACATCGAGATGACAGGCTGGACCGCAGCAGAACGCTGCCATCCAGCCTGTCATCCCGCAGACACTGAGAAGCGCAGGCTTGCTTGCGCTCCACAGTGTCTCTCTGTGAGGGCATCCAGATGAGCCGAGTTAATGTCCAATGAACTCGGCTCACCTCCTGCACGTCACTGACAGCGTGGGAAAATTCTCCTGCACTCAGCGCTTCAGCGTGGGAGAATTCTCACACTGAAGCGCTGAGTGCAGGAGAATTCTCCCACGCTGTCAGTGACGTGCAGGAGGTGAGCTGAGTTCATTGGACATGAGCTCACCTTATGCACGTCACTGACAGCGTGGGAGAATTCTCCTGCACTCAGCGCTTCAGCGTGAGAATTTTCCCACGCTGTCAGTGACGTGCATGAGGTGCGCCGAGTTCATTGGACATGAACTCGTCTCATCTTTATGCCGTCACAGCCAGACACTGCAGAGCGCAAGCAAGCCTGCGCTTCTCAGTGTCTGCGGGATGACAGGCTGGATGGCAGCGTTCTGCTGCGGTCCAGCCTGTCATCTTGATGTAGCAGAGCTGAAGCTGTCGTGGGAACCATGGAAAGGTAAGGATGATGTTGCTTTATTATTTTTCTTTTATTGCAGGAGATCGTTGGCTTCAGCTGGAATGGGCGTGATGGTAAGTATGGTTTAATTTAGAACAATAAAGGATTGTGTCTTTATTTCAATTAAAGGACTTTATTCTGGGTGTTTGTGTTTTCTTTTAACTTTGACTATGGGGTTAGTAATGGGGGTGTCTTATAGACGCCTCTCCATTACTAACCTGGGCTTGATGTCAGCTGGCATTATAAGCTGACATCAACCCCAGCCCTATTACCCCCTGCCACCGCTACAGGGCAGCGTGGAAGAGCGAGGCTAAGTGCCAGAATTGGCGCATCCTATGAATGCGCCATTTCTGGGGCGGCTGACGGCTGGTGTTTCTAGCCTGGGAGGGGGCCAATATTCATGGCTCCCTTCCTGGGCTATTAATATCAGCCCCCAGCTGTCTGCCTAGCCTTTGCTAGCTATTAAATTAGGGGGGACCCCACGTCATTTTTTTGGGGGGGTCCCCCATTTTAATAGCTAGTAAAGGCTATGTATTCAGCTGGGGGCTCATATTAGTAGCCTGGGAAGCTCCGTGGGTATTACCCCCTTCCCAGGCTTCAAACATCTGCCCCAGCTGTCTGCTTAACCTCCGCTAGAGACTAAAATTAAGGGGAACCCCACGCCAATTTTTTTTAATAATAAATCCTTTATTTTAATACTAAATGACAAGTACAGTAACCAACACTATCACTGTACTTCATATATATGTGACTGACATGTTTCTATCTATCTAATCTATGTGTGAAGCTCTATTCTGTCTGTTATAAATTGTCGGGTACAGATGCTGAATTGCCGGCCGGCTTTTTTAAAGAGACGGTGCATGAAAACACTATTATATTTTTTAATAAATCCTTTACACTAAATGACAAGTACAGTAAGCAACGCTGTCACTGTACTTCATATATATGTGACTGACATGTTTCTATCTATCTAATCTATGTGTGAAGCTCTATTCTGTCTGTTATAAATTGTCGGGTACAGATGCTGAATTGCCGGCTGGCTTTTTTAAAGAGACAGTGCATGAAAACACTATTATATTTTTTAATAAATCCTTTACACTAAATGACAAGTACAGTAAGCAACACTGTCACTGTACTTCATATATATGTGACTGACATGTTCCTATCTATCTAATCTATGTGTGAAGCTCTATTCTGTCTGTTATAAATTGTCGGGTACAGATGCTGAATTGCCGGCCGGCTTTTTTAAAGAGACGGTGCATGAAAACACTATTATGTTTTTTAATAAATCCTTTACACTAAATGACAAGTACAGTAAGCAACACTGTCACTGTACTTCATATATATGTGACTGACATGTTTCTATCTATCTAATCTATGTGTGAAGCTCTATTCTGTCTGTTATAAATTGTCGGGTACAGATGCTGAATTGCCGGCTGGCTTTTTTAAAGAGACAGTGCATGAAAACACTATTATATTTTTTAATAAATCCTTTACACTAAATGACAAGTACAGTAAGCAACACTGTCACTGTACTTCATATATATGTGACTGACATGTTCCTATCTATCTAATCTATGTGTGAAGCTCTATTCTGTCTGTTATAAATTGTCGGGTACAGATGCTGAATTGCCGGCCGGCTTTTTTAAAGAGACAGTGCATGAAAACACTATTATATTTTTTAATAAATCCTTTACACTAAATGACAAGTACAGTAAGCAACACTGTCACTGTACTTCATATATATGTGACTGACATGTTTCTATCTATCTAATCTATGTGTGAGGCTCTATTCCTTCTTGTCTAAATTGTCGGGTACCGGTGTATGCCGCTGCTGAATTGCCGGCCGGCTTTTTTAAAGAAAGCGTCTTCTGAGCAGTTTGTCAGCTTTTGGACACCTTTGAAGGTGTTTTCTATGTGTTTCTATGTGTTTTTGTTTGCCTGCCATTGGTTTTAACGGTGTTCGACGGTGTTCTAAGGTGTTCGACGAACAGTTCGACGAACAGTTCCTCGAACATCCCGGTGTTCGACGAACCGAACCCGAACACTACGGGGGTGGCTCAACACTAGTGGAGACGGAATCTTTCCGCAACCTGATGGCGCGTCCGTCCCTCGGTACTCGGTCCCCAGCCACCACTATTTCTCCCATTGTGCCGTCTCCGCATTACACAAGCACGTGTCCCAGAACATTAGCCGTGCCCTCAAGAACGCAGTTACTGGGAAGGTCCACCTAACTACGGACACTTGGACAAGTGCTTGTGGCCAGGGATGGTAAATCTCGCTGATGTCACACTGGGTTAATATTGTGGAAGCAGGGACCCAGTCGGACCTTGGGACGGAACACGTCCTCCCGATGCCGAGGATTGAGGGCCCTGGGTCAATCAGGGTTGCCCTTCTACAGCTCCCGCACCTCCTCCTCTTCAGCCTCCATCTCCAAAATGATCACATCAGTTGGAAGCGGGAAGCACTGCAGCACTACCTCAGCCAAGTGGCAACAGGTACTGCTGAAGCTAATATGCTTAGGGGACAATCTGCACTCCTCTGAAGAGTTGTTGACAGCTGTAACAGAGCAGGCAGATCTGTGGCTGTCACCACTGAACCTACAGCCAGGCATGGTCGTGTGTGGCAATGGCCGGAACCTGCTGGCGGCTCTGAAGCTAGGCAACCTCACACACGTACTATGCCTGGCCCATGTGCTCAACCTAATGGTTCAGCAGTTTCTCAAAACCTACCCGAATCTGCCTGAGCTGCTTTTCAAAGTACGCCACGTGTGTGCCCATTTTTAAAAGTCAGCTACAGCTTCCGCCGCTCTTGCCATGCTTCAGCAGCATTTGCAGCTTCCATCTCACCAACTGGTGTGAGATGTCACCACTCATTTGAACTCAACCTTGCAGATGTTGGGAAGGATTTGTGAGCAGCAGAGTGCAGTTGTTGAGTACCAGCTTCAACATGCCCATCCGCATTCAGGTCAGCCTCCACACATAAGAACTGATGAGTGGGCATGGATGTCAGACATCTGTGCTGTCCTCCAAAACTTTGAGGACTCCATCAAGATGGTGAGCGGCGATGACACCATGATTACCATCCCTCTTCTCGGTCTTCTGAAATGCTCGCTGATCATAATTAAAGAGGAGGCAGTGCAGGCGCAGTACGATGAGATGGAGAAAATAACCATACAGGGGGGTGCCACACAGCCCAGCCTCATCTTATCCCAACTCTGATTGGGTGTTAATGAGGAGGAGGAAGAGGAGGAGGAACAGGAGCTGGTTTCCTGCGCTACAGACGGTACTACCCACAGAACATTCATACTGTCTGTTCAGCGTGGATGGCCTGAGGAAAGGGAAAACGAGGAGGAGAGCATGGACATTCGTTCTCTTGGTCAGGACAGGAAAGACTTGGCTGTTACCAGTCTGCCACACATGGCTTACTTTATGTTCCTCTGCCTTTCCCATGACTCTTGTGTTGTACGCATTTTGGCCGACAGTAATTACTGGTTGGTGACACTTCTAGACCCACACTACAAGGGGGTGTTGGAATGTGTCCAATTTTTCGGCAGCCCTTGCAGTCACTGCATGGGCATTACCACTATAGGAGACCCACTCTTTTATAATGGGAACATTTTTTTTACTGAGGCCCTCCTCTGCGTCTCTTCAAAGGGGTATTGGGGTTTTTCCAAGTTTTGAGCAGGTCTTGCAGTCACTCCATATGCAATAACAGTGTAGGAGACGCACTCCTTAAAAATGGAAACATTTTGTTTTTTAAATGAGGCCCTCCTCTATGTCTCTTCAAAGGTGTATTGGGGTTTTTCCAAATTTATGGCAGGCCTTGCAGTCACTGCACACGCAATAACAGTATAGGGAACCCACTCCTGAATAATGAGAACAACAAAGCATAGCCAGTTGATGGCCCTCTAACAATAGTGAGGGCCGACTGCTGGCTCTTTAACAATAGTAAGGGCCGCCCAATGGCCCAATAAAAATAGGCTTTGTGACTTTCAGACACCCTCCTTCATAAATGAAACAGGATGTGTCTGATCATTTCTCACACACCACATGGCAAGATAAGGTAGTAAAATGTTGAAATGACATTTACGGATGAATGTATTTTTCACCATTGAAAGCAATGCAAAAGAGCAAAAATGCATCAAAAACACTACGTGTTAACATAGCCCAAGGTGTGGAGCAGCATTTTTTTGGGGGGTATTTATTTTGCCTTATATGCAAGTCATTACCCTGGTAAGGATGGTCCTTAACGTTTTTTCCAGGAAAGAAACATTTTGGTTTCGTTTTTGTATGTTTTATTGTGAGTCCGTAAAAGTGACGTAATACTCTGACAACATTTTTGAAAGCATGGACCTAGGAGTCAGACATGCTTCCAGGGGTCTTCCACATGCTGTTCCCATCTCGTCATTTCAGCACTGTTTCCATCAATTTAGGCAATTTTTAAGCCCCCTGCAGACCTCTGTGGGGGGGGGGGGGGTAGCTGCTGGAAAAATGCTTGAGTTTTCCATTGACTTACATTGGGCTCATTGCTCGGACCGAGCACTCCAGCATTCCAATTTGCTCGACCCGACCATCGAGCACCCGAGCACTAGGACAATTTAATTTTGTCTTTTCACTAAGCACAGCCCAATAATGACCTGCAGTAGATATGTGTCCGAGTAATAGCTTTGATTGCAGAGCTCATTTATTAATGGTCCTGTAGGTAAAATTCCCACAGACTTGCCAATATTTGTATATGGATAAGCATTCAGCTGCATAAATATGGATGATCTTTATAACAGGAGAGATTTCTGGATAAACAGCAAAAGCTACATATATGGGTATAGTACATATAAGTATATATTCATCATACTTACATGGCAGTGATCCCCTATTGCAGTGGTTTCCCTTGCAGCACTTTGTTAAGCTATAAATGTCAATTCCCACTGTCATGTTGAAAGTTAGGTCACACATGGATGAGGAGTTTGCACAAGACTTCCAGATCTGGTAGAACTTTCCATTATCTAAAAAATATAATGCATTTGATTTTAAATAACAATAATATAACTACTATAATGCTGCTCATATGTACAAACATATAACTACCATAATACTGCTTCTATGTACAAGAATATAACTACTATAACACTCCCCCTATGTACAAGAATATAACTACTATAATACTGCTCCTATGTACAAGAATATAACTACTATAATACTGCTCCTATGTACAAGAACATAACTACTATAATACTGCTCCTATGTACAAGAATATAACTACTATAATACTGCTCCTATGTACAAGAATATAACTACTATAATACTGCCCCTATGTACAAGAATATATATACTATAATACTGCTGCTATATACAAGAATATAACTACTATAATACTGCCTCCTATGTACAAGAATATAACTACTATAATACTGCTCCTATGTACAAGAATATAGCTACTATAATACTGCCTCTATTTACAAGAATATAACTACTGTAATACTGCCCCTATGTACAAGAATACAACTGCTAGAAAACTGCTCCCTGTGAACAAGAATATAACTACTATAATACTGCCCCTATGTACAAGAATATAACTACTATAATACTGCTCTCTATGTACAAGAATATAACTATTATAATACTGCTCCTATATACCAGAATATAACTACCATAATACTGCTCCCTATGTACAAGAATATACCTACTATAATACTGCCTACTATGTACAAGAATATAACTACTATAATACTGCCCTCATGTACAAGAATATAACTACCATAATACTGCCCCCTATGTACAAGAATGTAGCTGCTATAATACTGCCTCTATGTACAAGAATATAACTACTGTAATACTGCTCTCATGTACAAGAATATAACTGCAATAATACTGTCCCTATGTACAAGAATACAATTGCTATAATACTGCCCCTATGTCCAAGAATATTACTACTATAATACTGCCCTCATGTACAAGAATATAACTACATTAATACTGCCCCTATGTACAAGAATATAACTATTATAATACTGCTCCTATGTGCAAGAATATAACTACTATAATACTGCCGTCATGTACAAGAATATAACTACTATAATACTGCCTCTATGTATAATAATATATCTACTATAATACTGCTCCTATGTACAAGAATATAACTACTATAATACTGCCCCCTATGTACAAGAATATAACTACTATAATATTGCCCCTATGTACAAGAATATAACTACTATAATACTGCTCCTATGTACAAGAATATAACTACTATAATACTGCCCTCATGTACAAGAATATAACTACTATAACACTGCCTCCTATCTACAAGAATATAACTACTATAATACTGCTCCTATGTACAAGAATATAACTACTATAATACTGCTCTCTATGTACAAGAATATAACTACTATAATACTGCCCCCTATGTACAAGAATATAACTACTATAATACTGCCCCCTATGTACAAGAATATAACTACTATAATACTGCCCCCTATGTACAAGAATATAACTACTATAATACTGCTCCTATGTACAAGAATATAACTAATACTGCCTACAATCTACAAGAATAGAACAAGTATAATATAAGTGAAAATTTTCATTAAAAATATATCCCAAATCATACATTCTGCACAGTATTAAGAAAAGGATATTGTTATTCATGAAATGTACTTACCGATACGTTCGAACATCACAGTAGTTCTACAACTTGTGACCGATGGAGCGCAGATCTCGGTAGTTGTGCTTTCGCAAGTTTTTCCATAGTAGTTTTCACACTTCTCACAGAGAAGACTCGTCCCTTTAGAACGATAAAGAGAATATTATTACGTATAGAGGACCTTCAGTGGGCAGCTAAGACCAATTCCTTGACTTAAAGGATCCTAACAGTAAGTGGTCTAACCCCACCACCCGCCGTCTATTTTAGGATCTAGTATTTGGCATGGCCAAGCTTGGAAATGGAACCCAACATCATCCAAGTTTGCTACGTATGCCCCAGTTATTGAGAACATAGATGATTTCTCACCTGTTGTAATGTAGATGAAGAACATTATTACGATCCTTGGGCAGTTCTTCATGGTGGCAGGATGGATTGAGGAGGTCAGATCTCTAGTCTCACCTTTGATGTTTGTTCCTCATCTCCCTTTTATACCCAAATACAAGGAAGTTGTCCAGGTCAAATTCCACCAGTAAAATTAGTCGTTCTGACGTTTCAACACATTAATTATGTTAAGAATTAATTACTTGATCCAGATGTCACGATGACCTAGAGTCTACAATAACACCAAGGATGGACATTTATTATTCTAATGTAAAATCTTATTACTCCTCCCTTTAAAAATATTATTGACTCACATGGTGACATATTGACCCTAAACTTTATTGTCTATGAACTACCTGGTTAAGCTGAATGCGGCCAGCTCCTTTTTGGCAGCCACATAGACATTGGGTGGCATAGTGGAGCACATGAGCGGCCACCACTCCATTCCGATGGGGCATTTTAGAGCTCAATTCTTGGTGGGGGTTTCGGAAGTGAATAGGTGATAGCTTGTCAAGATGAGACAGTCCCTTTAAAGATTGTATAATGAAGGAACGGTACAGAATTTTTGATGTGTGTCCCACCTAATTTGGGCAGGTCCCTGTCGGATTTTATGCAATCTCTGTCCAGAGTTTGGTGTTACCTTCTGCTTTTTGTAGTTTTTGTTCAGTCCTTGTGGCAGAAGTCATACATTCTATTTTACCAACTGAGATAGTAAAACACCATCAGAAAAAAATCCATATGATTTGGAATAAAAGCTAAATTCTTTATTGGTGTACATTGAAAGAAAGTATTCAAAACACGTTCCAAAAGGTTTATTAAAAAAACAGGGAAAAATGGAAAGAAGGCGGAGACCCTAAAGTACCCGGTCATACGTAACTGTATAAAATATAGTCTGATGCACATTGTTGCACTTATGAGTTAACATCGTAAAAAGTAGAACCAGATAAAAATATAAGCAGGTTTGCAAAAAATAAATTAGAGAGTAAGAACATGAATAGGAATCTTGAAATAATAATAAGGTGGTGTAAAAGAATTGTCACAGATCTCGATGCGTGTTTCGCACAACATGCGTGCTTCATCAAGGGGAGACTCTAGTCTTAGATAAAGTGAGCTCAGCAAAAGAAATGAGATTGAAGGACTAGATATTGGAACATATGTATCACTACTTTAATTACTTTATAACTGTTGTTTCAGGTCCCTGTCTCACCTGTGGATTCTCCTGTTGCCTCAAGGGCCAGTTCATATCTACTTGAGTCAAGCCATATTAACTAAAAACAGAGAGAATGGAGAAAAACTGCCTGTGCTCGACCTGTGAGTACATAAACAAGGACAACCAAGTAAAACAAACCAGTTGGTCATATCTTCTGACTCATTACATTTTTTCAGTTTAATAAATTTGCAAAGAAGATTAATGGGTTCTCTAATAATTAAAGGGTTATTCCCAATGTGCCAAATTTCCATATATCTGCGGAATGGGCAACAACTTACTCCCAAGGAACCCTTGAGAACAGGGCTCTGAAATGCCCTGATGGAATGGAGCATACGCTGCGCATGCGTAACACTGCACCTTTCATGGTCTATAGAGATACACATGAGCAACCATTACTCCTTTCCAGTGGTACATTTCAGAGCTCCGTTCTTGGAATTGGTGCTGGATAGGTATCACGCGAGGTGAGGAAAGGAACAAGTGTACAATGACGGGAAGAGGTGGAAGGGATCCCAGCAACTAGGGAAAGGGGGAGTGGAGAACCCTAGGCAGATCTAATATCACCCTGAATACCCTATCGTCCCTAAATAGGTTCCGCACTTATCGTCGAGCGAGGAAACCTAATCTCTAAATGTCCTTAGAGATTGGCCCTAGCTAGGGAGGGGACGGGATGATCACTAGTCAGGCCCCACTGTAACTAAAGACAACAAGGTAAACAAACAAAGGGTGATACACTTAGCTTGAGAAGACACCAGAGAGATAATGCCAACTGTCCTCCAAGGGAAGTCCAAGAAGAACCTAGCCACCTACTAGTACTCCAGGCATGGACAGAGGAACATAGAACTTTCACCGGTGACTCTCTGGAGAGACTGAGAGTTTTCAACTACCAAGCAAGGGAGCGTCAATTAGCAGCTGAAGGTGGAGGTCACTCCTGGGTCCTAAAGGGAGTCGGATATCACTACACTACAGAGATGAGAGGATCAAGATGGCGTCTGCAATGCCAAGTGCAGTGACCTTCTACAGCCGGATCCAGAGCGACTGTCACACTTGATACACCCGTGATAATTTGCCAAGTTGAGCATTAGAGTGTTTTTGAGGAATTTAGGAAACTTGGCACAGTATGAGAAATATTATGAATAAGAAAACCAATACTTCCCGGTTGACTCTTCTATAGCTCCGGAACCAATGTGCCAGAGGTCTTCGCCAACCCTACAGTGGCGACAGTCTGCCTACCATTCACGATACTGGTGCTGCCAATTGATAACTGGTCACTGGTCCATTAGGATGTGGCCTTACATGCAAACATCATTGCTAAGGTCAATGATTGTCTGCACAGGTACTTGTAAATGATGCATGGCACATAATCCTTGACGCACTAGTGAGGACCACCAAAGAGCGAGATTAGAGCAGCAGAGTGCTCAAAAGGTATGTAATGGTTATTTATATATATCTAAGATGCCTAACCATTAAAATAGTTATTTAAAATTGCTTTTAATTATGATTGTGGGAATGCACCTTTAAATAGACAAATGCCATAGAAGTAATTCACAAGTTGGCACCAAAAGATAGTCGCGGCAAACACATCATTGACCGACAGAAGCCTTGTGTTCCAGATTATGGAGAACTCAACTGGGAAGAATATGTTCCTGTAATCAAAATAAGTGCATACCAAAACGATATGACCAATCCAGTAATCAAAAGAGGAAATGCGAATAATAACAGCACCAAATGTAATAATACAAGATTATAGACAGTGACCGGAAAAACTAGACTCTGCCAGTACGAACAATGGAAGGATCAAAGAACATTCCGAGACAGATACATTGTGTTCTACCTTGTACATTGCCCGAGGGACAGAGCATACCAGTGTCATGCTTTGCCAGGAAAGAGGGCACTAGGGAGGACAGTTTTCCCTGGAGTGTTCCTTAACAAGTAAACATCATTTCAATTTTTATTTTATAAATCAATAGTGCGTGTGAAAATAAGAAACTTTGCCATATATCTTATCAGAGAAATTAACTTCTTTCTCCGCAAGGGCTGATTGATCAACATTTTCAATTCACTGGTAAAATGCGTCTTCAGTGAAGACAGACTTTCCCATTACTGTGATAGGAGATGACAGTTGGTGCTCATAAAGTTCTATGGAGAAATTGCATAGAGTCTAGCTCCTCCCTTCTCCATAGAATTTTAAAAGCACCAACTGTCATCTCCTATCTCAGTAATGGGAACACCTGTCTTCACTAAATACAGAATTTTAACCATGAATTAAGAAAGAATGATCAGTCCAGGAGAAAAAAGAAGCATTTTTTTTAAATCTGTTTTATGGATTTATGAAAAAAAACAATTAAAACGACGGCTACTCTTTAAATAAAATTTGCTTCAATTACGAAGGTAGAAGTTTCCCCATTATAATAACTGAATATCAACTATCATTTATTTGGAAAATAGAAAAAAATATTTTTTTTCCCTACAGCGCCTCCGCAGGGAAAATGATGCATTACACATTTAAGTGATGGAATGTAGAGTTCTTGTGTGTATTGGGGGGAGGACTGGCTTATAGTATTGGGGTAAATTTGAACACATATTTTACCAATTTAATCTTCCATCTGGAACCTTGCAAATGTATTTGTCATATAACAATTTAGTTTGCACAGGATTAAAAGACAAACAACCCCAGCAACTGGTTTCCGAAAACAGCCCCACATTTGTCTGCAGGTTGTGTTTGGTACTGCAGCTTAGCTATGGTACAATAGGTGAGGTAGTATGAAGTAACAGCTTACAAAAACAGATGACCATAGGAGGACTAATATTTAATAAGGCTTACAAAGAAACCCCCTAAAAATGCAAACATTATTAAATATAGTTAAAAAAGGCAAAAAAACACCCCTAGTCGGACAAAACAGAATTACTTATACTTACCAGCACAATAAGGGGACGTGTGACTAAAGCACTTCCCTAACCGTAGGATCAACTGATATTTCAGGTAGATATCCCTGCTGCTTATAGAAGCTAAATGCATATAGATTGGACCAGCTCCAGTCCCATATACAGATTGATAATCTAGGGTTTAGTAGGGTTCAGAGAACAACCCTAACACTAATCAATGAAAAGTCTTCAGTGGACGTGGACTGCAAATATGATGCCAAGAACGGCAGGTCCAGAGCGGCCTACAGAACGGCAGGTCCAGAGCGGCCTACAGAACGGCAGGTCCAGAGCGGAGTGGCGTGATGACGTCTTCACACAGTGAGATGCACAGGACGTCCTGGCTAGTGTTGAGCCACCCCCGTAGTGTTCGAGTTCGGTTCGGTGCGTCGAACACCCGTGTGTTCGCCGAACTGTTCGTCGAACTGTTCGTCGAACACCTTCGAACACCGTTAAAACCAATGGCAGGCAAACAAAAACACATAGAAACACATAGAAAACACCTTCAAAGGTGTCCAAAAGCTGACAAACTGCTCAGAAGACACAACTAACACATGGAAAAGTGACAAGTACATATAGTCATGCGAAAAGAAAAGAGGTGGAGGAGTAAAAGGAGGGGGAGACACAGATATAGGCATGTCATGCCCTTCTAAAATCCAAAAAGTGAGAAGCTGACACGTTCAGTCCGCTCCTGCCCGTGCCACCTCTGCGTCGCCGGGTTTGTGCCAGAGCCACGGTGAACCCTGACGGCCAGCCCCCCTCTCCCAATACTGGTGCCTGTCCGCTGGTGGGTCGAGCGAGCCCCCCTGTGGTGGAGGCAGCTCTAAGCTTTTTAATTTAAATTGTCTCTCTAGTTTGAATGAATACACTTTAAATCCATTTACAAGGATCTATTGGAGGGCAAGTCTCATGCCAGCAGCCGCGTAATTCCAGCTCCAGTAGCGTCCACTAAAGCTGCTGCAGTTAAAAAGCTTTTATAAGGATCGAGCTCGGCTGTCCACCGCAAGGCATCCTACTGCCAGTCCCAGCCCCTATGCCTTGGGGTGCCTCCTGATGCTCTTCACTGAGTATCCCGTGGTCCCGAAGCATTTCCTTTGAAAAAATTAAGTGTCCAAACTACAGGTGGTGTAGCTTGCTTAACAGCCGGGATAATCCGCTGACTAGCAGACACTGCTACTAGGCACAAAGTATTTCCTGGGCTAGATGCAGTTAAAAATTTGTAATTAGATACTCTCGTTGGATGCTGAGAAAGCATTCCATAGAGTCTCCTGGCACGCCATATATGATTCTCTTAAAAAGCTTGGGGTAGGGGTCTAGGGGACCCTTTTATAGCCAAAATCACGGCCCTGTATCGCAATACGTCACCTAGGCTGAAGATAAATGGAACTGTAGCACCCTGAGGGCTCGGTTGCTACAGACGTATTGCACCTCACCCAGAGGTGTGATATCTCACTCTCAGGTAAGGATGTAGTGTGGATCAGGACCCGACACCTGCATGCATTACACCACATTGCCGTGGGGCAGGGCGACCAATATGCCCCTGAGATGGGCACGACAGTCCCTGTCCCTGGCTGGAGTGGGGGGAGGGAACACTGAGGAAGGGGAACCCTGTAGTGCAGGAGCAGGGAGGAAGCAGTTCCTGGGTGCATTGAGAAGGGAGTATAAAAGGTGGGCACCATCTTAGTTCAGTGCAGAGAAGTCTGAGCAGAAGTGGCAGGGAGCAGGGGCTCTGCATGAGCTCTGCTCCGGAGGCGGGCCTAGTAACAGAGGCCCAGGCCTGGAAGAGGGAGAAGGAAGGAAGAGGAGTGGAGAAGGCTCCAGGAACGAGGAACGAAGGGATCCCAGGGGTGCGGACGGGCAAGTCGCCACCTGCGTGGAGGGGTCAGGCCAAAGGGGGAGACCGGTCCCCGAAACTAGTGGAGGCAGGAAACGACCCTCAGCTAGAAACAGGAGGCTGTGACATTTTATGTGGCGCAGCCCCTCGCTACACCCGCTAGGAAAGCACCACATAGGGTCAGGGAAACTGGCGCCAAGTTTACCAAGAGGAGGCCCGAGGCAGCCGGACAGAAGGGTTGGTAAGAAAGGCCAGACAAAGGACACACAAAGGGGGTCCTGTGAAGCGCTCCAAAGTTATCTGGGAGTTGTCTGAGCCCCTCACCTGGTGAGCACAGTACGACGTGGGCAGCCGTTACCTGCAGACGTGGTCTGGATAATAAGAACTGTGAGTAAAGGCCCTGGACTGCATCACTGACTCCGTGTCGTTACTGCTGCTGCCCTGCACCATCACCCCCATCCTCCGCATACACTGCCCTGAGGCTATACTCCTCCCGTGGGGAGTTATGCTACGCTCTGCTGCACCCACAACACCAGCCTCAGCGGTCTGCCCTGCAGCGGCGGTTCACTCTGACCGCAATCCACGGGTGGCGTAGTCGGACATTTAAACATCAAAACCACATAAATAGTTCCGCCACTGGTTTGACCGCCCTGAGCCACGGAACCGGGTCGCCGCCACGGAGACTACAACCACCAGCATCCACCAAAAAGGGTCCGGCTCCGGGTGTCCCAAGGCCCAGGGGGCGCGTCAGAACATTTTCATCACCTTTCACAATCACCAATGGGACAAGGCAGGGATGTTCTCTGTCCCCTCTCTTATACATCCTAGTGACGGAGCACCTGCTCTCATCAATTCGCCATAACCCCAATATTAGGTGGATTGAGGTGGGAGGCACCGAGTACAAGTGCTCTCTATTTGCTGATGATGTCCTAGTATATATCACTCAATCACATATATCCATCCATGCTGTTATGGCTGAAATAGATCACTTTGTTACATGGTCAAATTTTAAAATCAATGCAGCGAAGTCTGAGGCCCTCGATGTCTCCCTCCCCAAATCCATATAGGATTCCATCCAGTCCAACTTTCCCTTTGCCTGGCCCTCACAGGGTATCAAATACTTAGGAATTCCTATTCATAGAGACCTCTCCCATCTATGTTATCTTAATTTTGGGCCCTTTATTGAACAACTCCATACAGACCACGGTTGGCAAGTTAGAACTGTAAGATTCACTACGTGAACCACTGGTGTTTTGTGGAAAAGTACATGTACACTGTGTTCCAAATTATTATGCAAAAAGTGTTTAGGAGTGATAAGGGAAGAATTTGTTTGTTTGTCAGTTAAACTCATTGATGGTGATGTGTGTCAGGGCTCTTTATATTACTGTAAGCAATTGCAGACACCTGTGCTAATTAGTTTGGCAGGTGTGTCCAGTGAAAGGCAAGACTACTTAAGAAGGCTGTCTCACATTATTAAGCAGCCTACATTTTCTGCCAAAATGGGAAAGAAAAAGGATGTGTTGGCTGCTGAGAAGCAACAAATTGTGGAGTGTTTAGGTCAAGGCATGACTACAATCAACATTGTGCGATGATCAGGATGAAGTGTCTTGGCAATCAAGAAGTATGTAGCTGATTCACAGTACACACGTGTGCGTGCTGATAAGGGCAAATTGAGGACTCTTTCCTACAGGCAATTACGTCAGGTTGAAAGAGCAGCGGCAAAAAAGCCTTGTCATAGCAGCAGACAAGTTTTTGAAGCTGCTGGTGCCTCCAACGTCCCCCGAACAACAAGATGCAGGGTCCTTCAGAGGTTTGCAGCTGTGCATACGCCATCCTGTCGACCTCCTCTATCCACTTCACACAAGCAGAAACGGCTCCAGTGGGCCAAATATTACATGAAGACTGATTTCAAAACTGTTTTGTTCACGGATGAGTGCCGTGCAGCGCTCGATGGTCCAGATGGATGGAGTGGAGGATGGCTGGTTGATGGACACCCCACGCAAACACGGCTACAGCGCCAACAAGGAGGAGGTGGAGTAATGTTTTGGGCTGGAATCATGGGGAGAGAGATTGTCGGCCCCTTTAGGATCCCTGAAGGCGCTAAAGATGAACTCCATAATGTATGTGGATTTTCTCAAACAGCACTTCCTGCCATGGTTCAAGAAGAAGAACCGTGTATTTCACAGCAAGATCATTTTTTTGCATGATAATGCACCATCTCATGCTGCACATAAAACATCTGCATCTCTGGCTGATATGGGCATAAAAGGGGACAAACTTATGGTGTGACCCCCATGCTCCCCTGACCTCTACCCCATTCAGAACCTTTGGAGCATCATTAAAAGGAGTGTCTATGATGGCGGGAGGCAGTTCACATCTAAGCAACAGCTCTGGGAGGGTATTCTGTCCTCATGCAAAACAATTGAAGCAGAAACCATCCAAAACCTGACAAATTCAATGGACGAGAGAGTTCAGAAGCTCCTTTCGAACAAGGGGTCCTATGTGAAAATGTAACATCACCTAGAATAAAGTTTTGAGTTGAAAACTGTTTGATTTCAGTTTCTAACAACCTGCTAATGCTTATAATTTCAAAAATGATCATTTTTTTGGTCTTTATTAAAATGAAAAGGTTGATCGAAAAGTTTGGGGGATCTAAGAGTGTGGCAACCCAGTAGTCATGATTACTTCGAATTCTGACAATATGAGGGTCACGCTGCAGGTAGTGCAGCAAGAAGGCACTTATGTGTCTTGCGCATCTCGGAGCCCCAAAATTATTTTCCGGGCTAGATGCAGCTAAAAATTATTATTAATTTTAAATCTGGTGAAGCTTTAGTATAGATGGCCTAATAGGATCAGTGCTGCACACTGCTACAAAGCCCAAATTATTTTCCAGTCAAGATACAGATAAACATGATTAGTAATTTTAAATCTGGTGGAGCTTATTATAGATGGCCTAATAGAATCAGTGCTGCACACTGCTACAAAGCCCAAATTATTTTCCAGCCAAGATACAGATAAACATGATTAGTAATTTGAAAGCTTAAAACGGTTGGTAGGGTGATTTTAACCAATCATCAAGCTTTTACTCTCCCCAGGATGACACAGGGGTAGAAAAGTCGTTTCGGATCCATGATTTGTTCATCTTTATGAACGTGAGTCTGTCTACATTATCAGTGGAGAGCCGCGTGCGCTTATCTGTCAGCACACCACCAGCAGCGCTGAACACACGTTCAGACAGAACGCTGGCTGCGGGGCATGACAAGATCTCCAAGGCGTAAGTGGCTAGCTCCGGCCATTTATCCAGATTGGAAGCCCAAAAAGAGCAAGGGTCCAGTGACACAGTCATGGCTTCAATGTTTACTTGGAGATACTCCTGTACCATCGTCTCTAGGCGTTGACTATGTGTCAGACTTCTTGTCTCCTGTGGCCTTGCAAAGGATGGGCTAAAAAAGTGGTGAAATGATTCCGCAAAATTGATGTTACCAGCAGATACTGTGGTTCTGTTACGGTTTGAGTGCTGAACACTTGACGGTCCCACGGTTGGCAAGTTGGAACTGTGAGATTCACTACGTGCACCACTGGTATTTTGTGGAAAAGCACATGTAAGATTCTGCAACAGTCTCTGCTGATACTCCTGCATGCGTGCATCCCTTTCTATGGCAGGAATAATTTCGGCAAATTTACTTTTGTACCGGGGATCTAACAGTGTGGCAACCCAGTAGTCAGGATTATTTCTAATTCTCACAATTCGAGGGTCATGTTGCAGGTAGTGCAGCAAGAAGGCACTCATGTGTGTTGCGCATCCAGGAGCACCAAGTCCCTGTTGTGTTGGTGGCGAGGTAACAATCATGCTTCCTTCCTCTGTCCTCTCCCCCCAACCTCGCACAACAGAAATGTGATCAAGGTCTCCTTCATCTGATGAGTCTTCCATCAGTTCGTCCTCCACTTCTTCCTGGGCTCCTGCACCTTCCTCACTAGTTTGGCTGCTACCATGCGCCCTGGTAAAACCATCTCCCCCACCCTCACATGCCTGCCGCCTTGGTGCTGCTGACCGTCTGGACCTTGCAGATGTTAGCCCTTCCGCATACAACTCCTCCTCCTCTACTTCCTCCACCTCCTCTTGTGCCACCACCTGACTCCGAATTCTGTTTAACATGTGCTCCAGCATGTAAATCACCGGAATAGTCATGCTGATAATGGCATCGTCAGCACTAAACATCTTCGTCGCCATTTCAAAACTGTGCAGAAGGGTGCATAGGTCCCTGATCTGAGACCACTCCTCCAGCGTGATTTGCCCCACCTCTGGATCTCGTTGGCCCAGGCTATACGTCAGAACGTATTGCACCAGGGCTTGTCGGTGCTGCCACAGTCGCTGCAACATGTGCAGAGTTGAATTCCACCGGGTAGGCACATCGCATTTTAGCCGGTGAAGTGGCAGGCCCAACGACTTCTGTAGAGATGTAAGTCGCTGAGCTGCGGGATGCGAACGGCGGAAGTGAGCACACAGCGACCGTGCCTTCTGCAGAAGGCCATCTAGTCTGGGATAGTGGGCTAAAAATTGCTGGACAACCAGGTTCAACACGTGAGCCATACAAGGCACGTGTGTGACATTGCCCCGGCGAAGGGCCGCACCCAGGTTTGCAGCATTGTCGCACACGGCCTTCCCTGGTTTCAGGTCCAGTGGAGACAACCATTCATGAAATTGGTTCTCCAGAGCTGACCACAACTCCTCAGCTGTGTGACTCACATTTCCCAGACATTTCAATGTAAAAACCGCCTGATGACGTTGAGCCCTACTGCCAGCATAGTAAGGAGGTGTGCAGGATCCCTTCTGCGCAGTTAGAAAGCTTGTGGCATGACCAGACAGGCTTTGGGTGCAGGTGGAAGACCGAGAGGAGGTTGAGGAGGCAGAAGCAGTGGAGGAACTTTGACATAAAGAGGATTGACGCACAACTCGTGGGGACGGCAAGACTTGGACAGCAGCCCCTTGTCCTGCTGTCACCATAGTTACCCAGTGCCCAGTCAGCGACATGTAACGCCCCTGTCCATGCCTACTCGTCCAAGTGTCTGTGGTGAAATGCACCCTGTCACACACAGAGTTTCTCAAAGAAGCGGTGATGTTGTGTGCGACATGCTGGTGGAGCGCAGGCACACCTTTCTTTGAGAAGTAGTGCCGACTGGGCATCTGGTACTGGGGCACTGCGACGGACATAAGGTCTCGAAAATCCTCTGTGTCCACCAGGCGGAAAGGCAGCATTTCTGTAGCCAAGAGCTTGCAGATGGTGAAATTCAACCTCTTAGCTTTCTCATGGCTAGGAGGAAATGGTCTTTTACTTGTCCACATCTGAGGGACCGAGGGCTGGCTATTGTGCTTAGACGGGGTTGATAAGGGTGTCCCCGGCAAACTGCCGGTCTGTGAGTAGAGATGAGCGTTGTTCTACTCGAACTGTTCGCCAATCTCAAATTCGAGCTGTTTTGGGCGGTGTTCGAGCCGGTCGGCGAACACGAACAATTTGAGAAAAATTCGGCTGTTCGAGGTTATGTTCGATAACTGTTCGTGCACCAAAATCATAACTGGATTTTTTCTCAGTAATGATGAAAATTAATGTTAATACGCAGTTTGAGTGTACAGCGGGGCGGGGGGAGGGGCAGGGGATGGATCTCTGCAGGAACAATGAAGATCTCCATTTTTTTTTCTCTTTCCCGCATTTGCAGTGGGGAGGTGCAATCTGTCAGCCTATCAGCAGCGCACACACGGAGCGAAGTGCTTTTTTTCACACAAGCAAGGGCATGTGTGATTGGCAGTGTATGTCACATGTCCTTGCCCTATAAGACCAAGCCATTTTCCCCGTCGCCACCATTTTCTCACTGCTGCAGCTGCGTGTTAGACGGCACCGCTGTTGCTGTGTGCGCTATACCTTGTTAATTTCAAGCCAATTTTCGCACAAATATACAGATAGCTTGGGAGTAGGGAATAGTTGTGATTGCAGTCCTTTTAAGGACTAGGTTACAGCATTTCCTACGACTTTTATCAGGCAGGTCTGTGCTCTTAAATAGATAGATTGTGGGAGTAAAGACTAATTGTAATTGGAGTCCTTTTCAGGACTAGGTTACATCAGTTCCTATCAGTTTTTGCCAGGCAGGTCTGTGCCAGTGCTGTGCAAGTTTTTTTCACAGCATTTGGCTGAATCTAGCAAAGCTAATCCTTTTTGGCCTATTGCAGAGTGTGTTAGTCAGTGGAGTAGCCTATCTGTGTTGCAAGATATACCACCTGTGTATAGAATACCAATTTTTTTACTGCACCTAGTGAAGTAAAATCTTTTGGGCATAGCATCATTCTATTAGTCCATCTATACTGACCTCCATCAGGTTGCAAACTGAATATAATTTTTTTCTGCATCTAGCTCTGAAAAAATATTTGGGCTTCTAGCAGTGTGTGGGACTTGTTCTATTAGTCCTTCTATACTGACCTCCAGCAGGTTGCAAATTGAATATAATTTTTTTCTGCATCTAGCTCTGAAAAAATATTTGGGCTTCTAGCGGTGTGTGGGACTTGGTCTATTAGTCCATCTATACTGACCTCCATCAGGTTGCAAATTAAAAATAATTTTTTTCTGCATCTAGCTCTGAAAAAATATTTGGGCTTCTAGCAGTGTGTGGGACTTGGTCTATTAGTCCATCTATACTGACCTCCATCAGGTTGCAAATTAAAAATAATTTTTTTCTTCATTTATCTCTGAAAAAATATTTGGGCTTCTAGCAACGTGTGGGACTTGTTCTATTAGTCCATCTATACTGACCTCCATCAGGTTGCAAATTAAAAATAATTTTTTTCTGCATCTAGCTCTGAAAAAATATTTGGGCTTCTAGCAGTGTGTGGGACTTGGTCTATTAGTCCATCTATACTGACCTCCATCAGGTTGCAAATTAAAAATAATTTTTTTCTGCATCTAGCTCTGAAAAAATATTTGGGCTTCTAGCAGTGTGTGGGACTTGTTCTATTAGTCCTTCTATACTGACCTCCAGCAGGTTGCAAATTGAATATAATTTTTTTCTGCATCTAGCTCTGAAAAAATATTTGGGCTTCTAGCGGTGTGTGGGACTTGGTCTATTAGTCCATCTATACTGACCTCCATCAGGTTGCAAATTAAAAATAATTTTTTTCTGCATCTAGCTCTGAAAAAATATTTGGGCTTCTAGCGGTGTGTGGGACTTGGTCTATTAGTCCATCTATACTGACCTCCAGCAGGTTGCAAATTAAAAATAATTTTTTTCTGCATCTAGCTCTGAAAAAATATTTGGGCTTCTAGCAGTGTGTGGGACTTGGTCTATTAGTCCATCTATACTGACCTCCATCAGGTTGCAAATTGAATAAAAAAATTTTCTGCATCTAGCTCTGAAAAAATATTTGGGCTTCTAGCGGTGTGTGGGACTTGGTCTATTAGTCCATCTATACTGACCTCCATCAGGTTGCAAATTAAAAATAATTTTTTTCTGCATCTAACCCAGCCAATAGTTTTGGCCTAATACCACAGTTTGGCCACTCAGCTCTGCTCGGTTACCATCCATTGTTTTTTTGTGCAAACAACTCCAGAGTTGTGAATTAGTTAACCACCAAAATGAGTGGAAAAAGGCCTGCTGCTGGTGGAAAGGGGAATAGGCGTGTTGGGAAGGGGAAAAAAGGTTGTGTCCGTGGGGTAGGTGCAGAAGAAAGACCATCTTCCAGCCAAACTAAAATGTCTACTTCTTTTAGCGGACAATGTGATAAGATCCCTTTCTTACGGCCACGCCAATCGCTACAAATTCCAGATGAGGCACAAAAACAGCAGGTGCTTCAACGGATATCAAGTGCTCCTTTAAGTGGGCTCTCCTCCACATCAACTTCAACATCACAAATACTCCAGTCCTCAAAGGTGTCACCCAAATCGCACTTGCTTCCTCACAGCTCCCAAATCTCCAGCTGCCCGTCTGAGTATGAGGTAGAACAGATGGTTGAGTCTGCAGAGCTGTTTACTCATACTATAGCCTGGGAATCAGAGGTCGACTCCAGCGCTTCTGTGAATCCAGACGAGGAAATGATCTACACTGATGCCCAGAATCTTTATGAGTCGGATCCAGGACCAGACGCAGAAGGTTCTGACCATAATGTAGACCCTCATTCCCAAACTGTAACTCCTGTTGGTGGAGACAATGAGGAAGACGATGATAAGACTCAAATACCTGATTGGAGCGACAACTTTAGTTTTTTGTCAGGGCAGGAACAGGTTGGCTCTGAGGACGACGGGTGTGATAACGCACAGGGTGATGATGATGAGGTCGGAGATCCCACTTACTGTCAACCCACAGTCAGCCAAGAGATGAGGTCAGCAGAGGAGGTGGAGGAAGATGCTAGTGACGACGAGGTCAGGTTGCGCCTTCCTGGACAGAGACGTAGTACTGGAAGCACGTCAACAACTGCATCCTCAAACACAACTCTGCCTCTCACCACAAGTCGTGGTGGCTCTTCAGGTCGCATGGGTGCTAAGCCTTGCATAGCCTGGGCATTTTTTCAGATCGATAAAGATGACCCAACTCGTGTTATCTGTAACATTTGTCAGCAAAAGCTAAGTAGAGGCCAAAAAATACATAGTTTGAGTACTTCATGCATGAACCGGCACATGGACATGAAGCATAAGTTGCAGTGGGAAGCTCAGTGTGCTACAATGCGGTCTAGCCGGCCGGGCCAACCACCGTCTGCCATATCTTGTGCATCCGCGGCCTCTTCATCCTCTGTGACTGGGGGGACAGCAGTCACACCTGTTTTGGGGCGCAGACCTGCCACCTCTTTACCCGCAACAGCCAGCGTGATTGGCAGGTCATCATTTTCTTTGGAGGTGGTAACACCAGCTGGTCTTGAGCGCTGTCCGACATCGATAGCACCACCTTTGGATCAAGGCAACCTAACATGTCCGCCTGCATCTTCCTCACAGACCGGCAGTTTGCCGGGGACACCCTTATCAACCCCGTCTAAGCACAATAGCCAGCCCTCGGTCCCTCAGATGTGGACAAGTAAAAGACCATTTCCTCCTAGCCATGAGAAAGCTAAGAGGTTGAATTTCACCATCTGCAAGCTCTTGGCTACAGAAATGCTGCCTTTCCGCCTGGTGGACACAGAGGATTTTCGAGACCTTATGTCCGTCGCAGTGCCCCAGTACCAGATGCCCAGTCGGCACTACTTCTCAAAGAAAGGTGTGCCTGCGCTCCACCAGCATGTCGCACACAACATCACCGCTTCTTTGAGAAACTCTGTGTGTGACAGGGTGCATTTCACCACAGACACTTGGACGAGTAGGCATGGACAGGGGCGTTACATGTCGCTGACTGGGCACTGGGTAACTATGGTGACAGCAGGACAAGGGGCTGCTGTCCAAGTCTTGCCGTCCCCACGAGTTGTGCGTCAATCCTCTTTATGTCATTTTTCCTCCACTGCTTCTGCCTCCTCAACCTCCTCTCGGTCTTCCACCTGCACCCAAAGCCTGTCTGGTCATGCCACAAGCTTTCTAACTGCGCAGAAGGGATCCTGCACACCTCCTTACTATGCTGGCAGTAGGGCTCAACGTCATCAGGCGGTTTTTACATTGAAATGTCTGGGAAATGTGAGTCACACAGCTGAGGAGTTGTGGTCAGCTCTGGAGAACCAATTTCATGAATGGTTGTCTCCACTGGACCTGAAACCAGGGAAGGCCGTGTGCGACAATGCTGCAAACCTGGGTGCGGCCCTTCGCCGGGGCAATGTCACACACGTGCCTTGTATGGCTCACGTGTTGAACCTGGTTGTCCAGCAATTTTTAGCCCACTATCCCAGACTAGATGGCCTTCTGCAGAGGGCACGGTCGCTGTGTGCTCACTTCCGCCGTTCGCATCCCGCAGCTCAGCGACTTACATCTCTACAGAAGTCGTTGGGCCTGCCACTTCACCGGCTAAAATGCGATGTGCCTACCCGGTGGAATTCAACTCTGCACATGTTGCAGCGACTGTGGCAGCACCGACAAGCCCTGGTGCAATACGTTCTGACGTATAGCCTGGGCCAACGAGATTCAGAGGTGGGGCAAATCACGCTGGAGGAGTGGTCTCAGATCAGGGACCTATGCACCCTTCTGCACAGTTTTGAAATGGCGACGAAGATGTTTAGTGCTGACGATGCCATTATCAGCATGACTATTCCGGTGATTTACATGCTGGAGCACATGTTAAACAGAATTCGGAGTCAGGTGGTGGCACAAGAGGAGGTGGAGGAAGTAGAGGAGGAGGAGTTGTATGCGGAAGGGCTAACATCTGCAAGGTCCAGACGGTCGGCAGCACCAGGGCGGCAGGCATGTGAGGGTGGGGGAGATGATTTTACCAGGGCGCATGGTAGCAGCCAAACTAGTGAGGAAGGTGCAGGAGCCCAGGAAGAAGTGGAGGACGAACTGATGGAAGACTCATCAGATGAGGGAGACCTTGATCACATTTCTGTTGTGCGAGGTTGGGGGGAGAGGACAGAGGAAGGAAGCATGATTGTTACCTCGCCACCAACACAACAGGGACTTGGTGCTCCTGGATGCGCAACACACATGAGTGCCTTCTTGCTGCACTACCTGCAACATGACCCTCGAATTGTGAGAATTAGAAATAATCCTGACTACTGGGTTGCCACACTGTTAGATCCCCGGTACAAAAGTAAATTTGCAGAAATTATTCCTGCCATAGAAAGGGATGCACGCATGCAGGAGTATCAGCAGAGACTGTTGCAGAATCTTACATGTGCTTTTCCACAAAATACCAGTGGTGCACTTAGTGAATCTCACAGTTCCAACTTGCCAACCGTGGTCTGTATGGAATTGTTCAATAAAGGGCCCAAAATTAAGATAACATAGATGGGAGAGGTCTCTATGAATAGGAATTCCTAAGTATTTGATACCCTGTGAGGGCCAGGCAAAGGGAAAGTTGGACTGGATGGAATCCTATATGGATTTAGGGAGGGAGACATCGAGGGCCTCAGACTTCGCTGCATTGATTTTAAAATTTTACCATGTAACAAAGTGATCTATTTCAGCCATAACAGCAGGGATGGATATATGTGATTGAGTGATATATACTAGGACATCATCAGCAAATAGAGAGCACTTGTACTCGGTGCCTCCCACCTCAATCCACCTAATATTGGGGTTATGGCGAATTGATGAGAGCAGGTGCTCCGTCACTAGGATGTATAAGAGAGGGGACAGAGGACATCCCTGCCTTGTCCCATTGGTGATTGTGAAAGGTGATGAAAATGTTCTGACGCACCCCCTGGGCCTTGGGACACCCGGAGCCGGACCCTTTTTGGTGGATGCTGGTGGTTGTAGTCTTCGTGGCGGCGATCCGGTTCCGTGGCTCAGGGCGGTCAAACCAGTGGCGGAACTATTTATGTGGTTTTGATGTTTAAATGTCCGACTACGCCACCCGTGGATTGCGGTCAGAGTGAACCGCCGCTACAGGGCAGACCGCTAAGGCTGGTGTTGTGGGTGCAGCAGAGCGTAGCATAACTCCCCACGGGAGGAGTATAGCCTCAGGGCAGTGTATGCGGAGGATGGGGGTGATGGTGCAGGGCAGCAGCAGTAACGACACGGAGTCAGTGATGCAGTTCAGGGCCTTTACTCACAGTTCTTATTATCCAGACCACGTCTGCAGGTAACGGCTGCCCACGTCGTACTGTGCTCACCAGGTGAGGGGCTCAGACAACTCCCAGATAACTTTGGAGCGCTTCACAGGACCCCCTTTGTGTGTCCTTTGTCTGGCCTTTCTTACCAACACTTCTGTCCGGCTGCCTCGGGCCTCCTCTTGGTAAACTTGGCGCCAGTTTCCCTGACCCTATGTGGTGCCTTCCTAGCGGGTGGAGCAAGGGGCTGCGCCACATAAAATGTCAGAGCCTCCGGTTTCTAGCTGAGGGTCGTTTCCTGCCTCCACTAGTTCCCCCTTTGGCCTGACCCCTCCACGCAGGTGGATTCGGGCGTGCGGTGGCGACTCGCCCGTCCGCACCCCTGGGATCCCTTCATTCCTCGTTCCTGGAGCCTTCTCCGCTCCTCTTCCTTCCTTCTCCCTCTTGCAGGCCTGGGCCTCTGTTACTAGGCCCGCCTCCGGAGCAGAGCTCATGCAGAGCCCCTGCTCCCTGCCACTTCTGCTCAGACTTCTCTGCACTGAACTAAGATGGTGCCCACCTTTTATACTCCCTTCTCAATGCACCCAGGAACTGCTTCCTCCCTGCTCCTGCACTGCAGGGTTCCCCTTCCTCAGTGTTCCCTCCCCCCACTCCAGCCAGGGACAGGGACTGTCGTGCCCATCTCAGGGGCATATTGGTCGCCCTGCCCCACGGCAATGTGGTGTAATGCATGCAGGTGTCGGGTCCTGATCCACACTCCATCCTTATCTGAGAGTGAGATATCACACCTCTGGGTGAGGTGCAATACGTCTGTAGCAACCGAGCCCTCGGTGCTACAGTTCCATTTATCTTCAGCCTAGGTGACGTATTGTGATACAGGGCCGTGATTTTGGCTATAAAAGGGTCCCCTAGACCCCTACCCCAAGCTTTTTAAGAGAATCATATATGGCGTGCCAGGAGACTCTATGGAATGCTTTCTCAGCATCCAACGAGAGTATCTACTTACAAATTTTTAACTGCATCTAGCCCAGGAAATACTTTGTGCCTAGTAGCAGTGTCTGCTAGTCAGCGGATTATCCCGGCTGTTAAGCAAGCTACACCACCTGTAGTTTGGACACTTAATTTTTTCAAAGGAAATGCTTCGGGACCACGGGATACTTAGTGAAGAGCATCAGGAGGCACTCCAAGGCATAGGGGCTGGGACTGGCAGTAGGATGCCTTGCGGTGGACAGCCGAGCTCGATCCTTATAAAAGCTTTTTAACTGCAGCAGCTTTAGTGGACGCTACTGGAGCTGGAATTACGCGGCTGCTGGCATGAGACTTGCCCTCCAATAGATCCTTGTAAATGGATTTAAAGTGTATTCATTCAAATTAGAGGGACAATTTAAATTAAAAAGCTTAGAGCTGCCTCCACCACAGGGGGGCTCTCTCGACCCACCAGCGGACAGGCACCAGTATTGGGAGAGGGGGGCTGGCCGTCAGGGTTCACCGCGGCTCTGGCACAAACCCGGCGACACGGAGGTGGCACGGGCAGGAGCGGAGTGGCCGTCTCGGCTTCTCACTTTTTGGATTTTAGAAGGGCATGACATGCCTATATCTGTGTCTCCCCCTCCTTTTACTCCTCCACCTCTTTTCTTTTCGCATGACTATATGTACTTGTCACTTTTCCATGTGTTAGTTGTGTCTTCTGAGCAGTTTGTCAGCTTTTGGACACCTTTGAAGGTGTTTTCTATGTGTTTCTATGTGTTTTTGTTTGCCTGCCATTGGTTTTAACGGTGTTCGAAGGTGTTCGACGAACAGTTCGACGAACAGTTCGGCGAACACACGGGTGTTCGACGAACCGAACCGAACTCGAACACTACGGGGGTGGCTCAACAATATCTGTGAGGAAGATGCAGGCGGACATGTTAGGTTGCCTTGATCCAAAGGTGGTGCTATCGGTGTCGGACAGCGCTCAACACCAGCTGGTGTTACCACCTCCAAAGAAAATGATGACCTGCCAATCACGCTGGCTGTTGCGGGTAAAGAGGTGGCAGGTCTGCGCCCCAAAACAGGTGTGACTGCTGTCCCCCCAGTCACAGAGGATGAAGAGGCCGCGGATGCACAAGATATGGCAGACGGTGGTTGGCCCGGCCGGCTAGGCCTCATTGTAGCACACTGAGCTTCCCACTGCAACTTATGCTTCATGTCCATGTGCCGGTTCATGCATGAAGTACTCAAACTATGTATTTTTTGGCCTCTACTTAGCTTTTGCTGACAAATGTTACAGATAACACGAGTTGGGTCATCTTTATCGATCTGAAAAAATGCCCAGGCTATGCAAGGCTTAGCACCCATGCGACCTGAAGAGCCACCACGACTTGTGGTGAGAGGCAGAGTTGTGTTTGAGGATGCAGTTGTTGACGTGCTTCCAGTACTACGTCTCTGTCCAGGAAGGCGCAACCTGACCTCGTCGTCACTAGCATCTTCCTCCACCTCCTCTGCTGACCTCATCTCTTGGCTGACTGTGGGTTGACAGTAAGTGGGATCTCCAACCTCATCATCATCACCCTGTGCGTTATCACACCCGTCGTCCTCAGAGCCAACCTGTTCCTGCCCTGACAAAAAACTAAAGTTGTCGCTCCAATCAGGTATTTGAGTCTCATCATCGTCTTCCTCATTGTCTCCACCAACAGGAGTTACAGTTTGGGAATGAGGGTCTACATTATGGTCAGAACCTTCTGTGTCTGGTCCTGGATCCGACTCATAAAGATTCTGGGCATCAGTGCAGATCATTTCCTCGTCTGGATTCACAGAAGCGCTGGAGTCGACCTCTGATTCCCAGGCTATAGTATGAGTAAACAGCTCTGCAGACTCAACCATCTGTTCTACCTCATACTCAGACGGGCAGCTGGAGATTTGGGAGCTGTGAGGAAGCAAGTGCGATTGGGGTGACACCTTTGAGGACTGGAGTATTTGTGATGTTGAAGTTGATGTGGAGGAGAGCCCACTTAAAGGAGCACTTGATATCCGTTGAAGCACCTGCTGTTTTTGTGCCTCATCTGGAATTTGAAGCGATTGGCGTGGCCGTAAGAAAGGGATCTTATCACATTGTCCGCTAAAAGAAGTAGACATTTTAGTTTGGCTGGAAGATGGTCTTTCTTCTGCAGATGTTACTGTTGCTTTAACACCTACCCCACGGACACAACCTTTTTTCCCCTTCCCAACACACCTATTCCCCTTTCCACCAGCAGCAGGCCTTTTTCCACTCATTTTGGTGGTTAACTAATTCACAACTCTGGAGTTGTTTGCACAAAAAAACAATGGATGGGAACCGAGCAGAGCTGAGTGGCCAAACTGTAGTATTAGGCCAAAACTATTGGCTGGGTTAGATGCAGAAAAAAATTATATTCAATTTGCAACCTGATGGAGGTCAGTATAGATGGACTAATAGAACAAGTCCCACACACAGCTAGAAGCCCAAATATTTTTTCAGAGGTAGATGCAGAAAAATTTTTTATTCAGTTTGCAACCTGATGGAGGTCTGTATAGATGGACTAATAGAGAAAGTCCCACACACTGCTAGAAGCCCAAATATTTTTTCAGAGCTAGATGCAGACAAAAAATTATTTTGAATTTGCAACCTGATGGAGGTCATTATAGGTGGACTAATAGAGAAAGTCCCACACACTGCTAGAAGGCCAAATATTTTTTCAGAGCTAGATGCAGATAAAAATTATTTTTAATTTGCAACCTGATGGACGTCAGTATAGATGGACTAATAGAGAAAGTCCCACACACTGCTAGAAGGCCAAATATTTTTTCAGAGCTAGATGCAGATAAAAATTATATTCAATTTGCAACCTGATGGAGGTCAGTATAGATGGAGTAATAGAACAAGTCCCACACACAGCTAGAAGCCCAAATATTTTTTCAGAGGTAGATGCAGATAAAAATTATTTTTAATTTGCAACCTGATGGAGGTCAGTATAGATGGACTAATAGAGAAAGTCCCACACACTGCTAGAAGGCCAAATATTTTTTCAGAGCTAGATGCAGATAAAAATTATATTCAATTTGCAACCTGATGGAGGTCAGTATAGATGGACTAATACAACAAGTCCCACACACAGCTAGAAGCCCAATATTTTTTCAGAGGTAGATGTAGAAAAAAATATATTCAGTTTGCAACCTGATGGAGGTCTGTATAGATGGATTAATAGAACAAGTCCCACACACAGCTAGAAGCCCAATATTTTTTCAGAGGTAGATGCAGAAAAAAATATATTCAGTTTGCAACCTGATGGAGGTCAGTATAGATGGACTAATACAGCAAGTCCCACACACAGCTAGAAGCCCAATATTTTTTCAGAGCTAGATGCAGAAAAAAATTATATTCAATTTGCAACCTGATGGAGGTCAGTATAGATGGACTAATAGAATGATGCTATGCCCAAAAGATTTTACTTCACTAGGTGCAGTAAAAAAATTGGTATTCTATACACAGGTGGTATATCTTGCAACACAGATAGGCTACTCCACTGACTAACACACTCTGCAATAGGCCAAAAAGGATTAGCTTTGCTAGATTCAGCCAAATGCTGTGAAAAAAACTTGCACAGCACTGGCACAGACCTGCCTGGCAAAAACTGATAGGAACTGATGTAACCTAGTCCTGAAAAGGACTGCAATTACAATTAGTCTTTACTCCCACAATCTATCTATTTAAGAGCACAGACCTGCCTGATAAAAGTCGTAGGAAATGCTGTAACCTAGTCCTTAAAAGGACTGCAATCACAACTATTCCCTACTCCCAAGCTATCTGTAGATTTGTGCGAAAATTGGCTTGAAATTAACAAGGTATAGCGCACACAGCAACAGCGGTGCCGTCTAACACGCAGCTGCAGCAGTGAGAAAATGGTGGCGACGGGGAAAATGGCTGGGTCTTATAGGGCAAGGACATGTGACATACACTGCCAATGACACATGCCCTTGCTTGTGTGAAAAAAAGCACTTCGCTCCGTGTGTGCGCTGCTGATAGGCTGACAGATTGCACCTCCCCACTGTAAATGCGGGAAAGAGAAAAAAAAATGGAGATCTTCATTGTTCCTGCAGAGATCCATCCCCTGCCCCTCCCCCCACCCCGCTGTACACTCAAACTGCGTATTAACATTAATTTTCATCATTACTGAGAAAAAATCCAGTTATGATTTTGGTGCACAAACAGTTATCGAACATAACCTCGAACAGCCGAATTTTTCTCAAATTGTTCGTGTTCGCCGAACGGCTCGAACACCGCCCAAAACAGCTCGAATTTGAGATTGGCGCACAGTTCGAGTATAACAACGCTCATCTCTAGTCCTGGCGCGATGACTTCACCACACCGGTCTGCCTGGGACCTGCCATTGTGTTGTGTTTTTCTTTTTTTTTCTTTTAAAATTGTGTGATGGCCTTTATGTGTGGGGGCCTGCATAAATAGTGGGGGCTACTAAGGGAGCACTCATAAATAAAGAGGGCTACCATGGTTCCCCACAGAAATAGCAGGGGTTATTAATGTGGTCCCCATAAATAGGGAGGGCTATTAAATAGGGCCACAAATAGGGGGGGCTACAAAGGAGGTCCCTAAAACATAGTGGTGGGCTCTCAGTGTGCGGGCTACTAAAGAGACCATAATACAGAGTGGGTGCTACCTAGGGGGACATGAGAGTGGGGGGCTACTGAGGGGGCCATCATACAGTGTGGGAGCTACTGAGGGGGCCATCATACAGTGTGGGAGCTACTGAGGGGGCCATCATACAGTGTGGGAGCTACTGAGGGGGCCATCATACAGTGTGGGAGCTACTGAGGGGGCCATCATACAGTGTGGGAGCTACTGAGGGGGCCATCATACAGTGTGGGAGCTACTGAGGGGGCCATCATACAGTGTGGGAACTACTGAGGGGGCCATCATACAGTGCGGGAACTACTGAGGGGGCCATCATACAGTGCGGGAACTACTGAGGGGGCCATCATACAGTGCGGGAACTACTGTGGAAAATATCATACTCTGTTGGGACTACTGTGAGGGCCATCATACAGTGAAGGGTCCATCATACAGTGTAGGAGCTAATATGGGGCCATCATACTGCATGGGGAGCATGATACAGTGTGGGGGCTACTAAGGGGCGATTGTACAGAGTGGCGGCATCATAGAGTTTGGGGGGCACTATACTGTCTATAGGAGAGCATCATACTGTGCAGACTGGAGCTGTACAGGGGGGAGACTCTGGACTTTATTAAATGTTAATTGGCCACTTGTTATAGGGGCACTCAGGGTATTGTGACTGTCAAAGGGACACACAGAGGTCATTATTACTTTCTAGGGTGCAAAATGTGGACACCGTTTTCTAAAATGTACACAGTACGTGCCAGAAGCACAACCATGCCACTGACCCGAACTATCAATCATCAGGAATGAACTGCCACCAGGCAAGAGGGGAGCGATAAATGTTTCTATTTGGTGACTTATTAATAGTAATTAAAATGTATAATTATTAGGCAAAAGCCCGCTGAAGTGCTATTGTCCTGAGACAACTTTTAATTCATCTAAAACTATTGAATGGGGAGTAAGAGAAAGTGAGGAGGGAGATGCAGCTGCAGTATTTGTGTCTGTGAGGCTTCAAGTGGCAAGGGGAGGGGAAACAGAAGCTGTGAGAACTCTGATTGGCTGAGCATGGCACCAGGACAGCCCCACCCACTAATCAGGCACACAGAGAATGTGCAGTGATGTCAGCACACAGTGATGTCAACTGCAGGAAAACCAATGAGAAACAACTCTAGAAATTCTCTTTATTGATTGTCACCCTCAACATTGTTACATTTTACAGAATTGTCAGTTTGCATTAGTCTTGGAACCCCTAAAAATGATTTTTTTTGTGTTATAAAAAGAAATGTTTAGCTGATGACAGGGAGGCTGTTGTCGTCCTCTTCGGAGAAGTGGTGGAAGCCTTTAGCGCAGCTGATACTGATTTTACTCTCTGGATTTGGCATTGACGGGGCATCCGGACAAGCACTTGGAGTGGCACAACCTTGAAAGGAAATGGTGTTCCATGCTTCTGAAAAAAAAAAAAATTCAAAAAACACTCAATTTCTCATTGGTCAAATCGGTCATCCTTTGACTTACTGGAAATGAATGACGCTGAGCTGCAATACCAGACACAAGCCACAAACAAGAGTGGCGCTGTTTCTATGTTAATTGCATAACAGTCTTAGAGTTGCCTTCAACGTCTACACATGTGGATATTTCTTTGCCATTTTAATTTAGTTAGCTAGGAACTTGTTTTTAGGCATTATTGAGCAATACCCAGCATGGCTTGTTATGCCCACATTGGCACAGTGCCATACCCCTTGGCATTGTACTGCCAGATAGGAGAATTATGAATAATGTATTAATTTGTATTGTTTATATAGTGCTGAAATATTTTGCAACACTTTTTTCTTTTACATTGACAAGCCTCATTATCCCGTAAATTCCACTCAATCAGGAAAGTGGTGTAGTCAGAAGACACCAATATGTACAGGAGAAGAGGCAAGCTCCACCTAGATGCCATCCTTGGTTGGATTTGGACCCATGACACAGGACAGAGCATACATTTTTAGTGATTGATTCAGGCTTCTCTCCTAGTTGTCTACTGCCTACTCTTGCGGTCTACTCACTCAGTTACTGCATGTCAGTTCCTCACTCTCAGGATTCACTCTCGCTGTCTGTTGTGGCAACATTCTTCACACTGAGGCATAAGCATATAGACTCCCTCTGGTGTGGCAACTTCTCGTCCTTTGTGGTAAACTAACCTTTGCCCTATTCACCCAGGAAAAATCTCTCTGCTCCCTTCTGTGGTTGCTACCCTTGCCTTTCTCATAGCACTATCTAATGCCAACTTGTCTGGGACAAAGTACAAGAACAGCAGGACAGGCTGACGCTCTGTACATGCTATCCTATGGCTCCCACTAAGCCTTGGGTTAGCAGGTACACTTTAATGGTGAGTGCTACTCACTCCCACTTCCTATCTAGCTGTGATGCAGACAGTTTCTGCTGGACTGCACAGCTTTTGCCTCTGCAGCATGTGTTTCTGACTTCTACTGGAGGGAAACAGGAACCTTTTACAGTCTCTGCGATGATATCAGGCGCTTGTGTGCACTTATTAGGAATTAAGTGCTGATGTCGTCGCATCTACGCATTCCTCCCGAAATGCCTGCACAATCCACAGGTATAACAACAACATTATATAGGTAATATTGTTTGTTCATAACTATATAGGGCCTAATAACACATTAGCATCTTACACAGCAGGCGTAACATATCTATATATCTATATACACACAGTATATACTGTAAAACATGGCATGGGACATAACATAATAATGCAACTTTGACATTTACCACCCTCCCACAGGGAAAAGACCCAAAACAATTCAAACAGGTTATCTTTACCTCCTAATCTTAAGTAACCTGAAAATTTGATGCACATGACTTCTAGACCGGTACACAGGGTCTGATTTTTTGGTGTACATCCACCCTTTCCTTCCTGCAAGCAGAAGGGACATTTCAACCCGTTCTTTGTCAAGTTCCGTGAAGCAACTGAAAGATAAGACGTGATCAGTGCGTGATTTATAGATCTATGTAGAAAAAAAAAAAGCAATAATGTACAAATGTATCTAGCTATCATCTATCTTATCTATTATCTATCAGCTATCATCCATCAATTATCTATCTATCATCTATCTTGCCTCTCATCTATCTCTATCTTATCTATTAGCCATCAGCTATCATCCATCTATTATCTGTCAGTTATCATCCATCTATCATCTCTCATCTCTCTCATCTATTATCTACCATCTATCTTATTTATCAGCTTTCATCTATTATCTATCATCTATCATCTATCACAATGGTGACCGCTCCTTTATACTCACCCTGTGGAATGTTAATGTTACAATGGTCTGATTTGCAGCATCTGCCTTCCGATGCCATATGTACGTCATTTAATGTGAATGAATAGGAAAGGTTGCAAATCCCGGGAAATCCGCAGAATTTTTGAGACTTCTTTACATTCATCGTTTCTAACGATGCATCAAGTGAAAATGTGATGTTAGTATCAGATAAATTTGTCATATTAGTAATATCTCCATTGTTATATCAGACCTAAGCTAAGCCCCACCTCATTTCTCAAACCGTCTGATTTTTTTCACAGTTGTGTATCTTAAAGCTTCATGTTCGTGATGAAAAACCTCCTCCTTAAAGGGGTTATCACCATCTTCCTAAATGGGTATTTTCGGATAGTTCTTGTAAATTCAAGCAATTTTCCAATTTACTGCTTGTTAAAATTTTCAACTGTTCTTGAGATATTAACACTTTTTTACTTTGTTTACAGCTTGTTGCCTTGGAGACAGACCACCACTGCTTGACTGCAGAAATGCACAGTGCTTACAAGCTTTTTTCTATTGAGATTGTAATCAGTTTAAAAGGCGAGAAGGCTCTCTGGAGCACGCTATTGACTCCTAATCCTCACTAGCTCATGCGCAGTGCTTACAAGCTAGACAGCAGTGGTGATCGGTCTCCTAGGCAATGAGCTGTAAACAAAAGAAAAATGTTAATATCTCAGGAACGGTTGCAAATTTTGAACAGCAGTAAATTGCAAAAGTGCTTGTTTTTACAAGCTCTATCCGACAATACCCATCTCTAAAGTTAGGAAAAACCCTTTAAAAGGATAACAAATCATTAAAAAGGATTTTCTTAGCCAGAATTTTCACATATCACCTGATTACCAAGGACATAACTTCAGAAACTTGTAACTGACTGACCCAAGTCCATCAGAAATGGAGACATAGTTACTGCTAGGCTTAATAGAAGAGGGTGTCCTAAAACAGGATAATTTTATGGAAACAATCTATAGATATTTGTACAGAATTTGATCTGGAAAACTATACTGATATTTAAAGGGACAATCTAGTCTCTGAAGCTTCACTGGCCTTCAATCAAAAGGCTGTGTGTCAAGCAGTTGAAACCATTGGTACTGCTGGGAATACTGTAGGCAACTGCCTGTTTATCCTGCAGTGGCCACTCGAGGAGAAATGTGGTAGTACATGGTGTCATTTCAAATGATGACCATGCTGTGCAAAGTCCGCCAGGGTCCTCCAAGATGGAGTTTGAGGTTTACAGTGGATTTCGCCACTGCCCGACAAAAGGTGGGACTATTTTTACAAATGACGATCCCCTATTGATGGCATTCATAAGGATGGCTGTAGCTTAAGGTGAAGCTGGACTAGTTGTATCTGTAGATATAGATAACAACTGTCACTTTCAGAACTGAGCCATTGTTATACACCAACATAGCGCCACCTGATGGCTGCATTAGCAGAATGTGCCTATTCTTCATACGTATACGTAAACCATCTGAAATTGATTGGGTTCACAAACTTATTGGTCCCGCATAGCAATAAGTAATATACAGGGCATTTGCTAGCATGGAGATAGGAAACAAAGACTCTTTCTAGAGTACATTTAACCCCTTGAAGAAATTGACAATTTTATATTTAATAAAGTGAACTTATTGAAGATAAAAAAAACAATGCACTTGCAGATTTTTCTCTTGCGGCAGTGTCTCTCCCAGTAATAAAGGCTGGATGTTAGATATGTGGCTATCCAGTGTATTACAGTCTTCACTCCTCATGTCTCACAGAACTGCTTCTCTCCTGCACTTATTTTAAATTTTTGTGTTCCCCTCTTTGTCTAAAACCAGTTTTATCTGCTGTCCCCGAGACTCTAGATACTTGTCTCCCTGTCCACATTGTAGAAATCTGTGTACAATTCAGTCCCCTTATCTCTAATGGAGAGAATGAGAAAAAAAAAAAAAAGGAAGGAGAGAGCAGAAAGATGTCAGAACCAGGAACACAGATTAATTTCTAACATTTTTGCATAGAACTCAGCTGGATGAAGGCTTTACTCCGCAGCAGCAAAGTGGTAGACAATTTTTAATGACGATTTAGAAAGTTACCTAACTTTTTTTAGTGAGCAAATAATAAAAAAAAAAGTTGTGGTATCCCCCCCCCCCCCCCCCCCCATTGTCAATAATAGAACGGAGTTTACTTTAGTTCATTTTTTCAGAATATTTCCCATCTGATATCCACTTACTGTATGATATTTCGAACATGCTGCTCATACATGAAGTCACTGAGGGGTCGCACTCTGTCTTAGAGCCAGAGCATGTAGCTGCATTTTCCGCCATGCAGGTCTCACATATCAAGGAGGAAACTAAAATACATAATCCACTTATTACATAGAAATTACCTTCCACATCGACACAAATCAAGATGATTTGCTTAGCCTCTAGAACACCACTTTGCATGTTTTCATGCTCTGATAACAGATCGTGAATAATTTGATGATAGCCGGGGTCCAACCACTGGGATCTCCAACAGTCCCAAGTTTGGGGTGAGCATGAGTACAACACTCAGCTAGTTCCAAATAGAGTTGAGCAAAAAGTTGCCATGTTGGTGGTCCATCGCTACCAGACCAAAACGTTTGGAACCCCCTCCTACCTGCCGGAATCTTCAGCTCTTCTAATCAGTAGGCTTGGTTTGATATCATGAGTGAGTTACACCTCAATCAAGTCATGATTTTACTAATCAGAAGAGGTGCCAGTAGGTAGAAGTGGTTTCCAATTGCTCTGGTCGCAATGGTCTACCAATGTGGCCCCTGGATCAAGTTCCGGCAACTCTTTATCAACTCTAATGGCAACCCATTGGCACCCAACAAATCCCATTGTACGGGAATCCAATGGCCTCCGGAGTGATTGACGCCATGTTGGTAGCCTTTTAAATGCCGCAGTCACTCTTGACGGTGGAATTTAAGGGGTTCCCCACTTTTGTTTGGCATCGTAGTAGTTACTCTCCAGAGACAAAGGAATAAACAAGTTCTTAAGGTGACAGCGCACAAGTACCTTGGAAGTCACCAAAGGGTTAAAAAAGATTACCCGTTAATAAATTGGCCAATATTAACTTTCATAGAACTTTAGAAATGTTACAGGGTGCCATGCTCTTAAGTCAAGAACCATCCAGGTCAGATAAGAAAAGTCAATTTATACAACGCTTTTAAGCAACAATCCGTCCCCTTCATCAGGTGACTAACCATTTCACTACAGGAAGTTCATTATTACTAATTAGTCAGCACCTTGGCTTACTGACTCCACAGAACTGGTTGGGAGTTGATTACAACTTGATGTTAACTGGCCCTTAGGCCAAGCGTTGACCTCCTCGCCATGCCCCATCGTGGCCAAGGTGCTGGTAGTCACAACTTTCATGGGATGGAACCCCAAGAAGGATATGTGCACACAGATTTTTTTTTTTTTTTTTAAGTGTTTGAGTGGATCCACCCCAAAAATGCTTGAAACACTTCCTATTCATTTTTTACTGCAAACCTACTTAGCTGGTCAGATGTTCAGTATTTTTACCATATTTCTTTTGCTTCAGATTATGAAAAAAATCTGTAGCAAAATAAAAAAAAAAAAAAAAAAAAAAAAAGCAAAGTGGATAATAAACCTTCAAAAACACTCGAAAAGCTCTTTAGCAAACAAAAATTGCTCCAAAAACTCTAAGGAGCATTCCCTGACATGGTTTCCACTAGAAAAGTTGACCACCTTCTTGTGCACATAAAGGACACTGAGGTTGGCTCCTTATGAGAAGACCATAATTACCTAGAAATATCTAATTACAGAATAAGCCGCCTGCCCTGTTATACATACAAATAAGGTGCAGAACTGGCAGTATTACAATGTCCCCAGGGGCCTCAGATCAGAGCAGTCACTTCTCACCTGTGGTGATGAAGGTCCCACCATAGAGTATTACCAGAAGTGTCTTCATGGCAAGTGCAGACTCTGAATCTCAAATTTCCAGCTGGTGGTTCCTGATTGTATTTGTGTAAGTGACTGATAGTACACAACCGTCAATTATAAGGGTGTCTGCTGCATAGAATAGGCTGGGCCGCTCTCATTCCTGCCATGAGATCACTGACCTATGGTGCTCCTGGAGTTATGCAAATTTGGGGTATTTTTAGATCATAAAATGTCTTCAACCATCTATATTTAAAAAAAAAAAAAAAAAAAAAACCCACACACACGGGGGCCCCCTACAAGAGTAGAGGCCCATGCAGTTTCGGCTGGATGATAAGGAGATGGCAGCAGATGTGATCACTTCCCTTTCAAGTGTATGGGAGTAAGTGCTACTGTAGGGCGCTCCATAAGAATGCACACCCACATTGGGGCAATAAGTAACACCATTTTCCACGATTCAGTGCTCCACTTTGTACAGTAAGGCTTATTCTGACCATATGGGGACTCAATGCAACAAGATCCTTGCCAACAGTGTACCTTTAAAAGATACAGGAGGGACATAATGTGGAGTGGTTAGCTGCCCTCTTACACCCAACAGTATGATGCCCCTTACATCCCTATTCCTGATCTGGTCTCTACTACAAGACCTGAGAAGTTCCTTGAGTTTCTACCATCATGCATGTCAAACTCTGGCCTGCAGGGTGGTTTTATTTGACCCGTGACACCAGAGCCTACACCCCTATGTGGAGCTCCATTATTCTATATGGGAGGACTACTGGTTGGCCCCATTATATTGTATTCTGGTTGGCCCATGACTTTGTCCAAGTTTTTAATCTAGGCCCTGAGTTTGACATCCCTCACCCAGATGGGAGGGTGGAGTAGGGATTGTCAAGTCCTCTGCTCCTCCATTATATTTAGTGTCCTCAAGAGAAAGTTTGAACAAAGGGATACATCTCTTAACCATCCTCAATTTGGAGAGCACTCCATGGAGAGTAGGGTGGAAAGGGGAGAAGTGGCCATCCGAGAGAGGACTATTGATTAATCCTGGAAAGGGGTAGGATGTGGGTTTCAATGAGATTCCACAGATGGGATTTATGACTGCATTGCACATGTGAAACTGGTCTTATGTCAAGACTAAATGTAGATGAGAGTTGTATAATATATACTTAATTAGCAAAACAAGTCAGGCATCTCATTATGCAGAATCACAAGATAAAATCAATCTCGATCAAGTTAAAGAGAAACTGGTTTCAATTTCATGAGTCAATAGTACACATGATATAAAGTTTAGAGAAATCTGCTTCTTACTCCTTTATGGGTAAAAGTTATATGCAATCAAGACACTTTTCCATTACCAAGATAAAGGAAAGTCAGGCGGACGAATAAAAATCAGAAAGGGATCACACAATTCTCGGGCTGACAATACAGGCTGTCACGCCGGGGTCGGGCGAGCCAATGGTCCGCCCGTGCACTGCATTCTGATCCCCGTCCAATAAATATGGCGGTCTCACTCTTCCCAGAAAATAACAGTTCTCCATAGAACTTCATGAGCATCAACTAACTCATTTCAGGACACCTTGCAGCAAAATGACTGTCTACACCTAGCTCCTCCATAGACTCTAATAATAAGTTTTCACCCTTGGGTTGGGAGACTCAAAGCCAGTCTGTGCATTGCAGTCCATGAAGGTCTGCATGAGCGCTTACTCCTTTAGGTACAAATATTGTACAGATTACTGGAGTCATGAAGGAGCGGACCTGGCGAAATGTTGACTTTTATGCGCTTCGTTTAGACACACGCAAGACACGTTCGAATCCCAGACAACCCCTTTAGGATACTTGCTGCCAGTCCAGAAAGTTTTGGTCAGCAAAGCCAAAGATGACTGGCAAATCAAGCAATTGATAATTTTTTTGTGCATGGTTTAAGTCTAGGTCAATGCTGTATAATATTTAGAGAGCAGAATACACCAGGCAAAGTGTGAATCCAGCCTTAAAGAGTTCCTCCAGCCAACACTGAAAAGCAGCCCCAATTGGTGCCCTACAGCTTCATGGCTCTGGCATCCATGATGGTGCTGTGATGGCAAAGGAAGCCCAGTGGCACATCTGATCACTCCTGTGTTGTGAGTCCATAGTTCAGACTTGCCACTACTTTTTATACTAATGTGGCCACCAGTTTTGTTGTACGAGGACCAGAACACCAAGTTCTACAGAGAAAACAGCAAAATGCAAATGTCTGTTAACATACACACCTTGCTCAACTTCTGGACACAAATCAGACAGTACCTCGAACTTCAAAAATAATTCATAAATTAGATTTATTAAATCAAGTTAACAAAATATACAAAACCCTTCATAGAAAATTTAACAGTAAATATCAAAAATGCTCCTCCGACTTCAGTGGCCACAAAAATTTAATTACCCCCATCGCTCTAGATGAGAAGAGTCAGTCCCATGAGTCCTTCCTGCAGCAGCTAGCAAGGCCAAATGCATATATTTTTAGATACCATGAACCAATACCCCCAGAAGAAAAGGAAGATAGAGGACTTGGGACTTCAGACTCTTGCTCTCGCTTCGGATACAAGTTGCCACCACTTGTAGGTCCTTTCCATTGACGAGTTTTTGGCTTTGAGCCGTACGGCAAAACGACTCACTGGCACAACCCATAATGACAGTATTTTCTGAAAAGCAATCAAAAAAAAAAAAAAAAAAAAAAAGTTTAGTGCAATTCTGTCAAACATTTTCAAAGGAAGGTCCAAAGATACGCCTTCAGACCCACTAGATTGGTTAACCAATTTTTGGCATTTGCAGCATACATACAGTTCTGTTCACCTACCTGTGCCACTCTTTATCATGTACACTGCACAATAATCCTCATCTCCTGTACAATTTCTTACATTTGAGGGAAGACACTGGGTTGTACTATGGGCAAGACAGACTGGACACTGGACTGAGTTCTGTGATGCCTTTCTTGTGGTCACTGAAAAGCAAAGCAGTGTTATTTTTTTCTCCTTCATCCGACACCAACCTTGTTGCCTATTGTTTTTGCACTTGACGCCATGAGAAAAATAAAAATGGTATGTATGTGAATTAGTGAAGTGTGGTAGGCACATACTAAGAAAAGTAGAAATTCCAAAGCTTTGTGGGACTGGCCAACCATCTAGTATGTATGGGGGTCCTTCAGATTCTCTCCCAACAGATATTAGGGTCAGATTTTAAACATCTGATCCTTTTGTCTTCTCCTTAGGAGATAAGTTGCCACCAGAGGCGCTTGTCAGTGATGTACACTCCTCTACTGAACACAGGTATAAGAGGCTGTACCAGATGAAGGTCACCGATTGATCAGTTTCAAGAAGGAATTTTTTGTTGGTCATGTTTTGGCGTTGAGGTCCAGCCCTGTTTGCTGTAATGGAGCACGTGTTGTCTTAGGCAAGTGGAAAGGGTAGATCCTTGCACAATTTGACAGAGAGATAGATAGATATAGATATATATATATATATATATATAAAATCTCTCTCTCTCTCTTTGATCAAACATTACTCCAGGAAATTCAGAAAATAGGAAGTGTCCGAGTAGCCCACCCCTCACTAGACATTACATCCCCATCTAACATTAATGGTTTGAGTATGGGCTGCAATACAGGCAACCTGACACATGATTATACGACTCTTGAGTTGAGCCCATACTCTAACCACGGCATGCGAAGGGAAAGAAGTTGGTGGATGTAAAGATGTGCAAGCATCAAGCAGAAGACCCAACTTATTCCAAGACTCCGATACTCACAGGTCGGCTGCGGCGGGGTGCACGAGTCTTTATTGCAGCAAGTACTATTGGTTTCAGTGGACAGATAACTGGTCAGGCTTCCTAGTGTGTTACACTGCTCCTTAGCTCCACAATATCTATCGAAGGTAAATGTTTTCTGACCATCTAAATAAAAAAATAATTTCAAAGAAACATTTGAATGTAATGGTGCAGAGGAATTACAGTCAGGATCAAGCAAAGTCACAATGTAGTAACATGATAAACTGAGTCCACACTCCACCAGGGAGCAGCCTCCTCTCCCCCGCAGGAAGTCTCAGCCCCCAACCCCCCATAAAGAATGGAGCAGCGGTCCTACCTGTTGCCAATTGGGGAGGTCCCACCGAGTTAGCCATATTACAGATGTGTGATAAAGGGGCTTTCTGGTTTGGCCCCCCCATAGGCAACATTACTATAGTACCGACTAAGATAAGGTTAGGTCCGGCTGGAAGAGTCACACCCAATTGGAATTTCTTCAACATTGACTTGAGAGGCTTACTGATATGCTCCCCAGTTTACAAGCATCCTTTAGTCAGTACAGTTACATTGTGTGCCAAGGGGCTTGTAGAGCTAGCAAAAGGGCAAGTTATTGGTTATACATGTTCAGTCCATGGACATGTCACCATAGATACTTTTGGTAGCTTCTTTCAAGTAGCATGTGGACACAAGAGTTCACAAAATACTGGAGGCCAAGTCTCAGGTAACATTATGGCAAACCCTCCAGTGTCAATTGCAGCTCTCTGGAGGTTGCAGGAGGGAAAAAAAAAAAAAGTTTTCCCATCTATACAACCTTAAAATTTTGAAGTGTCCAATATTTTCATGGCTTAGAGAAGAGAGAAGAAACCATACATGGCTATCATAACTACCAAGTCAGATTGCTGCAGCAACCACACCTTAGGTCATGACCATTCCATGCCACCAACAACTCTTTCACACCATACTTAAGAAACCTAACCATTTGGAAGCACTATATGCCCAAGTGTTCTTTTTGGTTTTGCTTGGTGGGAGCCTTACCAAGATCTCCTGGAGGGGTCTACTATTTTGGAAGCATCTCCAGATATTCCAGGAGAGTTGGCATCACCATATTTGGACACACTGTTTAGGTTCTGCCTCCAACCCCAGGAACCACTCTAAGCCCCTTCAGCCCACAAGGCCAGGACAACTGGATACTAAAGTTATCTAGAGACACCTACCAGCAGTTGTCGTCTGGGTAATCGTGGACATACATAGTTCAGCTCCGATACAGGTAGTCACATTGCCATCACAGGAGGTAGCCACATTATTGGTGCATTCTATGCAGGAGAGGCTGAGCCCTTAAAATACGAGACAGGATGCACATTACACAATAGTCTCATACATGGTATATTTCTAGTACATTTTATAGAGCCATTTCCCTTGTCCAGGTCAGGGCAAATTGCATACTTGACCATGAGCTTGTGCAAGTTTGCATGGAGGATCTACAGTAACTTTTACAATGTTACAGATGAAGGACAAGTACATGTGCAAAATGATGCAAGTCCATAGGGTTGCATGAGGAATCACTGGAGCCTTAGTTTACCAAAAGAGTAGAAAAATTCATAAGAGTATCTTACCTGTAGAATATAAGCTGAACATGAACACAGCGAAGGTGATGAGGGTCTTCATGGTAATGAGAATTATACAACTCAATAGGACAACTCCCAGCTCCCTGCATTGGATCCTAGAAGAGAGGCAAACAACAAGTACGTTGTGTCCTAGCTAGAACATACATAGTTTATACTATCGGGATGAAAGTCTATAATCCACATCTCTGGTCAACGTGGATTTTTTTTTTTTTTTTGCTACGAAGAGACGTACCGGTCAGTAGACCAAAGACAAGTGGCAAGGTTATGTTGCAACAACCACACGTCAACAAAAATTAACATTTTTGAAGACCTAGGACGCATATCTAGCTGAAGTAGTCAGTGGTGGTGGTGTCCCTCCAGCAATCATATGTCCACCCCTGACATCATCATTATCCCCATACTGCTCACCTCACAAACTACTCCAACATCTCCTTCCTCTGCCGACCTTGGAATGAACGACACTGATTTATGGCAGAGGTGGACCCTCCAGCCAATTTATCAATCGTTACCAGCTGCATTGATGATTAATTAGGCTGGGGTTACGCAACATTTTTGTTGCGTGTCCAAAAAAAAAAAAAAAAAAAAAACATTTGTGCAAAGCCGAGTTCAGACAGCCATATGGAAAAACGGGCCACTCACATCCACAAGTGGCCAAAGTTTTGGCAAGTTTTCCAAACCCTGAAGACAATGTCGTTTTCCCATTGCTGCGCACTTTGCGAAACTTTCCGCCTGCAAAATATGTTGTGTGCACATACCCTTAAGAAATTTTTGAAAAACATCTCGTGAAAAAAAAAAGAAGTGCATCTTTGAAGCAGATACCAAAGGAAACCTCTCCAAACTAGGTGCCGTCCAACCAAAAAAACTGGAAGTCAACTTCAGGAGAAGATAAACTTCTCTGAAAACTTTTTAAAAAATAAGCGGCACCAAAAACTCATCATGGGAACGTAGCCTTATATGTTCACACATGTTGGGTTTTTCTGCATATTTTGCTGCAGATTTTTATGCAAATTTTCAATTTATACCAGCAAAGTCTATGAGAAACCAGAATTCTCTATTTCCACATCTTGTGTTTTTTTTTTTGCTGCGTATTTTGTGCCTTGGTTGTGTTCTTGGAAAATAGAGCATGACACTTCTTTCAGCATTTTTTCAGCGTTTTTTTTACCCATAGGAAGCAATGGGTGGTGAAAAAAAACGCTGAAAAAGCGCACCAAAAATGCAGGTAAATTTTTTTTCAGCGTTTTCTAAGCATTTTTGATGGCAAAATAGAATGGGGTTCTTTTTTTTTTTCAACATAACTTTATGTACATGCATAAATAGAGACAGAAGGACAGTGAAAAAAAAAAGCATCAAAAAACGCAGCAAAACCTGCAGATTTGCGCGGTATACGTGTGCATCCTTTTGTTCTATGTGGACGCAGCTTTGCTTTTTCCTGCAATTCCCCTGATTGCTGTAAGTTCCTGTTTGGTAAATAGTCGGTGTCTCCGGAGAATCAGTTCTGCGCTGGGATGGACTGAACAAACACCTGTTCTCAGCTCCTAGTCTGCAGCACTGCACAGACGGCGGCCGCGCTGTCGACACCATGGAGAGAACAGCCTCTGCTGTCTGCGTCATCTCTGCCTTCATATCTACAGGTGGGTGACAATACGACTGTTTTTTGGAGTGAAGTTTTATTAGGGAATTACGTCATTGGCAATTTTATCGTTCCCATCATCGTCCGTCTGTAAAAGACCCCAAAATGGCGCCAAAAAAGCAGCAAAAATGCATGGTTGCATTTTTTTTTCCCAGTGTTTTTGCACTTTTTCATTGCTTTCTGTGGAGGAAAAAACGCTGCAAAAAAGCTGAAAGAATTGTCAAAAAATGTTTCAATTCAGTCAGGAAAAAACTAGAAATCATCTGAAATGTCATAGTTTTCGCTGGTACTGTAAAAAAGTAGATTTTAATTTGCATAAAAAAGTGCAGCAAAAATGCAGCGTATGAACATAGCCTTAGAGTATGTGCACACCACCACTTTTTCAGACATGTGAACTTACTGGATTTTTCAAGAGGATGATGTTTCAGCCAACGCGAGCGTTTTGTTTTTTTTCTCCTGAAGCGTCTTTTTTAACATTTATTTTGTAGTTGATATTTTTTGACTGCTGGCAGATTTTTTGAGCTTTTTTGCATCGTTATTGTGATGCTTTTTGAACTCCATTAAACAATGAAAAAAACTCTAAAAGTTTTTTAAGCAAAAATGTTGGGAACACACCCCCAAAAAAAAGTCTGGGGTGTCTTACAGGCATCTTTTGAGCCTTTCCAATGACTGAAGAATGGACTGGTAACTTCTTTTAGCCTCCTGGCTTCTTTGGAAACCTGAAGCAATTAAAAAAAAAACGCTTAAAAGCCTGAAAATTTTAACGGCAAATTGTTTTTACATAGAAATGCATATGTTCATTATTTTGGAGCACTTAGGTAGCATTTTTTCAGCAGATATTTCTATTCTACCTTTTTAATTTTTGTGCTGTTGTGTTCAACCATTTTTTGTGCCTTTTATACTACTGGATCAATAAAGCAATTCTTTTAAGATGATGTGAGTGCCGGCTGTCGTTTGGACTGTTGCTTGGATTGTTGCAACAAGGACAATCCTCATCCCAACCACTAGGTGGCGAGACATAACACACATAGCATAGACCTCTCCTGACAGAGTATCGTATTAAGACCATGTGCGTCTTCCTCGGTCGGCTCTTTCATCCCCGATGACGGCTCAGTATTATTTTTCTCTTGCAGCTTCTTGCCTCCAGTGCATGACCTGTAGTTTGATTTTACAAAAAGCTAACAATGAAATTTACGCCATTGAATACGGCAACAAGGACATATATCAGGATATTGTCCACGGGCAGCCTATCTGTTTTGGATTTAACCGCACGTGTACCTCCCCGGTGGAAGTCTGTGGTTCCATATACGTGAAAACGACAAAATGTGAGTCCATGCCAGATTGAAAAAAATATCAAACTGATATACAGTGTACAAATAACAGTGCCATAACTTGCGAGAAATTATAGTGTCATACAGCTTAGAAATACAAGTGTCATAGAGTGTGGAAAATAAAGTGTAGAAATAACAGTGCCATATAATGTTGAATATAATAGTGTCATACAGTGTAGAATTAACAGTGCCATATAGTGTTGAAATAATAGTGTCACACAGTGTAGAATTAACAGTGCCATATAGTGTTGAATATAATAGTGTCACACAGTGTAGAATTAACAGTGCCATATAGTGTTGAAATAATAGTTTACACAGTGTAGAATTAACAGTGCCAATTAATATGCAAATAAGAGCTATACACAGTATACCAATAACAGTCCAATAAATTATAGAAATATAACTGCCATATAGTATACAAATAAGAGGGATATACTGTACATTATGTAAGTAAATCCAATAGGTGGCGCCAGAGATTGAATCCTCTTACTTCTGAAGAGACTATTTCCATATTTAAATTCCCAGAGGAGCATTGCATGGCCTGTAAGTCTCCTTACACTGACTTGGTACTGCCCTTTAGATCAAACATTATGCAAATAAAAGTGCCGTACATTGTAATAATTATACTGTCATAAGTATTCATATATCAGTGCCGTATAGTATACAAATAAGAGTGATATACAGTGTACGAATCCCATACAAATAACAGTGCCATATAGTATACAAATAGGAGTGATATACAGTGTACAAATACCATACAATATACAAATAACAGTGCCATATAGTATATAAATAAGAGTGATATACAGTGTACGAATACCATACAAATAACAGTGCCATATAGTATACAAATAGGGGTGATATACAGTGTACAAATACCATACAATATACAAATAACAGTGCCATATAGTATATAAATAAGAGTGATATACAGTGTACGAATCCCATACAAATAACAGTGCCATATAGTATACAAATAGGGGTGATATACAGTGTACAAATACCATACAATATACAAATAACAGTGCTATATAGTATACAAATAAGAGTGATATACAGTGTACGAATCCCATACAAATAACAGTGCCATGTAGTATACAAATAGGAGTGATATACAGTGTACAAATACTTGTATCGTACTTCGTAGAAATAATAGTGTCATACAATATACAAATAACAGTGCCATGTAGTATACAAATGAAAGTGATATACAGTGTTATTCATTTTAGAAATAACAGTGGCAATAAAAGTCACATGCAGTATACACATATCACTGCCATAAAGTAAAAAACAGCAGTGACACACAGCGTGCAAACATTAGTGCCATTGAATGTACAAATAATATTGTCATCCCGTGTACAAATAACAGAATCATGTCCAAATGACAGCAACAATGTCCAGTGTAGAAATGATAGTGTCATACAGCGCTGTACAGAAGCAGTAAACCGCAGCACTCGGCATGAGGTGCGAATCCACAATGTCAGTGATGGCCAACGTTTCCACCTATCCCTGGTCCTCTGTTGAGGTGTAAAAAAAATCAAAACAAAAGTAACAGGATACAAATCCATACAGAATTAATATAGCGCAAAATCCAAAGAGCTGCTCTGCACATCAATATGCATAAAGTCTGCAATCAAGGTGACAGAAGAACATGTAGCAAATTATAGAAGATATCTCCTAGTCAAAATGTATGTAAAGTAGTCTGAGAAATCGAAGAAGTGTCTGCAGTTTGCATAAAGAATAAGTGGAATGCAAAGTTCTAACAAAGTGCTGAGCGCAGAAGAAATGACAGAATACTTTACATACATTTTGACTAGGAGATATCTTCTATATTTTGTTACATATTCTTGTATTACCTTGATTGCAGACTTCATGCATATTTATGTGTAGAGCGGCTCTTTGGATTTTACTGCATTTTAATACTGTATGGATTGCTATCCTGCTTCCACTATATGTGATGATTATTACTTTTGTTTCATTTTATTTTAAGGCTTTGATGAAGTTCCAAGGATGAACCGAAACGTTGACTGACACTGATATTGTGGCTTTGTACCAATAAAGATATCATATTTGAGTGCCGGGATTTCTATTGTCTTGGGTCTTACTACTGAGCTACTGCCTAGATATACAATGCTGTACAGTGTACAAATAACAGTACCATGCTGTGTAGAAAGAACAATAACATACAGTGTCCAAATAAAAGTACCACATAGAATACGAATAATAGTATTATACAGTATACAAATAATAATGCCATACAGTGTACAAATATCAGTGATACAAAGTGCACAAATATCAGTGCCATACACTGTAGAAGTTCTAACTTCACACAATGTACAAATTAAAGTGGCACAAAGTTTACAAACAGCATGACAAATAACATTGCCACACAATGTACAAATACCAGTGCCATACAGTAGCCAAATAGTAGTTTCATACAATGTACAAATAACAGTACCAGTGAACAAATAAGAAACACTTTCAGTAGACATATACAGGTGACACACATTGTAGAAGTCATCATTTCAAGCAGTGTACAAATAATAGTGCCACACAGACTACAAATAAGTGCCGTCACACAATATACAAATATCGGTACAATACACTGTAGAAATACCAGTTCCATACAATGTAGAAGTCATCATTTCATACAGTGTACAAACAACAGTACCGCACATTGTAGAAATACCATTGCTATAGAGAGTACAAATACTGGTGCCATACAGTGTAGAAATAACAGTGCTATATAATGTAGAAATCATCATTTCATACAGTGTAGAAACAACAGTGCCACACAGAGCACAAATTAGTGCCACTCAATGTACAAATACCGGTGCCACACAGTGTAGAAATAACTGCATCGTAAAGTGTAAAAATAACAGTATCATGAAGTGTAAAAATAAAAGTACCATACAGAATACACATAATGGTATCATACAGTATACAAATAAGTGTGACTTGCAGTGTACAAATAACAGTAACCTTCATTGTAGAAATAATAATTTCATACAATGTAAAAAGAACAGTGCCATAAAGTATACAAATTAGTGCCACAATAACCAAATAGCAGTGCCATACAATGTCAAAATAATAGTTTCATACAGTGTACAAATAAGAGTGCCATACAGTGTTCAAATAACAATGCCATACAGTGTACAAATAACAGTGCCATACAGTGTACTAATAACAATGCCATACAGTGTACAAATAACAGTGCCATACAGTGTACTAATAACAATGCCATACAGTGTACTAATAACAGTGCCATACAGTGTACAAATAACAGTGCCATACAGTGTTCAAATAACAATGCCATACAGTGTACAAATAACAGTGCCATACAGTGTACTAATAACAGTGCCATACAGTGTACAAATAACAGTGCCATACAGTGTTCAAATAACAGTGCCATACAGTGTACAAATAACAATGCCATACAGTGTACAAATACTAGTGCCATACAGTGTACAAATAACAGTGCCATACAGTGTACTAATAACAATGCCATACAGTGTACTAATAACAGTGCCATACAGTGTACAAATAACAGTGCCATACAGTGTACTAATAACAATGCCATACAGTGTACTAATAACAGTGCCATACAGTGTACAAATAACAGTGCCATACAGCCCCATCGTCCTCTCCACAGAGTTTGAATGCAGGACACATTGTAGACGTTGACTTCCAGCCACACTTTTCTTGTGACGACTCTTGAGTGTCGGGGGGCTGCAGAGTCCCATCATCTGCTACGACTTAGGGAGCCGGAGGGATAATAAGTTTGTTTTATTCATCGGCCATTCGAGGGTCTGCAGTTCTGTTATCTTCACTTTATCGTAGATGATCAATCGCAGGAAATCTTCATCAAAAGAGACTGTATAAAAGCGGAAGAGTGTAACGTCAGCGAGAGCTTCACCACCCCGGTGCTGAAAACGTCATACGCTGTCACCTGCTGTAACACCGATAACTGCACCCCCGCCCCGCAGACATGTGAGGGTCTACTGATACCTATTTCACAGACTTTCTTATTATATTCACCTTTTAGACCTCACCTGTGTTTCGTAATATTAATGCAGATGAGATTTACTTTAAGCAGTCATTTATTCCTACAAATGATACAAATAAGAAGCAAAAACTGAACAAAAAGAGAATGATAGGAGAGTTCAGCTCTGGAGCCTGCAAAGTGCAAAACTGTGAATGCAGCTCTGGAGTATAATACAGGATGTAACTCAGGATCAGTAATGTAATGTATGTACACAGTGACTGCACCAGCAGAATAGTGAGTGCAGCTCTGGAGTATAATACAGGATGTAACTCAGGATCAGTAATGTAATGTATGTACACAGTGACTGCACCAGCAGAATAGTGAGTGCAGCTCTGGAGTATAATACAGGATGTAACTCAGGATCAGTAATGTAATGTATGTACACAGTGACTGCACCAGCAGAATAGTGAGTGCAGCTCTGGAGTATAATACAGGATGTAACTCAGGATCAGTAATGTAATGTATGTACACAGTGACTGCACCAGCAGAATAGTGAGTGCAGCTCTGGAGTATAATACAGGATGTAACTCAGGATCAGTACAGGATCAGTAATGTAATGTATGTACACAGTGACTGCACTAGCAGAATAGTGAGTGCAGCTCTGGAATATAATACAGGATGTAACTCAGGATCAGTAATGTAATGTATGTACACAGTGACTGCACCAGCAGAATAGTGAGTGCAGCTCTGGAGTATAATACAGGATGTAACTCAGGATCAGTAATGTAATGTATGTACACAGTGACTGCACCAGCAGAATAGTGAGTGCAGCTCTGGAGCATAATACAGGATGTAACTCAGGATCAGTACAGGATCAATAATGTAATGTATGTACAGAGTGACTGCTCCAGCAAAATAGTGAGTGCAGCTCTGGAGTATAATACAGGATGTAACTCAGGATCCGCACAGGATCAGTAATGTAATGTATGTACACAGTGACTGCACTAGCAGAATAGTGAGTGCAGCTCTGGGGTATAATACAGGATGTAACTCAGGATCAGTAATGTAATGTATGTACACAGTGACTGCACCAGCAGAATAGTGAGTGCAGCTCTGGAGCATAATACAGGATGTAACACAGGATCAGTACAGGATCAATAATGTAATGTATGTACAGAGTGACTGCACCAGCAAAATAGTGAGTGCAGCTCTGGAGTATAATACAGGATGTAACTCAGGATCAGTACAGGATCAGTAATGTAATGTATGTACACAGTGACTGCACCAGCAGAATAGTGAGTGCAGCTCTGGAGTATAATACAGGATGTAACTCAGGATCAGTACAGGATCAGTAATGTAATGTATGTACACAGTGACTGCACCAGCAGAATGGTGAGTGCAGCTCTGGAGTATAATACAGGATGTAACTCAGGATCAGTAATGTAATGTATGTACACAGTGACTGCACCAGCAGAATATTGAGTGCAGCTCTGGAGTATAATACAGGATGTAACTCAGAATCAGTAATGTAATGTATGTACACAGTGACTGCACCAGCAGAATAGTGAGTGCAGCTCTGGAGTATAATACAGGATGTAACTCGGGATCAGTAATGTAATGTATGTACACAGTGACTGCACCAGCAGAATAGTGAGTGCAGCTCTGGAGTATAATACAGGAGGTAACTCAGGATCAGTAATGTAATGTATGTACATAGTGACTGCACCAGCAGAATAGTGAGTGCAGCTCTGGAGTATAATACAGGATGTAACTCAGGATCAGTACAGGATCAGTAATGTAATGTATGTACACAGTGACTACACCAGCAGAATAGTGAGTGCTGCTCTGGAGTATAATACAGGATGTAACTCAGGAGCAGTAATGTAATGTATGTACACAGTGACTGCACCAGCAGAATAGTGAGTGCAGCTCTGGAGTATAATACAGGATGTAACTCAGGATCAGTACAGGATCAGTAATGTAATGTATGTACACAGTGACTGCACCAGCAGAATAGTGAGTGCAGCTCTGGAGTATAATACAGGATGTAACTCAGGATCAGTACAGGATCAGTAATGTAATGTATGTACACAGTGACTGCACCAGCAGAATAGTGAGTGCAGCTCTGGAGTATAATACAGGATGTAACTCAGGATCAGTAATGTAATGTATGTACACAGTGACTGCACCAGCAGAATATTGAGTGCAGCTCTGGAGTATAATACAGGATGTAACTCAGAATCAGTAATGTAATGTATGTACACAGTGACTGCACCAGCAGAATAGTGAGTGCAGCTCTGGAGTATAATACAGGATGTAACTCGGGATCAGTAATGTAATGTATGTACATAGTGACTGCACCAGCAGAATAGTGAGTGCAGCTCTGGAGTATAATACAGGATGTAATTCAGGATCAGTAATGTAATGTATGTACACAGTGACTGCACCAGCAGAATAGTGAGTACAGCTCTGGAGTATAATACAGGATGTAACTCAGGATCAGTACAGGATCAGTAATGTAATGTATGTACACAGTGACTGCACCAGCAGAATAGTGAGTGCAGCTCTGGAGTATAATACAGGATGTAACTCAGGATCAGTAATGTAATGTATGTACATAGTGACTGCACCAGCAGAATAGTGAGTGCAGCTCTGGAGTATAATACAGGATGTAACTCAGGATCAGTAATGTAATGTATGTACACAGTGACTGCACCAGCAGAATAGTGAGTACAGCTCTGGAGTATAATACAGGATGTAACTCAGGATCAGTACAGGATCAGTAATGTAATGTATGTACACAGTGACTGCACCAGCAGAATAGTGAGTGCAGCTCTGGAGTATAATACAGGATGTAACTCAGGATCAGTAATGTAATGTATGTACATAGTGACTGCACTGGCAGGATAGTGAGTGCAGCTCTGGAGTATAATACAGGATGTAACTCAGGATCAGTAATGTAATGTATGTACACAGTGACTGCACCAGCAAAATAGTGAGTGCAGCTCTGGAGTATAATACAGGATGTAACTCAGGATCAGTAATGTAATGTATGTACATAGTGACTTCACCAGCAGAATAGTGAGTGCAGCTCTGGAGTATAATACAGGATGTAACTCAGGATCAGTAATGTAATGTATGTACACAGTGACTGCACCAGCAGAATAGTGAGTACAGCTCTGGAGTATAATACAGGATGTAACTCAGGATCAGTACAGGATCAGTAATGTAATGTATGTACACAGTGACTGCACCAGCAGAATAGTGAGTGCAGCTCTGGAGTATAATACAGGATGTAACTCAGGATCAGTAATGTAATGTATGTACATAGTGACTGCACTGGCAGGATAGTGAGTGCAGCTCTGGAGTATAATACAGGATGTAACTCAGGATCAGTAATGTAATGTATGTACACAGTGACTGCACCAGCAGAATAGTGAGTGCAGCTCTGGAGTAGTGTTGAGCCACCCCCGTAGTGTTCGAGTTCGGTTCGGTTCGTCGAACACCCGTGTGTTCGCCGAACTGTTCGTCGAACTGTTCGTCGAACACCTTCGAACACCGTTAAAACCAATGGCAGGCAAACAAAAACACATAGAAACACATAGAAAACACCTTCAAAGGTGTCCAAAAGCTGACAAACTGCTCAGAAGACATAACTAACACATGGAAAAGTGACAAGTACATATAGTCATGCGAAAAGAAAAGAGGTGGAGGAGTAAAAGGAGGGGGAGACACAGATATAGGCATGTCATGCCCTTCTAAAATCCAAAAAGTGAGAAGCCGACACGTTCAGTCCGCTCCTGCCCGTGCCACCTCCGCGTCGCCGGGTTTGTGCCAGAGCCGCGGTGAACCCTGACGGCCAGCCCCCCTCTCCCAATACTGGTGCCTGTCCGCTGGTGGGTCGAGCGAGCCCCCCTGTGGTGGAGGCAGCTCTAAGCTTTTTAATTTAAATTGTCTCTCTAATTTGAATGAATACACTTTAAATCCATTTACAAGGATCTATTGGAGGGCAAGTCTCATGCCAGCAGCCGCGTAATTCCAGCTCCAGTAGCGTCCACTAAAGCTGCTGCAGTTAAAAAGCTTTTATAAGGATCGAGCTCGGCTGTCCACCGCAAGGCATCCTACTGCCAGTCCCAGCCCCTATGCCTTGGGGTGCCTCCTGATGCTCTTCACTGAGTATCCCGTGGTCCCGAAGCATTTCCTTTGAAAAAATTAAGTGTCCAAACTACAGGTGGTGTAGCTTGCTTAACAGCCGGGATAATCCGCTGACTAGCAGACACTGCTACTAGGCACAAAGTATTTCCTGGGCTAGATGCAGTTAAAAATTTGTAATTAGACACTCTCGTTGGATGCTGAGAAAGCATTCCATAGAGTCTCCTGGCACACCATATATGATTCTCTTAAAAAGCTTGGGGTAGGGGTCTAGGGGACCCTTTTATAGCCAAAATCATGGCCCTGTATCGCAATACGTCACCTAGGCTGAAGATAAATGGAACTGTAGCACCCTGAGGGCTCGGTTGCTACAGAGGTATTGCACCTCACCCAGAGGTGTGATATCTCACTCTCAGGTAAGGATGTAGTGTGGATCAGGACCCGACACCTGCATGCATTACACCACATTGCCGTGGGGCAGGGCGACCAATATGCCCCTGAGATGGGCACGACAGTCCCTGTCCCTGGCTGGAGTGGGGGGAGGAAACACTGAGGAAGGGGAACCCTGTAGTGCAGGAGCAGGGAGGAAGCAGTTCCTGGGTGCATTGAGAAGGGAGTATAAAAGGTAGGCACCATCTTAGTTCAGTGCAGAGAAGTCTGAGCAGAAGTGGCAGGGAGCAGGGGCTCTGCATGAGCTCTGCTCCGGAGGCGGGCCTAGTAACAGAGGCCCAGGCCTGGAAGAGGGAGAAGGAAGGAAGAGGAGCGGAGAAGGCTCCAGGAACGAGGAACGAAGGGATCCCAGGGGTGCGGACGGGCGAGTCGCCACCGCATGCCCGAATCCACCTGCGTGGAGGGGTCAGGCCAAAGGGGGAGACCGGTCCCCGAAACTAGTGGAGGCAGGAAACGACCCTCAGCTAGAAACAGGAGGCTGTGACATTTTATGTGGCGCAGCCCCTCGCTACACCCGCTAGGAAGGCACCACATAGGGTCAGGGAAACTGGCGCCAAGTTTACCAAGAGGAAGCCCGAGGCAGCCGGACAGAAGGGTTGGTAAGAAAGGCCAGACAAAGGACACACAAAGGGGGTCCTGTGAAGCACTCCAAAGTTATCTGGGAGTTGTCTGAGCCCCTCACCTGGTGAGCACAGTACGACGTGGGCAGCCGTTACCTGCAGACGTGGTCTGGATAATAAGAACTGTGAGTAAAGGCCCTGGACTGCATCACTGACTCCGTGTCGTTACTGCTGCTGCCCTGCACCATCACCCCCATCCTCCGCATACACTGCCCTGAGGCTATACTCCTCCCGTGGGGAGTTATGCTACGCTCTGCTGCACCCACAACACCAGCCTCAGCGGTCTGCCCTGGAGCGGCGGTTCACTCTGACCGCAATCCAGTCGGACATTTAAACATCAAAACCACATAAATAGTTCCGCCACTGGTTTGACCGCCCTGAGCCACGGAACCGGGTCGCCGCCACGGAGACTACAACCACCAGCATCCACCAAAAAGGGTCCGGCTCCGGGTGTCCCAAGGCCCAGGGGGCGCGTCAGAACATTTTCATCACCTTTCACAATCACCAATGGGACAAGGCAGGGATGTTCTCTGTCCCTTCTCTTATACATCCTAGTGACGGAGCACCTGCTCTCATCAATTCGCCATAACCCCAATATTAGGTGGATTGAGGTGGGAGGCACCGAGTACAAGTGCTCTCTATTTGCTGATGATGTCCTAGTATATATCACTCAATCACATATACCCATCCATGCTGTTATGGCTGAAATAGATCACTTTGTTACATGGTCAAATTTTAAAATCAATGCAGCGAAGTCTGAGGCCCTCGATGTCTCCCTCCCCAAATCCATATAGGATTCCATCCAGTCCAACTTTCCCTTTGCCTGGCCCTCACAGGGTATCAAATACTTAGGAATTCCTATTCATAGAGACCTCTCCCATCTATGTTATCTTAATTTTGGGCCCTTTATTGAACAACTCCATACAGACCACGGTTGGCAAGTTAGAACTGTAAGATTCACTACGTGAACCACTGGTGTTTTGTGGAAAAGCACATGTACACTGTGTTCCAAATTATTATGCAAAAAGTGTTTAGGAGTGATAAGGGAAGAATTTGTTTGTTTGTCAGTTAAACTCATTGATGGTGATGTGTGTCAGGGCTCTTTATATCACTGTAAGCAATTGCAGACACCTGTGCTAATTAGTTTGGCAGGTGTGTCCAATGAAAGGCAAGACTACTTAAGAAGGCTGTCTCACATTATTAAGCAGCCTACATTTTCTGCCAAAATGGGAAAGAAAAAGGATGTGTCGGCTGCTGAGAAGCAACAAATTGTGGAGTGTTTAGGTCAAGGCATGACTACAATCAACATTGTGCGATGATCAGGATGAAGTGTCTTGGCAATCAAGAAGTATGTAGCTGATTCACAGTACACACGTGTGCGTGCTGATAAGGGCAAATTGAGGACTCTTTCCTACAGGCAATTACATCAGGTTGAAAGAGCAGCGGCAAAAAAGCCTTGTCATAGCAGCAGACAAGTTTTTGAAGCTGCTGGTGCCTCCAACGTCCCCCGAACAACAAGATGCAGGGTCCTTCAGAGGTTTGCAGCTGTGCATACGCCATCCTGTCGACCTCCTCTATCCACTTCACACAAGCAGAAACGGCTCCAGTGGGCCAAACATTACATGAAGACTGATTTCAAAAATGTTTTGTTCACGGATGAGTGCCGTGCAGCGCTCGATGGTCCAGATGGATGGAGTGGAGGATGGCTGGTTGATGGACACCCCACGCAAACACGGCTACAGCGCCAACAAGGAGGAGGTGGAGTAATGTTTTGGGCTGGAATCATGGGGAGAGAGATTGTCGGCCCCTTTAGGATCCCTGAAGGCGCTAAAGATGAACTCCATAATGTATGTGGATTTTCTCAAACAGCACTTCCTGCCATGGTTCAAGAAGAAGAACCGTGTATTTCACAGCAAAATCATTTTTTTGCATGATAATGCACCATCTCATGCTGCACATAAAACATCTGCATCTCTGGCTGATATGGGCATAAAAGGGGACAAACTTATGGTGTGACCCCCATGCTCCCCTGACCTCTACCCCATTCAGAACCTTTGGAGCATCATTAAAAGGAGTGTCTATGATGGCGGGAGGCAGTTCACATCTAAGCAACAGCTCTGGGAGGGTATTCTGTCCTCATGCAAAACAATTGAAGCAGAAACCATCCAAAACCTGACAAATTCAATGGACGAGAGAGTTCAGAAGCTCCTTTCGAACAAGGGGTCCTATGTGAAAATGTAACATCACCTAGAATAAAGTTTTGAGTTGAAAACTGTTTGATTTCAGTTTCTAACAACCTGCTAATGCTTATAATTTCAAAAATGACCATTTTTTTGGTCTTTTGTTAAAATGAAAAGGTTGATCGAAAAGTTTGGGGGATCTAAGAGTGTGGCAACCCAGTAGTCATGATTACTTCGAATTCTGACAATATGAGGGTCATGCTGCAGGTAGTGCAGCAAGAAGGCACTTATGTGTCTTGCGCATCTCGGAGCCCCAAAATTATTTTCCAGTCAAGATACAGATAAACATGATTAGTAATTTTAAATCTGGTGGAGCTTATTATAGATGGCCTAATAGAATCAGTGCTGCACACTGCTACAAAGCCCAAATTATTTTCCAGCCAAGATACAGATAAACATGATTAGTAATTTGAAAGCTTAAAACGGTTGGTAGGGTGATTTTAACCAATCAACCATCTTTTACTCTCCCCAGGATGACACAGGGGTAGAAAAGTCGTTTCGGATCCATGATTTGTTCATCTTTATGAACGTGAGTCTGTCTACATTATCAGTGGAGAGCCGCGTGCGCTTATCTGTCAGCACACCACCAGCAGCGCTGAACACACGTTCAGACAGAATGCTGGCTGCGGGGCATGACAAGATCTCCAAGGCGTAAGTGGCTAGCTCTGGCCATTTATCCAGATTGGAAGTCCAAAAAGAGCAAGGGTCCAGTGACACAGTCATGGCTTCAATGTTTACTTGGAGATACTCCTGTACCATCGTCTCTAGGCGTTGACTATGTGTCAGACTTCTTGTCTCCTGTGGCCTTGCAAAGGATGGGCTAAAAAAGTGGTGAAATGATTCCGCAAAATTGATGTTACCAGCAGATACTGTGGTTCTGTTACGGTTTGAGTGCTGAACACTTGACGGTCCCACGGTTGGCAAGTTGGAACTGTGAGATTCACTACGTGCACCACTGGTATTTTGTGGAAAAGCACATGTAAGATTCTGCAACAGTCTCTGCTGATAGTCCTGCATGCGTGCATCCCTTTCTATGGCAGGAATAATTTCTGCAAATTTACTTTTGTACCGGGGATCTAACAGTGTGGCAACCCAGTAGTCAGGATTATTTCTAATTCTCACAATTCGAGGGTCATGTTGCAGGTAGTGCAGCAAGAAGGCACTCATGTGTGTTGCGCATCCAGGAGCACCAAGTCCCTGTTGTGTTGGTGGCGAGGTAACAATCATGCTTCCTTCCTCTGTCCTCTCCCCCCAACCTCGCACAACAGAAATGTGATCAAGGTCTCCCTCATCTGATGAGTCTTCCATCAGTTCGTCCTCCACTTCTTCCTGGGCTCCTGCACCTTCCTCACTAGTTTGGCTGCTACCATGCGCCCTGGTAAAATCATCTCCCCCACCCTCACATGCCTGCCGCCTTGGTGCTGCCGACCGTCTGGACCTTGCAGATGTTAGCCCTTCTGCATACAACTCCTCCTCCTCTACTTCCTCCACCTCCTCTTGTGCCACCACCTGACTCCGAATTCTGTTTAACATGTGCTCCAGCATGTAAATCACCGGAATAGTCATGCTGATAATGGCATCGTCAGCACTAAACATCTTCGTCGCCATTTCAAAACTGTGCAGAAGGGTGCATAGGTCCCTGATCTGAGACCACTCCTCCAGCGTGATTTGCCCCACCTCTGGATCTCGTTGGCCCAGGCTATACATCACAACGTATTGCACCAGGGCTTGTCGGTGCTGCCACAGTCGCTGCAACATGTGCAGAGTTGAATTCCACCGGGTAGGCACATCGCATTTTAGCCGGTGAAGTGGCAGGCCCAACGACTTCTGTAGAGATGTAAGTCGCTGAGCTGCGGGATGCGAACGGCGGAAGTGAGCACACAGCGACCGTGCCCTCTGCAGAAGGCCATCTAGTCTGGGATAGTGGGCTAAAAATTGCTGGACAACCAGGTTCAACACGTGAGCCATACAAGGCACGTGTGTGACATTACCCCACCGAAGGGCCGCACCCAGGTTTGCAGCATTGTCGCACACGGCCTTCCCTGGTTTCAGGTCCAGTGGAGACAACCATTCATGAAATTGGTTCTCCAGAGCTGACCACAACTCCTCAGCTGTGTGACTCACATTTCCCAGACATTTCAATGTAAAAACCGCCTGATGACGTTGAGCCCTACTGCCAGCATAGTAAGGAGGTGTGCAGGATCCCTTCTGCGCAGTTAGAAAGCTTGTGGCATGACCAGACAGGCTTTGGGTGCAGGTGGAAGACCGAGAGGAGGTTGAGGAGGCAGAAGTGACGCGCCCCCTGGGCCTGTGCTGTGGTGCAGCGTTGCGCACGCGGGGAATACCCGGAGCCGGATCTGTTGGGTGTAGTAGTCCTCGTGGCGGTGACCCGGTCCGTGCCCAGGGTGTCAAACTAAATGGCAGTCTTTAGCAGTAGATGTTAGAGTGTTCGACTACGCCACCCGTTGAATGCGGCTATGAAGCCGCCGCTGCAGGGCAGACCGCTGAGGCCGGTGGTACGGATGTGCAGCGTGGATGGTATAACCCCCAACGGGAGGGGTATGGCCTCAGGGCAGCCGACGTGAATGATGGGGTTAGCAGAGTTGCACGCAGGCACCAGGAACCACTCAGAGACGGTGCGGTGTAGTTCAGGGTCTTTACTGGTGGCAAAGGTAGACCCTCCCGGAGTACTGGCTAGCGATCGGGGCCTGGTCAGTCTGTGAGCAGATAGGATCTCCCCTGGCCAGGCGGAGTTGTAGGCCTCCCCAACTAATTGTACTCTTCTGGCTACCTTGCTAGAGGCGGGTAAAAGTAGCCCACGTCCCTGAGTGTACCGTGTGGTGCTCACCCGTATGGCCGGTGACTCGGGGCCTTCTGGTAGCTTCCGCTGCACAACGGCGGTGCTGGTCCCTTGCGTGTGACCGTGCCTTCGGGTTTCTGGGCCAGAGGACCTGAAATCCCCTGCCGGTCGGTTTCTGCTGCTGGGTAAGGATTAGTCCCCACAGCCTCGGACTCCGGGTCCGGTGAGAACTCTTCAATCAGGGCGAGCTCTACAGCTTCCAGCCCCTGACTCCTTTTAGCACTGCTCCCACTGAGCTCCTGATCTTTCTTTCCTTGCTTTTGCTACACTCCAGACCAGACTGTGTCTCTGTCTGGGACTCCTCTTCTTCTCCCTAACCCTGCCTCAGCCCTAGTTTTATATAGGGGAAGTTCTTCCCCTCCCAGGACTGGGCAGGAGGTGTGGCATGCATAGGATTCCTGACCAGGAGACCTCCCACCTGCTCTCAGACGTAATATTGCTATTACTGTGGAAACCAGACCCCTGGGGTGCCACATTCCCCCCTAGTAAAATTTAGTACTCCGGGACTAAACATATTTTTGTAAACAAAACAAGTTATAAACAGAAACAGCATAACAAAGAAAAACACATTATGATGGTCACGGCGTGTCCGCAACCGGGTGCAGTTTTTGAAGAAAACAAGGGTGTCCATTTCACCAAGGAACAGGGAGCCGTAACCAGGTAGGGGTCTGTCCTAACCCGAGTCTTTAACAGTCTTAGTCCTTTCCTGGGTTACGCTCCAAACATATATACAAAGGATTCCGGATAATCCATTAAAGACACCTATGAAATAACTAGAGATACATAATTATTTACAAGCAACAATAAACAGGTAAATACAAATAAAACAGTCTAAACACTTTAGATCCTCCAACGTACGGGCAACTGGCCTCTAGTGGCTCTAGTGGACCTACGGAGCTTACTGACTGGTCCTGAGCTACAAGATGTAGGAGCTGTCAAAGGTAAACTGGGCAGCTGTCTACGGGCTCTTTGGCTCACTAGGGGTACGGCAGGCTCACTATAAGCAGAGGGTTGATTCTCCTGGTCTGCTTGTGTGGGGTCTTCTGCCTCCTGGACCGGCTGCTCTTCCAGCTCTACCTGTTTCTCCGTAGGCACTCGGGATGCTGGTTGGAGGAAGGTGAGGACGGGTACCACAACAGCGCCATTCACTTGTGTCCAAGACCGAGGGAAGTCTCCGAGTACAGTACGGACCATCTCTTCCCTTTCCTCTGCGGGTCGAGGGTCTTCTTGTTCTTCTTCAGGGTTTCGTAGCTGTTCGGGACACTTCTTCAGGTGATCTCGGGAGACAATGGCTGTGGTCTCTCCTCCGTCCTTACTGATTGTGCAGACTTTTGGGTTCTCATGGCTTGAGGGCAGTACGGTGTACGGGTCTTTCTCCCACTGGTCGTCCAACTTGTGGAGCCGTCTCTTCCTCTTCAAGACCTGCTCTCCAGGTACCAGGGGAACAGCGGGAGCATACTGGTTGTAAGCCTTCTCCTGTCTTTCTCTAGCTTGACAGAGACTTCGCTCAACGCTCTCCTGTACTTTCCGGTACTGCTGCTGCCTCTCTGTGTCCCAGTCTGCTTCTGGTGAAGTGTCCTCGGGTGTCAGGACTCCCATATCCAGATCAACAGGCAGCTTACCAGGTCTTGCTCTCATCAGGTAAGCCGGGGTACAGTTGGTAGAACCTACCGGGATGTGGTTGTATAGGTCCACCAGATCAGGCAGTTTCTCAGGCCACAGACTGCGTTCTTCGAGGGGCAATGTTTTCAGAAGGTCTATCACCACCTGGTTCATTTTCTCACAGAGTCCATTGGTTTGCGGATGATAGGGTGTTGTTCTTATCTTCCGGCAGCCATACAGAGTGCAGAACTCCTGGAAGACTTCCGCTTCAAAGGCAGGTCCTTGGTCCGTCAGCACCTGCTCTGGGTATCCGTGTGGACGGCAGAAGTGCTGCTGGAAGGCTCTAGCTGCTGTTTGAGCCGTTAAGTCCTTGACCGGGACCACCACCAGGAACCGGGAGTAATGATCTACGATTGTGAGGGCGTAGACATACCCAGATCTGCTTGGAGCCAGTTTCACATGGTCCAGGGCTACCAGTTCCAGTGGCTGTCGGGTGATGATGGGCTGCAAGGGAGTCTTCTGGCTGGCACGGTCCTTCCTTCTTAGGTGGCACGGTCCACAGTCTCTGCACCACCTCTCGATGGTTCCTCTCATGCCTACCCAGTGGAACTGCCCGCGCAGCAGGAACTCCAGCTTCTTCCATCCGAAGTGCCCAGCTCCGTCGTGGTATGCCTCCAGTACCATAGCCGCATCTCTTCTTGGCACCACTACTTGCCAGATCAGTTCATGCGTCCGGGAGTTAACCATTCTGCGGCACAACTTCCCCTTGTAAAGGAACAGTCGACTCTTCTCAGCCCACAGTTGCTTGGTCTCCTCCGGAGCGTCTGGGTCAAGGCGGGCATCTGGCTGAGTCAGCATCTCCTTCACCAGTCGGACGGCGGGGTCACTGTCTTGCGTTTCCGCCCAGTTGTAATGAGGTAAGGGGTTTAACGTAGCGGATTGCTTACCCCTTACACGGTGGGAATACTGGATAGTCCCATGACGGTGGAACGCGGGGAGTTCAACTTCTTCCAATTCCTCTGGATCTTCCCCTACGTCCGGTAGGTTTGGCATTCTGGACAGGGCATCCGCGTTGGTATTGGAGCGTCCTGCCCGGTATTTGATCGTGAACTCATAGTTGGACAGGCGGGCCATCCATCTCTGTTCCAGGGCACCGAGTCTTGCCGTATCCAGGTGTGTCAACGGGTTGTTATCCGTGTACATGATGAACCGGGAAGAGGCGAGGTAGTGCTTAAAGCGTTCGGTGACTGCCCACACCACTGCCAGGAATTCTAGCTTGAATGAGCTGTAATTCTCAGGGTTTCTTTCGGTGGGTCGCAGTTTTCGGCTGGCGTAAGCAATTACCCGTTCCTTCCCCTGCTGGATCTGGGACAGTATGGCTCCTAGCCCGATGTTACTTGCGTCGGTGTAGAGGATAAAGGGCTGGCTGTAATCAGGGTACGCCAGGATTTCATCCCCCGTGAGGGCCATCTTCAGCTGGCGGAAGGACTCTTCTTCCAGCTTCTCCCATCTGAAGGGCGGCTTCTGGTTCTTGGCCTTCCTGGACTGGCCTACCAGGAGGTCCTGCATAGGAGCTGCCTTTTTGGTGAAACCGGGAATGAATCTTCGGTAGTAGCCTACCAACCCGAGGAACTGCCGCACTTCCTTTACGCTGGAGGGTCTTGGCCATTCCTTAATCGCGGTGATCTTATCAGGGTCGGGAGCCACTCCGTCAGCACTCACCACGTGTCCCAGGTACTGCACTTTTGGTTTTAGCAGGTGACACTTCGACGGTTTCACCTTCAGACCGTAGTTTGCCAGGGCTTCGAACACTTCCGCCAGGTGTTTCAGGTGGTCCTCGTAGGTTTTGGAATAAACTATAACATCGTCCAGGTACAGCAGGACCGTCTCAAAGTTCCGGTGTCCCAGACAGCATTCCATCAATCGTTGGAAGGTTCCTGGTGCGTTGCAGAGTCCGAACGGCATGCAGGTAAACTCGCTAAGTCCCATCGGGGTGGTGAATGCGGTCTTCTCCCGGTCCGCCTCTGCTACAGGAACCTGCCAGTATCCGCTAGTGAGATCCAAAGTGGAGAAGAAGTTAGCAGATTTTAAAGCAGCCAAAGACTCCTCTATCCTTGGTAAGGGGTACGCATCTTTGTGTGTGATACGGTTGATTTTCCGGTAATCTACACACATTCTCATAGTGTTGTCTTTCTTTTTAACCAAGACTAGTGGAGCTGCCCAGGGGCTACAGCTATCCCTGATTACCCCAGCCTCCTTCATGTCTCTAAGCATTCCCTTGGCGTGTTGGTAGTGTGCAGGGGGTACGGGTCGGTATCTCTCCTTTATGGGAGGATGGTCTCCCGTGGGGATATGATGTTCTACCCCCTTTACTCGCCCGAAGTCTAACGGGTGTTTACTAAACACTCTCTCGTACTCTTGAACCACCCGATAGACTCCCTGTTTCTGGTGTGAGGGAGTGGAGTCAGTACCCAAATGTAGTTGCTGACACCAGTCCTCTATTGTTTTCTTAGAGCCGTTACCTTCCTCTGGATGAGATGGAGGCAAGGGTTCCACGGACTGTACAGAATTTTGATTGATGGTATACAATTTGGCTAGCGTAGCATACCGGGGCAGGTACACTTCCCTTTTCCCGATGTTTATTATGCGAACGGGCACCCTCCCATGGCGTACATCAACCACCCCCCGTGCTGTCAAAATGGTGGGCCTACTGTCTGAGTAGACGGGTTCTACCATTGCTTGGTAGTCTCTACCTCTTAGACCAATAGCTGCCCGGCACCAAATCATCATTTCACTTTTTGGGGGCATGGCAATAGGGAAAGGGTCACACATTCTCACGCTTCCAATCTCACCACCGGAGAGTTCCACCTGTTGCCGCCGCATCAGTGCCCGGATCTCTTTTTGGAGCACTCGCTGTTGGCCGGAGCTGGCGTTCTTGGCAACCTGCTGTAAAATGAAAATCACCTCTGCAAGACAATTTTCAATCACATTAGTTCCTAGAGTTATCTTTGGGTGACTCTCGCGCTTGTCAATGTCTACAATGATCAGTCCCTGTGCTGCCAGTTCGACTCTACCGACTTTAATGGTCATCTCTTTGAATCCGATCTGTGGCACGGGTTGACCATTGCTGGCGATAATACTCAAGTCGTCGTCAGGGTAGCGGGTTATATCCGAGTCATTCCAGTACTGCTTAAAGAGCACGTACGGGATGGTGGTGACCTGTGACCCGGTGTCAAGTAGGGCACTCATAGGAATGCCATCCAGTACTACAGGCAAGACTGGACGTCCTCCCACGTATTTGTCACGCCAGTTCGATGGGCCTGGTGATCTTATTCCTAGGGGTTGGCCCTCTACCCCAGGTTGTGCCAGTTTTAAAGGACAGTACCTTGCCATATGTCCGGGTTGATTGCAGCGGCGGCAGATGGGTTGTACGTCCTCGTTGTATCGGTCGCTGGGTCTTCCTCTGGCCGGTGGGGTCCTCCTTGGTCGGCGCCACGGGATATCCTCCGGTCTGGATGCCAGCTGGATCTTCCCTGGAGTAGAAACCTGTAAAGACTGCACAGTTCGGGTTAGCGCGGCAACGCTTTTAGTTAGCTCTCGGACCTGATGGTGCAGGTCTGTAGCCGGGTCATTGTTTAAAGCCTGCGCATCAGCTCCCACAGGCCCTGCCGACAAGGGCGCCGCCTCCTGGTGGTAAGCGGTAGTAGGGCGCCTGTGGGCCACAACGCCACCCGGTGCCGGTTCTCGGAGCACCCGAATGGCTCTGTCCTTGAACTGTGCAAAGTCCAGATGAGGATCCTGTAAGGCCATTGCCCGCAACTGGGTTCGGTGGGCATTGCAATATAGTCCCTCTATAAATTGTTCGGTCAACAGCCTGTCCTCGTTTCCCACGCCGTCAGGGTCGGCCTGCTTAATGGCCCTCAGGGCCTCTTGTAGGTTTAGTGCATAGTCCCTTATATTCTCATGTGCTCGCTGTTTGCACTCGTAGAAACTAAGCTTTATCTCAGCTGAGGTGCGGGTATCAAAGGTGTCCTTCAGCCGGATTAATATCCCTGCTACAGTCCTCCTCCCAGGTGGCCAGGACTTTACCTCCCTTTGGGCTGCCCCGGTTAGTTGGGCCACCAGGATGCTCACTTTTTGCTCTTCTGTGAGGGGGTACACCTGGAAGAGGCTATCCAGCTTTTCTCTAAAGTCATTCAGGGTATGTGACTCCCCTGAGTACTGGGGTAGCCAGGCTGCCCCCGGGATATAGGGCATCGTGAAAGGCATGACCGCTGCAGCGGTGGCGCTGGTGGTGGCTGTGGCAGTGAAGCTCTCCTCCGTATCCGACATCCTCCTCCTTCCTAGTGGACCGTGGCCTACCTTGCGATGATCCTCTTCCGTAGGCCGCGGCTCCGCAGTGAATCGTCAGGGTCGAGGACCTTCCGTCGCGCTCCTGTGACGTCGGCGTCTGCTGGGCTCCTTCCAGGACCTTACGCAACGTCCGGACGTGAGGCGGAGCTCCAGTTCTCGCGCGCTTTCGGAGTCCACGCCCCTCTTCTTCCCGCGCGGCGTCTTCAAGATGGCGTCCAACGGCGGGAAAACTCCACGGATGGCGGGAAGAAGGCAGAAGGTGGCGTCCAACGGCGGGAAAACTCCACGGATGGCGGGAAGAAGGTAGAAGATGGCGTCGGATGGCGGGAATCTTCACCACAGGTAAGTTTAAAAGTCTCTTTTTCAGGCACGCAGTACCCGGTGGTTGCGGGCACGTAATCCTGCCGACTACGCCAAAAGTTGACGCGCCCCCTGGGCCTGTGCTGTGGTGCAGCGTTGCGCACGCGGGGAATACCCGGAGCCGGATCTGTTGGGGGTAGTAGTCCTCGTGGCGGTGACCCGGTCCGTGCCCAGGGTGTCAAACTAAATGGCAGTCTTTAGCAGTAGATGTTAGAGTGTTCGACTACGCCACCCGTTGAATGCGGCTATGAAGCCGCCGCTGCAGGGCAGACCGCTGAGGCCGGTGGTACGGATGTGCAGCGTGGATGGTATAACCCCCAACGGGAGGGGTATGGCCTCAGGGCAGCCGACGTGAATGATGGGGTTAGCAGAGTTGCACGCAGGCACCAGGAACCACTCAGAGACGGTGCGGTGTAGTTCAGGGTCTTTACTGGTGGCAAAGGTAGACCCTCCCGGAGTACTGGCTAGCGATCGGGGCCTGGTCAGTCTGTGAGCAGATAGGATCTCCCCTGGCCAGGCGGAGTTGTAGGCCTCCCCAACTAATTGTACTCTTCTGGCTACCTTGCTAGAGGCGGGTAAAAGTAGCCCACGTCCCTGAGTGTACCGTGTGGTGCTCACCCGTATGGCCGGTGACTCGGGGCCTTCTGGTAGCTTCCGCTCCACAACGGCGGTGCTGGTCCCTTGCGTGTGACCGTGCCTTCGGGTTTCTGGGCCAGAGGACCTGAAATCCCCTGCCGGTCGGTTTCTGCTGCTGGGTAAGGATTAGTCCCCACAGCCTCGGACTCCGGGTCCGGTGAGAACTCTTCAATCAGGGCGAGCTCTACAGCTTCCAGCCCCTGACTCCTTTTAGCACTGCTCCCACTGAGCTCCTGATCTTTCTTTCCTTGCTTTTGCTACACTCCAGACCAGACTGTGTCTCTGTCTGGGACTCCTCTTCTTCTCCCTAACCCTGCCTCAGCCCTAGTTTTATATAGGGGAAGTTCTTCCCCTCCCAGGACTGGGCAGGAGGTGTGGCATGCATAGGATTCCTGACCAGGAGACCTCCCACCTGCTCTCAGACGTAATATTGCTATTACTGTGGAAACCAGACCCCTGGGGTGCCACAGAAGCAGTGGAGGAACTTTGACATAAAGAGGATTGACGCACAACTCGTGGGGACGGCAAGACTTGGACAGCAGCCCCTTGTCCTGCTGTCACCATAGTTACCCAGTGCCCAGTCAGCGACATGTAACGCCCCTGTCCATGCCTACTCGTCCAAGTGTCTGTGGTGAAATGCACCCTGTCACACACAGAGTTTCTCAAAGAAGCGGTGATGTTGTGTGCGACATGCTGGTGGAGCGCAGGCACACCTTTCTTTGAGAAGTAGTGCCGACTGGGCATCTGGTACTGGGGCACTGCGACGGACATAAGGTCTCGAAAATCCTCTGTGTCCACCAGGCGGAAAGGCAGCATTTCTGTAGCCAAGAGCTTGCAGATTGTGAAATTCAACCTCTTAGCTTTCTCATGGCTAGGAGGAAATGGTCTTTTACTTGTCCACATCTGAGGGACCGAGGGCTGGCTATTGTGCTTAGACGGGGTTGATAAGGGTGTCCCCGGCAAACTGCCGGTCTGTGAGGAAGATGCAGGCGGACATGTTAGGTTGCCTTGATCCAAAGGTGGTGCTATCGATGTCGGACAGCGCTCAACACCAGCTGGTGTTACCACCTCCAAAGAAAATGATGACCTGCCAATCACGCTGGCTGTTGCGGGTAAAGAGGTGGCAGGTCTGCGCCCCAAAACAGGTGTGACTGCTGTCCCCCCAGTCACAGAGGATGAAGAGGCCGCGGATGCACAAGATATGGCAGACGGTGGTTGGCCCGGCCGGCTAGGCCGCATTGTAGCACACTGAGCTTCCCACTGCAACTTATGCTTCATGTCCATGTGCCGGTTCATGCATGAAGTACTCAAACTATGTATTTTTTGGCCTCTACTTAGCTTTTGCTGACAAATGTTACAGATAACACGAGTTGGGTCATCTTTATCGATCTGAAAAAATGCCCAGGCTATGCAAGGCTTAGCACCCATGCGACCTGAAGAGCCACCACGACTTGTGGTGAGAGGCAGAGTTGTGTTTGAGGATGCAGTTGTTGACGTGCTTCCAGTACTACGTCTCTGTCCAGGAAGGCGCAACCTGACCTCGTCGTCACTAGCATCTTCCTCCACCTCCTCTGCTGACCTCATCTCTTGGCTGACTGTGGGTTGACAGTAAGTGGGATCTCCAACCTCATCATCATCACCCTGTGCGTTATCACACCCGTCGTCCTCAGAGCCAACCTGTTCCTGCCCTGACAAAAAACTAAAGTTGTCGCTCCAATCAGGTATTTGAGTCTTATCATCGTCTTCCTCATTGTCTCCACCAACAGGAGTTACAGTTTGGGAATGAGGGTCTACATTATGGTCAGAACCTTCTGCGTCTGGTCCTGGATCCGACTCATAAAGATTCTGGGCGTCAGTGCAGATCATTTCCTCGTCTGGATTCACAGAAGCGCTGGAGTCGACCTCTGATTCCCAGGCTATAGTATGAGTAAACAGCTCTGCAGACTCAACCATCTGTTCTACCTCATACTCAGACGGGCAGCTGGAGATTTGGGAGCTGTGAGGAAGCAAGTGCGATTGGGGTGACACCTTTGAGGACTGGAGTATTTGTGATGTTGAAGTTGATGTGGAGGAGAGCCCACTTAAAGGAGCACTTGATATCCGTTGAAGCACCTGCTGTTTTTGTGCCTCATCTGGAATTTGTAGCGATTGGCGTGGCCGTAAGAAAGGGATCTTATCACATTGTCCGCTAAAAGAAGTAGACATTTTAGTTTGGCTGGAAGATGGTCTTTCTTCTGCAGATGTTACTGTTGCTTTAACACCTACCCCACGGACACAACCTTTTTTCCCCTTCCCAACACGCCTATTCCCCTTTCCACCAGCAGCAGGCCTTTTTCCACTCATTTTGGTGGTTAACTAATTCACAACTCTGGAGTTGTTTGCACAAAAAAACAATGGATGGGAACCGAGCAGAGCTGAGTGGCCAAACTGTGGTATTAGGCCAAAACTATTGGCTGGGCTAGATGCAGAAAAAAATTATTTTTAATTTGCAACCTGATGGAGGTCAGTATAGATGGACTAATAGACCAAGTCCCACACACTGCTAGAAGCCCAAATATTTTTTCAGAGCTAGATGCAGATAAAAATTATTTTTAATTTGCTACCTGATGGAGGTCAGTATAGATGGACTAATAGAACAAGTCCCACACACAGCTAGAAGCCCAAATATTTTTTCAGAGGTACTGTAGATGCAGATAAAAATTATTTTTAATTTGCAACCTGATGGAGGTCAGTATAGATGGACTAATACAACAAGTCCCACACACTGCTAGAAGCCCAATATTTTTTCAGAGGTAGATGCAGAAAAAAATATATTCAGTTTGCAACCTGATGGAGGTCAGTATAGATGGAGTAATAGAACAAGTCCCACACACAGCTAGAAGCCCAAATATTTTTTCAGAGGTAGATGCAGATAAAAATTATTTTTAATTTGCAACCTGATGGAGGTCAGTATAGATGGACTAATAGAGAAAGTCCCACACACTGCTAGAAGGCCAAATATTTTTTCAGAGCTAGATGCAGAAAAAAATTATATTCAGTTTGCAACCTGATGGAGTTCAGTATAGATGGACTAATAGAGAAAGTCCCACACACTGCTAGAAGGCCACATATTTTTTCAGAGGTAGATGCAGAAAAAAATATATTCAGTTTGCAACCTGATGGAGGTCTGTATAGATGGATTAATAGAACAAGTCCCACACACAGCTAGAAGCCCAATATTTTTTCAGAGGTAAATGCAGAAAAAAATATATTCAGTTTGCAACCTGATGGAGGTCAGTATAGATGGACTAATACAAGTCCCACACACAGCTAGAAGCCCAATATTTTTTCAGAGCTAGATGCAGAAAAAAATTATATTCAATTTGCAACCTGATGGAGATCAGTATAGATGGACTAATAGAATGATGCAATGCCCAAAAGATTTTACTTCACTAGGTGCAGTAAAAAAATTGGTATTCTATACACAGGTGGTATATCTTGCAGCACAGATAGGCTACTCCACTGACTAACACACTCTGCAAGAGGCCAAAAAGGATTAGCTTTGCTAGATTCAGCCAAATGCTGTGAAAAAAACTTGCACAGCACTGGCACAGACCTGCCTGGCAAAAACTGATAGGAACTGATGTAACCTAGTCCTGAAAAGGACTCCAATTACAATTAGTCTTTACTCCCACAATCTATCTATTTAAGAGCACAGACCTGCCTGATAAAAGTCATAGGAAATGCTGTAACCTAGTCCTTAAAAGGACTGCAATCACAACTATTCCCTACTCCCAAGCTATCTGTAGATTTGTGCGAAAATTGGCTTGAAATTAACAAGGTATAGCGCACACAGCAACAGCGGTGCCGTCTAACACGCATCTGCAGCAGTGAGAAAATGGTGGCGACGGGGAAAATGGCTTGGTCTTATAGGGCAAGGACATGTGACATACACTGCCAATGACACATGCCCTTGCTTGTGTGAAAAAAAGCACTTCGCTCCGTGTGTGCGCTGCTGATAGGCTGACAGATTGCACCTCCCCACTGTAAATGCGGGAAAGAGAAAAAAAAAATGGAGATCTTCATTATTCCTGCAGAGATCCATCCCCTGCCCCTCCCCCCACCCCGCTGTACACTCAAACTGCGTATTAACATTAATTTTCATCATTACTGAGAAAAAATCCAGTTATGATTTTGGTGCACGAACAGTTATCGAACATAACCTCGAACAGCCGAATTTTTCTCAAATTGTTCGTGTTCGCCGAACGGCTCGAACACCGCCCAAAACAGCTCGAATTTGAGATTGGCGAACAGTTCGAGTAGAACAACGCTCATCTCTACTCTGGAGTATAATACAGGATGTAACTCAGGATCAGTAATGTAATGTATGTACATAGTGACCGCACTGGCAGGATAGTGAGTGCAGCTCTGGAGTATAATACAGGATGTAACTCAGGATCAGTAATGTAATGTATGTACATAGTGACTGCACCAGCAGAATAGTGAGTGCAGCTCTGGAGTATAATACAGGATGTAACTCAGGATCAGTAATGTAATGTATGTACATAGTGACTGCACTGGCAGGATAGTGAGTGCAGAAAAGGATTTTTTTGGGGAGCTTATGCAAGTGTTTGCAAAATGGTGAGATAACATAATACCCGTGAGTCTTCTTATTCCAGGTAATAGAGGGGGCATTATTGTATAATTTTAACAAAGGGAGTTTACATAAATGATATACAGTCTGTTTGGCTGGGGCTCGTAGAGAGAGTGATTGGTCTCTTACTTGTTGCTGTTGGGGTATGAGGACCTGTGCAGAACATTCCTTTTGAGAGGAGTGTATGTGGGATCAGCCCAAGGTTTACAGGCATTGAAGATGGATACAAACTGCAGGTCCAGCACTAAAATCAGAAGCCAAGTTTCATCTTCTCCATATGGCTCCTTTCCTTCTATGTAGATTATTGATCCCCACAAATTCTAACATGTCTACACCAGAGCAGCAACCTTGATGATCTCTTCTTTCTCTTTCACAAGATTGTATATTTTTACTTTTAGTGCCATCAGAAAACAACACTAAAAATGGGGTGCAGTGCCCGTCCTGCTTTGTTTCGTCCACCATGGAGAAGTGTGAAGCCAAATACTCACTCACATGTACAGGAAAAGAGACGTCCTGCATCACTTATGAAAGGAAGACCCTATTTGGTAATCGGAGGCTCAACATAAAATGGGTGGTTGTTACTCCCCATGTCACAAGTTGAACTTTCAGGTGGAAAATACCATGTGGGACTCAATGGAAGTTCTAGTAGTAGACGACTGCTTGTAGAATCATATCACCGATTTAACTGCATAGTTTTTATTGCCAATAGGGGCCAGGTTTTTTAAGGTCTAGACCCAATCTCCCATCACTCAAGGAGCTTGGTCAGAGTGACGTGTGGACCTTCACACTTGCACCGAGTCTTTTCACCACTCTACTCTTCCACCATTCATTGAACCCTTCTATATTGGGTTTCATTGCCGTTTGCACATGTTCATTTCTGAGAGCATGGCCACCTAAGGGATGGATGACAGTTACAGTGGGGTGACCATCCATCATCTGTTGGACACTTGTAGCATATCCTATTGATGTTCTGTCAGTACATAATGATTGATGATTCTTCGAATTTTGTGATTTCTCTTACTTAGTTAACGATGTTGGAGGTAGACCTCCTTTTCATTCCCAACCTTCATGTTTCTCTCTCTCAGAAACGAATTATGTCTATGCAATGGGATGTGCCTCGAAAAATGTTTGCCCAGGAAATGGAGAGCTGCATAATTTAGGCAAACCTGGATTAATGGAAGATGTTAATTGTCGTAATACGACCCACAATGGGCAATTGAATACGGGTGAGTAAATTGGTCAACAGGTTGCTGCACGTACATGTACATATGGTTGATTAGTCAAGTCTGATAGATGGATGCACCTTCCTTGCTCATCGTATTTTCCATAACTCCCATAGATTTCAATGTATGCCCGTGGTAGAGATTTAGTATTAATTTCATAGTCTTTATTATTATTATTTAACGGCCTTCAGCTCAATCTCGAGCAATGGTGACTTGTTGGATGAACGATCTGTAGGACGATCAATCTTGTGCAAGCCTAAATAGCTCCACCAGGGTCTTCGCCATTATTTTGATTGTACCATGCCATCAGTTGCTGGTTGTCCTCTTTGTCTTGTTCCTTCTATTCTTCCGACCATGATGTCCTTCTCCAGTGATTGCTCTCTTCATATGATGTGTCCAATGTATGCTTGATAAAATATGTCTTGCATAGATTTACATGCAGATGTGCTGGTAGATGCTTTGCCAGAGCTACAAGAGACCGTGACTTTTTGATCTTGATTCTGGCTTATTTACTGGAATTCATTATTGAATATGTGTCACATTGGAAAAATGTTCAAGGGTTGAACTACTTGGTAGAAGAAAAGCCAACTCTGAGTTTTCTCTCTGAGCCATATTGACCTGACACTTAAGTGAGTTGACTCTTTGCACTCCAGCCATATCCAAATTGACTGCCTGAATTGTTAATTGGGGGACCTGTTCTTTCAAAAAGTGGTGTGTCTGGTAGATATAATTTGAACACCTGACTTAGGAATACCCCTTTAATGACTCTTCCGTTGGACAACACACTATGTTACAATGTAATTACTCATCTTCCTCTTTATGTTTTAGGACATTTCATTTGGTGCTTCTTCTGTCACGATTACAACGTCAACAACTGCTCAGACAAGGCATATCTATGCATGCCGGAGGAGGACGTGTGTGTGTTTGAAAGAATAAGAAGCATATATGGTAAAAAAAACCCTTCGTTTTCCCTTTAACTCCTTCCAATCTCTGCCATTTTTTGTCTTTGAACTTTCATTTTTTTCCTTCCCCTTGTGTTTTTTTTCCATCACTTGTTCTATATACTGAAATATTTCAGTATTTTAGTATATAGTGAAGATCATTAGCTCTTAAGAAACCCAGCCTGTGGTTAACTTGACAGTAAAACCAAAAATGTGAGCCGGAGCACAAGTTAGTTTATGTGCAAATTGTAAGAGCATGTTCACGCTGTGACCATTTAACATGTGAATTACATAGAGTACTTGGTTAATGCTCGGGATTTTTTTTATTTTTATCAAAAAAGCATAAAAGCCATCCCATTGCGACAAGGTGTACCCATCGGGATGGTCCTGACCTTTCCCTAGTATTAAAACCTTACCATGTGTCATACAACATCAATGTGAATAAGGGCAAAGCAGGACGGGTCTCCAACTGAGACACCCAACCCTTCCACCCACCCATTTATGGTTGATAGGAGTACCAAGATGGTGAAAAGAGTCCAGCAGCACAGGATCACTGCATGGGGAGCCGATGGGCACCAGAACAGATACCAAAGTAGGATATCATGCCTTAAATGCCACACCCAACATAGGAATGTGTAATGTAGAACAGTGTTTGATACTCTCTGTAAAATAATTATTAAAAACTACAAGTGTCAGCTTTACATTATACATTCCTAAAATTGTTTTCCCATCTGTGAAACCCTTGGACCAGTTGGCGATCAGTTGATTGCCACATTCCTGGCAGCTTAGATGGCTATGCTTTCATCCTGCAGTGGCCACTTCAGGAGAAATGTGGTACTACATGAACCCAGACAGATGAATAGGAGATCGTGAAACACAGAATAACATGTAGTCCTCCACATCATGAGTGGCTCTCTGCAGTTGACATCCACTCTGGGTCCATATGTGATAACTCATTATAACCGGACTATCCCTGGCGAGGTTACTGAGGGTACTAAGATTAATATTTTATTTTTATCATTACATTAAATTGTCAGGAATTATCTTAGAATATACGAGATATTCTAAGTATGTTGGATTTCTTTCATTTCCAGATGGTAGAGAAGAAGTAACAATTACTAAAAGATGTGGAAAAAGCAATGAATGCAGCAGAAGCGGCACCATACGAAGCTCGACAAAGACTATTTTCATGAACACCACGTGTTGTGACTATAATGTGTGCCAGGCGCCATTACCAACCTGTAAGTGTCCACATGGATAATTCAGTTAAGAAAATAAGTTGATCTGTTGGATAGAGTATTGTCCTCTGTGGCATCATTGTAGACTTCTTGTCACGGGTGTGTCAGATGTGACAGACAGTCTCCCTGCAGTTGGTTGCAGACGATCTCTTCGTATGGCATTACAGACACCCTCTTAGATCTGTCTCACTCTAGGACCCAGCAGCTACCTTCCTCTTGCTAATTAACATCCTGGCCTGGGTGTATAAATGCTTTCAATTTGCAATTGGGAGGCGCCGGTGATATTCACATGACCCCTTGTGAATACTTGGAGCAAGTGCAGTTCTTACTTCCTCTCTGGTGCTAAGAGTACGTGTGTGCCATCTCTCTGAAGTCGACTCAAGCTAAGCTACTTTCTCCATGTTTGTCTCCCCTAGCTGTCTTTAGTTGTCAGTGGGGATCGACTAGCGGCCCTCCTCCCCTCCCTATCTAGGGCTAAGCACTAAGAAAATATAGGGATAGGTTCCTGTGCGGCGATTGGTGCGGAGCCAATATAGGGATGGTAGGAGTAGACAGGGTGATTGCAGTTAAGCCTAAGAGGTCTCCACTTCCCCCTTTCCCTAGTGTCTGCACTTTGTCTTTCCTACACTGTGCGTCACATTTCTCCATGTATAATGTTAACCATAGGGGTCAAGACTTTTGGTGTCATTAGGTGAGGCAATAGTTTTCCATAAGAACACTAGGGTAGGTCAAGAAAATCTAGATATAACTAACTTATGACTTTTCATGGAGACTTCTGAGAAGGCTACACGAGTGTCAGCCAGGATTAAGTATGATGACTATCCACATCTCTAGAGAAGTCCATCATAGACAATCTCAAAACTGAAAATGTTCTCATTGGTGTAGGGTATTAAGTGGTCTCTAAAGCCCTTTTATCCAGAAAACTAGGGTGGTCTAAAGACTCACTGGTCCATCAATGTGAGCCCCTCTCACGTATCTACAGTATATCAGAAGATCATTCTTGAATTCTTGACAACTGTAGACCTTTGAGGCCAACTGGGAATTGTAGAGGGGCATCAGCAAATATATTCTGTCTTTGCTCTCTGTTTCTTAGTACCCCAAGCCAACGATGATGAAAATGGACTTACCTGTCCGGCGTGCTTCGTCCCAAACTCAGACCGTTGTCTAGGAAGAAGTAACTTGAAATGTACTGGGAATGAGCAACGCTGCATTCACTACATGAGAACCGAAGTGCGTGGTAAGTGCTCCAACCATAACTGGGGAAAACGGAATAAAAGTAGTAAACTTGCTACAAATGTAAAACCAGATGATACTGTGTCATCAAATCTGTTACACGCACGCTGCAAGGTTCAGATAGCGACGAGACAGGTACCATTAATTCTTTGGAATCCTGGGGGAACCGTTACTCAGGGCGACCATAGACAATGTGCTGCAGCTTCTCTCAGGCACACCAGGGGTATTGACACTCAGGCACAGACACGTAGGTTGTTTCACTTGCTGACCAGGAACACTTGACAAGAGTCCCCATAAACGGTAGAACAGTAGCATTTAATAAGAAGCCGCACAGCCAGTGCAAGTTAAGTCTTATGAGCAACAGGCACCAGTGACAAACAGTACAGTTTCCTTAGCAGCACAGCAGAGTTCACAGTCTTCCCAGTACTACAGAACAGTTCTAATGCAAAGGCACATTAATGAACACAGCATTCTTTACAGCACAGTGAGATGGAGGTGGGGGGGGGTTTGCTGAGGGAGATAATCCCTGTGACACCATTTCTTCCCGTCCTTATCTTTCTGCTTGACAATACTCTGCACTGCTAGTTCAGGACCTTTACCTGACCTGTGCTAAGCTTCACTCCTGACTTGAATCCTTTTCACTTGCAGGGGCGCTTCTGTCAGATGCAGAACACCCACACCACCTTTCTCTTGGGCTCCAGCCAGACAGTAAACAACTTCCCCACAATCCCCCTGTGGCTCTGCTAAAACACTCCCCTTCTCCTTTGACTGTGTTAACCCCTCTAGTTGCTGGATGCTTCTGGAGCACAACACTTCCTGTATCATGTGCTGTGTGTTGCTTCTAATAGTTGCTGAATGCTTTTAAAGCAACAGCACTACTTCTGCATGTCACACTCTGCAACAGCACTACTTCTGCATGTCATACTCTTCCCTCCTTTTTGAATGTCGTCCTCGACATTAGTTTTATTTGGTCAATCTGACCAATTCTGAGACAGTGGTGAAAGTTGGATAGCTTTGTATACAAATTGGCATTGACAAATTGGTATAACGTTCATAGACATTGATAACAGCCTATTCTTATGACCTTATTCTTGTAGGACGCCTGTATGAAATAAACAATTAAAACAATCAGCATCTCTTCAGCTGGAGCTTTTTGTACGTCTTCAACCAGCTCTCTCTATCTATGCTTAACAGTTCTTTGTTTCTACAAAGTCTTTTAAGAAAAATCAAAGCATGAAAACAAGTCTTTCCAGTAGGCAACATCTTCCATACTGCCTCTCGGTGGTGAATACCACAAAAAGTGGGCTTTCCTGGTCCGCAGGCAGAGATACCTTTTTCCAGTCGACAGTCCTTGGCACTTGACTCTGTTCACCAAGTGTCTCGTACGTCCGCATCATGGCCTCCTCACTTCTCAAGTCGACATCCTCCTGGTGGGTTGTTCCTCAGATACCACGGGTTCTTCGGCCACAGGAGTTTCTTCCGACGCACTCATTTCCCGTGCTTCCTAAGATGTTCTTGGAGTTGCCTCTGTAAGTTTCTGTACTTCTCCTGAGTCGCTTGTTTCCACACAGTCTGGTAATTCCGCTCCTCCTGAGTGTCGATCGGTCTCTTCAGGGGCCAGTGTTCGATCATCAGATCTGAATTGGACTTCTTCTGTACTCCTTGGTACGAACTCTGGAGCCCCAGGATTTAGTTCACTCTCCTGAGGATGGTACATCCCTCTCCTTACCAGTCTGCGAAATACAACGGTGTGTTCTTCTCCATCAAAACTTTCAAGGTCACTATCAACCTCCGGAGTTTCAGTCTGTGGTGGTCCCTTAGTCGATCTCAGACGATCTCGGTCTGCTTCTGGGAAGTCTTGTTGTGGTGGGAGATAATCACAGGGTAGTAGTAAATTCCGATGGACTATTCTAGTTTTCTTGTCTCCCGTGTCCAATTGGATTTCATACACAGGGCTGTCATCAGCTTTCCTCCTTATGACCACATACACCTTGTCTTCCCAGTATAAACAAAGTTTTCCTGGACTGCCTTTCTCACGTACGTTCTTGACTAGCACTTGGCTTCCCGGTGCCAATTCTGCTCCATAACATTTTCGATCATAGTACTCCTTACTCTTGCTCTGTCCTTGCGTGAACACTTTGGACGCTATGTTGTATGCCTCTGCCATCCGTTTCTTCCATTTCCGAACGTACTCCGGATACGTTCTGTAAGTCTCTGACACCGGAGTATCGAACATGATGTCAATTGGCAGTCTTGGCGATCATCCATACAATAGGAAAAGGGTGAGTAACCCATTGCATCGCTCTTTGTACAGTTATAGGCATGTACCACTTTTGACAGAGAACTCTTCCAATCTTCTTCTCATCAGCTGTTAAAGTGCACAACATCGACAATAATGTCCGGTTAAAACATTCCACTTGTCCACTACCCTCTGGGTGATAGGGCGTTGTGTGGGATCTCTGAATTCTACAGTACTTTCCTAGCTTGGCAAAGAGCTGGTTCTCAAATTCTCTTCCTTGGTCATGGTATAACCTCGTAGGGAACCCAAACCTCAAAGCAAAGTCATTGAAATCTTCTCTGCCGCTGTTCAACCTGATTTATTGGTGGTAGCATATGATTGAGCAAATCAAGTGAAATGGTCCATCACCACAAAGATATATTCATAACCACCCTTGCACGTCTCGAGATGTAGAAAGTCTATTGAGACCATCTCAAATGGATACGTAATTTGGATGTTGCCCATAGGTGCCCGGGTTGATGTGTTGGGACGTTTATCTTTCAGACACCCACACTCCATGGTCACGTACCTCTCAATATCTCTCTGCATGTACGGCAAGAAGAAACGTTCACTGATAATGTTGGTTGTTCTTTCCACTCCCAGGTGTCCCATGTTTTCATGGAGTTGTTTGAAGACCAACCTACGGAATACTCTGGGTTATACCAACTGCCGGTTTTGTCCTCCTTTACGATACAGGATACCGTCTTCACTGAGGTAGAGCTTCGTCCATTCTTTAATTAAAACAGATACTGCTGGTGACTCATTGTCTCTCCCTTGTTTACTTGGAAACCGATTTTGGTAAACATAAAGTAGTATTCTACCAATTATCTGATTTTTCCGTCGTGCTCTACGGATTTTCTCTTTTGGTAGTTGTTGAATAGACTGGGGGAGATCTTGTTCTCTTGCTGTTATGGTGGTTTCCACCGTCAACGGACACCACAATGGTGTGTCTTCCTCCTGATAAGCTTGTACTGCTTGGGTAGTGCTCTCAATTGCTTCCAGACTGACTTCCTCAGAGCATTCTTGCATGAACTCCTCAGGCTCTAGTGGCATTCTTGACAATCCGTCAGCATCCGCATTGCATTTTCCTGACCTGTACTTGATGCTGAAATTGAAGTCAGCTAGCTCAGCGACCCATCTCTGACCCATTGCATTCAGTATGGCTGTAGTAAGGACATAGGTCAAAGGGTTGTTGTCAGTGTATATCCCTTAAACTCTTTGCTGTAGTAGAGATAATCTCTAAATCATTCACAGATAGCCCATTTCAATTCCAGGAACTCCAATTTTCCGGAATGTAGATGGTAATTCTTCTCGTGTCTGTCAATGTCCTAGAACCGTAACCGATGACCCTCAATTTTCCATCTTGATACTGATACAGGGCAGCTCCCAGTCCAGCTTGAGAAGCGTCACAATGAAGAACAAATGGTAAATTGAAATCAGGATATCCCAAGATGGGTGGTTTTACCAGGGTAGTATACTAGTTCTTCCAATACCTCCTGGTGGTCTGCTGTCCAGAGAATGGGCTGCTGGGACAAAATGGCGTTGTTTCTTTTAAGCCCGGTCCTAACCGCGTTCTTCTTTTTCTCCGTGGGTGTTGTCGTCTCTGTTGTCCCCCCAAGAGGAAGTATAGTGGGGTGGCAATCCTGGAGAAATTCCGAATGTAAGTACGATAGTAGGAGAGGAATCCTAATATCTGCCTCAACTCCCTGACAGTAGAGGGCCGCTTGTCTTTTAAGGCCAGTACCGGAGCGATTTCTGCTGGGTCCATGGTATATCCTTTGCCGGACACAATTTTCCCTAGAAATCGGACTTGCCTTTTAAACAGTTCACACTTCTTTGGGGTCAACTTAACTCAGTGTTGTTGATACCATTGTAATACGGTCCTCACATGTTAAACATGCTCCTGGAAGGTTTTGCTGTGTACCGCATTGTCATCCAAGTACGGCAGGCAGATATCGTACCTCAATCCTTCTAACCATGTCTCCATGCTTCTCTGGACTTCTGCTGGAGCTGAACTGAGCCCAAACGGTATGTGGATCCACTCATATAATCCCCACGGTGTGATGAATGCTGTCAAGGGTCTACTGGACTCTTCGACAAACCCTTGGTGGTATGCATTACCCTGATCGAGGACAGAGAACCAGATGCTTTCTGAAAGGCTATCCAGCAAATCTTGAATCTTTGGTATCTGGTGTCGATCAGGTATTGACTTTCGGTTTAAGTCTTGGTAATCACAACAGAGTCTCAATGTACCGTCCTTCTTCCTAACACAGACAATAGGAGAGGAATAAGACGACTTCAACTTTTGGACCCAACCTCTGTTGATGAGATCTTGTAAATATTCTATCACTTCATGATGTAATGGTTTTGGCACAGACATGTAACTTCTGGTTACTGGGGTCGTGTCTTTCAAATTGATTTTCAAATGCAACGACGGGATACAGCCTATATCAGAGTCATCTTTGGAAAAAGCATGACATTCATCTCTCAGCATCTGTTTTGCTACCACTAGATCTTCAGCACACAAGTGTTCCAGGGGGACTGGGGGATCCCAGGACCCCGAGGTGGGTTGCAAAATTTCCTCCCCTGGGCAACTCTTGTTCCTTGGTGGGGAGACTGAATTCACTGTAGACCCCTGGGCTGGTCTCATACTGGCTGGATATACCATTTTAATGGTTTAGATGTGACCTAACACAGTCTTTGGATCCAGTCTAATGTCATGTTTCGTAGTATTCATCACCGGTACTGTCACTCGAGCAAATCCACCAGTAGGAGTAGTAGGCACAGTCTCACCTTGAACTAGGCCTTCCGGAAGTTCTGAAGAGTCTTTTGGCATGAACAGTCTTTTCTGGACTTTTCTTCCCAGTTCTACCCGGACTCCACACTTCACCCCCACCATTTGGTTTGCAGGGATGATGGTTGGGCGCAAGCCTACCTTGACTTTTTTTAGGTCCATTGTATTCTGTGCTTTCTTTACTCTATGAATCACGTTTTCCACCACGGCGTTGGGTATGGCGAGCGATGTGGCGATTGCATTCACCACCCACGCCCCTATCTTGTGTTTTGTGATGACCTCACTGATTTCATTATAACTCAGGATAGGATCCTCTGCCACGTTCTGATCACTGGTCACAAGAAAAGGTACCAAAAGCTTGATGGTGTTGCTGTTCTTCGTGGCCCTGAGTTGGAAAGTCACTTCCACCCAGCCTATGAAAGGGATTTCGGTCTTGTTGACTGCTTTGCCGTGGACATCCACTGGTCTCAACAGTTCTTTTTTTGTGACCGAATACAAGTGTGTGGCAGGTAGCACCTTCAACATTCTTCATTTAAAAGGCTTGCTTGGGCTCCTATGTCCCACAGTGCTTTTACTAGGAGTCCATCTAGCTGGCACTGCATAAAGCACCTTTCACCGATTAGGCTGATGAGGCTATTTTTACTGACTGAGGAATCCTCCTCCCAGGAGTACATCGTTTGACCTCCGCACTGGCCATTAAGTAACTGATGCCCCTGTCTCCCTTGCAGCTGTTGTAGACGGGAACACACTTGGGATAGTACTGACGCAGCCGTCTTACCTCATGCGCCGTTTTGGTGTTTGGTGAGATTTGGATTTGCTTCTGGGATCTCCTCCGTGTCACGCTTACCAGTCGCCCTGCACTGGTAACCTCCTGTCTTTTAACCCAAACGACCATGACCATTGCCATTCCCTGGCATAATGTCCTTCCTCACCACATCTTAGACAGTGGACACACACCGTACTCTGATGTGATGAACTGCATGCTTCACAGGCCGGGCATCTTCTGTTTTGGAATCCACTCCTGGGTCTGAGGGATACCAGTTCTGGCCTGGAATGAATCAACTTTTTCACCTCAATCAACCCTGCTTCCAGTTCTCCTATTACTTCCTCCCAGTCAGCGCTGGCAGGCCTTTATTTTATTGGTGATTTAAGGTTTCCTCTTGGAGGTGGCACTGGAGAGTCTCTATATTGATCTTCGGACTGGGCACTGGGGGTATCCAACTTCAGCTGCCTTATTTTGGTGATTTTAGCAGCAGAGCCTTTCTGTAACTTCTGTTCGCTCTCTGACTCCAAACTAGCGTCCTCATTCATTTTTTCAATTAGGACTTCGTCCAAAATGCCAGGATCTTCTAGGTACTGTTTCATCTGCAACTTGATATCTTTGCTGATTAATCCCGTTCTCAATGATCTCAAGAAATTCTTCTGGTCTAGTCCAGCATCAAACTTCTCTTTCGCTTCTACATCTCTGGATGCAAACAACAGTCAACAAGAAATTTTGGGGTGAGTCATTATTTTTCTGTGACAGGTTAATGAGACGGTGGAACAATTCTGAAGTACTCTCTTTATAGTGCCCTTTTAAAATCATCTTCAGCTGTTGCAAGGTCAATTGACTTTTAATTTCTAGCATACTACAGAGGTTCAGTCCTGGGCTGATCACTTTCACCATCCCCTCAACGATCTCATCTGGATGGTAGCCTTTATGTAAGCCTGCATCGATCTGGTGCAACAAGTTCCTATAAGACAGTCTCTCTTTCTATTCACACTCTCCAATCTGTCCCAGAATCTTGGATTCTTTCCTTATGGTGATTTGTGGTGCTAGAGAGGACTGTCTCCCTGATTTTCTTACCCGAGCAGGTTAAAGGTCCTGTCTGAGTCTATCACCCGTTCAGAGGTTTTGGTCGATTCCTGCAGGGTCGTTGTTAGGGTTTTGAATTGTTCTTTCAATTCCTGTAGTTCAGTCTGTGGACGGAGATTCCCACTTTTAGTAATTGGTGCCGCCCCTTCATCCTCCAACTTCAACCTGGTTAGAAACTGTGTTAGTTCCTGGAGGAATGTCCTTATGACGTCTTCAACTTCTTTTTCCCCCAGCTAATCTATTTTTGCATTAATGGCAGCTAACAGTTGCCTGTGGTTGTGTGCTTTAGAAATCTGTTCCACTGACATCTTTATATGTTCTGCTACTGTTCTCAATTCTTCACAGGTTAACTGAAGAAGCAGCTCACTAATTCTGTCCATTTGTATTTCCACATCCATTGCTGACAGTGAGTTTTCTTTAGGGCTGGTCCCCTTTAACTGGTATAGCAGAGTTGAGTTGAGGTGCTGTGCTGCTGTGTTTTTCCAGACACTTTTACTCTTCTTCCGCTACATGCTAACTCCCGCTCAGGATTCCCCGTACAGGCCACCAAGGTTACACGCATGCCGCTAGGTTCAGTTAGGGATGAGACAGGTTCCATGAATTCTTTGTAATCCTGGGGGAACCGTTACTCAGTGCGACCAAAGACCATGTGCTGCAGCTTCTCTCAGGCACACAGGGGTATTGACCCTCAGGCACAGACATGTAGTTTGTTTAATTTGCTGACCAGACACACTTGACAAGAGTCCCCTTAAATGGTAGAACAGTAGCATTTAATAAGAAGCCGCACAGCCAGTGCAAGTTAAGTCTTATGAGCAACAGGCTCCAGTGACTAACAGTACAGTTTCCTTAGCAGCACAGCAGTTCACAGTCTTCCCAGTAGTACAGGGCAGCACAGTTCTAATGCAAAGGCACATTAATGAACACAGCATTATCTACAGCACAGTGAGATGGAGGAGGGGAGGTGGAGGGTTTGTTGAGGGAGATAATCCTTGTGACACCATTTCTTCCAGTCCTTATCTTTCTGCTTGACAATACTCTGCACTGATAGTTCAGGAACTCTACCTGACCTGTGCTTAGCTTCACTCCTGACTTGAATCCTTTTCACTTGCAGCGGCGCTTCTGTCAGATGCAGAACATACACACCACCTTTCTCTTGGGCTCCAGCCAGACAGTAAACAACTTCCCCACAATCCCCCTGTGGCTCTGCTAAAACACTCCCCTTCTCCTGTGATTGTGTTAACCCCTCTAGTTGCTGGATGCTTCTGGAGCACAACACTTCCTGTCTCGTGCTTGTGTTACTTCTAATAGTTGCTGAATGATTTTAAAGCAACAGCACTACTTCTGCATGTCACACTCTGCAACAGCACTACTTCTGCATGTCACACTCTGCAACAGCACTACTTCTGCATGTCACAAATCTATAGCGTGCTTCATAAAGGTGGAAGACAACGTCACCAGGAATGTGCACATTAGATTACAGTAATGTACTTCAGTGCTGCATTCACAGTTCTTAAGGCTGCAGAGCGGAAATATCCCAGAATTCGTTGACTGAGTGTATGAGTGTCTCTAGAGTTTGCTTTGGTGATTTGCATTAGGATAAATGTTCTTTTTACACCTGACATTGTAGTAAACTTACGTATGAAACATTAGCTGATATCACATCATTATGGCAGCACATAAAAGCTGTCTTAGGATTGTCTGTCTGTCGCTTATTGACTTAATCTCATATCAACGAGCAAAATAGTGAGTGCAGCTCTGCGGTATAATACAGGATGTAACTCAGGATTAGTACAGGATCAGTAATGTAATATATGTACACAGTGACTGCACCAGCAGAATAGTGAGTGCAGCTCTGGAGTATAATACAGGATGTAACTCAGTATCAGTACAGGATCAGTAATTTAATGTATGTACACAGTGACTGCACCAGCAGAATAGTGAGTGCAGCTCTGGAGTATAATACAGGATGTAACTCAGGATCAGTAATGTAATGTATGTACACAGTGACTGCACCAGCAGAATAGTGAGTGCAGCTCTGGAGTATAATACAGGATGTAACTCAGGATCAGTACAGGTATGTACACAGTGACTGCACCAGCAGAATAGTGAGCGCAGCTCTGGAGTACAATACAGGATGTAACTCAGGATCAGTAATGTAATGTATGTACACAGTGACTGCACCAGCAGTATAGTGAGTGCAGCTCTTGGGTATAATAGGGGATGTAACTCAGTATCAGTACAGGATCAGTAATGTAATGCATGTACACAGTGACTGCACCAGCAGAATAGTGAGTGCAGCTCTGGAGTATAATACAGGATATAACTCAAGATCAGTAATGTAATGTATGTACACAGTGACTGCACCAGAAGAATAGTGAGTGCAGCTCTGGAGTATAATGCAGAATGTAACTCAGGATCAGTACAGGATCAGTAATGTAATGAATGTACACAGTGACTGCACCAGCAGAATAGTGAGTGCAGCTCTGGAGTATAATGCAGGATATAACTCAGGATCAGTACAGGATCAGTAATGTAATGTATGTACACAGTGACTGCACCAGCAGAGTAGTGAGTGCAGCTCTGTAGTATAATACAGGATGTACCTCAGGATCAGTATAGGATCAGTAATGTAATGCATGTACACAGTGACTGCACCAGCAGAATAGTGAGTGCAGCTCTGGAGTATAATGCAGGATGTAACTCAGGATCAGTATAGGATCAGTAATGTAATGTATGTACACAGTGACTGCACCAGCAGAATAGTGAGTGCAGCTCTGGGGTATAATACAGGATATAACTCAGAATCAGTAATGTAATGTATGTACACAGTGACTGCATCAGCAGAATAGTCAGTGCAGCTCAGGAGTATAATACAGGATGTAACTCAGGATCAGTACAGGATCAATAATGTAATGTATGTACAGAGTGACTGCACCAGCAGAATAGTGAGTGCAGCTCTGGAGTATAATGCAGTATGTAACTCAGGATCAGTAATGTAATGTATGTACACAGTGAATGCACCAGCAGAATAGTGAGTGCAGCTCTGGAGTATAATACAGGATGTAACTCAGGATCAGTACAGAGTCAGTAATGTAATGTATGTGACGCGCCCCCTGGGCCAGTGCTGTAGTGCGGCGCGCGTGCGCGCGGGGAATACCCGGAGCCGGATCCGATGGGGGTAGTAGTCTTCGTGTGGCGGTGACCCGGTCCGTGCCCAGGGTGGTCAAACTAAGTGGCAGTTACTGGTATGATGGTATTAGTGTCCGACTACGCCACCCGTTGAATGCGGCTATGAAGCCGACGCTGCAGGGCAGTCCGCTGAGGCCGGTGGTACGGATGTGCAGCGTGGATGGTATAACCCCCAACGGGAGGGGTATGGCCTCAGGGCAGAGGATGAGGTTGATGTTGGGAGTGATGGTGTGGATGTCCCAGCACTAATGGTGCGACAAGGAAGCACGGAGACGCGAGGGTACAGTTCAGGGTCTTTACTGATGGTACAAGGCAAATTCCCCCGGGAGTACTGGCTAGTAGTTGGGGCCTGGTTAGTCTGCGAGTAAGCCGGAGTTCCCCTGGCCAGGTGGAGTTGTAGGCCTTCCCGTTAGTCTGTACCCTTCCTGGCTACCCTGCTTTCGGCGGTTGCAAGTAGCCCACGTCCCTGGGTATACCGTGTGGTGCTCACCCGTATGGCTGGTGACCTGGGGCCTCCTGTTAGCCTCCGCTCCGGGATGGCGGTGCTGGTCCCTTCGTTGTGACTGAGCCTCCGGGCTTTTATGGCCAGAGGACCTGGAATCCCCTGCCGGATGGATTCTGCTGCTGGGTATATCTTAGTCCCCACAGCCTCGGACTCCTGTGTCCGGTTTTAGTACCTTCTCCCAGGTCGAGCTCTGCACAGCTCCAGCCCCTGGCGCTTCTCCTTGGCTCCTACAGAGCTCCCGAGGTCTATCTGTCCCTGTTTCTGCGTGTCCAGACCAGACTCCGTCTCTGTCTGGAACTCCTCTCCCTAACCCTGCTTCAGCCCCAGTTTATATAGGGGAAGTTCTTCCCCTCCCAGGACTGGGCAGGAGGTGTGGCATGCTTAGGATTCCTGCCCAGGAGACCTCCCACCTGCTCACAGACGTAATACTGCTATTACTGTGGAAACCAGACCCCTGGGGTGCCACATTTGTACGCAGTGACTGCACCAGCAGAATAGTGAGTGCAGCTGTGGAGTATAATACAGGATGTAACTCAGGTTCAGTAATGTAATGTATATACACAGTGACTGCACCAGCAGAATAGTGAGTGCAGCTCTGGGGTATAATACAGGATGTAACTCAGAATCAGTAATGTAAGTACACAGTGACTGCACCAGCAGAATAGTGAGTGCAGCTCTGGAGTATAATACAGGATGTAACTCGGGATCAGAACAGGATCAATAATGTAATGTATGTACAGAGTGACTGCACCAGCAGAATAGTGAGTGCAGCTCTGGAGTATAATACAGGATGTAACTCAGAATCAGTAATGTAATGTATGTTCACAGTGACTGCACCAGCAGAATAGTGAGTGCAGCTCTGGAGTATAATGCAGGATGTAGCTCAGGATCAGTAATGTAATGTATGTACACAGTAACTGCACCAGCAGAATAGTGAATGCAGCTCTGGAGTAAAATACAGGATGTAACTCAGGATCAGTAATGTAATGTATGTACACAGTGACTGCACCAGCAGAATAGTGAGTGCAGCTCTGGAGTGTAATACAGGATGTAACTCAGGATCAGTAATGTAATGTATGTACACAGTGACTGCACCAGCAGAATAGTGAATGCAGCTCTGGAGTATAATACAGGATGTAACTCAGGATCAGTACAGAGTCAGTAATGTAATGTATGTACGCAGTGACTGCACCAGCAGAATAGTGAGTGCAGCTGTGGAGTATAATACAGGATGTAACTCAGGATCAGTAATGTAATGTATGTTCACAGTGACTGCACCAAAAGAATAGTGAGTGCAGCTCTGGAGTTTAATACAGGATGTAACTCAGGATCAGTAATGTAATGTATGTACACAGTGACTGCACCAGCAGAATAGTGAGTGCAGCTCTGGAGTATAATACAGGATGTAACTCAGGATCAGTAATGTAATGTATGTACACAGTGACTGCACCAGCAGAATAGTGAGTGCAGCTCTGGAGTATAATACAGGATGTAACTCAGGATCAGTACAGGATAAATAATGTATGTACACAATGATTCAGCTTTAAATTTATCCTTAGTTTTATCTTTTTTTCATTCTCTTGATTTCTGATAGAAAGTGCCACTACCACAGAGAGCTTACATGGCTGCACCACTGATGGGATCTGTGAAGCTGGATCAGCGATAATCTATGCAAAAGGACAGTACCACAGAAACATAAAGACTGCAGTTATGTGCAGCAGTGCGGTGGGGTGGAGGGCTCCTCTCTGCACTATCCTGCTTTTTCTCACATTCATTATCCTAACACTCATGGTATCTTCATAAGGGCTCGCACTCATCAGCGTAAATGAAATTGCTCCATTATTGCTCCTGAAAAGTAGGACGATTGACATGCGAGTACAATGCGATGCTTATCAAGTAGCATATGTATGAAATCTGTATGACGTGTATGCAATGCATTTTTAACATCAACTTACATACATTAATTCTCTGCCATTTAAAGCTAGTTTTATGAGTAATAAAGCAATTTTATATAGAGATATAGATAGACAGAATAAATAGGATAGATGTCCTGTAAATATGTAGTATCAAAAGCCCCCTACATATAATAAACTAGCACCCTTTAGTGCCTTTTATATAACAATAAAGTGTGTTTAATTATTTATTAAATAGGTTAAATAAGGCTAATTAAAAAAATGATGTGGGGTCCCCCCTTTTTTAAACAACCAGCTGAGGGAAAGCAGACAGTTGTGAGGTTGTATAATTATTCTGGGAAGGGGCCAATATCTATGGAGCTTCCCAGCCTATTAATAACAGTTTACAGCTAGCCTTTACTGGTTATTAAAAAATGGGGACCCCAAAAAAATGACATGGGGTCCCCCCTATTTTTAATAACTAACAAAGGTTAAGCAGACAGCTGCAGGCTGATATTAATAGGCTTGGAAGGGGCATGAATATTTTTCCCTTTCCAGCCTAATATGACTAGCCCCCAGCTGCCCCAGAAATTGTGCATCCTTTAGATGCGCCAATTTTGGCACTTAGCCTCGGTTCTTCCCAATTGCCCTGCTGTGGTGACAATCGGGGAAATGGTTTTGGGGTTGGTGTCAGCTGTGTAATGTCCGTTGACATCAAGCCCAGGGGTTAGTAATAGAGAGGCATCTATCAGACACCCCTATTACTAACCCTATAGTCAAAAGAAATAAACACACACACTGAGAAATGTCCTCTTTTTATTTAATTGTAAATAGCACTCCCTGACAATTACCCTCTTTTACACATTTATTAGCAAATAAAGTAATGCACTGGATCCCACACCAATCTCTGACTCTGCTAAATCCGGAGGCTGTGATGAGTAACTTTATCACTCACCACGGCCGCCAGAACACACAGAGTAGTCTGAGAACCAGCGTCAGTAACGAGTGGTGACGTCATTAAGGTTACTGCAGGTCACAGCTGGCGGTTCTCACCTCTGTGTGACATAGCTGACCTCAACCTAAAAACCATTACCCGATTGCCACCACACCAGGGCAATCTGGGAGAGCCAAGGATAAACGCCAGAATTGGCACATCTAATGGATGCGTCAATTCTTGGGCGACTGAGGGCTAGTGTTTAGTCTGGGAATGGGCCAATATCCATGACCCGTCCCCAGCCTATTAATATCAGCCCACAGCTAACAGCTTAGTCTTTGCTGGTTATTAAAAATAGAGGGGACCCCATGTCATTTTTTAAGACGTCCCCCTTTTTAATAACCAGTAAAGGCTATGCAGTCAGCTGTGAGCTGCTATTAATAGGCTGGGAAGCTCAATGGTTATTGGGCCCTTGCCAGAATAATAAGACCAGCTCACAGCTGTCTGCTTTCCCTCAGCTGGTTATTAAAAATAGGGGGGACCCATGTCATTTTTTAAGACGTTCCCCTTTTTAATAACCAGCAAAGGCTATGCAGACAGCTGTGAACTGTTATTAATAGGATGGGAAGCTCCATTTTTATTGCCCCCTTCCCAGAATAACATTAGCCCCCAGCTGTCTGCTTTCCCTCAGCTGATCGTTAAAAATAAGGGGGCCTCATGCCATTTTTTTCTTTTATTTATTTAATTCGCTAAATACAAGTACAGAAAACTATACATGCAAAGCACTGATTATATGTATCTCACTGACATCTTTCTATCTATTCTTTTCTGACTGTTCGGGCTGTGAATTTACTCTATTTGGCTGATGAAATGTTGAGTTTCCTTTTGAGATGTGTGCGTAAAAATCAGAAGGCACACGCATGGTCTGTGCGATTTTTTATTTTTTTTTTGCACCGATTCTCGCAGTCAATTGCATCATTCTGCATATTTTTTTTTTCAGTCCAATCCGACTGAGCTGAGAAAAAACTCGCAGATGAGCACTGACTCATTGTATAACATTGGTCAGAGTGCAGTGCAATGTTTTCTCGCATTGCACTTGTCCAATTTATACGCAAGTGGGAGCAAGGCCTTTAATGCTGACTCACTCTCTGTGCAGCCACCAATTACAGGCAGCCCCACCCCTGCGGTTCTATTGCAGGCAGCCCCACCCCTGCGGTTCTATTGCAGGCAGCCCCACCCCTGCGGTTCTATTGCAGGCAGCCACTCCCCTGCGGTTCTATTGCAGGCAGCCACTCCCCTGCGGTTTTATTGCAGGCAGCCCCACCCCTGCGGTTCTATTGCAGACAGACACTCCCCTGCGGTTCCATTGTAGACAGCGACTCCCCTGCGGTTCTAGTGCAGACAGCCACGCCCCTGTGGTTCTATTGCAGACAGCCACTCCCCCTGCTGTTCTATTGCAGACAGCCACTCCCCTGCGGTTCTATTGCAGACAGCCACTCCCCTGCGGTTCTATTGCAGACAGCCACTCCCCTGCGGTTCTATTGCAGACAGCCACTCCCCTGCAGTTCTATTGCAGACAGCCACTCCCCTGCGGTTCTATTGCAGACAGCCACTCCCCTGCGGTTCTATTGCAGACAGCCACTCCCCTGCAGTTCTATTGCAGAAGGCTACTCCCCTGTGGTTCTTTTGCAGGCAGCCACGCCCCTGCGGTTCTAGTGCAGACAGCCATGCCCCTGCGGTTCTATTGCAGGCAGCCACGCCCCTGCGGTTCTAGTGCAGACAGCCATGCCCCTGCGGTTCTAGTGCAGACAGCCATGCCCCTGCGGTTCTAGTGTAGACAGCCACGCCCCTGTGGTTCTATTGCAGGCAGCCACTCCTCCTGCAGTTCTATTGCAGGCAGCCCCACCCTTGCGGTTCTCTGAATGTTCAAGTTCCTCACAATAAGAGGATGGCTGGGTGTAATAATGCAAAATTCTCCTATCCAAATGTTTTCTTTCGGAATCAGAAATTGGAGTTTGGAAATGCCAGATCCCCGTCACCTTGTGTACCTTTAAGCACTGGTCTATCCTTCCTGCATGTTTAGTTAAGTGGATTTTAATTCTAAAATTAAGTCGATCTGCGATGTCCATATTGTTACATTGCATGTGAAATAAAAGGAGGTGTATGGGATTGGAAAAAGGGTCTGTTCTTGTATCCAGAACAGTGCCACTCTTGTCTACAGGTTGCATCTGGTACTGCCACCCAGATGTAGAAAAAATGGCTGCGCTGTATAACCACACCCAGGCTTATGAAAGGGGTACTTCTGAAATTCCCCACAAGGTTTCACCTGCTGGCAATGTCATAGTTACCTGATCAACATTCCAGACAAGCTTTCACTTACCCCTAATGAATGATTACTATGGAACATGACCTTCACTACTATCAGAATTTCCATTCCACGAAATTGCAGAAACCTCTGCTTTTTGCAAGAGGACTATTTGTTCTCTGTGTCAATCTGTGGCCGGGCATGAGGGCACACCTTAGAGCTATGGGTACAGAGAAGAGACAACAAAGTTCTAGGAGATGAGTAATTGTAGGCGGATTAACCGATTAGGTACAGGAGTTGAACTTCCACCATGCAATTAAAATTTTCTGGAGCATTGATCATTATAGGAAATGGAGTGTAAAAGCCCTGCAGAGTTCCTCTGCAATCCACATGCACATTGCCACCATCTTAGAGTATGCCTTCATCCACACAGTGCAAATATCTGCATAATCAATCATTAATCCAATGAAAACCCCTTTAAATGCCACTGGAAATGTCAATAGGTGCCGGGTTGGAGAAGAAGGCAAATAAAGGGCGGGTTGCAGAAGAAGGCCAATAGGGGGCAGGTTGGAGAAGAAGGCAAATAGGGGGAAGGTTGGAAAGAAGGGGAATAGGGGGCGAGTTGGAGAAGAAGGCGAATAGGGGAGGGTTGGAGAAGAAGACGAATAGAGGGTGGGTTGGAGAAGAAGGCGGATAGGGAGCGGGTTGGAGAAGAAGGCGAATAGGGGGCGGATTGGAGAAGAAGAGGCGTAGGGGCAGGTTGGAGAAGAAGGCGAATAGGGGGCGGGTTGGAGAAGAAGAGGAATAGGGGGCAGGTTGGAGAAGAAGACGAATAGGGGGCGGGTTGGAGAAGAAGAGGAATAGGGGGCAGGTTGGATAAGGCGAATAGGGGGAAGGTTGGAGAAGAAGGCGAATAGGGGGAAGGTTGGAGAAGAAGGCGAATAGGGGGAAGGTTGGAGAAGAAGGGGAATAGGGGGTAGGTTGGAGAAGAAGGCGAATAGGGGGCGGGTTGGAGAAGAAGGTGAATAGGGGGCAGGTTGGAGAAGAAGGCGATTAGGGGACGGGTTGGAGAAGAAGGCGAATAGAGGGCGTGTTGGAGAAAAAGGCGAATAGGGGGAGGGTTGGAGAAGAAGGCGAATAGGGGGCAGGTTGGAGAAGAAGGCGATTAGGGGGCGGGTTGGAGAAGAAGGCGAATAGGGGGCAGGTTGGAGAAGAAGGCGATTATGGGGCGGGTTGGAGAAGAAGGCGAATAGGGGGCGGGTTGGAGAAGAAGAGGAATAGGGGGCAGGTTGGAGAAGAAGACGAATAGGGGGCGGGTTGGAGAAGAAGAGGAATAGGGGGCAGGTTGAAGAAGGCGAATAGGGGGAAGGTTGGAGAAGAAGGCGAATAGGTGGAAGGTTGGAGAAGAAGGCGAATAGGGGGAAGGTTGGAGAAGAAGGCGAATAGGGGGAAGGTTGGAGAAGGGGAATAGGGGCAGGTTGGAGAAGAAGGGGAATAGAGGGTTAGGGTTGGAGAAGAAGGCGAATAGGGGGCAGGTTGGAGAAGAAGGCGATTAGGGGCGGGTTGGAGAAGAAGGCGAATAGGGGGCGGGTTGGAGAAAAAGGTGAATAGGGGGCGGGTTGGAGAAGAAGGGGAATAGGGGGCGGGTTGGTGAAGAAGGCGAGGAATAGGGGGCAGGTTGGAGAAGAAGGCGAATAGGGGGCGGGTTGGAGAAGAAGTCGGATGGGGGGCGGGTTGGAGAAGAAGGCGAATGGGGGTGAGTTGGAGAAGAAGGCGAATAGGAGGGGGGTTGGAGAAGAAAGCGAGGAGTAGAGGAAATTTTATCTATAGACCATGCATTTCTGGTTTGCACCCCTTTGTTGTCCAGAAGGATGTTTTCTGTCTCCTTGATCCTCTACAGTTAATTTTTTTTCAAACCAGCTTTTAAGAAGCTGTAGAGAAGTGAAATCTTGCTGCCCTCATCCACCAACACAAGTTATTACTGCTTTTAATGATCATACAAGTGTAACATGTACAGAAATTACCCTGATTCTCATGATCTGTAACTTGTCATCTACTCTTTTTTAAATGGTCAGGTTCTTTATATCAGCATTCTGCCCACATTATAGGTATTGGAACTTCATTCCCCTCAATTCCAGTATGCATTGCTCTTGCTATTGTGCAAAGTATTGCTTAAAATGGTCATTTAGACTCTCTTATGCCTGTATGCTAGTTATCCACTACTAGTCCCTAAATTCAGCTCAGCCAAATATACTCTATGCCTAATCTACTGTTGGATGTCTGCAAAATAAAGAACCTTCCCGCATCTAATATTACATCAGAAATGGAGATATACAAAGTCGATGTTTGTAATTACCCTGCAATCATGTATCACTGACACTTGCCAAGCACCTGGCTCGTTCTGTAGAAACAGTACAGAAAGTCTGCGGGGAACGCTTTATGTTCTTGGTTTGTTTGTCTACTTCAGGATAATTTCTACTAATTGTAAACTATTTTTTTTTGCTTTTATTTATGGATATAAATTAGAATTTGTTTATTGTTCCTTGACATATTCTGTTTTTTTTTTTTTTTACATAAGCAATATTGTAAAAAGTAGCAAAAAATGTGGAGTGATCATCATGTTGCATTATCTGGCAGTCTGAGGATGGATGACTCTGGGTTTGGTGGACAGGATGCTTCCCACCGGAATGTATAGGGGGGTAATAGTGTTTGGCTGTTTTCACGGTTTTGGTGAAGCAGGTGATTTTGAAGTGGATCCGCTCCAAAATCCATACCCCAAAACTTCACATTCCCCATAAATGCTCTTTATATTTGTTTCAATGGAAAATCCACTTTACTGTTCATACACTGCGTTTTTTTTTGTTTTTTACAGATTTTTTTTCCCAACAATTTTTTAAAAATCGTTTTTGTGGAGAAAGCAGAAAAATGTTGGCAAGTATGATAAATAAATTTATGCTACAATGTATCCACCAATGACAAATGTGAAGAGTATATTCTTATGTATAACACCACAAAGGAGTGGTAAAAAAATGTGGAACACAATGCAATAAAAAGTTTTAAAGTGTTATTTCCAAAAGTTGTTATTAGCTATCCATGAGATAACGGAGAACTGGTTGATCGCAGAAGGTCTGACTGCTAAGATCGCCAATGATGCCAAGATCGGGGCTCTGAAACTCTAATAACAGGGCTCTTCAGCCACATTTTGCATGGAGTGCTTGTCTTCAGCTTCATTCATCGGGGCTAGCAGAAATAGCTGAGAAGAGCCCTCAGTTTTTTCCGTCAGTCCTATTGATAATGAATGGAGCGAAGTTGAGAATGTAAACCTACGCTCTATGAAAGTTGGAGCTGCAGTGCCCTATCGTCAAGATTCCAGAGCCTTGATCTTGGGATCATTGGTGATACCCAAGCTGGAGCTGCAGAGCCCTATCGTCAAGATTCCAGAGCCTTGAACTGGGGACCATTGGTGATACCCAAGCAGGAGCTGCAGTGCCCTATCATCAAGAGTCCAGAGCCTTGATCTTGGGATCATTGGCGATACCCAAGCTGGAGCTGCAGTGCCCTATCGTCAAGATTCCAGAGCCCTGATCTTGGGATCATTGGTGATCCCAGCAATCAGACCCTCAGCAATCAGTAAGTTATCCCCTATTCCATTGATAGGGAATAACTTGTTTTTTGGAAGTAACTCTTTAAAACCTTTTATTGCATTGTGTTCTACAATTTTTTAACCACTCGTATGGGGTGTAATAAATATTGGTGGATACAGTGTATTACAGATTTATTTAAATCATTCTCAAAAAAAACTTTTCACTGTTAATATTTGGTATAAAATTGATTTGACCACAGTATGTAAATTTCAGCTCTAGCTAGTACCCTTTCCTAGGTCATGTGCCCCTAACCCTTTAATATTCCAAACTAATGATGTATTGAGAAAGGTCAAATAATGAGAGTGATCTTTCCTGACTACTTTGAGATAACAATACACGAACAATAAGGACACTAAGGCTATGTGCCCACGATGCAGAAATGCTCCGGATTTTTCCTGAGCGTTTCTGCATCTCCCTGGCAGAAAAAACGCATGCGGATTGTACATGCGGATTGTACATGCGGATTGTACATGCAGATTGTACATGCGGATTGTACATGCGTTTTCCTGCCAGGGACATGCGGATGTGAAGCGTTCTTCACATGCATTTCCGCATGCGGGTGTCAAGCGCTTTCCAAGCGATTTTAGCATCACTTGGAAAGTGCTTGTGACAACTTGGTCACACTATATAAATCCATGCAACCGGCATGGATTTATATACTGTGACCGAAGAATGGTAAAAAATAAAAAAATAAATATATACTTACCTTTTGATGGCCCCCGGTGTCTTTACTCGATGCGTCTCGGCTTGCCTGCAGCTTGCGGTACACTAAAGGACCTTCCATGACATCAGCGGTCGTGTGACCCGTCACATGACTAAATGACATCATGGCAGGTCCTTTTCAGACCATCGCGACACCGGGGGTCATCAGAAGGTGAGTATAATATTTATTTTTTATTTTATTCTTTTTTTTACAGGAACTATGGTACCTGGGTCCGGAGGAGAGTCTCCTCTTCTCTAGACCTGGGTACCATCTGCACATTAGAACGCATGGAATGCGCATCTACATATACAGTGATGCGTAATCCATGCGTTCCAATGCAAGTCAATGGCGGCGAAAACGCAACACTTCCGCAAAATAATTGGTAGTGCTGCGCATTTTTCCACAATGATAATCCGCAGCGTAAATTTCTGCAGCATGTGCACAGCACATGCGGATTATCTTTGGGGAACATAGCAGGCCTTCTACCATGTGTTTTTTAAGCGTTTCTGCAGCGAAATTGCCGCTGCGGAAACACTTAAAAAACGCATAGTGGGCACACAGCCTTAATGTGATGCTGAGTCACTTCTCATTGGCAAGCCGTGAGGTGGGGAAGTCAATGAGTCTGAGGTCAAATGCCAGGAGGCTTTATCAAAGATAAAGGGATAAGACAAATGGATAGTCAGAAGAAAAGTCCGGGGTCAGGTAACTGAGGTCAGAGTGCATATGGCAAAAGGGTTAATACAAATGAGTAGTCAAAAGGCAAATCAAAGGTCTGGCAACAAAGGTCAGAGTAAAGGAACACAGAGCACACAGCAAACACACCACCAAGAAACGCTACGACTGGCATTGGTCTGATCATTGCCAGCCAGCTAAATAGCCATGTAATCAGCCTGAACGGGTGACACTTGGAGGAAACCCCATAGGCCCGGCCAGATTTGGCAGCTGAGCTGTCACTCACAATACTTGACAGCCCAGCACACCCTAGATCCCAGGGGTCAGCTGAGCTGTCACTCACAGCATCCTTAGGACACAGTGAGTGGTAGAATTGTGACACTAAAATTGCAAGCTTTTATTAGCTATCTTGACTATTTTTTTTTTTTTTTTTTAAGTTTCATCTACTGTATCATTGATTTTCATCGAAATAAGGTTTTCTGAGCTGTATAATTAACTGGAAGCCACAAAATCAAAACCTGTCATTTTTTAAAAATAGCCGTATATCCTCAGATGACACAACAAGAGTCAGATTACAATATATACCATGGTGCAAAACTGAAATAAAGAGGTGAACTTGGACTGACATATATAATGACTAGATGGTGGCCTGATTCTAACGCATCGGGTATTCTAGCATTTGTCTCCCGACCCTCCTTTATGATGCCCCATGCAGGAAGTCACATCCCCCGTATATAATACCCCATGCATATAATACCCCATGCAGGATGTCACATCCCCCGTATATAATACCCCATGCAGGATGTCACATCCCCCCCTATATAATGCCCCATGCAGGAAGTCACATCCCACTATAGTGCCCCATGCAGGATGTCACATCCCCCCTATTTAATACCCCATGCAGGATGTCACCTCTCCCCCATATAATGCCCCATGTAGGATGTCATCTCTCCCCCCATATAATAGCCCATGCAGGATGTCACCTCTCCCCCCATATAATGCCCCATGCAGGCTGTCACATCCCCCCTATATAATACCCCATGCAGGATGTCCCATCCCCCCATAGTGCCCCATGCAGGTCCCCTATGGCCCCATACAAAAGAAAAAAAAATCCAATACTCACCTCACTGCTTCTCTGGACTCCAGCGTAGCCGGCATCTTCAAGCTGTGCGCTGTGACCGGTCAGGAGAGAGCGCGGTGTAAAGACGTCATCGCGCCCTCTGACCTGAGACGTCACAGAGCTGCAGCGGAAGACACAAGAGCTGCTGCGCAGGCATGGGGAGGGGTAAGTATGACGCCGGGTGCCGGGGTCCTGATCGAGCGGGGGGAGGGACGGGAGGAGAGGGGAGGGGAGAGGAGAGGAGGGGAGAAGAGGGGAAAGGAGGGGAAAGGAGAGGAGGTGAGGGGAGAGGAGGGGAGGGGCGTCACACTTGTCCTCGGGAGATAAGCGGCCGTAGCCGCTGATCTTCCGACGATAGCCGCATGTAGGTCAGCGGCGCCTGCTGTCGGGGGACTTATGCTGCGAGCAGCCGGCTGCATCTCCCAGCTTCATCGCCGCTGACCTCCGTGTCACATATGAGCCGCTAATGGCCGCCATGTTTTTCTGAAATGCCGCGTCGCTGATTGGCCACGGCCAGACCAATCAGCGACCCGGGATTTCCAGGACAGACAGACAGACAGAAAGACAGACAGACGGGATAAGACAATTATATAGATAGATATATATAATAATATATATAATAATAAACTAATTATAGAAATATTATATACTGTATAATAGCAAAAATCATAAGTAAAAACCTTGAATAAAAACATTGAGTAGAAACCGTACAGTAAGTAAAGATATAATGGTAGTATATGTAAATAATATGATAAAATAATCAAAAGAAATTGCATTGTATAGTAGGGTCAAGTCCCTGAGTAAAGTAAAATGCTTAGAAATATGAAAAGTTAAAGAATCTTGTGACATTTTATTGTGTCAATTAAGTGTCTTAAACTTTGTCAAGTGTCATTTGTTACTGCATTATTTTTCCTTTAGATTGTAAAATGCAATAAAGAAAACCAATGATAAAAATAAGACCTAAAACCCCTTTGTTTCCTATTTAAAAGGATTTTTTATGTAAAAAAAAAAAAGAAAAAATATATGAGTAATGTATAGTGATGGGCAAATTTTTTGGAGTGGAATTGAATTCTAGTCGAATTTTTCAAAAATCTGCATTCTGGAGAATAAAGATTATTTTGCAATTTACTCCACTTGGCTTCTTACTAAACAGTAGAAGGCCGGGAAAAGGTTAAAAAGGAAACAAAATCATACCCACCTCCCTCCGCTCACCTCTCTGGACGCCCCTGCTACTCCCTGTCCAGGACTCCACGTCTCCATTGTGCCACTTCCAACCATGTGAGGTCACTTGCTTGCAGATTGAAGTCCCGGCCTACAATGAACCCTGAGCAGGAGATGTGGCATGATGGAGACATGGAGAACCGGATAGCGGGTCAACAGCAGCGGAGAGCGGCTCATCTCTAACTCACAAAGTAGAAGTCGTACAAAACAATAACAAAATTGGTTTAGAAAGTATATTCAGGAGAATGGAGTAGGGCATGTATTAGAGAATTGTTTAGAAAGCATATTCAGGGAAAGGCAAAGGGGTGGGAAAAGGTGAGTGGCTTGGAAAACACTTTCAAGGGAAGGAAATGGGTAGTGAAAAGAGGGGTTGCTTGGAAAGCATATTCTCTGGACAGGAATGGGGCAAGGAAGAGGGAATGGCTTAGAAAGCATATTCAGGAGAATCGAATAGGATATGTATTAGGGGATTGCTTGGAAAACATATTCATAGGACTGTAAAGGGGTGGGGACAAGTGAGTGGCTTGGAATACACTTTCAAGGGAAGGAAATAGGGAGTGAAAAGAGGGGTTGCTTGGAAAGAGTATATTCAAGGGGCAGGGAAGGGGTAAAGAAAGGGGAATGACTTAGAAAGTATATTTAGGAGAATGGAGTGGGGACTGTATTAGTGGATTGCTTAGAAAGAGTATTCGGTAAAGGGGTGCGGAAAGGGATGTCGCTTGGACAGGATATTCAGGGCAATAAAAAGGGATGCAGAGAGGGGAGGGGAATGGGGTGTATAAAGGGGAGTGGCATGGAAAGGATAATAGATTGGAAAGCATGTTCAGGGGACGGGAACAGGATTATGCGGGATGGTGATCATGTCGGACTTCCCTGTCCAGAGGAACTGGATCAAACAATATGATCAACATGAATGCCATTTTGTCCTCAGTGGCAAATTTCAGCACCATAAAGGGAAGTTCATTTAGATTTTGGCTACGAGACACTTTGCCCTCTATGTTTGCCACTATACAAAGGGTATGTAATTCTTCCAATTTGGGAGGGTCTCAGCTCACAGACCCCAATAAATAATATTTGATGTCTCAATGACAAGTTTAATGTTATTTCAAGGGGTAAATACCTAATAAAAATAGAATGGATGGGGAGGATCAAAAAAGGCCAGTGACATTTTTACATTTCATTAAATGGAGCCTAATGTGCCCATGTGGCTTATATAGGACATTCTGATCTTGCAAATGTGGCGCCCCTGAGGGTTCGGTCGCCACAGGGGTACTGCATCTCTTTAATGAGGTGTCGTATCTCTCCTTCGAGGTAAGGATGGTGCAGCTGTCAGGACCCTACCTCTGCATTCATCACTACACCTCTCCCACCTGTAGGGGGGCTTTAAGGCACCAGGGTGCTGCCCCAGCCAGGATAAGTGGAGATGGGGGAACCAAAGTAAGGGGGAACCTAGTAGTGGGTGAGGGTGGAGGATACACTTAGAGGTTACACGTACAAAATTCATATTTAATAGCCAACCATCTTAAGTTCAAGGTCTTTGATTGTGATCTTTATCGCTGAACGTGGCTTTCTGTGTGAACCTGCAGTTGATAGGGACACGGTCCTCGTACTCTGGCCTTGAGTCGAGGAACAGGCAAGAGTTAACGGCTGTCTCTACCCGGTCAAAGTCCCTACTTAACAAGGCCTGGAGGGGAGCGGAGGAGTAAAGTTCCGCAGGCAAAAGGATCCCAGGGGGATGCAGACGGAGCGGTATACGCCACCTGTCCTCATTGTTCTGGCCTAGTCAGAGGGATTCCTGCTGCAAGAGGGGTACCGGCCTCCGATATCTGACTCTGTCACTTAAAGTCTCAGTCGGAGAAGCCCGGAGGCTCAGTGGTTCGCCCTGGGTAACGGACGGAGTGGAGTCGCCACCCATACCATTGTTCTGTGCATAGTCCAGAGGGAGACCCGGCCTTAGTACATGCACCACATACGGACAGGAGAGGACCTAGTAGAAAGTCTAGGAACACTCTGGTGCAGGGTCCTGACCAAAACACCTGACTTACCCGGAGGTTGTCGGACCCCCGGTCCTGGTGGCTGCAGCGCGCCATGAGGAGCAGGGAGAAGCCTAACAGCTGTGCATTCTACCGTGAGTAAAGCTTGGAAGACTATCCCTATGGCCTCTGGTTCCTTATTGCAACGCGGCACCACACCGCACCACATCTCCCACTCCTCCTGTTCTCTCTGCCCTGAGGCCCTGCTCCGCCTGTGGGGAGTGGTACCATCTCCTGCTGCCACTACATCCTGCCTCAGAGGACTGAAAGCAGCGCTGGTGTGGGAATCACCAGACACCACAGGTGGTGTAGTCAATACAACCACTCGATTAAAACCAACTCTGAAAGCCCATTAAATCTTTTATTGTGATGGCCCTAGGCACCGAATGGGTCCAGGCCATGGCTACATCCCCCAACATCTGACCCGGCTCCGAGTACCCCCATCTCCCAGGGCGGGCTGTGAGCGTCACACAAACATCAGGTGTTTTTTTTTTCCATTTTTATTCTTGGGCACCTTCCTTGGGATCCTATAACACAATATAACCAATTTTTAATTTTGTCTACTTTTTTAAGGAAATTTTTCCCCATAGTAATAGAAAGAATATGGAGGACTCAAAACAATTTCTGAGAAATTACGGATGCAAGTAAAATTACAAATAAGATATTAGTGTGGATGACGTTCCTCCATCCTGTACATGTGATGTTCACTTCTAGGTTATTGGTGTTACTCCCAACAAAGCTCCGCCCATAGGCGCAGGCGTCTTTAGTCCCACATCCAATCAGAATCTCTGTTTCATTGCTGCCCCCTGGAAAAATAAGACAATGTCACACACCAGAATTGTATATAAAAATATATGCAAGAACATAAAAGCATAGAATACAGACATTGTCTATACTGTAGAGAAGTTGTTTGTACATTTGCAAATTAGGGAATTTTTTTGCAAAAAAAGAGGGGGAGGTATCTTATTCAGGAACCTTAACTATTAGCCAGGATGGGTGTCCTTACTCAACAGTCCAAACGATAGCCAGCACTTACATCTTATTAAAAGAATTGCATTGTTAATCCAGTAGTATAAAAGAAAAAAAATATCCGCTCCGCTCCCAGGCAACATGTTTCAGACCTACATGGTCCTTTGTCACGCCTTGACAAAGGATCATGTAGGTCTGAAACTTGTTGCCTGGGAGCTCAGTAAATAGTTCTTTTCTGACTTTTTAATTTTTGTGCTGTTGTGTTCAGTTATTTTTTGTGCCTTTTATACAACTGAATTATTAAAGCAATTCTTTTAAGAAGATGTGAGTGCCGGCTATCATTTGGACTGTTGCGAATATTGGAATATTTTGCCATGCACCCGGACAAGCGAGTGGATTGCTCCTTTTTCACATTTTCAACACGTGCTAAGTAACCTTACTCAAACAGCTCATTGTTTTCAATGTAAACTATGTAATGCCTCATTTCTCCTGCGGGGGTGCTGTAGGGAAAGTGAATATTTGCTTTCAAGTTTTTACACTGCTTAAAGCTGTATCCAGTCGATCGTTAGTGACTCTTGAAGCACAAACAGACATGAACAGCTTACCACTTCTCCTAGTTGCTGTGTACGTGACGCAATGATCCATGATTCCAGTGCAAAACATTGTGCTGTTACTATTGCATTTTGAAGAATTTGCTGTATAACACGATCTGCAGGTCAATCCATTCTTGACTTCAGCCTCCGAGGATACTGGTGGGAAAAGTAGAAAAAGTATAGTAGCTCTGTTACAGCTAAATCATAGATCACACTTCAGAGCTGAAATCCTACTAAATCCCCTGCTTGTCCAGTGTCTGCACAGTGCTTGCTATGGCCATACTTTACACGAAGAGCTAAACTCCAACTTCATACAAAACTAACTGCTCCCTCTGCATTTTCAATTTTAGTAAAACTTATAAGGAGGGAACGGGACTTTGTTACTGGTTTCTAATAATAAAGAGCAGAATTATGACTGCAGCTCTGAAGAATAATTCAGACTGTAATGCAGCATGTTCAAAATTAAAGGGAATCTGTCATCAGGTTTTCCCAATATAAAGTACGACCACCACCTTTAAGGCCTCTATTACAGTATTCTAGGTAGATATGTATGAGACTCCCCGACCCCCTCTGCTTAGCACAAAAAATTGTGGTTGTAGTTTATATTGGGAAAGCCTGGTGACAGGTTCCCTTTAAGGTAATGTGTTAAGGCCATGTTGAGTATTTGCAGAAGATTATTCTACACAAAAAAACAGAGTGCTTGCAGGAAAAATGCTGTGTAAACTTTTTTTACGTGTTTTTACAAGCGTTTTTGATGCATTTTTACTTGTGTTTTTTCACCCATTTTATTAAATTAGTGAAAAACTCTGCAAAAACACTGAAAGGATTAACATCCTGTAGATTTGAAAAAAAATCCTTTCATGGTTCAAAGCATAGCGTTTTCTACCCTTTAAAAGCGAAGCATGTGAACAAGGCTTAAAAGTGTAACCTTAGCAGGTGACTTTCTCTGTAGGACAACCATATACCCTTATAAGGCATAAGGGCAAGGGGTGTCATAATGAAATACCCCCTATAGGGTTTGTCTTGTAATAAAGCTTTTGGAATATTTCATAGAATAGGCTGTGGGGAGTTTCCTTAGCGGATCTTCTCATATCCTGAATCAGATAAATTTAAGAAGAAGCACTCCTCCTCCCATCAAAAGTTTTATCCTCTTATTATTTTGCCGTCATCTTATTATATAGCACTGTGTACTTACAATTGCATGTTTTTCCTTTCTACCAGCTAATTCTTCTCTTTTCCATTAGGTCTATGTTATCTCATGATTAAAAACTGACTAGCTGATTCCTTCTAAGTTCTATATAAAGACAAGAGGTCAATTTTCTCTGCACAAGTCATGAGTCACTGCAAAAGTCCCTGGCAGGGGGAGGAAGTAGCAGCTGGGTCAGGAGTTGAAGAGGGGGATGATAAATTCAGGGACAAGAGACTTCCTGTTTCTACATAGAGCGGAGAAACGAGAAGAATTAGCTGGGTAGAAAGACAAAATGAGCAATTGGATAAAAACTTTGATGGGAGTGCAAGTATCAGAAAAGGTTACTATTGAAGGTCAATGCTTGCAAATAATTTTTTTAGATGTCATTTGCTGCCTGATTTGTGCCTTATTACTGTCCCATCTCAAGTTGTAGACTTTAACAGGTAAAAAAAAATATATACAGTACAGACCAAAAGTTTGGAAACACCTTCTCATTTAAAGATTTTTCTGTATTTTCATGACTATGAAAATTGTACATTCACACTGAAGGCATCAAAACTATGAATTAACACATGTGGAATTATATACTTAACAAAAAAGTGTGAAACAACTGAAAATATGTCATATTCTAGGTTCTTCAAAGTAGCCACCTTTTGCTTTGATGACTGCTTTGCACACTCTTGGCATTCTCTTGATGAGCTTCAAGAAGTAGTCACCGGAAATGGTTTTCACTTCACAGGTGTGTCCTGTCAGGCTTAATAAGTGGGATTTCTTGCCTTATAAATGGGGTTGGGACCATCAGTTGTGTTGTGTTGTAGTCTGGTGGAAACACAGCTGATAGTCCTACTGAATAGACTGTTAGAATTTGTATTATAGCAAGAAAAAAGCAGCTAAGTAAAGAAAAACGAGTGGCCATCATTACTTTAAGAAATGAAGGTCAGTCAGTCCGAAAAATTGGGCAAACTTTGAAAGTGTCCCCAAGTGCAGTTGCAAAAACCATCAAGCGCTACAAAGAAACTGGCTCATATGAGGACCGCCCCAGGAAAGGAAGACCAAGAGTCACCTCTGCTTCTGAGGATAAGTTTATTCGAGTCACCAGCCTCAGAAATCGCAGGTTAACAGCAGCTCAGATTAGAGACCAGGTCAATGCCACACAGAGTTCTAGCAGCAGACACATCTCTACAACAACTGCTAAGAGGAGACTTTGTGCAGCAGACCTTCATGGTAAAATAGCTGCTAGGAAACCACTGCTAAGGACAGGCAACAAGCAGAAGAGACTTGTTTGGGCTAAAGAACCCAAGGAAGGGACATTAGACCAGTGGAAATCTGTGCTTTGGTCTGATGAGTCCAAATTTGAGATCTTTGGTTCCATCTTTGTGCGATGCAGAAATGGTGAATGGATGGACTCTACATGCCTGGTTCCCACCGTGAAGCATGGAGGAGGAGGTGTGATGGTGTGGGGGTGCTTTGCTGGTGACACTGTTGGGGATTAATTCAAAATTGAAGGCATACTGAACCAGCATGGCTACCACAGCATCTTGCAGCGGCATGCAATTCCATCCGGTTTGCGTTTAGTTGGACCATCATTTATTTTTCATCAGGACAATGACCTCAAACACACCTCCAGGCTGTGTAAGGGCTATGTAACCAAGAAGGAGAGTAATGGGGTGCTACGCCAGATGACCTGGCCTCCACAGTCACCAGACCTGAACCCAATCGAGATGGTTTGGGGTGAGCTGGACCGCAGAGTGAAGGCAAAAGGGCCAACAAGTGCTAAGCATCTCTGGGAACTCCTTCAAGATTCTTGGAAGACCATTTCCGGTGACTACCTCTTGAAGCTCATCAAGATAATGCCAAGAGTGTGCAAAGCAGTCATCAAAGCAAAAGGTGGCTACTTTGAAGAACCTAGAATATGAGACATATTTTCAGTTGTTTCACACTTTTTTGTTAAGTATATAATTCCACTTGTGTTAATTCATAGTTTTGATGCCTTCAGTGTGAATGTACAATTTTCAAAGTCATGAAAGTACAGAAAAATCTTTAAATGAGAAGGTGTGTCCAAACTTTTGGTCTGTACTGTATATGCATATTTAAATTTCTAAAAAGGCATCAGATGATTCGATTACACTGTACCATTCGGCATTGGTGGATTACAATACTGCGTTTGACAGCAAGTTGTGTTAATGACCATTGTTTTATTGGAGTTACTGATAACGATGAATAAATTACACTGCCCGGACCTTCCACATCTCTGTGAATGTTCTTCTCTTACTCCTCTACCTGAATCACAGAACAGATACAAGTGAGTATAGACATTCTTTTCACAAAAAAACACATAATTTTTATCAAGAAATATCCAAGAAAGGCAACTAAGAATATCAGTGGCTCCTCAGGGGCGGGGCTTTTGGAAAAAAATATATATATTGCATAAGTTACATGAGATATAGATATTCTTATACCACAAGAATGAAATTTAAGTTGCACATTAAAGGATATCAAAAAAAATAATATTTCCTTGACTATACTACTTCCTAACTTCAAGTGTTTAAGGAGTTTTGCATTTTTTTTAGGAGGATTTCAAGTTTCCATTCAGTTTCTACTCTAAAAACTAATGAAAAACTCAATTTAAAAAGTACCCTAAGGCTATGTTCAGTTAAAAAAAAATTTGACCTGATTCTTTCCAAAACCTGCTTCAAAATGATTCCAGTTTATTTCTATGGGAAATCCACTTTGCTGTTCATACAAAGAATTTTTAAGATTTTCTTTTTTCCTGAACAAATATTGAAAATCGTCTGGAGGAAATGTGCAGCGGATCCTTAAAGAAACCTCTGGAAAGAAGCACTAAAAGGCGCTTCGGGAAAAATAAATCTTCTAAACCGCTGCAGGAAAGGGAAATCTTTTCCAAAAAAGGAGTGTTGTCCTGAAGAAGGTTCTGCTTGAAAAACTGATGGTTTTTGACCACCTCAGAAAACTCAGTGTGAACAAGGCCTAAAAGAAGCCCCTCTAAAAAAAAAAAAAAAATGTTCTCCTTTTATTCGTTATTTTAGTGAAGATTCCTGAACCTATAAGTATTTACCCGCATCCTCCACCTTCATGTGCTCCGATAAGCAGACGTCCTCATCTGGCAAACATAATTCAGTGATCGGTTTGCTTTTAATTTTTTCATGCTGAAATTTGCATTTCTGAAAAAAACCTGAAACATGAAAGTCAATAAATAATTAACTGATGATAAACTTAATAATATTAACAATCATAATTCAAGGAGCAAAAATATAAAATAAGAAAGTAATAAAACAAATACTGTATTAATAAATGTATTTGTATTCAACAATTCCTACCCTACAACAGGTATTACGGTGACTCCCAACCGTCATGGCCAATTTTTGTTTTTTTCCTTCCTTTCTTCGGAAAGACATTTTTTTCTAATTTTACACCAATATATCCTTATGAGAACTTCTGGGATGAGTTGTTAGTTTTTAATGACACCATTTACTTTACCATAAAACATATTGAAAAGTGGTGAAATGGTGAAAAAAAACTCAATTAAGCAATAGTTTTTTTGTCAATAGAATTACAGCGATACCTAACAATTTTTTTTTTACTTAAGTGGTAAAAAATTCAGAAGTTTATAGAAAAAAATTTAGTTTTTTGTCACAATTTTCTAAGACCTGTAATGGTTTTATTTTTCTGTTGATGAAGTGGAAGGAGGTGGAGGTGTTGCCTACGTTCACCTTTGAAGAGCCAGCTCAACCCAATGGACTGGTTCCGGCTTAAAGCACTTGGCTTGTTATTGTTCCAGTGTCCTTACTGAGAAGGACCAGGTTGATGTTGCTCTATGAGAGGAAGATGACTCAGCATTGTTTAATATCTGCTGTGTGATAGAAAAACTGTATTAGTGTTTTGCAGGTTCCAGATGGCTGAGGATGGCCATCATTAAAGAAGGGGGAAATGTAAGGAGGTGGAGGCGTTGCCCATGTTCCCCTATGAACATACGTGTATTTGGATGTGTAATGTGTTTACTGTTGGGGCTAGCCGAGAGTGGGAGGGGCTAAAGTGAAAGGACAGAGAGAGTTTACTGTCAGGAAGGCACATAGAGCCAAGCTTGCAGCTAAAGCAGACCTTTGGTCTGATTAGTCAGTAACATGTATTAGGTGTCCCTAACTTGAGCAGAGGCCAAGGCAACAGATAGATCCAGAGGGAGACAAAGAAAAGTGTTAGAAGGAGTGAGTGATTCTCGAGATATTAGGCCTGAGACAGGAGTCTGTTGGAGTCTGTGGAGCTGGATCATCGTCTTTCCTATTACCTGAGACAGGAAGCCTAGTGGGATGGCATGGAGTTATGACAGTCAAAGGACAGGATGAAAAGAGAATGCCCCATGCGGTAGTTCCAAGGCGTCGGCAAGCAGAGAAGTTAAGTAATGGCCATAGTAGCAGAAGTAGTTCCTCCTTAGGGGAAAAGGACGAGGTACCATGGGTTGAACAATAAGACTCTCACTTACTGGTTAGTAGTGCTGTTGTTGGAGATTAGTTCCTGAAGTGCTGTGCTGGGTGGTGGTTAAGCTAGAGCGGCTAACGGAGCTAGCTCAGGAAGGAATGGGAAGGTGTATAAAAATGCCACATGTTCTAAGGGAAGTGTCACAAAGTTTTTCACCCGCTATTCACTGTACATACTTCTCCCTACGTTTTTCTTCAGTAAAGGATACTTTATTTTTGAGTGGTGGTCTTCCTTATTGAACTCTACAACATCTGGTCCTGGCCAGCTGAGGTTAATGGCATTATGCAGTCTGCAAGGGTGTAGCGCCCCCATAGCTAAAGTCCACACACCCAACCTTCACCTCCATTTTCATGTAGCGTGCCGCGGCGTGAAGCACGAGTACCTCGCCCACGACTACCGCCCTGTGCCTAGTTACAGAAGCTGCGTGAGGGCTTGTTTTAATGGGCTGAGTTGAACTTTTTATTGATACCACTTTTGATGCTAATTTTTATTTTTATGGCATTTATCTTTTGGGTTAAATAATTTCATATTTTGCAAATTCCGGCTTTTATTTACTGAATATGCTTTTTTTATTATTTCTTTAGGGAAACTAACTTTATAGAAGCACCAAGATGACACTCATTGCAAATCATTGCCCTCCGTTATTGTGTGACTGGTGCAATGGGAACTGGAACCGTTGCGCTATGCAATCGCGCCATTTAAAAGTCACTTGATTAGAACCAACTCCAGTCACTGCTGTTAGGGGGTGCAGCCAGTGTAATACAGCTGGCACCTGCCCTCTATGGAACCCTCTTCATGACATATATAACCATCATGAATTCTGAAAGGTTTTATCCGGGACTTTTTTTCACCTGGAAAACAGTGAATTTGAATCAAGTCGAATAAGGAAGTCAGAAGCTGAAGGAGCCGCCCACTTGACTCTTCCATTGGTGTCTGGACTCCTCTGGACAGCTCATTTTTCAAGCCTTTTTCTCTGAAATACTGCAGGGATTCAGAGCAAGACATGCTTTTTTATAATGAGGGAGCCTACCTGGTTTTAATGTGTGCAGCACAAAACCACAGACAAGTTCCCTTTAAAAGGCGACGAGAGACCCCCCTTTGCCTTTGGGGACCCTGTGCAGCCTTACGTGGTGCTTGTATGTTATGTCCCCACTAAGCTTAATCCTTGCCATATTTTTACTTCTACCCAACTGCAATTTGGCTACTAAGGTGGTAGAGATGGGACGAGGCACATGAAGTAGCACCAGTAGGGGGGTCTATTTAGGCAACTCTGTGTTGCCCCCTCTACAATCCTTTACACAAATGAACCACGTATACTGTAAATCTGCTTTATTCTATAGAATTACACCCCCCTCCAATGTAGTTGTGATATGCATGAACCAGGAGGTTCAGGATGATCACTATTTGCCGTCATGTAAGACACTCACTTGGAATCAATGACTTCTGTGGAAACCCTTCAGTACAGGATAAGGACTCGCTGGAATTTATGGCAGAACGTAAAAAAGATTCAGTCTTGCAGAAATCTTTGCTTGTACAACCGCTGATGTTGGTGGAACTGTTAAAATATTCTGAAAGAAGAAGAAGAACCGGTGTGGAGAAGAACCAGGTCCGATCTAGAAAACCCATTTTGAAATACCCAATTGAGGGCAGGTTCTGAGTTATTGGAGGGCAGCGGAGAATCACTTGTTTGGAAGTTTCATAAACTAACCAGATTATCCTCTTAATATATTGCAGTCACCATATTATATTGCTCTGTGTACTTACAATTGCTCATTTTGCCTTTCTACCCAGCTAATTATTCTCTTTTCTCTGCTCTATGTAGAAAAAGGAAGTCTCCGGTCCCTGCATGAATAATTCCCCTCTTCAACTCCTGACTCAGCTGCTCCCTCCTCCCCCCTTATGGGGACTTTTGCAGTGATGACTCATGCAGGGAAAATTGATCTCCTGTTTCTACATAGAGCTTAGAAGGATTCAGCTAGTCTTTTGAATCATGTGATGTCATAGACCTAATGGAAAAGAGAAGAATTAGCTGGTAGAAAGGCAAAATGAGCAATTGTAAGTACACAGTGCTATATAATATGATGATTGCAATATATTAAGAGGACAAAAACTTTGATAAGCGTGCTTTAAATTGACAACTGGCACAACCAGCAATAATTGGCCAACAATAGACAAGTGTGTTGACTAGAGGAGAAATAATAGAGGTAATAATTAAAGCAGGGGTCTAAGAAAAGATGCTCTAATTATTATTTTTTATAAGTCGTGCAAGTACTGAATTCAGTGTCAGGTTCTCCTTATCAGAGTCCCAAAACTTGATTAATGGGATACACAGTTATCAAAAATAATCCTAAACACCTTTTTGACACTTTTCACTCTCTCCTTAATCAAACAGCACAATCCCCGACCACCGACCTCAGCGCTGACGATCTGGCCAATTATTTCAAAGAAAAAATTGACCATATCCGACAGGAAATTTTCACCCAATCCCCTAATGTTATGCATGTGTAGCACCCTGAGGATTCGGCTGCTACAGGGGTATTGCACCTCAACCCAGAGGTGTGATATTCCACTCCCGGGTAAGGATGGAGTGTGGAACTGAGCTCGGTAGGCTGCATGCACTACATACATCCCATTTCCGAGGAACAGGCCGACGGTACTCCCACTTAGAAATGTGCAGGTACAACCGAGTCTGTTCCTGGCTGGAGTGGGAGGGGGGTGGAACATCCCAAGTAGTGTAGGGGCAGATAGGGGGAGCAGCCTGGGTAAAGATAGGAGCTCATTGGGTGCTGGTCACCTGAGCTCACACATAGAGGGTGTATATAAGGTGGGCACCAACTAAGAACAGGGTCAGTTGCAGAGAGAAAGTCAGCGAGCGGAGGAGAAGAGAGACCCAGAGTGAGAGAGGAGAGAGAGAGACCCAGAGGGGGAAAAAGAAGAAAGGACTCTAAGACCCCAAATTAAATCCCCGGGTGAAGAGTCGGCACAGGGTACCGGAACCCAAGCTGGTGGGGGCAAAAACACACCCCAGCCAGAGACCGGAGGCCGTGGGCAGCGTTTGCCACGGCCACCCACCACATCCACCACGAAGGCATACCACGTGGAGGGTCAGGGAACCCGAGGCCAAGGGTCTCCCAACAGAAGGCCCGAGGGAGCTGGACCTGGGTGGATCAATAGTGGGGACGGCCAGAGAAAGGACAGAAGGAGAGCTCAGGGTCACGCTCCGGACTTATTTGGGAGTTGGCTGGATCCAGAACCTGGTGGACGCAGCACGGCTCGGGAGGTCACTCGAAGCTGGAGTGACCAGAACATCAGCAGTGAGTAAACATCCTAAACTGCATAACCCGACTCTGTCTCTGATTGCCGTCTACACTGCATCACCACAACTCCCATCCTCTGCACCTGATCCCCCTGAGGCTATACCCCACCCGTTGGGGGTTATATCACCAAAGCTGCACCTACACCACCAGCCTCAGCGGACCCTGCTGCAGCGGCGGCCACAGTGACCGCAACACAACGGGTGGCGTAGTCGACAATAAAGAACTTATAACATCTGTATGACTGCCACATACAACTCAGTTTGACACCCTGGGCACGGACCGGGTCACAGCCACTCGGAAGACTACAACCCCCATCTGATCCGGCTCCGGATATTCCCCCTAAAAGAATATGGCCCAGGGGGCGCGTCAACTTTGGCGTAGTCGGCAGGATTACGTGCCCGCAACACCCGGGTACTGCGTGCCTGAAGAAAAGAACGAGTTTACCTCAAAAAGAAGTCTCCTGCCGGTTCCGGAGGGTTCCCGCCATCGGACCCCATCACAGGTCGATTCCCGCCAGTTGTCCGCCATTAACAGCGTTTTCCCGCCATCTGCAGAGTTTCCCGCCACTGGGAAGCGGTTCCCGCCATTTCCAAAGGTTTCCCGCCTTGTCAGAGCGGACGCCATTATGGGCGTGCCAGAGGGTGGCAAGAGGCCACCTCCCATCGTGGGCCAGGACCGAAAATGGCGCCAAAAGTGGAAACCGCCCCCACCAACAGAGACTGTGATGCTAGAGGTGTCTGTCAGCGTGAAAGAACCGCCCCTGGAGCTGACAATCACCAAGTGGCCCCGGGACCGCCCTCGAAGGGGGAGGAGACGAAAGGAGAGAACAAAGATGGGTGCCGCCTGGAGCAGTCTAGAGCGAGCGCACCCGGAGGCAAGAAGCCTGGAGAGGAGTAGCAGAGAAGCTCACCCGGAGATGGCCAGAGAGCAGAGCAGCACCGGCCCGCTGGCCAGGAGCCTGCTGGAAGAAGAGCAGAGCAGCACCGACCCATTGGTCAGGAGCCTGCTGGAAACAACGACCCCACTAGGACTAGTGGAGGTCCTAGCACAGCTCCCCCGAGACCGGGAGTGTGCACAGACCGCTCTGGAGGGCCTCGCACGGAGGATGGCCCGGGTACAGCGAGAGACATTGGCGGAGTGGAGCCGAGAGATGGCCCAGCAAACCAAGACCCGGAGCACGCCAGCCAAGATGAGGAGACAGACCGCCTCTGAGGATGGCGCGGGAGGACCCAAGGCCGGAGACGGCGCCGAGAAGGGAGCCGAACGCATGGAGGCAGGTAAAGGGGACGTCTATACCCCAAACCAGGACACCGCTTACCTGCCCCAGCTCCCCGTCGCAGAGCCCGAAAGTCCCCCTGCTGTGCCCGAAAACGCCATGTCACCGACGCAGACTAGGCCCCAACCGGAAGCCGCCGCCGCGACCCCTGTGACGCCATGCGCACCGACCCCGAGCGTGGCAAAACAGGAAGTAACACCAGCCTGGTCGCAGGGCCTAGAATTCCCGGGCGTCGCATCACCAACAGCGCCCCCTACCTCCGCGGAGCCTCCGGCCTGGCCGCAAGGCCAGGTAGCCCAGAGCGCCGCCGTCCTGACGGTGCCCTTCACCTTCCAGGTGCCCCAGGCCTGGCCGCAAGGCCTGGGCAACCCGGGCGCCACCACCACCGCGCCCGCACCCGTAAAACCAAGGGTGCCGCGTCTGGGAGAGGACTTGTTTGCCCAGCACACGTGGCCGGACGGGCAGCCTTTCATCTGGCCCCAGAGATATTATGAACTGGAGCACCAGAGGAGAGTTGGGGCCATGTGTGCACCCCTGATTCCGGCTCCGAAGCCCGTGATAAGGATCTCGCCCCCGCTTGAAGAGACCCAATTTGAGTGGGACCCCACCGGAGAAGACCTAATGGGGTTCACTCAAGAAACCAGGGCAGCTGCAGCGGAGCGTGCTGAGTGCTGCCGACAGCAGCTCGAGGAGTATGCGAGGGAGCGGAGAGAGAGGCGGGTCCGGGAACAACAGGCCCAAATAAGGAGCGCTGAGCAGAAGAGCCGAACCAGGAGGGACCCCCGTGCAGCGCACAGTCCCCGCACCACCAGGACTGTAATTAAGTTCAACATGCAGCATGGGTGGGGCTTCATCAGAGACCACAACACCCCCGGCGACATCTTTGTCACGCGCAGAGATGTGGAGTCCCATCTGCCGGAGGGGCACAGAGGTCGTGACCTTTATATCGGGGACGAGGTCACCTTTACCCGGCACAAGTGTGCCAAAGGACCTTACGCCCTCCATGTGCATCGCCTGACAGAGGAGGAGCTGCGATGTGAGGAGGAAGAGCAAGAGGATCCGGACGGGTCTGAAGCTGAGATCCCCAAAGAAGGAGCAGGAGGAAGACGTTGTTGAGTACAGCGGAGTAGGTGCTGTAAATAGTTACCCGATCGGGGTATAAAGAAACTGTTACTGTTGCTAATATAGTCCCCGTTGGGACCAGCATGTGTGAACTGTTACCCGTTTAACCCCTAAATCCCACTGACCGAGGACTGAGAGCGGTCATTCCTCCCTAATACCTGGCCGAGGACTGAGAGCGGCCATATCCTTGTATATAGTTGCGCATCCTAAAGCGCCCCCTACCGGTTTTCCAGGAAAACCAGTTTTCCAGAAAGACTGTCGCACTTTACCCGGTCACACGTTGCACAGTGACCGGAGGAGGAGCCAGAGGCGACGAGAATGTTTTATATGCTAATATATGTTGTTTTATATGTTTTATATGTTTATGAAAAAAAAAAAATTGTATGTTTTTGGTGTTATGTCTTACAGCCCGAGGACGTGCTGTGATTTACCAGGGGGGAATGTAGCACCCTGAGGATTCGGCTGCTACAGGGGTATTGCACCTCAACCCAGAGGTGTGATATTCCACTCCCGGGTAAGGATGGAGTGTGGAACTGAGCTCGGTAGGCTGCATGCACTACATACATCCCATTTCCGAGGAACAGGCCGACGGTACTCCCACTTAGAAATGTGCAGGTACAACCGAGTCTGTTCCTGGCTGGAGTGGGAGGGGGGTGGAACATCCCAAGTAGTGTAGGGGCAGATAGGGGGAGCAGCCTGGGTAAAGATAGGAGCTCATTGGGTGCTGGTCACCTGAGCTCACACATAGAGGGTGTATATAAGGTGGGCACCAACTAAGAACAGGGTCAGTTGCAGAGAGAAAGTCAGCGAGCGGAGGAGAAGAGAGACCCAGAGTGAGAGAGGAGAGAGAGAGACCCAGAGGGGGAAAAAGAAGAAAGGACTCTAAGACCCCAAATTAAATCCCCGGGTGAAGAGTCGGCACAGGGTACCGGAACCCAAGCTGGTGGGGGCAAAAACACACCCCAGCCAGAGACCGGAGGCCGTGGGCAGCGTTTGCCACGGCCACCCACCACATCCACCACGAAGGCATACCACGTGGAGGGTCAGGGAACCCGAGGCCAAGGGTCTCCCAACAGAAGGCCCGAGGGAGCTGGACCTGGGTGGATCAATAGTGGGGACGGCCAGAGAAAGGACAGAAGGAGAGCTCAGGGTCACGCTCCGGACTTATTTGGGAGTTGGCTGGATCCAGAACCTGGTGGACGCAGCACGGCTCGGGAGGTCACTCGAAGCTGGAGTGACCAGAACATCAGCAGTGAGTAAACATCCTAAACTGCATAACCCGACTCTGTCTCTGATTGCCGTCTACACTGCATCACCACAACTCCCATCCTCTGCACCTGATCCCCCTGAGGCTATACCCCACCCGTTGGGGGTTATATCACCAAAGCTGCACCTACACCACCAGCCTCAGCGGACCCTGCTGCAGCGGCGGCCACAGTGACCGCAACACAACGGGTGGCGTAGTCGACAATAAAGAACTTATAACATCTGTATGACTGCCACATACAACTCAGTTTGACACCCTGGGCACGGACCGGGTCACAGCCACTCGGAAGACTACAACCCCCATCTGATCCGGCTCCGGATATTCCCCCTAAAAGAATATGGCCCAGGGGGCGCGTCACATGCTCTTCCCTTCCACATTGCATCTTGCTCATTTTCTGACTTCATACCAGACACGGAAGAAGAAATGATCAGGCTCCTTGCATCTTCTCGTCCTACTACCTGCACCAGTGACCCTATTCCCTCACATCTCCTTCAGTCCCTTGCTCCAGCTGTCACCACTCACCTAACTAAAATATTCAACCTCTCCCTCTCATCTGGTATCTTTCCCTCTTCTTTTAAACATGCCAGCATACATCCATTACTTAAAAAAACATCCCTCTACCAGAACTGCACTGCTAACTACAGACCTGTTTCCAATCATCCTTTTATCTCTAAACTCCTGGAACGCCTGGTCCACTCCTGTCTAATCCGATATCTCTCAGATAACTCTGTTCTTGACCCTCTACAATCTGGTTTCCACTCTTTACATTCTACTGAAACTGCCCTCACTAAAGTCTCTAATGATCTACTAACAGCTAAATCTAATGGTCACTACTCCCTGCTGAGTCTCCTGGATCTCTCTGCAGCATTCGACACTGTGGATCACCAGCTCCTCCTCACTCTGCTCCGCTCTATAGGCCTCAAGGAAACTCTTCTCTCATGGTTCTCCTCCTACCTCTCTGACCACCGCTTCCCCTTATTGTCGGGGTTCCTCAAGGATCGGTCCTAGGTCCCCTCCTCATCTCCTTATACACCTCTCCTATTGGTCAAACAATCAGCAGATTCGGTTTTCAGTACCATCTCTATGCTGATGACACCCAATTATACACATCTTCTCCGGACATCGCTCCTGCATTATTACAAAATACCAGTGATTTTTTTTACGCTGTCTCTAACACTATGTCCTCCCTCTATCTAAAATTGAATCTGTCAAAAACCGAACTACTCATATTTCCTCCCTCCACTAACTGACTGTTAGAACCCTCCTGTTTTTTTTTCCATCTTGTGTTCTGCGGTCACGTGACCATCTGCCTTTATATTCCAGCTCTGCCCTTTTGGCTGTGCTGGACTTCAGTGTTGTTTGACTATTTTGCTAGCCAGGTGCTTCTGTGCCTTTCTCTGTCTGTTCGCTTGGTCCTTCTGGGACCTCTAGTACCTTTTTGTCAGTTTATCTTTTTGTGTTCTGCAACAACTTCTCTGTTTAGGAGGTGTCCCATTTTTGTTCCAGTCCTTAGTTCTTTTAGGGACCCCTCCCCTTATGCTATAGGTCTTTGTTCAGACTAGCAAAGGACTAAGGCGGGTCTGTTCGCAAGAAACAGGCAGCCCGCTACATCATAGGGATTCAGCTTAGTCTTACTGTAGGGACAGCTTTCCCCTTTCTTTCCTTAGTACTTGTTGCAGATCATAACAGTAAGTCCAGCCAAAAAAAACTAAAGGAAAGAAATTTGGGCATCAGTATGGTTTCCATCCAGAAATTTGGCTTAATGCCAGCAGGGATTGTCTCTGGAGGTAGCCGAGCTCCAGCAATACGTGAGTAGCTGTTCTGGAGTAGTGTTGAGCCACCCCCGTAGTGCTCGGGTTTGGTTCGGTTCGTCGAACACCGGGATGTTTGAGGAACTGTTCGTCGAACACCTTAGAACACCGTCGAACATCGTTAAAAGCAATGGCAGGCTAACAAAAACACATAGAAACACATAGAAAACACCTTCAAAGGTGTCCAAAAGCTGACAAGCTGCTCAGAAGACACTCTCTTTAAAAAAGCCAGCCGGCAATTCAGCAGCGGCATACACCGGTACCCGACAATTTAGACAAGAAGGAATAGAGCATTACACATAGATTAGATAGATAGAAACATGTCAGTAACATATATAAGAAGTACAGTGACAGTGTTGGTTACTGTACTTGTCATTTAGTGTTAAAGGATTTATTAAAAAAAATATTAGTATTTTCATGCACCGTCTCTTTAAAAAAGCCGGCCGGCAATTCAGCATCGGTACCCGACAATTTATAACAGAAAGAATAGAGCATCACACATAGATTAGATAGATAGAAACATGTCAGTCACATTTATAATAAGTACAGTGACAGTGTTGATTACTGTACTTGTCACTTAGTGTTAAAATAAAGGATTTATTAAAAAAAAAAAAATTGGCGTGGGGTTCCCCGTAATTTTAGTCTCTAGCGAAGGTTAAGCAGACGGCTGGGGCAGATGTTTGAAGCCTGGGAAGGGGGTAATACCCACGGAGCTTCCCAGGCTACTAATATCAGCCCCCAGCTGAATACCTAGCCTTTACTAGCTATTAAAATGGGGGACCCACAAAAAAATGACGTGAGGTCCCCCCTATTTTAATAGTTAGCAAAGGCTAGGCAGACAGCTGGGGGCTGATATTAATAGCCCAGGAAGGGTGCCATGAATATTGGCCCCCTCCCAGGCTAGAAACACCAGCCATCAGCCGCCCCAGAAATGGAGCATCCATAGGATGCGCCAATTCTGGCACTTAGCCTCGCTCTTCCCACTGCCCTGGTGCGGTGGCAGGGGGTAATAGGGCTGGGGTTGATGTCAGCTTATAATGCCAGCTGACATCAAGCCCAGGTTAGTAATGGAGAGGCGTCTATAAGACACCCCCATTACTAACCCCATAGTCAAAGTTACAAAAAAACACAAACACCCAGAATAAAGTCCTTTAATTGAAATAAACACACAATTCTTTATTGTTCTAAATTAAACCATACTTACCATCACGCCCATTCCAGCTGAAGCCAACGATCTCCTGCAATAAAAGTAAAATAATAAAGCAACATCATCCTTACCTTTCCATGGTTCCCACGACAGCTTCAGCTCTGCTACATTCACATGACAGGCTGGACCGCAGCAGAACGCTGCCATCCAGCTTGCCATGCCGCAGAGACTGAGAAGCGCAGGCATGCTTGTGCTCCTCAGTGTCTGGCTGTGACGGCATCCAGATGAGCCGAGTTCATGTCCAATGAACTCAGCTCACCTCATGCACGTCACTGACAGCGTGGGAAAATGCTCCTGCGCATGCGGTGAGTGCAGGAGAATTTTCCCACGCTGTCAGTGACGTGCATGAGGTGAGCTCATGTCCAATGAACTCCGCTCACCTCATGCACGTCACTGACAGCGTGGGAAAATTCTCAGCGCTCAGCGCTTGTGCAGGAGAATTCTCCCACGCTGGGATGGCATTGAGATGACAGGTTGGATCACAGCTGAGCGCTGCCATCCAGCTTGTCATCCTTCAGAGACACTGCAGAGCGCAGGCAGTGTCTATGAAGGATGGCATGCTGGATGGCAGCGCTCAGCTGCCTTCCAGCCTGTCATCTCAATGCCATCACAGCGTGGGAGAATTCTCCTGCTCAAGCGCTGAGCGCTGAGAATTTTCCCACGCTGTCAGTGACGGACATGAGGTGAGCTGAGTTCATTGGACATGAACTCGGCTCATCTGGATGCCGTCACAGCCAGACACTGAGGAGCGCAAGTGACTCGCCCCCTGGGCCGTGGGGCACTCGGATCCGGGCAATAGGGGGAACGATGGGAGTAGTAGTGGCAACCCGGTTCCGTGGCTCAGGGTGGTCAGGCCAATGGTAGTCTGCTATGTTCTGCTGATAATGTCCGACTACGCCACCCGTGGATTTGCGATCATTAGGTACCGCCGCTGCAAGGCAGACCGCTGGGGCTGATGAGGTGTGCAGCTGGGATGGTGTGACTCCCCACGGGAAGAGTGCGGCCCCAGGGCAGTGTAGTGGATGTTGGGAGTGATGGTAGTGAGAGTCCCAGTGCTGATAGTGCTGGAGGAGCAAGGATCACGCAGACAACAGGTTGCAGTCCAGGGTCTTTACTAGAACAGGTAAACTGACCCATAAACAGTCCCAGCTAGGAGGGGACCTGGATGTCTGAGAGCAACGGGGAAATTGGCCCTGGTCAGGGTGAGGGTGTAGGCCTACCGTGCTTTCTGTGCTCCTTCTGGCTATCTCCTCGTTATAGGGTAACAGCCCACGTTTCCGAGCTTTCCGTGTATTCTCACCTGTATGGCCTGCGACGTGGGTTCCTTTCTGTTCCCAGCCTTGTACGGCTTTACTGGTCCCTTCGGTTGTGGCAGGGCCTCCAGGCTTCTTAGGCCAAGGAATATACAGTCCCTTGCGGACTGGTTCTCTGCTGGGGGATGTGGAATCCTTCCAGCCTCAGACACCAAAGTCTGGTAGATTAAGTCTTTTCTCTGCCAAGACAGGCTCTCTTCGCCTCTTGTCTCTGGCTTGTGGCTCTCCTACTGCCACACTTCCTCTTAGGTTACAATGCAACTTTCTGTCCCTGCTCCACTCTGGGACACGTCTCAGTGCTGAGACAGGCTTTCCAGTTCTCTCTAACCCTGCCCTCAGTACCAGCTTTTATAGGGGCAGCCAGCTCCCCCTACTGGCCTGAGACAGGAGGCATTGCATGCTAATGTTCCCCTGACTAGAGAACCTCCCCCTTGCTCTCAGACACAGCTGTAATTACATTTGTGGCATCCAGGTCAGGGTGACACATTCCCCCCTAGTGAAATTTAGTACTCCGGGACTAAACATTAAACAAAGACAATATGCATAACAATAAAACATTAATAGACAGACGACGCACAAATTGAGTTCTTAAGGTCACAGTGTGGCCTGTGACCGGGTGTCCATATCACCAATACAACGGGGAGCCTTAACCAGGTGGGGGTCTGTCCTACCCCAAGTCCTTTACAGTCTTAGTTCATTCCTGGGTTAAGCTCCGAACGCAGTCCATGCAAGGTCCCGGTTATAAAAAGTCCATAACCTTTGAGTCCTTACGGTAGCTGCAAGAAACTGAAACACACTATTAATAAACATGCAGGTAACTTTGGCAAGCAATTCAACATTTGGCAACAAGGTTATTTACAATTTTAGTACACTCTATATTCTCCAGCGAGCGGGTATCTGTCCCTTTGTGCTCCTGGTTGACCTACGTAGCCCACTGTCTGGTGGTGGACCAACCTGGCTTTCCCCACTAGCGTTGGGGGTACAGCTACCAGCTGGGTGTACAGGTAGGGCAGGCAACTGTCTGCGGGTCCTTTGGCTTACCGCAGGCATGGCAGGCTCACTGTCAGCAGAGGGTTGACTCTCCTGGGCTTCTGGAACAGGCTCTTCTGCCTCTGGAACCGCTTGCTCCTCTTCACCTTCCAGCTCTGGTGTTGGTTGTTGCTGGGCCGGTTGCAGGAAATGCAGGACGGGTACCACTATGGCATCATTTATGCGAGTCCAGGACTGAGGGAACTCTCCGAGAACGGTGCTGATCATTTCTTCCTTGTCCTCTGCGGGTTCAAGGTCACTCTGATCCTCTTCTGCACTACGGAGTTGCTCGGGGCATCTTTTGAGGTGGTCTCTGGAGACGACACTAGTGGTTTCTCCTCCGTCCTTGGTGATTACGCACACCTTTGGGTTGTCGTGGTCAGACTGCAGTATGGTGTAGGGTTCCCTTTCCCACTGGTCGTCCAACTTATGTAGCCTTCTCTTCCGCTTTAGGACTTGCTCACCAGGTTCTAGGGGACCAGCAGGGGCGTGTTGGTTGAAGAGTTTTTCTTGCCTCTCTCTCACCTGGGCCAGGCTCTTCTCCACACTCTCCTGTACCTTCTTGTACTGCAGTTGCCTTTCCGTATCCCAGTCCGCATCCGGGGAGGTGTACTCAGGTATTAGGACTCCCATCTCCAGGTCTACGGGCAGCTTACCCGGTCTGGCTCGCATCAGGTAAGCCGGGGTGCAGTTTGTAGCATTCACCGGGATATTGTTGTACATGTCTACCAGGTCCGGCAATTTTTCTGGCCACAGGCTGCGTTCCTCCAGGGGCAACATCTTCAGGAGATCAATGACTATATTGCTCATCTTCTCACACATCCCGTTGGTTTGGGGGTGGTAAGGCGTTGTACGAATCTTCTTACAGCCATAGAAGTTGCAGAACTCCTGGAAGATTTCAGCCTCGAACGCTGGACCCTGGTCTGTCAGAACCTGTTCCGGATACTCGTGTGGGCGGCAGAAGTATTGCTGGAAGGCTCTGGCCGCTGTTTGAGCTGTCAAGTCCTTTACCGGGACCACCACTAGAAAACGGGAATAGTGGTCCACGATTGTCAGGGCATAGATGTATCCGGACCGGCTTGGAGCCAATTTGACGTGGTCCAGAGCTACCAGCTCAAGAGGCTGCGTGGTGACGATGGGCCTCAAGGGTGTCTTCTGGCTGGTGCGGTCCTTCCTCCTTAGGTGACAAGGGCCACAGTCTCTGCACCATTTTTCTACAGCTCCTCTCATGCCGACCCAAAAGAATCTTCCTCTTAGCAGGAACTCCAGTTTCTTCCAACCGAAGTGCCCCGCTCTGTCATGGTAAGCCCCCAGGACCATAGCTGCATCCCGCCTTGGGACCACGACTTGCCAGGTCAGCTCGTGCGTCCAGTGGTTAACAATCCTTCTGGACAACTTGCCTTCGTAGAGGAACAGCTTGCTCTTCTCCTTCCACAGCTGCTTGGCTTCCTCTGGGGCATCTGGATCTAGGCGGGCGTCTTCCCGGGTCAGCAGATCTTTCACCAGGCGGACTGCAGGGTCACTATCTTGGGTCTCAGCCCAGCTGTGGTGAAGTAGGGGATTCATCATCACAGTTGTTAGATCCTCCTCCTTCACGCGGTGAGAGTGTTGAGCGGCTCCATACCGGTGAAACGCGGGAGTTCTACCTCCTCCAGCTCTTCTGGGTCTTCGTCATCTTCAGGTAAGTGAGGCATCCTTGATAGGGCGTCCGCGTTGGCATTGGTTTTGCCTGCCCGGTACTTGATCACGAAGTCATAGTTGGAGAGACGGGCCATCCACCGCTGTTCCAGGGCACCCAGTCTTGCATTGTCCAGGTGTGTCAACGGGTTGTTGTCCGTGTACACGGTGAACTTTGCGGAGGCCAGGTAATGCTTGAAGCGTTCCGTCACGGCCCACACCACCGCCAAGAATTCTAGCTTGAAGGAGCTGTAATTCTCCGGGTTCCTCTCGGTGGGCCTCAGCTTCCGGCTGGCGTATGCTATCACCCGTTCTCTGCCCTGTTGGTTTTGGGACAGTACGGCTCCCAGTCCCACATTACTGACATCTGTGTGGAGAATGAAAGGCTGGCCGTAATCAGGGTAGGCCAGGATCTCATCCCCCGTGAGGGCCATCTTTAGCTGGCGGAAGGACTCCTCTTCTGGTTTATCCCACTTGAAGGGTGGCTTTTGACTCCTGGACTTAGACTGTCCGATCAGGAGGTCCTGCATAGGAGCTGCCATCTTGGTGAACCCGGGGATGAATCTTCGGTAGTAGCCTACCAACCCGAGAAACTGTCTCACCTCTTTGATGTTCAAGGGGCTTGGCCAGCTCTTGATTGCCGTGACCTTGTCAGGGTCAGGGGCCACTCCTTCCGCGCTTACCACGTGCCCTAGGTACTGGACCTTTGGTTTCAGCACGTGACACTTCGATGGTTTCACCTTCAGGCCATAGCCTGCCAGGGCTTCGAACACCTCGGCCAGGTGCTTCAGATGGTCCTCGTAGGTCTTCGAATAGACGATCACGTCGTCCAGGTAGAGGAGAACCGTCTCGAAGTTTCGGTGCCCTAGGCAGCATTCCATCAGCCGCTGGAAGGTCCCTGGTGCGTTGCAGAGCCCGAAAGGCATGCAGTTGAATTCGCTCAGTCCCATCGGGGTGGTGAAGGCGGTCTTCTCCTTGTCCGCCTCTGCCACAGGAACCTGCCAGTACCCGCTAGTAAGGTCCAAAGTAGAAAAGAAGTTAGCTGATTTTAGTGCGGCTAAAGACTCCTCTATTCTAGGCAGCGGATATGCGTTTTTGTGAGTGATACGGTTGATTTGTCTATAGTCCACGCACATTCTCATGGTGCCGTCTTTCTTTTTGACCAGAACCAAGGGGGCTGCCCAGGGGCTACAGCTGTCTCTAATGACCCCAGCTTCCTTCATCTCTCTTAGCATGCCCTTTGCGTTCTGATAATGTGCAGGGGGTACAGGTCGGTGTCTTTCCTTTATCGGTGGGTGGCTCCCTGTGGGGATGTGGTGTTCTATCCCTTTTACTCTGCCGAAGTCTAGCGGGTGCTTACTAAAGACTCTCTCATACTCCTGTACTACCCGGTAGACTCCTTGTTTTTGGTGCAGGGGAGTGGAGTCAGCACCCACGTGGAGTTTCTGGCACCAGTCCTCTTTTTGTTTCTGGGAGCCATTACCCTCCGCCTGAGGAGATGGAGGCAAGGCTTCCACGGCCCTGATAGCTTGGTGTTCGACAACAAACAGTTTGGCGAGTGTAGCGTACCTGGGTAAGTGTACTTCCCTCTCCCCAATGTTGAGGATGCGGACGGGCACCCTCCCATGACGGACATCAACCACCCCCCGGACTGTCAAAATGGTGGGCCTGCTGTCTGAGTACACGGGTTCTACCATGGCTTGGTAGTCTCTACCTCTCAACCCGATTGCAGTCCGACACCAGATCATCATTTCACTTTTGGGAGGCATGGAAATGGGGAATGGATCACTGAGTCTTACGCTACCGATCTCACCACCAGACAGTTCTACCTGCTGCCGTCTCATCAGGGCTTTCATCTCCTTGTTGAGGACCCTCTGTTGGCTGGAACTAGCATTCACCGCCACCTGTTGTAGAATTACAATTACCTCTGAAAGACAATTTTCAATTATGTTAGTACCCACAGTTATTTTAGGGTGACTTTCATGACGGTCAATGTCCACAATAATCACTCCCTGTGCCGGCAGTTCAACTTTACCAATTTTAATGGTCATCTCCTTGAACCCCATCTGCGGCACGGGTAAGCCATTACTGGCGATGATGCTCAAGTTACTGTCTGGATACCGTGTGATATCAGCATCAGTCCAATACTGCTTAAAAAGTACATAAGGGATTGTGGTTACTTGCGACCCAGTATCCAGCAAGGCGCTCATGGGGATACCGTCCAGCACCACGGGTAAAACCAGGCGCCCCCCAACGTACTTTTCACGTCAATTATAAGGGCCTGGTGATCTTATGCCTGGGGGTCGGCCCTCTGCCCCAGGTTGGACCCGTTTAAATTACAGTACCTGGAAATGTGTCCGGGCTGGTTGCAACGACGGCAAATGGGCTGTCCATCCTCTGCGTAGCGGTCTGTGGGCCTCCCTCGGAACGACGGGATCCTCCTCTGTCGACGCCACGGGACATCCTCCGGACTTGAAGCCAGCTCTATGGGTCTTGATGGGTCCACTTGCAATGCCTGGACAGTCCTGGTCAACGCCGCGATGCTCCTGGTCAGCTCCTGGACTTGGTGGTGCAGGCCTTTCGACGGGGCTTGGTTCAGGGCCTGTGCATCAGCCTCCATGGAGTCCATAGAGGAGGGCGCCGCCTCCTGGTGGTAGGTGATAGCAGGGCGCCGGGGGTTTATAGCGCCACTGGTTGTAGATTCACGGAGCACCCTTATGGCCCTGTCCTTAAATTGGGCAAAGGTCAGGTCGGGGTTCTGAAAGAACATGAGGCGCAGTTGGGCCCTGTGGGCGCTAGACAGCAGACCCTCTATGAATTGTTCTGTTAGCAGTTTATTCGTTTCCTGCACACTGCCAGGGTCAGTTTGTTGAATAGCCCTCAAGGCTTCCTGCAGATTTAGGGCATAGTCTCTGATGCTGTCCTGTGCCCGCTGCTTACATCCATAGAACCTCATTTTAATCTCAGCGGAGGTACGTGTATCAAAGGTACCCCGCAGCCGGGCCCGAATACCCTTCACAGTCCTTTTCTCCTCAGTGGGCCATAATTTTACCTCCCTTTGGGCTGCGCCAGTTAACTGCCCTGTCAATATGCTGACCTTCTGTTCCTCTGTCAGGGGGTAAACGTGGAACAAACTGTATAGCCTTTCCTTGAAGTCAGTTAGGGCATGGGGCTCCCCTGAGTATTTGGGCAGCCAGGCCGCTCCAGGGATGTAGGGCAGGGAAAATGGCATCACCGCTGCTGCAGCTGCGTTGGTGGTAGTGGGCGCCTCTGTATCCGACATCTTTCTACCCCCCTAGTGGACCGTGGCCTACCTTCCGACGATCCTCTTCTGTAGGCCGCGGCTCCGCTGCTGCTGCTATGGACGAGGACCTGGAGTCGCGTCCTGATGACGTCAGCGTCGCCCTCTCTCCCTTCCAGGACCTTGCGCAGCGTCGGTGCGTGGGGCGGAGCTTCGGATCTCACGCGGTTTTGATGTCCACGCCCCTCTTCTTCCTGCGCGGCGTCCTGAAGATGGTGTCCGATGGCGGGAAACAGCTGCGGATGGCGGGAAGACGGCAGAAGACGGCGGGAAACGGTCCAAGATGGCGTCTGATGGCGGGAATCGGCTCCGGATGGCGGGAAACGAGTCCGGACGGCGGGAAACTTCGCCACAGGTAAGTTACAAAAGTCTTTTTTCAGGCACGCAGTACCCGGTGGTTGCGGGCACGAAATCCTGCCGACTACGCCAAAGCTGACTCGCCCCCTGGGCCGTGGGGCACTTGGATCCGGGCAATAGGGGGAACGATGGGAGTAGTAGTGGCAACCCGGTTCCGTGGCTCAGGGTGGTCAGGCCAATGGTAGTCTGCTATGTTCTGCTGATAATGTCCGACTACGCCACCCGTGGATTTGCGGTCATTAGGTACCGCCGCTGAAAGGCAGACCGCTGGGGCTGATGAGGTGTGCAGCTGGGATGGTGTGACTCCCCACGGGAAGAGTGCGGCCCCAGGGCAGTGTAGTGGATGTTGGGAGTGATGGTAGTGAGAGTCCCAGTGCTGATAGTGCTGGAGGAGCAAGGATCACGCAGACAACAGGTTGCAGTCCAGGGTCTTTACTAGAACAGGTAAACTGACCCATAAACAGTCCCAGCTAGGAGGGGACCTGGATGTCTGAGAGCAACGGGGAAATTGGCCCTGGTCAGGGTGAGGGTGTAGGCCTACCGTGCTTTCTGTGCTCCTTCTGGCTATCTCCTCGTTATAGGGCAACAGCCCACATTTCCGAGCTTTCCGTGTATTCTCGCCTGTATGGCCTGCGACGTGGGTTCCTTTCTGTTCCCAGCCTTGTACGGCTTTACTGGTCCCTTCGGTTGTGGCAGGGCCTCCAGGCTTCTTAGGCCAAGGAATATACAGTCCCTTGCGGACTGGTTCTCTGCTGGGGGATGTGGAATCCTTCCAGCCTCAGACACCAAAGTCTGGTAGATTAAGTCTTTTCTCTGCCAAGACAGGCTCTCTTCGCCTCTTGTCTCTGGCTTGTGGCTCTCCTACTGCCACACTTCCTCTTAGGTTACAATGCAACTTTCTGTCCCTGCTCCACTCTGGGACACGTCTCAGTGCTGAGACAGGCTTTCCAGTTCTCTCTAACCCTGCCCTCAGTACCAGCTTTTATAGGGGCAGCCAGCTCCCCCTACTGGCCTGAGACAGGAGGCATTGCATGCTAATGTTCCCCTGACTAGAGAACCTCCCCCTTGCTCTCAGACACAGCTTTAATTACACTTGTGGCATCCAGGTCAGGGTGACACACAAGCATGCCTGCGCTTCTCAGTGTCTGTGGGATGACAGGCTGGATGGCAGCGTTCTGCTGCGGTCCAGCCTGTCATCTCGATGTAGCAGAGCTGAAGCTGTTGTGGGAACCATGGAAAGGTAAGGATGATGTTGCTTTATTATTTTACTTTTATTGCAGGAGATCGTTGGCTTCAGCTGGAATGGGCGTGATGGTAAGTATGGTTTAAATAAGAACAATAAAGAATTGTGTCTTTATTTCAATAAAAGGACTTTATTTTGGGTGTTTGTGTTTTTTTGTAACTTTGACTATGGGGTTAGTAATGGGGGTGTCTTATAGACGCCTCTCCATTACTAACCTGGGCTTGATGTCAGCTGGCATTATAAGCTGACATCAACCCCAGCCCTATTACCCCACTGCCACCGCTACAGGGCAATGGGAAGAGCGAGGCTAAGTGCCAGAATTGGTGCATCCATAGGATGCTCCATTTCTGGGGCGGCTGACGGCTGGTGTTTCTAGCCTGGGAGGGGGCCAATATTCATGGCACCCTTCCTGGGCTATTAATATCAGCCCCCAGCTGTCTGCCTAGCCTTTGCTAGCTATTAAAATAGGAGGGACCCCACGTCATTTTTTTTGGGGTCCCCCATTTTAATAGCTAGTAAAGGCTAGGTATTCAGCTGGGGGCTGATATTAGTAGCCTGGGAAGCTCCATGGGTATTACCCCCTTCCCAGGCTTCAAACATCTGCCCCAGCCGTCTGCTTAACCTCCGCTAGAGACTAAAATTTCGGGGAACCTCACGCCAATTTTTTTTTTAATAAATCCTTTATTTTAACACTAAATGACAAGTACAGTAATCAACACTATCACTGTACTTCTTATATATGTGACTGACATGTTTCTATTTATCTAATCTATGTGTGATGCTCTATTATTTCTGTTCTAAATTGTCGGGTACCGCTGCTGAATTGCCGGCCAGCTTATTTAAAGAGATGGTGCATGAAAACACATATTTTTTTTAATAAATCCTTTACACTAAATGACAAGTACAGTAACCAACACTGTCACTGTACTTCTTATATATGTGACTGACATGTTTCTATCTATCTAATCTATGTGTGATACTCTATTCTTTCGGTTCTAAATTGTCGGGTACCGGTGTATGCCGCTGCTGAATTGCCGGCTTTTCATGTTTCACTGTGAGCACTGTTTCCATCGATTTGAGCAACCACTGTAATGCCACAACCACCATGGCTGTGGCATTACTGTGAGTGGCAGACAATCCCTGCATGTTTGGTGCTCTAAATAGTGCAAGACATGCAGGACACGCTTTTGGTGCATGAACAGTTATCGAACATAACCTCGAACAGCCGAATATTTTGCAAATCATTCGCGTTCGTCAAACGACTCGAACACCGCCCAAAACAGCTCGAATTTGAGATTGGCGAACAGTTCTAGTCGAACACCGCTCATCTCTATTCTGGAGCACATTTTGTGGAACCCAAGGTAGGACTGCCTGATGTTTTTTATGGTAAACAGCAAGATTTTTTTTCCTTTAAAAATGCTTGTTTGTTATATTTTCGTTTGAGACCAAGGTCCTCTGGGAATGAATCACAGCGCATTGGTTTTATTATGTCACTTTTGCGCAATGAACCACAGGGGTGGGCCTTTTCTCTCCAACCTAGTGATCCATGCTTAAGGTCTGTAGAAGAATTTTTTTCTGCTCTGGGTCTATTATATGACGATCCGGATCGAATCTCATCTGCTGAGGCAGAACTCAGGCATTTGAATCAGAGATTAGGAGATGTTGAAAATTATTGCACACACTTTAGGAGATGGGCGTCCAGAAGTCAAATGGAATGATCCTGCTCTGAAATGTCTATTTATTGCTGGTCTGAGTGAAAGGGTTAAGGATTTGCTAATTGCATTCCCCGCTCCTGAGACTCTGCAGGATGCCATGCAATTAGCTGCTCATGTGGATAGGAGGCTGAGATTTAGGCAGAATGAGGTAAAGACTCCTGTAATGCCAGGTCCTAGTCCCCAGAAAATCTGCTCAGATGGCGGAGAACCGATGGAGGTTGGGGCGAAGTCGCTCCTATCTCAGGAAAGAGACCGGAGGTTCGCCGAGGGATTGTGTCTTTATTGTGGTAAAGCTGACCATTTAATTAAGTATTGTGAGCTTCATTTAAGTAAAGAAAAAGAAAGGTCAGGTATGCCCGTATAGCTTGTTTATGCTCTGCAGAAGTATTTCTTTCAGAGAGTACTACTTTGCAGGAAAATTTGATTGAATTTCAGGTATTTGTGGATTGTGGTTCAACACTTAATGTGATTGATAAAGGGTTTTTGGAAAAACTTAAATTGAAATCCAAACCTTTGTCATCACCTATTTCTGTGATTGCAATTGATAACACTCCCTTGAAATGTATTACTCACAAGGTTGCTGCATTTCCTCTCACTATCAATGGCCTTCACCAAGAAATTTTGGACTTGGTTGTATTAAATAATTTACCCTCTCCGGTCGTTCTAGGATTGCTTTGGTTTAAACTGAACAATCCTTCACTGGACTGGTCTACTAATATGATAAAGTCTTGGAGTCCGAAGTGCTATGATAAATGTTGTAATGGTCGCATTGCGGCTGTGGAAAAAGGGGAATTACCTGTACCTATTCAAGATTTTTGGAGGGTTTTATCGGAGGAGGAGTCGCAAGTTTTACCTCCTCATAGGGATTATGATTGCGCCATTGAATTTGTTCCGGGAGCTACTCTTCCCAAGAGTCGCTTGTTTAATCTGACTATCCCTGAAAGAAAGGCCTTGGAGGAGTACATACAGACTAGCCTGGCTGCTGGTCACATTAGACCTTCTAAGTCGCCGGTGGCAGTTGGATTTTTCTTTGTTAAAAAAAAGAACGGGGGTTTACGTCCATGTCTGGATTTTCGTGAAATTAATGAGATTACCATACGCAATTCCTACCCATTGCCATTAATTCCTGACTTGTTTAACCAATTAGTGGGGGCCAAGTGGTTCTCTAAGATTGATCTCCGGGGGGCATACAATTTGTTACGAGTGAAGGAGGGTGATGAATGTAAAACTGCTTTTAACACTCCGGTAGGTAATTTTGAGAATCTGGTGATGCCTTTTGGTCTTACCAATGCACCTGCATTTTTTCAGAACCTTATTAATGACATCCTGAGACCTTTGATTGGTAAGAATGTGGTTGTGTATTTGGATGACATTTTGATTTATTTGCCAGATCTGGAGTCCCATTGGCAGAGTGTACGTGAAGTTTTGCAGTTATTGAGTGATAATTCACTCTTTGCTAAGCTGGAGAAATGTGAGTTCGCTGTGCAGAAAATTAGTTTTTTGGGCTACATTGTCTCCAGTGAGGGCTTTGAGATGGACCCGGTGAAGGTTCAGGCTGTGCAGGAATGGCCTAGGCCTATTGGTTTGAAATCTATACAGAGATTTTTGGGTTTTGCCAATTATTACAGGAAATTCATTAATAACTTTTCTGCAATTGTTAAGCCTCTAACCGATCTCACCAGGAAAGGTGCGAATACGGTCCAATGGACTACTGAGGCCATTGAAGCGTTTAAGTATCTCAAAGAGAGGTTCAGTTCTGCCCCTATCCTTATGCAGCCTGATGAGACCAAGCCTTTTTTGGTCGAGGTCGATGCTTCATCGGTGGGGGTCGGAGCAGTTTTGTCTCAGGAGAACAGGGAGTACATCCTTGTGCCTTCTTTTCGAAATAATTTTGGGAAACTGAACTGAATTATGATGTTGGAAATTGGGAGTTGCTGGCTATTAAACTCGCGTTTGAACATTGGCGTCATTTTTTGGAGGGCGCTAGATTTCCTATTCAGGTTTTCACAGATCATAAGAATTTGATCTATCTGGATGCTGCCAAGCGCTTGAATGCCCGTCAAGCTAGGTGGGCACTTTTTCTTTCTCGGTTTCATTTTTCTGTTACCTACTGTATATCCCTGGTACTAAGAATGTTAAAGCCGATGCTTTATCTCGCAGCTTCTCTCCTACGGTCAGTGCCGAGTAGGAGGAGAGCATTTTACGGAAAGGAGTTGTGGTGGCGGCATTGGACTCCGTTTTGGAGAATGGGATTCTGAAAGCTCAAGATGATGCTCCATCTAACACTCCCCATGGGAGGTTGTTCGTGCCTAGAACCTTTAGGAGAGATTTGTTTGTGGAGTGTCATGAGTCTCGGTTGGCAGGTCATCCAGGAATTGCTGAGACTAAGAGACTTATCAGTCGCAGTTTTTGGTGGCCTGGATGGCAGAAGGAAGTCATCAAGTGGGTGCGTCAATGTACTGTGTGTGCTAGGTCAAAGGCTTCACATACTCCTGCTGCGGGGTTGCTTTGCCCTCTGGAGGTTCCTAGTGCGCCTTGGACGCAACTCACAATGGATTTTATTACTGATCTGCCTGTGTCCGAGGGTTTTACTGTCATCTGAGTGGTCGTGGACCGTTTTAGTAAGATGTGTCATTTGGTTCCATTCATTAAGTTGCCCGGCGCAAAGACTCTCGCTAAGGCGTTTGTTAAGGAGATTGTCAAGCTCCATGGCGTTCCCACGGATATTGTTTCTGATAGAGGACCTCAGTTTATGGCTCGCTTTTGGCGTGCTTTTTATGACAGGTTGGGAGTCCATTTGTCATGTTCGTCTGGGTATCATCCTGAGTCTAATGGACAGATTGAAAGAAAGAACCAAGATGTAGAACAGTTTTTGAGATGTTTTGTGGCGGACAATCAAGAGGTGTGGTCTGAGTTTCTGCCTCTCGCAGAATTTGCTCTAAACAATCATACATCCTCTTCAGCTGGGTGTTCTCCTTTTTTTGTTGTACTGGGAGACATCCATCTTTTGGTTCGTTCTCCAAATTGGGGTCGGCGGTGCCGGAGGAGGAGAATTTTTCCGGTGATTTGGAGAGAGTTTGGACTAATGTACGTTGCAATCTTCAAGAGGCTAACAAGAAGTCCAAAAAGTATTTTGACAGGAAACGTAAGGAGGTTTTGTTTACTGTGGGTTACATGGTTTGGTTGTCCTCAAGGAACTTGCGGTTGAGGATTCCCTCTACAAAACTGGGTCCTAAGTTTGTGGGTCCATTTAAAGTGCTTCAGGTTATTAACCCATCTGTGGTTAGGTTGGATGTCCCTACTTCCTGGAAGATTAATCCTGTGTTTCATGTTTCCTTGTTGAAAAAAGCTGATGTATCTGATAGGGATGCCACTGTCACAGTTCCTCCTGTGGTGGAAGACGGCGAATATGAAAGATCTCGTATCTTGAATTCTAGATGGCATAGAGGGAGATTACAGTATCTCGTCTCCTGGAAGGGTTTCGGTCCTGAAGATAACTCCTGGGTAAGGACGGATAATGTCTCTGCTCCTAGGCTTGTTAGAGCTTTCCACAAGAGGTTTCCGGATAGGCCTGGGCCTGGAGGATCCGGAGGACCCTCATAAAAGAGGGGGTACTGTTAGAACCCTCCTGTTTGGTTTTTCCATCTTGTGTTCTGTGGTCATGTGACCATCTGCCTTTATATTCAAGCTCCGCCCTTTTGGCTGTGCTGGACTTCAGTGTTGTTTGACTGTTTTGGTAGCCAGGTGCTTCAGTGCCTTTCTCTGTCTGTTCGCTTGGTCCTTCTGGGACCTCTAGTACCTTTTTGTCAGTTTATCTTTTTGTGTTCTGCAACAACTTCTCTGTTTAGGAGGGGTCCCATTTTTGTTCCAGTCCTTAGTTCTTTTAGGGACCCCTCCCTTTATGCTATAGGTTTTCGTTCAGACTAGCCAAGGACTAAGGCGGGTCTGTTCGCAAGGAACAGGCAGCCCGCTACATCGTGTAGCGCCGGCGTCCCTGCCCTCTGCTAGGCAGGGACGCTGTTCCCCTCACCTCTCTGCTCCGTGCCCGGCGTCCTCCTCCCGCTCTGCTGGCAGCGCGCGCTCCTTCCCGGCCACTGTGCTTAGGGCGCGCGCTCTCCCTCCCTCTTAAAGGGGCCGCGCGCGCCGTCCTAAGGAGTCCCCGGCCAATGGCCGGAGGACTTCACCATATATAAGGCACCTCCTCCAAAATGGAGGTGCCCGAGCAATGTTGTTGCACTGTTCACTACTCTGCTTCAGCCCTCAGGTCCCGTTGCCAGTTACCTGCCAGATACCTGCCAGATTCCTGCCAGCTTGCTGTCTTATTCCTGCCTGATTATCTGCTACCTGCCTGCTAGTCTGAGGTCCGACGGTCTGCCTTACTACTCCTGTCAGTCTGTCTAAGGACCAGCCTGTCCGCTCACCTGGGAGCGCACTTCAGCCACCTGCCTGCTTGCCTGAGGTCCGACGGTCTGCCTTCCAACTCCTGTCAGTCTGTCTATGGACCAGCTTGCCTGCTCACCTGGGAGCTCACGTCTATCATCAGCCGCCACAGGTCGTACCAACCCTTTACCCAGAGACTGCCCCGGTCACTTGCCGTGACCATCTGCCCGTTCATCCAGAGACTGCCCCGGTCACTTGCCGTGACCATCTGCCCGTTCATTCAGAGACTGCCCCGGTCACTTGCCGTGACCATCTGCCCGTTCATTCAGAGACTGCCCCGGTCACTTGCCGTGACCATCTGCCCGTTCATCCAGAGACTGCCCCGGTCACTTGCCGTGACCTCCAGCCCGTTCACTCAGAGACTGTCCCGGTCACCTGCTGTGACTTCCTGCCCGTCTTCCCCGGTCGCCACCCGTTCCCTTACAAGGACCGCCCCCTTGTATAGTAGCTCAGAGGTTCCGCCTCCCAGACCCGTTACAGTTTGCTCGGGCCATGGAACCCGGTGGCACCCAAGCTCCCTCGCTCTCGGACCTGTGTCATGAACTGTCCCGTCAAAGGTCCCAACAGGAGTCCATCCTGGGTCACCTGCGGAATGTCAATACTCGCCTGGACACTCTGACTGCTCCACCAGCAACCTCCGCCAGTGCCATGTCTCGCAATCCGGCAGCTGCGCTGCCCACTAATACCATGGTATCCTACCCCGGACCCCGACTTTCTGCACCTCCTCGCTTCGGAGGCGACTCCGCCCAGGCTCGGGGCTTCATAAATCAGTGCACCCTGCACTTTGAACTATTGTCCCACCAGTTTAACTCTGACCGAGCCAAAATTGCATTCATCATGTCCCATCTCACCGGGGAGGCCCTGGCCTGGCTAAATCCTCTATGGGAGAGAGGAGACCCCCTGGTGTCCAACTTGCCTGCTTTTCTCACGGCTTTCCGGAAAGTCTTCGACGAACCCGGACGGAAGACCTCATCCGCATCATCACTGCTACGCCTCCGTCAGGGAAGTCTCACTGTGGGCCAATATGCCATACGGTTCCGTACCCTTGCCTCGGAGCTGGCCTGGGATAACGACGCTCTGGTATCCGTCTTCTGGGAGGGTCTGTCCGGCCGTATTAAAGATGAACTTGCCGGTCGGGACATCCGTACCACTCTCGATGACCTAATAACTCTTGCCACCCGGATTGACCTACGGTTCCAGGAGCGTGCCAAAGAGGTCACCTGTGAGAGGAGGTTACCACGTCTAGCTCCTACTTTTCAGAAACCCGTCACTCCCTCCGTCTCTACCCAGGTACACTCTCCTGAGCCTATGCAGGTCGACCAGACCAAGATGGTCAAAACCCGTCAGGACTTACGCCGTGCCGAGGGGAGCTGCTTCTACTGTGGCAGTAAGGAGCACCGGATCCGTACCTGCCCGGAGAGGTCGGGAAACGCCTGTGTCTAGGTTCGCTCAGAGAGGTCGACCTAGACAAGAATAAATCCTCTCCATCTCTGCTGTTGTCAGTCTCAATCGTCTGCGGGGAGAACCGTTATTTCGAACTAGCCCAACTTGACTCTGGAGCAGCCGGGAATCTTATTTCACAGTCCCTGGTAGAGAAATACCGCATCCCCACCAAACCTCTGGCTGTACCCTTGTCTGTTGCTGCCGTGGATGGGGGTCTCTTACCACACCCCATCCAACTCATCACCGAATCCATTACTCTGCAGGTGGGAATGCTGCATTCTGAGAGTATCTCCTTTCATGTTCTGCCTGGACTCTCCCACACCCTCTTGCTAGGCCTACCTTGGCTCCAGAGACATGCACCCGTGCTTGACTGGCAGACCGGAGAAGTCCTTCGCTTGGGACAGGACTGCCATAAGACCTGTCTGGTTCCCGTCCATCCCGTCCGTCCTTCTCCTACCCCAGCTAATCTACCTGGACTTCCGATTCCTTATTGGTCTTATGCTGATGTCTTTAATAAAAAGGAAGCAGAGACACTACCCCCTCATAGACCATACGACTGCCCTATCGACCTGTTACCTGGTACTATTCCTCCCCGTGGGCGTATTTATCCATTATCCGCTGCTGAGACTCGGTCGATGTCCGAATATATTGAGGAGAATCTGGCCAGGGGATTCATCCGGAAATCTACCTCCCCGGCGGGAGCAGGCTTCTTTTTCGTCAAAAAGAAGGACGGCTCTCTCCGTCCCTGTATAGACTATAGAGGCCTTAACCAGATCACGGTGAAGAATAAGTGACGCACCCCTGGGCCTGTGTCGCGCAGCGTTGCGCACGCGGGAGCTTACCCGGAGCCGGATCTGTTGAGGGTTGAAGTCTCGTGGCGGTGACCCGGTCCGTGCCCAGGGAGTCAGACTAAGTGGCGCTGTATTAGCGATAGATGTTGGATGACTACGCCACCCGTTGAATGCAGCGAAGGAGCTGCCGCTGCAGGGCAGACCGCTGAGGCCGGTGGTAGGATTGTGCAGCGTGATAGTATCACCCCCAACGGGAGGGGTATGGCCTCAGGGCAGCCGACGTGGATGATGGGGTAGCAGGAATCACTCAGAGACGATGCGGTGTAATTCAGGGTCTTTACTGGTGATAAAGATAGACCCTCCCGGAGTACTGGCTAGCGATCGGGGCCTGGTCAGTCCTTGAGCAGATGGGATCTCCCCTGGCCAGGCGGAGTTGTAGGCCTCCCAAACTGACTGTACTCTTCTGGCTACCTTGCTAGAGGCGGGTATAAGTAGCCCACGTCCCTGAGTGTACCGTGTGGTGCTCACCCGTATGGCCGGTGACTCGGGGCCTTCTAGTGGCTTCCGCTCCACGACGGCGGTGCTGGTCCCACGCGTGTGACCGTGCCTTCGGGTTTCTTGGCCAGAGGACCTGAAATCCCCTGCCGGGCGGTTTCTGCTGCTGGGTAAAGATTAGTCCCCACAGCCTCGGACTCCGGGTCCGGTGATAGCTTCTCAGTCAGGGCGAGCTCTGCAGCTGCCAGCCCCTGACTCCTTATAGCACTGCTCCCACAGAGCTCCTGATGTTCTTTTCCTATATCTGCTTCTCTTCTCTGTCTCTACTTCTTCTCTACTCACTAACCCTGCCTCAGCCCTAGGTTTATATAGGGGAAGTCCTTCCCCTCCCAGGACTGGGCAGGAGGTGTGGCATACATAGGATTCCTGACCAAGAGACCTCCCACCTGCTCTCAGACATAACATTGCTGTTACTGTGGAAACCAGACCCCTGGGGTGCAACATAAGTACCCCCTTCCGCTCATTCCGGAGTTATTTGATCGTCTGAGGGGGGCTAGAATCTTCACCAAACTGGACCTCCGTGGGGCGTACAACCTGGTTCGTATCCGTCAGGGGGATGAATGGAAGACGGCATTCAACACCCGGGACGGCCACTATGAATATCTGGTAATGCCCTTTGGTCTCTGTAACGCTCCTGCCGTCTTTCAAGAGTTGGTCAATGACATCTTCCGGGACCTTCTCTACTCCTGCGTAGTGGTGTACCTGGACGACATCTTGGTCTTCTCTCCGGATCTCCAGACTCACCGGAGGGACGTTCGTCAGGTCCTGCTCAGGCTCAGGCAGAATCACCTCTTCGCTAAATACGAGAAGTGCCTCTTTGAGCAGACCTCGCTTCCGTTTTTGGGCTACATTATTTCTCAGACCGGCCTACGAATGGATCCAGAGAAACTGTCTGCCATCGAGAAATGGCCTCGACCGGAGGGGTTGAAGGCCATTCAGCGATTCCTGGGCTTCGCTAACTACTACCGCCTCTTCATACCACACTTCTCTTCCCGGACTGCCCCAATTTCCGCGCTCACCCGTAAGGGTACTAATCCCAAAGAGTGGCCGCCTGAAGCAGAGGAGGCCTTTCTTTCCCTAAAACAGGCCTTCTCTTCCGCCCCGGTGCTGCATCGCCCGGACGGCAACAAGCAGTTCTTCCTGGAAGTTGACGCCTCCTCCTCTGGAGCCGGAGCGGTACTTACTCAAAAATCATCTTCCGGGAGAATGGTAACTTGTGGCTTCTTCTCCAAACTCTTCTCCTCTTCTGAGCGCAACTATTCCATAGGAGACCGAGAGTTATTGGCCATCAAGCTGGCGTTGGAGGAGTGGCGTTACCTACTCGAGGGGGCTCTTCACCCGGTAATAATTTACACTGACCACAAGAACTTGGCTTACCTCCAGCATGCCCAGAGACTTAACCCGCGCCAAGCCCGGTGGTCCTTGTTTTTTGCTCGCTTTGATTTTGTTCTTCATTTTCGCCCGGCTGACAAAAACGTCAAAGCAGACACCTTGTCCCGATCCTTTCTGGTGTCCGATCTCGAGGAAGAACCTAAACATATCATCGATCCCGCCAGAGTAATGCAGGTGGCTCCCGTGAGTCTAAATCGTCTCCCTCCCGGTAAGACGTTTGTTTCAGTACCTGATCGGAAGAAGATCCTACACTGGGGCCATTCGTCTAAACTGGCTGGCCACGCCGGTCAGAAAAAGACCCTCCAGCTTATTGCCCGGCACTACTGGTGGCCTACCCTGCACAAGGACGTAATAGACTTTGTTTCTGCCTGTGTGTCCTGCGCCCGCAACAAAGTCCCGAGACACCTGCCAGCCGGTCGCCTCCTTCCGCTTCCTGTGCCTGCTGCCCCCTGGCAGCATATTGCTATGGACTTCATAACTGATCTCCCCGTCTCCGCCGGTTGTACGGTCATTTGGGTGGTCGCTGATCGCTTTTCCAAGATGGCTCACTTTATTCCCCTGCCAGCCCTCCCGTCTGCACCCGAGCTGGCTAAAGACTTTATCCGCCGCATCTTCCGTCTTCATGGCCTGCCCCTCCACATCGTGTCGGATCGTGGGGTACAGTTCACCTCACGTTTCTGGAGAGCCACTTGTAAACTGCTAGACGTCACCCTGGACTTCTCTTCCGCTTACCACCCACAGTCCAATGGTCAAGTGGAGCGGATCAATCAGAACCTGACCAGTTACCTCCGGCACTTCGTTAATGCCCATCATTCAGACTGGGTGGATCTCCTACCATGGGCCAAGTTCTCTTATAACAATCACGAGAGCGAATCCTCCTCCAAATCCCCGTTTTTTGTAGTCTTCGGTCAGCATCCTCGGATTCCTTTTCCTGTCTCCACCTCTGTGGACAACCCGGCTGCGGAATCTCTCGTTAGCAAATTTTCCTCCATTTGGGAGAGTACCCGATCCGCACTCCTTCAGTCGTCCGAACGGATGAAAAGACACGCTGACAAAAAACGCCTGGATCCTCCACAATTTCGTCCTGGAGAAAAAGTCTGGCTCTCATCTAAATATGTCCGACTCAAGATACCTTCTTACAAGTTAGGGCCTCGGTTCATCGGCCCTCTGGAGGTCATCAGTCAGATCAACTCGGTGGCCTATAAATTGAAACTCCCGGCCAACTTACGGATCCCTAACTCCTTCCATGTATCTCTCCTCAAACCTGTGGTACTTAACTCTTTCTCCAAGTCTACAGGTACGCCTCCTGCTCCGGTTTCTGCTGAGGACGAGTTTGAGGTAGAGAACATTCTTGCCACCAAAAGGGTAAGAGGAAAGACCTTTTTTCTAGTAGATTGGAAGGGGTTTGGTCCTGAGGAGAGAACGTGGGAGCCCCGGGAGAACATCCATGCCCCTCTTATCCTAGCTAAATTTCTGTCTGGCCTAAAAAAGGGGGGGCCTAAAGGGGGGGGGGTACTGTAGCGCCGGCGTCCCTGCCCTCTGCTAGGCAGGGACGCTGTTCCCCTCACCTCTCTGCTCCGTGCCCGGCGTCCTCCTCCCGCTCTGCTGGCAGCGCGCGCTCCTTCCCGGCCACTGTGCTTAGGGCGCGCGCGCGCGCTCTCCCTCCCTCTTAAAGGGGCCGCGCGCGCCGTCCTAAGGAGTCCCCGGCCAATGGCCGGAGGACTTCACCATATATAAGGCACCTCCTCCAAAATGGAGGTGCCCGAGCAATGCTGTTGCACTGTTCACTACTCTGCTTCAGCCCTCAGGTCCCGTTGCCAGTTACCTGCCAGATACCTGCCAGATTCCTGCCAGCTTGCTGTCTTATTCCTGCCTGATTATCTGCTACCTGCCTGCTAGTCTGAGGTCCGACGGTCTGCCTTACTACTCCTGTCAGTCTGTCTAAGGACCAGCCTGTCCGCTCACCTGGGAGCGCACTTCAGCCACCTGCCTGCTTGCCTGAGGTCCGACGGTCTGCCTTCCAACTCCTGTCAGTCTGTCTATGGACCAGCTTGCCTGCTCACCTGGGAGCTCACGTCTATCATCAGCCGCCACAGGTCGTACCAACCCTTTACCCAGAGACTGCCCCGGTCACTTGCCGTGACCATCTGCCCGTTCATCCAGAGACTGCCCCGGTCACTTGCCGTGACCATCTGCCCGTTCATTCAGAGACTGCCCCGGTCACTTGCCGTGACCATCTGCCCGTTCATTCAGAGACTGCCCCGGTCGCTTGCCGTGACCATCTGCCCGTTCATCCAGAGACTGCCCCGGTCACTTGCCGTGACCTCCAGCCCGTTCACTCAGAGACTGTCCCGGTCACCTGCTGTGACTTCCTGCCCGTCTTCCCCGGTCGCCACCCGCTCCCTTACAAGGACCGCCCCCTTGTATAGTAGCTCAGAGGTTCCGCCTCCCAGACCCGTTACACATCGTAGGGATTCAGCTTAGTCTTACTGTAAGGATAGCTTTCCCCGTTCTTTCCTTAGTACTTGTTGCAGATCATAACACCGACCTATGCCCGATATTGCCATCTTTGTTTGTTGCTCCACTATTAACACGCCCGCTGTCTTGGGGTCATACTTGATTCAGATCTTTCCTTCACTCCTCACATCAAATCACTCGCTCGCTCGTGTCATCTACACCCCAAAAACATCTCTAGAATCAGAACTTTTCTTACCTTTGACTCTGCAAAAACTCTTACTGTAGCTCTTATTCATTCTCATCTGGACTATTGCAACTCATTACTAATCGGTCTCCCTCTTTCTAAACTTTCCCCTCTCCAATCCATCCTGAAAGCAGCAGCCAGGATCATATTCCTCGCCAGCCGCTACACCGATATCTCTTCCCTGTGCCAGTCGTTGCACTGGTTACTCATCCAATACAGAGTTCAATATAAACTTAGCACTCTTACTCACAAAGCTCTCCATGATTCAGCACCACTCTACATTTCCTCCCTTGTCTCAGTCTACCACCCTACACGTGCCCTCCGTTCTGCTAATGATTTAAAACTAAAATCCTCCATAATCCGAACCTCCCACTCCCGTCTCCAATATTTCTCATGTGCTGTGCCAATTCTTTGGAATGCACTAGCCAGGACAATCCGATTAATTCCCAATACCTACAGTTTTAAGTGTGACGCCTCTACTCGAAAAGCCCGTGTTTTACCCTGGGTGTTGGGGGACTCTGTGTCGGGCCCTGTGTTGAAGAGATGGGATATAGCCGTGGCCCGGGCCCGACCCGTGCTCAGGGCCGTCACATTAGAAAGAGATGGTGTGGGCTTGTCCGGGTTGAGTGGCTGATAAACGACTACGGCACCTGTGGTGCCTGGTGAAGGGTCACCAGCGCCGCTGCAGTCCGCTGAGGCCCGGTGTCGTGGCGGCCAAAGTTCTCACTGCTCCCCACAGGCGGAGCAAGGCCTCAGGGCAGGCAAACAGGATGAAGGGGGGTTGTAGTAGTGTGGGGAGTACGGGCACCGTGTCGCGTGGTATGGCGCATAATGAACAGTCCGGAGGCCATAGGGGTGAACTTCCAAGGCTTTACTCACTTAGAGATGACAGCGGGAAGGTGACTCCCTGCTCCTCGCGGAGTCCTGTGGCCAGTGTTCGGTAGCGACCCTACACCAGAGTGTTCCTGCACTACAGACTTCACCCTTTCCCGTCTGTGCGTGTGTGGATAGGCCGGATCTCCCTCTGAGCTCCTCTCAGGACTAGGGTACGGGTGGCAATTCCTCTCCATCCGATGCCCGGTGGGATCCTCAGGGCCTAACCGGGCTTTCCCGTCCAGGACGTAGAGTACAAGGTCGTGTGTCGGGGGCCGGTACCCCTCTTACAGCCGGAATCCCTCTGAATAGATCAGGTAGGCGAGGACAGGTGGCTAGCTCCACTCCGTCTGCATCCTCCCCGGGACCCATTTGCTAGGGAGCCACACTCTAAAGCTCCCGGGCCTTCTTGATCCTGGTCCTTGGCCGGGTTGAGACATTCCTTGTCTACAACCTACCTCTCGTCCCAAGGCCAGGGTACGAGAGCTGTGTCCCTTGCCGGTGCAGGCCCACACAGGATCTGCGCTCCCGGAGGGAAGTCACATTAACACACAGTATTTTGACAGCACAGAGACAGCCGACAGACTAGCAAAGGCTAGACAAAGGACAGACCGAAAGACCAAGATCAAAGATGACATTCTATTAAATATGAAATTTGAAGTGTATCTAACTAGTAAGTCCTCCACCCTCACCCACTAACTGGTTCCTACCACTTTGTGTTCCCCAGTCTCCCTGTAACCAGGGGAGCAGCACCTAGCGCATACTAGCTCCCTCTGGTGGAGAAGTGTGGTGTTGGATGCAAGGCTGGGTCACAACCATCACACCGGCCTTACCTCAGAGGAGGAACACCACACTCCATTAGAGAAGTGCAGCATCCCTGTGCCGGTCGAACCTTCAGGGGCGCCACATAAGCGTGCCCTAAAAACCCATTTCTTTAGACTGACCTATCGCCTCAACACACTATCTGTCCCAATTTGGCCCAAATTAAAATTTTCTTCAAAATCATGTTCATACCATCCATGCACGGAATAGCCTCTGTCTGTACTGTACACATACTGGCTGGCGACCAGTTCATGTAGTGCTATGTACATACCCTATTTAATATATTAAGGCTGTATTGTACAATATATGTACATTTTACCTTTTGTGTCCCCCCCTATTTCCTTATAGACTGTAAGCTTGTGAGCAGGGCCCTCACTCCTATTAATATCTGAGTTATACTTATTCTGTAACGTCTGTATTGTCTGTACAAGCCCCCCCCTAAAATTGTAAAGTGCTGTGGAATATGTTGGCGCTATAAAAATAAAAAATATTATTATCAAAGTGGACAAACCATTTAAAAATAAGATGCTTTAGGACTCATGATTCCTTGGTGTGGGCCAAGGACTAGGAGGGGTTGGGTTAAAGAAGGGTTAAAGAATATAGTTAGCTGTTAGTACATTATAGTTAGCTGTGAGCTAAGGATGTGTACTAGGAAAACTGTACCTTCAAAAGTAATGGGTCCTTATTGTAATTTTGCAAAGGTTCCTAGGGTTAGGGCTAGAGATGTCCATTTTAGTGTTAGGGTTAGAGTCTATTTCAGTAAATTCTTTTCTTTCCCTTAATCTAAGAATTCTAGAGCATGGTTTCTTAGTTATCTGTTACAACGTTCCTCTATTACTCTGAAAATTACATGTTATCATTTGGGGGTGTGTTCATACTGTCCAATCAATACTGATGATGTCACAACGAATATGGATATGTCTATTGGACAAGCAGAATGATTACACCCAGTTGTCAATATATTTATACATTTACAGGAGAAGTAGAGGAACGGCACAACATAGTCATTAAAAAGCAAAAAGATGCTCCAGAATGACAAAATACTTTGGAAAAATTGCTAAAATGGTACCGTAATCCACGACTTTAATCGCCCTCCTCAGTTTTGATTTGCGCCGCTTTTAACCCTTCCCTACCATCCCTTTAATTTTCCCATTTACTCGTTCTGATGACTTCATTGTACATAAAGCACTGAGTTTCATTTTCCCGGCATTCCATGATATATTCATCCGAGTTATCCATCCCTTCAGTATTGTAGGCGGTGGGGCACAGGAGTCCACTTTTCTTTTCTGAAAATGGAGAATCTGAAAGAGAATGATACATTTTCTATTTTTTCGAATGCACCAATATTATATACAGTACAGACCAAAAGTTTGGACACACCTTCTCATTTAAAGATTTTTCTGTATTTTCATGTCTATGAAAATTGTACATTCACACTGAAGGCATCAAAACTATGAAATAACACAAGTGGAATTATATACTTAACAAAAAAGTGTGAAACAACTGAAAATATGTCTTATGTTCTAGGTTCTTCAAAGTAGCCACCTTTTGCTTTGATGACTGCTTTGCACACTTTTGGCATTTTCTTGATGAGCTTCAAGAGGTAGTCACTCGAAATGGTTTTCACTTTACAGGTGTGCCCTGTCAGGTTTAATAAGTGGGATTTCTTGCCTTATAAATAGGGTTGGGACCATCAGTTGTGTTGTGCAGAAGTCTGGTGGATACACAGCTGATAGTCCTACTAAATAGACTGTTAGAATTTGTATTATGGCAAGAAAAAAGCAGCTAAGTAAAGAAAAATGAGTGGCCATCATTACTTTAAGAAATGAAGGTCAGTCAGTCCAAAAAATTGGGCAAACTTTGAAAGTATCCCCAAGTGCAGTTGCAAAAACCATCAATCGCTACAAAGAAACTGGCTCACATGAGGACCGCCCCAGGAAAGGAAGACCAAGAGTCACCTCTGCTTCTGAGGATAAGTTTATCCGAGTCACCAGCCTCAGAAATCGCAGGTTAACAGCAGGTCAGATTAGAGACCAGGTCAATGCCACACAGAGTTCTAGCAGCAGACACATCTCTTCAACAACTGTTAAGAGGAGACTTTGTGCAGCAGGCCTTCATGGTAAAATAGCTGCTAGGAAACCACTGCTAAGGACAGGCAACAAGCAGAAGAGACTTGTTTGGGCTAAAGAACACAAGGAATAGACATTAGACCAGTGGAAATCTGTGCTTTGGTCTGATGAGTCCAAATTTGAGATCTTTGGTTCCAACCACCGTGTCTTTGTGCGACGCAGAAAAGGTGAACGGATGGACTCTACATGCCTGGTTCCCACCGTGAAGCATGGAGGAGGAGGTGTGATGGTGTGGGGGTGCTTTGCTGGTGTTGGGAATTTATTCAAAATTGAAGGCATACTGAACCAGCATGGCTACCACAGCACCTTGCAGCGGCATGCTATTCCATCCGGTTTGCGTTTAGTTGGACCATCATTTATTTTTCATCAGGACAATGACCCCAAACACACCTCCAGGCTGTGTAAGGGCTATTTGACCAAGAAAGAGAGTGATGGGGTGCTACGCCAGATGACCTGGCCTCCACAGTCACCAGACCTGAACCCAATCGAGATGGTTTGGGGTGAGCTGGACCGCAGAGTGAAGGCTAAAGGGCCAACAAGTGCTAAGCATCTCTTGGAACTCCTTCAAGATTGTTGGAAGACCATTTCCGGTGACTACCTCTTGAAACTCATCAAGAGAATGCCAAGAGTGTGCAAAGCAGTCATCAAAGCAAAAGGTGGCTACTTTGAAGAACCTAGAATATAAGACATATTTTCAGTTGTTTCACACTTTTTTGTTAAGTATATAATTCCACATGTGTTAATTCATAGTTTTGATGCCTTCAGTGTGAAAGTACAATTTTCATAGTCATGAAAATACAGAAAAATCTTTAAATGAGGTGTGTCCAAACTTTTAGTCTGTACTGTATATTTAAATGTAATGTGATGTTTTGTGTTTGCAGCTCCTATGCAGACCTATGTATCTCCATAGTTACAGACTACAAATAGGCATCTGCGTAGTCTGATCCGACCATCATTTTTTCCCACTTGCCAACATTGCTGTTGGCAGAAAAGAGGCATTTTTTTAAGCCGCGTCCTAGTCTTGCCCTCTTGACGCAAACAGAGCAAGAACTCCTTTTTTTTGGAAAAGTTTTTAAAAAAATGATGCCCTTTTTTAGCTTGAGACACCCATGAATTTGCCATGATGATATCTGAAAATTGGAACTGTTGGATACTCCAGGCAAGCAATAGAAAAATGGTCTGATTGCAAATAGTAAACCATGACTATCAAATCCGACTACACACGGGGTTTGTATGTATTCTGTGCCCATGGAGACTTATAGCTGTAAACATAAAGCAATATGTGATTTTTATTTGAAAAAAATATATATTTTTGCTTTTTTTTCATGTTGTCATTGTTTTGCAAAGGTTTTTATACCCATGTTTTCTATTATTAAATCTAAAATATCCCATCATTTCCTCCCTTAACCTTCATCCATGTCCCCCTCCTCCTCTTCCTCACTGATGTGTGTACTGCTGTAAGACAACTGCCTGCTGCAGAAGCCACTCCCCTCCTCTTCCTCACTGATGTGTGTACTGCTGTAAGACAACTGTCTGCAGCAGAAGCCTCTCCCCCTCCTATTCCTTAGTGACTTGTGTACTGCTGTAAGACAACTGCCTGTAGCAGAAGCCTCTCCCCCTCCTCTTCCTTACTGATGTGTGTATTGCTGCAAGACAACTGCCTGCAACAGAAGCCTCTCCTCTTCCTAACTTATGTGTGTACTGCTGTAAAAGAACTACCTGCAGCAGAAGCCTCTCCCCTCCTCTTACTCACTTACATGTGTACTGCTGTAAGACAACTTCATGCAGCAGAAACCTCTCCCCCTCCTCTTTCTCACTGACATGTATACTACTGCAAGACAATTGCCTGCAGCAGAAGCTTCTCCCCCTCCTCTTCCTCCCTGATGTGTGTACTGCAGTAAGACAACTGCCTGCAGCAGAACCATCTCGCCCTCCTCTTCCTTAGTGACGTGTGTACTGCTGTAAGACAACTGCCTGCAGCAGAAGCTTCTCCCCCTCCTCTTCCTCCCTGATGTGTGTACTGCAGTAAGACAACTGCCTGCAGCAGAAGCTTCTCGCCCTCCTCTTCCTTAGTGACGTGTGTACTGCTGTAAGACAACTGCCTGTAGCAGAAGTCTCTCCCCCTCCTCTTCCTTACTGACGTGTGCACTGCTGTAAGACAACTGCCTGCTGCAGATGCCACTCCCCTCCTCTTCCTCACTGACATGTGTTCTGCTGTAAGACAACTGCCTGCAGCAGAAGCCTCTCCTCTTCTCTTCCTCACTGATGTGTGTACTGCTGTAAGACAACTATCTGCTGCAGAAGCCCCTTCTCTTCCTTACTGATGTGTGTACTGCTGTAAGACAACTACCTGCAGCAGAAGCCTCTCCCTTCCTCACTGACCTGTGTACTGCTGTAAGACAACTGCATACAGCAGAAGCCCCTCCTCTCCTCTTCCTCACTCACGTGTGTACTGCTGTAAGACAACTGCCTGCAGCAGAAGCCTCTCCCCTTTTCCCTGTCTGCTCAAAAAACTTTGCTGAGTCTTCAGTTGGCAAGTAACTGAACATGGAACTGATCAGCAGGAGATGAACCCCTTTGTCCTCTGCAAAATTTGGACACAATCAAGCAGAATATTATACAGACTAACAAGCTGTGAGTACTATTATAATTCATTTTTGGGTTAGTGCTTCTTTAAGTTATAACGGACTTACATGTTGGTAGAGGTGGAGTACATGAACTTGTATTGCAGCAGGCGGTAGCAAAAGTGAATTTGAGGTGCACACTTGTTACCGTGCCTTGCAAATCACACTGACTTGGTTTACCACACTGCCTCCTGAGCATGCTTTGAAGGGGAACAATTTCTGAATAAAAAAAAAAAAATGTTATACACATGATGAAAAGCTATGGGAGCTGTGGTAGCAAAGGTCTAAAACCTCAATTACTTCCCCTGCTTGTTCTGATGCAGTTATGTATTTTACCTGCAACCACCAATAGGGGGAGCTAAAAGATGTGGCCGAGTTCAATTCTAGTAGTTTATTATTGCCACCCCCCTAATGGTAGCTTTATGTAGCCAAAACTTGTCCCTGACCATCATTTTAGCGAAAAAAAACAAAAAACAAAAAACAAATATATGTATACGCTGAAAAAACTATAATGTCGGGCAAAATTAAAGGGGATGTACACTAAATTAATTTATCATCAATTTTTGGGACCCCCTTCAACCACGGCTCCATTAATTTCCGATGGAACATCCCATAAAGTGAGTAGAGTAGTGGTCACTACTGTTTTGTTCACACACAAGACTCTGGGACCACCCGCTATCAGAATCAGTGATTCCTGTGATCGGACCCCCAGAGATCATGCAATTACAGGTAGAAGGTAGTGATGAGCAAACTGAATCAATGTAAATCAAATTCATGTCAAACTTTAGTAAATTTATTAGACCCAGGGAATTCAAACAATTTGCGATCAGAGTTGCACAAATTGCCAAAGAACATGACCACCGGCATTTTAAAAGGAGGGAATGTCACAGCCACTATAAAAGCCGAGGCAGGAAATGCGGCAGCTATTTTTTGGTGACTCTAGATAATGAGAGGAAGTCATCAATATAGATAGGAAGTGAAAGCTCTAAAAGACTGAATAAACATTACAGATTTTTGGGAAAAATTTGACAAAGCCGCGAATTCGAAATGAAAAAAAAAAAGTGATCATCTCTAGTAAAAGGTGATAAATGTATCTATATTCAAAGAGAAATACTATTGTGCATAGCGACGGTCATACCTGAGGACACGTTTTTGGACACGTTAATACACACGTGATCGACATTGGAACATGGGACGGCTTTTGAGTGACAAATCTGAAACTGACTATTATTGCAGACTTCACAGGACAGAGCATACACTGAAAACACAGGAGGAGATACGTTATATCACACACATACATTGACACGCCCCCAGTGCACTTCCAGCCTTATTTGCATACAACTTCAACATTAGATTTCTGATGACTGGCACACCACATAGCTACATTTTTATTGAGGACCAAGCTCCTATAGAGCCACAACCCTACTCCCATATGTAAAAACTTACTGACAGTTTCCCTTTAATTCTCACACTATCCCCTACTTGTTTCCTGTCAATGGAAAGAATTGCTGAAACCTAATTCATGAATAGTCTCTATTTTTTTAAGGCCCTTTATCGTGAAAGAGCTTGGGCCCACTTGAAGGTGCCCTCGTTCTGTTTTGGGCCGGTCATATCTTGACGTATTGGTTTTTTTCAGTAGCTACTGGCAGAACTGTGAATGCTGCTCTGGATTCTTACACAGTTTGGAATTCATTGACAGTAAAAGTGATTAATTATAGTTATGAGGTTATAAATTTTCTTTACAAAAATAAGTTTTCTATGTGAAAAATGTAAAGCAAACAAAGATGGTGGATGAGTGCAGATCTCTTTATTCTAGCAACCATTTCGGGTCACCATGAAACTAAAGTTTTTGCAGAAAAGTTTACGTACAATTTATACAATTCTCAACAGTTTCTTTCGTAGCTGCACGTTTTGACACCCTTCTACCATAGCTAACAGGGACTTTTTCAGCAATTTGTACTACAGTCATTCTATTCTGGGTTCTGACGCAATGGGCTAGTCTTCACTCATAGCGCATATCAATGATCCTTGGTTTCCCATAACCTGGATGGTGGGTTACCAGTTCTCCTTCCTAGCACCAATTTTGAAAGATATTAACCACTGTAAACTGAGTAAAGACCTGCTTTACACCAAGAATGCCCCACAAAACCTGCCGTATACTGGTAACAAGCGACAGGACTCGGCATATACTGGAAACATGGCAGAAGACCAGCTATATACCGAGAACATCCCATAAGACCTGGCGAATACCAGAAACACTTTGCATGATCCACTCTGTATAGGGCTTGTATCTCTAGTTAGGAAATATCTAGGAACAAAAATTTTGATGTTGTCTTAAGCTGAGGAAACCTGATGAGATTCCAACATAATGAGTTTGTAGCTTTAGTGGTCCAAAAGACCTGTGGTAGACTTGGAACACCCCACATAAACTACCATATGCCAGGAACACACCACAAGACCTGCCATATACTGGGAACATCCCATAAGACCTGCTGTATACTTGGAACACCTCATATGACCTACAATATACTAAGAAGACCTCAGAAGACTTGCTGTATATCGAGAACATCACACAAGACCTGACGTACAGTGAAAACACACCACCAGGTCCACTCTGTATTGGCAACATTCAAAACGACCTCCTGTATATGACGCACCCCCTGGGCAGTGTGGGGGTACCCGGAGCCGGGCCTTGTAAATGCTGGGGGTTGTAGTCACCGTGGCGGCGACCCGGTCCTGTGGCTCAGGGTGGTGAAACCAGTGGCGGATCTGTTTCTTTGGTTTTGTAATATTTAAATGTTCGACTACGCCACCCGTGGATTGCAGTCACTGAGAACCGTCGCTGCAGGGCAGACCGCTGAGGCCGATGTTGTGTGCGCAGCAGAGGGTAGTATAACTCCCCACGGGAGGAGTATAGCCTCAGGACAGCGTCTATAGATGGTGAGGGTTGTGGTGCACGGGCGCAGCAGAAATGACTCAGAGTCCATGCAGTGCAGTTCAGGGACTTTACTGTTGGTAATGAAGAAGGCCCTGCAGGGAGTACTGGCTAACATTAGAGGCCTGGTCAGTCTGTGAGCGAACAAGAGTCCCCCTGGCCAGGTGGAGATATAGGCCTTCCCGTCTGACTGCACTCTTCCTGGCTACCCTGCTGTAGTCGGGTGGTAACCCACGTCCCTGAGTGTACCGTGTGGTGCTCACGCGTATGGCTGGTGACTTGGGGCCTTTGGTTCTTTCCGCTCCTCGATGGCGGTGCTGGTCCCTTGCGTGTGACTGAGCCTCCGGGCTTTCTATGGCCAGAGGACCTGAAATCCCCTGCTGCTGGATGTAGATATCCTCACAGCCTCGGACTCCAGTGTCCGGTTCTCTGCGTCTTTTGCCAGGACGAGCTCTGCTCCAGTCCCAGGTCTTCAGCTCCTGGCTCTTACAGAGCTCCTTGCTGCTCCTCTGCTCTGACTGGACTCTCTAACCTCGCCCCAGATCCAGTTTATAAAGGGCAGGTTCCTCCCCTCCCTGGACTGGGGCAGGAGGTGTGGCATGCAATATTGCTCCTGACCAGGAAAACCCATGCTCGCTCTCAGACATGGTATTTCTACCACTGTGGCAACCAGACCCCTGGGGTGCCACATATACAGTGAACACTCTAGAAGACCTGTAATATAGTGGGAACGTCCCACAACACCAGCTTTTTATCTATAAAACCAGCTGGATACTGGCAAACTCCTCAAGACCTACTGCATACCATAGTTAGACCTGTCATTTGTTGGAAACACTCTGTAAGACCTGCCGTATAATGGAAACAGCCCAAAAGACTTTCTGTAACCAGGAAACAGCTCAGAAGACTCACCGTATACGAAGAACACCATTCAAAAGTTGTCTTTTAACCCGATCACCACACCAAGCCTGTCGTAAACCAGTAACACTTCACAAGACTTGTATACTGGGAACACCCAAAAAGTCTTGCTGTGTACCGGGAACACCCCACAAGACCCACCTCATACCGGGAACACTCAACAACACCTGCCGTATGCTGGGAAAACCCACAAGACCTGCCACATATCGGGAACAACCAACACCTGTAATATACTGGGAACACCCCACACGATCTGCTGTATACCGGAAACAGTGTACAAGTCCCGTTGTATACCCGGAACACCCAGCAAGACCTGTCGTATACCAGGAACACCCAGGATCTGGTATATACTGGGAATACCTCAAAAGACCCGCCATATACCAAGAACATCCTACAAGGCCCGCTGTATACCAGGAACATCCCACAAAAACTTGCTGTATACGAGTGTGGCGCCCCTGAGGGTTCGGTCGCCACAGAGGTGTTGCATCTCAGCCAGAGATGTGGCATCTCACTCTCAGGTAAGGAAGGAGTACAGCTCAGGATCCTAACACCTGCATCCAACACAGCACTCCAAGCCAGCAGGAGGGGCAAGATGCCTCCCACGTACTTGCTGAGCTCCTTTCCTGGCTGGAGTCGGGGGAACCCAGAGAGGGGGGAACCATGTAGTGGGTGTGGGTGGAGGAAGAATCTTAGGGGAGCACATGAGAGGAAGATATAAAATGGGAAGCCATCTTAGAAAGACAAGCCAGTCAGAGAAGGAGAAGTGAAAGGAGCAGAGGCTCGGCAGGAGCTCTGCTCCAGAGGCGGGCCTAGCCAGTGAGGCCCAAGTCTGAGAGGAAGGAGAGAAGAGAGGAGAGGGAGCAGAGAGGCTCCAGGAACAGAAGAAAGGACCCTAGGGGTACGGGCTGTGCAGAAGGCCACCCGTACGCCCGCATCTGCCCGGTGGTGGAGGGCCATCTAAGGGGAACCGGTACCTCAACTAGTAGAACATTGCAAGTCTCAGCTAGAAACCGGAGGCTGCAGTACTTTATGTCCTGTAGCCACAAGTCCACGCCAGTCTCACCGAGAAGGTAGCCATATAGGACCCAGGGGACGGAACAGATGTCGCCCGCCAAGGCCCACGGCTACCGGATTGGAGATACTAGGTGTGAGGTGCAGGGAAAAGGCCAGGGAGAGGACACAGAAGGGGGTCCTGCTAAGTACTCGGGAGCTATCTGGGGGTGGACTGAACCCCTCACTGAGTAAGCACAGCACGACGAGGGAGATTACTTTGGAGCTTGTAATCTGGACTGCATTAACTGTGAGTAAAGACCCTGGGATTGCACTTCATTGTCTCTGTGTTTCTTGCTGCGCCATCAACCCCTGCACTACAACGCCCAGCACAACCTGAAATATTCACACTGCCCTGGAGCTAGCTCTTCCTGTGGAGAGCCACAACATCCCTGCTGCAGTAACATCAGCTTCAGAGGACTGCTCCGCAGCGGCGGCTCCCTTTAGCCGCATTCCACAGGTGTCGTCACAAACTCTATAAAAACACTATAAATCCCCTATCCATAACCCCTTTTATTGACCGCCCTGGGTCACGGACCGGGTCACCGCCACTGTGACATTCCCCAGCATACACCGGCCCGACACCAGGTACCCCACGGCCCAGGGGGTGCGTCACGAGGAACATCCCACAAGACTCATTGTATGCCGGGAGCACCCCACAAGACCTGTTTTATATCAAAAACTGCCCACAAGGCTTCTGGAATACAAAGAACACACCACAAGTCCTGCCGTATACTGGAAACACCCCATAAGACACACCACATACTGGGAACACCCCACAAGACACACCATATTCTGGGAACACCACACAAGACACACCGTATACTTAGAACACCACACAAGACACACCGCATACTGGGAACACCCCACAAGACCTGCTTTATGTTGAAAACTGCCCTCAAGACCTGCTGTATACCGGGAACACACCAGAAGTCTTGCCATATACCAGGAACACTCCACAACACCTGCTGAATACCAGAAACACCCTAAGGCCACGTGCACATGTTTAGAGTTTTTTACCTCAGTAAAGCCAAAACACGAGTGGGTGATAAATATTGAAGTGGTGACGTGTTTCTATTATACTTTTCCTCTGATTGTTCCACTCCTGGTTTTGGCTTATAAATACTGATGTAAAAAACTCACCAAATACTCAACATGTGCACATGGTTTTAAAGACCTGCTGTATACCGGGAACACCCCACATGACCTGCTGTATACCAGGGACACCCCACAAGACCTTCTGTACACTCCGCTCATAAAAAAAAGTAAGAATAAAAAAAAATTATTACGCAAAATATCCAATTGTCAGCTCTAGATCTATCTTTCTATCATCTATCTATAATATACGTGCATACATACATTAGATCTAATTACGCTCCCGGATTCACTCACCTATCTTCACCTTCATGCTATAGATGAAGTACAGGAGGCAGATGAATGTCCTCATATTGACTCAGAGGTAATGACTTTACTGAGCGGAGTCGTCTACTTCATATTTACTGCTGGAGACACCGACTCCTATTCCAGTGGGAGCACAGACCAGATGGCACGTGTTAGGAGTCAATCAACACATGGTTTTCTGATCAGAGCGTGTGTAGAGGCTCGGGGGCACATGCTCCAGTATAGTCCTATTTTCTCACTGTCTCAGATCACAAAATAGACTGGATATCATATTAGTGATAAGCAAATCTGCCCAGGTTTAAATTTGTCTGTTCCTTCGAAATTGGCTAGGATATTTGCAGCAAAATCTTTCACCAGTGCATAATAAACATAGGTTGCCAAAAAAACAATGATAGTCTCTCTAGCTTTGTCACCACTGCAGCCAGCCATCCGGTCCTCCACTTTGTTGGAGCCCTTCTTTCCTTCTATGTGCTACATCCTCTTTAGCTTTCTTCATTCTTCGTTGGGGCTTCTGAGGATGAGCAGGCCTCTGACGTTGCTCAAGGCGCACATTGGACATGTGGCATCCGATCCACTGACAAGGACTTGGGTGACACATGTTGTGACTTTGTGCCATCAAAATCTACACGGTGCCAGAAGTCTTGGTGGACAGTGAAGATGGCCAAAGATGGAGGACACGTGTCGGATGAAAGAAGAGGCTGAATGTTCGACAGTGGTGGGACAGGTAAACAATGAGTATCAATTGATTCTTTAACACTTTTCCTGGCCATCTACAATTTAGGAAAATGGTGCATGGCTGCCATTTAAATGAACTTGCAAAAAAAAAATTTGGATTCAGGACAATCTAAATTTCCTGTACAATTTGAGGCAAATTGACTCATCTCTACTGGATTCACGTTGAATAATCAGGCCAAACTGACTATTTAAAGGTCTGACTGACGATTAGAGATGAACGTTGTTGTACTCGAACTGTTCGCCAATCTCAAATTCGAGCTGTTTTGGGCGGTGTTCGAGCCGGTCGGCGAACACGAACAATTTGAGAAAAATTCGGCTGTTCGAGGTTATGTTCGATAACTGTTCGTGCACCAAAATCATAACTGGATTTTTTCTCAGTAATGATGAAAATTAATGTTAATACGCAGTTTGAGTGTACAGCGGGGCGGGGGGAGGGGCAGGGGATGGATCTCTGCAGGAACAATGAAGATCTCCATTTTTTTTTCTCTTTCCCGCATTTGCAGTGGGGAGGTGCAATCTGTCAGCCTATCAGCAGCGCACACACGGAGCGAAGTGCTTTTTTTCACACAAGCAAGGGCATGTGTGATTGGCAGTGTATGTCACATGTCCTTGCCCTATAAGACCAAGCCATTTTCCCCGTCGCCACCATTTTCTCACTGCTGCAGCTGCGTGTTAGACGGCACCGCTGTTGCTGTGTGCGCTATACCTTGTTAATTTCAAGCCAATTTTCGCACAAATATACAGATAGCTTGGGAGTAGGGAATAGTTGTGATTGCAGTCCTTTTAAGGACTAGGTTACAGCATTTCCTACGACTTTTATCAGGCAGGTCTGTGCTCTTAAATAGATAGATTGTGGGAGTAAAGACTAATTGTAATTGGAGTCCTTTTCAGGACTAGGTTACATCAGTTCCTATCAGTTTTTGCCAGGCAGGTCTGTGCCAGTGCTGTGCAAGTTTTTTTCACAGCATTTGGCTGAATCTAGCAAAGCTAATCCTTTTTGGCATATTGCAGAGTGTGTTAGTCAGTGGAGTAGCCTATCTGTGTTGCAAGATATACCACCTGTGTATAGAATACCAATTTTTTTACTGCACCTAGTGAAGTAAAATCTTTTGGGCATAGCATCATTCTATTAGTCCATCTATACTGACCTCCATCAGGTTGCAAACTGAATATAATTTTTTTCTGCATCTAGCTCTGAAAAAATATTTGGGCTTCTAGCAGTGTGTGGGACTTGGTCTATTAGTCCATCTATACTGACCTCCATCAGGTTGCAAATTAAAAATAATTTTTTTCTTCATTTAGCTCTGAAAAAATATTTGGGCTTCTAGCAGTGTGTGGGACTTGTTCTATTAGTCCTTCTATACTGACCTCCAGCAGGTTGCAAATTGAATATAATTTTTTTCTGCATCTAGCTCTGAAAAAATATTTGGGCTTCTAGCAGTGTGTGGGACTTGGTCTATTAGTCCATCTATACTGACCTCCATCAGGTTGCAAATTAAAAATAATTTTTTCTGCATCTAGCTCTGAAAAAATATTTGGGCTTCTAGCAGTGTGTGGGACTTGGTCTATTAGTCCATCTATACTGACCTCCATCAGGTTGCAAATTGAATAAAAAAATTTTCTGCATCTAGCTCTGAAAAAATATTTGGGCTTCTAGCGGTGTGTGGGACTTGGTCTATTAGTCCATCTATACTGACCTCCATCAGGTTGCAAATTAAAAATAATTTTTTTCTGCATCTAACCCAGCCAATAGTTTTGGCCTAATACCACAGTTTGGCCACTCAGCTCTGCTCGGTTACCATCCATTGTTTTTTTGTGCAAACAACTCCAGAGTTGTGAATTAGTTAACCACCAAAATGAGTGGAAAAAGGCCTGCTGCTGGTGGAAAGGGGAATAGGCGTGTTGGGAAGGGGAAAAAAGGTTGTGTCCGTGGGGTAGGTGCAGAAGAAAGACCATCTTCCAGCCAAACTAAAATGTCTACTTCTTTTAGCGGACAATGTGATAAGATCCCTTTCTTACGGCCACGCCAATCGCTACAAATTCCAGATGAGGCACAAAAACAGCAGGTGCTTCAACGGATATCAAGTGCTCCTTTAAGTGGGCTCTCCTCCACATCAACTTCAACATCACAAATACTCCAGTCCTCAAAGGTGTCACCCAAATCGCACTTGCTTCCTCACAGCTCCCAAATCTCCAGCTGCCCGTCTGAGTATGAGGTAGAACAGATGGTTGAGTCTGCAGAGCTGTTTACTCATACTATAGCCTGGGAATCAGAGGTCGACTCCAGCGCTTCTGTGAATCCAGACGAGGAAATGATCTGCACTGATGCCCAGAATCTTTATGAGTCGGATCCAGGACCAGACGCAGAAGGTTCTGACCATAATGTAGACCCTCATTCCCAAACTGTAACTCCTGTTGGTGGAGACAATGAGGAAGACGATGATAAGACTCAAATACCTGATTGGAGCGACAACTTTAGTTTTTTGTCAGGGCAGGAACAGGTTGGCTCTGAGGACGACGTGTGTGATAACGCACAGGGTGATGATGATGAGGTCGGAGATCCCACTTACTGTCAACCCACAGTCAGCCAAGAGATGAGGTCAGCAGAGGAGGTGGAGGAAGATGCTAGTGACGACGAGGTCAGGTTGCGCCTTCCTGGACAGAGACGTAGTACTGGAAGCACGTCAACAACTGCATCCTCAAACACAACTCTGCCTCTCACCACAAGTCGTGGTGGCTCTTCAGGTCGCATGGGTGCTAAGCCTTGCATAGCCTGGGCATTTTTTCAGATCGATAAAGATGACCCAACTCGTGTTATCTGTAACATTTGTCAGCAAAAGCTAAGTAGAGGCCAAAAAATACATAGTTTGAGTACTTCATGCATGAACCGGCACATGGACATGAAGCATAAGTTGCAGTGGGAAGCTCAGTGTGCTACAATGCGGTCTAGCCGGCCGGGCCAACCACCGTCTGCCATATCTTGTGCATCCGCGGCCTCTTCATCCTCTGTGACTGGGGGGACAGCAGTCACACCTGTTTTGGGGCGCAGACCTGCCACCTCTTTACCCGCAACAGCCAGCGTGATTGGCAGGTCATCATTTTCTTTGGAGGTGGTAACACCAGCTGGTCTTGAGCGCTGTCCGACATCGATAGCACCACCTTTGGATCAAGGCAACCTAAGATGTCCGCCTGCATCTTCCTCACAGACCGGCAGTTTGCCGGGGACACCCTTATCAACCCCGTCTAAGCACAATAGCCAGCCCTCGGTCCCTCAGATGTGGACAAGTAAAAGACCATTTCCTCCTAGCCATGAGAAAGCTAAGAGGTTGAATTTCACCATCTGCAAGCTCTTGGCTACAGAAATGCTGCCTTTCCGCCTGGTGGACACACAGGATTTTCGAGACCTTATGTCCGTCGCAGTGCCCCAGTACCAGATGCCCAGTCGGCACTACTTCTCAAAGAAAGGTGTGCCTGCGCTCCACCAGCATGTCGCACACAACATCACCGCTTCTTTGAGAAACTCTGTGTGTGACAGGGTGCATTTCACCACAGACACTTGGACGAGTAGGCATGGACAGGGGCGTTACATGTCGCTGACTGGGCACTGGGTAACTATGGTGACAGCAGGACAAGGGGCTGCTGTCCAAGTCTTGCCGTCCCCACGAGTTGTGCGTCAATCCTCTTTATGTCATTTTTCCTCCACTGCTTCTGCCTCCTCAACCTCCTCTCGGTCTTCCACCTGCACCCAAAGCCTGTCTGGTCATGCCACAAGCTTTCTAACTGCGCAGAAGGGATCCTGCACACCTCCTTACTATGCTGGCAATAGGGCTCAACGTCATCAGGCGGTTTTTACATTGAAATGTCTGGGAAATGTGAGTCACACAGCTGAGGAGTTGTGGTCAGCTCTGGAGAACCAATTTCATGAATGGTTGTCTCCACTGGACCTGAAACCAGGGAAGGCCGTGTGCGACAATGCTGCAAACCTGGGTGCGGCCCTTCGTCAGGGCAATGTCACACACGTGCCTTGTATGGCTCACGTGTTGAACCTGGTTGTCCAGCAATTTTTAGCCCACTATCCCAGACTAGATGGCCTTCTGCAGAGGGCACGGTCGCTGTGTGCTCACTTCCGCCGTTCGCATCCCGCAGCTCAGCGACTTACATCTCTACAGAAGTCGTTGGGCCTGCCACTTCACCGGCTAAAATGCGATGTGCCTACCCGGTGGAATTCAACTCTGCACATGTTGCAGCGACTGTGGCAGCACCGACAAGCCCTGGTGCAATACGTTCTGACGTATAGCCTGGGCCAACGAGATTCAGAGGTGGGGCAAATCACGCTGGAGGAGTGGTCTCAGATCAGGGACCTATGCACCCTTCTGCACAGTTTTGAAATGGCGACGAAGATGTTTAGTGCTGACGATGCCATTATCAGCATGACTATTCCGGTGATTTACATGCTGGAGCACATGTTAAACAGAATTCGGAGTCAGGTGGTGGCACAAGAGGAGGTGGAGGAAGTAGAGGAGGAGGAGTTGTATGCGGAAGGGCTAACATCTGCAAGGTCCAGACGGTCGGCAGCACCAGGGCGGCAGGCATGTGAGGGTGGGGGAGATGATTTTACCAGGGCGCATGGTAGCAGCCAAACTAGTGAGGAAGGTGCAGGAGCCCAGGAAGAAGTGGAGGACGAACTGATGGAAGACTCATCAGATGAGGGAGACCTTGATCACATTTCTGTTGTGCGAGGTTGGGGGGAGAGGACAGAGGAAGGAAGCATGATTGTTACCTCGCCACCAACACAACAGGGACTTGGTGCTCCTGGATGCGCAACACACATGAGTGCCTTCTTGCTGCACTACCTGCAACATGACCCTCGAATTGTGAGAATTAGAAATAATCCTGACTACTGGGTTGCCACACTGTTAGATCCCCGGTACAAAAGTAAATTTGCAGAAATTATTCCTGCCATAGAAAGGGATGCACGCATGCAGGAGTATCAGCAGAGACTGTTGCAGAATCTTACATGTGCTTTTCCACAAAATACCAGTGGTGCACGTAGTGAATCTCACAGTTCCAACTTGCCAACCGTGGGACCGTCAAGTGTTCAGCACTCAAACCGTAACAGAACCACAGTATCTGCTGGTAACATCAATTTTGCGGAATCATTTCACCACTTTTTTAGCCCATCCTTTGCAAGGCCACAGGAGACAAGAAGTCTGACACATAGTCAACGCCTAGAGACGATGGTACAGGAGTATCTCCAAGTAAACATTGAAGCCACGACTGTGTCACTGGACCCTTGCTCTTTTTGGGCTTCCAATCTGGATAAATGGCCGGAGCTAGCCACTTACGCCTTGGAGATCTTGTCATGCCCCGCAGCCAGCGTTCTGTCTGAACGTGTGTTCAGCGCTGCTGGTGGTGTGCTGACAGATAAGCGCACGCGGCTCTCCACTGATAATGTAGACAGACTCACGTTCATAAAGATGAACAAATCATGGATCCGAAACGACTTTTCTACCCCTGTGTCATCCTGGGGAGAGTAAAAGCTTGATGATTGGTTAAAATCACCCTACCAACCGTTTTAAGCTTTCAAATTACTAATCATGTTTATCTGTATCTTGACTGGAAAATAATTTGGGCTTTGTAGCAGTGTGCAGCACTGATCCTATTAGGCCATCTATAATAAGCTTCACCAGATTTAAAATTAAAAATAATTTTTAGCTGCATCTAGCCCGGAAAATAATTTTGGGGCTCCGAGATGCGCAAGACACATAAGTGCCTTCTTGCTGCACTACCTGCAGCATGACCCTCATATTGTCAGAATTCGAAGTAATCATGACTACTGGGTTGCCACACTCTTAGATCCCCAAAACTTTTCGATCAACCTTTTCATTTTAATAAAGACCAAAAAAATGGTCATTTTTGAAATTATAAGCATTAGCAGGTTGTTAGAAACTGAAATCAAACAGTTTTCAACTCAAAACTTTATTCTAGGTGATGTTACATTTTCACATAGGACCCCTTGTTCGAAAGGAGCTTCTGAACTCTCTCGTCCATTGAATTTGTCAGGTTTTGGATGGTTTCTGCTTCAATTGTTTTGCATGAGGACAGAATACCCTCCCAGAGCTGTTGCTTAGATGTGAACTGCCTCCCGCCATCATAGACACTCCTTTTAATGATGCTCCAAAGGTTCTGAATGGGGTAGAGGTCAGGGGAGCATGGGGGTCACACCATAAGTTTGTCCCCTTTTATGCCCATATCAGCCAGAGATGCAGATGTTTTATGTGCAGCATGAGATGGTGCATTATCATGCAGAAAAATGATCTTGCTGTGAAATACACGGTTCTTCTTCTTGAACCATGGCAGGAAGTGCTGTTTGAGAAAATCCACATACATTATGGAGTTCATCTTTAGCGCCTTCAGGGATCCTAAAGGGGCCGACAATCTCTCTCCCCATGATTCCAGCCCAAAACATTACTCCACCTCCTCCTTGTTGGCGCTGTAGCCGTGTTTGCGTGGGGTGTCCATCAACCAGCCATCCTCCACTCCATTCATCTGGACCATCGAGCGCTGCACGGCACTCATCCGTGAACAAAACAGTTTTGAAATCAGTCTTCATGTAATGTTTGGCCCACTGGAGCCGTTTCTGCTTGTGTGAAGTGGATAGAGGAGGTCGACAGGATGGCGTATGCACAGCTGCAAACCTCTGAAGGACCCTGCATCTTGTTGTTCGGGGGACGTTGGAGGCACAAGCAGCTTCAAAAACTTGTCTGCTGCTATGACAAGGCTTTTTTGCCGCTGCTCTTTCAACCTGACGTAATTGCCTGTAGGAAAGAGTCCTCAATTTGCCCTTATCAGCACGCACACGTGTGTACTGTGAATCAGCTACATACTTCTTGATTGCCAAGACACTTCATCCTGATCATCGCACAATGTTGATTGTAGTCATGCCTTGACCTAAACACTCCACAATTTGTTGCTTCTCAGCAGCCGACACATCCTTTTTCTTTCCCATTTTGGCAGAAAATGTAGGCTGCTTAATAATGTGAGAGAGCCTTCTTAAGTAGTCTTGCCTTTCATTGGACACACCTGCCAAACTAATTAGCACAGGTGTCTGCAATTGCTTACAGTGATATAAAGAGCCCTGACACACATCACCATCAATGAGTTTAACTGACAAACAAACAAATTCTTCCCTTATCACTCCTAAACACTTTTTGCATAATAATTTGGAACGCGGTGTACATGTGCTTTTCCACAAAACACCAGTGGTTCACGTAGTGAATCTTACAGTTCTAACTTGCCAACCGTGGTCTGTATGGAATTGTTCAATAAAGGGCCCAAAATTAAGATAACATAGATGGGAGAGGTCTCTATGAATAGGAATTCCTAAGTATTTGATACCCTGTGAGGGCCAGGCAAAGGGAAAGTTGGACTGGATGGAATCCTATATGGATTTAGGGAGGGAGACATCGAGGGCCTCAGACTTCGCTGCATTGATTTTAAAATTTTACCATGTAACAAAGTGATCTATTTCAGCCATAACAGCAGGGATGGATATATGTGATTGAGTGATATATACTAGGACATCATCAGCAAATAGAGAGCACTTGTACTCGGTGCCTCCCACCTCAATCCACCTAATATTGGGGTTATGGCGAATTGATGAGAGCAGGTGCTCCGTCACTAGGATGTATAAGAGAGGGGACAGAGGACATCCCTGCCTTGTCCCATTGGTGATTGTGAAAGGTGATGAAAATGTTCTGACGCACCCCCTGGGCCTTGGGACACCCGGAGCCGGACCCTTTTTGGTGGATGCTGGTGGTTGTAGTCTTCGTGGCGGCGATCCGGTTCCGTGGCTCAGGGCGGTCAAACCAGTGGCGGAACTATTTATGTGGTTTTGATGTTTAAATGTCCGACTACGCCACCCGTGGATTGCGGTCAGAGTGAACCGCCGCTACAGGGCAGACCGCTAAGGCTGGTGTTGTGGGTGCAGCAGAGCGTAGCATAACTCCCCACGGGAGGAGTATAGCCTCAGGGCAGTGTATGCGGAGGATGGGGGTGATGGTGCAGGGCAGCAGCAGTAACGACACGGAGTCAGTGATGCAGTTCAGGGCCTTTACTCACAGTTCTTATTATCCAGACCACGTCTGCAGGTAACGGCTGCCCACGTCGTACTGTGCTCACCAGGTGAGGGGCTCAGACAACTCCCAGATAACTTTGGAGCGCTTCACAGGACCCCCTTTGTGTGTCCTTTGTCTGGCCTTTCTTACCAACACTTCTGTCCGGCTGCCTCGGGCCTCCTCTTGGTAAACTTGGCGCCAGTTTCCCTGACCCTATGTGGTGCCTTCCTAGCGGGTGGAGCAAGGGGCTGCGCCACATAAAATGTCAGAGCCTCCGGTTTCTAGCTGAGGGTCGTTTCCTGCCTCCACTAGTTCGGGGACCGGTCTCCCCCTTTGGCCTGACCCCTCCACGCAGGTGGATTCGGGCGTGCGGTGGCGACTCGCCCGTCCGCACCCCTGGGATCCCTTCATTCCTCGTTCCTGGAGCCTTCTCCACTCCTCTTCCTTCCTTCTCCCTCTTGCAGGCCTGGGCCTCTGTTACTAGGCCCGCCTCCGGAGCAGAGCTCATGCAGAGCCCCTGCTCCCTGCTACTTCTGCTCAGACTTCTCTGCACTGAACTAAGATGGTGCCCACCTTTTATACTCCCTTCTCAATGCACCCAGGAACTGCTTCCTCCCTGCTCCTGCACTGCAGGGTTCCCCTTCCTCAGTGTTCCCTCCCCCCACTCCAGCCAGGGACAGGGACTGTCGTGCCCATCTCAGGGGCATATTGGTCGCCCTGCCCCACGGCAATGTGGTGTAATGCATGCAGGTGTCGGGTCCTGATCCACACTCCATCCTTATCTGAGAGTGAGATATCACACCTCTGGGTGAGGTGCAATACGTCTGTAGCAACCGAGCCCTCGGTGCTACAGTTCCATTTATCTTCAGCCTAGGTGACGTATTGTGATACAGGGCCGTGATTTTGGCTATAAAAGGGTCCCCTAGACCCCTACCCCAAGCTTTTTAAGAGAATCATATATGGCGTGCCAGGAGACTCTATGGAATGCTTTCTCAGCATCCAACGAGAGTATCTACTTACAAATTTTTAACTGCATCTAGCCCAGGAAATACTTTGTGCCTAGTAGCAGTGTCTGCTAGTCAGCGGATTATCCCGGCTGTTAAGCAAGCTACACCACCTGTAGTTTGGACACTTAATTTTTCAAAGGAAATGCTTCGGGACCACGGGATACTTAGTGAAGAGCATCAGGAGGCACCCCAAGGCATAGGGGCTGGGACTGGCACTAGGATGCCTTGCGGTGGACAGCCGAGCTCGATCCTTATAAAAGCTTTTTAACTGCAGCAGCTTTAGTGGACGCTACTGGAGCTGGAATTACGCGGCTGCTGGCATGAGACTTGCCCTCCAATAGATCCTTGTAAATGGATTTAAAGTGTATTCATTCAAATTAGAGGGACAATTTAAATTAAAAAGCTTAGAGCTGCCTCCACCACAGGGGGGCTCTCTCGACCCACCAGCGGACAGGCACCAGTATTGGGAGAGGGGGGCTGGCCGTCAGGGTTCACCGCGGCTCTGGCACAAACCCGGCGACACGGAGGTGGCACGGGCAGGAGCGGACTGGCCGTCTCGGCTTCTCACTTTTTGGATTTTAGAAGGGCATGACATGCCTATATCTGTGTCTCCCCCTCCTTTTACTCCTCCACCTCTTTTCTTTTCGCATGACTATATGTACTTGTCACTTTTCCATGTGTTAGTTGTGTCTTCTGAGCAGTTTGTCAGCTTTTGAACACCTTTGAAGGTGTTTTCTATGTGTTTTTGTTTGCCTGCCATTGGTTTTAACGGTGTTCGAAGGTGTTCGACGAACAGTTCGACGAACAGTTCGGCGAACACACGGGTGTTCGACGGACCGAACCGAACTCGAACACTACGGGGGTGGCTCAACACTACTGACGATGTAATGGGACAGATGGGAACATTGGGAAAGGGAAAGGTTGAGCAAGTTGCATACAACTTTCTTTTGTTCTCCCAGGAGATAGTCCTCTGCCAAAGGTGTCTGGAGAGGACTTTGGTGTCTGGAGCGATGAAGGTGTCTAGCAGTGACCCATATTCCCCTTTCTCTATTGAAAACAGATGAATGCTTGGTTGAACTGATCATTCATGTGTATGAGAAAGTCATACGCGTGTTTGGCCAACAGCTATTAATGGTGTGTGGCTATTTAAGCCCTACCCCTGCTTAATATTTTAGCCCCAACCTTGCTTTTCCCCACGAACAACCTCAATGACCCAGAAACACCCATTTGTATGTAAATAAAATTGATCCCACCCCTTTTGAGTCTCATAGGACTCAGTTTCATTTTGAGATATCTTCATATTTTACAGGGTCCATAATGAGTCATGACTGTACCTCCTATAAGATGAATGTGAACTTTTTAGAGGAGGACTTTGTGCTGCTGCCCAGGTATGTGGGCTGTCACGTGGCCATTTCTTAGTAAATATCAAAACGATATATACAAGATATGAAAGGAGGAAAGGGAAGAAAAGAAATAAGAGTTGGTAAGGGACCAAATACTTGGTTAATAAAAGTGTTCTCTTAAGCTTTAAAATGGCTTTCTCTACCCAAATACTGTTGGAAGAGCAGCTCCGAAGCACAGACTGCGGCTCTATCAAGTTAAATTCCATGCAAACCACGAGAACAGGAGCATTTATAGACACATTTATTCAGAGCCGTACTTTCCCACATATGCTTAAATATTAAAGCACAATAATGAGATGTTTGCCCTGAGGCTCAGTGAGTCCCAGGTGATGTTATTGAGCCCGACCTGAAAAAAACAAGATTTCTTCCAGCGCCTCATCCAGTGCCAGCCGTGAGTCAGTCCGTCTTTCTTAATTGCAGGTTAACAAGCAGAGACACATAATGTACATTAAAGATCATGTGACTACTGATGCAACGCCAAACATTATGGAGCTGTTTTGTACAAGTTTGTTTCTAAAAATATCTATGGGACGTTGAACTGCAGATGGAAAGACCTTAGATGTAGGATTTCATTTGCCCTGCTATGTGTGTGTTTAATGGGATTTATTTACTCACTTGTCCATTTGGCGAGGAATTCTTATTCTAGATAACCTGTTGTGTCCATACGTTATATGTACAGCCTAATGATTTTATTGGGTGCTGTGAAGACTGAAGAGAAGAAGACCAAGGAAGAGAAGACCGTGGAGGACCGATGGTGGGACAGATGAGGGCTTGACTCTTTCCATAGCACATCATGGTTCCTTCTCCCTGGGTAAGTGGTGCACATCTAGATGTAAAGCATGATTCATCAGACCAGATCATTTTCTTTCATTGTTCCATGGTCAATTACCCATTGAAGGCACTTATAGCAGTGGACAGGGGTCAATTTAGGTATTTTTATCGTTCTGCAGCTAAAGAGCCACGTTCACAGCAAATTGTAATTCTCTGTGTGTTCTGTCACCTTTCTATCATACGCAAATACACTTAGAAAAATCCACATCAAAACAATGGGGATATGTGACACGTCTGTCAATATGAGCGGACAAACAACAGTAAAAAGATTGTATATATTATGTGGACAATAATAAATGGCAGACCATTCAGTTGATAACACAGGAGATAGGAGAACCACCGAATGTCCAGTCCAGGATACAAGAGACATGAATCAATGTGAATATAAAAAGACCTTTATTAGAAATGGTCAAAGTGGTGCTGCAAACACATGCAATCCCACCATATCACAAACCATGAAATGCAACTTACTAATAAAAGCAAAATACATAGAACAATTGCAATGGGCAAGATATGTTACAAACCCACAAAAGTAAAGTAATCAATACGTATGTCAGAATCAAAAGAGTATATGTATATATCACAGCATGAAGGACACAATTTTATATATATAGGAGAGAATCACCAATTCATATATCAGTGTGACTATGCTGTTGTAGTGACACATCTATTTAAGTATAATGTGCACAATATTGAGCAGAGAGCCCGAAAAACTGACATACCTGTATATGAGAGATAATGGAGGGATCACAGGAAAGGCCCCGACGCGCGTTTCGGACTGCAGTGTCCTTCGTCAGGCGGTGTTTGGTCTTTGGAAGCACAGAGAATAAAAAGAGGTGTGTAGCCAATCACTAACAATGTGAGAAAGAAGGGGGATGCCGTGTGCGCGGCGTGACTGCTCCGAAACCGGAAGTGACCCAGCAGGATCGCGTCAGAAAGGGCGGGCGTTAACAGTACCCATAGTGCACTATAAAGTAAGGTCCTACACGGTGGTCCATCCAGCGTGGTTACGCACACGCCGTCTGGAGGCACCAGGACCTGCGGGTCCCGGCATCATGTGATCGGATGAATCGGGTGACCCGAGCCACCGTACACATAGAGATGCGAGGCCGGCAGGAACAAGGAGCACAGACAGCGCGAGCGCATGGACAGTCCAGGGTGAGTGACCAATGTGCAATATCAAAACACAGATGATATTGTATGTGTAGCACCCCGAGGACTCGGCTGCTACAGGGGTATTGCACCTCGAACCAGAGGTGTGGTATTCCACTCCCGGGTAAGGATGGAGTGTGGAACTGAGCTCAGTTAGCTGCATGCACCACACTCACCCCATTTCCGGGGGACAGATCAACGGTACTCCCACCAGATAGATGTGCAGGTACGACAGCTTCTGTACCTGGCTGGAGTGGGGGGGGGGAGGAACATCCCAGTGGTGTAGGAGCAGACAGGGGAGGGACTCTGGGCATAGGAAGGAGCCCATTGGGTGCTTGTCACCTGGGCTCGGGTGTCAGAGGGAGGTATATAAGGTGGGCACCATCTTAGATCAGGGTTGAGTTCAGGCAGGAGGAGAAGAGGAGAGGAGCTCAGCCAGAGAGGGCTGACAGGGAGCTGTGGCTCCATCTGGGCCCAGCTCCAGAGCTAGGCCTGAAGCAGAGAGAGAGAGAGAGAAGGAAAAAGGAGGAAGAAGAGAGACGCAAGGAAAGGCCCAGAGACGAAAGCATAGAGGGAACCCTGAGATCCCACGAGAGAACGGAAACGGGTGAAGGGTTGGCAGAGCAGGGTACCGGATCCCAAACTGGTGGAGGCCAATTATCCTTAGCCAGGAACCGGAGGTCGTGGACAAGTTTTGGCGCGACCCCTCGCCATATCCACCAGGAAGGCATACCACGTATAGGGTCTGGGAAGCCGGGAAAGGTTTCACCACCAGAAGGCCCGAGGGAGCTGGACAAAGGTGGATCCCTGGTGGGGACGGCCAGTAGGAAGGAAGAGAGGGGAGCTCAGGACCACGCTCTGGAACTGCCTGGGAGTTGGCCGAGTCCCTGACCTGGTGGACGCAGCACGGCTCGGGTGGTCCAACTGTGCACAAGGGACCTGATAAAGAACTGTGAGTAAAGCTTTTGAAACTGCACTTCAAGCCTCCGTGTTTCGTCGTCGCACCTGCACCATCAGTACTGGGACACCCGCACCATCACTCCCATTGTCATCTCTAACATAGCTGCCCTGAGGCCATACCCCTCCCGTTGGGGGTTATACCATCCACGCTGCACATCCGAACCACCGGCCTCAGCGGACTGCCCTGCAGCGGCGGCTTCATAGCCGCATTCAACGGGTGGCGTAGTCGGACACTAATACCATCATATCAATAACGCCACTTAGTTTGACACCCTGGGCACGGACCGGGTCATCGCCACGAGGACTACTACCCCTATCTGATCCGGCTCCGGGTATTCCCCGCGTGTGCAACGCTACACAAACATGGCCCAGGGGGCGCGTCAACTTTGGCGTACTCGGCAGGATTTCGTGCCCGCAACCACCGGGTACTGCGTGCCTGAAAAAGACTGTTAAACTTACCTGTGGTGAAGATTCCCGCCATCCGACGCCATCTTATGCCTTCTTCCCGCCATCCGTGGAGTTTTCCCGCCATCCGACGCCATCTTTTGCCTTCTTCCCGCCATCCGTGGAGTTTTCCCGCCGTTGGACGCCATCTCGAGGATGCCGCGCGGGAAGAAGAGGGGCGTGGACTCCGAAAGTGCGCGAGAACTGAAGCCCCGCCTCACGTCCGGACGTTGCGTAAGGTCCTGGAAGGAACCCAGCAGACGCCGACGTCACAGGAGCGCGACGGAAGGTCCTCAACCCTGACGATCCACTGCGGAGCCGCGGCCTACGGAAGAGGATCATCGCAAGGTAGGCCACGGTCCACTAGGGGGGAGGAGGATGTCGGATACGGAGGAGAGCTTCACTGCCACAGCCACCGCCAGCACCACCGCTGCTGCGGTCATGCCTTTCACCATGCCCTACATCCCGGGGGCAGCCTGGCTACCCCAGTACTCAGGGGAGTCACATACCGTAAATGACTTCAGAGATAGGCTGGATAGCCTCTTCCAGGTGTACCCCCTCACAGAAGAGCAAAAAGTGAGCATCCTGGTGGCTCAATTAACAGGGGCAGCCCAAAGGGAGGTAAAGTCCTGGCCACTTGGGAGGAGGAGGACTGTCGCAGAGATACTAGCCCGGCTGAAGGACACCTTTGATACCCGTACCTCAGCCGAGATCAAGCTTAGATTCTACGGGTGCAAGCAGCGAGCACATGAGAATATAAGGGACTATGCGCTAAACCTACAAGAGGCCCTGAGAGCCATTAAGCAGGCCGACCCTGACGGCGTGGGAAACGAAGACAAACTGTTGACTGAACAATTTATAGAGGGTCTACATTGTAATGCCCACCGAACCCAGTTGCGGGCCATGGCCTTACAGGACCCTCATCTGGACTTTGCACAGTTCAAGGACAGAGCCATCCGGGTGCTCCGAGAACCGGCACCAGGTGGCGCTGTGACCCACAAACGCCCTGCTACCACTTACCACCCGGAGACGGCGCCCTTGTCGGCAGGGCCTGTGGGAGCTGATGCGCAGGCTTTAAACAATGACCCGGCTACAGACCTGCACCATCAGGTCCAAGAGCTAACTGAAAGCGTTGCCGCGCTAACTCGAACTGTGCAGTCTTTACAGGTTTCTACTCCAGGGAAGATCCAGCTGGCATCCGGACCGGAGGATATCCCGTGGCGCCGACCAAAGAGGACCCCACCGGCCAGAGGAAGACCCAGCGACCGATACAACGAGGACGAACAATATCACATCTGCCACTAAAAACATCGCCACTTAGTTTGACACCCTGGGCACGGACCGGGTCACCGCCACGAGGACTACCACCCCCAACGGATCCGGCTCCGGGTATTCCCCAAACATGGCCCAGGGGGCGCGTCAACTTTTGGCGTAGTCGGCAGGATACCGTGCCCGCAACCACCGGGTACTGCGTGCCTGAAGAAAAGTTCACATTTACCGCAAAAAGGAGTCTCCCGCCAATTCCAGAGGGTTCCCGCCATCGGACGCCGTCCGGAGTCGTTTCCCGCCGTTTGCCCGCCATCTGCAGCCTTTGCCCACAATCAGCGAAGTTTCCCGCCATCAGGAGACGATTCCCGCCATCTTGGACAGTTTCCCGCCCTGGCAGAGCGGACGCCATTGTGGGCGTGCCAGAGGGTGGCAAGAGACCACCTCCCATCGTGGGCGCGGTCCCAGAAGAGCGCCAAAAGCGGAGACCGCCCCCACCAGCCGAGACTACCACCATGGAAATGTCCATCAAAGTGGGGGGTCTGCCCCTGAAACTGACTGTCACTAAGTTGCCCCGGGACCACTCCCAAGGGGGGCGGATAGAGAACAAAACAGAGAGGATGGGTGCGGCCTGGAGGAGTCTGGACACATCGCACCCGGAGATGGAGGAAGAGTCGAGCAGCACTGACCCTGTGGTCCGGAACCTGTTGCAGGCTGCCACCCCAGAAGGCCTGGTGGAGATCCTGGCACAGCTCCCCAGAGATCGGGAGCGTGCACAGACCGCGCTGGAAGCCTTGGCCCGGAAGATGGCCCGAGTACAGCAGGAAGCACTGGCCGAATGGAGAAGGGAGATGGCCCAGCAGGCTGGAACCCCGCTAGCAGAGGACGCCACCCGCAACGTGGAGCAAGTCTGCCCCTGAGGATGGTGCAGGAGGGACGAAGGCCGGAGACGACGCCGCGGAGGGAGCCGCAGGGATGGAAGCAGGTAATGGGGACGTCATCACCCCGAGCCCAGTAGCCGTAAGCCTGCCCCAGCTCCCCGTCGCAGAGCCCGAAGTCACCCTCATTGCGCCCGTTGCCGCACCGCCACTGCTCCCAACTAGGCCTCAAGCGGCCGGAGCCGCGGTCACGCCCCCTTCCGCGCCACGCCCCTTGACCCTGAGCGCGGCAAAAGAGGAAGTGCCACCGGCCTGGTCGCAAGGCCGAGTGCCTCCGGGCGCCGCGGTCTCCACAGCGCCCTTTACCTCCACTGTGCCACCGGCCTGGTCGCAAGGCCTGGTGCATCCGGGCGCCGTTACCCCTCCAGCGCCCTCTTCCCCAAAGGTGCCATACCTGGACCCAAAAAGGATGCCTCCGGCCTGGACACAAGGCCGAGTACCTCCGGGCGCCGCTGCCCCCACAGAACCATCAGCCTCCACAGTGCTGCCCCTGGGCGAAGATCTCTTCGCGCAGCATACTAGCCCGGACGGGCTGCCCTTCGTGTGGCCACCGGAGTACATCAACCCCCGACTCCGGAGGGAACGGCCCCTGTGTGAGCCTCTAATCCCGGCTCCGGCGCCCGCCAAAATTGTTCCGCTCCCGTTGGAAGAGGCCCAATTCGCATGGGATCCGACCGGTGAGGACCTCATGGGGTTCACCCAAGAGACCCGGGCGGCCGCAGCCCAGCGGGAGGAGTGCTGCCGTCAGCAACTAGAGGTCTTCGGGAGAGAACGACGGGAGAGGCGGATCCGCGAGGAACGGCTGCAGGTCCAAAGCGCGGAGCAGAAACGCCGAGCCCGACGAAACCCCCGTGCGGCCCACGGTCCCCGCGCCACCGGGACCGTAATAAAGTTCCAGCTGGAGCATGGCTGGGGCTTTATCCGGGATCACCGAACCCCCGGCGACGTCTTTGTCACCCGCAGGGATGTCGAAAGCCACCTGCCGGAGGGACATCGCAGACGTGACCTCTACCCGGGTGATGAGGTCACCTTCACCCGGCATCAGTGTGCCAAAGGACCATACGCCCTTCACGTGCACCGGTTGACGGAGGAGGAGATACAATATGAGGAAAGCCAAGAGGACCCGGACGGGTCTGAAGACTACCCTCGGGAGGAAACAAGGAGAGGATACCGCTACTGAAGGAAGTAGCATAAACAAAGTACTGTATATAGTTACCCGTCAGGGTATGAGAACTGTTGCTGAAACTGTTGCTAATTGAAGTGTGGTCCCCGTTGGGACTAGTGTGGAACTGTTTAAAGGGACTGTATCCTGTGTGCCTCTAATCCCTTACCAGGCTGAGGACTGTGAGCAGCCATTTCCCTATTCCCACTGGCCGAGGACTGAGAGCGGCCATACCCTGTAAATAGTTGCGCTTCTTAAAGCGCCCCCTACTGGTTTTATAGAGAACTGTTTTTCTACTAGTGACTGTTGCACTTTACCTGGTCACAAGTTGCACCGTGGCCAGAAGATCGAAAATGTGTTTTGTATGAGAATGTTTTATATGAAAAAGTTTTATGTTATGCTAAAAGAATTAATGGTATTTTATAAGTGTGTGTAGAAAGTCTGATAATGTTTTCGTAATGTTTTATACCTGTAACATTCTAAGAAAAGAGTACCTCCCATAAAGGGATGAGTTGTCAGTTGATATATCTTATATGTGAGTGTACACTTTAAAATTTTTGTATGTTTTAATTTGCTTTTGCTCTTTTCCAGCCCGAGGACGTGCTGTGATTTACCAGGGGGGAATGTAGGACCCCGAGGACTCCTCTGCTACAGGGGTATTGCACCTCGAACCAGAGGTGTGGTATTCCACTCCCGGGTAAGGATGGAGTGTGGAACTGAGCTCAGTTAGCTGCATGCACCACACTCACCCCATTTCCGGGGGACAGATCAACGGTACTCCCACCAGATAGATGTGCAGGTACGACAGCTTCTGTCCCTGGCTGGAGTGGGGGGGGGAGGAACATCCCAGTGGTGTAGGAGCAGACAGGGGAGGGACTCTGGGCATAGGAAGGAGCCCATTGGGTGCTTGTCACCTGGGCTCGGGTGTCAGAGGGAGGTATATAAGGTGGGCACCATCTTAGATCAGGGTTGAGTTCAGGCAGGAGGAGAAGAGGAGAGGAGCTCAGCCAGAGAGGGCTGACAGGGAGCTGTGGCTCCGTCTGGGCCCAGCTCCAGAGCCAGGCCTGAAGCAGAGAGAGAGAGAGAGAAGGAAAAAGGAGGAAGAAGAGAGATGCAAGGAAAGGCCCAGAGACGAAAGCATAGAGGGAACCCTGAGATCCCACGAGAGAACGGAAACGGGTGAAGGGTTGGCAGAGCAGGGTACCGGATCCCAAACTGGTGGAGGCCAATTATCCTTAGCCAGGAACCGGAGGTCGTGGACAAGTTTTGGCGCGACCCCTCGCCATATCCACCAGGAAGGCATACCACGTATAGGGTCAGGAAAGCCAGGAAAGGTTTCACCACCAGAAGGCCCGAGGGAGCTGGACAAAGGTGGATCCCTGGTGGGGACGGCCAGTAGGAAGGAAGAGAGGGGAGCTCAGGACCACGCTCTGGAACTGCCTGGGAGTTGGCCGAGTCCCTGACCTGGTGGACGCAGCACGGCTCGGGTGGTCCAACTGTGCACAAGGGACCTGATAAAGAACTGTGAGTTAAGCTTTTGAAACTGCACTTCAAGCCTCCGTGTTTCGTCGTCGCACCTGCACCATCAGTACTGGGACACCCGCACCATCACTCCCATTGTCATCTCTAACATAGCTGCCCTGAGGCCATACCCCTCCCGTTGGGGGTTATACCATCCACGCTGCACATCCGAACCACCGGCCTCAGCGGACTGCCCTGCAGCGGCGGCTTCATAGCCGCATTCAACGGGTGGCGTAGTCGGACACTAATACCATCATATCAATAACGCCACTTAGTTTGACACCCTGGGCACGGACCGGGTCACCGCCACGAGGACTACTACCCCTATCTGATCCGGCTCCGGGTATTCCCCGCGTGTGCAACGCTACACAAACATGGCCCAGGGGGCGCGTCATATGTATAATATATACCTTACTAAGGACAAGCATATTTAGATCTGGAAAGATAAAGTGCAATGTGCAAAACTGTGACACATATAACTATATATATGTAAAGTATGAGGTAAGTGTGTGTCGAATAAAAAATAAATAATAAAAAGGAATATAAAAAGAGGATGTCAACCAGGGAGATATAAGTATAAAATACATGAGAATTTATGGAAATGTGAAGAGTATAGTGAATTTTTTTTTTAATTAAATACAATGAATCATGAGATTAATTAGTAACAAGAATGTGAAGACAAATGCTCCACAAAACGTGTGAATATAAATAAGAAGGATGTTGAAGAAAATAAATATATATATACATGTCACAAATAAAACTATGATTATCACATGTACAAAAATCCATATGAGTACAAATAAATATACATATAAAGATATATATATAAATATATACAACCGCGTATGATGGGCAGACAAATCGTAGTATATATCACCACTGAATATGGCAAAAAGATAATAGATAAACATAAAAATGAATAAATAATAATAAATATAAATAAAATACAAATGAATAGTAATGAAACATGGATAAAAATAGTAGATGATGAATAAAAATAATAAAAAATAATAAATAAGATAAAAAAAAGAAATAATAATAATAGAAATAAAAAAAATAAAAATAAAAAAAATAAATAAATAAAAGTGTGCGAAAAAGAATGTGCGCAAAAAAGTTAGGATGTAAGGGACACTAGTGTAGGATATGTGTAAAATGATTGCAGTGAGCAAAGGACATATATGTGCTAAGTGTGTGTATGGTGGGATAAAAAAGAATAGGATGAATAAAAAATTGGGGTGAGTATGTGTATGATGACGATATGACTAAAAGTAGAATAAGGGAAAAGTTAAAAGAAAAATGAAAGTGAAAAGTGAAAAATAAAGTAACAACTACCATATAAAAAAATTATAAAATAATAGAGATAATAAATAAAGAATAATAATGAATAATAAATACTGAAAAAAAGTAAGAATAAATAAATGATAAATAATAATTAGTGAATAGATGGACAAGTATAAAAAATAAAAAATAAACAAATACAATTAAGTAAATACAAAAAATAATGAAAAAATAATAATGAAAATAAATAAAGAATGTAGAAAAAGATAAAGATAGATGGGACGCCACAGCCAGATCAACAGTGATGTTTCAATGATCCACGATTCCAGGTGCCACTCCAAATGACGTAGGCAGATATATTGTTGCTCAGATAATGAAGTAGACGGAGGCCAACACGAAAAATACACTAATAGATAAAAGAGAATAGTTTAAAACACAAAGAAGATAAAACCTATAAAAGTGGTACAAAGACCAAAAAACAGAGAGATTACAGGAACGGGACAAAGCTTATATTTTCGTTAAGGCCCAGGGGATGTGTGGTTTTTAGTGTCCAAATCCACCTAGTGTCTAATTTTGCCAGAGATTTGCTGATTTTGCCACCCCTGATATTATGTGGGATATGATCGATTCCAATAGCTCGTAATAAAGAGGCATTGCAATTATGATGTTGTTTAAAATGCCGTGGCAGTGTTTTCAGTAAAGACACGTCATTGACATCTTTTGCTGCTTCGATTCCTAGTACATGTTCGCGTATCCGAATTTTCAACTGTCGAGTCGTCAATCCCACATAAATTAATGGACAGGGGCAGGTAACATAATATATTACTGCAGATGTAGTACAGGTAATACAATGTTGTATCTGGTAGGTTAATAATCCATCAGAACTCTGAAAATCCCTCGCACGTCCAATGTTGGGACATGCCACACATCTTCCACATGGTTTACAACCTTTTGGTGTCTCAAAATTGGACAGAAACGTGTCAACCTTATTGGTGTAATGACTCTTCACCAAACAATCATGCAAGTTGCGTGATCTCCTAAAGGTAATGCTGGGTTTAGGATCAAGATATTTGGCAAGAACAGGATCAGAAAAAAGGATTGGCCATGATTTATTTAAGAAATAACGCATCAGATTCGTTTGGACATGATATTGAGTGATGAATCTGACCCGATTATCAAGAGCAGGAGTCCTTTTTGAATATAGAACCATGTGACGTGAAGTATACTTGGCTCTATTGTATGCTCTTTTTATAGAGCGATGGCTATACCCTCTTTCCAAAAAACGATTTTTCAAATCATCAGCCTGCGTTTCAAAATCAGTATCATTGGAGTGACGCGCCCCCTGGGCCATGTTTGGGGAATACCCGGAGCCGGATCTGTTGGGGGTGGTAGTCCTCGTGGCGGTGACCCGGTCCGTGCCCAGGGTGTCAAACTAAGTGGCGATGTTTTTAGTGGCAGATGTGATATTGTTCGACTACGCCACCCGTTGAATGCGGTTACGAAACCGCCGCTGCAGGGCAGACCGCTGAGGCCGGTGGTACAGTTGTGCAGCGTGGGTAGTATAACCCCCAACGGGAGGGGTATGGCCTCAGGGCAGCGGACGTGGATGATGGGGATGGTAGAATTGCACGCAGGCACCAGGAACCACTCAGAGACGGTGCGGTGTAGTTCAGGGTCTTTACTGGTGACAAAGATAGACCCTCCCGGGGAGTACTGGCTAGCGGTCGGGGTCTGGTCAGTCCGTGAGCAGACAGGATCTCCCCTGGCCAGGCGGAGTTGTAGGCCTCCCCAACTAACTGTACTCTTCTTGGCTACCTTGCTAGAAGCGGGTAAAAGTAGCCCACGTCCCTGAGTGTACCGTGTGGTGCTCACCCGTATGGCCGGTGACTCGGGGCCTTCTGGTAGCCTCCGCTCCACGACGGCGGTGCTGGTCCCTTGCGTGTGACCGTGCCTTCGGGTTTCTTGGCCAGAGGACCTGAAATCCCCTGCTGGTCGGTTTCTGCTGCTGGGTATGGAACAGTCCCCACAGCCTCGGACTCCGTGTCCGGTGAGATCTCTCCAGTCCGGACGAGCTCTACAGCTTCCAGTCTCGGACTCCTTTTATCACTGCTCCCACAGAGCTCCTGTTCTTATTTTCCCTGTAACTGATCCACACCAGACCAGACTGTGTCTCTGTCTCTGTCTGTGTTCTTTTCTAACCCCACCTCAGCCCCAGTTTATATAGGGGAAGTTCTTCCCCTCCCAGGACTGGGCAGGAGGTGTGGCATGCTTAGGATTCCTGACCAGGAGACCTCCCACCTGCTCACAGACGTAATATTGCTATTACTGTGGTAACCAGAACCCTGGGGTGCCACATTCCCCCCTAGTAAAATTTAGTACTCCGGGACTAAACATATTTTTGAAAACATAACAGGGTATAAACAGGAACAATACAATAAGGAAAAACACGTTAGGGTGGTTACGGAGTGTCCGCAACCGGGTGCAATTTTTGAAGCAAAAGGGTGTCCGTTTCACCAAAGAACAGGGAGCCGTAACCAGGTAGGGGTCTGTCCTGCCCCGAGTCTTTAACAGTCTTTAGTCCGTTCCTGGGTTACGCTCCAAACATATATACAATAGAGTTCTAGTAAATCCACAAAAGATACCTATAAAATAACTGGAAAAACATAATTATTTACAAGCAACAGTAAACAGGTAAATATTAATAAAACAGTCTAAACACTTTAGATCCTCCAACGTACGGGCAACTGGCCTCTAGTGGCTCTAGTGGACCTACGGAGCTCACTAACTGGTCCTGCACTACAGGGTGTAGGAGCTGTTAAAGGTAAGCTGGGCAGCTGTCTACGGACTCTTTGGCTCACTAGGGGCACGGCAGGCTCACTATAAGCAGAGGGTCGATTCTCCTGGTCTGCTTGTGTGGGGTCTTCTGCCTCCTGGACCGGCTGCTCTTCCAGCTCTACCTGTTTTTCCGTAGGCACTTGGGATGCTGGCTGGAGGAAGGTGAGGACGGGTACCACAACAGCGCCATTTACTTGTGTCCAAGACCGAGGGAAGTCTCCGAGTACAGTACTGACCACCTCTTCCCTTTTCTCTGCGGGTCGAGGGTTTTCTTGATCTTCTTCAGGGTTTCGTAGCTGCTCGGGACACTTCTTCAGGTGATCTCGGAAGACAATGGCTGTGGTTTCTCCTCCATCCTTACTGATTGTGCAGATTTTTGGGTTTTCATGGCTTGATGGCAGTACGGTGTACGGGTCCTTCTCCCACTGGTCGTCCAACTTGTGGAGCCGTCTTTTCCTCTTCAAGACCTGCTCTCCAGGTACCAGGGGAACAGCGGGAGCATACTGGTTGTAAGTCTTCTCCTGTCTTTCTCTTGCTTGACGGAGACTTCGCTCAACGCTCTCCTGTACTTTTCGGTACTGCTGCTGCCTCTCTGTGTCCCAGTCTGCTTCTGGTGAAGTGTCCTCGGGTGTCAGGACTCCCATATCCAGATCAACAGGCAGCTTACCAGGTCTTGCTCTCATTAGGTAAGCCGGGGTACAGTTGGTAGAACCTACAGGGATGTGGTTGTATAGGTCCACCAGATCAGGCAGTTTCTCAGGCCACAGACTGCGTTCTTCCAGGGGCAATGTTTTCAGAAGGTCTATCACCACCTGGTTCATCTTCTCGCAGAGTCCATTGGTTTGCGGATGATAGGGTGTTGTTCTTATCTTCCGGCAGCCATACAGAGTGCAGAACTCCTGGAAGACTTCCGCTTCAAAGGCAGGTCCTTGGTCCGTCAGCACCTGCTCTGGGTATCCGTGTGGACGGCAGAAGTGCTGCTGGAAGGCTCGAGCTGCTGTTTGAGCCGTTAAGTCCTTGACGGGGACTACAACCAAGAACCGGGAGTAGTGATCCACGATGGTTAACGCATAGACGTAGCCACTTCTGCTGGGGGGCAGTTTTACATGGTCTAAGGCTACCAGTTCTAACGGCTGCCTGGTGACGATGGACTGCAGGGGAGTCTTCTGGCTGGCACGGTCCTTCCTTCTTAGGTTGCATGGGCCACAGTCTCTGCACCACCTCTCGATGGTTCCTCTCATGCCTACCCAGTGGAACCGCCCGCGCAGCAGGAACTCCAGCTTCTTCCATCCGAAGTGCCCAGCTCCGTCGTGGTATGCCTCCAGTACCATTGCCGCGTCTCTTCTTGGCACCACTACTTGCCAGACCAGTTCATGCGTCCGGGAGTTAACCATTCTGCGGCACAACTTCCCCTTGTAAAGGAACAGTCGACTCTTCTCAGCCCACAGTTGCTTGGTCTCCTCCAGAGCGTCTGGGTCAAGGCGGGCATCTGGCTGAGTCAGCATCTCCTTCACTAGTCGGATGACGGGGTCACTGTCTTGCGTTTCCGCCCAGTTGTAATGAGGTAAGGGGTTGAACGTAGTGGATTGCTTACCCCTTATACGGTGGGAATACTGGGTAGTCCCATTACGGTGAAACGCGGGGAGTTCAACTTCTTCCAGTTCCTCTGGATCTTCCCCTACGTCTGGTAGGTTTGGCATCCTGGACAAGGCATCCGCGTTGGTATTGGAGCGTCCTGCCCGGTATTTGATCGTGAACTCATAGTTGGTCAGGCGGGCCATCCATCTCTGCTCCAGGGCACCGAGTCTTGCAGTGTCCAGGTGTGTCAACGGGTTGTTATCCGTGTACACGGTGAACCGGGAAGAGGCGAGGTAGTGCTTAAAGCGTTCGGTGACTGCCCACACCACTGCCAGGAACTCTAGCTTGAATGAGCTGTAATTCTCAGGGTTTCTTTCGGTGGGTCGCAGTTTTCGGCTGGCGTAAGCAATTACCCGTTCTCTCCCCTGCTGGATCTGGGACAGTACGGCTCCTAGCCCGATGTTACTTGCGTCGGTGTAGAGGATAAAGGGCTGGCTGTAATCAGGGTACGCCAGGATTTCATCCCCCGTGAGGGCCATCTTCAGCTGGCGGAAGGACTCTTCTTCCAGCTTCTCCCATCTGAAGGGCGGCTTCTGGTTCTTGGCCTTCCTGGACTGGCCTATCAGGAGGTCCTGCATAGGAGCTGCCTTTTTGGTGAAACCGGGAATGAACCTTCGGTAGTAGCCTACCAACCCGAGGAACTGCCGCACTTCCTTTACGCTGGAGGGTCTTGGCCATTCCTTAATCGCGGTGATCTTATCAGGGTCGGGAGCCACTCCGTCAGCACTCACCACGTGTCCCAGGTACTGCACTTTTGGTTTTAGCAGGTGACACTTCGACGGTTTCACCTTCAGACCGTAGTTTGCCAGGGCTTCAAACACTTCCGCCAGGTGTTTCAGGTGGTCCTCGTAGGTTTTGGAATAAACTATAACATCGTCCAGGTACAGCAGGACCGTCTCAAAGTTCCGGTGTCCCAGACAACATTCCATCAATCGTTGGAAGGTTTCTGGTGCGTTGCAGAGTCCGAACGGCATGCAGGTAAACTCGCTAAGTCCCATCGGGGTGGTGAATGCGGTCTTCTCCCGGTCCGCCTCTGCTACAGGAACCTGCCAGTACCCGCTAGTGAGATCCAAAGTGGAGAAGAAGTTAGCAGATTTTAAAGCAGCCAAAGACTCCTCTATCCTTGGTAAGGGGTACGCATCTTTGTGTGTGATACGGTTGATTTTCCGGTAATCTACACACATTCTCATGGTGTTGTCTTTCTTTTTAACCAAGACTAGTGGAGCTGCCCAGGGGCTACAGCTATCCCTGATTACCCCAGCCTCCTTCATGTCTCTAAGCATCCCCTTGGCGTGTTGGTAGTGTGCAGGGGGTACGGGTCGGTATCTCTCCTTTATGGGAGGATGGTCTCCCGTGGGGATGTGGTGTTCTACCCCCTTTACTCGCCCGAAGTCTAGCGGGTGTTTACTAAACACTCTCTCGTACTCTCGAACCACCCGATAGACTCCCTGTTTCTGGTGTGAGGGAGTGGAGTCAGTACCCAAATGCAGTTGCTGACACCAGTCCTCCATTTGTTGCTTAGAGCCGTTACCTTCCTCTGGATGAGATGGAGGCAAGGGTTCCACGGACTGTACAGAATTTTGGTTGATGGTATACAATTTGGCTAGCATAGCATACCGGGGCAGGTACACTTCCCTCTTCCCGATATTTATTATGCGAACGGGCACCCTCCCATGGCGTACATCAACCACCCCCCGTGCCGTCAAAATGGTGGGCCTACTATCTGAGTAGACTGGTTCTACCATTGCCTGATAATCTCTACCTCTCAGACCAATAGCTGCCCGGCACCAAATCATCATTTCACTTTTCGGGGGCATGGTAATAGGGAAAGGGTCACACATTCTCACGCTACCAATCTCACCACCGGAGAGTTCCACCTGTTGCCGTCGCATCAGTGCCCGGATCTCTTTTTGGAGCACTCGCTGCTGGCCAGAGCTGGCGTTCTTGGCAACCTGCTGTAAAATAAGAATCACCTCTGCAAGACAATTTTCAATCACATTAGTTCCTAGAGTTATCTTTGGGTGACTCTCGCGCTTGTCAATGTCCACAATGATCAGTCCCTGTGCTGCCAGTTCGACTTTACCGATTTTAATGGTCATCTCTTTAAATCCGATCTGTGGCACGGGCTGACCATTGCTGGCGATGATACTCAAGTCGTCGTCTGGGTAGCGGGTTATATCCGAGTCATTCCAGTACTGCTTGAAGAGCACGTACGGGATGGTGGTGACCTGTGACCCGGTGTCAAGTAGGGCACTCATAGGAATGCCATCCAGTACTACAGGCAAGACTGGACGTCCTCCCACGTATTTGTCACGCCAGTTCGATGGGCCTGGTGATCTTATTCCTAGGGGTTGGCCCTCTACCCCAGGTTGGGCCGGTTTTAAAGGACAGTACCTTGCCATATGTCCGGGTTGATTGCAGCGGCGGCAGATGGGTTGTCCATCCTCATTGTATCGGTCGCTGGGTCTTCCTCTGGCCGGTGGGGTCCTCCTTGGTCGGCGCCACGGGATATCCTCCGGTCCGGATGCCAGCTGGATCTTCCCTGGAGTAGAAACCTGTAAAGACTGCACAGTTCGGGTTAGCGCGGCAACGCTTTTAGTTAGCTCTTGGACCTGATAGTGCAGGTCTGGAGCCGGGTCATTGCTTAAAGCCTGCGCATCAGCTCCCACAGGCCCTGCCGACAAGGGCGCCGCCTCCTGGTGGTAAGTGGTAGCAGGGCGTTTGTGGGTCACAGCGCCACCTGGTGCCGGTTCTCGGAGCACCCGGATGGCTCTGTCCTTGAACTGTGCAAAGTCCAGATGAGGGTCCTGTAAGGCCATTGCCCGCAACTGGGTTCGGTGGGCATTGCAATGTAGACCCTCTATAAATTGTTCAGTCAACAGCTTGTCTTCGTTTCCCACGCCGTCAGGGTCGGCCTGCTTAATGGCTCTCAGGGCCTCTTGTAGGTTTAGTGCATAGTCCCTTATATTCTCATGTGCTCGCTGCTTGCACCCGTAGAATCTAAGCTTGATCTCGGCTGAGGTACGGGTATCAAAGGTGTCCTTCAGCCGGGCTAGTATCTCTGCGACAGTCCTCCTCCTCCCAAGTGGCCAGGACTTTACCTCCCTTTGGGCTGCCCCTGTTAATTGAGCCACCAGGATGCTCACTTTTTGCTCTTCTGTGAGGGGGTACACCTGGAAGAGGCTATCCAGCCTTTCTCTGAAGTCATTTAGGGTATGTGACTCCCCTGAGCACTGGGGTAGCCAGGCTGCCCCCGGGATATAGGGCATGGTGAAAGGCATGACCACAGCAGCGGTGGTGCTGGCGGTGGCTGTGGCAGTGAAGCTCTCCTCCGTATCCGACATCCTCCTCCCCCCTAGTGGACCGTGGCCTACCTTGCGATGATCCTCTTCCGTAGGCCGCGGCTCCGCAGTGGATCGTCAGGGTTGAGGACCTTCCGTCGCGCTCCTGTGACGTCGGCGTCTGCTGGGCTCCTTCCAGGACCTTACGCAACGTCCGGACGTGAGGCGGGGCTTCAGTTCTCGCGCGCTTTCGGAGTCCACGCCCTTCTTCTTCCCGCGCGGCGTCCTCAAGATGGCGTCCAATGGCGGGAAGACTCCACGGATGGCGGGAAGAAGGCAAAAGATGGCGTCGGATGGCGGGAAAACTCCACGGATGGCGGGAAGAAGGCAACAGATGGCGTCGGATGGCGGGAATCTTCACCACAGGTAAGTTTAACAGTCTTTTTCAGGCACGCAGTACCCGGTGGTTGCGGGCACGAGATCCTGCCGACTATGCCAAAAGTTGACGCGCCCCCTGGGCCATGTTTGGGGAATACCCGGAGCCGGATCTGTTGGGGGTGGTAGTCCTCGTGGCGGTGACCCGGTCCGTGCCCAGGGTGTCAAACTAAGTGGTGATGTTTTTAGTGGCAGATGTGATATTGTTCGACTACGCCACCCGTTGAATGCGGTTACGAAACCGCCGCTGCAGGGCAGACCGCTGAGGCCGGTGGTACAGTTGTGCAGCGTGGGTAGTATAACCCCCAACGGGAGGGGTATGGCCTCAGGGCAGCGGACGTGGATGATGGGGATGGTAGAATTGCACGCAGGCACCAGGAACCACTCAGAGACGGTGCGGTGTAGTTCAGGGTCTTTACTGGTGACAAAGATAGACCCTCCCGGGGAGTACTGGCTAGCGGTCGGGGTCTGGTCAGTCCGTGAGCAGACAGGATCTCCCCTGGCCAGGTGGAGTTGTAGGCCTCCCCAACTAACTGTACTCTTCTTGGCTACCTTGCTAGAAGCGGGTAAAAGTAGCCCACGTCCCTGAGTGTACCGTGTGGTGCTCACCCGTATGGCCGGTGACTCGGGGCCTTCTGGTAGCCTCCGCTCCACGACGGCGGTGCTGGTCCCTTGCGTGTGACCGTGCCTTCGGGTTTCTTGGCCAGAGGACCTGAAATCCCCTGCCGGTCGGTTTCTGCTGCTGGGTATGGAACAGTCCCCACAGCCTCGGACTCCGTGTCCGGTGAGATCTCTCCAGTCCGGACGAGCTCTACAGCTTCCAGTCTCGGACTCCTTTTATCACTGCTCCCACAGAGCTCCTGTTCTTATTTTCCCTGTAACTGATCCACACCAGACCAGACTGTGTCTCTGTCTCTGTCTGTGTTCTTTTCTAACCCCACCTCAGCCCCAGTTTATATAGGGGAAGTTCTTCCCCTCCCAGGACTGGGCAGGAGGTGTGGCATGCTTAGGATTCCTGACCAGGAGACCTCCCACCTGCTCACAGACGTAATATTGCTATTACTGTGGTAACCAGAACCCTGGGGTGCCACAGGAGCATATTCGACGCAGCCTCAGAAATTGACCTATTGGTATAGATGGAATCATGGCTGGTGGATGAGATGAAGAGGCTAGTAAAAGAGAGTTAACCGATGTAGTCTTGCGAAATAAATCCGTCTGTAGACAGTTGTATTTGTCAATACTTATTTTGACATCCAAAAATTCAATCGACTGCTTGTCGAAATGATACGTAAGATGAATGTTATATGAATTATGATTTAAAATGCTCATAAATTCATGTAGTTCCTGTTCCGATCAAAAATATGTCGTCTATGTACCATGTCCAAAAGAGGACACGGTCCATAGACGAATATCGATCAGACAGGACGAGGTCCCTCTCCCACAGCCCCAGGAACAAGTTGGCATAGGATGGGGCAAAAGAGGCCCTCATCGCAGTTCCCTGGAACTGCAGGTAGAACGACCCCTTAAATAGAAAAAAACTGTGGGACAACTTAAACCGTAATAGTTTTACAATGAAATTATTCATCATAGAACAAGAGGTTGAACTCATCAGAAAGTATTGAGTTGCTTGTATACCGTCAGTATGTCGGATGTTGGTGTACAATGCTTCCACATCGCATGTAACCAGGAGAGTGTTCCCATCCACATGAAGGCCATCTATCTTTTTAAGAAATTCACTAGTATCTTTGGTAAAAGAAAAAGTAATTCAACCAAAGGCTGTAATTTGGAATCGATGAACTTATTGACATTTTCAAGATAGTTGCCTTTCCCCGATATGATTGGCCGGCCAGGTGGTATCTGACTATTTTTATGAATTTTAGGGAGCAGGTAAAGGGTGGGAATGGATGGCTCACAAACTTTCAATGCCTGGTGTAACTCATTGGAAATGGTCGCATCATTCTTGGCTTCGAGCAGAAGGTTCGACAGTTCATTTTGAAACTTAATAAGGGGATTAAATGTCATCTTCCTATATGTATTAGAATCACTCAACTGTCGAAACGCTTCTGCTTCGTACATAGTTTTAGGCCAAACCACCACATTCCCACCCTTATCTGCTGTTTTAAAAACAACATCATTAAGGTTACGTAGCCGAAGCAGGCTCAGTCTTTCAGTCTTGGTCAAGTTGTCAGAAGGCGGATATCGGGGAATATTAACGAAATCATGGCTAACCATCTTAACAAAAATGTCAATGGTAGGGCAGGTGGACAGCGGTGGAAATTTTTGGGACCGTATTTTTATGGAGGCTGGAATCTTACCTCCATCTGGGTCATTATGCTCCTTGGCCAGCTCCTCCAAATTTTCTAACGCCTCCTGTTCCGTCTCTGTAGGAAATAATTGAAGAATATTTTCATCATGAAAATAACGTTTGAAGAGGAGTTTACGTGCAAATAGATGTAAATCTTTGATAGCTTTAAATCTATCAAATTGTGCCGTGGGGCAAAACATTAAAACCCTGCTCAGTAGTGAAATTTCAACATAAGAGAAATTTTGAGAGCTTAAATTAATTACCTTTAGATTATTTTTATTGCTCTCAGGTGAATACCCATAATTTTGCTTATTTGGCATAAAACGTAACTCCCGTTTGCGCTTTGGTGTGGATACCACAGAGACGGAAGAGGAGGCATCTGATACTTCACTGGTTGGTGGATTGGATGAAATGGAGGGGGTACGAGACCTGTCTATACCAGGTGTTGGTTGTGTCCTCCATCTGTATACTTTACCCACTGCAAAATCGCATAAATCTCGTTTTAGTTTATTTGTTTGATTATCTTGAATATCTTTAACCCATTGATCTAAAGATTTATTCATTTGAGTCTCGATAGATAATAGTTGATCAGATGTTAGATCAGCCCTAGCACTTGTATAGGTGGATTCAAGAGTTTGATCAATCTCTAAAATAGACTTGTGATTCAACTGAACAAGCAACTCCATTAATCTCTTTGATGTGTCGTTACATATTTGTTCCCAACTGTTGATGAAATCCTTATCCTCAACAATAAAGGATGGAGTGACACGAATCCTCAATCCCCTGGGGATTAACTGTTTAAGTATGAAATTCTCCATAAAAGCTTTATTCCACCAAAGACGAGTTCTTCTAAATAATAAATTTTTAATAGTATTAGTCACAGCATCAACCTGTGTACTGTCAAAACCAAGTGTTGTTACACCACTGTTGCCAAATACTTCTTTAATTTGTCCTTGCCAGGAAGATTCTCTGGCTTTAAAATCCATGTTCCAAGTGAAGAAGCCTGTGCAGAACACAGTAAATTATTAACGCAAATACACTTAGAAAAATCCACATCAAAACAATGGGGATATGTCATAGAGACACATCTGTCAATATGAGCGGCCCAACAACAGTAAAAAGATTGTATATATTATGCGGACAATAATAAATGGCAGACCATTCGGTTGAAAACACAGGAGATAGGAGAACCACCGAATGTCCAGTCCAGGATACAAGAGACATGAATCAATGTGAATATAAAAAGACCTTTATTAGAAATGGTCAAAGTGGTGCTGCAAACACATGCAATCCCACCATATCACAAACCATGAAATGCAACGTACTAATAAAAGCAAAATACATAGAACAATTGCAATGGGCAAGATATGTTACAAACCCACAAAAGTAAAGTAATCAATACGTATGTCAGAATCAAAAGAGTATATGAATATATCACAGCATGAAGGACACATTTTTATATATATAGGAGAGAATCACCAATTCATATATCAGTGTGACTATGCTGTTGTAGTGACACATCTATTTAAGTATAATGTGCACAATATTGAGCAGAGAGCCTGAAAAACTGACATACCTGTATATGAGAGATAATGGAGGGATCACAGGAAAGGCCCCGACGCGCGTTTCGGACTGCAGTGTCCTTCGTCAGCCGGTGTTTGGTCTTTGGAAGCACAGAGAATAAAAAGAGGTGTGTAGTCAATCACTAACAATGTGAGAAAGAAGAGGGACGCCGTGTGCGCGGCGTGACTGCTCCGAAACCGGAAGTGACCCAGCAGGATCGCGTCAGAAAGGGCGGGCGTATCTTGCCCATTGCAATTGTTCTATGTATTTTGCTTTTATTAGTACGTTGCATTTCATGGTTTGTGATTATGGTGGGATTGCATGTGTTTGCAGCACCACTTTGACCATTTCTAATAAAGGTCTTTTTATATTCACATTGATTCATGTCTCTTGTATCCTGGACTGGACATTCGGTGGTTCTCCTATCTCCTACCTTTCTATCATAGCCACCAGTAATTTCGGCTACAGTTTCTTGTCTGTGGGATCAGGTCAGATGGGCTAGATTTCACCCCCTACATGTATCAATGAACCTCAGCATCTATGACCAAGGTGCTAGTTCCTTGGACCACTTTTGATAGGCATTGTATACCGGGAGCATTCCAAAAACCTGGTGATTACCAGTGGCGTAGCATTGAGGAAAGTGGGGAACCAGGGGCACGCCAAAGCCTATGGAGTGCAAATGTTTGCCCCACCCTTTCGTAATGTCAAATGGTTGGCATCTGAAAGTGCTGCTTCCTCTTGGCTCTGCCCATGCAGAGCACAGCAGTTGAGATTAGTTTGCTATTGGCAGCTGAGCTCTTTATAGGCAGAGACCAAAGTGACGAAGCTCAGTATAATGAAATGAGCTTTGTTATCTCGATCACTGCTAATGCAGAGCACAGCACTGACTGAGATGACAGAAGATGAGCAGCTACTGATCGAAGACAGTATAGAAACAAGGGCAGAGCATGGGATTCAATACTGTTTTCATTCACTAGTGAGAGCTGAGTTTCTAACACTAACTAGATTTAACTAGGCTTATGGTTAGGGATAGGGATAGGAATAAGAATAAGGATAGGGGTAGGGTTAAGGATAGGGTTTGGGTTAAGGATAGGGATATAGCTAGACTTTTAAAATTGATACATAAAAAATGTAATAAAAAGCATAAAATAACCTATTATTGTTTCTTTGTAAGATTTTATGTCTGATTTCAATAGAAAGAAGGAAATAAGTGCAAACTATAACTGCGTCAACATTTCTCACAAATTACAATTAGAGATGGGCGAACCCGAACAGTAAAGTTCAGGGTCTGTGCAGGACACCCAGTGTCCGTGCATAGACCCCGTACACAAACTTTTCCCGGAAGTCCATGTTACTGTTCAGGATTGGCAGCCAGAAAAAAGCTTGTTATAAGTCTGCAGCACAGCCAATCAGCAAGCTTTTCCTGTGGGGGGCACTTCTGGCCCCATCACATCCATGTCAAGTATTGGCATGGCTGTGATTGGCCTGGAGCATTGTAAATAAAAAAAACAACTAAAAACAGACGTGGAGTTAGCTGGGAAACGCAGCGTTATGACCCGTGGTAAAGTCAGTAAGGTTACCACCGATCAGAGCCGGTGTTTCCTACATTGTCACACAGATGTTAGGGCCCTCCATTCATTTGAATGGGGTCTGGCTTCAGGATCGAGTTTGGGTACCGTTCTGGACCCGCTGGACCTGAACATCCACGGGTCCGCCCATCACTAATTACGGACATGTGCAATGTTGCACTGGTTGAAAGGACTTTAGCGATTGTTACGGGCCCAGGTGGTGGAACCTCTGTGCTTCGGTGCAAGGAGGGACCAGAGGGGCGTAACTGAGTGCCTACTCGGACCGACCCAGGTCACATGGCGGCTTAGTCAACTCCGTGAACCAGGGAGGGACGGGGCAGGTGAACCAGGAGCCACTCTGGGACCGACCTTGTGTGAGAGCAGGTGACTCCCACAAGTCACATGACAGGAGATGACCAGTACAGCGGATGAGCACGGCTGGACGGCTGGAGGGTGATCCGGGTAGATAAGCCAGCAGGTATGGCTGATAGCCAGACAGGTGCTCCGGGTAGGCAAGCTGGCAGGCACGGCAGGTAACTGGCAGGTGCTCCAGGTAGGCAAGCTGGCGGGCACGGCAGGTAACTGGAAGGTGCTCTGGGTAGGCAGGCTGGCGGGCATGGCAGGAAGCTGGCAGGTGCTCCAGGTAGGCAGACAGGCGGGCAGGACTGTTAGACAGACTGGCGGGCAGGACTGTTAGACAGACTGGCAGACAGGACTGTTAGACAGACTGGCTGGCAAAGCTGACAGGCAGCGGGACCTGAGGGCTGGAGAAAGTGTTAGTGAACAAAACAACAACCTTGCACAGGCACCTCCGTTTTGGTGGAGGTGCCTTATAAAGGGGAAGTCCTCCGGACATTGGCTGGAGACTCTTTAGGACGGCGCGTGTGGCCCCTTTAAGAGGAAGGGAGCGCGCGCCCTAAGCACAGTGCCCGGGAAGCTGCGTGCGGTGCGCGCCACAGTAGCAGCAGGAGGGGAGCAGGAAGACGCTGGGCCGGGACCGCGGCGGTGAAGGGAACGGCGTCTCTGCCCGGCAGATGGCAGAGACGCCGATACTACAGCGATCCACAGGCTGGGGATGAAAAATACTTGCCTCAGGCCCTGGAAACCAACTCTACGTCACTGCCAAGAACAACCCATAAACCTTGTCGTTTACTGTGAATATCCCACAAACCCTGCCATTTTTTCGATGCTCTGACTCAGTCATCTCCATTACCATTTGGCCCTCATCAGCTCCTTATTCTTGCCCATATTTCCAGCTTGATCGCAATAATCACATTTAGTAGTTTTAGTTTTAATTGGTATATGATAAGGTAGAGTTGATATTTGATGGTTTCCTATCTTGTACATGACTCACGTGCTTCTGCCTATTTATGCAAGTAATATAGGGTTCTCCTTCTTTCCTCTCATTTCTCAATACTTCCTCCATAACCCTCCTGACTTTCAGATATATAGTATACACCCAAGGGACAGTCACTTTCTGGGATCCTAAGTCTTGGTAAATCACCATCACTAGACTTATGTACTTGGGTCTCAAGAATATACTAATGTAAGTTGGTGTCGCCTCCAAAAAACTTTTGACAAATGAAAAAATGTTAACATTTTTTATTTGGGGACTTGGGGAAATCAACAATAGATCAAAAACTGGACTTTTTCAAAATATCAGCTATAATACTACAGGATTATTAATCTTTTTTGTCATTGTTGCCATTAGTATAAAGCTTCCAGAAATTTCTAGTATTGACTTATCCATCTATACATTTAGTAAGTGCACCTAGAGATTGCACTCCTTCTAGGATTTGGTTACTGAAAATTGACTCTTTCACATCAGGTTCTTCGATACTTGACATTTGGTGGCCCTGGTACAGATTTGGCACTAGGTGTAAGAATCACATTGGTAAAGACTTATGAAGGATACAACAAGAAAGCAAAGTAACATAAAAATGAGGCTGCAACTTTCACGATCAGTTTGGCTTTTGATCAGTCTTTGGCTACTTGTGGTGGTAATTTGGCGTCCTGAATTGGTATTTGCGGTTTTCCTCGTAGATTTGGTTTGGGTACTCATGGTCTTAGATGTAGTAACTATACTACTTTTAGAGACTATGGGTTGAGTAGCTTGGGAAACACCACTTGTATTATTAGCGGTGGCACTTCTCATAGTGCTGGAGAAACTGGACTTGGTGGAACTGGAGGCACTGTGTGTAGTGATCTTGATATCCTTCATTGTAGTCATGAGGTGTGAAATAGTAAAAGTAGTGGTTTTAGTAGTCATCGAAGAAGTGATAGGAAAGTTACTTTTAGAGGTAGTAATTATTTTATTACTAGGAACTATGGGTTGAGTCATTACAGAAGCAACACTTGTTCTATCAGTGGTGGCATTACTCATGGTGCTCGGGAAGCTGGATGTGGTCGAGCTGGAGATACTGCTTGTAGTGGTTGTGATATCCTTGGTTGTAGTAGTGTCTGCAGTGGTTTTGGACACATCAGTTGTAGTTGTAGTTGTGCCTTGTGTGTTACTCTTTGTTGTCCGTGTAGTAGGATTGGTGATTCTTATTGATGTGATGTCAAGACCACCCCTGGTTGGAATATTAGGACCATTGTTTGTCTCATGATCATGGATCCCAGTGATGTCAATAATGCTGCTTTTAAATGTGTCAGCATCTCCGTTAATACCAGCATCAGATTCTGAAATATATTTTCTTATAGATTCAGTCAAGGCGGATGTAGCTATTTCCAGAGTTTGGCTTTTAGTAGTGCCAAGAGTATCAGTTGTTTCATAAATGCTGCTTGTAGTAGACTCAGAAACATTGTGGGTAGTTATGTCAGGTGCACCACCCATAGCGGAGCCATGCATACTACTAGTAGTAGTAGTAATATTAATGTTTCTGGTAGTAGGTTCAGGAACATTGCTGGTAGTCATATAAGGTGCACCGTCCATAGTGGAGCCATGCATGCTACTAGTAGTAATATTAATGTTAATTTTAGTAGATTCAGGAACATTGCTGGTAGCCATGGTAGGTGCACTACTCTTACTGGAATCATGCATGCTACTAGTAGTAGTAGTAATATTAATGTTAATTTTAGTAGATTCAGGAACATTGCTGGTAGCCATAGTAGGTGCACTGCCCATAGTGGAGGCATGCATGCTGTTAGTAGTAGTAGTATTAATAATATTAATGTTACTGGCAGTAGATTCAAGAACATTGCTGGAAGTTATGTCAGGTGCACCACTCTTAGTGGAGTCATGCATGCTACTAGTAGTAGTAGTAATATTAATGTTACTGGTAGTAGACTCAGGAACATTGCTGGTAGCCATTTTAGGTGCACCGCCCATAGTGGAGGCATGCATGCTAGTAGTAGTAGTAGTAATATTAATGTTACTGGTAGTAGACAAAGGAACACTTCTGGTAGTCAAGTCATGTGCACCCCCCATAGTGGAGGCATGCATACTAGTAATAGTAGTAATTATAATGCTACTGTTAGTAGATTCTGGAACATTACTGGTAGTCATATTAGGTGCACCGCCCATAGTGGAGCCATGCATGCTACTAATAGTAGTAGTAATATTAATGCTATTGGTAGTAGACTCAGGAACATTTCTTGTCTCAGTGTCATGATTGTTGCCTGCAAGAGAGACATTGTGCGAGGTCAGGTAGGTAGGTCTGCTTGTAGTGGAGCCCATTGTAGTAGAAGGAGTATATTTTGCAATTATAGAGCTGTGAACACTGGTTGTGGTAACGTCCGAGCTTCTGTTTGTTGGGGAAGCTTCGATACTACTTGTAGTAGTGTCAGTATAGTTGCTTGAGTCATATGCAAGACTATTTCTTGAGGTCATGTTGGTAGGTCTCCTTGTAGTGGTGTCCATTGCAGAAGGACTACTATGGCCAGTAGATTTTACAATTGTAGAGCTGGGAGCACAGGTTGTGGTAACGTCTGAGCTTCTGTTTGTAGGGAACGTATCGATACTACTTGTAGTAGTGTCAGTATTGTTGTTTGAGTCCCACACAAGACCATTGCTTAAGGTCATGTTGGTTGGTCTGCTTGAAGTGGTGCCAAGTGTGCTACCTATTGTAGTGGAAGGATTACTACTGCCGACAGATACAGTGACATTGCCTATAATTGAGTTCACAAGATTGCTTGTCGATTTAGGGGTACTGGTTGCGGTTGCGACCAGATCCGGGAGTCGGGTAGAAGTGGTTGCATTAATGCTAATTGTGTTGCCTGTCATATATTGAAGAAGACTATCACTTCCATCCAGGCCAGGAGTACTATTCGTAGTGTTACCAATGGCACCATTTATAGTAGTGGCAGGTACAGGAGGACTTTCTGTAATAGTGGCACCAGTGCTTCCCATATTAGTAACTGGATTTATGCTGCTGGTAGTCAAATAAGGCTTGGGAATACCAGTTGTACTGATGCTATACGAGCTGCTTATAGTAGTGGGGGGAAGGCTGCTCGTAGAAGATTTGGGGTCTTTGCTTGTAGTGGTTCCAAGGATTGAGCTCAAAGTTGAGGTAGTGGCTGCAATAGTGACATGTAAAGTACTAGGAGCACTCTTTGTGATTGTGGTGGAGGAGCCAATCATTGTGCTACTAAGGGTGTAGATGGTGGTAGCACTTGGGACATTCTTTGTAGATACAATGATTGTTCCAGATGCAGTTTTTGCAGCTGTGATTGTACTCTGAGTAGTGAGAGTTTTGTTTGGACTATCCTTTAAGATATCATTAGTAACACAACTTATGTTGACCTCCACATATTGAGCAAAGTGGCTTACGATACTCCTGCCATACGAGCACGATCCTTCAGTTCCGCAGCCTTCAGTGGTTTCGGTCAAGCTGGTAGTACCTGAAAATATATTAGTCATGTTTAATTTTTTTTTCTCTTTTGGTTTTTTCCTCCTACTTTCCAAGAGCCATCACTTTTTTTTCTTAATTTTTCCATCCACAAAGTGGGGTGGATAAACAGCAGTACCACCATAGTTTTTTTAACGTACCATAATTTGTTTTAACAATGCTTTTTGGTGGAAAAAAAATGGCTTGGTAACTTTATTTTATGGGAAAAAACAAACAACATTTTGTAGGTTTTCTTTGCTTTGCTACTTAAAAAAAAAATTAAAAAACTAAAGCAAAAAATAAATTGGCTTTAATAGCCATATTCTGAACGCTATCCCTTTTTCTTTTTTTGTTCCATAGCATAAATTTCTGGGTTTTTTTTTACGCCGTTTATTTGGAAGGCGATGTGACCAAAAAGACAGAAATTCTGCAATTTCTCTTCTTCCCACTTCAGTGTTCACAGTATGTGATAAATATTTTATTATTTTATTACTTCAGACAATTATGCACATGGTGTTACTTTTCTATTTTTTAGATTTCACTATTTATTTGTTGGGGAAAGGAGGAGATCTGAATTTTTATGTACATCTTTTTAAGATTTTTTTTAACATTTTTTTTTCCATTTTTAATCGGTGCTATTAGATGCCTTCAACCTGCGTTTGCTTGACTGTGGTCTCACAGTCTATGGAATAATTACTGATGTCTTAATAAAGCCCATATGTAGGTTTGGGGCCTTCATAGGTGGACAAACATGGCAGTGCCATTGGCACTCTGTGATCGAATCACAGGAGAGCTGATGGACAACAGAAAGAACGACCCCCAATTCCAACTTTTAAAATGCCATCTAAGAGGTTAAACTGTGTGATCGGAGCTAGCTATAACCTGGGTATGCATCCTAAATTTCTGTACCCTGCACCCCAAATCCTGGAACCCATGGTCTTTGGAAACCTTATAATGAAAACCTGTTGCATTTATGGTTGGTATGAAGCCTTCAAACTTCCAAGAAGACCTATACCTACCCAATAATCTAAGTATTTTGACCTACCATGCAGTTATATATGAGTGAAGTCATGAAGGTTCTTACCATTTTTCACCACTGAGTATTTGATACACTTGTTTTGATTTTTCAGGCAATACATGGTATCAACAGTGAGACAAGAATCTCCATTTTTTCCATAGCATGATTTGCATGTGAGGTTTCCTTGTACTTTACTTACTTCGGGAACTTGAAAAAAGATAAAATAAATCCTTCAGAAGCGCTGTTCCAGACATTATTAAGAATAAAACCCCAAAAAGACTCATTTGTCTTACCAATGACTGGTGAGGGGTTGCATCCATTTGTGTTACAACATGTCGTGTTGATGGCGATGTTTCTTGTGAGGTCACTAGTAACAATGGCTCGACCACATTCACTTGACGACCCACATCTTCTTATCTGTTCCGTAGATATTACGGCACCTGAAACTACAGAAGAAAAGTCAACTCTAGTGTCATGATAGCCAACTTGATATGGTCTTCTGCTTGGTTGTTGGAGATCCAATGTTTTCTGTAGCACTGGTGAAAACAAATCCTTTTTCTATCATTCCCCTGAAACTACAAAAGAAAGGTCAACTCTACTGCCATGTTGTCAAGCTTTGGTATGGTCTATTGCTGGATTATTAGAGCACCAACATCTTCTGTACCATTGGGAGAAACATTTCCTTTTTCCATCATGCCCCTTAAACTACAAAAGAAGGGTCAACTCTACTGTCTTGGTGTCCAACTTTGGAATGGTCTACTGCTGGGTTGTTGGAGCTCGGTATCTTCTATTCCATTGGTGTAAACTTTTACTTTTTTCATCATCTGTGGTCACCCACCAATACAGATGTCATTTCTAATGAGGATAGTCCTGGTTGGATTGAGGACATAGAAGTCCTAGCATACCAACAGAAATCTCAAATATGTTCTTGGGGTCCATTTCTATTATATATGGTATGTATTGTCTCGTTCAGCCACCTCATGGTTCCCGATGAGGTGGCTGAACTCTACCTGAACCAAATATGTAATGGTTGATATGTTTTATATAGAGATTCAAAAGATGTCTTCAAATCATTGTTCATGTTGTGTTATGTCTCGATTCAATAGGAATATTCTCCAGTAATACATATATTTTGATAACGAAGGTCATCATTTTGTGTAGAAATATTCAGTCAAGACATTTCAGGGCAAAGACAACCTTTTTCTTAGGCTAGAAATGTGGCAAAAAAACGTTGTCACTTGCCTTACCCCGCTTTAATAGATTATTTCCTACATTGTTCAGCTATGGGTGACCAAAAACATGACTATGAGAAAATGGAAGCTGTGCTTTTTCTCAGGCTTGAGGGAAATTCAGAATAGAAGAGGAACACTAAAGATGAGCAAATCAATCAACACAAAATCAAATTAATTACAAATTTCCTCCAAAATTTGGATTATCCATTTTTTTTTCCAAATTTACTTGATTATGAGGGGTTTAGCAAAAACTTTTATTTCTCTCCCTTCGGAATTCCCAGTATATCTCCCGCCATTGTCGTGCCTCTGATCAGCTTCTCTGTCTTTTAGTTTCCATTTTCTTCTTCTTTCGAGGATTCTGTCACTGCCATTTTTCACTGAGTCCCATGTTGTCATGTTAATCTGTGCATTGTGCCCATGTAATCTCATGGAGTCTCGTGAAGAATGGTGGCCCTGAAGCCAAGAAAGAAAAAGAGAAAAGAGGCAAGACAAAGGAGCCCATTGGAGGATCAACAGCGGCATAGGTATTGAGAAGGCTGAGGAAAGTATGAGGAACTTTTTTCGATTTGTACTCCAATTTTTTTTCAATTCACACTCAATTCAAGGAATGAAAATCAAATTTCCAGGATAATTTTGATAGAATCTGACAAATTAAAATTTTGTCTGATTCGCTCAGTTCTAATAAATATCTTTCAAATATATTTACCATGTAATCTACCAATGTCTACCGATTGCTCTTTAAATTGAAGTGTTAATTATTTGGCATTGTCATCAGCACTAACCGTTTGTAACCTGAGTAGTTTCGGATATGCAGACATCTTCACCTGGTAAACATATATAAGGACTGTAAAGATTTGTTAAGGTCATGGAGGATATGTTTTTATGGCAATAAAGGATGTTACCTGAAAAGAGACAGAAAACAAATAATTTTATTAAATCAGACACAAAACTGAAAAGACGAGCTGATTCTTCTCATTAAAAGATTTTTTTATTTTTTTTACTCGCAGTACCACTCCCAACCATATGGTGTGCTATAGAGGAAAGATAAGTCATAAACCATAAAGAAATACAATAATATAAGCGCCACTAAATCATACAATTATAGAAAGTGAAATATTTTCTGCCTAATTAGAAAAAGAAATAACGTTCCTTCTTTATGTGTAGTGGACAAAGATAATTAGTGAGTGACATCTTCTGAAGATCCCCTTCATTATCCAGCAAACTGCAAAGAGTAGCTCTCACTGTGGAGGACTCAATGTGACCATGCATTTAATGGTCAGCTGTGCATTTCAATAGATATCATGCAATGCTGCATGTCCGCCTGTAGTGGCCACTGCAGGGAAAATGAGAGGAATCATGAGTCTTCTCTTTTCAGTATCAGCTGATTGTTAGGATTTAGAGTTGTTGGATCGGCAATGACCAGCGGATCGCCAGGGATGCTTCGATGTAATGAGTTTGTTCAGATAAATAACAGGTTTTTCCAGTTTAATTAAAGCTGCTGTTACAATATTCACCTTCTATACAGAGCAACATTGGAGACTTTACATACTTGGGATCAAAGTGGCACTTGTGTAAGTGGTTCTGTTTGCTGATGAGTTGCTGAAGAACAATATAAGTGTGCTCAGAGAGAAGGAAGTAGATCCACAGCCCGTCATGTTCACAAACTTATGTGGGGCACCTATGAAAAAAAGTTACAGAGGTCTAGAGTTAATATATTATACAGTATATATTCATATAATTGGAATAAATATCAAAACCATACGGAGTAAAAAAGACCTGAGAGTCCTCTCCCAGTCCTCTCATGTAGAAAGCCTGTAAGTTCTACTTCCTCCAGCCACTCGTAGAGAAAGCCTGTGAGTCCTGCTTTTCCCACTCACTCATAGAGAAAGCCTGTGAGTCCTGCTTTTCCCACTCACTCATAGAGAAAGCCTGTGAGTGCTGCTTCTCCCACCCACTCATAGAGAAAGCATGTGAGTCCTGCTTCCTCCACCCACTCATAGAGAAAGTCTATGATTCCTGCTTTTCCCAGTTCTCTCACGTACAAAGCCTGTGAGTCATTTTTCCTCCACCCTCTCATAGAGAAAGCCTACGAGTCCTGCTTTTCTCACCCACTCATAGGTAAAGCCTATGAATCCTTCTTCCTCTACCCACTCATAGAGAAAGCCTACAAGTCCTGCTTTTCTCACCCACTCATAGGTAAAGCCTATGAATCCTTCTTCCTCCACCCTCTCATAGAGAAAGCCTACAAGTCCTGCTTTTCCCACCCACTCATAGAAAAAGCCTGTGAGTCCTGCCTCCTCCATCCACTCATAGAAAAAGCCTGTGAGTCCTGCTTCCTCCACCCACTCATAAGGAAAGCCTGTGGAACCTGTTTCTCCCACCCACTAATAGAGAAATCCTGTGATTCCTGCTTCTTCCACCCACTCATAGAGAAAGTGTGTTATTCCTGCCTTTCCCAGCCCCTCATAGAGAAAGCCTGTGAATCCTGCTTCCTCCACCCACTCATAGAGAAAGCATGTGAGTGCTGCTTCTCCCACCCACTCATAGAGAAAGCATGTGAGTCCTGCTTCCTCCACCCACTCACAGAGAAAGTCTATGATTCCTGCTTTTCCCAGTTCTCTCACGTACAAAGCCTGTGAGTCATTTTTCCTCCACCCTCTCATAGAGAAAGTCTATGAGTCCTGCTTTTCTCACCCACTCATAGGTAAAGCCTATGAATCCTTCTTCCTCCACCCACTCATAGAGAAAGCCTACAAGTCCTGCTTTTCTCACCCACTCATAGGTAAAGCCTATGAATCCTTCTTCCACCCTCTTATAGAGAAAGCCTACAAGTCCTGCTTTTCCCACCCACTCATAGAAAAAGCCAGTGAGTCCTGCTTCCTCCACCCACTCATAAAGAAAGCCTGTGGGTCCTGCTTCTCCCACCCACTAATAGAGAAATCCCGTGATTCCTGCTTCTCCCACCCACTCATAGAGAAAGTGTGTTATTCCTGCCTTTCCCAGCCCCTCATAGAGAAAGCCTGTGAGTCCTGCTTCTACCACCCATTCATAGAGAGAGCCTGTGAACCCTGCTTCCTCCATCCACTTATAGTGAAAGCATTTGAGTCCTGCTTATATAAACCAATCAGATAAAGCCTGTGAGTGCTGCTTCCTCCATCCACTAATAGAGAAAGCCTGTGAGTCCTGCTTCTCCCAGCCACTCATAGAAAAAACCTGTGAGGCCTGCTTCTCACCATCCATTCATAGAGAAAGCCTGTGAGTCCAGTTTCCTCTATCCACTTTTAGTGGAAGCCTGTTAGTCTTGCTCCCCCCCCCACTTATAGAGAAAGCCTGTGAATCCTGCTTCCTCCACCCACTCATAGAGAAAGCCTGTGAGTCCTGCTTCTCCCAGCCACTCAGAGAAAGCCTGTGAGTCCTGCTTCTCCCAGCCACTCATAGAGAAAGCCTGTGAGTCCTGCTTCTCCCAGCCACTCATAGAAAAAGTCTGTGAGTCCTGCTTCTCCCATCCATTCATAGAGAAAGCCTGTGAGTCCAGTTTCATCCACCCACTTATAGTGAAAGCCTGTTAATTTTGCTTCCTCCACCCACTCATAGAGAAAGCCTGTGAGTCCTGCTTCTCCCAGCCACTCATAGAGAAAGCCTGTGAGTCCTGCTTCTCCCAGCCACTCATAGAGAAAGCCTGTGACTCCTGCTTCTCCCAGCCACTCATAGAGAAAGCCTGTGACTCCTGCTTCTCCCAGCCACTTATAGAGAAAGCCTGTGAGTCCTGCTTCTCCCAGCCACTCATAGAGAAAACCTGTGAGGCCTGCTTCTCACCATCCATTCATAGAGAAAGCCTGTGAGTCCAGTTTCCTCTATCCACTTTTAGTGGAAGCCTGTTAGTCTTGCTCCCCCCCCCACTTATAGAGAAAGCCTGTGAATCCTGCTTCCTCCACCCTCTCATAGAGAAAGCCTGTGAGTCCTGCTTCTCCCAGCCACTCAGAGAAAGCCTGTGAGTCCTGCTTCTCCCAGCCACTCATAGAGAAAGCCTGTGAGTCCTGCTTCTCCCAGCCACTCATAGAAAAAGTCTGTGAGTCCTGCTTCTCCCATCCATTCATAGAGAAAGCCTGTGAGTCCAGTTTCATCCACCCACTTATAGTGAAAGCCTGTTAATTTTGCTTCCTCCACCCACTCATAGAGAAAGCCTGTGAGTCCTGCTTCTCCCAGCCACTCATAGAGAAAGCCTGTGAGTCCTGCTTCTCCCAGCCACTCATAGAGAAAGCCTGTGAGTCCTGCTTCTCCCAGCCACTCATAGAGAAAGCCTGTGACTCCTGCTTCTCCCAGCCACTCATAGAGAAAGCCTGTGACTCCTGCTTCTCCCAGCCACTTATAGAGAAAGCCTGTGAGTCCTGCTTCTCCCACCCACTCATAGAGAAAGCCTGTGAGTCCTGCTTCTCCCAGCCACTCATAGAGAAAGCCTGTGAGTCCTGCTTATCCCAGCTACTCATAGATAAAGCCTGTGAGTCCTGCTTCTCCCGGCTACTCATAGAGAAAGCCTATGAGTCCTGCTTCTCCCATTCATTCATAGAGAAAGCCTGAGTCCAGTTTCCTCCACCCACTTATAGAGAAAGTCTGTGAGTCCTGCTTCCTCCACCCACTCATACAGAAAGCCTGTGAGTCTTGCTTTCTTCATCCACTCATAGAGAAAGCATCAGAGTCCTTTCTCCACCTGTACCTCTAAAAAACCTGTGAAACTTGCTTCCCCCATTAAGACAAAGAGAAAGCCTGTGACTCCTTCCTTCCACTCTCCCTCATCAAGAAACTCTGTGATTTCTCCCTAATTCACCCACTCATCCACAAAGCCTGTGATTCTTGCTTCTTGGCCCACTCATACAGAGAGCTTCGGAATCCTATTAACTTTTATGTCTGATCTCTGCTTTGGATAAGAGAGAGAAGTCTATGGGATTGGGATGAGGGGATTTCCCTCTGCTATATCCATATTATCTTAAAGAAAGGGTTTCGTAATCAGTTCATGGATTTCTACAAGCATGCATTGAATAATCACTTGCTGTAAAATTTAATTTACTTACCACTTTCCAGCTCGATATAGCTCACGCACACTGTCTCAGCACCAGTGCATTTGATGTTGTACTCCAAGGGGCAGTCTATGGTATTGGATCTGTGGCAGGCAGGACAGATCAGATGGTTCCCTGTTGTGTTCATTGTAGGCACTACAAGACATTGGGAGAGCCATCAAACTCAACACATCGACGTAATAGCTGATTAATAAACCAATCAACGCATCTGTTACACACCTGTTCCAGGTCCGGTTTCTGATCCCTTCACCCCGCTAAACTTTCTTGAGCTACACATTGGGCTTTGCAAGTAGCCTGGTGTGCTCCCATGTGATCATCTTCCTGGGCCTATATAAGGGTCACCAAGACACACACCTGTGTTTTTGTATTAAGACTTTAGTGTTCCTGAGTCCCGGCTGCCTGAGGCTTCCAGTTCCTCAGTACTCTGCTACTGGTCTGCGGTCTCCAGGATGTCTCCTGTCTTACTGCGGTTTCCAGTAACTCTGCTACCTGTTTCTCAGGTGCAACACCTGCCTGTGTCACCAACACAGGGGGTCCATGTGCCCATCCAGACCTTGGGCTTAGAGAACCACCTTACTTAGTGAGCCCTTTTTTCTGACAATAGCTTGGAAAGTGGATTAGAAACAAGATAATTCACTAAAGGGTTATCTATTGAGGTGCCAAGGTGGCAATGACCTCTTAATCTTTAATCCCAAAATAATAAGAAAATCTGAGGGTTGTGGAGATCACCAGACTGTGGTAGCTTCTTCACCCTTGTCAATTAGGACTCTTCAAAGAGTTTGTAAATGTCTTGAAAGCCACCAATGCTACCCAGAAGCAGCTCTTACGGAAGGTTTCTTGTGCATGACTTATGGACATTCTATCCCCTTAGGGTCAGAATAAATGGTTAGGGATCAGAAAAGAGGCATATTGTGAAATGAGCATTTAAGGGGTGTGATCTGAAAAACAGCACGGCTATAGGGCAAAAAGTTTAATGGCGCCTCGGAACAGCATCTGATAAAATTATTAAGTACCTAGTAGTGGCGTTATACCTTTTGCAGTGAAGAATTCCTGGTTGGCATTTAAGGTTTTTGTCTCTTGGTTCTCGTCATAGATGTCACAAGTATTATATCCCTCACTGACCGATAGTGTATCTTAAGGATAAATCATCACTTGAACACCCTGAAAAACCTCATCCAAGGACTTGAACGTGGTATGGAGCTTCAGGCGGTTAGGACCTAGTTGTGACTAATAATTCTGAAACCCTTATTGCTTTCTCCCACCATCCATATCCCCAAGCAGCCTGTAGGGTTGGGAATTGGCCTAGTTAATCTTTCCTCTGGTATTATATGTAGGTTTTAAAAACAATACAAGACTGTAAAAGATTTCCAAAATGTACATTGGACTTACAGATGGGGACTGTGGGGGTGCATTTGCTCAGAATACAACAGCTAGTAGACACCAGTGTCTTGAAGTGCAGATCCGTCATTGAACTCTTTGTACTACACATACTGATTTGTCCACACATCCTTTTAAACATGAACCTGATGGGGTATCCACTTTCTATAAAGAAGAAGAGAGCAAAAATATAGGAGTTAGATCTATAAGGTTCAGATAGGGATTGATGTCTTGAAGCCTTGCCAAATTTTGAGAATTATGGAACATAAACTTATTGAGGGGTGTGACTAAGCTGGGTGGACACAGGGAATATTTGACTTATTATGCACCTATGAAGTTTTCTTTTTGGCATTATGTATGAACCATCTACATTTATGTATGTAACACCTATATTCATTAAGGGTATAAAATAAGCAAACACTCCAGAAAACCCATGGAGATTGATAGAAATCACATACCTGTGTATTTCTTCTTTTCTCACCGGTCGTAAACTGAACCCAAGAAACTTCTAAGTTGAAGCGGTTTATACTCTAATAGATCACATTATACAAGACTTAGAGCTAACTTCCCGCTAAACTTTTGTTGATGGTTACCTGGGCGGTCAGGGCCCTGTGCATGGTTCCTTTATTATAACATTTTTACCAAGTGAATGAGTTATTCTAAAACAGATAAACAGTGTCCAGATGCTTAGTACATCCAGATACATTGTTGCATACAGATAAATAGTGTATAGGGGATCCAGATCAGGGGCTGACATACCGCATGTTGACTGTGAGCCCTCTCTGGCAGGGTCGTCTCTCCTCCTGTACTAGTCGGTGACTTGTAATGTTCATGACTATTGTACTTGTTTTTTTGTTATGTATACCCCTTTTCACATGTAAAGCACCATGGAGTAAATTGCGCTATAATAATAAATAATATTAACAATAATAATGTGCGGCCAGTTCATCCACCACAGGGCCAAATTACTTAACACCATAACTATAATAGTATATGTGTAGAGTTTGACACAGAAAAATATTAACTCTCTTCCCAAGAGGATTCTCCTCCAATGTTGAAGCCTTTATTAATTTAGTTCTTTACTTTTCTTTTTAAAGGATTCAAACTCAAGACTTGCGGTGTGGAAGGCCGCATCTCCAACAGTGATCCATAGGTTGCAGTGTAGTTTAGGACAGAATTTTCAATGACTAAAGATCTAAATGTTATTTTTTTTAATAGGTATATTGTACTTGTACGTAAAAATACTGTACCTCTGTTTAAACCAGTAAAATATACGAAAAGAAAAATAAGATTTTATAAATAACAGCGCAAAAAGGGGTTACATAAACTGTATTTTTAATATACTTTTTTCCACCAAAGAACGGTCGCCTTGTCGTGGCTGGTGGGCTCTCATAAATTGGCCAATTTGTGGGCTAATAAGTATATTTTATATAGACAGGTGATAACTTGCCGATTGCTGGGGCTCTGACAGCTCCATTAGTGTGGCGCGGTGTCCGAACGTGCACGCCACCGCTTCATACATTGCTGCTTGGCTATGTCCTGGACAATGATTGGAGTGCAATTTTCATTTTAAATAAGATATTACAAGATATTATCAGATTGACATTTTGGTAGAGTATTATACAAAGAGTCGTACCTGTGTATTGCATGGTCCATACAGACATACATAGAGGAGCGGACGTCGGACATTTCACCTCCACAGATGTACAAGAGGTGGATGTTTGGGAAGTGCATTCGGCACAGAGCAGAGCGGATGCTGGGGAGAATAAAGAAGGTGCCATATTTATTAAACTGGTGCAATATTGATATTGGTTGGGTTCTGGTACTTCATAGCCACCACTAATGATTTATACAGAGCATGTCCCCTTTAAATAGCATTGCACACGCAGATGATAAATGCAGGATCACAGGGGATCCGATGTATCGGACACCCACCAATCACAACAATGCCCTGTAGAGATGGAGTGGTAGTGAGCATGTGCAACCGCTGCTCCATTCACTTTCTATAGGTCAGTGCCGTTTCACTCACACAGAGGACTTTTAGCCCCCTTTTCTTGGATATCGGCAGTCAGACTCCTAGGGATCATATATTTATCATTTTTTTCCCTATGGGGACAATCCCTCTAATTTATAGAACAATGTTCTCCAAAATCTGTGACTTTCCAACTTCTGCAAACTACAACTCCAAACAAGTCCTGTGATGTCTACTAAAAGTTATACTTATAAAATCAACACAGAAAAACAATAAAAAAAAATTAAAAGGAGGTTGTACTGCAGTAAACACAGGTAAATATGAATATAAGTTTTATGCCAGTCCAAAACAATCCTTATAGATGTGTCAATTTCTTACTAGTGACCCATGTGGAGAAAATACATCACATCTATATTCTTCACATAAAATTGGGTATTAGGTCTCCATCTGATGGCCAAATTTGGTTAATCACTCGAAAGGTAAGTGTGACAATTCATATTCATCTTATATAGTGACGCGCCCCCTAGGCCACGCGTGTGAGGGGATACCCGGAACCGGACCCGTTGCGGATGCTGGGGGTTGTAGTCCTCGTGTGGCGGGGACCCGGTCCCGTGGCTCAGGGTAGTCAACTCAAATGGCAGTCTATTTATGTGGTTTTGATTATATTAAAATGTCCGACTACGCCACCCGTGGATTGCGGTCAGGATGAACCGCCGCTGCAGGGTAGACCGCTGAGGCTGCTGTTGTGGGTGCAGCTGAGTGTAGTACAACTCCCCACGGGAGGAGTGTAGCCTCAGGGCAGTGTATGCGGAGGATGGGGGTGATGATGCAGGAGTAGCAGTGACGACACAGAGTCAGTGATGCAGTCCAGGGTCTTTACTCACAGTTCTTATTATCCAGACCACTTCTGCAGGTAACGGCTGCCCACGTCGTACTGTGCTCACCAGGTGAGGGGCTCGACCGACTCCCAGGTATCTCCGGAGTGTTTCACAGGGCCCCCTTTGTGTGTCCTTTCTCTGGCCTGTCATACCCCGCCAGTGACCTCGGTTCTGTCCGGCTGCCTTGGGCCTTCTCTGGTAAACCTTTGCGCCAGTTTCCCTGACCCTATGTGGTGCCTTCCTAGTGAGTGTAGCGAGGGGCTGCTCCACATGAAATATCACAGCCTCCGGTTTCTAGCTGAGGGTAGTTCCCCGCCTCCACTAGTTAGGGATCCGGTACCCTCACTTGGCCTGACCCCTCCACGCAGGTAGATTCGGGCGTGTGGTGGCGACTCGCCGGTCCACACCCCTGGGGTCCCTTCGTTCCTTGTTCCTGGAGCCTTCTCCGCTCCTCTTCCTTTCTCTTCCTCTCCAGGCTTGGGCCTCAGTTGCTAGGCCCGTCTCTGGAGCAGAGCTCATGCAGAGCCTCTGCTCCCTGTCACTTCTCCTCAGACTGAGCCCTGAACCCAAGATGGCTCCTCCCTTTTATACTTCCTAACTGTGCACCCAAGAACTGCTTCCTCCCTGCTCCTGCACTACAGGGTCCCCCCTTCCTCGGTGTTCCCTCCCCCCACTCCAGCCAGGGACAGGGACTGTCGTGCCCATCTTAGGGGCATATCGGTCGCCCTTGTAATGCATGCAGGTATCAGAGTCCTGATCCACACTCCATCCTTACCCGGAAGTGGGATATCACACCTCTGGTTGAGGTGCAATACCTCTGTAGCAACCGAGCCCTCGGGGTGCTACATTCCCCCCTGGTAAATCACAGCACGTCCGCGGGCTGGAACAGAGTAAAAGACATTTGATTTACAAGACATGCAAAAACTTTTTTTTTTTTTTAAAACAGCCGACATTATACAATTCCCTTTATGGGAAACACTTTCTCTTTTTCAACATTTTCAGCCACTTTTCTTTACTCAATATTTTAGTGGATTTTTAATATCACCAGAACTCTTTTGGTAGACATCATATAAAACATTTTTACTATCATGTTACTCTTCTAGCAGCATATATAACAATTCTATATATAAAACTTTTTCAAGTAATACATTTTTAGGTAAATTCTCTTCTTCACGGGCCGCGGTGCAACTTGCGACCAGGTGTCCATTTTTTTTTTTTATAAGGTGCCAACTTGCAAAACTTTTAACAGGAGGGACCCGTTCGTAAACCCTCAACGAAGCCCCTGGGGTGGCTGCAGGGCGTAGCTGATCCAGCTGCTGGACCTCGTCTTCGGCCACCTCTGACGGGTTTTTGTTCTGAGGTCAGTTGTTGTAGTTCCTTATAAAACCAGTAGGGGGCACTTTAAGAAGTGCAATTATTTACAGGGTTGACTGCTCCCAGTCCTCAGCCGGCTTTATCTGACCCGTTTCCGGGTAACTTTAGGTAGAACAACGGGTAACAGTCAGACAACAGTCAGGTAACAGTAGCCAACTTTTTCTCTTTACCCTGACGGGTAACTATGTACATTGTACGCTGCCGCTCATCAGTAGCGGTGTCCTCCTTGCGCACCTTCTTCCTCCTCATAGTTTTCTTCAGACCCGTCCGGGTCCTCTGAATAGCAGTGTTCAAGGTAGTGCTCTTCCTCTACCTGCTGGACATTGAGGGCATACCACCCTTTCAGGCCCCGATGTCGAGTGTATATTACCCGATCTCCCGGGAACAGCTCCCGCTTCGGGTGACCCGCTGGCAGATGACCATCCACGTCCCTCCTGTCAACATAGAGGTCTGTGGCTGTGGTAGAGTCCCGGATGAACCCCCACCCTTTCTCTTGGTGGAACTTTACCACGGTCCCAGCAGTTTTAGGACCGCATGGAGCTTGGGGGTTTCGGCAGGTTCGTGTCTTCTCCTCCGTGCTCCGGGCCTGCAGCTGCTCCCTCTTCTGGCGCCGCGCCCGCTCTTCTTTTTTAAGCTACCTAATTTCCTGCTCACAGAACTCCTGCCTGCGGGCTGTAGCCGCCTGCGTCTCCTGCACAAACCCCATCAGATCCTCCCCGGTCTGGTTCCATTCGATCTGGGCCTCTTCCTCCGGGAGCTGGGGGATGGTGACTGGCTGTGGCACGGGCAGGAGCGGAGCAAGTGGGGCCTCGGCCTCTGCGGACAGGTTCTTCTGCTGACTGGGGTGAACCCATCCCTCTGGCACAGGGACCGGCTCTCCATCGGGTCCGGCGAGCTGGCTGTACAGGTCGGTCCCAAGGGGTGGTGGCTTCGGGACCTGGGGCGCACGCGGTTCGGAGGCGCCTGGGGAGGCCAGGCCTTGCGACCGGGCCTGGAGCGGGCCGCTTCCGACCACACCCGGGGTCAGGGGGCACGGTCTGGGGCGTGATCCGGCGACGGGGCTCACAGCTTGGGGCCTGCATGCCGGCGGCGGGAGCGGGGGTGGCGCAGCGACGCCCGGGACGTCTGGCTCCGCGACAAGGTCCAGAGGCAGGTTGGTAGCATTAGGGCTGGTGTCAGGGGTGTCCCCCTCACCTGCTTCCAGGGCTGCGCTGCTCTCTGCTTCCGGCCTCCGCTCCTCGTCCTCAGGGGCTGGCTCGCTGGCCGGTGTTGGCGGCGTCCTGTGCTGCTGGGCCGTGACCCGCCGGGCCATCTCCTCTCTCCACTCCATTACAGCTTCTCGCTGCGCCTGGACCATCCTCCGGTCCAAATCCTCCAACGCAGTTCGAAGGAACTCCGGGTCTTTTCCGGGGAGCTGCGCCATCAGCTCCCTGAGGCTGTACGGGGCCACGATGGCCAGCAGCAAGCCACCCGTTAGGGTGCTGAAGTCGGTGCTGCTCGCCATCTTCGGGTGTGGTCTGCCGAGACTGATATAAACCACGCCCTGCCCCCCGGTTTTTCTCTCTTTCCGCCCCTGTTGGGGGAGGTCCTGGGGCAATCTTCTGACAATTACTCTTAGGGGCAGCCCCCCCACGTTGATGGACATCTCTACAGCCGCACTCATGGCTGTTGGGGGTGGGCTCCATCTTTGGCGCCATTTTGGGACCTCACCCACGATGGGAGGTGGCTTCCTGTTGTCTTTTGGTGCGCACATTATGGCATCCGTTCTGCTGGGGCGGGCGCCATATTTAATACAGTGAAACAGTCTCTTTTCAGGCACACAGTACCCGTTGGTGGCGGGCACAAAATCCTGCCGACTACGCCAAAAGTTGATGCGCCCCCTGGGCCGCGCGTGTGAGGGGATACCCGGAACCGGACCCGTTGCGGATGCTTGGGGTTGTAGTCCTCGTGTGGCGGGGACCCGGTCCCATGGCTCAGGGTGGTCAACTCAAATGGCAGTCTATTTATGTGGTTTTGATGATATTAAAATGTCCGACTACGCCACCCGTGGATTGCGGTCAGGATGAACCGCCGCTGCAGGGCAGACCGCTGAGGCTGGTGTTGTGGGTGCAGCTGAGTGTAGTACAACTCCCCACGGGAGGAGTGTAGCCTCAGGGCAGTGTATGCGGAGGATGGGGGTGATGGTGCAGGAATAGCAGTGACGACACAGAGTCAGTGATGCAGTCCAGGGTCTTTACTCACAGTTCTTATTATCCAGACCACTTCTGCAGGTAACGGCTGCCCATGTCGTACTGTGCTCACCAGGTGAGGGGCTCGGCCGACTCCCAGGCATCTCCGGAGTGTTACACAGGGCCCCCTTTGTGTGTCCTTTCTCTGGCCTGTCATACCCCGCCAGTGACCTCGCTTCTGTCCGGCTGCCTTGGGCCTTCTCTTGGTAAACTTGGTGCCAGTTTTCCTGACCCTATGTGGTGCCTTCCTAGCGAGTGTAGCGAGGGGCTGCGCCACATGAAATGTCACAGCCTCCGGTTTCTAGCTGAGGGTAGTTCCCCGCCTCCACTAGTTAGGGATCCGGTACCCTCTCTTGGCCTGACCCCTCCACGCAGGTAGATTCGGGCATGTGGTGGCGACTCGCCGGTCCACACCCCTGGGGTCCATTCGTTCCTTGTTCCTGGAGCCTTCTCCGCTCCTCTTCCTTTCTCTTCCTCTCCAGGCTTGGGCCTCAGTTGCTAGGCCCGCCTCTGGAGCAGAGCTCATGCAGAGCCTCTGCTCCCTGTCACTTCTCCTCAGACTGAGCCCTGAACCCAAGATGGCTCCTCCCTTTTATACTTCCTAACTGTGCACCCAAGAACTGATTCCTCCCTGCTCCTGCACTACAGGGTCCCCCCTTCCTTGGTGTTCCCTCCCCCCACTCCAGCCAGGGACAGGGACTGTCGTGCCCATCTTAGGGGCATATCGGTCGCCCTTGTAATGCATGCAGGTATCAGGGTCCTGATCAACACTCCATCCTTACCTGGAAGTGGGATATCACACCTCTGGTTGAAGTGCAATACCTCTGTAGCAACTGAGCCCTCGGGGTGCTACATTAGCAATAAAGTGCATGTGCTAATGGAAAAACCCATTCAGTAAGGTCAAATGGAGGCCATTTAGAGGATTACAAAGGTACAGTATATATACAATCTCAGTGATCAAATGCTCCAGAGCTTCAGACAGAGCTTAGACTTTACACAATAAAGAGCAAATGCATAAGTAATTGCAGTGAAGGAGCACATGAACATCACAAAAGAGGAGTTTACCCAAGAATACATATTTCAAAGGATAAAAATAGACATTTTCGTATTTAGCACCTAAAAGCCCTTTAACGCACGTTTCGCAGAATGCTTCATCAGAAGTTCTTCATTGAGACCCATTCCAACTTCTGCAATCTACAACTCCAAGCAGGTCCTTACTAAATGGGGATTTTCCTTTAGCACATGCACTTTATTACTATATAAGATGTATATGAATTGTCACACTTACCTTTTGAGTGATTAACCAAATTTGGCCATCAGATGGAGACCTAATACCCATTTTTGTGTGAAGTATATACAGTACAGACCAAAAGTTTGGACACACCTTCTCATTTAAAGATTTTTCTGTATTTTCATGACTTTGAAAATTGTACATTCACACTGAAGGCATCAAAACTATGAATTAACACATGTGGAATTATATACTTAACAAAAAAGTGTGAAACAACTGAAAATGTGTCTTATATTCTAGGTTCTTCAAAGTAGCCACCTTTTGCTTTGATGACTGCTTTGCACACTCTTGGCATTCTCTTGATGAGCTTCAAGAGGTAGTCACCGGAAATGGTCTGCCAACAATCTTGAAGGAGTTCCCAGAGATGCTTAGCACTTGTTGGCCCTTTAGCCTTCACTCTGCGGTCCAGCTCACCCCAAACCATCTCGATTGGGTTCAGGTCTGGTGACTGTGGAGGCCAGGTCATCTGGCGTAGCACCCCATCACTCTCTTTCTTGGTCAAATAGCCCTTACACAGCCTGGAGGTGTGTTTGAGGTCATTGTCCTGTTGAAAAATAAATGATGGTCCAACTAAACGCAAACTGGATGGAATAGCATGCCGCTTCAAGATGCTGTGGTAGCCATGCTGGTTCAGTATGCCTTCAATTTTGAATAAATCCCTAACAGTGTCACCAGCAAAGCACCATCACACCTCTTCCTCCATGCTTCACGGTGGGAACCAGGCATGTAGAGTCCATCCGTTCACCTTTTCTGCGTCGCACAAAGACACGGTGGTTGGAACCAAAGATCTCAAATTTGGACTCATCAGACCAATGCACAGATTTCCACTGGTCTAATGTCCATTCCTTGTGTTCTTTAGCCCAAACAAGTCTCTTCTGCTTGTTGCCTGTCCTTAGCAGTGGTTTCCTAGCAGCTATTTTACCATGAAGGCCTGCTGCACAAAGTCTCCTCTTAACAGTTGTTGTAGAGATGTGTCTGCTGCTAGAACTCTGTGTGGCATTGACCTGGTCTCTAATCTGAGCTGCTGTTAACCTGTGATTTCTGAGGCTGGTGACTCGGATAAACTTATCCTGAGAAGCAGAGGTGACTCTTGGTCTTCCTTTCCTGGGGCGGTCCTCATGTGAGCCAGTTTCTTTGTAGCCCTTGATGGTTTTTGCAACTGCACTTGGGGACACTTTCAAAGTTTGCCCAATTTTTCGGACTGACTGACCTTTATTTCTTAAAGTAATGATGGCCACTCGTTTTTCTTTAGTTAGCTGCTTTTTTCTTGCCATAATACAAATTCTAACAGTCTATTCAGTAGGACTATCAGCTGTGTATCCACCTGACTTCTGCACAACACAACTGATGGTCCCAACCCCATTTATAAGGCAAGAAATCCCACTTATTAAATCTGACAGGGCACACCTGTGAAGTGAAAACCATTTCCGGTGGCTACCTCTTGAAGCTGATCAAGAGAATGCCAAAAGTGTGCAAAGCAGTCATCAAAGCAAAAGGTGGCTACTTTGAAGAACCTAGAATATAAGACATATTTTCAGTTGTTTCACACTTTTTTGTTAAGTATATAATTCCACATGTGTTAATTCATAGTTTTGATGCCTTCAGTGTGAATGTACAATTTTCAAAGTCATGAAAATACAGAAAAATCTTTAAATGAGAAGGTGTGTCCAAACTTTTGGTCTGTACTGTAGATGTGCTATATTTTCTCCACATGGGTCACTAATAAGGAATAGACACATCTATAAGGATTGTTTTGAACTGGCATAAAACGTATATTCATATTTCCTGTGTTTACTGCAGTACAACCTCTCTTTAATTGTTTTTATTGATTTTCTGTGTTGTATTCTCAATAAAGATATAAACTATTAACTAATGGTAGTGCATGTGTTGGCTTTCTTGATTAATTGCTTCCTCATATTTAGGATTTTTTAGGGTATCTAAAAGTTATATTTCCATAACAGTCAGAGAGTCGAAGGTTCCTGATCACTGATCTCGAAAAATCCTGTGAACAGAATAAATCATTTTGTAACAACGAAGTAATGCTGGTAAAAAGGATCACTCCGGAATCCAGGCTATTTTGCTCACAAATAATTATCTAGACTGGATGATGATATTGTACCCAACCCTCAGTTGTGAAAAATATTAGGTCCTTACAAGTTTTCAGCTTCTAATGTAATGAAGAAAATGTTTCCATTAACTTACAGCAAAGAACTTTGAAGCAAAAAAAATCAAAATATTTTAAAGTTGCAGAACTTTTTACTTTTACATTTATTGACTTCTGGAAGTAAATTTGGAAAATATCAGTTCTAGTTCTTACCTGAGCCCAGCCATCCGCACACGAAGCACAGGAATGTGACGGTGACGACCATGGTACGATACCTGTGTGCACCTGGGAGTATTTGCATCAAGGACATATCCCTGATATATAGGCAGAGCTCTCCATAGAGACCAGAGGAGGGGCCGGGAGTCAGGTATATAAGAGGACAGTGCTGTGTATATAGGTATAGACAGTATGCCACAATCATGACATTAATACCACTGACAGATGAAGAGAATAATGACTCATGACAATGGCTCCAGCTGGGAGGGCTGAGACTTTTGAGGCATCAAGTGAACAGTCAGTTCCTGAGGTTGATGTGTTAGGAGAAAAAAGAATGGGCAAATGTACGGACCTGAGCGACTGTGACCAAGGGCAATTAGTGATATTGTTAAAAGGCTCGGATGCCGCACACAGCACGCAGAGAGTATGGCAGAGGTTTAATTCAAGATTTGGTTTCTCCACGCAGGGAGCGTAAATTTAAGTAACACAACAATAAAACAGTAAAATCGGACAATATACGATTGTGGTTTAACTATAACACGGAAAGGGATGAACATTACGGCGCAGTCCCAAAAGTTCAGGCTGAATAAGAGAAGGTAGATTACTGGAGGCTTGCACTTATCTGTCCTTTAGCGATAACTACGTCCGTCTTAAGAGACTCACTCCGGAGGGTGTCCATCTTCTGGTGGCAGTGGGCGGTCTCGGGTCTCACCCACTGGGCCCCCAGTCCTTTGACCACATGACAGCGGTCACGACTCCTTTAAGAGCCGTAGCAAGCTCCTCCGGCGTACAAAAAACTGCGTTAGGATCACTAATCCCGGGTGCGTCCTCACCCGTAGGTCACCGTCAGATGTCTGGAAAACTGTGGTGATGCAGGTAACTGAACGATCACTTTCTGTAGGCCCGGTACAGACCGCACCCCCCTTGGTTTGCGGCAAGCTGTGTCACCCGTTTGTCCATCACTGCAGACAGGTCAGCACGTCTCTATTTCACTGAGGACAGGGCAGCACATCTCTCTCTCGTTGTCGGCAGGTTAGACCATTTCTCCCCAACTGCCGGTCTGCTCTCCACAACCAACTGTCTCTTTCGCGCGAGCACAGACACCTGACTTTCTCTCTTCCGTCCCTCTCCTCTGTCCCCCAGCACTGTCCAGGAAGTCCCCCGTGCACTCTTAATCCCGTCCCCTGGCAACACTGGGCAGGACCCTGGCAGTTCCGGCGCTGGAGCTCCGCACCTGTCCTTAGGCAAGTCTTCCTTCTTACACTCCCGCTCCCTTTGAGCTCGCCATTCCACGGGCGAGAGTTTTTTCACCAGGTGCTCACACTCCTTGACCTCTTGGATGATACGTTGCCAGATGAACTGATCCTGATTGTAGCGGATAGGCGGCACACCAGCCGTGGATTGTTCGGACCGGCGTAACGCAGATGGAGCGCAGGGTACTTGAGAGTCACTGGGGTTCCCAACTTCGCCCGGCCCAGCCTAACGGAGAGGTGGGCCCTCCTCTCTTGTGTGGGAAGCTGTGGGCGATGTGAGACTGGGGATCGCAGCCACTATAGTCTCTTTCTCCTCATCATCGTAGATGGGCGCACTGGGTGTGGGATCTCTCGTCCTTATGCTGAGTTCTTCCTTCTTTTCCTCATCGCTAGACAAACAGGGCCGTAACATGCTTTGATGAACGATTCTAGTTGGAGCCGTTTCTTCCCCCTCAGGCCGAACCTCATACACCGGTCCTTCAGGACTAACTCTCCATTTCACTCGATACGGCTTTGATTCCCACTGTCTACTCAGCTTGCCCCGGGGTCTCTTGTCCCGTACCAACACCCGTTCTCCCGACTTAAGGGCTGTCCCCCGAATAGGTGGCGTTTCATGGTGCCTATGTTCCTTAAACTTCTGCTGCACCAACCTTCCGAAGAGTCTGCAACCGGTGCCGATGCTCCCGGACCGAGGTAGATGGGCCCGTCCGGGGCCAGTCCTCCACGGGATCTAGTTCGAGCTCGGTGATCTCCCTACCTCTTTGTCCGAACAGCAGGGTGTAGGGGGTGAACCCTGTGGCACTATGTACCCGGTTATTATAGACCCACACCAGCTTGGCCACAAACTCCGGCCAGCGTACCTTCTGATCTTCTTCAAAGGTTCGAAGCATCTGGATCAAAGTTCTGTTGAAGCGTTCACAAGACCCATTCCCTTGCGGATGGTAAGGGGTGGTCCTAGACTTCTCGATCTTGTATAGCTGGTGCAGCTCCTCCATCACCCGTCCTTGGAAACAAGCTCCTTGATCGGAGTGAATTCTCTTCGGACAGCCATAGACCCTGATGAAGTCCCAACAGATAGCCTGGGCAGCAGATTCAGCTGTCTGATCCCTGGTCGGAGTTACCACCACGAATTTCGTGAAGTGGTCGGTCATGACCAGGCAATGTCCATACCCGAGATGCGCCGGCCCGATGGTCAGGTAGTCGATCATCAACACCTCTAAGGGTGCAGCCGTCACAATGGTCTGGATGGGGGCCCGCTGCTCTCGGGTTATCACCAACTCACAACTCCGGCACTTCTGGCAGACGTTCTCCACTGCAACTCTTAGCTGGGGGTGGTACACCAGTCTCTGCAGCCACTGGAAGGTCTTTTCGGGTCCAAAGTGTGCTCCCCGCTCGTGTGCTTCCTTGGCCAGTGTCCTGATCACACTCTCTGGAACCACTACTTGCCAAGTGGGGTCGAACTCCCGTACCAACTGCACCCGTCTGTACCACAAGCCGTCCTGCAGGCTCAGTCTCTCCCACTGCCACAGCATCTTCAGCCCCTCTGGCGTCAGGGTCCCCCTTTCTTCGCGGTTAGGGACTTGTTTCAAAGCCACCCACTGTCGCAACCGCGCAATCTCTCCATCCATTTGCTGTATCCGTACCCACTCGTCCCTGGGCCGCCCCAACACATGTCCTTCTTTCACTTCCCCGATCTGTCTCTGCATAGCAAACAACGGGCTGCCAACCCTCCGGAAGCTGGGCACCTCTTCAGCCTCCAGTTCTTCATCTCAGTCACGGTCGGGGTACTCATGGGTCACCCTGGAGAGGGCATCAGCATGCATGTTTTCAGTCCTAGGCCGGTAGGTGATCTTATACCGGTACCGAGCCATGCGAGCCACCCATCGTTGTTCCAGGGCTCCCAACTTCGCGTTCTCCAGATGAGCCAATGGGTTGTTGTCTGTCTTCACCAACACTTCAGACCCCGACAAGTACTCTGCAAACTTTTCTGTCATTGCCCACACTAGGGCCAACAATTCCAGCTTAAAGGAGATGTAATTGTCTGGGTTCTTCTCCGAGTCTCGGAGGGAGCGACTCGCATATGCTATCTCCCGGTCTCTCCCCTCCTGCTCCTGCGACAGCACGGCCCCTAGACCAAGGAGACTTCCATCGGTGTGAAGAAAAAAGGGCTGAGAAAAGTCAGCATAGGCCAGTATGGGAGCTTCCGTCAGGGCCATCTTCAAGGCCATGAAGGCCTCCTCCTGTTCTCTTCCCCATTTCACTGTTCGATTTTTTGAACCCGCAGGTATCCCTTGAAGGAGCTCCAGTAGCGGATTAGCGATGCATGTGAAATTTTTCACGAATCTGCGGTAATTCCCTGCGAGTCCTAGGAAGGCCTGAACGTCCTTTACAGTCTTCGGGGAGGGCCACTCTTGCACGGCGGCCACTTTCTCCCGAGTGGGCCTGACTCCTTCACTGGACACCATGTGTCCGAGATACTCAAACTGCTTGCAGAATATATGACATTTTTGTGGCTTCACCTTCAGGCCGTGATTTCGAAGGCAACTCAAGACTTACTCCAGTCGTCGTAGATGTTCCTGGAAGGTAGACACATAGACGATGATGTCATCGAGGTAGATCAGTGAGGCCTCAAAGTTCAGATCGCCTAAACATCTCTCCATCAAGCGTTGAAAGGTCCCTGGAGCGTTGGTTAGGCCAAAAGGCATCCGATTAAACTTGAAAAGTCCCATGGGCAACACGAATGCTGTCTTGGCGCGGTCGTGTTCAGCCACTCGAACTTTCCAGTATCCGCTGGCCAGATCCAGGGAGGAGAAGTATTTCGCCTTGCCTATGGTGGATAGAGACTCCTCGATCCTGGGTAAAGGGTACGAGTCTCTTACGGTGCAAGCATTTAGCCGCCTGTAGTCCACACAGAATCGTAGGGTTCAATCCTTCTTCCTGACCAGGACGATTGGAGCCACCCACGGGCTCTGGCTTTCCCGAATCACCCCGTTCTGTATCATATGGGCCAGCATTTCCTTCACCTCCTGGTACATTTGCGGGGGTATCTGTCTATACCGTTCCCGTACCGGAGCAGCATTTCCTGTAGGGATCTCATGGGTGATGGCCTCGGTACATCCAAAGTCGTCCTCATGTCGGGCAAAGACGTCCTGGTACCGTCCCAGCATCTCTTCGACCTGGTACACCTGTTCCGTCGTGAGTCCTGTCAAATCAGCACGCATCTGTTCTAGGATCCTTCGACCGTCCTTAGTCTGAGGTCGAGGAGACTCCGATCGTACAGTGATCGCCAGGGTCCAGGGATCCCCCCTTACGGCTACCAATTGTATCGCATCTGGCGGTTCCAGCTGTTCTGGCATCCCCAGGATCTGGGCCATTTCGGTCTTGGCGGGAAGAATGAGCTCACTCGGATTCAGGTTCACGCATCGTACCACCACGTTTCCCTCATGGACGGTAGCCAAGGTCCACGCTACCAATAGACCCGGAGGCACCTTGTCCACGGTGGTTGACTCGATCTGAATCTCTACCCCTTCTAGTGGGGTACAGGCTCGGATGGGCAAAGTGAGGACTGTCTTTCCTGGTGGTAAGATAAGGGTGTTGGTGGCGGGTATTATCACCTTTCCCAGAACTTTTCCCCCACTCGAGGTCTCTTGCGCCTGGGTAACCCTGATCAGCTGCTGGAGGGCCTTCCTTTGAGGGGCTCTAGAATTCCACCGCCTTAGCGTGAGCTCTTTTGGTTCTCTAATCAGGATCTGCCCGATTTCCTTCAGCACGTTCATACCGAGGGTCACTGGTGGTCCTGGGCCGGCATCTCCGCCTGTCAGGACGACTCCTTTTCTTCCCACATCTTGTCCGCACACCCGGATGCATAACCACACTACTCCTGTGACTGGAATGGGCAGTTGGTTAGCGGCTGTGAGCTTTATCAAGGGACCCCCTTCATTTCGTGCCATCTCTGGGTACCGCTGAAATAAGTTTCTCCCATGGTGTTCACTTGAGATGCCGTGTCGATCAAGCAGTGAACCGCCCATCCCCCAAGCTTAGCCCACACTGTCGGGCTCATGGATATTAAGTCTTCGGGACTCACTGCCTACCTCTGCTCCGGGTTGCGTCCCTCACACCCTGAGCCCGTCAATTTAACGGCTGCTGGGACAGAGGCCTTCCTCGACTGGCACAGCTCCTGGCGTAATGCCCCATGCCCCCACAATTCTAACACGTTGGTCCCATGTCTGCAGGGGGTCGTCGGGCCACCCGATTGGGCTCTGTTCCAACCCAGGGTCTGGGCTCGTCCTTTACTTCGCCCGGGGGTCTCGGGTCAGCTGTTCCGGCTCTCACTGATTGAGCCACTCGAATATTATACCACTCTTCTCGCATTTCTTGGATCTCCCGCCACATCTCTTGGGCCTATTCTGGTTCATCCATGGGTGACGGGCGCACTGCATTCCCCGGGACCATCCCTGCCAGGGTCACTACCCCCATCTCCTGTTCCCTCACGCGGGCCTCTGCCCCTGCCTCCAGAAATGTCATACGCGGGTTGGTGCGCAAGAGCTCTCGCAAGGCCTGTCTCAGCTGCGCATCTCTGAGGCCGGCTACGAACTGGTCCCTAAGTACTAGGTCCGGGGGCCCCACTCCCACGTCTTCTAGGTTCATTTTCCTAGTGATGTAAGTGCACACACTCTGTAGGGCGTTGACATATTTGGTCACAGTCTCCCCCTCCCTTTGTACCTGTTGGAACAGTCGCATCCTTAACTCTGCCACATTAGTAGGGTCCCCATGCATTTCTTCTAGGATCCGTACCACCTTTTCCACCGTATTTCAGTCAGTGGGGGAACGAAACATTACTGACTGACGAGCTTCTCCTTCTAAAGCCAGCAAAGCTATCTCTGCTTGCATATCGGGGGTCATTGGGTGCATCCGTAACATGCTCTTAACCCGTTCTACCCAATCCCACAGCATCATGTTGTCTCCGGTAAATTTTGAGAGATTATTCAAGATGGCGCCCAGGGGTAGGCTAGCTGTAGGGGCTCTCGCGCTAGCCTGGTCTGCCATGCCTGCAACTGCGTCTGGGGATGACATCCTGCCGACTACGCCAAATGTTAAAAGGTTCGGATGCCGCACACAGCACGCAGAGAGTATGGCAGAGGTTTAATTCAAGATTTGGTTTCTCCATGGAGGGAGTGTAAATTTAAGTAACAACAATAAAACAGTAAAATCGGACAATAAACAATTGTGGTTTAACTAGAACACGGAAAGGATGAACAATACGGCACAGTCCCAAAAGTTCAGGCTGAATAAGAGAAGGTAGATTACTGGAGGCTTGCACTTATCTGTCCTTTAGCGATAACTACATCCGTCTTCAGACACTCACTCCGGAGGGTGTCCGTCTTCTGACGGCAGTGGGCGGTCTCGGGTCTTACCCACTGGGACCCAGTCCTTTGACCACACGACAGCGGTCACGACTCCTTTAAGAGCCGTAGTAAGCTCCTCCGGCGTACAACAAACTGTGTTAGGATCACTAATCCCGGGTGCGTCCTCACCCGTAGGTCACCGTCAGATGTCTGGAAAACTGTGGTGATGCAGGTAACTGAACGATCACTTTCTGTAGGCCCGGTACAGACCGCACGCCCCTTGTTTTGCGGCAAGCTGTGTCACCTGTTTGTCCATCACCGCAGACAGGTCAGCACGTCTCTATTTCACCGAGGACAGGGCAGCACGTCTCTCTCGTTGTCGGCAGGTTAGACCGTTTCTCCCCAACTGCCGGTCTGCTCTCCACAACTGTGGCGCCCCTAGGGATCGGTTGCTACAGGGGTATTGCACCTCAACCAGAGGTGTGATATTCCACTCCCAGGTAAGGATGGAGTGTGGACCAGGGCTCAGTTAGCTGCATACACACACTCACCCCATTTCCGGGGGACAGCTTGACGGTGCTCCCATTTTATGTGGGCACAACTGACCATGTCCCTGGCTGGAGTGGGGAGGGGGGAGAGAACTCAGTGATGTAGGAGCATAAGGGGACTGTTTCTGGAGCATAGGAAGGAGCTCATTGGGTGCAGGTCACCTGAGCTCAGACACAGAGAAGCAGATAAAAGGTGGGGGCCATCTTTAGAGTTCAGTTCAGTGAAGCAGAGCAGAGTAAAGGAGTGGAGAGCTGACAGGGAGCCGAGGCTCAGCCTGAGCTCAGTTCCACGAGGCAGGCCTAGAGAGAAGGCCGGGGCCAGAGAGGAGAAGAGAAGAAGGCGAAGGAAGGAAGGAGGAGAGACAGAGGAGTAGAAAGGCTCCAGAAACAAGAAGGCAGAAGGGACCCTAAGAGAGCAGAATGGACAGCAACCGTTGCAAGCCCGTGTTATATCGGGTGAAGGGTCAGGCTGTGGAAGGGTACCAGATTCCCAAGTTGGTGAAGGTAAATTATCCCTCAGCCAAGAACCGGAGGTCGTGATCATTTATTGGTGTGACCCCCCGCCAAACCTGCTAGGAAGGCACCATATAGGATAGCGGGAAGCGGAGGCCAACGCTTTCCCAAAACGGTCCGCGGTAGCTGGACAGAAGTTTGGTCACTGGTGGGGCACGAGAGGCCAGAGAAAGGACAGAAGGGGGTCCTGTGCCATACTCCTGAATTGCCTGGGGGTTGACCGAGCTCCTCACCTGGTGGACGCAGCACGGCTTGGGCAGTCATTGCTGACAGAAGTGACATGGATAACAACTGTGAGTAAAAACCCTGGACTGCACCATTGGACTCAGTGTGATCTTTGCTGCGCCTGCACCATCACCCAAGGCATCCATCTACACTGCCCTGAGGCTACACTCTTCCCGTGGGGAGTTATCCTATCCCTGTGCTGCACACCAACACCGGCCTCAGCGGTCTGCCTCGCAGCGACGGTTATCCCTGACCGCAATCCATGGGTGGCATAGTCAGACATTCAAAACACTGATAAATAGACTGCCGCCATTTGGTCTGACCACCCTGAGCCACGGGATCGGGTTGCCACTACTACCCCCATCAGCACCGTACACCAGAAGGCCTGGTTCCGGGTACCCCACGGCCCAGGGGGCGAGTCACAACCAACTGTCTCTTTCGTGCGAGCCCAGACACCTGACTTCCTCTCTTCAGTCCCTCTCCTCTGTTCCCCAGCACTGTCCAGGAAGTCCCCCGTGCACTCTTAATCCCGTCCCCTGGCAACACTGGGCAGGACCCTGACAGTTCCGGCGCAGGAGCTCCGCACCTGTCTCTAGGCAAGTCTTCCTTCTTACACTATCTAGAAGATGGGTCAGAGCATCTCCAAAACAAAAGGTCTTATGAGATGTTCCCATTATATGACAGGTCTTGTGGGGTGTTTCCGGTATACAGCAGGTCTTGTGGGATGTTCCCGGTATACGGCAGGTCTTGTGGGCTCTTTCCGATATACAACAGTTCTTGTGGGATGTTCCCGGTATATGGCAGGTCTTGTGGGGTGTTCCCGGTATACAGCATGTCTTGTTGAGTGTCCCTGGTACACAACTTGTCTTGTGGTGTGTTCCCGGTATACAGCAGAACTTGTGGAGTGTTCTTGGTATATGGCAAGATCTTGAGGGGTGTTCTTGGCTTTTGGCAGGTCTTCTGGGGTGTTCCCGGTATGCGGCTGGTCTTGTGGGATGTTCCCAGTATACAACTTGTCTTGTGGGGTGTTTCCGGTATACAACTTGTCTTGTGGGGTGTTTCCGGTATATGGCATACCTTTTGGTGTGTTCCCACTATACGGCACAACTTGTGGAGTGTTCTCGGTAAATCACTGGCCTTGTGAGGTGTTCCTGGTATACGGCAGGTGTTTTGGGGTGTTCCAGGTATACGGTAGGTTTTGAAGGGTGTTCTCGGTGTATGACAGATCTTGAGGGGTTTTCCAGGTATACAGCAGGTCTTGTGGGGTGTTCCCAGTCTATGGCAAGTCTTGAGGGGCATTCCCGGTATACGACAGGTCTTATGGTGTGACCCCAATGTGGCGCCCCTGAGGGTTCAACCGTCACAAGGATGCTACACCTCTTTAATGGGGTGTAGTGTTCCTCCTTTGAGGTAAGAACAATGCGATGGTCAGGACCCTACCTCCACATCCAACACCACACTTCTCCCACCAGAGGGGGATAGAAGGCACTAGGTGCTGCCCCTACTGGAAGTTGGGAGATTCGGGAACCAAGAGATAGGGGAACCAACTAGTGGGTGAGGGTGGAGGACTCACATTTTAGTGACACTTAATATTTCATATTTAATTCACAGCCATCTTGGTTCTGGGTTCTTTGATCGTGATCTTCCTCCCTGAGAGTGGATCCTGTGTGGACCTGCAGAGGATGGGGACACTGCCCTCGTACCCTGGCCTTGGGTCGAGGGGCAGGTTGCAGATAATGTATGTCTCAGCCCGGTCAAGGACCATGACCAAGAAGGCCTGGAGCTTAGGAGTGTAGCTCCACTGCAAATTGATCCCGGGGGGGATGCAGACGGAGCGGTATACGCCACCTGTCCTCGCCTACCTGATCTATTCAGAGGGATTCCGGCTGCAAGAGGGGAACCAGCCCCCGACACCTGACCTTGCTACTCTACGTCCTGGTCAGGGAAGTCTGGTAGGCCCTGAGGACCCCACCGGGTAACGGAAGGAGCGGAGCTGCTGCGCGTACCCTTTTTCTGAGTGAAGTTCAGAGGGAGACCCGGCCTATCTACACACACACAGACAGGAAAGGACCCAGTCTGAAGTCTAGGAACACTCTGGTGTGGGGTCCTGATTGAAGACTTGACTTACTCGGAGGTTGTCGGACCTCGGCTGCTGGTGACCGCAGAACTCCGCGAGGAGCAGGGAGAAGCCTTGCAGCTGTACTGTCCACGGTGAGTAAAAACCCTGGAAGTTAACCCCTATGGCCTCCGGACTCTTTATTCTGCATTGCACTGCACTACGCAGCACCAGACCTCCTAGACTACAACCCCCTCCATCCTGTCTCTCTCTGCCCTGAGGCCCTGCTCCGCCTGTGTGGAGTAGTAACAACGACGGCTGCCATAACATCCTGCCTCAGCGGTCTGCAGCAGCGTTGGTGGCCTTCACCAGGTGCCACAGGTGGCGTAGTCGAGATCAGCCACTAAACCCGGATAAGCCCATACCATCCTTTTTAATGTGACGGCCCTGGGCATGGAGCGGGTCCGGGCCACGGCTGCACCCCATCTGCAACACAGGACCCGGCTCCGAGTCCCCCATCTCCCAGGGTAGGGCTTCCATCGAGCGAGCGTCACACCAGCATACAGCAGGTCTTGTGGGGTGATCCCAATGTACAGCAGGTCTTGTGGGGTGTTCCTGGTATACGGCAGATCTTGTGGGATGCTCCTGGTATACGGCAGATCTTGTGATGTTTTCCCGGTATACGGCAGGTCTTGTGGGGTGTTCCCACTATATGGCAGGTCTTGTTGGGTGTTCCCAGTATACCACAGGTCTTGTTGGGTGCTCCCAATATATAGCAGGTTCCATAATGACTGTGGCCTTATTCATCAGATCATGTTGGTCAGGAAAGGAGGAGCACGAGAAAGATGAAGGTGATGATTTGTTTCCAGATCCCTAAATCTCAGTCCGATTGACCATCTGTGGGGTCTGTTGGAATACCAAGTCCATGGAGGGAGCAAATATAAAGCTGGAGGTTGCATAGGAGGCTGTGTGTCATCCACCAGCATTATTCCCTCTACTGGAGTACAGAGATCTGTAATAAACCCCTTTACTGTATATCCTCAGATTATACCTGTATTTATATAACATATTTATGTTCTGTAATAGAATGCTTATGTTATATACAGTCCATACACTGGGGCTCTACAGTCATGGAACACGTAATAATGGGAATATAATGACCCCCTATTGTCTTCACAATGAGTCTCAGCCTATAGAAACTTTCAGGAGTCATTACAATGTTTCTCTTGTTCCTCTTAATTCTTCAGTTGATCTGACAACCGCTGACAACAAAAAAAGTCACGAATACTGAGACCAATCCTTACATTACCTCCTCGGATCAGAAGCTGGACTGACTTTTAAAGGCAAAGGTTTCAGAAAAAGTTGTCAAACTGCAGAATATAAACTTTAAGAACGTAACTATTACTCAAAAGTTGAATTTCCCGGATTTCCAGGGCCGCGATGATGATGACATCATTATAATTGATTAAAGAGCGGAATTGCATCATAATGTAACAATGTAACACCCCGGATCATGAAGAAGGTTCAGATGTAGCAGAGACGACTTTGTCGTTGAATTGTTTCATTTTTTACTGAAGGACTGAAAAAAGTTTACCAAGAACTAGTGAAGCTTGGTATCTGCCAAAATCTGTTGGCTGCTAAGGTTTTGGCTCATTAATGTCCTTATTGTGGCAATGGACACACATCTCTAAAGCCACGGTCCGAAATCTGACCATGAAGATAAAGAGAATCCCATGCATGACATTATTGTACTGTCCGTGGTCCTGAACCACTGATTTAAAGTGAGAGAGCTGCTAGGATAAAGGTGACAGATATATAATTAACATTTTATTGCATGAAATAAGTATTCGATACAATAGAAAATCAGAACTTAATATTTGGTACAGAAACCTTTGTTTGCAATTACCGAGGTCAGACATTTCCTGTAGTTCTTGACTAGGTTTGCACACACTGCAGCAGGGATTTTGGCCCACTCCTCCATACAGATCTTCTCCAGATCGTTCAGGTTTTGGGGCTGTCGCTGAGCAACATTGAGTTTCAGCTCCCTCCAAAGATTCTCTATTGGATTCAGGTCTGGAGACTGGCTAGGCCACTCCAGGACCTTGAAATGCTTCTTACGGAGCCACTCCTTAGTTGCCCTGATTGTGTGTTTTGGGTCATTGTCATGCTGGAAGACCTAGCCACGACCCATCTTCAATTGTCTTACTGAGGGAAAGAGGTTGCTGGCCAAAACCTCACAATACATAACCCCATCCATCCTCTCTTCAGTACGGTGCAGTCATCCTGTTCCCTTTGCAGAAAATCACCCCCAAAGTATGATGTTTTTCCCACCATGCTTCACGGTTGGAATGATGTTCTTGGGGGTTGTACTCATCCTTCTTCTTCCTCTAAACACGGCAAGTGGAGTTGACACCAAAAAGTTCTATTTTGTTCTTATCTGACCACATGACTTTCTCCCATGCCTCCTCTTGGTCATCCAGATGGTCATTGGTGAACTTCAAACAGGCCTGGACATGTGCTGGTGTGAGCAGGGGGATCTTGCATGCTCGGCAGAATTTTTAATCAATGACAGCGTAGTGTGTTACTAATGATAATTTTTGATACTGTGGTCCCAGCTCTCTTCAGGTCATTGACCAGTTCCTCCCATGTAGTTGTGGGCTGATTCCTGACCTTTCTCAGAATCATCCTTACCCCACAAGGCGAGATCTTGCATGGAGCCCGAGACTGAGGAAGATTGACAGTCATCTTGTGTTTCTTCCATTTTCTAATAATTGTGCCAACAGTTGTTGCCTTCTCACCAAGCTGCTTGCCTATTGTCCTGTAGCCCATCCCAGTCTTGTGCAGGTCTACAATTTTGTCCCTGGTTTCCTTAGACAGCTCTTTGGTCTTGGCCATGGTGGAGAGGTTGGAGTGTGATTGATTGAGTGTGTGGACAGGTGTTTTATATACAGGTAATGAGTTCAAACAGGTGCAAATAATGCAGGTAATGAGTGCAGAGTAGGAGGGCTTCTTAAAGAAAAACTAACAGGTCTGTGAGAATGCTCGCTGGTTGGTAGGTAATCAAATACTTATTTCATGCAATAAAATGCAAATTAATTAATCTCTAATAGAAGCATCACACTCTAAGAACATTTTCTGTGGATTGCGCTTTGCCATGTAATGTACAGACTTAAAAATAATTCGTCTTTGTTCTAATTTCAAGTCTTTGGGGCGATCATGTTACGGTAATAATCTGACTTTTGCCGCTTCTTTGCATTCTGATTCTTAATCCTTTTGTTGACTACTTTTGCTATAATGACGGGTGGGAAACTGAAAACAGTCCTTAGCTTTGTGCTGTAATCCCTAATGAGTCTGCAAAAGTATTGAGAGGATAATTAATTATACAGGAAAATATCAGAGTAGTGCTCTGAAAAGATGCTAAAACTTACTACTGAGGGTATGTGTAAAATGAATGAATCAGAAATTATTGTTTGATAATGTTTATATACTGTATAAGGGCTCATGCCCGTATGTGAGAAAAAAATACGTTCCGATTTCTGGACCGAAAAAACGGATGAGTGTCATGTGATTTTCATGCGAGTGCTGTGCGATTTTCTCATCTAGCACCCGATTTACATCCGATTGCCATGCGATTTTAACATGGGCTTTTACTTAGTTTTCAAAGGAAATATTCTTCACTACATATAAAAATATGTATATGTGATATGAATTCTGTTCACCTCATTGACAGAAAGTTCTCACGCTCATGGTGTCGGCAAATGACATCAGTGCATGCGCGGTGAGAACTTTCCCACGCTCGCGCTGATGTCAGTGAGTTGAACAGAGTTCATATGAGATGAACCCTGACCAATTTGACGGCATTGTGAGTCACTGAGGAGCGCAAGCATATGCTCCTCAGTGTCTCTGCAGGATGGCAGGCTGGATAGACCCCCATGACATTTTTAAAAAAAAATTCTTAAATTTTCCAATAAATTAGATGCACAGTGAGCAACAAAGTCACTGTACTACTTATATATATAAATGACATCTTTCTATCTAAATATTCTATGTATATCTATTCTCTCTATTCTATAATGTTGGATACCGCTGTGATTTTACAGTACAGCACCTGATGAATTGTCGGGTTTCAAGGAGATGGGTGCATGAAAATCAGGCGGACTCACATGGCCCGAGTGCTGTGCGATTTTTTTCACACACCCATTGACTTGCATTGGAGAGTCTCATCCGAGATATACGGCAATATAGGCTGCGATTTTTTTCTCAGTCCGATTTCAGCTGAGAGAAAAATCGCAGATGAGCAGGGACTCATGGATTAACATTGGTCCAAGTGCAATCCGATTTGTTATTAGATTGTACTCATCTTTTTTACCCGTATATGAGTATGAGCCCTTACTCTCACTATTATGATGGTGCAGTCACTGTGTGTATACATTACATTACTGATCCTGAGTTACATCCTGTATTATACTCCAGAGCTGCACTCACTATTATGATGGTGCAGTCACTGTGTACATACATTACATTACTGATCCTGAGTTACATCCTGTATTATACTCCAGAGCTGCATTCACTATTCTGCTGGTGCAGTCACTGTGCACATACATTACATTACTGATCCTGAGTTACATCCTGTATTATACTCCAGAGCTGCACTCACTATTCTGCTGGTGCAGTCACTGTGTACACACATTACATTACTGATCCTGAGTTCCATCCTGTATTATACTCCAGAGCTGCACTCACTATTCTGCTGGTGCAGTCACTGTGTACACACATTACATTACTGATCCTGAGTTACATCCTGTATTATACTCCAGAGCTGCACTCACTATTCTCCTGGTGCAGCCACTGTGTACATACATTACATTACTGATCCTGTACTGATCCTAAGTTACATCCTGTATTATACTCCAGAGCTGCACTCACTATCCTGCTGGTGCAGTCACTGTGTACATACATTACATTACTGATCCTGAGTTACATCCTGTATTATACTCCAGAGCTGCACTCACTATCCTGCTGCTGCAGTCACTGTGTACATACATTACATTACTGATCCTGTACTGATCCTGAGTTACATTCTGTATTATACTCCAGAGCTGCACTCACTATTCTGCTGGTGCAGTCACTGTGTACATACATTACATTACTGATCCTGAGTTACATCCTGTAGATCTTTTGTTATAAAAATGAAAAGCATAACAATAATAATAACAGAAGCAAAACAAAATTAACAACCACAAAATAAACAATGTAATGAACTGGTCCAGCCGCTCCCTCTCTCCTCACACACATATTATACATATATACACAATAATAACTACTTACACTGTGACATCTGGCCCGGTTACCAAACAAATAATAACAACATAATAAGTAAAATAAACAATAGCCGACAAAAATATATACATTTTTTTTTTAATTATAAAATATAAAATAAATACAAGACCAAACTAAGCACCCCACACTCAAGCCCACCATTCCCAACCCCGGCACTGACCTGAGAGCTGGTCCTGCGTCTCATGCCTCAGTCCATGTCCAACGTCCATAGGCCAGATCAGGCAGTGCAACTTTTCCCCCAAATAACCAGTGTCCCACAAGATGAACCCACCTCCCCCCTTTTCCCACCACCCAACCTAACATCTACACCCAAATCCATATCCTTATAAACAATATATACAGAAACAAACAATACAATAACCACAACTGACAAAGCCCAAGTTCGGCGCCTGCAGCCCTACATCACTGTCTACTACTCAAAACAAAGCAAAAATCTATGGTGTAAGCAGCAGCCCACCACCAGGAGAGGAGATGACAAGACTAGGGCACACTAAAAGAAAAGCCCCTCCAGAGGAGAGCGGCCCTTCGTGTACCCAGTCTCTCATACTCCAGAGAACGCACCTTCACCAGGTCTCCAAGTATGGTCCTAAACACATCGTCCACTGGGAGGATTTTCCGTTGCGTCGATACTAAGCACCGTGCATTCCACGTGTGATACATAACCACTGCGCTAACTAGAAATAAGGTGCAATGGTCCCGACCACCCAGGTCCCCAAATGCTCCATAGGCCCATTCCGCATAAGAGAGACCGGCCAGCCGGGGGCAGCCAATGGAGGCGTCCACCCTGTACACCTCTGTGTTAAAGGGACAATGAAGCAGGAAGTGGTCCATGCTTTCTAGCATGGTACCACAATTCTCCCTTCCTGTCCTCAGAGCTCCTACACTTCAGATTGTCCCTCACACACACTTTCCCATGGAAGCAGCGCCAAGCCAAGTCCCAAAACTTCGAGGGGATCCTGATAGAATTCAAAAGATGCAGACCCACCCCAAGATCCTGACTTGGGCAATTCCTGAGCGCAGAGGCCTCTGAAAATGGGTCAACAGAACCCTTTTGTCAAGGAGCTTCCTTGGCAGAGTCCTGACCTCCCACATTCCCAGACCCCACCGGCGAATTACCTTCAGAACCACGGTAGCGTAAGCCGGGAGATGTCCATGCGGTGTGCGTAGATCCTTTACTTGCCCCCCTGTCTCCCATTCCTGGAAGAGAGGCTGAAACCATCCCTTACAGGAGAGTACCCACGGAGGAGCCCTCTCTTTCCAGAGGTTTGCAATATTGATCTTAATGAAGGTATTCACAAGGAATACCATAGGGTTGACCATACCCAACCCTCCTAGTCTCCTCGTACGGTAAGTAACCTCCCTCTTGACCAGGTTGACTCTATTCCCCCATAACAGTTGGAAGAACAAACTGTAGACCCGAGTCCAGAGAGGCTCCGGCAAGATGCACGCACTGCCAAGATAGATCAGCAAAGGGAGCAGGTAAGTTTTGCTCAGGTTTATCCTTTCCCTTAGGGTCAAAGACCAACCCTTCCATTGGTTCACCTTCTGAGTGGCGATCCCTAGCCTGCTGTCCCAATTTTGTTTGGGGTAATCCCCCTGGCCAAATTCGATGCCAAGAACTTTTTCAGAGATTTTGGGTCCTGGAAGGGTGTCCAGGAGATCAAAACCAGGATCTCCTCCTCCCAACCAGAGACTCTCTCACTTATCCCGGTTGATCTTGGACCCGGATGCCTCCGAGTAGCGATTTACCTCTGACATCATCCATTCTGCCTCCCCATCAGAGGAAACAAAAACGGTGACATCATCTGCATACGCCACCACTCTCAGAGTGGCTTCCGGTGCTGCCTGGTCCATTCCGATCCCAGCCAATGGTCCACGCTCCACCCTCCTATGAAGCAGGTCAATTGCAAACACGTACAGCAGTGGGCTCAAGGGGCAACACTGGCGAACACCACACCCAACCTTAAAAGAGCTGCCAATCCAACCGTTGACAAGCGGGAAACTCTCTGCCCCAGCGTACAAGGTCTTAAGCCAATCAACAAACCCCCCTGGCAGGCCATACCTCAGAAGGACAGACCAGAGGTTCTCATGATTAATCCGATCAAACGCTTTTGCCTGGCCCAATGACAGCATGTACCCCTTCCAGTGACCAGCCCTACCCTGGTCCACCGCCTCTCGGACACAGAGTACAGCACTAATTGTACTGCGGCCCGGAACAGAGCAATGCTGAGCTCCCAAAAGGAGTCAGGGCACAAATTTCACCAGCCGATTAAACAGCACCTTTGCCAAAACCTTCCTGTCTGCATTGAGAAGCGCTATGGGATGCCAATTCTCAATGCAAGATGGGTCCTTACCCTTTGACAAGATGATCAGAGCAGACCTCCTCATTGACTTTGACAGAGTGCCCGAGGAAAGACACTCATTGAATACTTCAGTCAAGAGGGGAACCATGGCGTCCTTAAAGGTCTTATAGAATTCAGATGTTAAGCCATCTGGACCGGCAGATTTCTTTAGGGCAAGCCCTTCAATTGCCAGCTTAACTTCCTCTTCCCTGATCATCTCTGTCAAAACGCCAAGAGAGGGGTCTACCCCTGGTTCGGGGACGGCTTCAGCCAGAAAAGCCGACATCTCATCCCAATCCAGATCTCTCTTCCCCAAGAGGTGCAAGTAGAAGAATCTGACGACCTCCAGGATCCCTGATATGGATCTTTTCAGGGAACCCGCAGTGTCAACCAGTCCTGTAAAAACTTTACTATTCACTGACATCTTGCAGTTTCTGTAAGGGTCGGGCAAGCGGTACTTCCCATAATCCCTCTCAAAAACCAAAGATGCGTGTCTATCATACTGACACCTCATTAGCAAAGATTTCACTCTGGAGATCTCCTCGCGGCTACCTCTAGTTGAGACAAGATGCTCGAGTTTCCTCCTCAGACCCTGATATAGGCTGTACCTGTCCAGGCTCCTGAGGCTCGAGAGCTGGCGGAAGAATCTCGACGCAATTTTCTTGAACATCTCCCACCACTCTGACTTACTACTACAAAGATCCAGTAAGGGTACCTGGCTCTAAAGAAAATCCTCAAAGGACTGTCTTTTCTCCGCTTCTTCCAAGAGAGACGATTTGAGCCTCCTAAAGCCTCTTCCCATCTGGGGGGGTCTCTGTAACATTCAAATGAAACAAAATCAAACAGTGATCGGAGAACTCCACCTCGACAACAGATACTGCTGAAGAGACGGCTTCCTCCTTTAAATAAAACCTGTCTATCCTGGACCTACAGTTACCTCTATGATAGGTGAACCCCTCGTGGCTTGCGGTGTGCCGGATGTGGACATCCACCAGGCGAGCCTCACTAGCTATACTATTAAGGGCGACCCTATCATAAGTCAGCTTGTCTCTGGAACCTCCTCTATCCCGGGGCCTCGTGGCAGTGCTAAAGTCCCCTCCAAAGACGACCTGCCGACTCATAAAAAGGTAGGGCTTGATCCTCATAAAGAGACGCTTCCGGTCCCACTTAGATTGGGGACCATAGATTTAATGAGCCGGAGCTCTTGTCCCTTCATGAGGACATCTAATATCAGGCACGTCCCCATTTCTAACTCAATAACTCGTCTGCATTCTACCGCTGCGGTAAAAAGGACCGCCACTCCGCTATACGGCTCGGCTGCAAGAGACTAATAGGAGGGCCCGAGTCTCCACTCCCTCTTGGCTATAAACACCTCTGCCATATTTGGCAGCCTGGTCTCCTGCAAAAAGAAAATGTCAGCTTCAACCAGGCTGAGAAAATCAAAGGCCGCAAATCTAGCCATATTTGACTTAATGCTGGCGACATTAATGGACGCCAGCGTCAACGGAGTGGGTAAAGCCATTATTGGTGATTGAGTTAGATGGCTTTCTTCTTCCCACTCCCCTTATCCTCTGCCTCAGACAAGGAATCCTTCCCCCTCTTTAATGACACAGAGGTGTCCATTCCCACATTTTTCCTTCTTTTTTCGTCCTCTTCTCCGGACTCTGGGCCAGTCCCTCCCCCCAAGGACCTTGCATTCCCAGGAGAAGGAGACTCGGCACCCCCTGTAAGCTCCGCCGAAGCCGGAACCTCACCCTCGGCCTCCTCCTCAGAGTAAGAGATGTTATTAAGGGCTTGGAACCGGTTAGAAAGACCAACCAGAGGGGAGTCAGTTTTACCTTCCTTAGGTACCTTGGTCAGAGCGGGAGAAGATGTTTTATCTCCCTTCTTTTTCTTCTTTTTGGTACTGAGCTCACGCTCGTTCTCTAGCCACCGCTTATTATCCTCATCCATACTTTCATAATGGGAGGATTCTGAGGCAGAGGCAGTTTCCTCCCTGTGGATCCTCCTGACCTCCTCATCCAACTCAGCATCCCTCAGGGCCTCAGAAGCAAGACTGGCATCCAGGACAGGGCCCGCCCCAGTAACCCGGGGCTCGCCCCGCTCCCTCTCCAGTCTGAGCTTGTCTAGACGCCTCAGCTGGGCACACTTTTTTTAATGCTTTTCTTCCCTGGCCCCTCAGCTCCCCCACCCCTTCTAGTCTCCTCCCCAGCAGAATCGGCCTCATGGCTTTCTCCCACCGGGGTCTCGACTGCATTAGCGAAGGAGCGAGGACAACGGCTGAATGGGTGACCTAACTCACCACACAGGTGGCATCTAATCTCCACACAAGGGGCAGCAAGATGCCCCTTGTGTCCTCGTCTCCGGACTCTGGGCCAGTCCCTCCCCCCAAGGACCTTGCATCCCCAGGAGAAGGAGACTCGGCGCCCCCTGTAAGGTCCGCCGAAGCAGGAACCTCACCCTCAGCCTCCTCTTCTGAGGAAGAGATGTTATCAAGGGCTTGGAACCGGTTAGAAAGACCAACTAGAGGGGAGTCAGAGGACAACGGCTGAATGGGTGACCTAACTCACCACACAGGTGGCACCTTATCTCCACACAAGAGGCAGCAAGATGGCCGACACCCCCACAGAACGCACATTTCTGCACAGTGAAGCTTGCACTGAAGTGTGTGGGGTAACTGCACCTGTGACAGAGCTTCGGTTGCCCCTGGTAGAAGACCAGGGTACGATCCCTACCCAGGAAGGCAGATGATGGAATGTGGGCAACCGTACCACCTGAACACTTAAGTTTTACCATAAACGTCCAGGCCCCTGACCAGATACCAAACCCGTCGCGGTTTTTCTTTTACATCTCCACCATCTCTCCATACCGACCAAGCCACGTCATGATGTCATAACAAGAAAGCGACTCGTTACAAGTCATCACGGTCACTTTCTTGATCTGGTTTTTGCGAGACACTGCTTGAACGGCAAAGTCTCGCCAGCCGGGCTCATTTTTTGCCAACTCATAATTCGTCCAGAAGAGCTCAAGCCCCTCCGGCCGAACAAAGCTGACATCAAACTTAGGCGTGGAATAGGGATGTATCAAGGCGTAGATGTCAATCGCCTTTAAGCCCATCCTCAGCAGGAGCTCCACAACTTTAGACCTTGGAGGACATGTATCACTGCCCCTCCACCAAAGACGGATCACATTCCTACGCACACTGCCTGGCCGGGCTGTTGGATGGGACCACACTGTATCCCCCCCTTTTTGCTCTCGGAAGGCCCCGAGGCCATGCCTCTCTATTCAGAAGGATAGATCAACCTCTCGACCCTCTACCATTAGTGATCTCTCCCCCTTCTTTAGAGCATCCAGAAGGCGCCGTTGCAACATGCCGTCCCCAAAGCCCGGAGACGAGGAGGATGCCCTATTTGCCCCGGAGGTGACACTGACATAACTCTGGATAGGCGTTGCCACCCCAGGGGGGGCAACCGGACCAGTGACTACATCAGCCCCAACAGCATCACTATTACCCACCTCCATCTCACCCTCCACCAAACCACCAACCATACCACTAGACAATGAATTGGCCTGATTCACACCCACCACCACATTCATTCCTGCTGGACCAGTGACAATGGTGGATGACCTTTTGACCTCTGCATCAGGCACAAGGGTCTCAGTCACCTCCATAGAACTGGAGGCGACCTCACCCCTGGTCTTGTGTGTGCCCTCCACATCATCAGTCGGTAATTTCCACTGTTTTGAATTTATAGTGATGCGCCGCTGATCTTTAGCCGCTGTGAGGCGCCGCTGATCTTTAGCATTAGGATCTTCCTGATCAGCGGCGCCAACACAGAATAGCACTTTGGTGGGAGGACTGGAACGCTCAGCCCCGACAGCCCCCTCACACTGCCGCCGCTCCTCAACTAAGTGATCAGCGGCAACAGCATTCAGAGGCGCCGAGGCTACCGGAGCTGCCCCCGACACCGGGCCGCTCTCCCCTCCCACTGAGGTGCACACCACAGCATCGTGGCCTGACGGAACGCATGCCGCCGGGCCGCCCTCACTGTTCAGCCTCTCGGCTGATGCACCTCCTGCTGCGTCCCCGCTACTACAAGCAGAGACGGAGCTCTGCGCCTCACTACCGCGCTGTGCAATCTTCCCGCGCCTTGGCACCGGATCCACAGCAGAACCCGGGCTGGGCTGGGCAATGGGGCTTATACAGTGAGCTGAGCCTGCCGCCGACTCAGGGGGTACAGGGAGGGGGGCATAGACAGAGCTTACCGCTTCCTGCAGCTTTGGCTTGGTCTTCTTAGCCTTTTTGTGGCCCCCAGGTGCCTCTTCTGATAGATCGTCACCAAGATGGAAGTTTTGGAGGCACACTGGGGACTCCAGGATCTTTATCTCGGCCATTAGCGCCCCTCCCTGGCTGCTGCTGTCACTGTCCTCCCCAGAGCCGGCAGAACTGCGACCGGATGCCATTGCCACCTGTCCTGCAGGGAGCTCGCTGCACGTGGCCTGCGGGTGACTTTGCAGGCTGCCAGGTGGGGCTTCCTGCTGGTCATCATCACTCTCATCATCCACCTGGCTCTCAGGCTGCAGCCCCATCTGCCTTTGCTCTCTGGTATCAGCCATTTCTCTGAAGCGGTCTTCATTTTTAAGTGTTTCTTTGAATGGACCACTCTGCTCCCTGATGGTGGCTTTCCTTAGTTCCAGCAGGTGAATTTCACTGGTCAGCCTCTTTACTTCAGCCTGGAGTTTAGCCTTCCTCTGTTTGGAGACTCCTGCAGCTTTTGCGCTTGTGCAGTGCAGCTCCTCCCGAAGTCTCCTGACGAGCTTACTGGCATCTTCATACTCACGGAGGTGGATCATGACCCGGGAGGCATAGGTGCACACAGACTCCCGGAGTCCCTGCAGCGCCCAACCCCCCTCAGTGAGGTCGGCCTCACCTCCGTGAGCACTCAGCTTTCCTCCGGAAGAAGCGCCATCATGCACGCCGCTGTCAGGCTTTACCTCCATGCTGGAATCCTTGTGGCTTTTGGGAGTCTCCACAGTCCCGGGGGGAGTAGGAGCCACATTGCTGCGACTCCTGGTGGAGCGTCTCACCCCCGAGTCCTCCGATGTGCAGGCCGGTTGTTGGTTTCTCCTGCCCCCCGCCGGCCTGGTTCGGGAATCAGAAGCTTGGGACTTGGCTCCATCACTCATCCCAGAAACCTGCTCCCTCCCTGGGTAAGAGAGAGAGCAGGTCCCCAGGTGGAGAGGTGTTGGTACTCAGAGAGATCAGGAGCACACAGCAGGATCTGCAGCCACCACACCTGTAATCAGCACACTGAGCAACAGCTGATCAGAGCTGCACTCACTATTCTGCTGGTGCAGTCACTGTGTATGTGTCACCCTGGCCTGGATGCCACAAATATAATAAAGCTGTGTCTGAGAGCAAGGGGGAGGTTCTCTAGTCAGGGGAACATTAGCATGCAATACCTCCTGTCTCAGGCCAGTAGGGGGAGCAGGCTGCCCCTTTAAAAGCTGGAACTGGGGGCAGGGTTAGGGAGAACTGGACAACCTGTCTCTGGATTGAGAGGTGTCCCAGAGCAGGGACAGACAGTTGTGCTGCAGCCTAAGAGGACGTGTGGCAATAGGAGAGCCACGAGCCAGGGACAAGAGGCGAAGTGCGCCTGTCCTGGGAGACAAAGAGACTACTCTACCAGACTTTGGTGTCTGAGGCTGTGAGGATTCCACGTCCCACAGCAGAAACCAGTCCGCAGGGGACTGCATGTTCCTTGGCCTAAGAAGCCCGGAGGCTCCGCCACAGCAGAAGGGACCAGCAAAGCCGTACCAGGCCGGGAGTAGAAAGTGACCCACGTTGCAAGCCATACGGGCGAGAGGACACAGTGAGCTCGGGAATGTGGGCTGTTACCCTACAAGGAGGGAAATAGCCAGAAGGAGCACAGAGAGCACGGTAGGCCTACAACCCTCACCCTGACCAGGGCCAGCCTCCCACTTGTTCTCAGACATCCAGGCCCCCTCCTAGCCGGGCCTGTTTCTGGGTCATATTACCTGTTCTAATAAAGACCCTGAACTGTTTAAGAGGCCTCTGTTTCCTGGCTATCGCGGTCGGAATCATCCCCTCCATCATCCATTATATATTCTGCCCTGGGGCCATACTCCTCCCATGGGGAGTTGAACGATTCAGTGCTGCACATTTATATCAGCCCCAGCGGTCTGCACTGCAGCGGTGGTTAGCCCTGACCGCAATCCACGGGTGGCGTAGTCGGACATTACTTAAAGCACATAGTAGACTACCACTGGTCTGACCACCCTGAGCCACGGGACCGGGTCGCCACTACAACTCCCAGCGTTGCCCTGAAGTCCGGTCCCGAGTGCCCCACGGCCCAGGGGTCGAGTCATGTACATACATTACATTACTGATCCTGTACTGATCCTGAGTTACATCCTGTATTATACTCCAGAGCTGCACTCACTATTCTGCTGGTGCAGTCACTGTGTACATACATTACATTACTGATCCTGAGTTACATTCTGTATTATACTCCAGAGCTGCACTTACTATTCTGCTGGTGCAGTCACTGTGTACATACATTACATCACTGATCCTGAGTTACATCCTGTATTATACTCCAGAGCTGCACTTACTATTCTGCTGGTGCAGTTACTGTGTACATACATTACATTACTGATCCTGAGTTGCATCCTGTATTATACCCCAGAGCTGCATTCACTATTCTGCTGGTGCAGTCACTGTGTACATACATTACATTACTGATCCTGAGTTACATCCTGTATTATACTCCAGAGCTGCACTCACTATTCTGCTGGTGCAGTCACTGTGTACATACCTGTACTGATCCTGAGTTACATCCTGTATTATACTCCAGATCTGCACTCACTATTCTGCTGGTGCAGTCACTGTGTACATACATTACATTACTGATCCTGAGATAAATCCTGTATTATACCCAGAGCTGCATTCCCTATTCTGCTGGTGCAGTCACTGTGTACATACGTTACATTACTGATCCTGTACTGATCCTGAGTTACAGTCCTGTATTATACTCCAGAGCTGTACTCACTATTCTGCTGGTGCAGTCACTGTGTACATACATTACATTACTGATCATGTACTGATCCTGAGTTACATCCTGTATTATACTCCAGAGCTGTACTCACTATTCTGCTGGTGCAGCCACTGTGTACATACATTACTGATCCTGTACTGATCCTGAGTTACATCCTGTATTATACCCCAGAGCTTCACTCACTATTCTGCTGGTGCAGTCACTGTGTACATACACTACATTACTGATCCTGAGTTTCATCCTGTATTATACTCCAGAGCTGCACTCACTATTCTGCTGGTGTAGTCACTGTGTACATACATTACATTACTGATCCTGAGTTACATCCTGTATTACACTCCAGAGCTGCACTCACTATTCTGCTGGTGCAGTCACTGTGTACATACATTACATTACTGATCCTGAGTTACATCCTGTATTATACTCCAGAGCTGCACTCACTATTCTGCTGGTGCAGTCACTGTGTACATACATTACATTACTGATTCTGAGTTACCTCCTGTATTATACTCCAGAGCTGCACTCACTATTCTGCTGGTGCAGTCACTGTGTACATACATTACATTACTGATCCTGAGTTACATCCTGTATTATACTCCAGAGCTGCACTCACTATTCTGCTGGTGCAGTCACTGTATACATACATTACATTACTGATCCTGAGTTACATCCTGTATTATACTCCAGAGCTGCACTCACTATTATGCTGGTGCAGTCACTGTGTATATACATTACATTACTGATCCTGAGTTTCATCCTGTATTATACTCCAGAGCTGCACTCACTATTCTGCTGGTGCAGTCACTGTGTACATACATTACATTACTGATCCTGAGTTACATCCTGTATTATACTCCAGAGCTGCACTCACTATTCTGCTGGTGCAGTCACTGTGTACATACATTACATTACTGATTCTGAGTTACCTCCTGTATTATACTCCAGAGCTGCACTCACTATTCTGCTGGTGCAGTCACTGTGTACATACATTACATTACTGATCCTGAGTTACATCCTGTATTATACTCCAGAGCTGCACTCACTATTCTGCTGGTGCAGTCACTGTATACATACATTACATTACTGATCCTGAGTTACATCCTGTATTATACTCCAGAGCTGCACTCACTATTCTGCTGGTGCAGTCACTGTGTACATACATTACATTACTGATCCTGAGATAAATCCTGTATTATACCCAGAGCTGCATTCCCTATTCTGCTGGTGCAGTCACTGTGTACATACGTTACATTACTGATCCTGTACTGATCCTGAGTTACAGTCCTGTATTATACTCCAGAGCTGTACTCACTATTCTGCTGGTGCAGTCACTGTGTACATACATTACATTACTGATCCTGTACTGAACCTGAGTTACATCCTGTATTATACTCCAGAGCTGTACTCACTATTCTGCTGGTGCAGCCACTGTGTACATACATTACTGATCCTGTACTGATCCTGAGTTACATCCTGTATTATACCCCAGAGCTTCACTCACTATTCTGCTGGTGCAGTCACTGTGTACATACACTACATTACTGATCCTGAGTTTCATCCTGTATTATACTCCAGAGCTGCACTCACTATTCTGCTGGTGTAGTCACTGTGTACATACATTACATTACTGATCCTGAGTTACATCCTGTATTACACTCCAGAGCTGCACTCACTATTCTGCTGGTGCAGTCCCTGTGTACATACATTACATTACTGATCCTGTACTGATCCTGAGTTACATCTCGTATTATACTCCAGAGCTGCACTCACTATTCTGTTGGTGCAGTCACTGTGTACATACATTACATTACTGATCCTGTACTGATCCTGAGTTACATCCTGTATTATACCCCAGAGCTTCACTCACTATTCTGCTGGTGCAGTCACTGTGTATATACATTACATTACTGATCCTGAGTTACATCCTGTATTATACTCCAGAGCTGCACTCACTATTCTGCTGGTGGTGTCACTGTGTATATACATTACATTACTGATCCTGAGTTACATCCTGTATTATACTCCAGAGCTGCACTCACTATTCTGCTGGTGCAGTCACTGTGTACATACATTACATTACTGATCCTGAGTTACATCCTGTATTATACTCCAGAGCTGCACTCACTATTCTGCTGGTGCAGTCACTGTGTACATACATTACATTACTGATCCTGAGTTACATCCTGTATTATACTCCAGAGCTGCACTCACTATTCTGCTGGTGCAGTCACTGTGTACATACATTACATTACTGATTCTGAGTTACCTCCTGTATTATACTCCAGAGCTGCACTCACTATTCTGCTGGTGCAGTCACTGTGTACATACATTACATTACTGATCCTGAGTTACATCCTGTATTATACTCCAGAGCTGCACTCACTATTCTGCTGGTGCAGTCACTGTATACATACATTACATTACTGATCCTGAGTTACATCCTGTATTATACTCCAGAGCTGCACTCACTATTCTGCTGGTGCAGTCACTGTGTACATACATTACATTACTGATCCTGAGTTACATCCTGTATTATACTCCAGATCTGCACTCACTATTCTGCTGGTGCAGTCACTGTGTATATACATTACATTACTGATCCTGAGTTACATCCCGTATTATACTCCAGAGCTGCACTCACTATTCTGCTGGTGCAGTCACTGTGTACATACATTACATTACTGATCCTGAGTTACATCCTGTATTATACCCCAGAGCTGCACTCACTATTCTGCTGGTGCCGTCACTGTGTACATACATTACATTACTGATCCTGAGTTACATCCTGTATTATACTCCAGAGCTGCACTCACTATTCTGCTGGTGTCGTCACTGTGTACATACATTACATTACTGATCCTGTACTGATCCTGAGTTACATCCTGTATTATACTGCAGAGCTGCACTCACTATTCTGCTGGTGCAGTCACTGTGTACATACATTACATTACTGATCCTGAGTTATATCCTGTATTATACTCCAGAGCTGCACTCACTATTCTGCTGGTGCAGTCACTGTGTACATTACATTACATTACTGATCCTGAGTTACCTCCTGTATTATACTCCAGAGCTGCACTCACTATTCTGCTGGTGCAGTCACTGTGTACATACATTACATTACTGATCCTGAGTTACATCCTGTATTATACTCCAGAGCTGCACTCACTATTCTGCTGGTGCAGTCACTGTGTACACACATTACATTACTGATCCTGTACTGATCCTGAGTTACATCTTGTATTATACCCCAGAGCTGCACTCACTATTCTCCTGGTGCAGTCACTGTATACATACATTACATTACTGATCCTGAGTTACATCCTGTATTATACTCCAGTGCTGCACTCACTATTCTACTGGTGCAGTCACTGTGTACATACATTACATTACTGATCCTGAGTTACCTCCTGTATTATACTCCAGAGCTGCACTCACTATTCTGCTGGTGCAGTCACTGTGTACATACATTACATTACTGATCCTGAGTTACATCCTGTATTATACTCCAGAGTTGCACTCACTATTCTGCTGGTGCAGTCACTGTGTACATACATTACATTACTGATCCTGAGTTACATCCTGTATTATACTCCAGAGCTGCACTCACTATTCTGCTGGTGCAGTCACTGTGTACATACATTACATTACTGATCCTGAGTTACATCCTGTATTATACTCCAGAGCTGCACTCACTATTCTGCTGGTGCAGTCACTGTGTACATACATTACATTACTGATCCTGAGTTACATCCTGTATTATACTCCAGTGCTGCACTCACTATTCTACTGGTGCAGTCACTGTGTACATACATTACATTACTGATCCTGAGTTACATCCTGTATTATACTCCAGAGCTGCACTCACTATTCTGCTGGTGCAGTCACTGTGTACATACATTACATTACTGATCCTGAGTTATATCCTGTATTATACTCCAGAGCTGCACTCACTATTCTGCTGGTGCAGTCACTGTGTACATTACATTACATTACTGATCCTGAGTTACCTCCTGTATTATACTCCAGAGCTGCACTCACTATTATGCTGGTGCAGTCACTGTGTACATACATTACATTACTGATCCTGAGTTACATCCTGTATTATACTCCAGAGCTGCACTCACTATTCTGCTGGTGCAGTCACTGTGTACATACATTACATTACTGATCCTGTACTGATCCTGAGTTACATCCTGTATTATACTCCAGAGCTGCACTCACTATTCTGCTGGTGCAGTCACTGTGTACATTACATTACATTACTGATCCTGAGTTACCTCCTGTATTATACTCCAGAGCTGCACTCACTATTCTGCTGGTGCAGTCACTGTGTACATACATTACATTACTGATCCTGAGTTACATCCTGTATTATACTCCAGAGCTGCACTCACTATTCTGCTGGTGCAGTCACTGTGTACATACATTACATTACTGATCCTGAGTTACATTCTGTATTATACCCCAGAGCTGATACATTGTAGCAAACCCTCAGCAGTGGGGGAAAAAGTTTATGACTATATAACATTTATTCTAAGTCTGATGCTGCCACCTGCTGGTTGTGGACATTATTAGATTTTTTTTCTTTGTACATTGCAAATAGAAACATCTACATGATGATCTGAAGGGGTTAGCCCTGCAGGTTCGGAAATCTGTCATCGCTAGCAACCAATGTGGCCTTTAGAGGGCGCCCTACTTTACAAGTTCCAAGAGGATGCCTTTATTTGATGTCACATTCTCTTCTTTGAAGATCACACAAACATCCCATTAACCCTTTAAAATTGCAGCCAATTTTAATTTTCACTATTTCAATTTCTCCTCCTCTTCTTTTATGTGCCCAAACTTTTTTTTTTATAACCAAAGTTGTTTGAGTCCTTGTATTTTACAAGCAGATCTGACTTTTATACTCATTTTGTAATATATCCAACTTTTTGTTTGCCTTTTATTCCATTCTTTGTGAGATGTAAAAGGCAAAAAAAAGAGCAATTCTGCCATTTTTTATTATATTTATTTGATTTTTACGACTTTTATTTTAAAGGGTCAATTATTGTGAAAAGTTTGGGGCATTGTGGATGAGGCAATACTAATTATATGTTCCTTACTTCCGTATAACAGCTTCATACATGGAGTGACTCAAGTATACAAACTAATGATATAGCGCCTGCAGTAACAATTCCGGCCACTACACAAAGTAGGGAGCTGTGTGATTTCCACTGAATTACCGTCCCTTTAAACACTTTTTCCCATTGATCTGATAATCAATAAATAAAAACTCCCCTAAGCACTTAAAAATAACTTGGTGCATACTCTTGCAATTCATGAATTGTTGAATGCAATGCACACCAAGACCACTAGGTGGCCATATATCATAAATATCTCCCAGGAAAGTATTATCTGCTTTTTCTCGCGTCACTCTTACATTAAGAGCAAAAGTAACCAAGGACACATATGTTGCTGCTGAATAAGATATCAAATACATGGAGGGGTTCTAAAAAATTTTGATCGAGGTCCAAGAACTTCTTGTTATTCCTCTGGGAAACCTGCCAGATGTGACCACACATGACCCCATTATGACCAAGGCGAGGCTGGGAGGTGACAGTGTTCTCTCCAGGTGAGGACTCCGGTGACAACTGCATGGAGATATAATGGCTACCTATGGTGGGTGTCACCTAGGATCTTCTTGCCACCGGCTGCAAAATAGCTCCTCATCACCATCTACTTGTGGAGTCTTCATGTCAGGAGACAATTCCTGCACATGTCTTGTATGTAGAGTCTCTATCACTGACTGGGGATCTGTGGATCCTATAGATCTGAGCTATGAGTGGCTGCTCTTGTCACTACCTGCTGCCCAAACATTTATCCTTTTAGTCATGGAGCAGTAGGGACTCCCTGCAGTGATCAGGTAATTATAGCAGGGAGATTTTCTAGGAAGAAGACACTGATGCTGAAATTAGTTTACGCTAAGGCAGTGAAGTACACTTCCAAACCAAGAGCTTCGTCTGATCAAAGCACTGATCACAGACTAGTTGGAGCCAGTGGTCAGTAATGAAAATTAGGATTTGCATCAATCTGATTTTTATGGGAGATATATTTTCGGCGTCATAGCGATGGGACAAACACTCACATCACCGTAAAGCCGGCAGAACCCCTCCAACTTAATATTGGTCCAATGCATGGTGCTATCCATGCCATATTTCATCTCTATAGACAGGTGAGATAAGAAATGTAACAACAATATCTACTGCCTGGGACCTCCAGCGGTGAAGATATCCTGTAAGTTGGAGAGCTCGTAAAATTCTGAAGGACCTATTGTGGCGCCCCTGCTGCGCATGAGTGCCACAGATCCTAGAGGGGTGCATGAACGGATTCCTCCACAAGAGGCCCTCACAGCATACACACACCACCACCTTCCACCTCAGACCACCAGAGGGAGCCCGATAGGGATATAAATAGGGAAGGTGGAGCTAGGCAGTTCAGTCTAAGTCTGCAGTTCCTCTGAGTAGTTCCTCTGGAGAGTTCAGCAAGTACAGGCCTGAATACAGAGTAGAGCTCAGCCTAGAGTGAAGCTCAGGTTAGTTAGCCCAAGGCGTGCCGACGCCATAAGAGCGGTGAAGCGCGGCAAGCTGCCGCTAGTGTGTATAGCCTATTGAGGGCCTCAAGCGAGGCTGAAGGCTAGAGGAGTGAGTAGCATTGGGGGCAGAGGAGCTGTACAAGCTCACCCCAGAAAACATATACCGGACACCGGGTCCGCGTCTACAGGGCCGTATACCCCCCTGTAGAGACAACCGGAGACCCCTGGAAGACTTCAAGTCCCAGGATCACCCAAGAGCTGATACGTAACAGAGCCAGGAGTCACGGAGGCCCCGCGAGCTGGGAGTGTGTACTCCAAGAGAAGGCCCTACCACAAAGTCAGCCGGTGCAGGACAGAGACAAAGTTAGGCCTAGCTCCAGGCAGGTCAGAAACTTACTACACAAAGGCAAGAAACAGGAGGCCCTACACCCGCTCACTGGGGAGGATCCTGATATGCACCCTTCACCCTACGGTGCTCCGGGATGTGCCTGAACTTCCATCAGTAAAAGGTACTGAAGTGACTATCGTGTCTGTCTCCGTTTTTACTCTGGCCTGGCTGGGTCACCTCTGTCCTGCATCCCTGTATCCTTACATCCCCACTTCCCTGAGGCCTAGCTCCACCTGTGGGGAGCTATACCACGCAAGCTGCATTAACACCGGCCTCAGTGGACTGCCGCAGCGCTGGTGAGCCTCACCAGACACCACAAGTGGCGTCACAAATTTTTATATAATTTTCCACCCTTTTAAAGAGAGGCCCAGGGTACGGGCCCGGGAGCCGACTACCGCGACATCCCCCAAGACCAGGCAACAAGGCCCGGGCGCCGATTCGTCCCCATCCCCTGGGCGCGACACTATCACATCCCGCAACCAGTGCCCCATATGAGCTCACCAAGGGGAGGTATGTGGGCATAACCTTAATTTAATAAAAACCAAAATTTGTAATTGTTCATTTGTCAGTCCTGGAAGGTACAGCTTGCTGTAGTTCCGTCCGTTTTCTTAAGGAGTGTCTCCCCCCGCTAAGCTCTCAGCCATTTCTTTGACATCAGATTTAGTAATATTCTTTCATTATTCCTTTTGTTTTATGTAATTGTATATATCGCTGTGTTTGTTCTCATTTTTTATTATCTTGTATAATTTTTATAAACACTGCCTACTAGTGATGAGTGAGCATGCTTGCCACTATTCTTTACCCACCCGAGCATCACAGTGCTTAAGAGTCGCGTTACTCGGCGAGTATTTTTTGAATGTTCGGATGGGAACTCGAATCCCCACCTGGAATGTTTGGCACATACTAGGCAGCCAATTACTATGCACAGATTGCCTGCCTGTCACTGTAATGCCGTAGCCATGTTGGTTGTGGGCATTACAGTGATTGGCTGGTCGCTTAGCGTCATCAGGTCTATATAAGACCGGGACCCTATGCTAGTCACAATCTACCTGTCAAAGACACAGAGTAGGGAGAGCAACAGCTGAGCGAGGGAGAGAATTGACGGTTATTTTAAACAGAGATTCCACACCACTATTATTAATCTACTCTAACAGTCCCTGTAAGGACTAATTCTCAAGAATATTAATCCTGCTGATAGCACTAGTTAGGCAGAGTTTGAGGAGAGCTACTATAGTACAGAATATTGCACGTTCTTTCTGCTGCTGGAACTCCTATCAATAGCCCTAGATATCAGGGCTAATAATATTCTTTTTGCTGTTAATCCTGATAATTTTGGTGAAAAGCAATATAATACCCCATTTTACTGCTCCATTTGCTTGCTAGCAGCATACAGCCAGATCTGTATGATTTGAATAGCATTGCTGTATTGTGGAAGCAGAGAGACTTGTCCATCATCTCAGGTGATCAAATATTACTGCAGTATTAATCCTGAATTTTTTTGGAAGCTGGAAAATATTATACTCCATTTAAAGTCTGCTACTTGTGTGTCCAAAATATATTCTCACTTGTTCGCTGACCAATAGCATCGGTATACTGGCACTGCCCAAAAGAATTGGTCAGCAGACGTGATCAAATACTGTGGTATTAATCCTGATATTTTTTTGCAAGCTACAAAATATTGAGTAAGGGACGTGGTAGGGGACGCGGAAGTGGACGTGATGCTGGTGGCGCAACCAGAGGCCAAGGCCGTGGGCAACATGAGACTGTGCCTGCTGAGGGAACACAACAAGCACACACATCATGTCAACTTAGCTTCCTGTCTCACTTTCTAGGGGGCTGTGGAACACCACTCTTGAAGCCAGAGCAGTGTGAAAAGGTTGTTGGTTGTATAGCAGATAATGCTGCCAGTCAGTTTGCCACCACCACCACCCTGTCTTTCACAAGGTCCAGTCTCAGTCCACATATTCCTCACCCTGATCCTCCTTCCTCCCACCATGCTGAGTGCCCGGAGACAACTGATCCTACATTTGAACACTCAGAAGAGCTGTTCACAATTTCATTTATACACTGCTCAAAAAAATAAAGGGAACACTCAAATAACACTCAAATAACACATCCTAGATCTGAATGAATGAAATATTCTCATTGAATACTTTGTTCTGTACAAAGTTGAATGTGCTGACAACAAAATCACACACAAATCATCAATGGAAATCAAATGTATTAACCAATGGAGGCCTGGATTTGGAGTCACCCCCAAAATTAAAGTGGAAGAACACACTACAGGCTGATCCAACTTTGATGTTATGTCCTTAAAACAAGTCAAAAGGAGACTCAGTAGAGTGTGTGGCCTCCACGTGCCTGTATGACCTCCCTACAACGCCTGGGCATGCTCCTGATGAGGTTGCGGATGGTCTCCTGTGGGATCTCCTCCCAGAGCTGGACTAAAGCATCCGCCAACTCCTGGACAGTCTGTGGTGCAACGTGACGTTGGTGGATGGAGCGAGACATGATGTCCCTGATGTGCTCAATCAGATTCAGGTCTGGGGAACGGGCGGGCCAGTCCATAGCTTCAATGCCTTCATCTTGCAGGAACTGCTGACACACTCCAGCCACATGAGGTCTGGCATTGTCCTGCATTAGGAGGAATCCAGGGCCAACCGCACCAGTATATGGTCTCACGAGGGGTCTGAGAATCTCATCTCAGTACCTAATGGCAGTCAGACTACCTCTGGCGAGCACATGGAGGGCTGTGTGGCCCTCCAAAGAAATGCCACCCCACACCATTACTGACCCACTGCCAAACCGGTCATACTGAAGGATGTTGCAGGCAGCAGATCGCTCTCCACGGCGTCTCCAGACTGTCACGTCTGTCACATGTGCTCAGTGTGAACCTGCTTTCATATGTGAAGAGCACAGGGCACCAGTGGCGACTTTGCAAATCCTGGTGTTCTGTGGCAAATGCCAAGCGTCCTGCACGGTGTTGCGCTGTGAGCACAACCCCCATCTGTGGACGTCGGGCCCTTATACCACCCTCATGGAGTCAGTTTCTAACCGTTTGTGCAGACACATGCACATTTGTGGCCTGCTGGAGGTCATTTTGCAGGGCTCCGGCAGTGCTCCTCTTGTTCCTCCTTGCACAAAGGCAGAGGTATGTTAAATAATTAATTATGGATATTTATTTTATTCTTAATTCTGAGATCTATACATTGCACAAGGATTGCATCAGCCATCGTTTCTAGTTGACATGCGTCATTTGTGTGTGTATTTTTAGTTCACTACCATAGACAGAGAACAGCCATATGACCGGTCTATATAAAAACCCATGGTTGGAGGCAGGGGGCTCTCTCGCTCTTCCCACTCCACAGGACACAGAAGAAGGATCTGCATGCTGAGAAGCAGCTGACATGTAGGCCGGACACGTGCTGGACAAAGGTGTGATTTACCAGCCAGGATCCCAGGAAAGATGGGTGAATCTCAACAATTAAGCTAATTATGGACAAATGGACAATTACTTAATAACTAATTATTATATATACCTGCTGAAATTTGATTCTTTTTAATGGACAATCCAAGAATAAATCGATACTTTTTTTATAAGAATATCGTGATATTGATACTTTGAGAAGTCCTCAGTAGAGAAAATAATACAGAAAAGAGTATTATTTAACAATGGAGAGCCTAGCCAGTCCTGATTTTTCGTTTTTAAGTGAATTTCCTTTTTTGAACAAAGGGAGGGAGAGAAGAGACGAGCTGAACAGCTGTTGTTCACATGTCAGGAAATCCACTAATTTGTCACGAGAAGCAGAAAGGAACCTACAGACTGAGAACTGACAAGAATCAGAGGTACTAACAAGGATCAGAATCAGACGAACTGAAGACAGGACGTGCTGATAAAGAGAAGCTAAGGAATCTGAAGGTAAGCAAAATATCGATAAAATTTCTTCTTTTGCTAAACAAGCTAAACAAAGTAAGGATAACTTTAGAGTTAATGAAGAAAATGACTTAGACGGTTTGTGGCTTAGTTTATATAGAGAATGTGAATTGGAGAATTTAAATTTACAGTTAATTTCTAAATTGATAAATAGAAATAAACACAAATTGCAGAATATTCTAAATTTGATACAAGTATTTCATAATTTTGTGCTTCAAAGTTCTAAGCAGGACAATAGAGTAGAGATAGTGTCAGATGGTGACAATGATTCTGACTGTAAAGATAAAATTGAACAAGATTTGAGACACGTGTGTGTAACTGAAGGTGACCTTGGGTCTGACTAAGAGATGGACATACAGAAACCAGACATGGGAGGAGACATGACTGACATACGAGAAACTGACATATTAGGTGATGTGGGAGGAGACGTGAGTGACGTAGGAGGAGCTGACGTACAAGAGCCACTAAAAATATTAGAGAATTCAGAAATTACCCAGGCTCAACTCCAAATTAAAATGAGGAAAAATTTGCTAAAATTATACAAAATCATGCCAAAATATGATGTCAAAATCCATGCCTGTAGAAATTTAGAGACATTTGAGAGCTTCTCTGATAAGTTTGATTTATCCAATGAGGAGAGGAATCAATTATTTAAAATGTGGATTCCTGTGACATTTTCCAGACGTTTAAATTTAATGCCCTGTGAAAATGACTCTCCTAATGGATGGGAAAATGATTCGGACAGATTAAGATATTTGATTTATTGTGTCACAAAGGATTTTCCCAACATAGAAGATCTGCAGAAATTAAGGATTGGTAGGAAAGAATGTACATATACATTCATGTCCATATTTGAACGGATGTACAAAAATGGAAAATTACAACAAATGATAAGCACTTTTGTACAGAAATTCAAATTCTTAAATCCAGTATTTCAAGTTATTGCATCACAAAAATTTTCTCTATTTAAATGTGCGCAGTTGCTGGATTCTGTTAGAAAACATGAGAATCGTGAAAAGAAAATAAATCAAGCTAAATTTATAAAACCAGAAAAGGTAAAATCTTACCAAAAGCCAATATCAAACTCTCCTAGACTGAGTCATCCCCATAATGAAATCTATCAAATGCGCAGAAGATTTCATATATGTTATAAGCCATATCAGACAATTCAAAAGTCAATTTCTCCACCGAAAGAGTTAAAAATTCAAAGCTGTGACTTCTCCCTAGAAACGAAAATGGCTGAAATTGATGGACAGGGACAGGTGAGACGACCGGCTGAGAGTGATGTCATGGAATGTGGACAGAAGAACAGGCAGTTCTCTTAGGTTTTGAAGAATAGAAAAATTAATTTTCTAAATAGGGCGTTTATGGAGATTTTCGACAGAGACAGAAGATTTGGTTTAGGGAGTGGCTAAGGAAAAACTGTAATTATTATGTTGCATAAAAGTGTAACAATGTATCATTATTTATTTATAATCTTATACAGTAAAATTGTAATTACATAGTTTCTAATAGTTCATATATATATATACTTGTCTAAGTAGAGATTGTGTATAATTGTATATATATATATATTTATAGTAAAAATTAAAATATTAATTAATAAATTAGAACTTCATATATAAATTAAAATAGTAATATTTTGAATTACATTAGAACCAACCAATATATGTATAAGACATTTAAATAATTCTCTTTTTGTATAAATTTGATATTTAATTTTATTTTTTTTATATTTCCTTAGAGTTTTCATTCCAAAGCAGGATTTGATCAAACAACTCTAAAATGGATTTATTTCTTTATTCACACAGGAAGTTGGAAAAATTGCATGATTTTATGTGTATAACATTTTAAAATATTAACAATATAACTAGTTGAATTATTATGTGTAACACTTATTAATTAATATTTTCTGTGCATGAAGTGTTCGTGCTAATTAAAGTAGCTTTACAGCATGACGTGTGACAGCTGCAGCCTTTGAACTTTGAGCAAATAGTATAGAATCCCATTCATTCTATTTCCAGCTGATGTAACTTAAAACCTGGCAGCCAGCGAAAAAATAATCTAAGTACATTTCTATTTTTTGTAAGTCAAGAGTTTTTTTCAAGTATCTTAAATTTCAGTGACTTACTCTCATATTATATTATATGTATATAACATAATATATATAATATATTAAATTTAATTGATAAATAGGATACAACAATTTTGGGTTAAATATATATATATCTATAACTTCATATGTGGAATGTATGGGTTGAACAGATCTGTGAATGTCAGAGTGAATATGACAGATGAGTAAATCAGCAGCTGCTAAGTGTGATTGGTGTGACAGAAGCCTCATGAGTGTAAAAAACAAACAACAAAAAAAAAAACGTTTCTTTATGTGAAGGTACAAAAATATATTTAATTCTGAGAAAATTATGATACATAATTAAGTATTATCAACATATATATATATATATATATATATATATTTCTAGATTTCTTTAGTAATTATTATTTCTTGATTTAACTAGTAGTGGATAAGGGCAACCACACATCAAAATGGTTTGCAAAGCAAATTTACATTTAGAATAATTTTTCCACATGATAATATCCTTGAATAACTATGATATTATTATTTTTTAATGGTTACCTAAATAGGTACACACCTCTCTTTAGACAAATCTATGCTACTCATCGATATGAACTTTATGCAAATTTTTTATAGAAGAATAATTATTTTTAATTTGGTTCTGATATATACATAAATTATTTTATAAAATAATATTTTTTGGTATTAAGGGGGAAAATGTGTTTTTGATCCTGATTACATAATCACTTTTGATCAATACTTATTTTTCACACATTTTAATAAAGGTAAAATAATAATAAGGTACTATGGTATAATTAAGAAGGGTATTACATGCAAAGTTGCATCATTTAATAGTTTTTGGTGATACAAGGTTATGACAAATATTAAATCATTCAGATAATTGAGATATAAGGGTATTTTTTATGGAGAATATAATTACTCTGCATTTGTCATTAAAATTTAAAGGCCTTATTTTTTATTCTTATTTTTACTCTTAATTTTATTTTTATTTTTTAATTTTTATTCCTACTTTATTCTTATTTTTCCATTTTTCATTTTTAATTCTCATTTTTTGATTTTATTTCAGTTCAATATCTCAATTGAGAAAACACATTAATAGTTAATAAAGTAATGTCTAATACAAGAATATTGCTTCATTAAATATAATGATAAATTAATATAAGAAAAATGTTTAAATTTTTTGAGTAAACACAACAATTCATTCATTCATTCATTCATATATTTATTCATTTTAGTTCAGGAGTATACATTCTTTGGTATTATTGGTTTAATAAAGATATAAACACTTGTTGTTTCAAAACACACTGACACCTATGGGTTGGAAAAAGTAATTACACCTATGACACAATATTTTTATCACATGAAGAACTTGATTAATAATGAATTATTATCTATTATTGTTTATTATTCCAAACATAATTTATTTTAATATTTTGATAATAATTAGATTGATATTATTGATTGCTATGGTACGCTGTGATACTATAGGTTAGGAAAAATTGCCAGATTTGGTATCAGATTAGGGAATGAAGACTTCAATCAAGACATCACAATTATGAATTCTATTTTAATAAAGACTTTTAATATTTATAAATTAAAGAGATTCTCAAAAGTTACAAGAAGAAGCAACCGTTATCCGGAAGTCTCAGAAGGTAACAGGTGTGAATGCTGAGTGATAATAGACTGTGTCAGATACAATTCACACCACTGATCACCGGGACGGCAGAGGACGATGATCCTATATGTACTGTGTTGTGCTCAAGTTTCATCACGTTCCAGTGGTTTCTTATCACCTGCAACGCTTCAATGAAAGCTGGTGAACAGGTAATGCCTGGCATATGTGTCCTGTACATAAAGGACTGAGTACTGGTTATGGTGCTATATAAAGCAGGGAAGTGTCAAGTTAACCCTTGCTTTGCTGACCAAAGACGTCACATCTGCTCCAAAAGTGACACGAGACCAGTGCGACACGGAGAATTCAAGAATTATCTGAAGACAATCCAATGTAAGCCCAGGTGACATCGCACAGATATTAAAGCTACATTTCATCCATGGACTTTGTTTTCTTATCAGTTGACACATGATCTTTCTAATAAAGAGTATAGTTTATGGACTGAACAATAATGAATACAATTATGGACTGTACAATATCTACACGCTATAATTTATTTCAAAGGAGTTTTCATCTAAATACTGTGTTAAAAAAGAACCAAGAAGAAGACGAGACGAAGACCCGATGACTTCAGATGATGACGATTGGACCCGTGATTGCTTCAATTTAGATATAGGGAAGTATAATTATACATGTTAAATGAATATTAGTCACGGCTTACCATAACATGAATTCACATTATTATATAACAATAATCAGATATTGATATTATTATTATGGAAATTGAATGATATGCCAAGGAAGAAGGAAAGAAAAAAATGATTGTTATCCTAATGATGAACCTATCTTCTTTTGAGGATTTTCAGTTAAAGTCTTTTTATCCTCAAAAAAGGGGAGAATGTTAAATAATTAATTATGGATATTCATTTTATTCTTAATTCTGAGTTCTATACATTGCACAAGGATTGCATCAGCCATCGTTTCTAGTTGACATGCGTCATTTGTGTGTGTATTTTTAGTTCACTACCATAGACAGAGAACAGCCATATGACCGGTCTATATAAAAACCCATGGTTGGAGGCAGGGGGCTCTCTCGCTCGCTCTTCCCACTCCACAGCACACAGAAGGAAGATCTGTGTGTAGCCCAGCTGCTGATGTAGGCCAACGGACACATGGTGTCATCCTGACACACGTGCTGGATAAAGACGTGATTTACCAGCCAGGATCCAAGGAAAGATGGGTGAATCTCAACAATTAAGCTAATTATGGACAAATGGACAATTACTTTATAATTAATTATTGTATGTACCTGCTGCAATCTGATTCTTTTTAATGGACAATCCAAGAATAAATCGATACATTTTTTTATAAGAATATTGTGATATTGATACTTTGAGAAATACTCAGTAGAAAAAATAATACAGAAAAGAGTATTATTTAACAAGAACTTAACTCTGAAAACAGTCTTCTTGGTGGCAATCACCGCGGCTAAACGGTTAGGTGAAATCCAGACTCTATCGGTTATCGAGCCATGTATTCAGATTTGGGATGATTGCATCATTCTCAAACTGGATCCAAATTTCTCCACGAAGGTGGTGTCATCGATGACTTTAAACCAAGAAGTGGTTCTTCCATCATTCTGCGAAAATCCTAGGAATCAGAGGGAGGAAGAGTTCCACCAGCTTGATGTCCGCAGAGCAGTGTTGGCCTATTTGGAAGCCATTCGGAACTGGAGATTAGACTCTAATCTTTTTATACAGTTTGGGGGGAAAAATAGAGGCAGGAAGGCTTCAAAACAATCCTTAGCTAGATGGGTTACATCCATGATTAATCTAGCATATCTTTCAGAAGGACAGCCTCCCCCTGAAATTATCAGAGCCCATTCCACGAGAGCAATTTCCACCTCATGGGCGACTAGAGCAGTGGTTACCATTGAACAAATATGTACTGCAGCCACATGGTCAGGACATACTACTTTCTGCAAACACTACAAGCTAGATGTTCTCTCACAGAAGAGATCTGCATTTGGTAGGAAGGTACTTCAGGCAGTTATCCCACCCTAAGCTATGAGTTCTTGGGTATACTCCTATGGTGCTGTCACGGGGACATACTGGAAAACCGGAATTAGTCTTACCGGTAATGATGTTTCCAGGAGTCCACATGACAGCACCCTTATTTCCTTCCCTATATTGCTACTGTATGTGACTCTAACATATGTCTAAGCAGTCTAAAATAAAATTTTGTTGTACACAGCCAATGTGATTCTTGGAAAATCACTGAGGAGGTTGGGGTGGGAGGGCTTTTAACCTCTTGTGCTTCCTGTCACTACACAGGAAATGGGATTACTCCTCCTATGGTGCAGTCATGTGGACTCCTGAAAACATCATTACCGGTAAGACTAATTCCGGTTTTCTGCTCTCCTGAATCTGTATAATTTTATTTAGGTTTTTTTTTCCTGTGTCCCTCAATTTCTGAAATATGGCATTTTACTCCTTGTCTGGGAACTATTGAGGAATATTGAAAATTCATACATATTGACCATTTCTCCCAAGCCGCTCTTCACCCCCTCCCTTATCCAGAGATGACAATCTAGTGTCTCCCTGAAAATTATCACCCACAGCCAAAATAGCTTATACAAACAAATGCCAGCCAAGAAGTGTTACAACTTAGTTAAAATGCCAGAATCTTGTCCCTGGCAGATGCAGGGGGTAATTAGTTGCAGGATTGCAGTCATTTGCGTTTAACTGTTGAAGCTTGATTCCCGAGCTTCAAAAATAAGTTTATGGACACGCCGACTCTGATACGGAATATGCAATATTGTAAGTTCCATAACTCCGATAATAACGGGTCCCATATTTTTAGGGGTAGGACCAGCTAGGAAATGATTGGGAAATTTTTCTGTCGCTGAAAAGCCCTCTGTCAAGCTGTAGCGCAAAAGCACCAGAATGATGGGTCACAAATACGTCATGCGTGGTCTCTAAATGAAGGTAAAATGGCATCATTTGCAAGCTTATGCGATCAACGAGCGATAAGTTATTGCAGAAGTTAGCGGTTTTAATAAAAATGTACAGGCTGGAGACCAGCTTACATGATGTCACCACAAGGGGCGTGTGGGCAGATCTCTCCTTAGGTATAAGAGAACCCATGGAGAATAGAGGAGCACTCATTGCCAGGGGGGTATAAGGACTATAAGCAACGGGTCGTGTTGGCTAACGCTCAAATCAAACCTGGGAGCCCCTCCTCCACCTATGATGATTCATCCCTACGAACTGTATAGCATAAGTATCCTCTTTAATCATGTTTATTTTATGTAACTGCTTATGTATTTTATTGTCTCTTTTGTAATATCCTTGCATATATCTCTCCTAAACGCCGCCTCCCTTTTGGATTAAATATAATATTTAATAGTTCTGTTTCTTTTGTCCTGTAATTGTTCCCTCCCCTGAAGCCATATATGCTACTGAAACACAGGCGTCCGCCCAGGCCTGTATTATACTTGAAATCTGGACAGTGGTGGCAGAGAATAATATTAATAATCGGGCTGTCGTGAAGCTGACAGTGACCGTACGGGGCATAAACACGTATTCCATGTGTTGGACTCCAGAGGTGTGACGCCCATACGCTCACTGGTTGCTTGCCGATACATAAGGAGTGAATAGTCTGGATCGTGTGCTCGCAATTTCGAACGAAATACAGACAGCGTGATGGCAACGGCGAGATAATGCGTGATCTCCCCGGTGTCGTCCCTGTGGAGTTCCTGACACTCCTTGTATAAAGTAGTCTTTATAACCATCTTGGAGTGATCTTCAAAGAAAAATCAAAAATAGAGGCGTTAAGGATCACTCTCACTTAGCTAAAAGGACTAGATTTACATACAAGAAAGAAAGAGGAGGCCATATTTCAGGAGCAGAGCGGTACAGGGAAAAAATGCTGGATTCAGAAGAACAGCAACGTTTACACCAAATAAATGTAATATATTTATGACAAATGATAGACCCTCTTTTAATGGGGTTATTTTATGTGACTAAACAGACTTTTTCTGATATTATATTAGCCATTTACACATGTGAAGTTGAGAACGTATTCCTTGTGGGCTCTAGATCAGGGGTCTCTATTAGGTTGTCCGCGGGCTGCATGTGGTCCCTGAGGTTGCTTTATGCGTCCCACAGGCACCATAGACCCCTTAATGATCCTGGCCTGTTACAGGACCTGCCGACATCAGCGCATTATTTCAGTTGAATGTGTGTCCTTGGACGCACATGCAATTGAAATGGATTGCCGCTCAGAGACCAGTTCTCTGCACAGCAATACCAATGCCAGGCGCCGGCAATTCAGAGGCCAGCAGCAGACATCTGCGCATGGCAGTGACGTGATATGCTGCTGCGCAGGCACGTAGATGTCCGCTGCTGGCCTCTGATTGGCCGGCGACTGGCATTGATATTGCTGTGCAGAAAGCTGGTTTCTGAGCGGCAATCCATTTCAGTTGCATGTGCGTCCAAGGACACACATTCAACTGAAATAATGCGCTGTCGTAGGCAGCAATGGAACGGGCCGAGATCGTCAAGGAGTCTATGGAGCCTGCAGGCCGCATGTGCAGAAAGGACAACTGAGGAAATGGAGGACAGGTGAGAAGAAATTTTTTTTTACTCTCTTATGTGTATGTGAAGAACAGCACAATAGGGGCATACTGTATTTTTCAGACCATAAGACGGAACTAGGTTTCATTTAAGCAAAAAATTTGGTCATGATGTACTGTTAAGGGGGAGGGGGTCTGCTGCTGACACTGGTATAGGGGTGATGCACTGTTAATATCCCCCATCCTGGTATGCATGGCACCCTAATCCCCTATCCTGGTATGCATGGCACCCTAATGCCCTATCCTGGTATGCATGGCACCCTAATCCCCAATCCTGGTATGCATGGCACCCTAATCCCCAATTCTGGTATGCATGGCACACTAATCCTCAATCTTGGTATGCATGGCATCCTAATCCTCAATCCTGGTATGCATGGAACCCTAATCCTCCATCCTGGCATGCATGGCACCCCAAACCCCCATCCTGGTATGCATGGCACTCCAAACCCCCATCCTGGTGCATGGCACCCCAAACCCCCATCTTGATATGCATGGCACCCCAAACCCCCATCCTGGTATACATGGCACCCCAAACCCCCATCCTGGTATGCATACCACCCCAAAACCCCATCCTGGTATGCATGGCACCATAATCCCCCATCCTGGTATGCATGGCACCCCAATCCCCCATCCTGGTATGCATGGCACCCCAATCCCCCATCCTGGTATGCATGGCACCCCAAACCCTCATCCTGGTATGCATGGCACCCCAAACCTCCATCCTGGTATGCATGGCACCCCAACCCCCCATCCTGGTATGCATGGCACCCCCCATCCTGGTATGCATGGCACCCCTCATCCTGGTATGCATGGCACCCCTCTTCCAGGTATGCATGGCCCCCCTCATCCTGGTATGCATGTCCCCCCTCATCCTGGTGTGCATGGCACCCCTCATCCTGGTATGCATGGCACCCCTCATCCTGGTGTGCAGGGCACCCCTCATCCAGGTTTGCATGCCCCCCTCATCCTGGTATGCTTGCCCCCCCTCATCCTGGTATGCTTGGCCCCTCTCATCCTGGTATGCTTGGCCCCTCTCATCCTGGTATGCTTGGCCCCCCTCATCCTGGTATGCATGGCCCCCTTCATCCCTCATCCTGGTATGCATGGCACCCCTCCATCCCGGTATGCATAGCATGCCAAACCTCCATCCTGGTATGCAGTTTTGTGCACTTCTGGAAAGAAGGGCGACGCTGAACAGAGGTCACATGGAGTCCAGAGTGAGTCTGCTGCCTCATTATAGTGAATGAATCCCTCTGGTGTTTCATCTGAATCAGGTCACTCGGAGATTTACATGGAAACGCCGATATAAGTGCTCAGCGTAGAATGCTGGATAAATGTGATCCAAAATGTTATATAAAATGTTGCCAATAAAAGCTTCAACTACATTCGCAAAAAAAGCAAGTCTCCAATCAGGTCTGTCATCTGTTAACGAATATATAGGGGGCTTCCACGTTACTGGTAGCACAAAGGCTCTAGAAAAATGAAATGGCTACTAGCTGTCCAAAAGAAATCCAGCAAATTCAGCGCTCCCAAATCCAAATGCCCCCTCCCTTCTGAGCTCCACAGTGTGCCTGAACCGCAGTTAGCGTCCACATGTTTAGCATTTCTGTAGCGATGAGAGCCCGCCTAATTTACAGGTGCATGTCTCCAGAAGCACAAGCTGGGCACAAGGTACTGGTCACTACAATGGGAATTTGCAATCTTCACTTAGCAACATTCACTGCTGCTTGTTTCTGAAAAACACCCATGGAGTCAAAATCATCACTACACCTGTAGATGAATTCACAAAGGGGTGTAATTTACAAAATGGGGTCACTTGAGGGGGGATTCTGCTCTTCTAGCACTTAGGGGCTCTGTATATGGAATCCGCAAACTATTGTAGGAAAATCTGCGCTCCAGGAGGCAAAAAAGCGCTCTGTCCGTCTGGAGCCTCACCGTATGGCTAAGCAGTACTGCACAGCCACAGCAGAAATTGGAGAAAAAATTTTGGTGCCATTTTTACCCATTTCCCAGTGTGAAAATGTAAAATCTGGGGCTAAAACTAAATTTTGGTGGTAAAAATGTAATTATTTTTTCTTCACTGCCCAATGGTATAAAAGTATAAAATCCTGTGACACACCCGTGGTGTCAATATGATCACTACACCCCTAGATGAATTCATTGAGAGGTGTAGTTTGTAAACTGGGATCACTTATGAAGGATTCGGTTGATCTGGCACCTTAGCCAATGTGACATGACACCCTCAAACCAGTCCAGGAAAATCTGAACTCCAATATGGCACTTCTTCCCTTCTGAGCTTTGCATTATGCCTCAAAAGTAGTTTTCGACCACATATGGGGTATCTGCGTACTCAGGAGAAATTGCAAAACAAATTTTGGTGTCTATTTTCTCCTGTTACCCTTGTGAAAATGCAAAATTTGGGGCTAAAGAACATTCTTACGGGAAAAATGTGATTTTTTTTTTTCATTTTTTTTATTTTCACGGCTCAATGTTATAAACGTATGTGAAACACCTACATATGTGCGCACCACCCATCTAGATAAGTTCCCTGAGGGGTCTAGATTCCAAAGTGGTGTCACTTGTGGAGTAGTTTGGCGTTCGCTAATTATTCCAGCAAATTTTACATTCTAAAAGTTATATGGAGCTCCTTCCCTTTCGACCCCTGCCGGGCGCCTGAACAGTAGTTTTGCCCCATATATGGGTAGTGATTAGGGTTGAGCGAGTTGTTCTGTCCGAGTATGTTCGGGCCGAGCTCCGAGTATTTACAGCTGCTCGGTGATATGGTTGAATCGCTCCCGTGTGCATTATTTGCAACTGTTTGACAGTTTTATTAAATGTGAGGAAAGTGTAAGAAATAGACATTCCTCACATGTAATAAAACTGTCAAACAGTCGCAAATCATGCACACGGGAGCGATTCAACCATATCACCGAGCAGCTGTAAATACTCGGAGCTCGGCCCGAGCATACTCGGCGAAAGGTTTGATAGAACATACTCGCCCCTTTAAAAGAGCACACTCGGTACTCGCAGAGTAGTTTCGGCATGCTCGGCATTTCAGTAACAGCCGCCGCGGCTGCATGTGTCACATCTGTTAGACAGCTGTGACACATGCAGGGATAGCCTGTTAACTGATATAGTGACACTGGTTAGAATTAAAAAACTTGGCCTGGTCAGGAAAGTGAAAACAGATTTCAGGGTGAAGGGGTTAATGGTTGCATGAGGAATGTTCTGCCATAATGAATGCACTTGGGCACACAAATCATCAAGATCTGCTGACGGCAACTCCTTTTGCAATGCTCGACCAATGAAGTGCTTGATGGGAGTCAAATCCGGAGATGCTTCTGGCCATGGTATCATGTTTAAGTCAAGCATGCTGCTCACAGTAGCACCTGCAACATGTAGCTTAACATTTCCATGTTGAAAAATAGTTACTGAGGCACGTTTAAGAAATGTCCATATCACTGGTTCCACGACCAAATCAATGTAACACTGAGCAGTTAGTATACCTGGAATGAAGACTAGAGGGGTCCTGCTACCATATATTATTCCACAGCACACCATAATCCCGGGAGTACAATCGGTGTGACATTCCTTCTTGAATGCCAGTATTGTAATCTAGTCCAATTCCTCATATATGCCTACACACAGTATGATACCACTTTCATGGCCCCACAGTGGCTATCACACTCAATATGATGCCCCCACAGTCCTATTGCACACAGCATGATGTACAGTATGATGCCCCCTGACAATACATTTCCCCACACAGTACATTGAAAGAAGACACATCCATTGTGTTCTACCTATAACCTAACATGTTGATACAAAGTAAGGCAAAAGACCCATGAGGCAGATGCTAATTGCCCCATATTAATGAAAAAATCCTTCCCAACTCCACTAATGGCAATTAGACTAGTTCCCTGGATGAACGTCCCATCACAGAATCTAGTTCCCATAACCAGTAATATATTTTTCAACAAAAGCATCCGGGCCCTACTTGAACTTGTTTAGTGAATCAACGATTACAATATTATGTTCCCGAAAGTCTGAATATTAAAAATGGTGAACATTGGACATAATTTCAAAAAACATCACAGTAAAAGATAATGCCTTACCAACACCAGGTCAGATTACCAATGCACTGCAGGATGCAGCAAGCCTCCATGATAAAGGCGGGGGCAGCACATGTGCAAAATACTGATGCAGACAGCCACTCACTAACCTACCAATTCATGGAGGGGGTGGCTGTGTAGTATTATACATGCACACCGATGGAGTCTGCATAGGGCGCCAGTCACACACAGTGTCTGGCTTGCAGCCTATTGATGTCTTGCTTGCAGCCTATTGATGACGCCCATAGTATTAGATCATGCGGGTTGCCCAGCACTTTATACATGCACCCCCACAGGACAGATGCCCCAATTCACCCAGCCAACACTAAAGAGGCCTGGCTGCATCCTGCAAAAAGAGGTTCAAAAAAGATGAAAAATAGTGTATAAGATAAATACACCACATGAGGTATTGGACGATATTTTGGCCAAAATGCGCAAGCTTGCAACTCCATCGGTGTGCATGTATAATACTACACAGCCACCCCCTCCATGAATTGGTAGGTTAGTGAGTGGCTGTCAGCATCAGTATTTTGCACATGTGCTGCCCCCGCCTTTATCATGGAGGCTTGCTGCATCCTGCGGTGCACTGGTAATCTGACCTGGTGTTGGTAAGGCATTAATCTTTTACTGTGATGTTTATGTTCCCGAAAGTCCCGTAATTTCACTATTCTTAGAGTAAAGAATCGCCATCTATGATGACTGAGAAACCATCTTTCTTCTAGTAGGAGAGGGTGCCTCCTTGTCATCGTTGAAGGTCTATATGTAAAAAGTTCCTTAATAAGATCTCTATACTGTTTCTTCTTATATTTGTACATTGTAATAAGATCGCCCTTAAACCTTCATTATTCCAAACTGAATAACCCTAACTTTGATAACCTGTCTTGGAATTGCAGTGCACCAATTCCCTTAATAACCTTGGTTGCATTTGTCTGCATACGTCCTAGTTCAACTATGTCCGTCTTATACACCAAAGACCAAAATTATACACAGTATTCTAAATGTGGCTGAATTAGTGACTTCTATACAGGCAAAACTATGTTCTTATCATAAGCATCTATGCCTCTTTTAATGCTTCCATGGTTCTATTTGCCTTGGCAGCAGCGGCCTAGCACTGGTTATTAAAGTTGAGTTTGCTGTCCACCCATACACCCATGTCTTTTCCAGTGATGGTTTTCCCAGTGTTTAGTACATAATTGTACATTTTAATTTGTCCCAAGCAAGAACATTTATCTACATTAAACTTCAATTGCCATTTTTCAGCCCAAACCTCAAGCTTACATAAATCCCTCTGTAATATTACATTATCCTCCTATGTACTGATAACCTTGCAGAGTTTACGATCATCTGAAAATATTGAAATTTTACTCTGTATACCCCCCAAAAGGTCATTAATAAATGTATTAAATAGAAGTCCCAATACTGACTCCTGGGGTACACCACTTTTAAATGTGACCCAGTTAGTGTGTTCCATTAATAACCATCATCTGTTTCTTATCACTGAGCTTTTTTTTGTTTGTTTTGAAATCATCTGTACGGTTCCAGACATATGGACCTTTTTAAGTGCTAATGTTTATGGTATTTACCAAAGAAGCAGTCACCCAATGACACTCTTCCTTCAGAGAATCTTCTGGGCCATGGAAACGGGCATGACTTTGGGGTTACTTGTAGTTTTGAATGATTCATTTTACTATTCAATGTACTAAAAATGGGAAAAAAATCCATTTGTGGTGAGATTGGACCAAATACTGATAGTGGGACGGTAGCCTAAATCTCGGTTTCCTTTGAAGCTCAGCATATAGATGAGCTCCAGAGGAGCATCAAGACAGCGGGCACAGGACCCTCACTGTCATAGTGACCCATCAGCCCCCAAGATCATGTCACAGGGCACAGATGGGAGCTGGTAAATGGAAGCAGTGGCACTGGTTACATTTACGTGCTGCTGTCAGAGATTGACAGCAGCATTTAAATGATTAACTTGTTGTAATTAATTGCTGTACTTTTATGTTAGAGGAGCAGGAAAGAATGAAAAAATGTAAATACTTATATGTTGTTAATATTGTATATTATAAATTATTTTCATGCATAAATTGCTGAATATTTACTATTATTTGTTGCAGTATATTTGTTATTAGTAATTGTTATAGTTGGAAATTTGACTTACTGACACCACAGCCCTAGTTAAAAGGGTTTTCCACAAGTGAATGTATATATATATATATATATATATATATATATATATATATATATATATATATATAGTTGGCATATACAACAGATTAGGACTATTATAAGTGAAAGGAGGACTTTATACTAACCAGACAGCAGATGGCGATAGTGTGTATAGTTATATGCTTGCTGTAATGTGGGGGAGAAAAGCTCTCAATTGTTGGTTGTTTTATACTTCCTGTGTTTTCCTTCTTTCCTGAATGTGTTATGTCAGCAGCACACGGACTGTGTGACACTGAATTGTATCTCATGTTTAACCAGTATGAAGTAAGTACTGTTTACTCAAGATATCTTGCTGATTGAAGCTCTCATAAGTACAGCGGTGACTGTAAGAAGATGCACTCTGCGACATATATATATATATATATCACTATAATACAGTATGTCTTTTTTATTTGAATAATTGAGATGTGGCTGCTGGGACCCCCAGGATGCCCGGTACTGAATCCAACTGGTTCTTATACATAAAACTTAAGTAGAGCCACATGAAGGTAAAAGGATCAGAGTGCCTGAAAAATGTATGGATCAGAAGGTGTTTTTCCCTGGATTGACTGTCATTCGTAGATGTAACAGTATCACTGGTCTTCTCTTCGCCTTTTGGTTGAGGATTAGAGGATTAATATGAAACATGGAAACGATATTCTCTCATCAGACATATATGATGTTTAGTACTGATATGCCATAAATGTCAGTAGTATTACATTAAATGCAAAGGGACATTAATCAATTTGAAATGATTCTTTTTAGTTTTTTTTAATTAAGAATCAGATGGAAGGATGAAGACATGTTCTTGGAGGGCCTTCTTCTGCAGATGTTACTTGCTGGTCAGAAGGCCACAGGTAGATGGTACAAGTCCTTCCACACAGGTGCATCTTTAATGGTGGACATGCTGTACTAGGCACTAGACAGGAAGGGTTTTTCACATTGAGATGTTTGTGTTGCTCCGATGACAGGGAGCAAATATGCAGCTTTGTCTGATGGAGCGAGCAACCCTGGATAATCCACGCCGGCAAGATGATATCAGCCGGCGGAAGGTGGAACCTGTGAGAGGAGACAAAGAGACATAACTAATGTAAGTAATGGGACTACATATTAGAGCAGGGATGTCACACTCAAACACACAGAGGGCCAAAATGAAAAACTTGGACCCCACATAATCCTACATACAGAATAATGGCCTCACATAGTCCTCCGTACAGTATAATGGGACCCACATTGTCCTCCATACAGAAAAATGGCCACAAATAGTGGTGGTGGTTCTGTTGTCGTGGGTCATATATAACCACCCTGCGGGCCAGGTTTGGTCCACGGGCCAGAGTTTGACATGTATGTATTAGAGGATACTACTGTAGTGTCACTGTGACAGGATGATAGAGGAGTCGTATCCATACAGATGTACGGGGTCATTGTCAGTAATCCTACAGATAATATCTGCTCCACATGACTCCTTCTCACTGACTGACATCATGCAACATGGAGCTTATTGTTACACTTACCTCTTCTACTTCTTCTCTCTTCTACCTTCTCTGTTTTTTGTCGATCTTTCGATGCAGATTTTCTTTTCCCCTGAACTGGTGATTCTGATAAAAAAACAAGAAAAAGATGTATATTATAAACTCCTAAAAGATTAGCTTTGTATCTTTATCTAGAATTCTGTTATTCTTGTACCCTGTAGTCCTGGTAATTGATTATTGCACCATAATAGAGAGAATATGTCATATATACATAAAACCACCTGAGGGTCTGAGAATTAGATTGCCTTGTGAACTGATTAATATGAAACCTGTAGGTTTTCCGATATGTGGTGTCTAGCCAGGGAACTATGTCCCCTTATTAACATGATAACACTGCGGCATCCTGCAAGTAATATCTGAAAATAAGTTAGCTAAAACCTCAGTGCATTCTTAAGGTGATAAGGATCAGTATAGACCTATATGGAGACATGGGTGCAGTATTCAGAATCAGTTTGGCAGAAGACTGAATGACTTCTTATGCATTAAAAATTATAACCTATAAGAGTGAGGATTTTTATAAAATGAAATGTTGGGCTGTTTTTCACATTACACTTTTTGACACAGGCTGCAATAGAATGACCTATAGAGCTATACATACCTGACAATATGGATGATTGTCTGTCTTCAGCAGTGAAACACTGCTTGTCATCATCAGATTTAGAGGGGGGAGAATCTTTCTGCGTCTGGTTGTCATCATCAGATTTAGAGGGGGGGGAATCTTTCTGCCTCTGCTTATCATCAGATTTAGAGGGGGGAGAATCTTTCTGCGTCTGGTTGTCATCATCAGACTTAGAGGGGGGAGAATCTTTCTGCGTCTGGTTGTCATCATCAGACTTAGAGGGTGGAGAATCTTTCTGCGTCTGGTTGTCATCAGATTTAGAGGGGGAAGAATCTTTCTGCGTCTGGTTGTCATCATCAGATTTAGAGGGGGAAGAATCTTTCTGCCTCTGCTTATCATCATCAGACTTAGAGGGGGGAGAATCTTTCTGCATCTGGTTGTCATCATCAGACTTAGAGGGGGGAGAATCTTTCTGCATCTGGTTGTCATCATCAGACTTAGAGGGGGGAGAATCTTTCTGTGTCTGGCTGTCATCAGATTTAGAGGGGGAAGAATCTTTCTGCCTCTGCTTATCATCATCAGACTTAGAGGGGGGAGAATCTTTCTGCGTCTGGTTGTCATCAGATTTAGAGGGGGAAGAATCTTTCTGTCTGTTTGGTAGAAGAAAAACATATAAATTACAAGTGAAAACAATAGATACGGATACAACACCTGTCTGCAAAGCCCATTAGGACATCTGAATAACATGAAGGGGATGCTGTGTTCAAGACCCTCTTTTACCAGCAAGAATGGAGAATCACTAGTAATATTTATTTTCCTGTAATGAACTGGAAATTAAAGCTGGTCATAGTTATCAACTTTCATCACCAGCGTTATCACAAGTCAGAAACATGGTGATCAGCAATCATGTGGTCATCCATACTGGATTTAGTATCGACTTACACTCGTCTTGAATTTGGTGTTGTGAACACATATCAGAATTGGACCCCATAAAAATAATTTGCTCACATGTCTGACTGTTTTGCACTTTCTGGTGAATACCCTGGAGGTGACTTGGGTTCTTCATTGTTCATTATCTTGGTATGGATGGAACAGAGCTAATACAAAGAGGAAAAAAAATATTTTGAATATTTTAAAATGTTATTTTAATTATAGGTTGTATCGATCTTATTGGTCACATTCTTACTTTAGAAAGCCTATGCGAAGATGATAGAAAGTTTTGGCTTTCCGGCCAGTCATTATCTTCACTTGTGTCCCCCTCATCTGAATCAATATGTTGATGTCTGCTACATCGAGCTGAAAAGTACAAGAGTTAATCGAGATTATTGGCATAATACTTTGTCCTGAACAGTCACCATTTTATCATTAATCAAGGTGGGGACTGATTCTCACTTAAAATGAAATACAAGACACACAGCAGCTTTCTGCAGATGATGTCTCATTCTACTTACTGTCAAAGTAGATGGTATCCTCTTCTGACTCAAGATCAGGAATGAACAGCGACTTCTGACTTAGAAGGTTGTCAAAATCTAAGTTACGCAGGAATGGATGAAATTTGATCTCGTTTGCTCCTCCTTGAAAAGGAAAACAATGAATTGTGATATAGTTATTGTCAAAGAGACAAGTTTGTTAGGCCTCCTACACATATCCGTGTTTGCACTACATGTGGCATCCATTTTTTTTTTCACGTATGCCACGCGTACCCATTATGATCTATGCTGCTGTTTTTTTGTGGCAGCACAGATGACAAGGGCCAATACAAGTCTATGGGACCCTGAAAAACACGTACATCACACAGATGGCATCCGTATGCCATTTGTGTGCCTTCCTTATGTTGTTTAACATTACAAAGTATAAGAGATACTTTATCATTTCTTTTTCTTTGCCGTACCGGAAAAACACTGATGGCACACTGATGGCACACTGATTCAAAACACTGATGACACTAGTACTGTTTTTTTCCGGTACTGGTTTCAGTACTGATTTTATACGGACGTGTGAAGGGGGCGTTAATCTGAACGGTTGACGTAACAGAGCCGAAGTGAAGTCGATGTACTGAAAGTCTTAGCATGAAGAATGGGGAATGGCTAAGCTGGTAGAGTACAAAACCTCAGTGCTGATACTCATTATTCATTTTCTGTTCACAGAGGTGTAATAAGTCATTAATAATAGTATTATATACATTACCTGTCCCAATTCTTTGTGCTGGATCTTTTCTGAGCAGCTCAATGATGATATCCCGAGCTATGGCTGGAAAAGCAGAATTAGTAAGTTTCCAATATATGTCATCTGTTATGTAAAAAGCAAATATTACAGAAAATGATACATCTTAATTTATTTTATTAAAACAAAAAATCTTTTTCATTAACACAAGTAACTAAATCACACAACTAATCTATTCAAATAACAATGACATTACACAGTGTTATAGCAGAAGATTGAGTCCCTCAAGTTTAAAGGCCCCATCTATGCTATATAAGTCTGACAGTTATTTTAGGTGAAAACAACAGCAAGCTGAAATGTTCCGTCTTTTATCAATAGCGTGTCCTTGCTAAGAAGATAACGTGTCCTCCCTGGCCAGATGTTTCTTCTTGTAGCAATAATGTGTTCTTGCAAGAAGATAACGTGGCCTTGCTAGCCAGATACGTCTAATTAAATATTTTAAAGCATACAGAAACTAGCTTTTTCGCTTGTTCAGCTAAACTGTATAATCGAACCATATATGGTAAATCCGTTTCCTGCCTTCAGGGTGTATATCAACCCTGTGTTTTGTAATAAAGTTTAGAGCATGTTTAGACACAAACATCCTGTCCTGTGTCTCATTCTCTCCGATATCGTAGTCCAAAGGATAGAAGACCCAGAATGCAGTGACGACAGCTGGCGCCTCGAACAGGGACCTTGAGTTAATCTACCCAGGGGTGCTCGACCGGTCCGAGACGTGGGACGAGTGAAGCTCTCTGTTGGTGATATATACAGCGCTGAGGTAAGAATAACTGTTATATTCTACCTAATTATATCACTGCATAGAAGAGACTTCCTCACCCAGGTAGGAAGTCCCCAGCGGTCGGCTCCCCAGGTAATTCACAGATTGTTGTCTGGCTCAGGTCCCTTTGAACCAGTAGAATCCCTCAGATAAATTGACAGTCCTGCCTTCTATCCTTTGGAGAACTTAAGAATGAAAGTATGGATCCGATGATTGTGTTGTGGGTGTGTATCGGGATCGGTGTTTTTGGTCTGTTTTTCTGACTGGCGTATAAGTCCTGGAAGGCTAGTAGTGGAATGGTTCAGAAACCTTTGTGGCCCATTGTCTAAGTGACCATTGTCTAAGTGACTGAGGAGTCTCTTCTAGGTGAGGAGAACCGAAAAAATGGGGAACCAAAATGTCAAGGAAGGCATCACAGCCAAAGACTTAGTGGTACGCAGAAAAGGGAAACAGGCACTGATTGGAATTGACAAAATATTGTGTAAAGCTGGAATGAATGAGAATGGAGAGATGAATGGAGAGAAATGGAAATCCTTCTTTAACTCTTATCATGGATGGCTGAAAGATAAGGGTCTGTTGAAGACAGTGGATGTATGGATGAATGCATGTGCTTATTTTGAAGGAAAGATTGAAGAACTAGGAGACGGATGTTACAGACTGACAAAAACTGGAATGACAGATTTTCCTCCCAGTCCGCTCCCGACGTCACCCCCACCCCAGTACCAGAATTCCCAGGAACCTAAATGTTGGGTTTGCCCCAGATGTGGACAGCAGAACCCCTTGACAGTAGACATCTGTGTGGCATGTAGAGGACCGAGACCCCACCCAGCTAATCTTTTTCCAATGAGAACAATAGTAATACCGGGAGCCCCAGGTGCACCGGGAGCGGACCAGCAAGTCCCAGGACAGGAAACTCGCACAATGTTAATGTATAGACCATGGAGTCCTTCAGAGCAGTTGGCGTTGATCTCCCAGCTGCCAGATCCGTCCCAGTCCCCTATGGGTTTCACTAGAATGATCACCACCATACAGGATACGTACCATGCCACTAGAATAGATCTGCAAGGGGTAATTAAGGGGAAATTAGCAGATGAAGCTCAGTATGACAGACTGACGGACGAAACTTATAAACAATATGACAGTAGAACGGGCCCTGATGTAGCGGAGGCTAATGATGCAGCAGCCGGGGTTCTGTACGTAAAAGCGTTGGTAAAAGCATGTAAAGACAGGCAAGCAGAAAAGCAAGTTACACAAGAAGACCGGGTTCAAGGTAGGGAAGAAGACCCCAAAGATTACTTTTGGGCACTAAAGAGAACTTGGTCAGATATGGGATTTATTCCTGAAAATAAGACTAGTGAGAGGGTATTAGCAAGTGCTTTCATGAATGGACTAAAGAAAGAGATTGCAGAGAAGGTAAAAGCAAGTAGACCAGACTGGAGATCAGTGAAGGCAGAGGATTTGGCTAGAATAGCCCAGGGGGCACAGCATGACATAGCGCAGGCAAAGAGAGCTGCCAGAGTACACATAGTAGAGACTACCCCTAGAAACAACAGAGACAAAGGACGGACTGCAGGAGGGGGACAGAAACTGTGTTACGGATGTAAAACGCCAGGACATTTTAGAAAGGACTGTAGGACCAACCCGTATCCAAATGCTCAGAGTACGGGTCCTCCAGCTGACCAAACAACGCCCCCATAGGATGAGGGTAGCTTGCACATGAACCCCCTCATCTCCTTACCCCCAACTCCCAGTTGTATAGTGCAGGTGAACCTACCAGGGGGACATGAAATCGATTTCCAAGTAGATACGGGGGCCGACAATTCAGTAATTACGCAAGGTGATTGGCCATACACTGACACTGATTTTTCACATCATGTCATTGCCACCCCCTTCAATTCCCCATCTATCCTGCTCCCTGTCACTAAGAGAATTCCCCTGCAAATTCAAGGAGCTACTGTACATAGCCAGCTCATGGTATCGCCCCGAGGCCAATGTAACCTTTTGGGAAATGATGTGTTGTCCCAATTACAAGCACATATTGAGTATCATCCCGATGGCACTGTCACCATGACCCCAGGTTTAAAACCAAGTACCCTTTGCAAAATTATGTCACTAGATATTGCCAGCATAGAAGAGACAAATGAGTTTCCCCCGATATTAGAGCAGGCTGTACCACATGATTTTTGGGCCTCAGACAAAACAGATGTCGGTAGGTTAAGAGTTCAACCAGTAATGGTAAAATTAAAACCAGGAGCCATCTTACCTCAACAGAGGCAGTATCCCCTTATCTCGGCTCAGGAGAATGCCATAGCCCAGCAAGTCCAAAAATTACTACACAGGGGAGTCCTAGTCAAAACCCAGTCCCCTTGCAATACTCCCCTGTTCCCAGTAAAGAAAAAGAGTGTGCCAGGACAACCAGCTGCATATAGAATGGTCCATGACCTCCGATTGGTTAACAAAGCCACAGAACTTCTAACACCAGTTGTGCCCAACCCGCATACTCTTCTGTCACAGATACCTTCTAACTCTCTTTGCTTTTCAGTGGTCAATTTGGCAAATGCATTTTTCAGTGTACCATTACATCCTGACTGCCAGTACCTGTTTGCTTTCACATTCCAGGGCAGTCAATATACATGGACAGTGTTGCCACAGGGTGCCCAGAATTCACCCACAATGTACACTGCAAGTCTGCAGGAAATACTGGAGGGATGGTCTGAACCACATATCGTTGTTTTGCAATATGTCGATGACCTGCTCATTTGTGCCCCTTCTAGGAAACAATGACATAGTGCAACTATATTGCTTATGTTGTTTCTCTATCACGCTGGCTGCAAGGCATCGAAAGATAAGCTTCAGCTTTGTAAATCTTCAGTCACCTTTTTGGGACATTGCATTACACCAGGAGCTCGTCATTTAACAAATGCACGCAAACAAGCAGTACAGGCATTCACCGTCCCCATTAATGTTGCAGCCCTCAGAACTTTTCTTGGACTGGTCTCCTATTGCAGACAGTGGATTCATGCCGTCTCTGTTTTAATGCAACCCCTCTATGACTGTCTTACTCCAACACCTTTTGTACTAACACCAGAGGCAATAGACTGTTTTTATTCACTCAAAAAACGTATTTTGGCCGCTCCAGCTTTGGGTACCCCTAACTATGAGCTCCCATTTACTCTGTACCTTCATGAACAAGCTGGACATGCAGCAGGAGTTTTAACTCAAACACACGGTGATAATCAGAGACCTGTTGCCTATTTTAGTGGCAGATTAGATGCGGTAGCCAGAGGTGCACCATCCTGCGTACGTGCTCTGCATGCTGTTGGACTATTACTCCATAAATCCACAGACATTGTTCTAGATCACCCGCTCACCGTGCTAACACCTCATGATGTCTATACTATATTGAACCAAGTGCAACCCGCTCACCTCTCAGCAGCACGTCATCTCAGGTTACAATGTGCACTGTTAATGCCTCCCAATGTTTCTTTACAGAGGTGTACTACTCTGAACCCAGCAACTTTGTTACCTCTCTCGGATCTAAAGGAGGGGTCAGGTACTGTGCTTTTTAAGGAAGATCCAAGAGAGGAAGTTCCTCATGACTGTGTACAAATAATGGCACAAGAAACAGCAGGTTTACCTACTGTATTTGAACATGAATTAGAAAATGCAGATTTTGAATTTTTTGTAGATGGATCCCGTCACCAGAACGATTCAGGTACTTTCCATACTGGATATGCAGTTATCTCCCTCAACGCAGTAATCAAGGCAGAACCAATGCTCCCACACCAATCGGCTCAAGAAGCTGAACTTAGGGCCCTAACCGAGGCCTGTAAACTAGCAGAAGGTAGTATTGTTAACATTTACACAGATTCTAGGTACTCATTCGGTATACCGCATGATTTTGGTCCAATATGGAAGTCAAGAGGTTTCCTGACGGCAGCAGGACACCCCATAAAGAATGCTGATGCGGTCCAGCAGTTAATTGATGCACTGCAACTACCCAAAAAAGTAGCCGTCATAAAGGTAAGAGCACATACCAGACGCACCGACCAGGTGAGTAGAGGTAATGCGATGGCAGATGCAGCAGCAAAAACAGCAGCCTGTAAGCCGCAACAAGGGTCAACAGTACGTCAGCTAAGTGCCCCTAAAAACCCCTTTGTGTCGGAGGACATCTTATCCCAAATGCAGGCTCAGGCTCAAAAGGAGGAGGTTGATAAGTGGTTAAAGGAAGGTGCATGCCTGAATGAAGCAAATGGGGTATGGGGGAAAGGGACACGACGATGCCTTCCAAGGGCACTGTACCCAGCAGCTGCCCAGATACTACATGGGCCGACACACCAATCTAAAACGGGTGTGATGAGTGTGATGCAGAAACATTGGGTGGCACCAGGATTCTCCACCTGTATTGAAAGCCTGATATGAGGGTGCATGATATGTGCTACACATAATCAGGGTAGAGTAGTTAAAACACCACTCAAACACCCCCCCCGGCCCCTCTATCCATTCCAGAGACTGCAAATTGATTATATTCAGCTGCCAAAGTCAGGATCATGGGAATATGTGTTGGTCTGTATTTATTTGTTCTCAGGATGGCCAGAGGCTTTCCCGATTGCCAAAGCCACGGCTGCGGCAACCGCAAAGAAACTGCTTGCGTAGGTGGTCTGCAGGTATGGGGTACCAGAGGTAATTGAGAGTGACAGAGGTACACACTTCACAGGTGAAATAATGAATGAAGTCATGTCAGCTCTAGGAATTCAACAAGCATTCCACACCCCATATCACCTGCAAAGTAGTGGTAAAGTGGAAAGACTGAATGGGACATTGAAATTAAAAATTCAGAAAGCCATGGCTGAGACAGGAAAACCATGGCCGGACTGTTAACGCTTGCTCTGTTTTCAGTAAGATACACGCCTAATAAAAAGACTGGACTCTCTCCATATGAGATATTGTTTGGCAACGTACCCAGCCTAGGGTGTTTCTATCCGCAAGCATTAGAAATGAACAACCATGTGCTAAGTTCCTACGTGAGGGCTTTACACAAAAAGATTAAGCAAATACATGATAATGTCTTCAGTTCTCTTCCAGATCCAGATCAAGACTCTAGCAGCCATACGCTGCAACCTGGAGACTGGGTGGTTATAAAAAGACACGTGAGGAAAAGCCTAGATCCACGGTTTGACGGACCCTTTCAAGTTTTGCTGACCACAAGTACAGCCGTTAAGCTAGAAGGAAAAGAGACCTGGATCCACGCATCCCATTGCAAAAAGATACTAGGAGAACCAGCGGACAAAGAATGATGACATTGTTTATACTTACCTGCATCCTTGCGACCACAGGTGCATGGACTACGTTAGGCACCATGGATGGAGATGACAATAGATTCATTAGACACCATCTTGCTCTAATCGATGGACTAAAGGAGCAAAACCTGACTACTGCTAATTGTTGGATATGTACACATGCCCCTGTGACGTCCACTAGCATACCCTTTCTCGCTGTCCCAGTCTCATGGGAAGAGATAAACTTTTGGGTGAACTGTTCAGATACTTTGGCCAATAATTTCACACAGAGATTTTCCTTTCTAAATCCCGCAAATTGGTTTAAAGGTATCGGTGGGTGGTTGGCTGGTATAGTACAAGCTATTTTACAGGCAGTGAGGACCGGACGGGTGACGGTGAGAAGTGGAGGGGCTAGAGTATTGAGCAGTAAGGGGAATATAAGTATGTTTCTTATGCTTATTATGTTCTGGGGCCTGGTGAGACCCCAGAGCTTAATAAGGGACACTAATTTCTCCTTGAATCGTATTTTCACAAGTCCACGTGAACAAGCAAATTAGAATTTTGCCTGATCCGCTCATCTCTTGTGGACAGTATGGACTCAGATCATTTCTCTGTTGTACAGGCTGGGCACAGAGACAGAAGCATTGTCATAAGGAACCCTAGGAAATGTATATTATGCAAACATAAAGCTCACCCATAAGCTCCACTGCTGATCAGTTTGATTGGTTTAAAGTCGGTCTTACTAGGACTTGTCTCCAAGTTCAATGATCCGGTCAAGGCCTAGAAATAATAAGAAATGACATTAAGACATAGAATCTGCAGGAAAATAAAAGCTCCAGATGCAGGAACTTCTCCTCTATATTATGTCCACGCTGATTACATTGCAGCAGATGTAGAGGACATGATGCAAGCCGGACCCTCCACAGACAGTATTATATTATAAGGGGATATTCCCCATACATAGATATCACTGTACTGGAGGGTATGATAAGGGGCATCACACAGAAGAGGCAGAATAACAATGCCATCATTACTCACAATGTCAGGGTAAAAAAGAATATATATATTTTCTCTACTTTTATACTTTTATACGCTTTGCTTATGTACTAACCACCATTTTGTGTCTTATAACAATAAGCTTTCCTTGCTACGTGTTACTTAGATCGAAATTTATGCTAAGATGGCGCCGGTATCAGCCAGCACCTGTTTCAGAGAAATGAAACCGAATCATCAACTGACGGTTGTCTGCCCAGAGACTGAGTTAAGGAGACGTGGACCAATCAGGAGTGGCCGGATACTAGACATTTATGGCTTACCCCGCCCCGAACAATCCATTTATGGCTTACCCCGCCCCGAACAATCCATTTATGGCTTACCCCGCCCCGAACAACCCCTTTCCCCTCCCCATTATGTAGTGTATTTAAGTTTGTGCATGCGGAAATAAAAGGGGAACATTGCTGAGATCGTGGCTTGCCAGTAGCCTTCTGAGCATGCTCTGAGTTTGAACCAGCTTGTTGTCTGACTCATTCTTTGAATGGTTGACCCATGCTCATAGCCTTAATTTGGAGTGACTGGAGGACGAGTGGAATGTCGCTACGACCCCGACAAATGGCGCCCAACGTGGGGCGTGGCTAGTGGTACGCCGCCCTCCCGGACCCATATTGTTGACTTCCCTGGTGGTGACCGCGGTGGCTGAATCTGAGGTCTGATCAACCTCCATCGAACACGGTAAGTCGAGATATATTTTATATGTCTCACTTGCCTGTGTGTCAGCCGCAGCGGTTCCTGTGGGGTTGTCAGTTTGGATCTGGGTGGGTGACCGGTCGAGTGGTGAGACCTCACGCGTCCCGCGCCACGTCCCGTACTAGCAACTGTGAGACCGAGTGACGTCGCATGCCTGCGCGTGCTCGTGTGCACACCACCTCCTCCTCCCCCAGTCACTGTACTTTTCTTAGATAGTTGCCTCCCGTGACTGATAGTCGATTCCAAGCCATCCCTGAATTGTAGTGTAAGGGAGAAAGAATCTGTGACGAATTGAGGAGTGCTCTTCGTCTACCACAGAGACTGCTGTAAAGTCAAGGTTAGGAAAGGAGATAGATTGAGGTGTCTCTCTATCTCATCAGTGTATTGAGGTGTGCTCTACACTGACGGGTGGTGACCTGTAGTCAGGGTGCCGTGGTGAGTCGCACTGTAAAGTCACCATTCAAGGTTAGGGAAGGGGATAGATTGAGGTGTCTCTCTATCTCACCAGTGTATTGAGGTGTGCTCTACACTGACCGGTGGCGACCTGTGGACTGCACCAGTGATCTGAGTCGCGACAGATCATTGCATTCTATAAGAAAATGTTGAGTATGTTTAAATCTGAAAGACCTGGCAAGTTGCCGGATGGTGCAGTGGGAGTCATCCAGCTACTAGAGTCACGGGAAAGCAAGAAGGCTGTTAAGAATGTTAGGAATCTGTATTAAATGATAAGACTACCCAGTACGGGCAGACTTCAGCCTTCAGTGTAGAAGGAATGCGTTACAAAAAAAAAAAAAAAAAGGGGAAGTTGAGTGATGAAGGACTCCTGCACCAGGCTAAGGCACATCTTAGAGTAGCGAATGATTTAAAGGTTGAGGGCTGCAAAGAAGTAGATGGTGCAGGGGGAACAGAGAATGCCGAGCCTTTGTTCGGATACATGAAAGCTGCAGAATGTGATTTGTTATGTGACCCTAAATTGGCCGTAACCCCGTTGATGCCTGTCACTACACCAAGCCCTCAGCCACCACCCTATAATGGCGCCGACGCCAAATCATCGGAAGGATGGACGTGTCGCATGTGCTGAGAGCAGAACCCGCCCTGGGCGAAGTTCTGCGGTGTCTGTGGGGTGGGCCGCCCATGGCACGATGCCCAGCCTGCCTCCAAGAACAATCCCACTCCCACTCCAACTCCTCCCTCCAACGGCCATCTTACTACACCTTTTCCTGCCTCCAAGAACAATCCCACTCCCACTCCAACTCCTCCCTCCAACGGCCATCTTACTACACCTTTTACTTGTCGTGGGAGGCCCGGGAAACCCCAATCCGGCCTATATCCATTATTAGATCCGTCCGGTGCTTATTACCAGCCGCCAGCACAGGGTGGAAAAGCCCGCAGTCCCAGAGCACCCATCTGAAACTAATGTGATACCCTCTGCTCAAGTCCACGATGCTGAAGCGCTCCCTCTGTTCCCCATGGGGGTCGCCCATAACTCTGGGGATATCCTCCTCAACTCCCCAGAATTTCAGGCCAGACTGCTCTCCCTCCGCCAACATACTGTTACTCAAGACGATACGGAGCCAGATGAGGGATGGGCTCAAGATACTCCAGCGCCCCCCCTTTACCCCATACGTCTCCTATGGCATCCTCCACCCCACATTCATTACCCATACTCCGGCCCTTGCTCCAAGCAACTGCTGAAAGAGCACCACCCCCCAGCCCCTCAGAAGTCTGGGACCCCTGCCGCTCCCGGAACCTAGTAGACCCATCAGGACGCCCCGTCACTCTGTCAATAGGCTATGGTGACATCCTTACACATCGGGTGGGGGCCATAGTCAACCCTGCAAACACCCGTATGAGCCATGCTGGAGGATTGGCTCGTAAAATTGCCCTTGCTGCTGGTTCCACTCTGGCTGCAGAATGCCAGGCTCACTTAGCCGAAAACGGAGAGCTTTCAAAAGGCCAGACCTTAGTCACCCGTGCGGGTAGACTGCCCGCTGATGTCATCATACATGCAGTGGGTCCTATTTATGACCCCCAGAACCCCGAAGAGTCACGTTCCACTCTCGCATCTACCATCCGTTCAGTACTCCTCCATGCAGGAAAATTGAGTCATCAGGATATGCCCAGATGCACTTTAGCGATACCACTTATATCTTCTGGAATTTTCGGCTACCCACTTGGGCCGTGCATGGAGGAACACGTACTAGCCCTCAAGGAAGGCATGGAGACCCACCCCCATGGATTGGACTCAATACGCATTGTATGTGTCCGTAGTCCAGCAGTTCATGATGCTATGCCTTTGGCCCTTAAGCTACTAGTGGCAACCTCCTCCCCGACACCGATACCTAATGCGGCTCTGTTGCCTGAAGAATCCTCCCTAGCGGCCACCCCAAACACCACCAAGGCACACGCGACGCTGCCCGGTCCTCAACAAGTTCCTGGACCTTTAGGGATGATCAAATATCAACCCTTTACCCCAGTACAAGTAGACACTCTGGTCTCAAAGCTTTCTGATCCCGATAAATCTCCCATGCAGTATGCTAGACGCTTGGACACAACCAGAGCCATTTATGGTGCAACCTGGGCTGATTTGGCAGGTATCACATCTGTGAAGGCCAAGGAATATTTCTTGCCTACTATCGAAAAGGCCATGGATTCCACAAAAGCAGGATCCCTTAGTACGTATGAATCCGGCCTAGAATACATGAAACAGTTAAAAGCCTGGGCTCAGGATCGCTTGTCAGATCAAGCTGGGTCTGTACAAGATGTTCAACAAGACCCTGATGAATCTGTGGAAAGATATGCTGCAAGACTCAGCATGCATTTTGAGGATCTCGGATACAGTCCTCACGTCAAGACACAGGCCGCCCTGTTGGTTCAGGCCCTAGTAGATGGCCTACAAGACGCTCTCAGAGATGAGGTTCTGAGGGTACGCCCCGAGATCCGTTCTTCTTCTTTTAACGACGCGGTGGACATTGTCAAAGCTTTCCAAAAAGCCATGCTAAAAATGGAAAAGGATACTAAGCCAAAGAAGAAAGCCGCTCCTGCCATGGTATATCAAGCTCAAGAAAGCTACCCACCCCCTGGCAAACAACATGGAATCAAGTGGGTAATGGTTAAAGGCACAGGTGATGATACTCCTCCCACATATAGAAAACAAGACAGAAGAAATGACAGGGGGCCACCTAGAGACGAGAGACAATCTCGTGATTCTGAAGGACGCATACTGTGTTGGAAATGTGGTAGCCCTAATCACATTCTCAGAGACTGTCCAACCCGCAGACAGTACCATGACCGCTCGTTTCATGACGGTCCACACAACCATGGACCTTCCCGTGAACCATCTCACCCACGCCAATGACGGCCCGGTCAACCAGAGTCCACTTTCCCGGCTACGCACCCCACGGCCGCCTGTGGGACTGTCACTTTACAGGTGGACCATCAACCATTGAAGTTCCTGGTGGACACTGGGGTGGCCACATCTGTCATTTCTTCCACACAGCTCCCTCCCTCGGTATCCCTATCACCGGATACCCTCACCTGTGTTGGGGTGGAAGGCCAACATATTTCCTCTCCACTCACAGTCCCTGTGTCTGCAGGACCATTCACTGGAGTACTCACAAGATTCTTGGTCTCAGAAACTTGCCCCGTTAATTTGTTGGGAGCCGATCTCTTAGAGCGGATGAAGGCAACTATTACCTTCGGAAACCATGGTATGGAGCTTCTTCTGCGAGATCCTCATTCCGAACAAGGGACTGAAGATCGCTGCGTTCTCAAAGCCTTCCCTCTCATGATGATGACCATACAACCTCACACTCTTCTTGAAACCTCACAGTTCCCTCACTCTCTGTGGTCCAGCGGGCCAGAGGACGTTGGCCTCCTGCAGGTTCCCCCGGTCCAAGTACACCTCAAGCCTGGACACAGGTACCCACGGTTGCCACAATACCCCCTCAAGGCGGTACAAGAACAAAGCTTGGGTACCCAAATCGCTTCCCTCCTGGAGTCAGGAGTCCTTGTCAGATGTGTATCTCCATGCAATACACCCCTCTTTCCTGTAAAAAAGAAAACCGCTCCGGGAGAGCCTCCAAGATACCAGTTGGTTCAGGATCTCAGAGTCATCAATGCAGCTACCATTTTAGAAACTCCAGTGGTACCCAACCCAAACACCCTCTTGTCTCAGGTGCCTCCAACGGCCACCTTGTTTACGGTGTTAGATCTGGCCAACGCCTTCTTCAGTATACCCTTGCATGAAGATTTGTGGTTTCTTTTTGCCTTTACCTTTCAAGGAGCACAGCTTACATGGACCAGGACTCCACAAGGAGCCCTGAACTCTCCTAACCAATTCATTCATTCTATGAAGTCTATTCTGGAGCCATGGGTTCAAGAGAACCCTCAGGTCACTCTTCTACAATATGTGGATGATCTTTTACTCTGCGGCACTGAAGAAAATTTGTCAGAGATGTCAGCATCCCTTCTCTGGTTTCTTCACTCAGCTAACTGTAAAGTCTCGAAAGGCAAAGTCCAATGGTGTCTGCCCAAGGTCATTTTCCTCGGACATTGTATATCACAAGGTGCTAGACATCTGACTGAAGAAAGAAAACAAGCCATCATGGATATCACCTTCCCAACCACCTACTCCGCTATGCAGACTTTCCTTGGTCTCATCACTTACTGCAGGCAATGGATCCCGGATGCCTCAAAGCTTATGCAACCCCTGTATGACTGTCTTAAGGACGAAGGCTCCATCTGGTTTCATGCTGAAGATCCACGTGTCTCTCACCAACGCAGACTATGTTTTGACAGCCTTAAACAGGCTGTTGTCTCTGCCCCGGCCTTGGGCTTACCAGACTATACTCAGCCATTTCACCTCTTTGTCTCTGAATCGGAAGGTCATGCCTCTGGAGTTCTAGCACAACGCTATGATCATAAGTATCGGCCTTTAGGCTACTACTCAGCCCGCCTGGACCCTGTCGCCCGAACTGCCCCCACGTGCCTTAAGGCGGTCCACGCTGCTCACATCCTCCTTGACAAGTCAGCTGATATCGTCCTTGGACATGATCTAGTTATACAGGCTGGCCATGATCTCTCGGCTGTTCTGCAACAAACCTCTCCGAAACATCTAACCAACCAAAGACACCTGCGGCTGCAGTGTTCCCTATTGTTGCCCTCCAATATAACATTTACCAGATGTCTGACTATCAACCCTGCCACTTTGCTTCCACCTTCTAGGGGGGAAGACGAACAGGGTGAAGGTCCATTGGTGGAACCTCATGATCCTCATGATTGTATAAAAATTTTGCAGGAAGAGACTTCTGCTCCAGAGAATATGGTGGCACATCCGCTCGCACACCCTGCCTTGCACCTATGGACTGATGGATCCCGTTTTGCAGACCCTCAAGGGAAGTTCCACACGGGATATGCTGTCACAACAGACCTAACAGTCCTCAAGGCTGAAGCTCTACCACCATACATGTCTGCACAAGAAGCTGAACTTGTAGCTCTCACAGAAGCCTGCCACCTGGCAGCTGGAACAACGGCAAACATATATACCGATTCTAGGTATGGACATGGAATTTGCAATGATTTTGGACTCTTGTGGAAGTCTAGAGGATTCATCACAGCTGCAGGTACACCAGTGAAACATGCCTCATGGATTAAGGCCCTAATGAAGGCCCTGGAACTACCCATTCAGGTTGCTGTTATCAAGGTCAAGGCTCATGGAAGACTAGATTCCAAGGAAGCCAGGGGCAACCACCTAGCTGACCAAGCAGCCAAGACTGCGGCAGTGGAGAATGTGTCATCAAAGTGGCAGGAAAAGGAAGAAGATGGGGGAGACCCTGCAAACCATAGCTGTGGCGCTCACTAGAGCAAGGGCCAAAGAACAGCCGGCGGAAGACCATACAAGTCCAGCGGAGACACGAGTGGAATCCAGGGGGGTCAGGATGCCTGAAGAAAAATTGTGTGAAGAACAAAGGAAGACCCCCACTGAAGAAGTCAAGCAATGGAAAGCGGCGGGAGCCGTGCTGGCAGGTCGCAAAGATTTAAAGGTCGACTCAACTCTTTATCAAGTGGACGGAAAACCTTGCTTGCCCAGGCGCATGTACTCAGCCGTGGCAGCATGGGCTCACGGGCCTACACACAGAGGAAAGAATCAAGCCTTGGCATGTATCAAGAAACTGTACTTTGCACCCGGAATCTCTTCCACTATGACTGCATACTCAAAATCCTGCTCTGTCTGCGCTACCTGCAACCCAACGTGTACGGCACGGGTCCCTCTCCAACACCTGGCTAAACCAGACTACCCTTGGCAGAGAATACAAGTCGACCATATCCAAATGCCTAAAGCAGGAAAATATGAGTACGTTTTGGTAGCCGTGGATATGTTCTCAGCCTGGCCTGAGGCCTACCCGGTTGTCAACATGACTGCTAAAGTCACAGCCAAGAAACTGATCACTGAAATTGCCTGTAGATTTGGAGTTCCCCAAGTCATAGAATCGGATCAAGGACCAGCTTTCACAGCAAATATCTACAAAGAACTTTGGAACATGTTGGGAACAGATTTGGGCCTCCACACTCCATACCATCCTGCCAGTTCAGGCAAAGTGGAAAGGATGAATTCCACACTCAAGACCCAGCTCTTGAAAATGACCCAAGATCATCCCCTCCCCTGGCCCGACCTACTCCCTATAGTATTGTATCATATCAGACACACCCCACAAGCTAAACATGGGCTAACTCCCTATGAAATTTTGTTTGGGACCCCACCTAAAATAGGAGAAATTAGGCCCCAAGAGTTGTCTGAAACACATGATAGAGTAGTAAAATTTGTGATTGCTCTGTCTAAAGAATTGACTAACACCCGCTCTACAGTATCTGCTTCTCTCCCAGAATCCACAGGTGATGCGGTACATGATTTCACCCCAGGCGACCTGGTGTATGTAAAGAAGTTTGTCCGGAAAGACTGTCTTCAACCCAGATTTGAGGGCCCCTACACTGTGATCCTGACTACTCCTACAGCTCTGAAGCTTGAGGGCAAGAGCACCTGGATTCACGCCTCCCACTGCAAGAGAGACAAAACGAGCCTATAAAAGATAACTACCTTCTTCTATATCCTTTCCATATGCTTACTGTCTGTCCCAGGGTGGACAGCTACCACATTTTGGGTAGATACTCACGCAAAAATCCAGACGTATCGATTTGATTACTGTGACATAGTGAATTGCGCAGGAATGACATGGTATGCTGCATAGTCCCCTCATACAGGAAAGCTATAAACAATGCTGTTCCAACCCCCCATGACAGAGTCCAATTGAGAGATCTAGTTTAGGGTCAGTTGGGAGAACTCCATGTGTCATTTAGGGTAGGGCCCAATTGTTTGGGGGCGTCCCATAAGGGGGCAGCTTCTAAGATAATTGGGTGAAGAAATCCACCTCCCCTCTCCCCACACATGGACAGTCTCAAAGGCCCCGAAGCAAGGGAAAGCTTAGTGTTTAGGGGGGAATGTCAGGGTAAAAAAGAATATATATATTTTCTCTACTTTTATACTTTTATACGCTTTGCTTATGTACTAACCACCATTTTGTGTCTTATAACAATAAGCTTTCCTTGCTACGTGTTACTTAGATCGAAATTTATGCTAAGATGGCGCCGGTATCAGCCAGCACCTGTTTCAGAGAAATGAAACCGAATCATCAACTGACGATTGTCTGCCCAGAGACTGAGTTAAGGAGACGTGGACCAATCAGGAGTGGCCGGATACTAGACATTTATGGCTTACCCCGCCCCGAACAATCCATTTATGGCTTACACCGCCCCGAACAACCCCTTTCCCCTCCCCATTATGTAGTGTATTTAAGTATGTGCATGCGGAAATAAAAGGGGAACATTGCTGAGATCGTGGCTTGCCAGTAGCCTTCTGAGCATGCTCTGAGTTTGAACCAGCTTGTTGTCTGACTCATTCTTTGAATGGTTGACCAATGCTCATAGCCTTAATTTGGAGTGACTGCAGGACGAGTGGAATGTCGCTATGACCCCGACAACAATAGATCTGATCTACATAAAAGCAAAGATATCCCATGGTCATCAGGGGTATAATATTATATGTGTAATTCATACCCCGTTATCTGATGATAAACAGACGTCTCCTCTGATACTTACGCTGGCAGATTCGTGGATCTCTGGTGTCTCACATATTCCACCATCAGTACTGGCCGTCGACACAGTTATTTCTAAAATAATGATAAAATAATGAAGAGATGTCATGTATCAGTCTATATCAGTACTTAATATATAACACATCCATATAATGAAGGACATGACAAGATCTCTGTAAATGATAAAAAAACTAGATATCTGGTATTCTGCACATACTAAATATACAGTATTTATGGCACATCCAGAGATAGATACACTGGGCGATTGTTCAGGATCTGATTACCATATTTTTCATATTATAAGACACACTTTTTTCTCTACAATGGGGGTGCGTCTTATCCAAACGTAGCTTACTGGGGGGGGGGGCGGTTGCGGTGAAGCGAGGCCCCAGGAGGCAGGGTCACTGCTGCAGGAAGCTGGCGCCGGCAGGAGTGGGGCGATGCTGTGGGCAAGGTAAATAGCATAGAACAGAGTAAAAGTAAAACAACTGGGAAAAAATCATTAGCATTATAGCTGGGACTGAGTTCCGTCCGCATTATACCCCCAGTCAGTAATTACAAAAGAACCTTACCAGAGGATAGGACCCAAAGTTTTAAAGTGCTAAGTGCAGGAACCCATGGAAAGGACCACCTCAACGCGCGTTTCGCCTCATGCAATGTGGCTTTCTCAAGAGGCCTCTTGCTGCTATTTCCTGATCCTATAGTTCTCTGTCTCTAAAATGCTGTGATTTTTTATATTTATGTATTAATAAAGATTATCTTTCTAAATAAGTCACTCCATGTCTTCTCCTTGTTCTTAAAATTAACAAATAAAGTAGCAAACTGCAATGCTAAGTATGTACATGTGGCACCCCAGGGGTCTGGTTGCCACAGTGGTAGAAATACCATGTCTGAGAGCGAGCATGGGTTTTCCTGGTCAGGAGCACTGTTGCATGCAACGCCTCCTGCCCCAGTCAAGGGAGGGGAAGATCCTGCCCTTTATAAACTGGATCTGGGGCGGGGTTAGGTAGTTAGTTCAAGAGGAAGGGACAGAGGAGCAGCAAGGAGCTCTGGAGGCAACACAGGAGCAGAGAGCCAGGGATTGGAGCTGATAGAGCTCATCCTGGCAGAAGACGCAGAGAACCGGACACCGGAGTCCGAGGCTGTGAGGATATCCACATCCAGCAGCAGAAACCACCTGGCAGGGGATTTCAGGTCCTCTGGCCATAGAAAGCCTGGAGGCTCAGTCACACGCAAGGGACCGGCACCACCATCGAGGAGCGGAAGGAACCAAAGGCCCCAAGTCACCAGCCATACGGGTGAGCACCACACGGTACACTCAGGGACGTGGGCTACTACACGACTACAGCAGGGTAGCCAGGAAGAGTGCAGTCAGAGGGGAAGGCCTACACCTCCACCTGGCCAGGGGGACTCTTGTTCGCTCGCAGACTGACCAGGCCTCTAACGTTAGCCAGTACTCCCGACAGGGCCTTCTTCATTACCAACAGTAAAGACCCTGAACTGCACTGCACGGACTCTGAGTCATTTCTGTTGCGCCCATGCACCACAACCCTCACCATCTGCACACGCTGCCCTGAGGCTATACTCCTCCCGTGGGGAGTTATACTACCCTCTGCTGCGGACACAACATCAGCCTCAGCGGTCTGCCCCGCAGCGGCGGTTCTCAGTGACCGCAATCCACGGGTGGCATAGTCGGACATTTAAACATTAAAAACCAAATAAACAGATCCACCACTGGTTTGACCACCCTGAGCCACGGGACCGGGTCTCCGCCACGGAGACTACAAACCCCCAGCATTACACAGAAATCCGGCTCCGGGTATTCCCCCACACACGGCCCAGGGGGCGCGTCATAAACATGAAATATGGAATATGAAGAGCATTACTGCTATAGAAATAAATGAGAAATCTTAGCGCATAAATTGGCCAATTCATGTGTACCTGTCCCTTAGAGAGGTATTCACATTGGTAGGGTCCTGGCACTGAGCAACTCCTTACCGTGGCTGCCAGGTACACATGAATTGGCCAATTTATGTGCTAAGATTTCTCATTTATTTCTATTTTCTACAGCAGTAATGCTATTTATATTCCATATTTCATGTTTACATACTTAGCGTTGCAGTGTGCTACTTTATTTGTTAATTACTCTGGACTCTGTGTGACCTCTGTTCAGCAGTGTCCTTTTTTTCAGAGGCTCAGAAAACTGTGGCCGACGGCACTTTTATTCACGCCTAATAAAAAGACGGACACCGTGGGATCACAGGCCAGACGGTGCCTCCATCTGCCTCATTACAGGGAATCTTCCGCCGGAGGTTCCGTCTGGATCACGTATTTCAGAGATTTACATGGAAACCCAGGTGTAAGCGCTGAGCGTAGAGCACAGGATAAATGTGGGCAGAGCCATATTGCGAACTCTGGGAGGCTTAATGAACAAATCAACAGCAGGTGAAGAATTGGTTTTATTTATTTTTTTACACCATTCCTCGTGCAGTTTAAGTGATTAGAGGACTTTATTCTTCGGGTCGGTGTGATTACAGTGATACCAGATTCATATCGGGTTTTTACATTTGGCAGCTGTCACACACTTAACGTTTTTTTTTGCTAAGACTAGTTTTTGCATCACCATATTTTGAGAGCTATAATTTTTCCATATTTCGGTCGACAGATTAATGTGATAGCTTGTATTTTGCGGGACAAGTTGACGTTTTTATTGGTACCATTTTCGGGCATGTGACATTTTTTGATTGCTTTCTATTCTGATTTGTGGGAGGCAGAATAAACAAAAACCAACAATTCAGTAATTGTTTTTTTAGTTTTTTTTTAGGCCGTTCTGCGTGTGGTAAAATTGATAAGGCAGCTTTATTCTTCGGGTCAGTACATTTACAGCGATACTGCATTTTTATCTTTTTTTATGTTTTGGTGCTTTTGCACAATAAAAACTATTTAATAGAAAAAAATAATTTATTTTTTTTGCATCACTTTATTCTAAGAGCTATAACTTTTTTATTTTTTGGCTGATGGAGCTGTATGGTGGCTTGCTTTTTTGCAGAACAAGATGATGTTTTCAGTGGAATAATTTTTATTTATATTCGTCTTTTTGATCGCGTTTTATTCCACTTTTTGTTTGTCGGTATGAAGATAAAGCACCGTTTTTTGATTCTTTTTTTTTTACTGTGTTCACTAAAGGGGTTAACTAGTGGGACAGTTTTATAGATCAGGTCGTTCCGGGTACGGCGATACTAAATATGTGTACTCTTATTGTTTTTTGTTTTTGTTTTTTTTCATAATAATATTTTATTTTTTTATTATTTTTTTATTTTTAAAAAAATATTTTTTTCAACTTTTTTTCACTTTTTTTACTTAGTCCCACTATGGGACTTTCACTTTCCACAGGAGGATCACAGTTATAAGGTATAGCAGTGCAGGATCACTGCTATACTTTGTAAACTGTCAGTGCTGCAGACACAAGCTAGTTTGATCATGCACTGCGCATGGTCAAACTAACTTGCTGGTGCCTGGTGACACAGATCATGACGACATCGGGTCACCATGGCAACGATCGGGACCCCGTGAGGACAACGCAGGGTCTCCGATCCAAGAGCAGAGGTGCTTCTGTCCCTCCACTCACTTGCTTAATGCTGCGATTGCAGCATTTAGGGGGTTAAAGTGCCAGGTGTCAGCTGTCAAAATCAGCTGACACCCGGCGGCGATTGAGCCCGCACAGCCTGTGTCGTAATAATACCTACTTGGTCCATAAGGCCCAGGGCACAGGGACGTATTATTATGCACAATGTCAGAAAGGGGTTAAAGTTTCTGGCGCAACTTCAGACGCCGCTCAATATACAGTGATCGGCAGCTGTAACAATGCCCCGGCACTGACTGACAGCTCAGCAGTACATCAGTACAGATCCAGCTGTCAGTCTTTACAGGGAGCGGTTACAGGGGCCGCTTAGCCGGCTGTCAGTCAGTGCCAGGGTGCGGTTATAGCCGCCGCTCACTATGTACTGAACAATGACTGAAGCCACGCCGGCCGTGCCTCTATGACTGAAAGCTGGAGGCTGCCGTGGGGAATAAAGCGCATTTCCTCCCGGTAGCCGGCCTTTCAGTAAGACGCCCGGCAGCTTTATAAACCTGCAGATTAACCCCATATCTGCAGGTTAATAGCGTTTAGGGACATGACAGGTTCCCTTTAAAGTATAGAGTGAAAACCACCGGTGGCAGAGCTTCACCAAGGACAACTCACCGGCGTCTAAATGATGTGCACATACCCTTAGGCTACGTTCTCACAATGAGTTTTGGGTGAGTTTTTTATGCTGTATATTTTAGAAAAAAATGCAAGTAACCTATTTTACTATTTTGCTATATCTAAAACTCACTAGAAGCTCATCGTGGGGACGTAGCCTTATACCTCGAAAATCAGAGGGTCCGATTCATCATTTTGCTTGTTTTTTTAACAATTGATAGCATGTGAACCCCTCTTAGTAATCCTGCAAAACCTTTACTAAAATCTGTGCTGTGCCGTCATAGGGCCCAATACAACATTGTATTTTTTCAAGTCCCTTTTCTCTTTTATGTCTTTTGTATCATTTGATTTTTTTGTGCCAAATTCCTGAAAGTGGCGCACCTGGTTCATGGATTTTGCCCAAAATCAAAACTGTGGTTTTTTTTTTGTCTTTAAACCTTTTTGTGTCTTTGTATCGCAAAAAAGTGGCATGCTAAAATGTTGCAAAGTTTGTGCAAAAAAACCTCCCGGACTACAGAACATAAAATCACTTGAAATATATTTGAGTAAAAATGTGACAACTTTTTAAAAAGTCACAATTAGATAATTAGCCGAAAGACCCCATAATGATCAATGAAAAAAAAAGGGAACGCTGCAGACTTCAAAAAGGAGCAAATTAAAAGAAGAACAAGGCGCAAATGAAAAACACTAAAATCTAGAAAAAAAAGGTGCAAATACACAAATTAATTGTCCCATAGCTTTATAACAGTGCCATAATATGCAGCTTGTGTAGGAACACCCCCCATTATAAAGGGGAACGTGACATCTAGTAGTCGGGTGGTATTACATTTCCAGGAACAGCACAATATGGAGGTCACAGAAGATACATGAACTGTTCCTTCATGGAGGATATTTTATAAAATGAACACGCGGTATCTATACGCTATGGGGGAGTCACTTACATGAGGGTCCGCATGGTCCATAGCAATCTTGTGGAGGTCCAGCAGAGCCTGATTTATACCCTTTTCAATTTTCAAGGCATTCTCCATAGCATTGGTGCCATTCCCCCATTCATCGGCCTCAGGTTTGTGGAGCAAAAATGGACAAAACATTTCATTAATGGCGGATAAATAACGACTTCTATCTACGGATATCTACGCACAACCTGAAGTTACATTCCCTCCAGGTTTCATAATTTCACCTGATTTGGACCTTACAGTCCAAGTGTTTTCATCATCTAGGTAGATGCAGGTATGGGAGTAAGTTAGTAGCAGCGAGGGCTTCATGCTTCTTGGAGGACCAATACCAGGTTGGGATATTTTTATGGACGTTATTCAATAATGTCTACAAGTCTCAAAAACTCTATTTCTTCAGAGCAGATGTCCGTCCTGACAGACTATTGACCAACATCTGCTAATTGGCTGCAGAGGACATAACAAGTCATAGCAATGTCCGGAAAAAGCGGTATTGAAGTCCTAAATTTAATAAGCTGGGGATGTGCAGAAGTGGACAACCCCTTTAATGAACTTGATTACTTAAAGGGGATGTCCACTAATCAGACAACCCCTTCTAAATCCCTATGTTTTTCCCCAGTAAAATAACACTTATATTCACCTTCGGTGTTGGTGTTGTACCAGCTGTCTCGGCACTGGCTCTCCCGGGGGGCTCATGTGACATAACAATGGCACTGGCATACCATTAATAATGGCAGACCCCGCAGCTGCTTTGCAATTGTGAGACAGGTGGCGATGTCAGCACAGGCATCGGGCCCCCCGCATCCAGCTTCACACTTTTAACTGTATCCGCATTCTGGATGCAGATACAATTGAATGGAATGATGGAGGAGGGAACAGTCTGCTCCCTCCTCCATCATTCTCCTCTGTGCTTCGGATGTCTCAGCTCAGTGGACGTGATAATGTCCCAAAATCGCGTCCACTGTGCAGAGCTGAGCATGGTTTCAAACCACATGCTGCAAAGACCAGAACAGCAGGGGAATGGGGAGAGGTGAGTATTTTTTTTTAAATCAATAAGTAGTTTGTGAGGGCCATCATATTATTTGGAGGGCAAACTGGAAGGCCATGATACTATTTGCAGGGCTACTTCGAGGCCATCATATTATTTGAAGGGTTATTTGGGGGGCATCATCATATTTGGGGTGCTAAAATACTGTTTTTAGGGCTGTTTTGGGGACCATCATACTATTTGGAGAACTATGTGGGGGCCATCATTCTACTATTTGGAGGATTATGTGGGGCGCATCATCCTATTTGTAGTGCTCTGTGGGGGCCATTATACTACTATTTGAATGGCTATGTGTCAGGCTATCATACTATTTGGAGGGCTATGTGGGGACCGTTCTATTATTTGGAGAGCTGTATGGGGACTATTATACTATTTGGAGGCCTATGTGGGGTCCATTATATTATTTGGAGGGCTGGGTGGGGACCATTATATTGTTTAGAGGCTTATGTGAGGACTATTATTTTATTTGGATCGTTGTGTTTGGGCCATTTTCTATTTGGAGGGCTGTGTGGTGAGGGGCATTATACTGTAAGTGGCTGATGGGGGTCATTATACTGCTTGGGTGGATAGTGGGGGCCATTATACTGTATGAGGACCATTATACAGTGTGGAGGGCTGTGCGGGGTCCATTATACTGTGTGGAGGGTTATGCGGGGGCCATCATACTGTGTAGAGGTCACTGGGGGTTATCATACTTTGCGGGGGTACTGTAGAGTCATTATACTGTATGTGTGGAGGGTACAGTGGAGAAATTCACTGTGGGGGTATCTTACTGTGTTTGGGGGCACATTTTTGGCCTTTAAAGGAGTATCTTAGTACGTGGGAACACTAGGGGGCTTCAACTGGGGCAAAATTACTATGGAAGGGTTGCAAAGTTGTGAGGAATGCTCTTCTGTGACCCCGCTGAATATTAATGTTTTTTGTGGGGGCTTAATTATTACTTCTGCTATGGGACCACTTGATTTTCATGTATGCTCAGGGAAGGTGATAAATCATAAATTAGTTGAATGGAGCTCAAAAGAATAAAAACAAGAGTAGTTACTTCTCCAGTCAGACCAAACTCACTGATGATATCCCAGTTAACTCATTCTGCAGCCAGCAATAGAAATCTTGATTTAATTTGTTCATATAATCTTATATTTGTGATTCTGCTATTACTATGATGTGGCGTTCTCATCGCAGGTGTTGATACCATGTAAAGGCCTCATAATGTGGGTATACATATCTAAATTGTTTATTGCAGGCACAGGTTGTCATAATAACCAGTAAACCTCCATGACATACTGGTTCTCCAATATCAAGTGACCAGAAGGTCTTAATTTCTGATTATTACTTTGCATGTGATTGGTTATCTATATATTAAAGAAGACCTGTCCCTTGCTAAAGAAAATTAAGCTAAATACCTTGTAAACATTCTTGAGCTTCCCTGATTCTGATGGTCTTTTAACTTTTGCACTGCGTCGCTCCATTGCAGACATATTCACATTTGTTTTTTGGGAGCGCAGAATGTGAAATCTCTTGTAGAGCAACTGGTTGTTAATTCAGAGTCTTCTCTGGGGACGTGCGACTTCACCCTTCCCTCCCAGACAATGCTAATCACAACCTGGCAGCTGATCTATCAGTAGAAAATGCTGCTGAGCTGTGAAGGTCTGGGAGGGAGGACTGAAGCTGCACCCCCATAGAGAAGACTCCGAAGAAACACCCAATTGGCCTGCAAGCAGAAATTTCACATACAGCGTTCCAGAAGAAAGAAATGGAAAAATGTCTGCAATGGAGCCATGCAACACAAAATGGAAAAGATTGGCAGAATCAGGGGAGGTCAGGGATTTTTACAAGGATTTTCACTCAACTGTTTTGAGCAAGTGACAGGTCCTCCTTAAGTACAGAATGTGCAATATAAGGCTACTATACATACTCGCCAATATTTAATCTGACAGTATATTGTGTATGTGGGCCTCCAGATGCTCACCCCAACAAATGATGTTGATAAGGGTCCAACATATCCAATTCCAGCATGCCGATCCTTTTGTTCTCGACAAGGTAAGTCTCCACCAGAGGAGTCTGTAGAGATTGATATGAGATGAACAATCTATTCTGTTAGAGGCCCCTTAGTTGAAGTTAAAGGGGTTGACTGCAGACTTATGAAGCCCCCCAACGCATGCACTGTGAGCTGTGGGGATTCGCCGGTTTCTGAGCTGGGACCGGAAGGTATGTATGCTGCAGTGACCCATTTTCCATCTCCTGTATCATGGGGCAGATTTCTTACTCTTTTGTCTTATTTCATTGCAGAGATATTAAGCCGGATAACATCATGTCGGATGCCGATGGCCACATCTGTATAATTGACCTGGGGCTCACCAAAGATGGTGTCCCCTCCTCCTCTGGAGTGACGGGCACTTTCCATTTCATGGCCCCTGAGGTGCTTCGCAAGAAAGGATATGGTACAGCAGTGGATTGGTGGAGCCTGAGGATTGTGGAGTCCGAGATGGCAGCAGGACGTTCCCCATTTTACACCGGCTCCGTCAGCAAAATGGCTTACACAGCGACAACCAAAGGAGAGCCTGAAATTCCATCTTGGCTTGATGCTGACGTGAAAGATCTTATCAAGAAGCTGCTGTGCAAAAATCCTGAGAAGCGATTGGGTGTGTGCGGGAACATCAGAGAGCATCCATTCTTTACCAACATCGGCTGGGAGGATCTGGAGAAAAGGAGAGCAAAGCTGCCATTCATACCATTCAGGCCAGTTCTGGAGAACCATCATCTGCAGTGGCCTGAGGAAAATAAAGCCTTTAACCCCGTGGCCGGATTTTTTTACGTGTCACCAAGCTGGGACAGGTAAGATCATCCTCTCTGAGAATAAATCCCATCAAATGTTCTTCTCACCTCGTGGCCATTATGAGTCTGACCATCCTTGTCTTCTCCCACTGTTTCTGTCAATGATTATGTCTCTGTTATTCTTAGGTGGATGAGAATATCTGGGCTGTGAAAGAATCCAAGACCATCTGGTGAGTGACCGCTGTACACACAGGACACCGATCATTAGATGTGTACATTATATCTGATGTTACATAGGGGAATGGTTCATTATGATGACCATTCCTCTAAGATAACAGAAGATCCTGGAGACAGAAGTTGTGGAAATGTCTTCCTCTTATGTCTTGCAAGATGAACCCATGCCAACTGCCCAGAACCTCTTGCCTCCTGACCCTACCTCATGTCTCTGCTGCTGTTTATCACCTCAGCTGCCCTAGAACATCAACTCTCTCACTAACATCTTTATATTGGACCACTTGCATCATGTCGCTGCACTTAGCCTCCTCCAATCCAGGGCTGGCATCTGAGATCCCTCCAGCCCGAAGATCTTCTGCGTCCCAGGAACGGCCTGTGCTAAGTGTCCATCTGGTGAGTTCAGGAATAATAGTCTAATATAGGCAGGGATGGTTTTAGACAAAGTGGGGCCCTGGGCAAAAGTTTAAAGTGGGGCCCCAAATGCTCACATATTGCACCATCACACAGAAACATTTTGGTTGCATTTTCATGCGCAGAGTTCAGGCGGCTAAACAAGCGCGATGGACAATATTGAAGTCGTTCAACGCTGATTTCCCGGCCTCTTTACTCCAGCTGAGGAAGGATGATGGCATAGAACGATCACTAATAGATCAATCTGTTCCCATACAGCATCATATTATCAGCAGCACATATGCAGTCTACACCGGTGATGTGCTGCTGAGAACAATGATTTTTGTTTCAGCATAAACAATCCAGTCAATTGATGAATAGGCAGCATTTTGCTTGTTTAGTATAATACACCCCATAGTCCTCCACATAGTGTAATGGACCCCATAGTCCTCCATATAGTATAATGCACACCCCATAGTCCTCTATATAGTATAATGCACATCCCATAGTCCTCCATATAGTATAATGCACACCCCATAGTCCTCCATATAGTATAATGCACACCCCATAGACCTCCATATAGTATAATGCACACCCCAGAGTCATCCATATAGTATAATGCACACCCCATAGTCCTCCACATAGTATAATACACACCCCATAGACCTCCATATAGTATAATGCACACCCCAGAGTCCTCCATATAGTATAATACACTATTTGGAGGGCCATGGGGTACATTATATGCACTAATAGTCCTTGATAGCGTAAAATGCACCTCATAGTCCTCGATAGAGTATAATGCAGCCTTTCATAGTGTGTGATGCAGCCCCCCAGAGTAAGATGCAGCCCACCCAGAGTATGACACAGCCCCCATATAAAATAAAGCGCCTCACAGTCCTCAATAGAGTATAATGCAGCCTCCCCAGAGTGTTTGATGTAGCCCCCCAGAGTATGATGCAGACCCTCATATAGTATAATGCAGACCCCCCAGAGTATAATGCAGAACCCACAGAAAATAATGCAGAACCCACAGAAAATAATGCAGACCCTCAGAGTATAATGCAATCCACCCAGAGAATAATGCAGATCCCCCAGAGTATAATGCAGCCCATCTATAGAGTATAATGCAGACCCCCCAGAGTATAATGCAGACCCCTCAAAGTATGACACAGCACCCCCAAAGTATTATGCAGCACACCCATATAGTATAAAACAGCACGCCCATATAGTATAATGCAGCACCCCCAGAGTATTTTGCAGTACATGATAGGTACAGGCCCCCACCCTACGTGATAGGTATAGGCCCCCACACTACATGATAGGTATAGGCCCACACTACATGATAGGTATAGGCCCACACTACATGATAGGTATAGGCCCACACTACATGATAGGTATAGGCCCACACTACATGATAGGTATAGGCCTCCACACTACATGATAGGTATAGGCCCCCACACTACATGATAGGTATAGGCTCACACTACATGGTAGGTATAGGCCCCACACTACATGATAGGTATAAGCCCACAATACATGATAGGTATAGGCCTCCACACTACATGATAGGAATAGGCCCACACTACATGATAGGTATAGGCCCACACTACATGATAGGTATAGGCCACCACACTACATGATAGGTATAGGCCCCCACACTACATGATAGGTAAAGGCCCACATTACATGATAGGTATAAGCCCCCACACTACATGATAGGTATAGGCCAATACTACATGATAGGTATAGGCCTCCACACTACATGATAGGAATAGGCCCACACTACATGATAGGTATAGGCCCACACTACATGATAGGTATAGGCCACCACACTACATGATAGGTATAGGCCCCACACTACATGGTAGGTATAGGCCACCACACTACATGATAGGTATAGGCCAAACACTACATGATAAGTATAGGCCACCACACTACATGATAGGTATAGGCCCACACTACATGATAGGTATAGGCCACCACACTACATGATAGGTATAGGCCCCACACTACATGTTAGGTATAGGCTCACGCTACATGGTAGGTATAGGCCCCACACTACATGATAGGTATAGGCCCATACTACATGATAGGTATAAGCCCACACTACATGATAGGTATAGGCCCCCACACTACATGATAGGTATAGGCTCCAAACTACATGATAGGTATAGGCCCCCACTCCACGATAGGTATGGGCCCACTCTACACGATAGGTATGGGCCCACACTACACGATAGGTATAGGCCCATACTACCCGATAGGTATAGGCCCACAATACCTGATAGGTATAAGCCCACACTACATGATAGGTATAGGCCCACACTACATGATATATATAGGCCCACACTACTTGATAGGTATAAGTCCACACTACATGATAGTTATAGGCCCCACACTGCATGAAAGGTATAAGTCCACAATACATGATAGGTATAGGCCCCCACACTACATGATAGATATAGGCACACACTACATGATAGGTATAGGCCCCACAATACATGATAGGTATAGGCCCCCACACTACATGATAGGTATAGGCCCCCACACTGCATGATAGGTATAGGCCACCACACTACATGATAGTTATAGGCTCACACTACATAATAGGTATAGGCCACCACACAACATGATAGGTATAGGCTCCACACTACATGATAGGTATAGGCCCCACACTACATGATAGGTATAGGCCCACACTACATGATAGGTATACGCCACCACACTACATGATAGGATTTTCTGGTCCGCAGTGAATACCAACCGGCTAGGACAAGACCGATTTTGTTCAGTGAACAGACTCAGGGTTTTTGTCCTTGTGGTCAATGTAAGGCCTGTCTGAACACCGTGAGGAGCATGGAGTTTTTCAATTCAACCTATGATCGCAAATTTGTGATCAGACAGTTCCTCACGTGTTCCACAAAAGGGGTGGTTAATGTGGCTGAATGTTCATGCCACAAAATATATGTTGGTATAACTACCAGAGAGTTCAGGATTCTTTTAAGGGAACAGGTGCGCGATATCGAGAAAGCCAAAGGTTTGGATGATGAGGACCATCTAAAGACCCTCTCAAGGTATTTCAAACGCTTTCACAACTCGGATGTGTGGCGTCCATGAGGGTTCGACCGCCACAGGGGTACCGCATCTCTTTGATGAGGTGTGGTATCTTCCCTTCGAGGTAAGGATGGTGCGGCTGACAGGACCCCACCTCTGCATCCAACACTACAGCTCTCCCACCTGAAGGGGGCTTACCTGCACCAGGGTGCTGCCCCAGTCGGGATAAGTGGAAATGGGGAAACCAAAAGATAGGGGGAACCATGTAGTGGGTGAGGGTGGAGGACGCACATTTAGGGTGCACTTAATAATTCATATTTAATAAACAGCCATCTTGGGCTCATGGTCTTTTGATTGTGATCTTCATCACTGAACTTGGCTTTCTGTGTGAACCTGCAGTTGATGGGGACACGATCCTCGTGCTCTGGCCTTGAGTCGAGGAGCGGGCAAGAGTTAACGGTTGTCTCTACCCGGTCAAGGTCCCTGCCCAAGAAGGCCTGGAGCGGTGGAATACAGCTCCACAAGCAAAAGGATCACAGGGGGATGCAGACGGAGCGGCATACGCCACCTGTCCTCACTATTCTGGCCTAGTCAGAGGGACTCCTGCTGCAAAAGGGGTACCGGCCCCCGATATCTGACTCTGTCACTTCAGGTCTTAATCAGAGAAGCCCGGAGGCTCAGTGGATCCCACCGGGCAACGGACGGAGCGGAGTCGCCACCCGTACCCTTTTTCTGTGCATAGTCTAGAGGGAGACCCGGCCTTAGTACATGTACCACACACGGACAGGAGAGGACCTAGTGGGAAAGTCTAGGAACACTTTGGTGCGGGGTCCTGGTCAAGGCATCTGAATTACTCGGAGGTTGTCGACCCCCAGTCCTGGTGGCCGCAACGCGCCGTGAGGAGCAGGGAGAAGCCTTGCAGCTGTGCAAACTGCCATGAGTAAAGCTTGGAAGACTACCCCTATGGCCTCCGGTTTCTTATTGCAGCGCAGCACCGCACCACATCTCCCACTACGACTCCCATCCTCCCGTGCTCTCTGCCCTGAGGCCCTGCTCCGCCTGTGGGGAGTAGTATCATCTCCGGCTGCCACTACATCCCGCCTCAGAGGACTGAACGCAGCGCTGGTGGGGAGTCACCAGACACCACAGGTGGCGTAGGTCAACACAACCACTCAGTTAACACCAACTATGAAAGCCCATTACACCCTTTTGAATGTGATGGCCCTGGGCACGGAACAGGTCCAGGCCACGGCTACAACCCACCAAACATCTGACCCGGCTCCGAGTACCCCAATCTCCCAGGGTAGGGCTGCGAGCGTCACACAACTGCAACCTCCTTGCGGGTAAAAGCCATAGACAAGGTTTCTTTGGGAAGTAGGGGAGGTGATTTATTTAAAGCTCTATCACGTGTCGAAAACCGGTGGATTTATCGGTTAAATTCTATTGTACCTTATGGGCTTAATGAAAATTTTGGTTTTGGTTGTTTTCTGTAGGTCATCTGTGTATTTTTAACTTTGGTGTTTTTATTTGGTTTTAATATCCTTATTTTTTGTATACAGTGAGGTTGTGGTATCATCCATGTTTGCCTTCGGTGATCATCATGACTATGAGGTGCCTTTGGATCCAGCTGTCTGAAGATTTTGGGGGAGAAACATCAGCATGTGGACTTTATTACGAACTATTTATTACGATTTTATTATCATTAACTATTGATTATATTTTTTTATTTTTTTTTTATTTTTTGTCACAATGTTTCAATGTAATGTATTTTTATTTGTGCTATTGACTATTATAGTCCATCTTATGTTTTTTCATTGCACATTCATGTCGTTTGACATTTTTCTCAGCTCTATTCATGTTCACTTCCTATTGAATTTAATATATGGTTCTTTGAACACATATGGTTCACAGTTGTGGGTAACATTGTACATTATTCACTTGTTTATTATATTTCACTTTACACTTACATATATTTTGATAGTATGCCATGTTGATGTACTGATAATTGGCACATTGTGTGTGCTCACCACTTCATATTATGTCATTCAATTATGTTCTTCAATTATTATTCATTCATTCAACACAATTATTTTATATTAGTTATGATTCACTTTCATGCGGCTTTGTTACATGCACTGTTTATTCATTCTCATTTACCCCATTCCGCTCACTAGCACTTTTTATATTTGCATCACATGACTCATATTGCAGTTTTTTCACATCTACATTCATTGTGTCTTATTTACACGTATTTGTTTATATTTTGTTTGTTTTATTTATTCACAATATGTGGTGTTATGAATTTAATGATATATACCTATGTATTCTTTGGTATGTTGAATTCCATCAATATATATCGTTATTTCATGTTTGATTCATATTTTTTTTGGAAGAGGTTTTACATGCAGTTTCCTCCTTTTCATATTATGGTTTTTATCTGCATGTACTTTTCACATATAATAAGTTTTATATGTTTATGCAATTGGTATTTTTAGCCACACATTTATATTTGTAATGTTAGGACGTTTCAATATTACAGTTTTTCAGTGGGTATTCGTGTTTAGCCACATTCTGCATTATATTGATCTATTACATCCGCTGTAGCAGATGGATGCGCGTATGCGGGAGGGACCAATTTCCTGGCTCATCCTTACGTGGACCATGTGACCGCTGGCACTCACGTTGCTCAGCAACCCAGAGCTTGAGTGTCACCGACCGCGAACGGAAGTGTGCCTCCACAGGAAGTCGTCATCGGGCATGCGCGCCATACAACACCTGCTTTCCGGCTCAGCGGCCAGCTGTACACATTAAAACCTCGTGAGTATCACCCCTATATATACCTCACAGCACACACCACACATCGCGCTCCCTGAAGAAGGTCGACGAAACGCGCGTCGGAGCAGAGGATCGTTCCCACGCATTCAATTATCCATTCATTCATCTATTCTTGGCACCAGGTAATGAGCAACATTGTTTAACATGCTTCACATACAACTTGGACTTCACTTTAAACATCTATTCGGTGTCTATAAATACCAATTGTGTTATTTGAGGATTGCTTTGCAAACTCTAACTCTTACTTGGTACAATATAGTCATCATTTTTTGATGTATAATTTTCTATATATTCTATTACTGTTGTTGAAGCCTGGAGATTTATTCATATTAAATTATTGAATGCTCTTTTGGTTACGATACCCACTGTATGAAGTACTGGTATATGTTTTTAGTCACAGTTTTTAATATTGTAATCTCTATTTAATAAAAGTTTAATTTTACAATCTTGTTTACTCAATTTCTTGCTTTTCTGGATTAATATTCCTTATGCAAGTTGTTGATATATATTGTTGGAGTTTTGTGATATTCTATTTGTATAGGCCCACACTACATGATAGGTATAGGCCACCACACTACATGATAGGTATAGGCCTACACTACATGATAGGTATAGGCTCACACTACATGATAGGTATAGGCCCCCACACTATATGATAGGTATAGGCCAACACTACATGATAGGTATAGGCCCACACTACATGATAGGTATAGGCCCCCACACTACATGATAGGTATAGGATCACACTACATGATAGGTATAGGCCCACACTACATGATATGTATAGGCCCCAACACTACATGATAGGTATAGGCCCCCACACTACATGATAGGTATAGGCCCACACTACATGATAGGTATAGGCCCCCACACTACATGATAGGTATAGGATCACACTACATGATAGGTATAGGCCCACACTACATGATATGTATAGGCCCCAACACTACATGATAGGTATAGGCCCACACTACATGATAGGTATAGGCCCACACTACATGATAGGTATAGGCCCACACTACATGATAGGTATAGGCCGCACACTACATGATAGGTATAGGCCCACACTACATGATAGGTATAGGCCCCCACACTACATGATAGGTATAGGATCACACTACATGATAGGTATAGGCCCACACTACATGATATGTATAGGCCCCAACACTACATGATAGGTATAGGCCCCAACACTACATGATAGGTATAGGCTCACACTACATGATAGGTATAGACTCCACACTACATGATAGGTATAGGCCACCAAACTACATGATAGGTATAGGCCCACACAACATGATATGCATAGGCCCACACTACATGATAGGTATAGGCCCCCACACTACATGATAGGTATAGGCCCACACTACATGATAGGTATAGGCCCACACTACATGATAGGTATAGGCCCACACTACATGATAGGTATAGGCCCAAACTACATGATAGGTATAGGCCCACACTACATGATAGGCATAGGCCCACACTACAAGATAGGTATAGGCCCCAACACTACATGATAGGCATAGGCCCACACTACATGATATGTATAGGCCCCAACACTACATGATAGGCATAGGCCCACACTACATGATAGGTATAGGCCCACACTACATGATAGGTATAGGCCACCACACTACATGATAGGTATAGGCCTACACTACAAGATAGGTATAGGCCCACACTACATGATAGGTATGGGCCCACACTTCATGATAGGTATAGGCTCACACTACATGATAGGTATAGGCCCACACTACATGATAGGTATAGGCCCACACCACATGATAGGTATAGGCCACCACACTACATGATAGGTATAGGCCTACACTACAAGATAGGTATAGGCCCACACTACATGATAGGTATAGGTCCACACTACATGATAGGTATAGGCCCCCATACTACATGATAGGTATAGGCCCACACTACATGATAGGTATAGGCCCACACTACATGATAGGTATAGGCCACCACACTACATGATAGGTATAGGCCCCACACTACATGATAGGTATAGGCCCCACACTACATGATAGGTATGAGCCCACATTACATGATAGGCATAAGCCCTCACATTACATGATAGTTATAAGCCCCCACAATGCATGATAGGTATAGGCCCATACTACATGATAGGTATAGGCCCACACTACATGATAGGTATAGGCCCACACTACATGATAGGTATAAGCCCACACTACATGATAGTTATAGGCCAAAACTACATGATAGGTATAGGCCCACACTACATGATAGGTATAGGCCAAAACTACATGATAGGTATAGGCCCATACTACATGATAGGTATAGGCTCACACTACATGATAGGTATAGGCTCCACACTACATAAAAGGTATAGGCCCCCACACTACATGAAAGGTATAGGCCTCCACACTACATGATAGGCATAGGCCCACACTACATGATAGGTATAAGCCCACACTACATGATAGGTATAGGCCACACACTACATGATAGGTATAAGCCCACATTACACATGATAGGTATAAGCCCCCACACTACATGATGGGTATAGGCCCATACTACATGATAGGTAAAGGCCTCCACACTACATGATAGGTATAGGCCATCACACTACATGATAGGTATAGGCCAACACTACATGATAGATATAAGCCCAAACTACATGATAGGTATAGGCCCCCACACTACATGGTAGGTATAAGCCCACACTGCATGATAGGTATAGGCTCCCACACTACATGATAGGTATAAGCCCATACTACATGAAAGGTATAGGCCTCCACACTACATGATAGGTATAGGCCCACACTACATGATAGGTATAGGCCCACACTACATGATAGGTATAGGCCTACACTACATGATAGTTATTAGCCCCACACTACATGATAGGTACAGGCCACCACACTACATGATAGGTATAGGCCAACACTACATGATAGGTATAAGCCGAAACTACATGATAGGTATAGGCCCACACTACATGATAGCTATAGGCTCCCACACTACATGATAGGTATAAGCCCATACTACATGAAAGGTATAGGCCTCCACACTACATGATAGGTATAGGCCCACACTACATGATAGGTATAGGCCTCCACACTACATGATAGGTATATGCCTACACTACATGATAGTTATTAGCCCCACACTACATGATAGGTACAGGCCACCACACTACATGATAGGTATAGGCCAACACTACATGATAGGTATAAGCCGAAACTACATGATAGGTATAGGCCCACACTACATGATAGCTATAGGCTCCCACACTACATGATAGGTATAAGCCCATACTACATGAAAGGTATAGGCCTCCACACTACATGATACGTATAGGCCCACACTACATGATATGTATAAGCCCACACTACATGATAGGTATAGGCACCCACACTACATGATAGGTATAGGCCCCCACACTACAAGATAGGTATAGGCCCATACTACATGATAGGTATAGGCCCACACACTACATGATAGGTATAGGCCCACACTACATGATAGGTATAGGCCCACACTACATGATAGGTATAGGCCTACCCTACATGATATGTATAGGCCCCCACACTACACGATAGGAATAGGCCCCTACTACACGATAGGTATGGGCCCAGACAACATGATATGCATAGGCCCCCACACTACATGATAGGTATAGGCCACACACTGCATGATAGGTATAAGTCCACACTACATGATAGGTATAGCCCCACACTACATGATAGGTATAAGTCCACACTACATGATAGGTATAGGCCCCCACACTACATGATAGGTAAAGGCCCACACTACATGATAGGTATAGGCCCCACAATACATGATAGGTATGAGACCCCCACACTACATTATAGGTATAGGCCCCCACACTACATGATAGGTTTAGGTCACCATACTACATGATAGTTATAGTCTCACACTACATGATAGGTATAGGCCCCCACACTACATGATAGGTATTGGCCCACACACTACATGATTGGTATATGCTCACACTACACGATAGGTATAGGCCCCCACACTACATGATAGGTATAGGCCCCCACACTACATGATAGGTATAGGCCACAATACTACATGATAGGTCTAGTCTCACACTAAATGATAGGTATAGGCCCCCACACTACATGATAGGTATAGGCCACCACACTACATGATAGGTATAGGCCCACACTACATGATAGGTATAAGCCCACACTACATGATAGGTGTAGGCCCACACTACATGATAGGTACAGGCCCACACTACATTATAGGTATAGGCCCACACTACATGATAGGTATAGGCCCACACTACATGACAGGTATAGGTCCCAACAATGCATGATAGTTATAGGTCCATACTACATGAAAGGTATAGGCCTCCACACTACATGATAGGTAAAGGCCCACACTACATGATAGGTATAAGCCCACTCTACATGATAGGTATAGGCTCACACGACATGAAAGGTATAGGCCAACACTGCATGATAGGTATAGGCCCATACTGCATGATAGGTATAAGCCCACACTACATGATAGGTATAGGCCCCCACACTACATGATAGGTATAGGCTCCACACTACGTGATAGGTATAGGCCCCCACTACACAATAGGTATGGGCCCACTCTACACGATAGGTATAGGCCCCCACTACACGAAAGTATGGGCCCACACTACACGATACGTATAGGCCCACAATACCTGATAGGTATAAGCCCACACTACATGATAGGTATAGGCCCACACTACATGATATGTATAGGCCCACACTACTTGATAGGTATAAGTCCACACTACATGATAATTATAGGCCCCACACTGCATGATAGGTATAAGTCCACATTACATGATAGGTATAGGCCCCCACACTACATGATAGATATAGGCCCACACTACATGATAGGTATAGGCCCCAAAATACATGATAGGTATAGGCCCCCACACTACATGATAGGTATAGGCCCCCACACTACATGATAGGTATACGCTCACACTACATGATAGGTATAGGCCCCCACACTACATGATAGGTATAGGCCACAAAACTACATGATAGGTATAGTCTCACACTACATGATAGGTATAGGCCCCCACACTACATGATAGGTATAGGCCCCCACACTACATGATAGGTATAGGCCCCCACACTACATGATAGGTATAGGCCCCCACACTACATGATAGGTATAGGCCCACACTACATGATAGGTATAGGCCCACACTACATGATAGGTATAAGCCCACACTACATGATAGGTGTAGGCCCACACTACATGATAGGTACAGGCCCACACTACATTATAGGTATAGGCCCACACTACATGATAGGTATAGGCCCCCACACTACATGATAGGTATAGACCCACACTACATGATAGGTATAAGCCCACACTACATGATAGGTATAGGCCCACACTACATGATAGGTAAAGGCCACCACACTACATGATAGGTATAGGCCCACACTACATGATAGGTATAGGCCCACACTACATGACAGGTATAGGTCCCAACACTGCATGATAGTTACAGGTCCATACTACATGAAAGGTATAGGCCTCCACACTACATGATAGGTAAAGGCCCACACTACATGATAGGTATAAGCCCACTCTACATGATAGGTATAGGCTCACACGACATGAAAGGTATAGGCCAACACTGCATGATAGGTATAGGCCCATACTACATGATAGGTATAAGCCCACACTGCATGATAGGTATAGGCCCCCACACTACATGATAGGTATAGGCTCCACACTACATGATAGGTATAGGCCCCCACTACACAATAGGTATGGGCCCACTCTACACGATAGGTATAGGCCCCCACTACACGAAAGTATGGGCCCACACTACACGATAGGTATAGGCCCACAATACCTGATAGGTATAAGCCCACACTACATGATAGGTATAGGCTGTTATGCACACGCCCGGGCTAAGCGGCGTGTGCGTGTGATTGGTAGTGATTCCACTGGACCGTGCCGGAGAGTGAATGCCTGGAGGGGCGTGACTAGGTATTCACCCGATCCGACCAGGGTCGCACGACGGCATACGACGCCAGTGCACCAAGGAGGAACCGAGCAGAGGGACCAGGTGCTACTCCAGGACAGACCCCGGACACGGCTGTTGACCCACACAGGGGAATACAGGAACAGGCTGGTAGGCTGGCACACAGACTGGTGGGTATAGGCAGGCACGACTGGTATGCAGGCAGGCGGGTATGCAGGCAGGGGGGTAAAGACAAGCACAGCTAGAGTGCAGACAGGGAGGCACTAGCAGGTAGGAACACAGGCGGGATAGGACCCAGTACACACCGGGACTCAGGAACAATACAGGCAGAGGGTTACAGGCAAGCACAGCTAGAGTGCAGACAAGGCTGAGCAGGGAGGACAGGGCTCTGTTCACACGGAACAGACAGGAAGGGAAAGACAGAGCCAGATACTCACACAGTACTTGCAGAGACAACAAGCAGGAGTTAGGTACGAGTTCAGACTCTGCAGAAAAAGGAAGGGAACGGACATAGAGGCAAAACAGGTAAAGGACAGGAGAGAGTTCAGACTGGAACTGAGTGTACGGAGGAGACCGACACTGCAGAGGGATACAGGAGCGGGTCTGGGAATACGGCCCCCAGAGAGGCGGAACGAACAGGCAAGGAGCGTGTTCAGACAGGACAGACCAGACACAGGAGCGGGTCTAGGAAATCGGCCACTAGAAGGCGAGAGGAACAGGCTAGGAGCGAGTTCAGACAGGTCAGACAAGATACAGGAACGGGTCTAGGTAATCGGCCCCTAGAAGGCAGGAGGAACAGGCTAGGAGCGTGTTCAGACAGGACAGACAAGAGAACACAGAAAGGACTCAGTTCAGACACGGGAGCTGATACCGCAAGGCAGGAGACATACAGGACTCAGTTCAGACACGGGAACTGATACAAAAAGCAGGAGACAAGAGACGGGACCTGGCACCTTCAGAGTGCAAGCACACACTGAAGGAAACACTATGCTCAGGCAGGGATAGAAGGGAGCTGCTGAGCTATATACCAAGTGACAGACAGCAATAGGCTGAGGACGCACAAGGGGTGTGACCCACAGCAGGTACAAAAGGCAGGAAGTGATCGGGCGCCGCCCTTAAGCAGCAGAAACAGACACAAACAGACAGCATGGAGGGAAGCCAGAGAGACATTCTGGACAGGAGATCAAGTGCGCCCTCTTGCACAGTGGGAGATGGACCACCATGCAAGGACGCCGCCAGGTATGTTACAGTACCTCCCCCCTTACGCCCCCTCTTCTTCAGGCCTGCCAGAATCTTCCGCAGGGAATTCGAGGACCAGTCGTTCACTGGGTTGGAGGGGGACAGAGACTTGAGGGTAATCTCTGCTTCGAGGTACATCTTGTCAAGCTCACAGGAAAAAATAGACGGGTTATCAGGTACATAATGAGGAAAAGTCACTGTCTCTTTGTTATCTGGTGGTATCCCGGAGGATTCAGGAAACAACTGGAGGTCCTCCGCCGGGTCAGAAGAGTGCAGAGGCTCAGAGAAAACAACTGCTTCAGAGTACACTAGGTCAGACTCACTGGAGGAAGCAGGCGAGGTATCGGGTACCGAGTATAGGAAAGTCTCTGTCCATTCACCACCAGGTGGCACCCCGAAGGGTTCTGAACACAACTGGAGGTCCTCCGCCTGGTCGGAGGGGTGTAGAGACTCGGGAGTAACCTCTGCTTCGGAGTACACTAGGTCGGACTCACTGGACGAAGCGAGCGAGGTATCAGGTACAGGATATAGGAAAGTCTCTGTCCATTCACCACCAGGTGGCACCCCGAAGGATTCTGAACACAACTGGAGGTCCTCCGCCTGGTCGGAGGGGTGTAGAGACTCAGGAGTAACCTCTGCTTCGGAGTACACTAGGTTGGACTCACTGGACGAAGCGAGCGAGGTATCAGGTACAGAGTATAGGAAAGTCTCTGTCCATTCACCACCAGGTGGCACCCCGAAGGATTCTGAACACAACTGGAGGTCCTCCGCCTGGTCGGAGGGGTGTAGAGACTCAGGAGTAACCTCTGCTTCGGAGTACACTAGGTTGGACTCACTGGACGAAGCGAGCGAGGTATCAGGTACAGAGTATAGGAGAGTCTCTGTCCTTTCGCTACCAGGTAGCACCCCGAAGGGTTCAGGAGACAACTGGAGATCCTCCGCCTGGTCGGAGGGGTGTAGAGACTCGGAGGTAACTACCACTTTGGGGTACCCATTGTCAGGCTCACAGGACGAAGCGGACAAAGTATTGTGTACCGGGTGTAGAGAAGTCTCTCTCCATTTGTCATCGAGTGGTATCCCGGAGGGTTCAGGAGGCAACAGGGGATCCTCCGCCAGGTAGTAGAGGTGCACAGACTCTGAGGTAACCACAGCTTTGGAGCATCCTTGGACATGCACACCGGTTAAAGAGAGAGAAGCATCTGATGCCGGGTGCAGGAAGTTCTCCTGTGTGGAGTCTGGATGGGCAGAAGTCTCTTCAGCCAGGAGAACTGGTGCACTACCCACGCACATTACCCATTGGGGTTTCTCCGGGATACAGGGAGATGAAGCTTCAGTAGGGACTTCAAGGTTGGGGTCAGGAGGTCTCAGGGAGGACAGACCCTGGCGTGACGGCTTGCCTCTAAGTCTAGCACGTCTGGACTGCCTCTTGAGGTTGAGAGAAGTATTCCGGAAAGCGTAGTCACCCTGTGAGGATTCTGGGTGGGCAGTAGTCTCATTGGGCTGGAGGACTATTGCGCTACCCACACACATTACCCGTCGGGGCTGCTCCGGGATATTGGGAAGTGAAGCTTCAGCAGGGGCTTCAGAGTTAGAGTCCTCGAAGACCATACGAAAGGCCACCAGGAAGGCCTGCAGGTCAAGGATGACAGGATCCCATGCTTCCCATAGGGGGGTGACCCATTTCAAGGCATCACCCGCTAGGTAGTCAATCATAAAGGCCACTTTAGCCCAATCGGAAGGAAAATAGAGAGGGTAGGCCTTAAAGTGTAGCATGCATTGCTCCACAAATGCACGACACTGTCTTGGATCCCCATAGTAACGTGGCGGATCCGCAGGAACGAGAGCTGATAGATCCATCTGGACGGGTGCGTAATTCGCCTGGAACTCAGCTAAAGGGGGAAAAAAATTTTATTTATTTATTTTAATGCATGTATTCGCTGGAAAAACTTCTCAAAGAGCGAAGGCCGTGGGGCTCAACGGGAACCATGGCCTGAGCATGCTGTTATGCACACGCCCGGGCTAAGCGGCGTGTGCGTGTGATTGGTAGTGATTCCACTGGACCGTGCCGGAGAGTGAATGCCTGGAGGGGCGTGACTAGGTATTCACCCGATCCGACCAGGGTCGCACGACGGCATACGACGCCAGTGCACCAAGGAGGAACCGAGCAGAGGGACCAGGTGCTACTCCAGGACAGACCCCGGACACGGCTGTTGACCCACACAGGGGAATACAGGAACAGGCTGGTAGGCTGGCACACAGACTGGTGGGTATAGGCAGGCACGACTGGTATGCAGGCAGGCGGGTATGCAGGCAGGGGGGTAAAGACAAGCACAGCTAGAGTGCAGACAGGGAGGCACTAGCAGGTAGGAACACAGGCGGGATAGGACCCAGTACACACCGGGACTCAGGAACAATACAGGCAGAGGGTTACAGGCAAGCACAGCTAGAGTGCAGACAAGGCTGAGCAGGGAGGACAGGGCTCTGTTCACACGGAACAGACAGGAAGGGAAAGACAGAGCCAGATACTCACACAGTACTTGCAGAGACAACAAGCAGGAGTTAGGTACGAGTTCAGACTCTGCAGAAAAAGGAAGGGAACGGACATAGAGGCAAAACAGGTAAAGGACAGGAGAGAGTTCAGACTGGAACTGAGTGTACGGAGGAGACCGACACTGCAGAGGGATACAGGAGCGGGTCTGGGAATACGGCCCCCAGAGAGGCGGAACGAACAGGCAAGGAGCGTGTTCAGACAGGACAGACCAGACACAGGAGCGGGTCTAGGAAATCGGCCACTAGAAGGCGAGAGGAACAGGCTAGGAGCGAGTTCAGACAGGTCAGACAAGATACAGGAACGGGTCTAGGTAATCGGCCCCTAGAAGGCAGGAGGAACAGGCTAGGAGCGTGTTCAGACAGGACAGACAAGAGAACACAGAAAGGACTCAGTTCAGACACGGGAGCTGATACCGCAAGGCAGGAGACATACAGGACTCAGTTCAGACACGGGAACTGATACAAAAAGCAGGAGACAAGAGACGGGACCTGGCACCTTCAGAGTGCAAGCACACACTGAAGGAAACACTATGCTCAGGCAGGGATAGAAGGGAGCTGCTGAGCTATATACCAAGTGACAGACAGCAATAGGCTGAGGACGCACAAGGGGTGTGACCCACAGCAGGTACAAAAGGCAGGAAGTGATCGGGCGCCGCCCTTAAGCAGCAGAAACAGACACAAACAGACAGCATGGAGGGAAGCCAGAGAGACATTCTGGACAGGAGATCAAGTGCGCCCTCTTGCACAGTGGGAGATGGACCACCATGCAAGGACGCCGCCAGGTATGTTACATAGGCCCACACTACTTGATAGGTATAAGTCCACACTACATGATAGTTATAGGCCCCACACTGCATGATAGGTATAAGTCCACAATACATGATAGGTATAGGCCCCCACACTACATGATAGATATAGGCCCACACTACATGATAGGTATAGGCCCCACAATACATGATAGGTATAGGCCCCCACACTACATGATAGGTATAGGCCCCCACACTACATGATAGGTATAGGCCCCCACACTGCATGATAGGTATAGGCAACCACACTACATGATAGTTATAGGCTCACACTACATAATAGGTATAGGCCCCCACACTATATGATAGGTATAGGCCACCACACTACATGATAGGTATAGGCCCACACTACATGATAGGTATAGGACCACACTACATGATAGGTATAGGCCCACACTTCATGATAGGTATAGGCCACCACACTACATGATAGGTATAGGCCCCACACTACATGATAGGTATAGGCCCCACACTACATGATAGGTATAGGCCACCACACTACATGATAGGTATAGGCCACCACACTACATGACAGGTATAGACTCACAATTCATTATAGGTATAGGCCCACACTACATGATAGGTATAGGCCACAACACTACATGACAGGTATAGGCCCACACTACATGATAGGTATAGGCCCCACACTACATTATACGTATAAGCAAACACTACTCTATAGGTATAGGCCCACAATACATGATAGGTATAGGCCCCACACTTCATGATAGGTATAGGCCCCACACTACATGATAGGTATAGGCCACCACACTACATGATAGGTATAGGCCACCACACTACATGACAGGTATAGGCTCACAATTCATTATAGGTATAGGCCCACACTACATGATAGGTATAGGCCACAACACTACATGACAGGTATAGGCCCCACACTACATTATAGGTATAGGCAAACACTACACTATAGGTATAGGCCCTCAATACATGATAGGTATAGGCCCCACACTACATGATAGGTATAGGCCCCACACTACATGATAGGTATAGGCCCACACTACATGATAGGTATAGGCCCCACAGTACTTGATAGGTATAGGCTCGCACTACATTATAGGCATAGGCCTCCACTACATGATAGGTATAAGCCTCCATACTTCCTGATAGCGAGATGACTACCCCAGGGGATGGGGATGACTCGGCGCCGGGGCCTTGTTATTAGTTTGGGGGGATACCGCGGTGGTCGGCTCCCAGGCCCATACCCTGGGGTCCCTCTTTTACTGGAAAGGGTGGATAATTAAATAAAAGTTCGTGACGCCACCTGTGGTGTCTGGTGAGGATCACCAGCACTGCGACAGCCCACTGAGGCCGGTGATAAGGCAGCTTGATGGTACAGCTCCCCACAGGTGGAGCTAGGCCTCAGTGTAGCGGGGCAAGAAAGGATGCAGGGACAGATAGGACCAGCCGGGTCTGAGCCAGAACAGGGACAGACACGATAGTCACTTCAGTACCTTCTACTGATGGAAATTCAGGCACGTCCCGGAGAACTGTAGGGTGAAGGGTGCATATCAGGATCCTCCCCAGTGAGCGGGTATAGGGCCTCCTGTCTCTTGCCTTTGTGTGGTAAGTTTCTGACCTGCATGGAGCTAGGCCTAACTTTGCTTCCGTCCTGCAGCGGCTGACCTTGTGGTAGAGCCTTCCCTTGGAGTACACGCTCCCAGTTTGCGGGGCCTCTGCGACTCCTAGCCCTGATACGTATCAGCTCCTTGGTGATCCTGGGACTTGAAGTCTTCCAGGGGTCTCCGGTTGTCTCAACAGGGGGATATACGGCCCAGTAGACGCGGACCCAGTGTCCGGTATATGTTTCTGGGGTGAGCTGGCAAAGCTCCTCTGCCCCCAATGCTACTCACTCCTCTAGCCTTTGGCATACTCGGGGCCCTCACTAGGCTATACACACTGGCAGCTAGCCGGCTGCTTCTTCTGCCGCTCTCTGAGCGTCGGCCATGCTCCTAGCTCTAACTGAGCTCCCTGAATCTAGCTAGCAGGAGCCTCGTGCTCCACTGCTGAACTATTAGATGAGTTCTCTAAACTAGACTGAGCTCCACTGCAGACTGACCTCTCTTAGGCTTCTTTACTGCAGGAACTCTTCAGAGGAACTGACAGCCCAACTCCACTTTCCCTATTTATATTCCTAATGGGCTCCCTCTGGTGGTCTGAGGTGGAAGGTGGAGGTGTGTGTATGCTGTGAGCGGCCTCTTGTGGAGAAATCCTTTAATGCACCCTTCTAGGATCTGTGGTACCGAGCGCAGCTGGGCGCCACATATAGGCCCACGTTATATGATAGGTATAGGGCCCACACTACACTATAGGTATAGTCCCCACACTAAGCGATAGGTATAGGCTCACGCTACATGATAGTCAGAGGCCCACACTACATGATAGGTATAGGCCCCACACTACGTGATAGGTATAGGCTCACACTACATGATAGGTATAGGCCCCCACAGTATAGGTCCCCACACTACATGATTGGTATAGGCCCCCACACTACATGATAGGTATAGGACCCACACTACATCATAGGTATAGACTCACACTACATGATAGGTATAGGCCCCCACACTACATGATAGGCATATGTCCCCATACTACATGATTGGAATAGGCCCCCACACTACATGATAGGTATAGGCCCCCACACTACATGATAGGTATAGGCCTCCACACTACATGATAGGTATAGGCCCCACAATACATGATAGGTATAAGCCCACACTACTTGATAAGTAGAGGCCCACACTACATGATAGGTATAGGCCCCCACAATACATGATAGGTATAGGCCACAACACTACATGACAGGTATAGGCCCACACTACTTGATAGGTATAGGCCCCCACACTACATGATAGGTATAGGTCCACACTACATGATAGGTATAGGCCCCCACACTACATGATAGGTATAGGCCCCACACTACATGATAGGTATAGGCCCCACACTACATGATAGGTATAGACTCCACACTACATGATAGGTATAGGCCCCACAATGCATGATTGGTATAGGCCTCCACACTACACGACAGGTATAGGTCCCCACACTACATGATTGTTAAAGGCCAAAACTGCATGATAGGTATAGGCTCACACTACATGATAGATATAGGCACACACCACATGATAGGTATAGGCACACACCACATTATAGCTATAGGCCCCTGTGTCACCCCAGGCCTGGATCCCACAAATATTAAAGGCTGTGTCTGAGAGCAGGAGGGAGGCTCCCTGGTCAGGGACAATTAGCATGCAGCACTTCCTGTTCCAGGCCAGTAGGGGGAGCAGGCTGCCCCTATAAAAGCTGGAACTGGGGCAGGGTTAGACAGACCAGAACCCACTTCTGAAGTGACCAGAAGGGTTCTCAGAGAAGAGGGACAGGTCAGCAGCAGCTGAGGAGTCCGTGAGGCAGAGGAGAGACTGCGAGCCAGGGACAGAGGCAACAAGAGCCGGTCCTGGCTGAGAGAAGCGCACAGCCGGACATTGGTGTCCAAGGCTGTCAGGGTTGCAAGCCCAGCAGCAGAGAACCAACCCGCGAGGGATTTCAGGTCCCTTGGCCTAAGAAGCCTGGAGGCTCCGCCACACAGAGGGACCAGTACAGCAAGGAGAAGCAAAAGGTACCTAAGGCCCGAGTCGCAAGCCATACAGGCGAAGCACACGGCCAGCTCAGGGCCGTGGGCTGTTACACCACGAAAAGGGGGATAGTCAGCAAGAGCATAGAGAGAATGGTAGGCCTACACACTCACCCTGACCAGTGGGGCTCGCCCGAATGCTCTCAGATACCCAAGCCCATTCCTAACTGGTACTCCTGTTGGGTCAGTAATAACATCTGCAATAAAGACCCTGGACTGTTTGAAGCGGACTTTGAACTCTTACTATTGTGGCCTGCACTATGACCCCCAGCATCGCACAGAAGCCCGGTCCCGGGTGCCCCACGGCCCAGGGGGCGAGTCAGCTTTGGCATAGTCGGCAGGATTGTGACCAACCCGCCACAAACGGGTATTGCGTGCCTGAAAAACTTTATACTTACCTGAGTGAAGTTTCCCGTGATTCGGGGCCATTTCCCGCCAATCAAAGCTGTTTCCCGCCATCGGGCGCCATCTTCGGGACGCCGCGCGGGAAGAAGAGTGGCGTGGACGTCAAAAACGCGTGAGACCTGAAGCCCCGTCCTACGCTGAGACGCTGTGCAAGGTCCTGGAAGGAGATCCAGCGGATGCCGACGTCATCACCGAGCGACGCAAGGTCCTCGCCCAGAGCATCGCGAGAGGAGCCGCGGCCTACAGAAGAGGATCGCCGGAAGGTAGGCCACGGTTAACTAGGGGGGAGGAAGATGTCGGACGCGGAGGGACCCTCTACCACCAGCGTAGCCGCTGCAGCTGTGATGACGTTTTCCATGCCCTACATCCCCGGAGTGGCCTGGCTGCCACAGTATGCCGGCGAGTCGCATACCTTGGGCGACTTTAAAGAAAGGCTGTATAGCCTGTTCATAGTTTACCCCCTGACAGAAGAACAGAAAGTAAGCATACTGATAGGGCAGTTAACTGGTGCGGCCCAGCGGGAGGTAAAGTCTTGGACAGCTGAGGAGAAAAGGACTGTAAGGGGAGTTCTGACCCGTCTACGGGACACCTTTGACACCCGTACCTCAGCAGAAATCAAAATGCGGTTCTATGGCTGTAAGCAGCGAGCCCAAGATAGTATCAGAGACTATGCCTTGAACCTGCAAGAAGCTCTGGGAGCAATCAAACAAGCTGACCCTGGCAGCGAGCAGGACACCGATAAACTGTTGACTGATTAGTTCACAGAAGGTCTGCTGTCCAGCGCCCACAGAGCCCAGCTGCGCCTCAAGGCCCTACAGAACCCCGATTTGACTTTTGCACAGTTTAAAGATAGGGCCATGCGAGTGCTCCGAGAACCCGCACCAGGTGGCGCCGTAGTTTCCTGGCGCCCTGCCATCACTTACCACCAGGAGGCAGCGCCCTACCCTGCAGACCTTGTGGGGACTGATGCGCAGGCCCTAAACCCATCCCCGCCTGCAAACCTGCACCATCAGGTCCAAGAACTAAAAGAGTGTTGCTGCATTGACCAGGACCGTACAGTCGTTACAGATGGACCCGTCAGGACCAATCAAGCTGGCTTCCAGTCCGAAGGATGTCCCATGGCGTCGACGGAGGAGGATCCCGTCGTTCAGAGGGAGGCCCGCCGATCGTTACACTGAGGATGGACATCCGATTTGCCGCCGTTGCAGCCAGCGGGGACACGTAGCCAGGTACTGTACTTTAAATGGGTCCGACCTGGGGCAGAGGGCCAACCCCCAGGCATAAGGTCACCAGGCCCGTCTAATTGGCGTGATAAGTACGTAGGGGGACGCCAGGTTTTACCCGTAGTGCTGGACGGTATCCCCATGAGTGCACTGCTGGACACCGGGTCCCAAGTGACTACCATCCCCTATGTACTTTTCAAGCAGTACTGGAGTGACACTGACATAACCCACTATCCAGACAGTGACTTGAGCATCATCGCCAGCAATGGCCAGCCCGTGCCGCAGGTGGGGTTCAGAGAGATGACCATTAAGATTGGTAAAGTTGAACTGCCGGCACAGGGAGTGATCATTGTGGACATTGACCGTCGAGAAAGTCACCCTAAAATAACCTTGGGTACAAACGTGATTGAAAATTGTCTTTCAGAAGTGATTGTAATTTTGCAGCAGGTGGCGATGAATGCGAGCTCCAGCCAACAGAGGGTCCTCCAGAAGGAGATAAGAGCCCTGATGAGACGGCAACAGGTAGAACTGTCTGGTGGTGAGATCGGTAGCGTGAGGATGAGCGACCCGTTCCCCATTGCCATGCCTCCCAAAAGTGAAATGATGATCTGGTGTCGGACTGAAATTGGGTTAAGAGGGAGAGACTACCAAGCCATGGTAGAACCCATGTACTCAGACAGCAGGCCCACCATTTTGACAGCCCGGGGGGTGGTTGATGTCCGCCATGGAAGGGTGCCCGTCCGGATCTTAAATGTTGGGGAAAGGGAAGTACACTTGCCCCGGTACGCTACACTAGCCAAATTGTATACTGTTGAACACAATGCTGTCAGGGCCGTGGAACCCTTGCCTCCATCTCCCCAGGCGGAGGGTAATGGCTCCCAGAAACCTAAGGAGGACTGGTGCCAGAAACGCCAAGTGGGTGCTGACTTCACTCCCTTGCACCAAAAACAAGGAGTCTACCGGGTGGTTCAGGAGTACGAGAGAATCTTTAGTAAGCACCCGCTAGACTTCGGCAGGGTGAAAAGGGTAGAACACCACATCCCCACGGGGAGCCACCCACCAATAAAAGAGAGATACAGACCGGTACCCCCTGCACATTATCAGAACGCAAAGGGCATGCTGAGAGAAATGAAAGAAGCCGGGGTCATTAGAGACAGCTGTAGCCCCTGGGCAGCCCCCTTGGTTCTGGTAAAAAAGAAAGACGGTACCATGAGAATGTGCGTGGACTATAGACAAATCAATCGTATCACCCATAAAGACGCGTACCCGTTACCTAGGATAGAGGAGTCTTTAGCCACACTAAAATCAGCTAACTTCTTCTCTACTTTGGATCTTACTAGCGGGTACTGGCAGGTTCCTGTGGCAGAGGCTGACAAGGAGAAGACCGCCTTCACCACCCCGATGGGATTAAGTGAATTCAACTGTATGCCATTTGGGCTCTGCAACGCACCCGGGACCTTCCAGAGGCTGATGGAATGCTGTCTAGGGCACCGAAACATTGAGACGGTCCTACTTTACCTGGACGACGTTATTGTCTTTTCGAAGACTTACGAGGACCATCTAAAGCACCTGGCCGAGGTGTTCGAAGCCCTGGCAGGCTATGGCCTGAAAGTGAAGCCCTCAAAGTGTCACCTGTTAAAACCGAAGGTACAGTACCTAGGGCACGTGGTGAGTGCTGAAGGAGTAGCCCCCGACACTGACAAGGTCACAGTAATCAAGAGCTGGCCAAGCCCCTCAAACATCAAAGAACTGAGGCAGTTCCTCAGGTTGGTAGGCTACTACCGAAGGTACATCCCCGGGTTCACAAAGATGGCGGCTCCAATGCAGGACCTCCTGATAGGTCAGTCTAAATCCAGAAGTCAACAGCCACCCTTCAAGTGGGACAAGCTGGAAGAGGAGTCCTTCCGCCAGCTGAAGATGTCCCTCATGGGGGATGAGATCCTGGCCTACCCCGATTATGGCCAGCCTTTTATCCTCCACACAGATGCCAGTAATGTCGGGTTAGGAGCCGTACTGTCCCAAAACCAACAGGGCAGAGAAAGGGTGATCGCGTACGCCAGCCGGAAGCTGAGGCACATTGAAAGAAACCCGGAGAATTACAGTTCCTTCAAGCTAGTATTCTTGGCAGTGGTGTGGGCCGTCACAGAATGGTTTAAACATTACCTGGCCTCCGCAAAGTTCACCGTGTACACGGACAACAACCCGTTGACACACCTGGACAATGCAAGACTAGGTGCCCTAGTACAGCGGTGGATGACCCGGCTATCAAATTATGACTTCACAATCAAATACCGGGCAGGCAGAACCAACGCCAACACAGACGCCCTATCAAGAATGCCCCACCTACCCGAAGGAGAAGAAGACTCGGAAGATCTGGAGGAAGTAGAGCTCTTTGCATTCCACCGGTATGGGGCCACTCAGTATTCTCACCGGGTAAGAGACAAAGACCTAACCACCGTCATGTTCAACCCCTTACCCCACCACGGCTGGACGGAAACGCAAGATAGTGACCATGCAGTTCACCTGGTGAAAGACCTGTTAACCCAAGCAGACGCTAGCCCTGGCCCGGACGCTCCAGAGGAAGCCAAGCAGTTATGGAAGGAGAAAAGCAGGCTATTCCTCTACGAAAGTAAGCTGTGCAGAAGGCTTGTCAACCACCGGACGCACGAGCTGACCTGGCAGGTAGTGGTCCCGAGACGGGATGCAGCAATGGTCCTGGAGGCCTACCATGACAGAGTGGGACACTTCGGGTGGAAGAAACTGGAGTTCCTACTGAGAGAACAGTTCTACTGGATCGGTATGAGAGGGGCCATAGAGAAGTGGTGCAGGGACTGCGGCCCATGTCACCTCAGAAGGAATGACCGTACCAGCCAGAAGACACCCTTGAGGCCCATCGTCACCAGGCAGCCTCTTGAGCTGGTAGCTCTGGACCATGTGAAGTTGGCTCCAAGCCGTTCCGGCTACAGCTATGCCCTCACGATTGTGGACCATTACTCCCGGTTCTTGGTGGTGGTCCCGGTTAAAGACTTGACAGCCCAAACAGCGGACAGAGCCTTCCAACAACACTTCTGCCGTCCACACGGGTATCCGGAACAGGTCTTGACAGATCAAGGTCCAGCGTTTGAGGCGGAAGTCTTCCAGGAGTTCTGCAACCTCTACGGCTGTAGGAAGATTTGGACAACTCCTTACCACCTGCAAACCAACGGGCTGTGCTAGAAAATGAATAATATCGTCATTGATCTCCTCAAGACGTTGCCCCTGGAAGAACACAGCCTGTGGCCAGAAAAACTGCCAGACCTGATAGACTTGTACAACCATATCCAGGTGAATGCTACCAACTGCACCCCGGCTTACCTGATGCGAGCAAGACCAGGTAAGCTGCCTATGGACCTGGAGATGGGAGTCCTGACACCCGAGGACACCTCCCCAGATGCGGACTGGGATACGGAATGGCGGCTGCAGTACAAGAAGGTACAGGAGAGTGTGGAGAGGAGTCTGGCTCAAGCGAGAGAAAAACAAGAGAGGCTCTTCAACCAAAACGCCCCTGCTGGTCCCCTGGGACCTGGTGAGCAGGTCCTGAAGTGGAAGAGAAGGCTTCACAAGCTAGATGACCAGTGGGAGAGCGACCCGTAAACACTACTGCCTTCCAACCACGACAACCCGAAGGTATGTGTAATTACCAAGGATGGAGGAGAAATCACTAGCACTGTCTCAAGAGACCACCTAAAACGGTGCCCCGAGCAACTGCAGAGTTCAAGTGAAGATCAAGATGACCTTGAGCCTGCAGTGGACAAGGAAGAAATGGTCAGCACCGTTCTTGGAGAGTTCCCCCGGTCCTGGACTCGGATAAACGATGCCATAGTGGTACCCATCCTACACTACCTTCAACCTACCCAGCAGGAGCCTACAGGAAAGCAGGAAGAACAAGAGGAACAAGCAGCCCCGGAGGCATAAGAACCCATGCCAGCAGCCCAGGAGAGTCAACCCTCTGCTGACAGTGAGCCTGCCATGTCTGCGGTAAGCCAAAGGACCCGCAGACAGCTGCCTGCCCTGCCTGTAAACCCAGCTAGTAGCTGTACCCTAAATGATAGTGGGGAAAGCCAGGTTAGACCACCACCAGACAGTGGGTTACACAGGTCAACCCGGAGCACTAGGGGTCAAGTACCAGCTCGCTGGAAGATCTAAGTACAAAGTCTCCATTTACATGTAAATATTTAATGTTTTATGGTTGTTACCTGATAATTAATAATGTTTTTCCAGTTTTTCCTAGTTCAATGGACTGACAGGTCATGGACACTGAATGGCCGGAACTGTTTTGTAGATAGTTGCACGTGGTGCCCTCTTGTGAAGATAGCCACAGAAGAAAAACCTGTCCGGCGTGGCCTCCTTGTGGTCCAAAGTAGTTAGCTTTTACCTTGCCGCCACGCCCAAGGCCAGGAACTTGGGGTTTATAGGGACAGGTCCCCACACTGTGGAAAACTTCACCTAGTTGGGTGATATGGACACCCGGTCACGGAAGCGCCGTGACCTTAAGGACAAAATGTGCTTGTAAATATGTTATGTTATTGTTTATACCCTGTTTGTTGTTGGCCAAAAAGGCTTAGTACTAAATTTTACTAGGGGGGAATGTGTCACCCCAGGCCTGGATGCCACAAATATTAAAGGCTGTGTCTGAGAGCAGCAGGGAGGTTCCCTGGTCAGGGACCATTAGCAGGCAGCACCTCCTGTCCCAGGCCAGTAGGGGGAGCAGGCTGCCCCTATAAAAGCTGGAACTGGGGCAGGGTTAGACAGACCAGAACCCACTTCTGAAGTGACCAGAATGGTTCTCAGAGAAGAGGGACAGGTCAGCAGCAGCTGAAGAGTTCGTGAGGCAGAGGAGAGACTGCGAGCCAGGGACAGAGGCGACGAGAGCCGGTCCTGGCTGAGAGAAGCACACAACCGGACATTGGGGTCCGAGGCTGTCAGGGTTGCAAGCCCAGCAGCAGAGAACCAACCCGCGAGGGATTTCAGGTCCCTTGGCCTAAGAAGCCTGTAGGCTCCGCCACACAGAGGGACCAGTACAGCAAGGAGAAGCATAAGGTACCTAATGCCCGAGTCGCAAGCCATATAGGCAAAGTACATGGCCAGCTCAGGGACGTGGGCTATTACACCATGAAAAGGGGGATAGTCAGCAAGAGCATAGAGAGAATGGTAGGCCTACACACTCACCCTGACCAGTGGGGCTCGCCTGAATGCTCTCAGATACCCAGGCCCATTCCTAACCGGTACTCCTGTTGGGTCTGTAATAACATCTGCAATAAAGACCCTGGACTGTTTGAAGCGGACTCTAAACTCTTACTATTGCGGCCTGCACTATAACCCCCAGCATCGCACAGCAGCCCGGTTCCGGGTGCCCCACGGCCCAGGGGGCGAGTCACCCCCACAATACATGTTAGGTATAGGCCCATATTACATGATAGGTATAGGCCCACACTACTTGATAGGTATAAGGCCCAACACTATATGATAGGTATAGGCTCACATTACATGATAGGTATAGGGCCCACACTACATGATAGGTATAGGCCACCACACTACACTATAGGTATAGGCCCACTCTACACTATAGGTATAGTCCCCACACTACACTATAGGTATAAGCCCCCACACTATATGATAGGTATAGGCCCTACACTACATGATAGATATAGGCCCCCACACTACATGATAGGTATAGGCCCAACACTACATGATAGGTATAGGCTCACATTACATGATAGGTATAAACCCCACACTATATGATAGGTATAGGCCAACACTACATGATAGGTATAGGCCCCCACAGTACATGATAGGTAAAGGCCCCCACACTACACTATGGGTATAGGCCCACACTACACTATAGGTATAGTCCCCACACTAAACGATAGGTATAGGCTCACACTACATAATAGTCAGAGGCCCACACTACATGATAGGTATAGGACCCACACTACATGATAGGTATAGGACCCACACTACATGATAGGTATAGGCCCCACACTACATGATCGGTATAGGCCCACACTACACTATAGGTATAGTCCCCACACTAAACGATAGGTATAGGCTCACACTACATAATAGTCAGATGCCCACACTACATGATATGTATAGGCCCCACACTACATGATTGGTATAGGCTCACACTACATGATATGTATAAGCCCCACACTACATATTAGGTATAGGCCCCCACATTACACTATAGGTATAGGCCCCCACATTGCACTATAGGTATAGGCCCCACACTACATGATAGGTATAAGCCCATAATACATGATAGGTATGGGCCCACACTACATGATAGGTAAAGACCCACATTACATGATAGGTATAAGCCACCACACTGCTGACGTCACTGCTTTCTGGGTCTTCTATCCTTGGATCACGATATCGGAGAGAATGAGACACAGGACAGGATGTATGTGTCAAACAAGCTCTAACTTTATTACAAAGCATAGGGTTTATATACACCCTGAAGGCAGGAAACGGATTTACCATATATGGTCCGATTATACAATTTAGCACACAAAGACTGGTTTCTGTTCTCATGATGCTTATGCTTGTGTTGAAACATTTAATCGGACACATTTAATTAGACACATTTTATCAGATACATTCTGATAACTAGCAAGGACACGTTAGTCTCTATTGATACAAGGAAGGAACATTTAGCTGTTGTTCTGACCTAAAGTAACTTTCAGACTTATATAGCATAGATGGGGCCTTTAAACTTGAGGGACCTCATCTTCTGCTATAACATTCCGTCCTTTTGTTCCTTCATTTATCAATATGAATGTCTATATTTTCTTTTAGTACAACGCTGAATACACATTAGAAAAAAACTTAAAAACCAAATAAACCGCAAGACACATTAGCAAAACCTGAAAAATAGCTTGCATTATACCAGCCAACCACCGATACCTTTAAACCAATTAACGGGATTTAGAAAGGAAAAGGTGTTTACCCACCAGGAATCCTGATTCTTGAGGTTGGCCTCATCATAGTCTGCTTAATTTTACCACGTCTTCTAACTTATGTTTCAGCGCCAATACACTAGAATTGTCTATATAATGGCAGCATGCGAGCCCTATTATCTGGCACATTCCTCCTTGTCCTGCTGTTAAATAATCTAGTACAAGGGTATGTTGGTTGGTGACAATAATCAATTGATTCTGTACTGCAAGAGATCCGTTAACTATTTCTAAAATATCCCAAATCTGGTCATCAAGATAGTCCATAGCTTCTACTAATTTATCCCACATTTGTGTCAACATAGAGTATATAAACAATGCACTGAAAAATTTGTTTTGTTGCGAGGTACCCACTCCCCTCCTTTAAATGCTATATACAACCTGGGAATTATTTGACCCGTCAGGTTCCCTTGCCACCAGGGAAATTTTGTCCACCCTACTACGGGAATCCCAACAGTGGTATTCCACAATCTCTGTGTGGCATTATTGGCCCAAGTATCTGAACAGTTCACCCAAAAGTTTATCTCTTCCCATGAGACTGGAACAGCGAGAAAGGGTATGCTAGTGGATGTCACAGGGGCATGTGTACATATCCAACAATTAGCAATAGTCTGGTTTTGCTCCTTTAGTCCATCGATTAGAGCAAGATGGTGTTTAATGAATCTATTGCCGCCTCCATCTGTAGTGCCCAACATAGTCCATGCACCTGTGGTCGCAAGGATGCAGGTAAGTATAAACAATGTCTTCATTCTTTGTCCGCTGGTTCTCCTAGTATCTTTTTGCAATGGGACGCGTGGATCCAGGCATCTTTTCCCTCTAGCTTAACGGCTGTGCTTGTGGTCAGCAGAACTTGAAAGGGTCCGTCAAACCGTGGATCTAGGCTTTTCCTCACGTGTCTTTTTATAACCACCCAGTCTCCAGGTTGTAGCGTATGGCTGCTAGAGTCTTGATCTGGATATGGAAGAGAACTGAAAACATTATCATGTATTTGCTTGATCTTTTTGTGTAAAGCCCTCACGTAGGAACTTAGCACATGGTTGTTCATTTCTAATGCTTGCGGATATAAACACCCTAGGCTGGGTACGTTGCCAAACAATATCTCATATGGAGAGAGTCCAGTCTTTTTATTGGGCGTGTATCTTACTGAAAACAGAGCAAGCGGTAAACAATCCGGCCATGGTTTTCCTGTTTCAGCCATGGCTTTCTGAATTTTTAATTTCAATGTCCCATTCAGTCTTTCCACTTTACCACTACTTTGCGGGTGATATGGGGTGTAGAATGCTTGTTGAATTCCTAGAGCTGACATGACTTCATTCATTATTTCACCCGTGAAGTGTGTACCTCTGTCACTCTCAATTACCTCTGGTACCCCATACCTGCAGACCACCTCCGCAAGCAGTTTCTTTGCGGTTGCCACAGCCGTGGCTTTGGCAATCGGGAAAGCCTCTGGCCAGCCTGAGAACAAATCAATACAGACCAACACATATTCCCATGATCCTGACTTTGGCAGCTGAATATAATCAATTTGCGGTCTCTGGAATGGATAGAGCGGCCGGGGGGTGTGTTTGGGTGGTGTTTTAACTACTCTACCCTGATTATGTGTAGCACATATCATGCACCCTTTTATTAGTTGTTCAATACAGGTGGAGAATCCTGGTGCCACCCAATGTTTCTGCATCACACTCATCACAGCCATTTTAGATTGGTGTGTCGGCCCATGTAGCATCTGGGCAGCCGCTGGGTACAGTGCCCTTGGAAGGCATCGTCGTGTCCCTTTCCCCCATACCCCATTTGCTTCATTCAGGCATGCACCTTCCTTTAACCACTTATCAACCTCCTCCTTTTGAGCCTGAGCCTGCATTTGGGATAAGATGTCCTCCGACACAAAGGGGTTTTTAGGGGCACTGAACTGATGTACTGTTGGCCCTTGTTGCGGCTTACAGGCTGCTGTTTTAGCTGCTGCATCTGCCATCGCATTACCTCTGCTTACCTGGTCTGTGCGTCTGGTATGTGCTCTTACCCTGGAACGTGAAAGCAAACAGGTACTGGCAGTCAGGATGTAATGGTACACTGAAAAATACATTTGCCAAATCGAACACTGAAAAGCAAAGAGAGTTAGAAGGTATCTGTGACAGAAGAGTATGCGGGTTGGGCACAACTGGTGTTAGAAGTTCTGTGGCTTTGTTAACCAACCGGGGGTCATGGACCATTCTATATGCAGCTGGTTGTCCTGGCACGCTCTTTTTCTTTACTGGGAACAGGGGAGTGTTGCAAGGGGACTGGGTTTTGACTAGGACTCCCCTGTGTAGTAATTTTTGGATTTGCTGGGCTATGGCATTCTCCTGAGCCGAGCTAAGGGGATACTGCCTCTGTTGAGGTAAGATTGCTCCTGGTTTTAATTTCACCATTACTGGTTGAACTCTTAACCTACCGACATCTGTTTTGTCTGAGGCCCAAAAGTCATGTGGCACAGCATGCTCCAATATCGGGGGAAACTCATTTTTCTCTTCTATTCCTGCAATATCTAGCGACATAATTTTGTAAAGGGTACTTGGTTTTAAACCTGGGGTCATGGTGACAGTGCCATCGGGATGATGTTCAATATGTGCTTGTAATTGGGACAACACATCATTTCCCAAAAGATTACATTGGCCTCGGGGCGGTACCATGAGCTGGCTATGTACAGTAGCTCCTTGAATTTGCAGGGGAATTCTCTTGGTGACAGGGAGCAGGACAGATGGGGAATTGAAGGGGGTGGCAATGACATGATGTGAAAAATCAGTGTCAGTGTATGGCCAATCACCTTGCGTAATTACTGAATTGTCGGCCCCCGTATCTACTTGGAAATCGATTTCATGTCCCCCTGGTAGGTTCACCTGCACTATACCACTGGGAGTTGGGGGTAAGGAGAAGAGGGGGTTCATGTGCAAGCTACCCTTATCCTATGGGGGTGTTGTTTGGTCGGCTGGAGGACCCGTACTCTGAGCATTTGGATACGGGTTGGTCCTACAGTCCTTTCTAAAATGTCCTGGCTTTTTACATCCACAACATAGTCTCTGTCCCCCTCCTGCAGTCCCTCCTTTGTCTCTGTTGTTTCTAGGGGTAGTCTCTACTATGTGTACTCTGGCAGCTCTCTTTGCCTGCGCTATGTCATGCTGTGCCCCCTGGGCTATTCTAGCCAAATCCTCTGCTTTCACTGATCTCCAGTCTGGTCTACTTGCTTTTACCTTCTCTGCAATCTCCTTCTTTAGTCCATTCATGAAAGCACTTGCTAATACCCTCTCACTAGTCTTATTTTCGGGAATAATTCCCATTTCTGACCAAGTTCTCCTTAATGCCCAAAAGTAATCTTTGGGGTCTTCTTCCTTACCTTGAACCCGGTCTTCTAGTGTAACCTGCCTCTCTGCCTGTCTGTCTTTACATGCCTTTACCAACGCTGCTGCGAATAGGACTCCGGCTGCTGCATCATTAGATTCTGCATCTACGGGTCCGGTCCTATTAGCATACTGTTTTTTTTGTCTCATCTATCAACCTATCATAGCAGGCTTCATCTACCAATTTTCCCTTAATTACCCCTTGTAAATCCAACCTAGTTGCATTGTACGTATCCTGTATGGTTCTTATCATTCTGGCAAAACCCATTGGGGACTGGGACGGATCTTGCAACTGGGAAATCAACGCCAATTGTTCTGTGGGACTCCATGGTCTATACATTAACATTGTACGGGTTTCTTGACTGGGAACAACTGCGTCCCCTACTGCTGCTGCTGCTGCTACTGCTCCCGGGGCTCCTGGCACAACTACCGTTCTCATTGGGAATAGACTAGCTGGGTGGGGTCTCGGTCCTCCACATGCCACACAGATGTCTACTGTCAAGGGGTTCTGCTGTCCACATCTGGGGCAAACCCAGCAATTGGGTTCCTGAGAATTCTGGTACTGGGGTGGGAGTGACGTCGGGGGCAGATAGGGAGAAAAATCTGTCATTCTGGTTTTTGTCAGTCTGTAACATCCGTCTCCCATTTCTTCAATCTTTCCTTCAAAATGAGCACATGCATTTGTGGCACCCCAGGGGTCTGGTCTCCACAGTAATAGCAATGTCATGTCTGAGAGCAGGTGGGAGGTCTCTTGGTCAGGAATCCTATGCATGCCACACCTCCTGCCCAGTCCTGGGAGGGGAAGAACTTCCCCTATATAAAACTGGGGCTGAGGCAGGGTTAGTGAGAAGAGAAGAGTTGAGAAGAAGAGAAGCAGCATAGGAAAGAAAGATCAGGAGCTCTGTGGGAGCAGGCTAAAAGGAATCAGGGGCTGGCAGCTGAAGAGCTCGCCCTGATTGAAGAGTTACTACCGGACCCGGAGTCCGAGGCTGTGGGGATTAACCCAGACCCAGCAGCAGAAACCACCCGGCAGGGGATTTCAGGTCCTCTGGCCAAGAAACCCGAAAGCACGGTCACACGCGTGGGACCAGCACCGCCGTCGTGGAGCGGAAGCCACTAGAAGGCCCCGAGTCACCGGCCATACGGGTGAGCACCACACGGTACACTCAGGGACGTGGGCTACTTTTACCCGCCTCTAGCAAGGTAGCCAGAAGAGTACGATTAGTTGGGGAGGCCTACAACTCCGCCTGGCCAAGGGGGATCCCATCTGCTCAAGGACTGACCAGGCCCCGACCGCTAGCCAGTACTCCGGGAGGGTCTATCTTTGTCACCAGTAAAGACCCTGAACTACACCGCATCGTCTCTGAGTGGTTCCTGCTACCCCCATCATCCACGTCGGCTGCCCTGAGGCCATACCCCTCCCGTTGGGGGTTATACCATCTACGCTGCACTATCCTACCACCGGCCTCAGCGGTCTGCCCTGCAGCGGCAGCTCCATAGCTGCATTCAACGGGTGGCGTAGTCGTCCTACATCTACTGCTAATACTCAGCCACACAGTTTGACTCCCTGGGCACGGACCGGGTCACCGCCACGAGACTACTACCCCTATCAGATCCGGCTCCGGGTAGGCTCCCGCGTGCGCAACGCTACTCAGCACAGGCCCAGGGGCGCGTCAACTTTTGGCGTAGTCGGCAGGATTTCGTGCCCGCAACCACCGGGTACTGCGTGCCTGAAAAAGACTGTTCAAACTTACCAGTGGTGAAGATTCCCACCATCCGTGAAGATTCCCGCCATCCGGCGCCATTTTCAGCCTTCTTCCCGCCTTCCGTGGAGTTTTCCCGCCGTTGGACGCCATCTTGAAGACGCCGCGCGGGAAGAAGAGGGGCGTGGACTCCGAAAGCGCGCGAGAACTGAAGCCCCGCCTCACGTCCAGACGTCGCGTAAGGTCCTGGAAGGAGCCCAGCAGACGCCGATGTCACAGGAGCGCGACGGAAGGTCCTCAACCCTGACGATCCACTGCGGAGCCGCGGCCTACGGAAGAGGATCATCGCAAGGTAGGCCACGGTCCACTAGGGGGGAGGAAGATGTCGGATACGGAGGAGAGCTTCACTGCCGCAGCCACCGCCAGCGCCACCGCTGCTGCAGTCATGCCTTTCACCATGCCCTATATCCCGGGAGCAGCCTGGCTACCCCGGTACTCAGGGGAGTCACATACCCTGAATGACTTTAAAGAAAAGCTGGATAGCCTCTTCCAGGTGTACCCCCTCACAGAGGAGCAAAAAGTGAGCATCCTGGTGGCCCAACTAACCGGGGCAGCCCAAAGGGAGGTAAAGTCCTGGCCACCTGGGAGGAGGACTGTCGCAGGGATACTAACCCGGCTGAGGGACACCTTTGATACCCGCACCTCAGCCGAGATTAAGCTTAGATTCTATGGGTGCAAGCAGCGAGCACATGAGAGTATAAGGGACTATGCACTAAACCTACAAGAGGCCCTGAGAGCCATTAAGCAGACCGACCCTGACGGCGTGGGAAACGAGGACAGGCTGTTGACCGAGCAATTTATAGAGGGACTATATTGCAATGTCCACCGAACCCAGTTGCGGGCCATGGCCTTACAGGATCCTCATCTGGACTTTGCACAGTTCAAGGACAGAGCCATCCGGGTGATCCGAGAACCGGCACCGGGTGGCGTTGAGACCCACAGGCGCCCAGCTATCACTTACCAACAGGAGGCGGCGCCCTTGTCGGCAGGGCCTGTGGGGGCTGATGCGCAGGCTTTGAACAATGACCCGGCTCCAGACCTGCACCATCAGGTCCAAGAGCTAGCTAAAAGCGTTGCTGCGCTAACCCGAACTGTGCAGTCTTTACAGGTTTCCACTCCAGGGAAGATCCAGCTGGCATCCGGACCGGAGGACATCCCGTGGCGTCGACCAAGGAGGACCCCACCGGCCAGAGGAAGACCCAGCGACCGATACAACGAGGACGGACAACCCATCTGCCGCCGCTGCAATCAACACGGACATATGGCAAGGTACTGTCCTTTAAACTGGCACAACCTGGGGTAGAGGGCCAACCCCCAGGAAAAAGATCACCAGGCCCATCGAGCTGGCGCGACAAATATGTGGGAGGACGTCCAGTCTTGCCTGTGGTACTGGATGGCATCCCTATGAGTGCCCTACTGGACACCGGGTCACAGGTCACCACCATCCCGTACGTGCTCTTCAAGCAGTACTGGAATGACTCGGATATAACCCGCTATCCAGACGACGACTTGAGTATCATCGCCAGTAATGGTCAGCCCGTGCCACAGATCGGATTTAAAGAAATGACCATTAAAATCGGTAGAGTCGAACTGGCAGCACAGGGACTGATCATTGTAGACATTGACAAGCGCGAGAGTCACCCAAAGATAACTCTAGGAACTAATGTGATTGAAAATTGTCTTGCAGAGGTGATTTTCATTTTACAGCAGGTTGCCAAGAACGCCAGCTCCGGCCAGCAGCGAGTGCTCCAGAAAGAGATCCGGGCACTGATGCGACGGCAACAAGTGGAACTCTCCGGCGGTGAGATTGGTAGCGTAAGAATGTGTGACCCTTTCCCTATTGCCATACCCCCGAAAAGTGAAATGATGATTTGGTGCCGGGCAGCTATTGGTCTGAGAGGTAGAGATTACCAGGCCATGGTAGAGCCAGTCTACTCAGACAGTAGGCCCACCATTTTGACAGCCCGGGGGGTAGTTGATGTACGCCATGGGAGGGTACCCGTTCGCATAATAAATATCGGGAAAAGGGAAGTATACCTGCCCCGGTATGCTACGCTAGCCAAATTATATACTATCAACCAAAATTCTATACAGTCTGTGGAACCCTTGCCTCCATCTCACCCGGAGGAAGGTAACGGCTCTACGAAAATAATGGAGGATTGGTGTCAGCAACTACATTTGGGTACTGACTCCACTCCCTCCCACCAGAAACAGGGAGTCTACCGGGTGGTTCAAGAGTACGAGAGAGTGTTTAGTAAACACCCGTTAGACTTCGGGCGAGTCAAGGGGGTAGAACACCACATCCCCACGGGAGACCATCCTCCCATAAAAGAGAGGTATCGACCCGTACCCCCTGCACACTACCAACACGCCAAGGGGATGCTTAGAGACATGAAGGAGGCTGGGGTAATCAGGGATAGCTGTAGCCCCTGGGCAGCTCCACTAGTCTTAGTCAAAAAGAAAGACAACACCATGAGAATGTGTGAAGATTACCGGAAAATTAACCGTATCACACACAAAGATGCGTACCCCTTACCAAGAATAGAGGAGTCTTTGGCTGCTTTAAAATCTGCTAACTTCTTCTCCACCTTGGATCTCACTAGCGGGTACTGGCAGGTTCCTGTAGCAGAGGCGGACCGGGAGAAGACCGCATTCACCACCCCGATGGGACTTAGCGAGTTTACCTGCATGCCGTTTGGACTCTGCAACACACCAGGAAGCTTCCAGCGACTGATGGAGTGCTGTCTGGGACACCGGAACTTTGAGACGGTCCTGTTATACCTGGACGATGTCATCGTCTACTCCAAGACCTACGAGGACCACCTGAAACACCTGGCGGAAGTGTTCGAAGCTCTGGCAAGTTACGGCCTAAAGGTGAAACCCTCTAAGTGTTACCTCCTGAAGCCAAAGGTGCAGTACCTGGGACACGTGGTGAGTGCTGACGGAGTGGCTCCCGACCCTGATAAGATCACCGCAATTAAGGAATGGCCAAGCTCCTCCAGCGTAAAGGAAGTGAGGCAGTTCCTCGGGTTGGTAGGCTACTACCGAAGGTTCATACCCGGTTTCACCAAGAAGGCAGCTCCAATGCAGGACCTCCTGATAGGCCAGTCCAGGAAGGCCAAGAACCAGAAGCCACCCTTCAGATGGGAGAAGCTGGAAGAAGAGTCCTTCCGCCAGCTGAAGATGGCCCTCACGGGGGATGAAATCCTGGCGTACCCGGATTACAGCCAGCCCTTTATCCTCTACACCGACGCTAGTAACATCGGGCTAGGAGCCGTACTGTCCCAGATCCAGCAGGGGAAAGAACGGGTAATTGCTTACGCCAGCCAAAAACTGCGACCCACCGAAAGAAACCCTGAGAATTACAGCTCATTTAAGCTAGAGATCCTGGCAGTGGTGTGGGCAGTCACCGAACGCTTTAAGCACTACCTTGCTGCTTCCCGGTTCACCGTGTACACGGATAACAACCCGTTGACACACCTGGACACTGCAAGACTCGGTGCCCTAGAGCAGAGATGGATGGCCCGCTTGTCCAACTATGAGTTTACAATCAAATACCGGGCAGGACGCTCCAATACCAACGCGGACGCCCTGTCCAGGATGCCGAACCTACCGGACGTAGGGGAAGATTCAGAGGAACTGGAAGAAGTTGAACTCCCCGCGTTCCACCGTCATGGGACTATCCAGTATTCCCACCGTGTAAGGAGTAAGCAATCCGCTACGTTCAACCCGTTACCTCATTACAACTGGGCGGAGACGCAAGACAGTGACACTGCCGTCCGACTGGTAAAGGAGATGCTGACTCGGCCAGATGCACGCCTTGACCCAGACGCTCCGGAGGAAGCCAAGCAACTGTGGGCTGAGAAGAGTCGACTGTTCCTTTACAAGGGGAAGTTGTGCCGCAGAATGGTTAACTCCCGGACGCATGAACTAATCTGGCAAGTAGTGGTGCCAAGAAGAGACGCAGCTATGGTGATGGAGGCATACCACGACGGATGGAAGAAGCTGGAGTTTCTGCTGCGTGGGCGGTTCCATTGGGTAGGCATGAGAGGGACCATCGAGAGGTGGTGCAGAGACTGTGGCCCATGCAACTTAAGAAGGAGGGACCGTGCCAGCCAGAAGACTCCCCTGCGGTCCATCATCACCAGACAGCCATTGGAACTGGTAGCCTTGGATCATGTAAAGCTGACCCCAAGCAGAAGTGGCTACGTCTACGCATTAACCATCGTGGATCACTACTCCCGGTTCTTGGTTGTCGTCCCCGTCAAGGATTTAACGGCTCACACAGCAGCTAGAGCCTTCCAGCAGCACTTCTGCCGTCCGCATGGATACCCGGAGCAGGTGCTGACGGACCAGGGGCCTGCCTTTGAAGCGGAAGTCTTCCAGGAGTTCTGCACCCTGTATGGATGCCGGAAGATTAGAACAACACCCTATCACCCGCAAACTAATGGACTTTGTGAGAAAATGAACCAGGTGGTGATAGATCTCGTTAAAACATTGCCCCTGGAGGAACGCAGTCTGTGGCCTGAAAAGCTGCCCGACCTGGTGGACCTATACAACCACATCCCTGTAGGTTCCACCAACTGTACCCCGGCTTACCTAATGAGGGCAAGACCTGGTAAGCTTCCTGTTGATCTGGAGATGGGAGTCCTGACACCCGAGGACACTTCACCAGAAGCAGACTGGGACACAGAGAGGCAGCAGCAGTACCGGAAAGTACAGGAGAGCGTGGAGCGAAGTCTCTGTCAAGCTAGGGAAAGACAAGAGAAAACTTACAACCAGTATGCTCCCGCTGTTCCCCTGGTGCCCGGAGAGCAGGTCTTGAAGAGGAAAAGACGGCTCCACAAGTTGGACGACCAGTGGGAGAAGGACCCGTACACCGTACTGCCCTCAAGCTACGACAACCCAAAGATCTGTACAATCAGTAAAGACGGAGGGGAAACCACAGCCATTGTATCCCGGGATCACCTAAAGAAGTGTCCCGAACGGCTACGGAACCCTGAAGAGGAACAAGAGGACCCTCGACCCGTAGAGGAAAGGGAAGATATGGTTAGTACTGTGCTCGGAGACTTCCCTCGGTCTTGGACTCAAGTCAATGGTGCTGTTGTGGTACCCGTCCTCACGTTCCTACAACCAGCATCCCAAGTGCCTACGGAGACACAGGTAGAACTGGAAGAACAGCCGGTCCAGGAGGCAGAAGACCCTACACAAGCAGACCCGGAGAATCAACCCTCTGCTTATAGTGAGCCTGCCATACCCCTAGTGAGCCAAAGAGTCCGAAGACGGCTGCCCAGTTTACCCTTGACAGCTCCTATACCCTGTAGCTCAGGACCAGTGAGTCAGCTCCGTAGGTCCACTAGGGTCACTAGAGGCCAGTTGCCCATACGTTGGAGGATCTAAGTGTTTAGATTGTTTATTAATGTTTACCTGTCTATTGTTGCATGTGTATAATTTTGTGTATAATTTTGTGTTTCTAGTTATTTATAGGAGTCTTTGGTGGATTTACCGGGAATCCTTTGTGTATATAGTTGGAGCGTAACCCAGGACAGACTGAAAGACTGTTAAGGACTCGGGGCAGGACAGACCCCTACCTGGTTACGTCTCCCTGTGTTGGTGAAATGGACACCCTTGTTTTCTTGAAAAACTGCACCCGGTTGCGGACACGCCGTGACCATCCTAATGTTTTTCTTTATTGCGTTGTTTCTGTTTGTAATTTGTTATGTTTACAAAAGTATGTTTAGTCCCGGAGTACTAAAATTCTCTAGGGGGGAATGTGGCACCCCAGGGGTCTGGTCTCCACAGTAATAGCAATGTTATGTCTGAGAGCAGGTGGGAGGTCTCTTGGTCAGGAATCCTATGCATGCCACACCTCCTGCCCAGTCCTGGGAGGGGAAGAACTTCCCCTATATAAAACTGGGGCTGAGGCAGGGTTAGTGAGAAGAGAAGAGTTGAGAAGAAGAGAAGCAGCATAGGAAAGAAAGATCAGGAGCTCTGTGGGAGCAGGCTAAAAGGAATCAGGGGCTGGCAGCTGAAGAGCTCGCCCTGATTGAAGAGTTACTACCGGACCCGGAGTCCGAGGCTGTGGGGATTAACCCAGACCCAGCAGCAGAAACCACCCGGCAGGGGATTTCAGATCCTCTGGCCAAGAAACCCGAAGGCACGGTCACACGCGTGGGACCAGCACCGCCGTCGTGGAGCGGAAGCCACTAGAAGGCCCCGAGTCACCGGCCATACGGGTGAGCACCACACGGTACACTCAGGGACGTGGGCTACTTTTACCCGCCTCTAGCAAGGTAGCCAGAAGAGTACGATTAGTTGGGGAGGCCTACAACTCCGCCTGGCCAAGGGGGATCCCATCTGCTCAAGGACTGACCAGGCCCAGACCGCTAGCCAGTACTCCGGGAGGGTCTATCTTTGTCACCAGTCAAGACCCTGAACTACACCGCATCGTCTCTGAGTGGTTCCTGCTACCCCCATCATCCACGTCGGCTGCCCTGAGGCCATACCCCTCCCGTTGGGGGTTATACCATCTACGCTGCACTATCCTACCACCGGCCTCAGCGGTCTGCCCTGCAGCGGCAGCTCCATAGCTGCATTCAACGGGTGGCGTAGTCGTCCTACATCTACTGCTAATACTCAGCCACACAGTTTGACTCCCTGGGCACGGACCGGGTCACCGCCACGAGACTACTACCCCTATCAGATCCGGCTCCGGGTAGGCTCCCGCGTGCGAAACGCTACTCAGCACAGGCCCAGGGGCGCGTCACATTCATCCATACATCCACTGTCTCCAACAGACTCTTATCTTTCAGCCATCCATGATAGGAGTTAAAGAAGGATTTCCATTTCTCTCCGTTCATCTCTCCATTTTCATTCATTCCCGCTTTACACAATATTTTGTCAATTCCAATCAGTGCCTGTTTCCCTTCTCTGTGTACTACTAAGTCTTTGGCAGTAGTGCCTTCTTTGGCATTTTGGTTCCCCATTCTTTCGGTTCTTCTCACTTAGAGTAGACTCCTTAGTCACTTAGACAATGGGCCACAAAGGTTTCTGAACCACACCACTACTAGCCTTCCAGGACTTATACGCCAGCCAGAAAAACAGACCAAAAGCACCGATCTCGAGACACACCCACAACACAATCATTGGATCCATACTTTCATTCTTAAGTTTTTCCAAAGGATAGAAGGCAGGACTGACAATTTATCTGAGGGGATTCTACTGGTTCGAAGGGACCTGAGCCAGACAACAATCTGTGAATTACCTGGGAGCCGACCGCTCGGGGGTGAGGGAGTCTCTTCTATGTAGTGATATAATTTAGGTAGAATATAACAGTTATTCTTACCTCAGCGCTGTATATATCACCAACAGAGAGCTTCACTCGTTCCACGTCTCGGACCGGTCGAGCACCCCTGGGTAGATTAACTCAGGTCCCTGTTTGGGCGCCAGCTGATGTCACTGCTTTCTGGGTCTTCTATCCATGGATTACGATATCGGAGAGAATGAGACACAGGACAGGATGTATGTGTAAAACAAGCTCTAACTTTATTACAAAGCATAGGGTTTATATACACCCTGAAGGCAGGAAATGGATTTACCATATATGGTCCGATTATACAATTTAGCACACAAAGACTGGTTTCTGTTCTCGTGATGCTTATGCTTGTGTTGAAACATTTAATCGGACACATTTAATTAGACACATTTAATCAGATACATTCTGATGACTAGCAAGGACACGTTAGTCTCTATTGATACAAGGAAGGAACATTTAGCTGTTTTGACCTAAAGTAACTGTCAGACTTATATAGCATAGATGGGGCCTTTAAACTTGAGGGACCTCATCTTCTGCTATAACACTACATGATAGGTATAGGCCCATACTACATGAAAGGTATAGGCCACCACACTATATGATAGGTATAGGCCCACACTACATGATAGGTATAGGCCCACACTACATGATAGGTATAGACCCACACTACATGATAGGTATAGGCCCACACTACATGATGGGTACAGGCCACCACACTACATGATAGGTATAGGCCCACACTACATGATAGGTATAGGCCCACACTACATGATAGGTATAGGCCCACACTACATGATAGGTACAGGCCACCACACTACATGATAGGTACAGGCCACCACACTACATGATAGGTATAGGCCCACACTACACGATAGGTATGGGCCCACACTACACGATAGGTATGGGCCCACACTACATGGTAGGTATAAGCCCACACTACATGATAGGTATAGGCCCCACACTACAAGATAGGTATGTGCCCCCACGCTACATGATAGGTATAGGCTCACGCTACATGATAGGTATAGGCCCACACTACATGATAGGTATTGGCCTCCACACTTCATGATAGGTATACGCCTCACACTACTACACGAGATGCAGAAACGCTCAGGAAAAATCCAAAGCATTTCCGCATCGTGGTCACATAGCCTTACATTAATTGTATGACTCAGTATTGAACACACATAGCCATCTATACACAGCAGGATGGCGCATGTAGCCATCTATACACAGCAGGAGGCCACACGTAGCCATCAATACACAGCAGGAGGCCGCACATAGCCATCAATACACAGCAGGAGGCCGCACGTAGCCATCTATACACAGCGGGAGACCGCACATAGCCATCTATACACAGCAGGAGACCGCACGTAGCCATCTATACACAGCGGGAGGCCGCACGTAGCCATCTATACACAGCAGGAGGCTGCACGTAGCCATCTATACACAGCAGGAGGCCACACGTAGCCATCAATACACAGCAGGAGGCCTCACGTAGCCATCAATACACAGCAGGAGGCCGCACGTAGCCATCAATACACAGCGGGAGGCCGCACATAGCCATCTATACACAGCAGGAGACCGCACGTAGCCATCTGTACACAGCAGGAGGCCGCACGTAGCCATCTGTACACAGCAGGAGGCCGCACGTAGCCATCTATACACAGCGGGAGGCTGCACATAGCCATCTATACACAGCGGGAGGCCGCACGGGGCCCCCCCAGAGACAGGGGGAGGCCGCATGCAGTCACGCACGCACAAACATATACAGACATATACATACACGCATAAACACATTTGAAACACAAAAATATATATAAACAGACATCACACAATGTAAAACCAAAGGGAAGAAATTTGTAGCTAAAATATCAACTATATTTATAGTTGGCACCAATTTCCAAAAAATTAGCCAGAGAAAGAAACTCTTGATCAATTTGTACGTTTATTACAATATACGTAGATTACAATATATTCATGGTGGCTAATGTGAGAAGCACGACCAGGTTAGGCAGATGAACAAAAGCCAAATGAAGGAGACCATATCCCCTATGGAAAGAACCTAGCATCAACCGCAGATAAATATGTATAACAACACACATGTGATTACGAGGAGAATAATGATCGAGTAATTAGGTATCATCTCGTTCAAATCAATTTGGTCATACATTATAATATGATCAGGCTATGATATCTTCTGTAAGGGATAAACTTAAATTTGCAGCACAGCCTACAAGTCAGCAGGCGCATATATCCTGCTGATCCAATATCTACAAATAAGTCCCTTAGTATAGCCGTGAAAGACACAGTTCAAAACAGGCAATCTGTAGCAGTTTTGTGTGGTGCATGTCGATATGCATATGCTAGAATCAAATTACTATAGTACAGTTCATAAATATAGCAATGACATATTACCTTGAGACATGTTTGTATATGGTGTGCAGGCTCTACCAGGAGGGAGCTGATAGCGCGCCTCAACGCAGGTTTCGCCTGCGTGGCTTCGTCAGGAGGCGTGGCTAAGAGTGTGCAAATGGGTGTATAAATATGATTCAGCAGAGAGAACCGACCAATCAGTGCAGTGTGGATCTAGATGCCGCGCCCCCTCCAGCAGCCAGGCGGGTACCGAGCACTCCGTACACAGCAGGGCGGAAGCTGCATCATCCATAGTCCCATAGTCCTCTATATAGTATAATATAAACCCCATAGTCCTCCATATAGTATAATGTATACCCCAGAGTCCTCCATATAGTATAATGCACTATGTGGAGGGCCATGGGGTCCATTATATGCACTAATAGTCCTTGATAGCGTATAATGCACCTCATTGTCCTCAATAGAGTATAATGCAGCCTTCCATAGTGTGTGATGCAGCCCCCAAGAGTAAGATGCAGCCCACCCAGAGTATGGCAAGCAAAGAGGGGCACTAGTACTATATGGGGGCACAGAGAGGACACTAGTACTATATGGGGCACAGAGAGGGCACTAGTACTATATGAGGGCACAGAGAGGATACTAGTACTATATGGAGGCACAGAGAGGGCACTAGTACTATATGAGGGCACAGAGAGGGCACTAGTACTATATGAGGGCACAGAGAGGGCACTAGTACTATATGGGGCACAGAGGGGGCACTAGTACTATATGGGGGCTCAGAGAGGGCACTAGTAATGTATGGGGCACAGAGAGGGCACCAGTACTATATGGGGCACAGAGAGGATACTAGTAGTATATGGGGGCTCAGAGAGGGCACTAGTAATATATGGGGCACAGAGGGGACACTAGTACTATATGGGGGCACAGAGGGGGCACTGATACTATGGGGGCACAGAGAGGATACTAGTACTATATGGGGTCACAGAGAGGGCACTAGTACTATATGGGGGCACAGAGAGGGCACCACTACTTTATGGGGGGACAGAGAGGGCACTAGTACTATATGGGGGCACAGAGAGGATACTAGTACTATATGGAGGCACAGAGGGGGCACTAGTACTATATGGAGGCACAGAGAGGGCACTAGTACTATATGGGGGCATAGAGAGGGAACTAGTACTATAGGGGGGCACAGAGGGGGCACTAGTACTATGGGGGCACAGAGAGGATGCTAGTACTATATGGGGGCACATAGAGGGCACTAGTACTACATGGAGGCAAGGAGCAAGGACTAATACTATTCAAAAGGGTGTCTTATTACTATATACAAGCAAATAGGGGGCACTAGTACTATATGGAGGCACAGAAATGGCACTAGTATTATATGGGGGCACAGAGAGGTCACAAGTACTATATGGGGGCCCACAGGAAGAACTAGTACTATATGGGGGCACAGAGGGCGCAATAGTACTATATCGGGGCCCAAAGAGGGCGCTAGTACTTTATGGGGCACAGAGGGGGCACTAGTATTATATGGGAGCACAGAAGGTACACTAGTACTATATAGGGGCACAGAGGGGGCACTTGTACTGCATAGGGGCACTAGTACTTTATGGAAGCACAGAGGGGGCACTTGTACTATATGGAGGAACAGAGAGGGCACTAGTACTATATGGGGGCGCGGAGAGGGCACCGAAACTTCGAGACAGTCCTCCTTTACCTGGACGATGTGATCGTCTTTTCGAAGACATACGAGGACCATCTAAAGCACCTGGCCGAGGTGTTCGAAGCCCTGGCAGGCTATGGCCTGAAGGTGAAACCATCAAAGTGTCACCTGTTGAAACCGAAGGTCCAGTACCTAGGGCACGTGGTAAGTGCGGAAGGAGTAGCCCCCGACCCTGACAAGGTCACGGCAATCAAGAGCAGGCCAAGCCCTTTGAACATCAAGGAAGTGAGGCAATTCCTCGGGTTGGTAGGCTACTACCGAAGGTTCATCCCCGGTTTCACTAAGATGGCAGCGCCTATGCAGGACCTCCTGATCGGACAGTCTAAGTCAAGAAGCCAAAAGCCACCCTTCAAGTGGGATAAACCGGAAGAGGAGTCCTTCCGCCAGTTGAAGATGGCCCTCACAGGGGATGAGATCCTGGCCTACCCTGATTATGGCCAGCCTTTTATTCTCCACACAGACACCAGTAATGTGGGACTGGGAGCCGTACTGTCACAAAACCAACAGGGCAGAGAAAGGGTGATCGCGTACGCCAGCCGGAAGCTGAGGACCACCGAGAGGAACCCGGAGAATTACAGCTCCTTCAAGCTAGAATTCTTGGCGGTGGTGTGGGCCGTAACGGAACGCTTCAAGCATTACCTGGCCTCCGCAAAGTTCAATGTGTACAAGGACAACAACCCGTTAACACACCTAGACGGTGCAAGACTTGGTGCCCTGAAACAGTGGTGGATGGCCCGTCTCTCCAATTATGACTTCGTGATCAAGTACCAGGCAGGCAAAACCAATGCCAACGCTGATGCCCTATCGAAAATGCCTCACTTACCCGAAGGTGACGAAGACCCAGAAGAGCTGGAGGAGGTAGAACTCCCCGCGTTTCACCAGTACGGAGCCGCTCAATACTCCCACCGCGTGAAGGAGGAAGATTTAACAACCGTTATGATCAATCCCCTACCTCACCACAGCTGGGCCAAGACCCAAGATAGTGACCCTGCAATCCGCCTGGTGAAAGATCTGCTGACCCGGGAAGACGCCCGCTTAGATCTGGATGCCCCAGAGGAAGCCAAGCAGCTATGGAAAGAGAAGAGCAAGCTGTTCCTCTATGAAGGAAAGCTGTGCATTAGACTTGTCAACCACCGTACACATGAGCTGACCTGGCAAGTCGTGGTCCCAAGGCGGGATGCAGCTATGGTCCTGGGGGCTTACCATGACAGAGCGGGGCACTTCGGTTGGAAGAAACTGGAGTTCCTGCTAAGAGGATGGTTCTTTTGGGTCGGCATGAGAGGGGCTGTAGAGAAGTGGTGCAGGAACTGTGGCCCTTGTAACTTAAGGAGAAAAGACCGCACCAGCCAGAAGACACCCTTGAAGCCCATCGTCACCCAGCAGCCTCTTGAGCTGGTAGCTCTGGACCACGTCAAATTGACTCCAAGCCGGTCAGGATACATCTACGCCCTGACAATCGTGCACCACTATTCCCGTTTTCTAGTGGTGGTCCCAGTAAAAGACTTGACAGCCCAAACGGCGGCCAGAGCCTTCCAGCAATATTTCTGCCGCCCACACGGGTATCCAGAACAAGTTCTGACAGACCAGGGTCCAGCGTTCGAGGCCGAAACCTTCCAAGAGTTCTGCAACCTCTATGGCTGTAAGAAGATTCGGACAACGCCTTACCACCCACAAACCAACGGGATGTGTGAGAAAATGAACAATATAGTCATTGATCTCCTGAAGACGTTGCCCCTGGAGGAACGCAGCCTGTGGCCAGAAAAACTGCCGGACCTGATAGACCTATACAACCATATCCCGGTGAATGCTACAAACTGCACCCCAGCTTACCTGATGCGAGCCAGACCGGGTAAGCTGCCCGTAGACCTGGAGATGGGAGTCCTAACACCTGAGGACACCTCCCCGGATACGGACTGGGATACGGAAAGGCGACTGCAGTACAAGAAGGTACAGGAGAGTGTGGAGAAGAGCCTGGCCCAGGTGAGAGAAAGGCAAGAAAGACTCTTCAACCAACACACCCCTGCTGGTCCCCTAGAACCTGGTGAGCAGGTCCTGAAGCGAAAGAGAAGGCTACATAAGTTGGATGACCAGTGGGAAAGGGAACCCTACACCGTACTGCAGTCTGACCACGACAACCCGAAGGTGTGCGTGATCACCAAGGACGGAGGAGAAACCACTAGTACAGTCTCCAGACACCACCTCAAAAGGTGCCCCGAGCAACTCCGTAGTGCAGAAGAGGATCAAAGTGACCTTGAACCCACAGAGGACAAGGAAGAAATGATCAGCACCGTTCTCGGAGAGTTCCCTCAGTCCTGGACTCGAATAAACGATGCCATAGTGGTACCCGTCCTGCATTTCCTGCAACCGGCTCAGCAACAACCTACACCAGAGCTGGAAGGTGAAGAAGAGCAAGCGGTTCCAGAGGCAGAAGAGCCGGTACCAGCAGCCCAGGAGAGTCAACCCTCTGCTGACAGTGAGCCTGCCATGCCTGCGGTGAGCCAAAGGACCCGCAGACAGCTGCCTGCCCTACCTGTACACCCAGCTGGTAGCTGTACCCCTAACGCTAGTGGGGAAGGCCAGGTCGGTCCACCACTAGACAGTGGGTTAAGGAGGTCAACCAGGAGCACAAAGGGGCAGATACCCACTCGCTGGAGAATATAGGGTGCACTAAAACTATAAATAACCCTGTTGCCAAGTGTTGAAATGATTGCAAAGTTACATGCATGATTAGTAATTGTGTATTTCAGTTTCTTACAGTTACCGTACGGACTCAAAGGTTATGAACTTTTAATAACCGGGACTTTGTATGGACTGCATTCAGGAGCCTGTCCAAGGAATGAACTAAGTGTTATGATCTGCTACAAGCACTAAGGAAAGACAAGAGATCTGTCCCTACAAAAGAATTAAGCTGGATCCCTACGATGTAACGGGGAACCTGATCCTGCGATCAGACCCGCTAAAGTCCTCGGCTAGTCTGAACGAAGACCTATAGATGTGAGGAAGGGATCCCTACAAGAACTAGGGACTGGGAGAAAGATGGACACCTCCTAGCAGGAATTGTAGCAGAAATAAGACAAACAAACAACATAGAACATAGAGGTCCGAAGACCTAGCAAAACTGACAGAGAAAGGTAACAGAGCACCAAGCTAGCTCAAGAGTAGAAATTACAATGAAGTCCAGCAAGGCCAGGAGGGCGGAGCCGGATAAAATAGGCAAAAAAGGTCATGTGACCAGCAAACTAGAAAAAACCTAACAGGAGAGTTCTAACAGTACCCCCTCTTCTAAGAGGATCCTCCGGATCCCCTAGGCCAGGGCTTATCAGGAAATCTCCTGTGAAACGCTCTGACAAGTCTGGAAGCAGAAACATCATCCGCCCTCACCCATGAGTTATCCTCGGGTCCGAAACCCTTCCAAGTGACGAGATGCTGCAAACTCCCTCTATACCGTCTAGAATTTAGGATGCGGGAAATTTCATATTCCCCGTCCTCCACCATCGGAGGAACAGTGGCAGAGGCGTCACCATCTGACACATCAGCTCTTTTCAACAGAGAAACATGAAACACCGGATTAATCTTCCAGGAGGTAGGAACCTCCAACCGAACAGCAGATTGGTTAACTATCTGAAGCACCTTAAAGGGCCCTACAAACTTGGGATCCAATTTTTTAGAAGGAATCCTCAATCGCAGATTCTTAGAGGACAACCAAACCATGTCACCAATAGCAAACAAAAGCTCTTGCCGTTTCCTATCAAAGTACCTCTTAGATTTTTTGTTAGCCTCCTGAAGATTACCATGCACATCCGTCCAAACTCTCCCCAAATCACTGGAAAAACTCTCCTCCTCAGGCACAGCCGATACCAATTTGGAGAATGACCCAAAAGACGGATGTCTCCCAGAACAACAAAAAAAAGGCAAACACCCAGCAGAAGAGGATGTATGGTTGTTAAGAGCAAATTCAGCAAGTGGCAGAAACTCAGACCACCCCTCTTGATTGTCTGCCACAAAACAACGCAAGAACTGCTCAACATCCTGGTTCTTTCTTTCTGTCTGGCCATTAGACTCAGGATGGTATCCGGATGAAAACGACAAATGAACTCCCAAACTGTCACAAAAGGCACGCCAAAAACGAGCCACGAACTGAGGTCCCCTATCAGAAACAATGTCAGTAGGAACGCCATGTAGTCTGACAATTTCCTTGACAAAGGCCTTAGCGAGTGTCTTAGCGCAGGGCAGTTTGATGAAGGGAACCAAGTGACACATCTTGCTAAAACGGTCCACGACCACCCAGATGACCGTGAAACCCTCAGAGGGGGGAAGGTCAGTAATAAAGTCCATAGCCATGGGGTCATTTTTGATTCAGATCTTTCTTTCACTCCTCACATCAAATCACTCGCTCGTTCATGTCATCTACACCTCAAAAACATCTCAAGAATCAGGACTTTTCTCACCTTTGACTCAGCAAAAACTCTTACTGTAGCTCTTATTCATTCTCGTCTTGACTATTGCAATGCTCTACTAATCGGTCTCCCTCTTACTAAACTCTCGCCTCTCCAATCCATCCTTAACGCAGCAGCCAGGATCATATTCCTCGCCAACCGCTACACCGATGCCTTTTCACTGTGCCAGTCATTGCACTGGTTGCCCATCCAATATAGAGTTCAATTTAAACTTATTACGCTTACGCACAAAGCACTCCATGCTTCAGTACCCCCCTACATCTCCTCCCTTGTCTCAGTCTACCACCCTACACGTGCCCTCCGTTCTGCAAATGACTTAAAACTAAAATCCTCCATAATCCGAACTTCCCACTCCCGTCTCCAAGATTTCTCGCGTGCTGTGCCAATTCTTTGGAATGCACTACCCAGGACAGGTCGATTAATTCCCAATACACACAGTTTCAAGCGAACCCTAAAAACACATTTCTTTAGACTGGCGTATCGCCTAAACACACTATCCGTCCATCCCAGTTTTCCCCCTTATTAAAATCTTCTTCAACTTCAGGTTCATACCAACCATGCACTCAATAGCCTCTGTCAGGACGGTACACATACTGGCAGACAACCAGTCCATGTATTATTTATCCTATTTAGTATATCAAGGCTGCATTATACAATATATGTACTTTTGACCTTTTGTGTCTCCCCCATTTCCCCATAGACTGTAAGCTTGCGAGCAGGGCCCTCACTCCTTTCGATATGAGATATGCTTATTCTGTATTGTCTGTATATGTCCCCCCTAAAATTTGTAAAGTGCTGCGTAATATGTTGGCGCTATAAAAATAAAAACTATTATTATTATTATTATTATAGCCAGATGTGTCCAAGGTGCACTAGGAACCTCCAGATGGCAAAGCAACCCCGCAGCAGGAGCATGTGAAGACTTAGATCTAGCACACACAGTACATTGACGCACCCACTTAATGACTTCCTTCTGCCATCCAGGCCACCAAAAACTGTGACCCACCAGTCTCTTGGTCTCAGAAATTCCTGGATGACCTGCCAACCGAGACTCATGACACTCAACAAACAAATCTCTCCTAAAGGTCCTAGGCACAAACAACCTCCCATGGGGAGTGTTAGATGGGGCATTCTCCTGAGATTTAAGAATCTCATCCTCCAAAACGGAGTCCAAAGCAGCAATCACAACACCTTCTTGTAAAATGCTCTCCTCCTCCTCAGCACTGACCATGGGAGAAAAGCTGCGAGACAAAGCATCAGCTTTAACATTCTTGGTATCCGGGATGTAAGTAACGGAAAAATTAAACCGCGAGAAAAAAAGTGCCCACCTAGCCTGACGGGCATTCAAGCGCTTGGCAGCATCAAGATAGATCAGATTTTTATGATCAGTGAAAACCTGAATGGGAAATTCAGCACCTTCCAAGAGATGACGCCAGTGTTCAAATGCGAGTTTAATAGCCAGCTATTCCCGATTACCAATATCGTAATTAAGTTCAGTCTCAGAAAATTTTTTTGAAAAAAAGGCACAGGGATGTACTCCATCCTTGTTTTCCTGAGACAACACCGCACTGACCCCCACAGAAGAAGCATCAACCTCAACCAAAAACGGCTTAGTCACATCAGGCTGCATAAGGATGGGAGCAGAGGTGAACCTCTCCTTTAGAAACACAAAAGCTTCAATGGCCTCAGAAGTCCACTGAACCGCATTAGCACCATTCCTGGTGAGATCGGTCAGTGGTTTGACAATAATAGAATTTTTTTTTATGAATTTTCTGTAATAATTGGCGAAACCCAAAAACCTCTGTATCGATTTCAAACCAATAGGCCTAGGCCATTCCTGCACAGCTTGAACTTTAACCGGATCCATCTCAAAACCTTCACTGGAGATAATGTAGCCCAAAAGACTAATCCTCTGTACAGCGAACTCACATTTCTCTAGCTTAGCAAAAAGCGAATTGTCAATTAACAACTGTAAAACCTCACGTACGCTCCGCCAATGAGACTCCAGATCCGGCGAATAAATCAAAATGTCATCCAAATACACAACCACATTTTTGCCGATCAAAGGTCTAAGGATGTCATTAATAAGATTCTGAAAAAATGCTGGAGCATTGGTAAGACCAAAAGGCATAACCAGATTCTCAAAATGACCCACAGGAGTGTTAAAAGCAGTCTTCCATTCATCACCCTCCTTCATGCGTAACAAATTGTATGCCCCCCGGAGATCAATTTTAGAGAACCACTTTGCCCCCACTAACTGGTTAAACAAATCAGGAATCAATGGCAGTGGGTAAGGATTGCGTACAGTAATTTTATTAATCTCACGAAAGTCCAGACAAGGACGTAAACCGCCGTCCTTTTTTTTAACAAAAAAAAATCCAACAGCCAGAGGAGACTTGGAAGGTCTAATGTGACCGGCGGCCAAGCTTGTCTGTATGTATTCCTCCAAAGCCTTTCTCTCAGGAATAGTAAAATTAAATAAACGACTTTTAGGAAGAGTCGCTCCAGGGACAAATTCAATTAATTCTTCCTGAGCAGTGGTAGTAGCAGAAAGAAGTACACCCTTAGTATTTAAACAGGCTTTACGGGCGTAACTGACCTTTTTTTTTTCTTTGTTCATACGAAGCACACAGTTCTTAATGAAATGGTCAGATCCACCACAATAAAAGCACAAACCTTTAGAAAATCTGCGGTCTTTTTCCTGAGAGCAGGGTGACATCGCCCCAATCTCCATCAGCTCTCCAATGTCAGTACAGACCCTCTCAAGACTCGGAGCTGACATGGCAGAGGATTTACTCTCATTAATCCTTGCACGCAGTGTCCTGTCCACCCGTATAGCTAATTGCATTGCCTCCTGCAAGTTTCCAGGTGAAGGATAAGCAATCAGCAGATCCTTAACCCTTTCACCTAGCCCCGCAAGAAACAAACTTTTCAAAGCTGAATCGTTCCACCCCACCTGAGCAGACCACCGACGGAAGTGAGTACAATAATTTTCCACATTACCTGATCCCTGCCTCAAACGTCTTAATTCAGACTCAGCAGATGAGACACGATCAGGATCATCATTCAACAACCCCAAAGCAGAAAAAAAAACTATCCACTGATCTAAAGCACGGATCACTAGGTTGGAGAGAAAAGGCCCATCCCTGAGGTTCTTTGCGCAAAAGTGACATTATGAACCCTATGCGCTGTGATTCATCACCAGAGGATCTGGGTCTTAAACGAAAATACAATAAACAAGCATTTTTAAAGGAAAAAAAATCTTGTTGTTCACCAAAAAATAGATCAGGCAGACGTACCTTTGGCTCTACAAAATGTGCTCCAGAACAGCTACTCACATGTTGTTGGAGCTTGGCCACCTCCAGAGAGAGTCCCTGCAAGCGTTGAGCCAAATCCTGAACCGAGACCATGATGGAAACTGGAGGTCTTCCCTAAGAGAAATTTTTGGGCTGGACTTACTGTTATGATCTGCTACAAGCACTAAGGAAAGACAGGAGATCTGTCCCTACAAAAGAACTAAGCTGGATCCCTACGATGTAACGGGGAACCTGATCCTGCGATCAGACCCGTTAAAGTCCTCGGCTAGTCTGAACGAAGACCTATAGATGTGAGGAAGGGATCCCTACAAGAACTAGGGACTGGGAGAAAGATGGACACCTCCTAGCAGAAATTGTAGCAGAAATAAGACAAACAAACAACATAGAACATAGAGGTCCGAAGACCTAGCAAAACTGACAGAGAAAGGTAACAGAGCACCAAGCTAGCTCAAGAGTAGAAATTACAATGAAGTCCAGCAAGGCCAGGAGGGCGGAGCCGGATAAAATAGGCAAAAAAGGTCATGTGACCAGCAAACTAGAAAAAACCTAACAGGAGAGTTCTAACACTAAGACTGTAAAGGACTTGGGGCTAGGACAGACCCCCACCTGGTTTAAGGCTCCCCGCTGTGTTGGTGATAAGGACACCTGGTCACAGACCACACTGTGACCTTAAGAACTCAACCTGTGCGTCGTCTGTCTACTAATGTTTTATGGTCATACATGTTATTCTTGTTTCCTGTTTAGTCCCGGAGTACTAAATTTTACTAGGGGGGAATGTGTCACCCTGGTCTGGATGCCACAAATATAATTAAGCTGTGTCTGAGAGCAAGGGGGAGGTTCTCTAGTCAGGGGACATTAGCATGCAATACCTCCTGTCTCAGGCCAGTAGGGGGAGCAGGTTGCCCCTATAAATGCTGGAGCTGGGGGCAGGGTTAGGGAGAACTGGACGACCTGTCTCTGGATTGAGAGGTGTCCCAGAGCAGGGAGAGACAGTTGTGTTGCAGCCTAAGAGGATGTGTGGCAGTAGGAGAGCCACAAACCAGGGACAAGAGGTGAAGTACGCCTGTCCTGGCAGACAAAGAGACTAATCTACCAGACTTTGGTGTCTGAGGCTGGGAGGATTTCACGTCCCACAGCAGAAACCAGTCCGCAGGGGACAGTATGTTCCTTGGCCTAAGAAGCCCGGAGGCTCCGCCACAGCAGAAGGGACCAGCAAAGCTGTACCAGGCCGGGAGTAGAAAGGGACCCATGTTGCAAGTCATACGGGCGAGAGGACACGGTGAGCTCGGGAACGTGGGCTGTTACCCTACAAGGAGGGAAATAGCCAGAGAGCACGGTAGGCCTACACCCTCACCCTGACCAGGGCCATCCTTCCACTTGTTCTCAGACATCCAGGCCCCCTCCTAGCCGGGCCTGTTTCTGGGTCATATTACCTGTTCTAATAAAGACCCTGAACTGTTTAAGAGGCCTCCGTTTCCTGGCTATCGCGGTCGGAATCATCCCCTCCAACATCCATTATATATTCTACCCTGGGGCCATACTCCTCTCGTGGGGAGTTGAACAATTCAGTGCTGCACATTTATATCAGCCCCAGCGGTCTGCACTGCAGCGGCGGTTAGCCCTGACCGCAATCCACGAGTGGCGTAGTCGGACATCACTTAAAACTTATAAAGGACTACCACTGTTCTGACCACCCTGAGCCACGGACCGGGTTGCCACTACTACCCCCATCGTCTCCTGTTGCCCGGCTCCGAGTGCCCCACGGCCCAGGGGGCGAGTCATAGGGATGGGAGTAAAATGCATGAAATGATGAGGTGATGAGGTAACTTAATTACACCACCAAACTCTTACAAAATAAAAACACTATAAAAAGACCAGACATTACCACCATATGTACTCCGTCCTTACAGTGTTAGATATCAGTTCTGCCAAGCATATAAGAGGTCTCACAGTTATACATAGCCATACCTTTATATTTAGTGACTTAATGTTCACCTTCTTTCTAGTTGGAGCCATTCATTTTTCCTGTGTTTTCCATCTGGCCCAGACCACCATAACGACTTCTTCCAGCCCCAACTCATCTGTAGAGACTGGAACGCAGACATGTTTGACTTCTCACATTTCCACCACCTTCTCCACCTATTCTGATGTCCCTAAATCTTTACTGTTGCCCTGTTTGCCCCATTACTGCACTTGCACTGAAGCGCAATGACCCAAATACATCAAAACTTGTGTAATTACTAGAAATACCAACTGAAAGAGAGGTACAGAGTTAGTGCCACAGAAACCAACAGTGCAAGCCAGATGGTGCCGCAAAAAGGAATTGTGTCCAACAGATAGTAACAGTGAACCTCAGAGTGAGTACCCTAAAGAGCAGGGGTCCTCAAACTTTTTAAACAGGGGGCCAGTTCACGGTCCCTCAGCCCATTGGAGGGCCGGAATATAGTTTTTTAAAAAAAACTATGAACAAATTCCTATGCACACTGCACAAATCTTATTTTGTAGTAAAGAAAACAATACAGGAACAAATACAATATTTAAAATGAAGAACAAGTAAAGTTAAATCAACCGGTATTTCAATAGGTAGGTAACTGTACCCAATAGGCAGCATAGGTCCTCAATAGGCAGGTAAATGTACCCAATAGGCAGCATAGGTCCTCAATAGGCAGGTAAATGTACCCAATAGGCAGGTAAATGTCCCCAATAGGTAGGTAAATACAGTATTCCCATTAGGCAGCATAGGTCCCCAATAGGCAGGTAAATGTCCCCAATAGGCAGGTAAATATCCCCAATAGGCAGGTGAGAGGATGATAGGAGTTACACTTCACCCAAGACTACGATGTAAGACACAGATGAAGTTATTCTTCCCTTATCTGGACATTTGGACTGACGCCCAGAAACTAGATTGTAACTTGTTTTAGCTGTCTCAGCAACCTTCTACTAATTATCACTTTTCTGTTTATGAAACTTTCTTATCAACATTCCACTGTTATGAATCATCACTTCACTGCTTGTGAAACAAAGGCATTTTACTGCGCATGTCTGACAAAAAAAAAAAAAAAAAAATGAAATGATTATTAGTATAAATAAAGGGACAGCACCCATAGAGGCAGACGCGCTCAGGGGCTTCCCAGTACTTGATTATACACTACGTGTCTGTGTATTTCTTGTTACGGGGATACCCCGACTCCAACAAGGACCCTCCATGGCTGAATGATCCTAACAATTCCTGGCGCCCGAAACAGGGACCCGAGGTCTGCGTATTCCTTCAAGTTCATCGACCGGCACGAGTAACCGCTGAGATTGGGACATCGGAACAGCAGATGACAAACCTGGCCAGGTAAGAGACACTGTTAGTTCTCTTACATCTGCTCTGCGATAGTCCGTAAATTTCATGCATATCTTGTGTTGGGATTGAGGAACTAGTAGAGAAGGATACCTATAGCTCGGGTCATTCATGTATATACTGTAGGATCTGCCGAAGGAGAGGTCAGAGAAGGTTATGAAACGGATGGTATGAAAGAGATGTGGATGTCGGGAATAGCCTCATAAGCCGCACTAAGGTAGATGACATAAGTATTACGGAGATTGCCTAACTGAGTCATAAGGTTGTGTCCTTTCGGGGAAACCTTCGCTCACGCTTAACTCCCGAACCTTTGTCCTCCTTTTTGACGGATAAGAGATTGACAGAATGAGCCCATGGAAGTAATGATAATACTCCAGGGACACGATATATAATGGAGACTGTATGGTTCATTTTATGTATTGTTGGTCTTGCCCTTGTTGCCATATATATATGTGTTAGAATTACTCTACACTTCAGACAAAACGGTCCAGAGAAACCGTTTCAGATACTGGCTCCTTAGGACAGAATAGGTAACGAGGAAAGGTAAAATATAGAATATATTTTATCTAACCCAAAAAGCCTCCTAAGGTAAGAATAGTCAGGAAAAATGGGCAACAATGGCTCCTTAGGACAGAATAGGTAACGAGGAAAGGTAAAATATAGAATATATTTTATCTAACCCAAAAAGCCTCCTAAGGTAAGAATAGTCAGGAAAAATGGGCAACAAACAGACTAAGACCACAAATGATGAACAAGATGTCTATACAATCGTGAAAGAAAGGTGTGGTGTAGAAGCAACTAAGAATTTAGGGAAAGTTTGCAAAACTTTTCAGGTAGCAAGGCATGACAGGTTTAACAGGAAACTATGGGAGGACATTGGATTAGAGAATGCAGGAAAAAAGCCAGGGATATAGAAGATGGTACCTATGTCCCAAGAGAATCACAAGAAAAGACAGTACAGGCTTCTGCTCCTGCAGCAAGCGAGTGACTAGACGTGATGCAAACCACTTTGACTGGAAGGCGCCCAATAATTCAGGTAAAAGTAGCAGGAAAACAATGCCCTTTTCTAATAGATACCGGAGCAACTTCCTCCGTCCTCAATGAAGACGCCTTACCAAATGCTGATTGTTTATCAGATGATGTAACCTATACCGAAGGGTATGATGGAGGAATCAGGCCACTCCCATATAGTATTCCCCTTGAAACAAAGATAGGATCTAAAATATTTTTATCTAAATTTCTTTTTGTCAAAGGGGCACCTACTTGTCTTCTAGGTACAGACCTATTAAAGCAGACAGAAATGAATATCCAATTTTTGTAGGATGGTAGAGTCCAAATTTTGGTGCCTGATGACCAAGAGTCTCTAGAAAACATTGTAAAAGTCCAAGCCTTAGAGGATGAGAAAGATCCTGCCCCTACCCAAATTATTTTAGATCTTTCTGAGGTACCAGAAAAATTATGGGCACAACATGACACCGATGTAGGACTAATGCCAATAGCTCCAGTAAAAGTCACTCCTGTTCCAGGTGTGACACTACCCCAATTGAGACAGTATCCTATTAGTGCCCAACAAGAACACGCCATAGGAGAACAGATAAAAGATTATCTAAAAACTGGAGTACTGATAGAAGTAAAGTCACCAGCCAATGCACCGTTGTACCCCGTAAAAAAGAAATCTACTGAGGGGTCAGCTGCTAGATACCGGATGGTACATGATTTAAGAGAGATAAATAAAATTTTGGAACCTATTACTCCTGTTGTACCAAATCCACACACGTTGCTATCACAGATCCCAGCAACAGCACGAGTATTTTCTGTCATAGACTTATCAAATGCATTTTTTTCAGTACCATTACACCCAGACTGTTACAAACTGTTTGCATTTACATTTAAGAATAGACAATTAGCATGGACAAGATTACCACAGGGTATGATACATTCACCTACCTTGTACTCAGAAGCTATGAGATCAGTTCTTCAAAATTTCAAACCTACGGATGAGGTTGTAATTCTTCAATATGTTGATGACCTATTATTATGTGCCCCTGCTCAAGAGTCCGCAAACAGCAACACAATAAGATTGTTAATATTTCTAGCAGACATGGGCTGTAAAGTTAACAAGAAAAAAGTACAACTTTGTATGACTACGGTAGTATTTCTAGGTCACTGCATTTCACAAGGTATTCGGCACCTCACCGCCGACAGACTAAAAATCATTAGAGATCTTGTTCCTCCCAAGAACTACAAAACATTAAGAGCATTTTTGGGAATAGTATCACACTGCAGACAATGGGTTATACATGCTAGTCAGCTTATGCAACCTCTATATGATTGTTTAAAAATCGAGCCTTTTCAGTTAACTGAATCAGCGCTCATAGCCTTTCAAGACCTCAAGAAAGGTCTCATGTCAGCCCCGGCCTTGGGAATCCCAGACTACGCCAAACCATTCCAATTAATGGCTGCGGAAATGTCTAATCATGCTACAGGAGTACTAACACAGAAACATGAAAATAAACAAAGACCTGTCGCATACTATTCTGCTCAATTAGATAATGTTACCAAAGCTGCACCATCATGTGTCAGAGTAGTAGCAGCTGTCTCTCTTTTGGTAGAAAAAGCCTCAGAAATAGTACTAGACCATGCCCTAATAGTACAAACTACACATGATGTACATGGCATACTGAATCAGGTATTGCCAAAACACATTTCAATGGCTAGACATCTTAGATTACAATGCTCCTTACTAATGCCACCAAACCTCACTTTTCGCCGCATATTGTCTCTAAATTTAGCCACTCTGTTACCACTAGAGACAAAGGGGGGAGTGGAAGGAGGTCAGGAAGACGAAGATGAAAATTTTTTACAATACCACGAACAAGACAATATAATACATGATTGCTTACAGTGTATAGAACAAGAAACACAAGGGCTACCTAATGTACAGGACACCCCTCTTGACAATCCAGACATTCTAGATATGCATATGGTATTGTACATGATTTTGGATGTATATGGAGAGCTAGAGGTTACATGACAGCTTCAGGTCAACCAGTAAAACATGGACAGATGATTAGACAAATCCTAGAATCAGCTGCCTCAACCAAACAAGTAGCAGTAATAAAAGTACCTGCACATGTAAGACTCGACACCGAGATAGCTAGGGGTAATGACCGAGCCGACAAAGCTGCTAAGCGAGCTGCAGTAAAACCTCTGACAACTGACCACACTATTAGTGCAGTATCAGAATTTGACTTAATTACACGGCTCAAAGAAGCCCACCAGCAGGTGAGTAGAGAAGAAAAAGAAGAGTGGCAGAAACAGGGGGCAGAAGAAAAAGAAGGACTATGGAAAAAAGGAGATGAGCTTTGTCTCCCCCGAGCGTGGTACCCTGTTGTGGTCAGTGAAGCCCACGGACCTACACATGTGTCTGCAAACGGTATGATACAGAGGGTCAGACAGAAGTGGTTAGCCCCAGGGTTCGGCCAGGTAGCTCGAGCAAAATGTTGTTCTTGTGAAATCTGTTTAGCCCACAATCCAGGACAGACTGTTAAGACCCCCCAGAAGCACCATGTAAGACCACTATATCCGTTCCAGAGACTTCAGATCGATTACATCCAGATGCCTAAGCATGGACACTATGAGTATGCACTGGTATGTGTGGACATGTTTTCGGGGTGGCCAGAGGCTTATCCAGTTCATACAGCCACGGCTAAAGTCACTGCAGTAAAAATAGCACATGAACTGGTACCCCGTTATGGTATCCCAGAAGTGATCGAGTCAGATAGAGGTACACATTTTACTGGAGAGATCTTTCAGAATGTAATGAAAATGTTGTGTATAAAAAGTGAACTACACACCCCTTACCACCCACAGAGTTCTGGTAAGGTTGAGAGAATGAATGGAACACTTAAGTTAAAAATACAGAAAGCCATGGCAGAAACACAGAAACCATGGACTGAGTGTCTCCCAATAGCATTGTATTCAGTCAGAAACACCCCCCAGGGAAAGAGCAAACTCACCCCCCATGAAATATTGTTTGGTAGAGTTGCCAATACAGGATTGTATTTCCCACAGACTTTAATGTTAGAAACTGAAAGCTTAACTGCTTATGTACAAAATTTATGTAAGCATGTGTCTAAAATACACTCTTTAGTGTTCTCTTCCATTCCAGATCCTGATTCCATTGAGGGAACGCACAAGCTGCAACCAGGAGACGAAGTTTACGTAAAAAGACATAACAGAAGAACGCTAGAACCCAGATTTGAGGGTCCATATCAGGTGTTATTGACAACTCCAACTGCAGTAAAATTGGAAGGAAAATCAGCAGGTAGATATGCAAGCAGTACCTAAACACACACTATACAAAAGAGCAGCCGACAACTCGCCTAGACCTTCAGGTAGGCCACATGTGGTCCAAATGGGAATTCCTAATAAAATATTCAGCACTTTCTTTGTGTATCCAATGTTGATGCAGATGTGGGATAAATTAGTTCAGGCCACCGACTATCTAGATGATCAGATATGGGATATTATGGATATACTTAATACTAGTATAGCTGTCCAAAATCAACTTATAATTGTTACTAATCAACATACTGTAGTGTTAGACTACCTAACTGCGGCCCAGGGAGGAATGTGTCAAATTATTGGTCCAACCTGTTGTCATTACATAGATCCAAACAGTACAATGAGTATGAGGTTCAAGCTGGCAGATATACAATGATTACGGGATGAATATGACAGACACAATGACCAAAATAAAGATAGCTGGTGGTCAGACACCTTCTCCTTTCTCAACCCAAAGAACTGGTTTAAGGGTATTGGAGGTTGGGTGGCTGGAATTCTGCAAGGTATATTACAGATTGTGCTAATTATAGTAGTCATATATGTAGTGTTTAAAATAGGATTAAAAATTATTTTAATATGCATAAATAAGCTTTGTAACACGGATTCAAGAATATGAAAGAAAAGAACTCCCGGACCAGGTCTTCTACCAAAAGTCCATAAGGAAGAATCAAAGGGGGGACTGAGAGGATGATAGGAGTTACACTTCACCCAAGACTACGATGTAAGACACAGATGAAGTTATTCTTCCCTTATCTGGACATTTGGACTGACGCCCAGAAACTAGATTGTAACTTGTTTTAGCTGTCTCAGCAACCTTCTACTAATTATCACTTTTCTGTTTATGAAACTTTCTTATCAACATTCCACTGTTATGAATCATCACTTCACTGCTTGTGAAACAAAGGCATTTTACTGCGCATGTCTGACAAAAAAAAAAAAAAAAAATGAAATGATTATTAGTATAAATAAAGGGACAGCACCCATAGAGGCAGACGCGCTCAGGGGCTTCCCAGTACTTGATTATACACTACGTGTCTGTGTATTTCTTGTTACGGGGATACCCCGACTCCAACAAGGACCCTCCATGGCTGAATGATCCTAACACAGGTAAATATCCCCAATAAGCAGCATAGGTCCTCAATGGGCAGGTAAATGTTCCCAATAGGCAGGCTGTTTCCCCCTTATAATGCCATATGCAGGCTGTTTCACCCCTTATAATGCCCCATGCAGGCTGTTCCCCCCTTATAATGCCCCATGCTGGATGCCACCCCCCATATAATGCCCCATGCAGCATGTCACCCCCCCATATAATGCCCCATGCAGCATGTCACCCCCCCATATTATGCCCCATGCAGCATGTCACCCGCCATATTATGCCTCATGCAGCATGTCGCCCCCCCCCATATTATGCCCCATGCAGCATGTCACCCCCCCATATTATGCCCCATGCAGGAAGTCTCTTCCCCCCCATATAATGCCCCATGCAGGATGTCACCCCCCATATAATGCCCCATGCAGGATGTCACCCCTCATATCATGCCCCATGCAGGATGTCACCCCCCCATATTATGCCCCTTGCAGGATGTCACCCCCCCATATAATGACCTATACCTCCATACATTAAAAAAAAAAAAAAATCCAATACTCACCTCACTTTTCACTTGCTGCCGCTGCTCTACTCTGGCCTGGACTCCAGCGTCGCGGCGGAGCTGTCCCAGTCTGCACTGCCTGTGACGGCAGTCGGGAGGGCGCGGTGAAAAGACGTCACCGCGCCCTCTGACCTGAGACGTCACAGGAAGCGCAGAGCAGGAATACAGCGGATCTGCGGAGGCACGGGAAGAGGTAAGTATCCACCTGCCAGGGCCCTGAGCAAGCGGCGAAGAAGGGCGGGCGCTGACACCGCTCTCCTCTCCTTCGCCCATAGCCCGGCGGGCCGGATAAAAGTCCTCCGCGGGGCCGCATGTGGCCCGCGGGCCATAGTTTGAGGACCCCTGCTAAAGAGTAAAGGTGTCATCATTTGTGCCCTACACAATTATAGTCTTATCAGTTCCCTCAATAATGTTCCATAGGGGAACTATAATGTGTGGGGGAAAGAGCTGTGGAGGCACCAAAATCTATCAGGAATGAATGTGGGTGCGTTACTGTGAGGGGAATCATTGTTGGGGCCCTGTAGAGGAGGTGCTGTGAAGGCATCATACTGCATGGAGGAATGCACTATGGGGGCACCATACTCCGTGAAGGGGCACAGTGGGGGCAGAGGTCACACTACATATTATACAGCAGAGTAAAAATTCTCCTCTTAGAATTTTTTAGGAATATTTTAGCCAAAGTGTAATATGTAATGTGCAATATTTCAGATTTGCAACACTAAGGAATACACAATGTTACCAGTTTACGATTTATAATAATGAACCCCATGTAATGCTACATACAGAATAATGGACCCATATATTGCTCCATACAGAATAATGGACCCGATATATTGCTCCATACAGAATAATGGACCCCATATAATGCTCCATACAGAATAATAGACCCTGTATATTGCTCTATACAGAATAATGGACCCATATATTGCTACATACAGAATAATGAACCCCATATATTGCTCCATACAGTACAATGGACCCCATACAATGCTCCATACAGAATAATGGGCCCTATATATTCCTCCATACAGAATAATGGACCCCATATATTGCTCCATACAGAATAATGGGCCCTATATGTTGAACCATACAGAATAATGGGCCTCATAATGCTCAATATAGAATAATGGATGCATATATTGCTCCATATAGAATAATGGACCCCATATATTGCTCCATACAGAATAATGGACCCCATATGATGCTCCATACAGAAAAATGGGCCCCATATACTGCTCCATAAAGAATAATGGACCCATATATTGCTCCATACATAATAATGGGCCCCATATATTGCTCCATAAAGAATAATGGACCCATATATTTCTCCATACAGAATAATGGACCCCATATATTTCTCCATACAGAATAATGGACCCATAAATTGCTACATACAGAATAATGGACCCCATAAATTGCTCCATACAGCATAATGGACCCATATATTGCTCCATAAAGAATAATGGACCCCATATATAGCTCCATACATAATAATGGACCCCATATAATGCTCTATACAGAATAATAGACCCCATATATTGCTCCACACAGAATAATGGACACCAAATAATGCTCCTTACAGAATAATGGACCCCATATAATGCTCTATACAGAATAATGAGCTCCATGTAATGCTCCATACAGAATAATGGGCCACATATAACGCTTCATACAGAATAATAAACCCATATATTGCTCCATACAGAATAATGGACCCCATATATTGCTCCATACAGAATAATGGACCCCATATATTGCTCGATACAGAATAATGGGCCCCATATAAAGATCGATACAGAATAATGGACCAATATATTGCTCCATACAGAATAATGTACCCCATATAATGCTCCATACAGAATAATGGACCCATATATTGCTCCATACAGAATAATGAACCCATATAATGCTCCATACAGAATAATGGGCCCCATATAATGCTCCAAACAGAATAGTAAACCCCATATAATGCTCCATAAAGAATAATGGACCCCATATAATGCTCCAAACAGAATAATGAGCCCCATGTAATGCTCCATACAGAATAAAGGGCCCCATATAATGCTCCATACAGAATAATGGGCCACATATAATGCTCCATACAGAATAATGTAAAAATAACCTTGGCACTCAAAAAGCTCTGCTTAAGGAAATTTATTGCAGTCCATTACGTTAACGTTTCGGTCTAAACGACCTTCTTCAGTTGACTGAAAAAATGGACAAATAAAGAAAAGAAAAGAAAATACATAAACAAAAGAATACAGAATATCTGTCAAAAAAAACGTATATAAACATATGCAAAAGCACACAGTGTTACAAATCTACGGAGGACAGGGTAATGGGGTACAGGGGAATAGGGAAACAAATAGAGGGCAACACAAAAGGGGGAGAGGAGGAGGGAAAAGGCCATTTTTAGTGTAAGACCCACCTGTAAACTCGTGTCAATGGTATAAGGGAGGATAAGCTGGAGGAGTCAACTAGGACAGCCTGGAGGGAGAACAGTATATATGTATGATGCTAGGGCAGTGGCCATACTGGAGGCAGAACGATATACATAGATAAAGCATATAAAGCAAATGGCCAGTCTGAAAAGAAAGGGTAGGAAAGGTAGGAAGACCCGGGCATATACCTGCTGAGGAGCTCACAGGGACTCAGGACCGGCAGCGCGGCATCCACCGCTAGATGCTGTGACCTGGAGTGGGAGGGAGGACATTTAAATACAGAGAAGGATGATTGGAGAGCCAATCATCTGCGAGAACGCTATATTCCGCGATTGCGCATGTCCGGAAGTAACGTGAAACACGTGACCGGAAGGAACGGGGAACAGGTCACGTGTGCGCTCCATTGGACTGAAGCTTGCGTTCCACACTAGGAACGAGTAGTGCAAGTCTAATAATGGAGTGTGAACCGTTCAGATAAGGTGCTGGGGGGGTACAGGAGCAGGAGGGGAAGACGGGGGAGGACCAGGCAATAGGCAAATCTGTAAAAAAGGAGAAGACATATGTCAATGAGAGGAACAGGCATGTGTATGACAACCAGACAATATAATAAATAGTATTACAGATGACCTATATATAATAATATAATATAATACAGCAAAGCCTGAATAGGTTACAAAACTAGGCATAGATAATAAAGTACTGCATAAGAAATCCACAGATAAAGGACAACAAGTTAAAGATGGTAAGGTACTGTGTGGTAAGCCTTCAGATAAAGGACATACAGAATAATGGGCCTCATATAATGCTCCATACAGAATAGATCCCATATGTCGCATCATACAGAATAATGGATCCCATATAATTCTCCTTACAGAATAATCGACCCAATATATTGCTTCATACAGAATAATGGGCACCATATAATGTTCCATACAGAATAATAGACCCTGTATATTGCTCTATACAGAATAATGGACCCCATATAATGCTCCATACAGAATAATGAGCCCCATGTAATGCTCCATACAGAATAATGGATCCCATATAATTCTCCTTACTGAATAATGGACCCCATATTTTGCTTCATACAGAATAATGGACCCCATATATTGCTCCATACAGAATAATGGACCGCATATTATGCTCCATACAGAATAATGGACCCCATATAATGCTCCATACAGAATAATGGACCCCATATAATGCTCCATACAGAATAAAGGGCACCATATAATGCTTCATACAGAATAATGGGCCACATATATTGCTCCATACAGAATAATAGGTCCCATACATTGCTCCATACAGAATAATGGACCCCATCTAATGCTCATTGCAGAATAGTGGACGCCATATATTGCTCCATACAGAATAAGAGGCCTCATTTAATGATCCATACAGAATGGATCCCATATATCGCTTCATACAGAATAATGGATCCCATATAATTCTCCTTACCGAATAATGGACCCCATATATTTCTTCATACAGAATAATGGGCACCATATAATGTTCCATACAGAATATTGGACCCCATATAATGCTCCATACAGAATATTGGACCCCATATAATGCTCCAAACAGCATAATGAGCCCCATGTAATGCTCCACACAAAATAACGGACCCCATATAATGCTCCATACAGAATAATGGGCCACATATAATGCTCCATACAGAATAATGGACCCATATACTGCTCCATACAGAATAATAGACCCCATATATTGCTCTATAGAGAATAATGGGCCCCATATAATGCTTGATACAGAATAATGGACCCATATATTGCTTCATACAGAATAATGGACCCCATATATTGCTCCATACAGAATAATGTACCCCATATAATGCTCTTTACAGAATAATGGACCCCATATATTGCTCCATACAGAATAATGGACCCCATATATTGCTCCATACAGAATAATGGACCCCATATAATGCTCCATACAGAATAATAGACACATATATTGCTCAATACAGAATAATGGACCCCATACATTGATCCATACAGAATAATGGGTCCTATATAATGCTCCATACAGTAAAATGGAACCCATGTAATGCTCCATACAATATAAAGAGCCCCAAATATTGGTCCATACAGATTAATGGACCCGATATGTTGTTCCATACAGAATAATGGGTCCGATATAACGCTCCATACAGCAAAATGGAACCCATATAATGCTCCATACAATATAAAGAGCCCCATATATTACATAGTAACATCGTTTTTAAGGTTGAAGGAAGACTAAGTCCATCTAGTTCAACCCATAGCCTAACTTGTTGATCCATAGGAAGGCAAAAAAAACCCATGTGGCAAACACTAAGTTCCACATTGGGGAAAAAAATTCCTTCCCGACTCCATACGACAATCAGACTAGTTCCCTGGATCAACGCCCTATCAAGGCATCTAGTATTTATAACCTGTAATATTATACTTTTCAGGAAAGGCATCTATGCCCTTCTTAAATTTTAATAGTGAATCACTCATTACAACATCATGCGGCAGAGAGTTCCATAGTCTCACTGCTCTTACAGTAAAGAATCCCCGTCTGTGATTATGATTAAACCTTCTTTCCTCCAGACGTAGAAGATGCCCCCTTGTCCCCGTCGCAGGCCTCAGAGTAAAAAGATCAGTAGAAAGGTCTTTGTACTGTCCCCTCATATACTTGTACATAGTAATAAGATCACCCCTAAGCCTTCTTTTTTCCACAGTAAATAACCCCAAGTATAATAACCTGTCTTGGTATTGCAGACCCCCCAGTCCTCTAATAACCTTGGTCGCTCTTCTCTGTACCCGCTCTAGTTCAGCTATGTCTTTCTTATGCACCGGAGACCAGAACTGTACACAGTATTCTTAGTGAGGTCGCACTAATGACTTGAATAGAGGTAAAATTATGTTCTCCTCATGAGCATCTATGCCTCTTTTAATGCATCCCATTATTTTATTTGCCTTTGCAGCAGCTGCCTGACACTGGCCACTAAACGTGAGCTTGTCGACCACCAATACACCCAGGTCTTTTTCAGTTACAGTTTTGTCCAGTGTTTTCCAATTAAGCATATAATTATACATTTTATTTCCTCTGCCCAAGTGCATTACCTTACATTTATCCCCATTAAAGCTCATTTGCCATTTATCAGCCCAAGCTTCTAGTTTACATAGATCCTCCTGTAATATAAAATTGTCCTTCTCTGTATTGATTACCCTGCAGAGTTTAGTGTCATCTGCAAATATTGAAATATTACTCTGTATGCCCCCTACAAGGTCATTAATAAATATGTTAAAAAGAAGGGGGCCCGATACTGACCCCTGTGGTACCCCACTGTTAACTGTGACCCAGTCTGAGTGTTTTCCATTAATAACCACCCTTTGTTTCCTATCACTGAGCCAATTCTTAACCCACATACATATATTTTCCCCTATCCCCATTGTTCTCATTTTATGTATCAACCTTTTGTGTGGAACCGTATCAAAAGCTTTTGAAAAGTCCATATACACAACATCCACTGCATTTCCTTGGTTCAGTCCAGAACTTGCCTCCTCATAAAAACTGATCAGATTAGTTTGACAGGAACGGTCCCTCGTAAACCCATGTTGATATTGGGTCATGAGGTTATTCTTCTTCAGATACTCTATTATAGCATCTCTTAGGAAACCCTCCAGAATTTTACCCACAGTAGAGGTTAAGCTTACCGGCCTATAATTTCCAAGTTCAGTTTTTGTCCCTTTTTTGAATATTGGCACCACATTTGCTATAAGCCAGTCCTGTGGTACAGACCCTGCTATTATGGAATCTTTAAAGATTAAAAAGAATGGTCTATCTATGACATTACTTAATTCCTGCAGTACTCGCGGGTGTATCCCATCCGGGCCCGGGGATTTGTCAACTTTAGTGATTTTTAGACGCCGCCGTACTTCCTGCTGGGTTAAGCAAGTGACATTTACTGGAGAATTTTTGTTATCACTAATCATGTTTTCTGTCATGCGATTTTTTTGTGTAAATAAGGTTGAAAAAAAATCATTTAGCATATTGGCTTTTTCCTCATCCTCATCCACCATTTCACCCAGACTATTTTTAAGGGGGCCAACACTATCATTTTTTAGTTTTTTACTGCTTATGTAGTTAAAGAATATTTTGGGGTTATTTTTACTTTCTCTGGCAATGATTCTCTCTGCCTCAATCGTTGCTGCCTTGATTTGTTTTTTACATAATTTATTTAATTTTCTATATTTATTTAATGCCTCATCACTACCTACTTGCTTTAGTTCTGTAAATGCTTTCTTTTTGTCACTTATTGCGCCCCTTACAGCTCTATTTAACCATAGTGGTTTCCTCCTATTTCTAGCATGTTTATTCCCAAGGGGTATATATTGTGCACAGGTCCTATTCAGGATGTTAATAAATGTCTCCCATTTGCTTTGTGTAGCTTTATGTCTCAGGATATCGTCCCAGTTTAATGCACTAAGATCATCTCTTAACCGTTGGAAATTTGCCTTCCTGAAGCTTAGTGTCCTTGTAACCCCTCTACTACACATCTTATTAAAGGTTACATGAAAACGTATTATTTTGTGATCACTATTACCCAAGTGACCCCCAACTTGTATATTTGATATGCGGTCTGGACTATTGGTTAATATTAGGTATAGCAGTGCCCCCCTTCTTGTTGGGTCCTGAACCTGTTGTGAAAGGTAATTGTCTCTCATAGTAGTCAAAAACCTATTTCCTTTGCTTGAACTACATGTTTCTGTCCCCCAATGTATTTCAGGGTAGTTGAAGTCTCCCATAATAATGACTTCTCCTTGAGTCGCTGCTTCATCTATTTGCTTTACGAGGATATTCTCCGCTACTTCCATTATTTTTGGAGACTTATAACAAACCCCTATCAGTAATTTATTATTTTTCCCCCTCCCCTTATCTCCACCCACAGGGACTCTACATTTTAATTAGATTCACATATATCCTCCCGCAAGACAGGTTTTAAGGATGATTTTACATAAAAACACACCCCCCCCCTCGCTTGTTTGTACGGTCATTTCTGAACAGACTATAGCCAATATATTGCTCCATGCAGTATAATGGACCCCATATAATACTCCATACAGAATAATGGACCCTATATATTGCTCCAAACAATATAATGAGCCCAATATACTGCTCTATACAGAATAATGGGCCCATATAATGCTCCATACAGTATAATGAACCCCGTATAATGCTCCATACATTATAATGAGCCCCATATAATGCTCCTTACAGTATAATGGGCCCCATATATTGCTTCATACAGTAAAATAGGCCCCATACAGTATAATGAGCCCCATATAATGCTCCATACAGTATACTGGACCTCATATATTGCTCCATACAGTAAAATGGGCCCCATATATTGCTCCATACAGTAAAATGGACCCCATATAATGCTCTATAAAGTATAATGAGAGCCATATAATGTTCCATACAGAATAATGGACCCGATATATTACTCCATACAGAATAATGGACCCCATATAATGCTCCATACAGAATAATCGACCCCATATATTGCACTATACAGAATAATGGGCATCATATAATGCTCCATACAGAATAATGGACCACATATAATGACCTATATAGACTAATGGACACCATATATTGCTCCATAATGAATAATGAACCACATGTAATGCTCCTTACAAAATAATGTGCCCCATATATTGCTCCATACACAAAAATGGGCCTCATAATGCTTCATATAAAATAATGTGCCCCATATATTGCTCCATACAGAATAATGGACCCCATATATTGCTCCATACAGCATAAAAGACCCCATATATTGCTCCATACAGAATAATGGCTCCCATATATTGCTCCATACAGAATAATGGACCCCATATATTGCAAAATGCAGAATAGTGGACCCCATATATTGCTCCATACAGAATAATGGGCCTCATATAATGTTCCTTACATAATGGATCCCATATATCACTTCATACAGAATAATGGATCCCATCTAATTCTTCTTACCGAATAATGGACCCCATATATTGCTTCATACAGAATAATGGGCCCCATATAATGCTCCATACAGAATAATAGAACCTGTATATTGCTCTTTACAGAATAATGGACCCCATATATTGCTCCATACAGATTAATGGACCCAATATCTGGCTGCATAGAGAATAATTTACCCCATATAATGATCTCTACAGAATAATGGACCCCATATATTGCTCAAAACAGAATAATGGGCCCCATATAATGCTCCAAGTAGAATAATGGACCCATATATAATCCTCCATACAGAATAATGGACACCATATATTGCTCCATACAGAAAAATGGACCCCATATATTGCTCCATACAGAATAATTTACCCCATATAATGTTCCCTACAGAATAATGGACCCCATAAATTGATACATGCAGAATAATAGACCCCATATATTGCTTCATACAGAATAATGGGCCTCATATTATGCTCCACAAAGAATAATGGACCCATATATTGCTCCACATAGAATAATGGACCCCATATATTGCTCCATACAGAATAATGGACCCCATATATTGCTCCATACAGAATAATGGGCACCATATAATGCTCTATGCAGAAAAATGGAACCCATAAATTGCTCCATACAGAATAATGGACCCAAAATAATTCTCCATACAGAATAATAGACCCCATATATTGCTCCATACAGAAAAATGGACCCCATATATTTCTCCATTCAGAATAATGTGCCCCATGTAATGCTCCATACAGAATAATGAGCCCCATATAATGTTCCATGCAGAACAATGGACCGATATATTGCTCCATACAGAATAATGGACCCCATATATTGCTCCATACAGAATAATGGACCAAATATATTGCTCCATACAGAAAAATACACCCATATATTGGTCCATACAGAATAATGGACCCATATATTTCTCCACACAGAATAATGGACCCCATATATTGCTCCATACAGAATAATGGGTCCCATATATTGCTCCATACAGAATAATGGACCCCATATATTGCTCCATGCAGAATAGTGGACCCCATATATTGCTCCATACAGAATAATTAGTCCCATGTAATGCTCCATACAGAATGGATCCCATATATCTCTTCATACAGAATAATGGATCACATATAATTCACCTTATCGAATAATGGACCCCATATATTGCTTCATACAGATTAATGGGCCCCATATATTGCTCCACACAGAATAATGGATACATATTTTACTCCATACAGAAAAATGGACCCCATATATTGCTCGATACAGAATAATGAGCCCCGTATAATGCTCGATACAGAATAATGGACCCATATATTGCTCCATGAAGAATAATGGACCCATATATTGCTCCATGAAGAATAATGGACCCCATATATTGTTCCATACAGAATAATGGACCCCATATAATGCTCTATACAGAATAATGGACCCCTTATATTGCTCCATACAGAATAATGGACCCAATATATTGCTCCATACAGAATAAGAGACCCCATATAATGCTCCATACAGAATAATGGACCCATATATTGCTCCACACCGAATAATGAACCCCATATTTTGCTCCATACAGAATAATGGGTCCCATATATTGCTACATACAGAGTAATGGACCCAACATATTGCTGATTGCAGAGTAGTGGACCCCATATATTGCTCCATACAGAATAATGGGCCTCATATAATGCTCCATGCAGAATTGATCCCATATATCGCTTCATAGAGAATAATGGATCCCATATAATTCTCCTTACCGAAAAATGGACACCATATATTTCTTCATACAGAATAATGGGCACCATATAATATTCCATACAGAATAATAGACACTGTAAATTGCTCTATACAGAATAATGGACCCCATATAATGCTCCATACAGAATAATTAACCCCATATAATGCTCCATACAGAATAATGAGCCCCATGTAATGCTCCATCCAAAAAAACAGATCCCATAAAATGCTCCATACAGAATAATAGACCCCATATATTGCTCCATTCAGAATAATGGACCCAGATATTGCTCCACACAGAATAATGGACCCATATATTGCTCCATACAGAATAATGGAACCCAAAATTGCTCAATACAGAATAATGGACCCCATATATTACTCCATTCGGAATAATGGACCCAATATATTGCTCCATACAGAATAATGGGCCCCATATAATGCTCCATACAAAATAATGAGCCCCATATAATGCTCCATACAGAATAATGGACACATACATTAATCCACACAGAAAAATGGACCCCATATATTGCTCCATACAGAATAATGGGCCCCATATAATACTCTATACAGAATAATGGACCCCATATATTGCTCCATACAGAATAATGAACCCAATATAATGCTCCAAACAGAATAAAAGACCGCATATATTGCTCCATACAGAATAATGGACCCCATATATTGCTCCATTCAGAATAATGTGCCCCATGTAATGCTGCATACAGAATAATGAGCCCCATATAATGCTCCATGCAGACTAATGGACCCATATATTGCTCCATACAGAATAATGGACCCTATATATTGCTCCATACAGAATAATGGACCAATATATTGCTCCATAAAGAATAATGGGCGCCATATATTGCTCCATACAGAATAATGAGCCCCATATAATGCTCATTACAGAATAATGGATCCATATATTGCTTCATACAGAATAATGGACCCATATATTGCTCAATAAAGAATAATGGGCCCCATATATTGCTCCATACAGAATAATGAACCCAGATATTGCACCATACAGAATAATGGACCCCATATATTGCTCCATAAAGAATAATGGACCAATATATTGCTCCATACAGAATAATGGACCAATACATTGCTCCATACATAATAATGGGCCCAATATAATGCTCCATACAGTATAATGGGCCTCATATAATGCTCCATACAGAATAATGGACCCAATGTATTGCTCCATACAGTATAATGGAACCAATATATTGTGCCATGCAGAATAATGGACCCAATATATTGCTCCATACAGAATAATGAGTACCATATATATTGCTCCATACAGAATAATGGATCCCATATAATTCTCCTTACCGAATAATGGACCCCATATATTGCTTCATACAGAATAACGAACCGTATAAAATGCTCCATACAGAATAATGGGCCGATATAATGCTCCATACAGAATAATGGACCCCATATATTGCTCCATACAGAATAATGGGCCCGATATAATGCTCTATACAGAATAATGGACCCCATATATTGCTCCATACAGAATAATGAACCCAATATAATGCTCCAAACAGAATAAAAGACCGCATATATTGCTCCATACAGAATAATGGACCCCATATATTACTCCATACAGAATAATGAACCCAATATAATGCTCCACACAGAATAATGGACCCCATATATTGCTCCATTCCGAGTAATCGACCCAGATATAGCTCCATACAGAATAATGGACCCCATTTATTGCTCCATACAGAATAATGGACCAATATATTGCTCCATATAGAATAATGGACCAATAAATTGCTCCATACAGAATAATGGACCCCAAATATTGCTCCATACAGAATAATGGGCCCCATGTAATGCTCCATAGAGAATAATGGACCCGATATAATGCTCCATACAGAATAATGGACACCATATAATACTCCATACAGAATAATGAGCCCCATGTAATGTTCCATACAGAATAATGGCCCCATATATTGCTCCATACAGAATAATCGACCAATATATTGCTTCATACAGAACAATGGACCCCATATATTGCTCCATACAGAATAATGGGCCCCATATATTGCTCCATACAGAATAATGGACCCGATATAATGCTCCATACAGATAAATGGACCCCATATTATACTCCATACAGAATAATGAGCCCCATGTAATGCTCCATACAAAATAATGGCCCCATATAATGCTCCATAAAGAATAATGGACCCATATATTGCTCCACACAGAATAATGGAGCCCATATATTGCTCCATACAGAATAATGGAACCCATATATTGCTCCATACAGAATAGTGGGCCCTATATAACGCTAGATACATAATAATGGACCCCATATATTGATCCATACAGAATAATGGACCCCATACATTGCTCCATACAGAATAATGGACCCCATAAATTGCTCCATACAGAATAATGGACCCCATATATTGCTCCATACAGAATAATGGACCCCATATATTGCTCCATGCAGAATAGCGGACGCCATATATTGCTCCATGCAGAATAGTGGACCCCATATATTGCTCCATACAGAATAATGGGCCCCATATATCTCTTCATACAGAATAATGGATTCCATATAATTCTCCTTACCGAATAATGGACCCCATATATTGCTTCATACAGAATAATGGGCCCCATAAAATGCTCCATACAGAATAATGGACCCCATATAATGCTCCATACAGAATAATGGACCCCATATAATGCTCTATACAGAATAATAGACCCCATATAATGCACCATACAGAATAATGGACCCATATATTGCTCCATACACAATAATGGACTCCATATATTACTCTATACAGAATAATGGGCCCCATATAATGCTCGATACAGAATAATGGACCCATATATTGCTCCATACAGAATAATGGACCCCATATATTGCTCCATACAGAATAATGTACCCCATATAATGCTCTTTACAGAATAACGGACCCAATATATTGCTCCATACAGAATAATGTACCCCATATATTGCTCCATACAGAATAATGGACCCCATATAATGCTCCATCCAGAATAATAGACACATATATTGCTCCATACATAATAATGGACCACATATATTGACCCATACAGAATAATGGGTCATATATAATGCTCCATACAGTAAAAAGAGCCCCATATATTGCTCCATACAGAATAATAGACCCCATATATTGCTCCATACAGTATAATGGACCCATATAATGCTCCATACAGAATAATGGACCCTATATATTGCTCCTTACAGTATAATGAGCCCCATATACTGCTCTATACAGAATAATGGGCCCCTTATATTGCTCCATACAGTATAATGGACCCCATATAATGCTCCATACAGTATAATGAACCCCAAATAATGCTCCATACAGAATGCTGGACCCAATATATTGCTTCATACAGTATAATGGACCCCATATAATGCTCCATAAAGAATAATGGACCCCATATATTGCTCAATATAGAATAAAGGGGCCCCGGATAATGTTTCACACAAAATAATGTGCCCCATATATTGCTCCATACAGAATAATGGACCCCATATATTGCTCCATATAGAATAAGAGACCCCATATATTGCTCCATACAGAATAATGGCTCCCATATATTACTCCATACAGATAAATGGACCCCATATAATACTCCATACAGAATAATAAGCCCCATGTAATGCTCCATACAGAATAATGGCCCCATATAATGCTCCATAAAGAATAATGGACCCATATATTGCTCCACACAGAATAAAGAACCCCATATATTGCTCCGTAAAGAATAATGGACCCATATATTGCTCCATAAAGAATAATGGACCCCATATATTGCTCCATACAGAATAATGAACCCCATATAATGCTCCATACAGAATAATAGACACATATATTGCTCCATGCATAATAATGGACCCCATATATTGACCAATACAGAATAATGGGTCATATATAATGCTCCATACAGTAAAAAGAGCCCCATATATTGCTCCATACAATATAATAGACCCCATATATTGCTCCATACAGTATAATGGACCCCATATAATGCTCCATACAGAATAATGGACCCTATATATTGCTCCTTACAGTATAAAGAGCCCCATATATTGCTCTATACAGAATAATGGGCCCCATTTATTACTCCATAAAGTATAATGAGCCCCATATATTGCTCCATACATTATAATGGACCCCATACAATGCTCCATAAAGAATAATGGACCCCATATATTGCTCAATATAGAATAACGGGCCCCATACAATGCTTCATACAAACTAATGTGCCCCATATAATGCTCCATACAGAATAATGGACCCCATATATTGCTACATATAGAATAAGAGACCCCATATATTGCTCCATACAGAATTATGGCTCCCATATATTGCTCCATACAAAATAATGGACCCGATATAATGTTCCTAACAGATAAATGGACCCATATAATACTCCATACAGAATAATAAGCCCCATGTAATGCTTCATACAGAATAATGGCCCCATGTAATGCTCCATAAAGAATAATGGACCCATATATTGCTCCACACAGAATAAAGAACCCCATAAATTGCTCCATAAAGAATAATGGACCGATATATTACTCCATAAAGAATAATGGACCCATATATTTCTCCATAAAGAATAAGGAGCCCCATAAAATGCTCCATACAGAATAATGGACCCCATATATTGCTCCATACAGAATAATGGACCCCATATAATGTTCATTTAAAGCGAGTGTAGTGCTACAAAGAGTTAAAACTTAACATTTATTACAACTGAATAAAAAAGTAATACACAAGTCCAAAGGACCTAAAAACAAGTATAAGCCTGTCTGTGATAGTGAGTGACCCTAACAATCAATAGCTCATTATGTCCAGGAATATGACCATACGTGATACCAATATAGTCTACCTGTAACATCACACAGAAAATGGCGGGAAAATAGTAACGGAGCTCTCAAGACAGTGTCTCAAACGTATCGTGTCTCAGCCCACAAGAACCTTGATACATTTACACAATTGATGGTGAGCCTTTAAACACCTATAAATATGTTAATGGAACGACCTCACCAGATAGAATGTTGGTTCTTGCTCTCTGGCTTTAAGACAGCTCCATGTGATGGGGCATCCAAAACCTTATTCAGCCTCCAGCAACTCACAGCACACCGCTCCCAACGCGTTTCATTGCCTCAGCTAATCATCAGGGGAGAAGAGGGTGTCATGCGGTATAGAAGCTGGCATCAAACGCTCAGCTTATCCATTAGACAGTGCCGATAACAGGCAGATAGGTCCTCCTTTTGAATATGCCCGCGCAGACAAGCGTTCGCGTCACTTCCGGTTCCGGCCAGACGGCATCCGGTATGTGGAACGCAGGCGCCGGCCGTGACACGCAAACGTCACTTCCGGTTCGCGCGTCCCACAGGAAGCCAGTGCACAGACCAGGAAGCGACGAGTAGGGGGAATGAACACAGTGTGCCCACACATAGCACGCCGCGGTGGGTGGTAACAAGAACCCCCACCCACCCAAACTCACCCCCACCAGGAGGGGTGTCAGAAAAAAAGAACCATGTATGACACTCCTCCGGTCACATACCATATGCCGCGCAGTCTATAATGACCACGCTAGACATACCCCAGTGGTCAAAAGACTTGAGATACTTCAGGGGTCAAGTCAGATCAGTGGTAATGAGACAGAGGACAACCTCGCACACATAAAGCCCAAAAAGGAAGGAGAGGTAATTTGTAAAAATAGGGAGAAAACTGGGGAGGACCGCACCTCCAGAGCAAGGGAAGGGGGAAGGGGAGATGAGAAACGAGAAGAAGGAGAGTGGATAATGGGGCGTAACACAGGAAAAGATATTGAGCAAAAAATCAAAATCAACCAGGTGAATACACCGAGGGGAGTAGAGACAGCAGAGGGGACTACACAGCCCTATTGATAAACTAATGAGGACTGTCCCTACCTGTCAGTGGAGGTTGGCACCCTAAAACCTGTGCAAGTGGCGCCCCCACTCCGCGGCGGCTGTCCCTACTCTCCTTGCCCTATTTCGCCCTGCACTCATAAGAAGGACGTGTAGGACAACTGTTCATTTAGGCCCCGAGGGGCCATTGTCTGCAATCTAAAAATCCATTTAGTCTCCCTTTGGAGAATCAATTTGTCCCAATCACCCCCTCTTGACGGGGCAATCACTTTATCGATTCCCATGAATCGTATCACGTTCGTGTCGTTAGGATGCACGTTGTTCACATGTCTCGCCAGGGGGGTGTCTCTTTTCAGGGCTATATCCCGTTGATGTTCCCCCACTCTTCTTCTTAGTTCTCTTTTAGTTTTCCCCACATATTCCACCCCGCACACACAAATGGCCATATAGATTATCCCCTTGGATCTGCAATTGATAAAATGTTTGACGACAAAGGTTTCTCCGGTGACATTGCTTCTAAAGTCCTTTCCTTGTATCATAACTTTACATGATACACATCCACTACATCTGAAACTACCATTGATAGAACTTCTTAACCAATTGTTTCCCAGATGACCCGTGTAGTGGCTGTGGACCAGTCTGTCCCTAAGGGATCTGCCCCTTTTATAGGTAATCATGGGTCTTAAATCGACCACATCACCAATGTCTTCATCCATTTGGAGGATCGGCCAATGTTTGTGTAGTATCTCACGAACTGTATGTGCCTGATTGGAGAAGGTAGTAATAAGGCTACATGGAGCATTATCTTTGCTCGGTTTAGGGGGTGGGTGTAGTAGGGAGGTGCGGTCACTAGCCAGAATCTCACCATAAGCCTCGGCCACCACCTTCCTAGGCTAACCCCTCTCGTGAAAACGCCGACAGAGGTCACTGGCCTGAGTTCTAAAAGTGACGTCATCCGAGCAATTTCTTCGGATCCTCATGAACCTCATGGTATTCCCTTCTTAAGGGGGACAGGATGGTTGCTTTCCCACCTGAGAAGGGAATTCGAAGCAGTTGTTTTCCTATAGGTACTTGTCACTATCTCACCATCCATACCTATCCGGATGAGGATATCGAGGAAGGGCAGCTCATGAGGACCAAACTCAAAAGTAAAATGTAGATTGAGATCGTTGTGGTTCAGTCTGTCGACGAGATCCCCGAAGGATTTTTTGTCCCCCTTCCACAATACTAGGACGTCGTCAATGTATCGAACCCACAACAGGATGTTTTCGCCACCCACCATAGGAATATCACCAAACACGACAGTTTCTTCCCACCAGCCCAGGTAAAGATTAGCATACGATGGGGCACAGGGACTCCCCATCGCAGTGCCCCTGAGCTGGTGGAAATACTTCCCGCCGAAAAGGAACACATTTTTTGTCAAGCAGAACTGTAGGGCCTCCATCACAAAGTGATTATGTCTCTCAAATTGCTTGCCCCTCCCACTGAGGAAGAACCGTATCGCTTCCAAACCCCTGTCGTGAGGTATTGAGGAGTACAATGACTCGACATCAATACTAGCTAATGTCACGTCCTTGTCCACCGTTATACTTTCCAATTTACGGAGCAGGTCATTGGTGTCGCCAATAAATGAATTAAGGCTTAGGACAAAAGGTTTGAGTACCTTCTCAAGGTATATTCCCAGATTTTGGATTAGATTATTCACCCCAGCTACGATTGGGCGTCCTTTGAGTGGATTCAAGCCCTTATGCACCTTTGGCAAGCTATAAAAGGTAGCCATTACTGGATGGGCCGGGCAAATGAAATCCCTCTCTTGTTTATTCAGAACACCGTCATTTAGAGCCCCATTAGCCAGTTCCTTCAGCTGTTGGGAAAATCCCTTAGTGGGATCCGTGTTTAACATGTGGTAGCATTCGATGACGTTCAATATTACACTACACATCGAGTGATAATCACTGGTGTCCATGATCACCACGTTACCGCCTTTGTCTGACGGTTTAATGGTGATAGAATGATCATTTTCCAAAGACCTCAGTGCCTGTATCTCGCGACGCGTAAGATTATGCCTGGCCCATCCTGAATGGCTCTCAAGGTCTCTCAAATCCTTAGTTACCATACTCAGAAACACATCAATTGGTCCCAAATCAGTCTGTGGGGGTGGCATTTTTGTACTCTTCAGTTTGAGATCGGTAAACGGGCCTCTGCCTTCCCAATTGGGGTCGGAATCGCTAAGATGAAAGAGGGTCCTAATGTCGGGTAAGAGTTCCTCACGTACCCCCAGTTCAGCACAGGCATGTCTATCGTTCCTAATAAAGTGCTTTCGCCACTTCAACTTGCGCACAAATAGGTTTACATCCTTGATGGCATCAAAAGAGTTAAAGTCCGTTGTCGGTACAAAGGTCAGGCCCTTACCCAAAACCTCCAATTCTGGAGAACTAAGGCTCCTAGAGGATAAGATAATAATCTGGGTATTCATTATGTCAGTGTGGGGTTGCCCAGGTTGAGGCGGTTGCGCAGTGGATAACCCTCCTCTAAAAAATGAGTCCTAGGGGGGATCTCCTGTTGCTGTTGTTGCTGCCGCGACCCCATATAATGTTCCAAACAGAATAATACACCCATATATTGCTCCATACAGAATAATGGACCCCATATATTGCTCCATACAGAATAATAGACCCCATATATTGCTCCATACAGAATAATAAGTCCCATGTAATGTTCCATACAGAAGAACGGGCACCATATAATGCTCCATACAGAATAATGGACCCCATATATTGCTCCATACAGAATAAGGGACCCCATATAATGCTCCATACAGAATAATATACCCATATATTGCTCCACACCGAATAATGGACCCCATTTATTGTTGCATACAGAATAAGGGACCCCATAAATTGCTCCATACAGAATAATGGGTCCCATATATTGCTTCATACAGAATAATGGAATCCACATATTGCTCATTGCAGAATAGTGGACCTCATATATTGCTCCATACAGAATAATGGGCCTCATATAATGCTCCATACAGAATGGATCCCATATATCGCTTCATACAAAATTATGGATCCCATATAATTCTCCTTACCGAATAATTGACCCCATATATTTCTTCATACAGAATAATGGGCACCATATAATGTTCCATACAGAATAATGGACCCCATATAGTGCTCCATTCAGAAAAATGGACCCCATATAATGCTCCATACAGAATGAGCCCCATGTAATGCTCCATACAAAATAACGGGCCCCATATAATGCTCCATACAGAATAATGGGCCCTGTAAATTGCTCTATACAGAATAATGGGCCCCATATAATGCACCATACAGAATAATGGACCCATATATTGCTCCATACAAAATAATGGACCCCATATATTGCTCTATACAGAATAATGGGCCCCATATAATGCTCGATACAGAATAATGGGCCCCATATAATGCTCGATACAGAATAATGAACCCATATATTGCTGCATACAGAATGATGGACCCATATATTGCTCCATACAGAATAATGTACCCCATATAATGCTCTTTACAGAATAATGGACCCAATATATTGCTCCATACAGAATAATGTACCCCATATATTGCTCCATACAGAATAATGGACCCCATATATTGCTCCATACAGAATAAGGGACCCCATATAATGCTCCATACAGAATAATAGACCCATATATTGCTCCACACCGAATAATGGACCCCATTTATTGCTGCATACAGAATAAGGGACCCCATAAATTGCTCCATACAGAATAATGGGTCCCATATATTGCTTCATACAGAATAATGGAATCCACATATTGCTCATTGCAGAATAGTGGACCTCATATATTGCTCCATACAGAATAATGGGCCTCATATAATGCTCCATACAGAATGGATCCCATATATCGCTTCATACAAAATTATGGATCCCATATAATTCTCCTTACCGAATAATTGACCCCATATATTTCTTCATACACAATAATGGGCACCATATAATGTTCCATACAGAATAATGGACCCCATATAATGCTCCATTCAGAATAATGGACCCCATATAATGCTCCATACAGAATGAGCCCCATGTAATGCTCCATAGAAAATAACGGGCCCCATATAATGCTCCATACAGAATAATGGGCCCTGTAAATTGGGCTATACAGAATAATGGGCCCCATATAATGCACCATACAGAATAATGGACCCATATATTGCTCCATACAAAATAATGGACCCCATATATTGCTCTATACAGAATAATGGGCCCCATATAATGCTCGATACAGAATAATGGGCCCCATATAATGCTCGATACAGAATAATGAACCCATATATTGCTGCATACAGAATGATGGACCCATATATTGCTCCATACAGAATAATGTACCCCATATAATGCTCTTTACAGAATAATGGACCCAATATATTGCTCCATACAGAATAATGTACCCCATATATTGCTCCATACAGAATAATGGACCCCATATAATGCTCCATCCAGAATAATAGACACATATATTGAACCATACATAATGATGGACCCCATATATTGACCCATACAGAATAATGGGTCATATATAATGCTCCATACAGTAAAAAGAGCCCCATATATTGCTCCATACAGAATAATAGACCCCATATATTGCTCCATACAGTATAATTGACCCCATATAATGCTCCATACAGAATAATGGACCCTATATATTGCTCCTTACAGTATAATGAGCCCCATATATTGATCTATACAGAATAATGGGCCTCATTTAATGCTACATACAGCATAATGAGCCCCATATAATGCTCCATACAGTATAATGGGCCCCTTTTATTGCTCCTTACAGTATAGTGGGCCCCATATAATGCTCCATACAGTATAATGAGCCCTAAATAATGCTCCATACAGATTACTGGACCCAATATATTGCTCCATACAGTATAATGGACCCCATACAATGCTCCATAAAGAAAAATGGACCCCATATATTGCTCAATATAGAATAACGGGCCCCATATAATGCTTCATACAAAATAATGTGCCCCATATATTGCTCCATACAGAATAATGGACCCCATATATTGCTCCATATAGAATAAGAGACCACATATATTGCTCCATACAGAATAATGGCTCCCATATATTGCTCCATACAGAATAATGGACCCGATATAATAGTCCATACAGATAAATGGACCCCATATAATACTACAAACAGAATAATAAGCCCCATGTCATGCTCCATACAGAAAAATGGCCCCATATAATGCTCCATAAAGAATAATGGACCCATATATTGCTCCACACAGAATAAAGAACCCCATATATTGCTCCATAAAGAATAATGGACCCATATATTGCTCCATAAAGAATAATGGACCCCATATATTGCTCCATACAGAATAATGGACCCCATATAATGCTCCCTACAGAATAATAGACACATATATTGCTCCATGCATAATAATGGACCCCATATATTGACCCATACAGAATAATGGGTCTTATATAATGCTCCATACAGTAAAAAGAGCCCCATATATTGCTCCATACAGTATAAAAGACCCCATATATTGCTCCATACAGTATAATGGACCCCATATAATGCTCCATACAGAATAATGCACCCCATATAATGCTCTATACAGAATAATAGACCCCATATAATGCACCATACAGAATAATGGACCCATATATTGCTCCATACACAATAATGGACTCCATATATTGCTCTATACAGAATAATGGGCCCCATATAATGCTCGATACAGAATAATGGACCCATATATTGCTCCATACAGAATAATGGACCCCATATATTGCTCCATACAGAATAATATACCCCATATAATGCTCTTTACAGAATAACGGACCCAACATATTGCTCCATACAGAATAATGTACCCCATATATTGCTCCATACAGAATAATGGACCCCATATAATGCTCCATCCAGAATAATAGACACATATATTGCTCCATACATAATAATGGACCACATATATTGACCCATACAGAATAATGGGTCATATATAATGCTCCATACAGTAAAAAGAGCCCCATATATTGCTCCATACAGAATAATAGACCCCATATATTGCTCCATACAGTATAATGGACCCCATATAATGCTCCATACAGAATAATGGACCCTATATATTGCTCCTTACAGTATAATGAGCCCCATATATTGCTCTATACAGAATAATGGGACTCATTTAATGCTCCATGCAGTATAATGAGCCCCATATAATGCTCCATACAGTATAATGGGCCCCTTATATTGCTCCATACAGTATAATGGGCCCCATATAATGCTCCATACAGTATAATGAACCCCAAATAATGCTCCATACAGATTACTGGACCCAATATATTGATTCATACAGTATAATGGACCCAATATAATGCTCCATAAAGAATAATGGACCCCATATATTGCTCAATATAGAATAAAGGGGCCCCGGAGAATGCTTCATACAAAATAATGTGCCCCATATATTGCTCCATACAGAATAATGGACCCCATATATTGCTCCATACAGAATAATGGCTCCCATATATTACTCCATACAGATAAATGGACCCCATATAATACTCCATACAGAATAATAGACACATATAATGCTCCATAAAGAATAATGGACCCATATATTGCTCCACACAGAATAAAGAACCCCATATATTGCTCCATAAAGAATAATGGGCCCATATATTGCTCCATAAAGAATAATGGACCCCATATATTGCTCCATACAGAATAATGGGCCCCATATAATGCTCCATACAGAATAATGGGCCCCATATAATGCTCCATACAGAATAATAGACACATATATTACTCCATACATAATAATAGACCCCATATATTGACCCATACAGAATAATGGGTCATATATAATGCTCCATACAGTAAAAAGAGCCCGATATATTGCTCCATACAATATAATAGACCCCATATATTGCTCCATACAGTATAATGGACCCCATATAATGCTCCATACCGAATAATGGACCCTATATATTGCTCCTTACAGTGTAAAGAGCCCCATATGTTGCTCTATACAGAATAATGGGCCCCATTTATTGCTCCATAAAGTATAATGAGCCCCATAAAATGCTCCATACAGTATAACGGGCCCCTTATATTGCTCCATACAGTATAATGGCCCCATATAATGCTCCATACAGTATAATGAGCCCCAAATAATGCTCCATACAGATAACTGGACCCAATATATTGCTCCATACATTATAATGGACCCCATACAATGCTCCATAAAGAATAGTGGACCCCATATATTGCTCAATATAGAATAACGGGCCCCATACAATGCTTCATACAAACTAATGTGCCCCATATATTGCTCCATATAGAATAAGAGACCCCATATATTGCTCCATACAGAATACTGGCTCCCATATATTGCTCCATACAGAATAATGGACCCGATATAATGCTCCTAACAGATAAATGGACCCATATAATACTCCATACAGAATAATAAGCCCCATGTAATGCTCCATAAAGAATAATGGCCCCATATAATGCTCCATAAAGAATAATGGATCCATATATTGCTCCACACAGAATAAACAACCCCATAAATTGCTCCATAAAGAATAATGGACCGATATATTACTCCATAAGAATAATGGACCCATATATTTCTCCATAAAGAATAATGGGCCCCTTAAAATGCTCGATACAGAATAATGGACCCCATATATTGCTCCATACAGAATAATGGACCCCATATATTGCTCCATACAGAATAATGAGTCCCATGTAATGTTCCATACAGAAGAACGGGCACCATATAATGCTCCATACAGAATAATGGACCCCATATATTGCTCCATACAGAATAAGGGACCCCATATAATGCTTCATACAGAATAATAGACCCATATATTGCTCCACACCGAATAATGGACCCCATTTATTGCTCCATACAGAATAAGGGACCCCATAAATTGCTCCATACAGAATAATGGGTCCCATATATTGCTCCATACAGAATAATGGAATCCACATATTGCTCATTGCAGAATAGTGGACCTCATATATTGCTCCATACAGAATAATGGGTCTCATATAATGCTCCATACAGAATGGATCCTATATATCGCTTCATACAAAATTATGGATCCCATATAATTCTCCTTACCGAATAATTGACCCCATATATTTCTTCATACAGAATAATGGGCACCATATAATGTTCCATACAGAATAATGGACCCCATATAATGCTCCATTCAGAATAATGGACCCCATATAATGATCCATACAGAATGAGCCCCATGTAATGCTCCATACAAAATAACGGGCCCCATATAATGCTCCATACAGAATAATGGGCCCTGTAAATTGCTCTATACAGAATAATGGGCCCCATATAATGCACCATACAGAATAATGGACCCATACATTGCTCCATAAAAAATAATGGACCCCATATATTGCTCTATACAGAATAATGGGCCCCATATAATGCTCGATACAGAATAATGAACCCATATATTGCTGCATACAGAATAATGGACCCATATATTGCTCCATACAGAATAATGTACCCCATATAATGCTCTTCACAGAATAATGGACCCAATATAATGCTCCATACAGTAAAAAGAGCCCCATATATTGTTCCATGCAGAATAATAGACCCCATATATTGCTCCATACAGTATAATGGACCCCATACAATGCTCCATAAAGAATAATGGACCCCATATATTGCTCAATATAGAATAACGGGCTCCATATAATGCTTCATACAAAATAATGTGCCCCATATATTGCTCCATACAGAATAATGGACCCCATATATTGCTCCATATAGAATAAGAGACCCCATATATTGCTCCATACAGAATAATGGCTCCCATATATTGCTCCATACAGAATAATGGACCCGATATAATACTCCATACAGATAAATGGACCCCATATAATACTCCATACAGAACAACAAGCCCCATGTAATGCTCCATACAGAATAATGGCCCCATATAATGCTCCATAAAGAATAATGGACCCATATATTGCTCCACACAGAATCAAGAACCTCATATATTGCTCCATAAAGAATAATGGACCCATATATTGCTCCATAAAGAATAATGGACCCCATATATTGCTCCGAACAGAATAATGGACGCCATATAATGCTCCATACAGAATAATATACACATATATTGCTCCATACATAATAATGGACCCCATATATTGACCCATACAGAATAATGGGTCATATATAATGCTCCATACAGTAAAAAGTGCCCCATATATTGCTCCATACAGTATAATAGACCCCATATATTGCTCCATACAGTATAATGGACCCCATACAATGCTCCATACAGAATAATGGACCCTATATATTGCTCCTTACAGTATAATGAGCCCCATATATTGCTCTATACAGAATAATGGGCCCCATTTAATGCTCCATACAGTATAATGAGCCCCATAAAATGCTCCATACAGTATAATGGGCCCCTTTTATTGCTCCATACAGTATAATGGGCCCCATATAATGCTCCATACAGTATAATGAGCCCCAAATAATGCTCCTTACAGATAACTGGACACAATATATTGCTCCATACAGTATAATGGACCCCATACAATGCTCCATAAAGAATAATGGACCCCATATATTGCTCAATATAGAATAACGGGCCCAATATAATGCTTCATACAAAATAATGTGCCCCATATATTGCTCCATACAGAATAATGGACCCCATATATTGCTCCATATAGAATAAGAGACCCCATATATTGCTCCATACAGAATAATGGCTCCCATATATTGCTCCATACAGAATAATGGACCCGATATAATGCTCCATACAGATAAATGGACCCCATATAATACTCCATACAGAATAATAAGCCCCATGTAATGCTCCATACAGAATAATGGCCCCATATAATGCTCCATAAAGAATAATGGACGCATATATTGCTCCACACAGAATAAAGAACCCCATACATTGCTCCATAAAGAATAATGGACCCATATATTGCTCCATAAAGAATAATGGACCCCATATATTGCTCCATAAAGAATAATGGGCCCCATAAAATGCTCGATACAGAATAATGGACCCCATATATTGCTCCATACAGAATAATGGACCCCATATAATGTTCCAAACAGAATAATACACCCATATATTGCTCCATACAGAATAATGGACCCCATATAGTGCTCCATACAGAATATTAGACTCCATATATTGCGCCATACAGAATAATGGGTCCCATATATTGCTCCATACAGAATAATGGACCCCTTGAATTGCTCCATGCAGAATAGTGGACCCCATATATTGTTCCATACAGAAAAATGGGACTCTTATCATGCTCCATACAGAATGGATCCCATATATCTCTTCACACAGAATAATGGGCCCCATATATTGCTTCATACAGAATAATGGGCCACATAAAATGCTCCATACAGAATAATGGACCCCATATAATGCTCCATACAGAATAATGGACCCCATATATTGCTCCATACAGAATAAGGGACCCCATATAATGCTCCATACAGATTAATAGACCCATATATTGCTCCACACCGAATAATAGACCCCATTTATTGCTCCATACAGAATAAGGGACCCCATAAATTGCTCCATACAGAATAATGGGTCCCATATATTGCTCCATACAGAATAATGGACCCCATATATTGCTCCATACAGAATAATGTACACCATATAATGCTCTTTACAGAATAATGTACCCAATATATTGCTCCATACAGAATAATGGACCCCATATAATGCTCCATAACGGGCCCCATATAATGCTTCATACAAAATAATGTGCCCCATATATTGCTCCATACATAATAATGGACCCCATATATTGCTCCATACAGAATAATGGACCCCATATATTGCTCCATGCAAAATAGTGAACCCCATATATTGCTCCATACAGAAAAATGGGCCTCATATAATGTTCCTTACAGACAGAATGGATCCCATATATCGCTTCATACAGAATAATGGATCGCATCTAATTCTTCTTACCGAATAATGGACCCCATATATTGCTTCTTACAGTATAATGGGCCCCATATCATGCTCCATACAGAAGAATAGACCCTGTATATAGCTCCCATATAATGGCTCCCATAGATCGCTCCATTCAGAATAATGGACCCGATATAATGCTCCATACAGATAAATGGACCCCATATAATACTCCATACAGAATAATGAGCCCCATGTAATGCTCTTTACAGAATAATGTACCCAATATATTGCTCCATACAGAATAATGTACCCCATATATTGCTCCATACAGAATAATGGACCCCATATAATGCTCCATACAGAATATTAAACACATATATTGCTCCATACATTATAATGGACCCCATATATTGACCCATACAGAATAATGGGTCCTATATAATGCTCCATACAGTAAAATGGAACCCTTATAATGCTCCATACAGTAAAAAGAGCACCATATATTGCTCCATATAGAATAATGGACCCCATATATTGCTGCATACAGTATAATGGACCCCATATAATGCTCCATACAGAATAATGGACCCTATATTTTGCTCCTTACAGTATAATGGGCCCCTTATATTGCTCCATACAGAATAATGGGCCCTACATAATGTTCCATACAGTATAATGAGCCCCATATAATGCTCCATACAGAATACTGGACCCAATATATTGCTCTGTACAGTATAATGGACCCGATACAATGCTCCATAAAGAATAATGGACACCATATATTGCTCAATACAGAATAAGGGGCCCCATATAATGCTTCATACAAAATAATGTGCCCCATATATTGCTCCATACATAATAATGGACCCCATATATTGCTCCATACAGAATAATGGACCCCATATATTGCTCCATGCAAAATAGTGGACCCCATATATTGCTCCATACAGAATAATGGGCCTCATATAATGTTCCTTACAGACAGAATGGATCCCATATATCGCTTCATACAGAATAATGGATCGCATCTAATTCTTCTTACCGAATAATGGACCCCATATATTGCTTCATACAGTACAATGGGCTCCATATCATGCTTCATACAGAAGAATAGACCCTGTATATAGCTCTATACAGAATAATGGACCCCATATATTGCTCCATACAGAATAATTTACCCCATATAATGATCCCTACAGAATAATGGGCCCCATGTAATGCTCCATATAGAATAATGGACCCATATATTGCTCCCTACAGAATAATGGACCCCATATAATGCTCTATTCAGAATATTGGACCCCATAAATTGCTCCATACAGAATAATGGACCCCATATAATGCTCCATACAGAATAATGGACCCATATATTGCTCCATACAGAATAATGAACACTATATATTGCTCCATACAGAATAATGGACCCGCTATAATGCTACATACAGAATAGACCCTGTATATTGCTCTATACAGAATAATGGACCCATATATTGCTCCATACAGAATAATGGACCCCATATATTGCTCAATACAGAAAAATGGACCCCATATATTGCTCCATACAGAATAATGGACCCCATATATTGCTCCATACAGAATAATTTACCCCATATAATGCTGCCTACAGAATAATGGACCCCATATATTGCTCCATACAGAATAATGGGCCCTATGTAATGCTCCATACAGAATAATGAGCCCCATATATTGCTCCATACAGTATAATGGACCCCATATAATGCTCCATACAGAATAATGGACCCTATATATTTCTCCTTACAGTATAATGAGCCCCATATATTGCGCTATATAGAATAATGGGCCCCATTTAATGCTCCATACAGTATAATGAGCCCCATATAATGCCCCATACAGTATAATGGGCCCCTTATATTGCTCCATACAGTATAATGGCCCCATATAATGCTCCATACAGTATAATGAGCCCCATATAATGCTCCATACAGATTACTGGACCCAATATATTGCTCCATACATTATAATGGACCCCATACAATGCTCCATAAAGAATAATGGATCCCATATATTGCTCAATACAGAATAACGGGCCCCATATAATGCTTTATACAAAATAATGTGCCCCATATATTGCTCCATACAGAATAATGGACCCCATATATTGCTCCATATAGAATAAGAGACCCCATATATTGCTCCATACAGAATAATGGCTCCCATATATTGCTCCATTCAGAATAATGGACCCGATATAATGCTCCATACAGATAAATGGACCCCATATAATACTCCATAAAGAATAATGGAACCACATATTGCTCGTTACAGAATAATGGACCCATATATTGCTCCATACAGAATAATGGACTCATATAATGCTCGATACAGAATAATGGACTCCATATATTGCTCCATACAGAATAATGGACCCCATATAATGCTCCATACAGAATAATAGGCCGATATATTGCTCCACACCGAATAATGAACCCCATATATTGCTCCATACAGAATAATGTGTCCCATATATTGCTCCATACAGAATAATATAATCCACATATTGCTCATTGCAAAATAGTGGACCCCATATATTGCTCCATACAGAATAATGGGCCTCATATAATGCTCCATACAGAATGGTTTCCATATATCGCTTCATACAGAATAATGGATCCCATATAATTCTCCTTACCGAATAATGGACCCCATATATTGCTCAATACAGAAAAATGGACCCCATATATTGCTCCATACAGAATAATGGACCCCATATATTGCTCCATACAGAATAATTTACCCCATATAATGCTGCCTACAGAATAATGGACCCCATATATTGCTCCATACAGAATAATGGGCCCCATGTAATGCTCCATACAGAATAATGAGCCCCATATATTGCTCCATACAGTATAATGGACCCCATATAATGCTCCATACAGAATAATGGACCCTATATATTTCTCCTTACAGTATAATGAGCCCATATATTGCGCTATACAGAATAATGGGCCCCATTTAATGCTCCATACAGTATAATGAGCCCCATATAATGCCCCATACAGTATAATGGGCCCCTTATATTGCTCCATACAGTATAATGGCCCCATATAATGCTCCATACAGTATAATGAGCCCCATATAATGCTCCATACAGATTACTGGACCCAATATATTGCTCCATACATTATAATGGACCCCATACAATGCTCCATAAAGAATAATGGATCCCATATATTGCTCAATACAGAATAACGGGCCCCATATAATGCTTCATACAAAATAATGTGCCCCATATATTGCTCCATACAGAATAATGGACCCCATATATTGCTCCATATAGAATAAGAGACCCCATATATTGCTCCATACAGAATAATGGCTCCCATATATTGCTCCATTCAGAATAATGGACCCGATATAATGCTCCATACAGATAAATGGACCCCATATAATACTCCATAAAGAATAATGGAACCACATATTGCTCGTTACAGAATAATGGACCCATATATTGCTCCATACAGAATAATGGACCCATATAATGCTCGATACAGATTAATGGACTCCATATATCGCTCCATACAGAATAATGGACCCCATATAATGCTCCATACAGAATAATAGGCCGATATATTGCTCCACACCGAATAATGAACCCCATATATTGCTCCATACAGAATAATGTGTCCCATATATTGCTCCATACAGAATAATATAATCCACATATTGCTCATTGCAAAATAGTGGACCCCATATATTGCTCCATACAGAATAATGGGCCTCATATAATGCTCCATACAGAATGGTTTCCATATATCGCTTCATACAGAATAATGGATCCCATATAATTCTCCTTACCGAATAATGGACCCCATATATTTCTTCATACAGAATAATGGACCCCATATAATGCTCCATACAGAATAATGGACCCCATATAATGCTCCATACAGAATGAGCCCCTTGTAATGCTTCATACAAAATAACGGGCCCCATATAATGCTCCATACAGAATAATGGCCCTGTAAATTGCTCTATACAGAATAATGGGCCCCATATAATGCACCATACAGAATAATGGACCCATACATTGCTCCATACAGAATAATGGACCCCATATATTGCTCTATACAGAATAACGTGCCCCATATAATGCTCCATACAGAATAATGGACCCAAATATTGCTCCATACAGAATAATGGACCCCATATATTGCTCCATACAGAATAGTGTACCTCATATAATGCTCTTTACAGAATAATGGAACCAATATATTGCTCCATACAGAATAATGGACCCCATATAATGCTCCATACAGAATAATGGGTGTTATATAATGCTCCATACAGTAAAATGGAACCCTTGTAATGCTCCATACAGTAAAAAGAGCCCCATATATTGCTTCATACAGAATAATGGACCCCATATATTGCTCCATACAGTATAATGGACCCCATAAAATGCTCCATACAGAATAATGGACCCTATATTTTGCTTTTTACAGTATAATGAGCCCTATATATTGCTCTATACAGAATAATGGGCCCCATTTAATGAGCCCCATATAATGCTCCATACAGTATAATGAGCCCCATGTATTGCTCCATGCAGAATACTGGACCCAAAATGTTGCTCCATACAGTATAATGGACCTCATACAATGCTCCATAAAGAATAATGGACCCCATATATTGCTCAATACATAACGGGCCCCATATAATGCTTCATACAAAATAATGTGCCCCATATATTGCTCCATACAGAATAATGGACAAAATATATTGCTCCATATAGAATAAGAGATCCCATATTTTGCTCCATGCAGAATAATGGCTCCCATATATTGCTCCATACAGAATAATGGACCCCATATATTGCTCCATGCAAAATAGTCGACCGCATATATTGCTCCATACAGAATAATGGGCCTCATATAATGTTCCATACAAAATGGATCCCATATATCGCTTCATACAGAATAATACATCCCATCTAATTCTTCTTACCGAATAATGAACCCCATATATTGCTTCATACAGTATAATGGGCCCCATATCATGCTCCATACAGAATAATAGACCCTGTATATAGCTCTATGCAGAATAATGGACCCCATATATTGCTCCATACAGATAAATGGACCCCAAATATTGCTCCATACAGAATAATTTACCCCATATAATGATCCCTACAGAATAATGGACCCCATATATTGCTCAAAACAGAATAATGGGCCCCATGTAATGCTCCATATGGAATAATGGACCCATATATTGCTCCATACAGAATAATAAACCCTATATATTGCTTCCAACAGAATAATGGAACCCATATAATGCTCTATACAGAATAATGGACCCCCTAAATTGCTCAATACAGAATAATGGACCCCATATAATGCTCCATACAGAATAATGGACCCCATATGTTGCTCCATACAGAATAATGGACCCCATATAATGCTCCATACAGAATAATGGGCCCCATGTAATGCTCCATAGAGATTAATGAGCCCCATATAATGCTCCATACAGAATAATGGACCCATATATTGCTCCATACAGAATAATGCACCCCATATATTGCTCCATACAGAATAATGCACCCCATATATTGCTCCATACAGAATAATGGACCCATATATTGCTCCATACAGAATAATGGACCCATATAATGCTCGATACAGAATAATGGACTCCATATATCGCTCCATACAGAATAATGGACCCCATATAATGCTCCATACAGAATAATAGGCCGATATATTGCTCCACACCGAATAATGAACCCCATATATTGCTCCATACAGAATAATGTGTCCCATATATTGCTCCATACAGAATAATATAATCCACATATTGCTCATTGCAAAATAGTGGACCCCATATATTGCTCCATACAGAATAATGGGCCTCATATAATGCTCCATACAGAATGGTTTCCATATATCGCTTCATACAGAATAATGGATCCCATATAATTCTCCTTACCGAATAATGGACCCCATATATTTCTTCATACAGAATAATGGACCCCATATAATGCTCCATACAGAATAATGGACCCCATATAATGCTCCATACAGAATGAGCCCCTTGTAATGCTTCATACAAAATAACGGGCCCCATATAATGCTCCATACAGAATAATGGCCCTGTAAATTGCTCTATACAGAATAATGGGCCCCATATAATGCACCATACAGAATAATGGACCCATACATTGCTCCATACAGAATAATGGACCCCATATATTGCTCTATACAGAATAACGTGCCCCATATAATGCTCCATACAGAATAATGGACCCAAATATTGCTCCATACAGAATAATGGACCCCATATATTGCTCCATACAGAATAATGTACCTCATATAATGCTCTTTACAGAATAATGGAACCAATATATTGCTCCATACAGAATAATGGACCCCATATAATGCTCCATACAGAATAATGGGTCTTATATAATGCTCCATACAGTAAAATGGAACCCTTGTAATGCTCCATACAGTAAAAAGAGCCCCATATATTGCTTCATACAGAATAGTGGACCCCATATATTGCTCCATACAGTATAATGGACCCCATATAATGCTCCATACAGAATAATGGACCCTATATTTTGCTTCTTACAGTATAATGAGCCCTATATATTGCTCTATACAGAATAATGGGCCCCATTTAATGAGCCCCATATAATGCTCCATACAGTATAATGGGCCCCTCATATTGCTCCATACAGTATAATGGGCCCCATATAATGCTCCATACAGTATAATGAGCCCCATGTATTGCTCCATGCAGAATACTGGACCCAAAATGTTGCTCCATACAGTATAATGGACCTCATACAATGCTCCATAAAGAATAATGGACCCCATATATTGCTCAATACATAACGGGCCCCATATAATGCTTCATACAAAATAATGTGCCCCATATATTGCTCCATACAGAATAATGGACAAAATATATTGCTCCATATAGAATAAGAGATCCCATATTTTGCTCCATGCAGAATAATGGCTCCCATATATTGCTCCATACAGAATAATGGACCCCATATATTGCTCCATGCAAAATAGTCGACCGCATATATTGCTCCATACAGAATAATGGGCCTCATATAATGTTCCTTACAAAATGGATCCCATATATCGCTTCATACAGAATAATACATCCCATCTAATTCTTCTTACCGAATAATGAACCCCATATATTGCTTCATACAGTATAATGGGCCCCATATCATGCTCCATACAGAATAATAGACCCTGTATATAGCTCTATGCAGAATAATGGACCCCATATATTGCTCCATACAGATAAATGGACCCCAAATATTGCTCCATACAGAATAATTTACCCCATATAATGATCCCTACAGAATAATGGACCCCATATATTGCTCAAAACAGAATAATGGGCCCCATGTAATGCTCCATATGGAATAATGGACCCATATATTGCTCCATACAGAATAATAAACCCTATATATTGCTTCCAACAGAATAATGGAACCCATATAATGCTCTATACAGAATAATGGACCCCCTAAATTGCTCAATACAGAATAATGGACCCCATATAATGCTCCATACAGAATAATGGACCCCATATGTTGCTCCATACAGAATAATGGACCCCATATAATGCTCCATACAGAATAATGGGCCCCATGTAATGCTCCATAGAGATTAATGAGCCCCATATAATGCTCCATACAGAATAATGGACCCATATATTGCTCCATACAGAATAATGCACCCCATATATTGCTCCATACAGAATAATGCACCCCATATATTGCTCCATACAGAATAATGGACCCATATATTGCTCCATACAGAATATTAAACCCCATATATTGCTCCCTACAGAATAATGGACCCCTAAATTGCTCCATACAGAATAATGGACCCCATATATTGCTCCATACAGAATAATGGACCCCATATATTGCTCCATACAGAATAATTTACCCCATATAATGCTGCCTACAGAATAATGGACCCCATATATTGCTCCATACAGAATAATGGGCCCCATGTAATGCTCCATACAGAATAATGAGCCCCACTTAATGCTCCATACAGAATAATGGACCCATATATTGCTCCGTACAGAATAATGCACCCCATATATTGCTCCATACAGAATAATGGACCCCATATATTGCTCCATACAGAAAAATGGGCCCCATATAATGCTCCATACAGAATAATGGACCCATATATTGCTCCATACAGAATAATGGACCCCATATATTGCTCAATAAAGAATAATGGACCCCATATATTGCTCCATACAGAATAATGGACCCCATATGTTGCTCCATACAGAATAATTTACCCCATATAATGCTGGCTGCAGAATAATGGACCCCATATATTGCTCCATACAGAATAATGGGCCCCATGTAATGCTCCATACAGAATAATGAGCCCCATATAATGCTCCATACAGAATAATGGACCCATATATTGCTCCATACAGAATAATGGACCCCATATATTGCTCTGAACCCCTCTCCTAGTCTGTACTGGACCCTACCCAGCCTGTGCTCTAACCTGCCTGTTCCTGTATTCCCCGGTGTGGTTCAACAACCGTGTCCGGGGTCTGACCTGGAGTCGCACCTTGTCCCTCTGCTCGGTTCCTCCCTGGTGCACAGGCGTCGTATGCCTTCGTGCGCCCTTAGTCGGATCACGTAGATACTTAGTTACGCCCCTCCAGGCACTCTCCGGTTCATAGTCCAGTGGGATCACTAAAACACGCACATGCCAGTCAGTCCGGGCGTGTGCATAACAGTTTGCTCAGGCCATGGTTGCCATTGAGCCCCACGGCCTTTCGCTCTCTGAGACATTTTGAATCCGTTTCCAGCGAATACGTGCATTAAAAATAAATAAATAAAACATTTTTTTTCTACCTATGGCCCAGGCGATGTAGGCACCAGTTCAAATGGAGCTTTTTGCACTCGGTCCTGCGGATCCGCCACAGTACTATGGGGATCCTAAACAAAGCCGTGCTTTTGTGGAGCAATGCATGCTGCATTTCAAGTTCTACCCTCTCTATTTTCCTACCGATTGGTCCAAAGTGGCATTTGTGTTATCCTACCTAGCGGGTGATGCCTTGAAATGGGTCACCCCTCTATGGGAAGCATGGGATCCTATCGTCCTTGACTTGCAGGCCTTCCTGGTGGCCTTTCTAATGGTCTTCGACGACCCTAATCCTGGGGACTCTGCTGAAGCTGCCCTTCCCAGTGTCCCGGAGCAGCCCCGATGGGTGATGTGTGTGGGTAGCGCACCAGTTCTCCTGCCTGAATAGACTGCTGCCCTCCCAGAAACCAGAGTGAAGATGGTCCCTGAGCAGGAACTCTCCATCCTTAATGAACATGGCGATACGTCCATCGAGGCGGAGGATACTCCCAAGTCTCTGCACCCCTCTAACCTGGTGGAGGACGTCCAGTTGCCTCCTGAATCCTCCGGGGTGCTACCTGGTAACGAATGGAGAGAGACTTTCCTACACCCTGTACCGGATACCTCACCCACTTCATCCAGTGAGCTTGACCAAGTGTACTCTGAAACAGTGGTTACCCCCGAGTCTCTGCACCCCTCCAACCAGGCGGAGGACCTCCAGTTGCCTCCTGAATCCTCCGGGGTGCTGTCTGTTAACGAATGGAGAGAGACTTTCCTACACCCTGTACCGGATACCTCGCCCACTTCATCCAGTGAGCTTGACCAAGTGTACTCTGAAACAGTGGTTACCCCCGAGTCTCTGCACCCCTCCAACCAGGCGGAGGACCTCCAGTTGCCTTCCTGAATCCTCCGGGGTGCTGCCTGTTAACGAATGGAGAGAGACTTTCCTGCACCCTGTATCGGATACCTCGCCCACTTCTTTCAGTGGGTTTGATCAAGTGTACTCCGAAGCAGTGGTTACCCCCGAGTCCCTGCACCCCTCCGGCCAGGCAGAGCACCTCCAGTCGTCTCCTGTATTCCCCGGGGTGCTACCTGGTAACAATTGCAGTGAGACTTTCTTACACCCTGTACCTGGTACTGCGCCTACTTCATCTAGTAAGCTTGGCAAAATGTACTTCGAAGCACTAATGACCCCCGAGTATCCGCACCCCTCCAACCAGGCGGAGGACCTCCAGTTGTCTCCTGAATCCACCGGGGTGTTATCTGGTAACAAATGGATAGAGACTTTTCTACACCTGTACCTGATACCTCGCTCACTTCGTTCAGTGAGCTTGACCAAGTGTACCCCGAAGCAGTGGTTACCCCCGAGTCTCTGCACCCCTCCAACCAGGCGGAGGACCTCCTTTTGTCTCCTGAACCCTCTGGGGTGCTAAGTGATAACAAATGGACAGAGACTTTCTTACACCCTGTACCTGGTACTTCACTCACTTCATCCGTTGCTGAGGATGGCTTGATGGGAGGAAGCATCCTAGTCACCAAGATGATGAGATCAGTTTCGTTTCATCTAGTGGACAGAAGAGGCAATCCTCTTGAAGAGAAGGACTGGCCTCCCAATTCTCTGCGGAACACTCTTGCAGGCTTGAAAAAGAGGGGGCGTAAGGGGGGGGTACTGTGACATACCTGGATGCGGGCTTGCAAAGGGCACCATCTCTCACTATGCAAGATCGCAAACTTTATCTTCAGTCCAGTCTGCTAGCCTGGCTTCTCTCCATGCTGTCTGTTTGTCTCTGTTCTGACTGCTAATGGCGGCGGTCCGGTTACTTCCTGATTCTTGTAGCTGCTGTGGGCACACCCCTAATGTGTCCTCAGCCTATTGCTGTCTGTTACTGGATATTTAAACCAGCTTCACTTGGAAGCTGATGCCTGAGCAACTTCAACATTCAGTGTGCTCTTTGACTCTGAATGTGCCAGGACCCGTTCTGTTTTTCTCCTGCCTGTCCGCCTTCTTGGAGGCTGTATTTCCAGGCCTGTCTGAACACGCTCCTAGCCTGTTTGTTTCTGCCTCTGGGGGCTGTATACCCAGGCTCGTTCCTGTATTTCCCTGCAGAAACAGTTCCTGTCTGAACTATCTCCTAGCCTCTTACCTGTTTTGTCTCTATGCCTGTTTCCTTCCTTTTTCTGCAGTGTCTGAACCAGCACTTGGCTATACCTAGGCTCGTTCCTGTATTTCGTTGCAGTACAGTTCTTGTCTGAACTGTCTCCTAACCTGTTACTTGTTTTGTCCCTCTGTCCGTTTCCTCCCTTTTTGCTGCAGTGTCTGAACCAGCACTTGGCTTTACCTAGGCTCGTTCCTGTATTTCGCTGCAGTAACAGTTCCTGTCTGAACTGTCTCCTAACCTGTTACCTGTTTTGTCTCTATGTCCGTTTCTTCTCTTTTTCTGCAGAGTCTGAACCTGCACCTAACTCCTACTCTTTGTCGCTGTACTTCCATTTGAGTTTGGAGTCCACTCGCTACTTCTTTGCAAGTACCTTGTGTGTATCTGGTTCTGCGTTTCCCTTCCAGTCTGTTCCGTGTCAACAGAGCCCTGTCCCCTCTGCTCTGTCTTTGCTCACCGCTTTGGCGGTTTATCTCTGCTCTGCCTTACTTACCGCTCTGGCGGTTTCTGCCCGCTCTGCTCAGCTTTGTCCACCGCACTTGCAGTTTCGCTCTGCTCAGCCTTGTCTACCGCATCTGCGTTTTCGCTCTGCTCAGCGCTGTCCACCGCACTTGCGGTTTCGCTCTGCTCAGCTGTGCCCACCGCACTTGCGGTTTCGTTTTGCTCAGCCTTGTCCACCGCACTTGCGGTTTCGCTCTGCTCAGCCTTGTCCACCGCGCTTGCGGTTTCACTTTACTCTGTTTGATTAACGCATCTGCGGCTCTGAACCTGTCTTCTAGTCTGTACTGGACCCTACCCAGCCTGTGCTCTAACCTGCCTGTTCCTGCATTCCCCGGTGTGGGTCAACAGCCGTGTCCAGGGTCTGACCTGGAGTCGCACCTGGTCCCTCTGCTCGGTTCCTCCCTGGTGCACAGGCGTCGTATGCCGTCGTGCGACCTTGGGGGTAGATACTTAGTTACGCCCCTCCAGGCACTCTCCGGTTCATGGTCCAGAGGGATTACTAAAACACGCACACGCCAGTCAGCCCGGGCGTGTGCATAACACTCCATACAGAATAATGGGCCTCATATAATGCTCCACACAGAATAATGGACCCATATATTGCTCCATACAGAATAATGGAACACATATATTGCTCAATACTGAATAATGGACCCCATATATTACTCCATACAGAATAACTGACCCCATATATTGCTCCATACAGAATAATTTACCCCATATAATGTTGCCTACAGAATAATGGACCCCATATATTGCTCCATACAGAATAATGGGCCCCATGTAATGCTCCATACAGAATAATGAGCCCCATATAATGCTCCATACAGAGTAATGGACTCAATATAACGCTCCATACAGAATAAAAGACCCCATATAATGCTCCATACAGAATAATAGAACCATATATTGCTCCATTCAGAATAATGGACCCCATATATTGCTCCATACAGAATAATGAACCCATATATTGCTCAATACAGAATAATGGACCCCATATATTGCTCCACACAGAATAATTTACCCCATATAATGCTGCCTACAGAATAATGGACCCCATATATTGCTCCATACAGAATAATGGGCCCCATGTAATGCTCGATACAGAATAATGGACCCAATATAATGCTCAATACAGAATAGTAGACTCATATATTGTTTCCTACAGAATAATGAGCCCCATATAATGCTCCATACAGAACGGATCCCATATATCGCTTCATACAGTATAATGGACCCCATATATTGCTCCATACAGAATAATAGACCCTCTATATTGCTCTTTACAGAATAATGGGCCCCAAGTAATGCTCCAGACAGAATAATGGGCCCCATATAATGCTTCATACAGAATAATGGACCCCATATAATGCTTCATACAGTATAATAGACCCCATATAATGCTCCATACAGAATAATGGACCCCATATATTGCACCATACAGAATAATGGACCCCATATATTGCTCCATACAAAATAATGGACCCCATATATTGCTCCATGCAGAATAATGGACGCCATATATTGCTTCATAGAGAATAATGGATCCCATATAATGCTCTATACAGAATAATGGACCCATATATTACTCCATAGAGAATACTTGACCCCATATAATGCTCCATACAGAATTATGGACCCCATATAATGCTCCATACAGAATAATAGACCCTCTATATTGCTCTTTACAGAATAATGGGCCCCAAGTAATGCTCCAGACAGAATAATGGGCCCCATATAATGCTTCATACAGAATAATAGATCCCATATAGCGCTTCATAGAGAATAATGGATCCCATATAATGCTCTATATAGAATAATGAACCCATATATTGCTCCATACAGTATAATAGACCCCATATAATACTCCATACAGAATAATGGACCCCATATATTGCTCCATACAGAATAATGGACCCCATATATTGCTCCATACAGAATAATGGACCCCATATATTGCTCCATACAAAATAATGGACCCCATATATTGCTCTGTACAGAATAATGGGTCCCATATATTGCTCCATGCAGAATAATGGACGCCATATATTGCTCCATCAAGAATAGTGGACCCCATATATTGCTCTGTACAGAATAATGAGCCTCATCTAATGCTCCATACAGAACGGATCCTATATATCGCTTCATATAGAATGGACTCCATATATTGCTTCATACAGAATAATGGGCCCTATATAATGCTCCATACAGAATATTAGACCCTGTATATTGTTCTATACAGAATAATGGAACCCATATATTGCTCCTTACAGAATAATGGGCCCCATATAATGCTCCATACAGAATAATGAACCTATATATTGCTCCATACAGAATAATGGACGCCATATATTGCTCCTTCCAGAATAAATGACCCCATATAATGCTCCATACAGAATAATGGACCCCATATATTGCTCCATACAGAATAATGGGCCCCATATAACCCTCCATACTGAAAAATGGACGCATATACTGCTCCATACAGAATAATGGACCCCATATAATTCTCTATACAGAATAATGGACCCCATATATTGCTCCATACAGAATAATGGACCCCATATATGGCTCCATACAGAGTAATGGACCCATGTATTGCTCCATACAGAATAATGGACCCCATACATTGCTCCATACAGAATAATGGACCCCATAAAATGCTCCATAAAGAATAATAGACCCTGTATATTGCTCTCTAGAGCATAATGGATCCATATAGTGCTGGCCAAAAGTATTGGCACCCCTGCAATTCTGTCAGATAATACTCAGTTTCTTCCTGAAAATGATTGCAATCACGAATTCTTTGGTATTATTATCTTCATTTAATTTGCTTGCAAGGAAAAAACACAAAAGAGAATGAAGCAAAAATCAAATCATTGATCATTTCACACAAAACTCCAAAAAAGGGCTGGACAAAAGTATTGGCACCCTCAGCCTAATACTTGGTTGCACAACCTGTAGCCAAAAATAACTGCGAACAACCGCTTCCGGTATCCATCAATGAGTTTCTTACAATGCTCTGCTGGAATTGCAGACCATTCTTCTTTGGCAAACTGCTCCAGGTCCCTGATATTTGAATGGAGCCTTCTCCAAACTGCCTTTTTGAGATCTCACCACAGGTGTTCTATGGGATTCAGGTCTGGACTCATTGCTGGCCACCTTAGAAGTCTCCAGTAGTGTTGAGCCACCCCCGTAGTGTTCGGGTTCGGTTCGGTTCGTCGAACACCGGGATGTTCGAGGAACTGTTCGTCGAACTGTTCGTCGAACACCTTAGAACACCGTCGAACACCGTTAAAACCAATGGCAGGCAAACAAAAACACATAGAAACACATAGAAAACACCTGCAAAGGTGTCCAAAAGCTGACAAACTGCTCAGAAGACACTCTCTTTAAAAAAGCCGGCCGGCAAATTCAGCAGCGGCATACACCGGTACCCGACAATTTAGACAAGAAGGAATAGAGCATCACACATAGATTAGATAGATAGAAACATGTCAGTCACACATATAAGAAGAACAGTGACAGTGTTGGTTACTGCACTTGTCATTTAGTGTAAAGGATTTATTAAAAAAAAATTAGTGTTTTCATGCACCGTCTCTTTAAAAAAGCCGGCCGGCAATTCAGCATCTGTACCCGACAATTTAGAACAGAAAGAATAGAGCTTCACACATAGATTAGATAGATAGAAACATGTCAGTCACATATATAATAAGTACAGTGATAGTGTTGCTTACTGTACTTGTCATTTAGTGTAAAGGATTTATTTAAAAAAATAATAGTGTTTTCATGCACTGTCTCTTTAAAAAAGCCGGCCGGCAATTCAGCAGCGGTACCCGACAATTTAGAACAGAAAGATAGAGCATCACACATAGATTAGATAGATAGAAACATGTCAGTCACATATATATGAAGTACAGTGATAGTGTTGGTTACTGTACTTGTCATTTAGTATTAAAATAAAGGATTTATTATTAAAAAAATTGGCGTGGGGTTCCCCTTAATTTTAGGCTCTAGCGGAGGTTAAGCAGACGGCTGGGGCAGATGTTTGAAGCCTGGGAAGGGGGTAATACCCACGGAGCTTCCCAGGTTACTAATATCAGCCCCCAGCTGAATACATAGCCTTTACTAGCTATTAAAATGGGGGACCCCCCAAAAAAAATGACGTGGGGTCCCCCCTAATTTAATAGCTAGCAAAGGCTAGGCAGACAGCTGGGGGCTGATATTAATAGCCCAGGAAGGGAGCCATGAATATTGGCCCCCTCCCAGGCTAGAAACACCAGCCGTCAGCCGCCCCAGAAATGGCGCATTCATAGGATGCGCCAATTCTGGCACTTAGCCTCGCTCTTCCACGCTGCCCTGGTGCGGTGGCAGGGGGTAATAGGGTTGGGGTTGATGTCAGCTTATAATGCCAGCTGACATCAAGCCCAGGTTAGTAATGGAGAGGCGTCTATAAGACACCCCCATTACTAACCCCATAGTCAAAGTTAAAAAAAACACAAACACCCAGAATAAAGTCCTTTAATTGAAATAAAGACACAATCCTTTATTGTTCTAAATTAAACCATACTTACCATCACGCCCATTCCAGCTGTAGCCAACGATCTCCTGCAATAAAAGAAAAATAATAAAGCAACCTCATCCTTACCTTTCCATGGTTCCCACGACAGCTTCAGCTCTGCTACATCGAGATGACAGGCTGGACCGCAGCAGAACGCTGCCATCCAGCCTGTCATCCCGCAGACACTGAGAAGCGCAGGCTTGCTTGCGCTGCTCAGCGTCTCTCTGTGACGACATCCAGATGAGCCGAGTTAATGTCCAATGAACTCGGCTCACCTCATGCACGCTACTGACAGCGTGGGAAAATTCTCACGCTGAAGCGCTGATTGCAGGAGAATTTTCCCACGCTGTCAGTGACGTGCAGGAGGTGAGCTGAGTTCATTGGACATGAGCTCACCTCATGCACATCACTGACAGCGTGGGAGAATTCTCCTGCACTCAGCACTTCAGCGTGAGAATTTTCCCACGCTGTCAGTGACGTGCATGAGGTGAGCCGAGTTCATTGGACATGACCTCGGCTCATCTGGATGCCGTCACAGCGAGACAGTGAGGAGCGCAAGCATGCGTGCGCTTCTCAGTGTCTGCGGGATGACAGACTGGATGGCAGCGTTCTGCTGCGGTCCAGCCAGTCATCTCGATGTAGCAGAGCTGAAGCTGTCGTGGGAACCATGGAAAGGTAAGGATGAGGTTGGTATATTATTTTTCTTTTATTGCAGGAGATCGTTGGCTTCAGCTGGAATGGGTGTGATGGTAAGTATGGTTTAATTTAGAACAATAAAGAATTGTGTCTTTATTTCAATTAAAGGACTTTATTCTGGGTGTTGTGTTTTTTTTAAATACTTTACTAGAAATTCATGGCGGTCATGTCTAATACTGGCGTGACCCCATGAATTTTGGGCTTGGGGCCAGCTGATAATACCAAGCTGGCCCTAACCCCTTTATTACCCAGTGAGCCACCGCACCAGGGCCCTGGATGAGTTGGGTACAGCGCCAGAAGATGGCGCTTCTATGAACGCGCCATTTTCCGGGGTGGCTGCGGACTGCAATTTGTAGCGGGGGGGGGCCCAGAAAGCTTGGGCCTCCCTGCGCTGCAGATTCCAGCCCCCAGCTGCCTAGTTGTACCTGGCTGGACACAAAAATAGGGCGAAGCCCCACGTACTTTTTTTTTAATTATTTCATGAAATTCAAGAAATAATTAAGAAAAAAAGGCCTTCCCTATATTGTTGTGTCCGGCCAGGTACAAATAGGCAGCTGGTGGTTGGGGGCAGCCCGTTCCTGCCTGCTGTACCTGGCTGGACACAAATATAGTGCGAAGCCCCACTTCAATTTTTTTAAATTATTTCAGGAAATTTATGAAATAATTAAAAAAAAATTGACGTGGGGCTTCGCACTATATTTGTGTCCAGCCAGGTACAGCAGGCAGGAACGGGCTGCCCCCAACCACCAGCTGCCTATTTGTACCTGGCCGGACACAACAATATAGGGAAGCCCTTTTTTCCTTAATTATTTCATGAAATAATTTAAAGAAAATTGACGTGGGGCTTCGCCCTGTTTTTGTGTCCAGCCAGGTACAACTAGGCAGCTGGGGGCTGGAATCCGCAGCGCAGGGAGGCCCAAGCTTTCTGGGCCACCCCCGCTGCAAATTGCAGTCCGCAGCCACCCCGGAAAATGGCGCGTTCATAGAAGCGCCATCTTCTGGCGCTGTACCCAACTCATCCAGGGCCCTGATGCGGTGGCTCACTGGGTAATAAAGGGGTTAGGGCCAGCTTGGCATTATCAGCTGGCCCTAAGCCCGAAATTCATGGGGTCACGCCAATATTAGACATGACCACCATGAATTTCTAGTAAAGTATTTAAAAAAAACACAACACCCAGAAAAAAGTCCTTTAATTGAAATAAACACACAATTCTTTATTGTTCTAAATTAAACCATACTTACCATCACGCCCATTCCAGCTGAAGCCAACGATCTCCTGAAATAAAAGAAAAATAATAAAGCAACATCATCCTTACCTTTCCATGGTTCCCATGACAGCTTCAGCTCTGCTACATCGAGATGACAGGCTGGACCGCAGCAGAACGCTGCCATCCAGCCTGTCATCCCGCAGACACTGAGAAGCGCAGGCTTGCTTGCGCTCCACAGTGTCTCTCTGTGAGGGCATCCAGATGAGCCGAGTTAATGTCCAATGAACTCGGCTCACCTCATGCACGTCACTGACAGCGTGGGAAAATTCTCCTGCACTCAGCGCTTCAGCGTGGGAGAATTCTCACACTGAAGCGCTGAGTGCAGGAGAATTCTCCCACGCTGTCAGTGACGTGCATGAGGTGAGCCGAGTTCATTGGACATGAACTCGGCTCATCTGGATGTCGTCACAGAGAGACGCTGAGCAGCGCAAGCAAGCCTGCGCTTCTCAGTGTCTGCGGGATGAGAGGCTGGATGGCAGCGTTCTGCTGCGGTCCAGCCTGTCATCTCGATGTAGCAGAGCTGAAGCTGTCGTGGGAACCATGGAAAGGTAAGGATGAGGTTGCTTTATTATTTTTCTTTTATTGCAGGAGATCGTTGGCTTCAGCTGGAATGGGCGTGACGGTAAGTATGGTTTAATTTAGAACAATAAAGGATTGTGTCTTTATTTCAATTAAAGGACTTTATTCTGGGTGTTTGTGTTTTTTTTAACTTTGACTATGGGGTTAGTAATGGGGGTGTCTTATAGACGCCTCTCCATTACTAACCTGGGCTTGATGTCAGCTGGCATTATAAGCTGACATCAACCCCAACCCTATTACCCCCTGCCACCGCACCAGGGCAGCGTGGAAGAGCGAGGCTAAGTGCCAGAATTGGCGCATCCTATGAATGCGCCATTTCTGGGGCGGCTGACGGCTGATGTTTCTAGCCTGGGAGGGGGCCAATATTCATGGCTCCCTTCCTGGGCTATTAATATCAGCCCCCAGCTGTCTGCCTAGCCTTTGCTAGCTATTAAATTAGGGGGGACCCCACGTCATTTCTTTTGGGGGGTCCCCCATTTTAATAGCTAGTAAAGGCTATGTATTCAGCTGGGGGCTGATATTAGTAGCCTGGGAAGCTCCGTGGGTATTACCCCCTTCCCAGGCTTCAAACATCTGCCCCAGCCGTCTGCTTAACCTCCGCTAGAGCCTAAAATTAAGGGGAACCCCACGCCAATTTTTTTAATAATAAATCCTTTATTTTAATACTAAATGACAAGTACAGTAACCAACACTATCACTGTACTTCATATATATGTGACTGACATGTTTCTATCTATCTAATCTATGTGTGAAGCTCTATTCTGTCTGTTATAAATTGTCGTGTACAGATGCTGAATTGCCGGCCGGCTTTTTTAAAGAGACGGTGCATGAAAACACTATTATTTTTTTTGATAAATCCTTTACGCTAAATGACAAGTACAGTAAGCAACACTGTCACTGTACTTCGTATATATGTGGCTGACATGTTTCTATCTATCTAATCTATGTATGATGCTCTATTCTGTCTGTTATAAATTGTCGGGTACCGCTGCTGAATTGCCGGCCGGCTTTTTTAAAGAGACAGTGCATGAAAACACTATTATTTTTTTAAATAAATCCTTTACACTAAATGACAAGTACAGTAATCAACACTGTCACTGCACTTCTTATATATGTGACTGACATGTTTCTATCTATCTAATCTATGTGTGATTCTCTATTCCTTCTATTCTAAATTGTCGGGTACCGCTGCTGAATTGCCGGCCGGCTTTTTTAAAGAGACGGTGCATGAAAACACTATTATTTTTTTTGATAAATCCTTTACGCTAAATGACAAGTACAGTAAGCAGCACTTTCACTGTACTTCGTATATATGTGGCTGACATGTTTATATCTATCTAATCTATGTGTGAAGCTCTATTCTTTCGGTTCTAAATTGTCGGGTACAGGTGTATGCCGCTGCTGAATTGCCGGCTTTTCATGTTTCACTGTTGGCACTGTTCCCATCGATTTGGGCAATCACTGTAATGCCACAACCACCATGGCTGTGGCATTACAGTGAGTGGCAGACAATCCCTGCATGATTGGTGCTCTAAATAGCGCCAGACATGCAGGACACGCTTTTGGTGCACGAACAGTTATCGAACATAACCTCGAACAGCCGAATTTTTTGCAAATCGTTCGGGTTCGTCGAACAACTCGAACACCGCCCAAAACAGCTCGAATTTGAGATTGGCGAACAGTTCAAGTCGAACACCGCTCATCTCTAGTCTCCAGTGCTTTCTCTCAAACCATTTTATAGTGCTTTTGGAAGTGTGTTTTGGGTCATTGTCCTGCTGGAAGACCCATGACCTCTGAGGGAGACCCAGCTTTCTCACACTAGGCCCTACATTATGCTGCAAAATTTGTTGGCAGTCTTCAGACTTCATAATGCCATGCACACGGTCAAGCAGTCCAGTGCCAGAGGCAGCAAAGCAACCCCAAAACATCAGGGAACCTCCGCCATGTTTGACTGTAAGGACCGTGCTCTTTTCTTTGAATGCCTCTTTTTTTTTCCTGTACACTCTATGTTGATGCTTTTTCCCAAAAAGCTCTACTTTTGTCTCATCTGACTAGAGAACATTCTTCCAAAACGTTTTAAGCTTTCTCAGGTTAGTTTTGGCAAACTCCAGCCTGGCTTTTTTATGTCTCAGGGTAAGAAGTGGGGTCTTCCTGGGTATCCTACCATACAGTCCCTTTTCATTCAGACGGCGACGGATAGTACGGGCTGACACTGTTGCACCCTCGGACTGCAGGGCAGCTTGAACTTGTTTGGATGTTAGTCGAGGTTCTTTATCCACCATCCGCACAATCTTGCGTTGAAATCTCTCGTCAATTTTTATTTTCCGTCCACATCTAGGGAGGTTAGCCACAGTGCCATAGGCTTTAAACTTCTTAATGACACTGCGCACGGAAGACACAGGAACACTCAGGTCTTTGGAGATGGACTTGTAGCCTTGAGATTGCTCATGCTTCCTGTTAGGAGGGCGGTTGCAGACAACTTTATTAAAATGGAACGCAACCGACCCCGGGGTCCGCGATCCAGCCTGGAGGACTGCTGCCAAACACTTTCCGGGTGGAAAGTAAAGTAACCAACTTAAATGTTAAACCCTTCCGTGCTACTGCACACAGGAACGGGTATAGCGGTTCGCTCTATCTCCGTTATTGCACGGGAGAAGAGTGACCGGGATAGCACCTACTTAACTGAAAAACCACTCCGTGTTAATGCACACAGAGCGGGTTTCAGCGGTTCACACAATCTCCAAGAACCGCAGGGAGACGTGCGACCGGGGGAAAAGCAGTAGCCCTGTCCTCGATACAGGCGCTACGCTGTAGGAATTGGCGCTAAGATGCGTGTGACTCACGCCGACAGGTAAGTGCCCTCTGCCGGCGTGCTACTGGACAGAGGAGTATTTCTCCACGTGGTCCCGCAGGCTGCTCGGGGTGTAAGGCGGCCCCCACTGACAGAGCCAGTCTGCAAGGCGAAGCTACCTGCCTACTTCCACTAGATTGCATCAATGGAGTTAACCTGCCTAGCAGAAACTACACGTGGAGCACAGACATCCACACACCAGCATCATGCTCTATGATCTGAGCGTGCCACCATGTTTGTGGGCGGGCCTTTTAAAGACTAAGCCCTGCCCCTCTGTCGCACCATTGGTGACGTCACCTGTGACCAATCAGGCAGTGCCACGTCACCGGATCAGCTGGTTCTCGAACCACCAATCACGGTCCGCCATGTCACGGGCATGCTCAGTGTGATGCATCTTGGACTTAGGCTGCCGGAGCCCTGACTCCCTCCGCAACCTATACTTCATAGTGCTAGGCACAAACACTCGAGAAACAACTTCCACATCTCGTGCATTGTCTAGGTGTTGGGACTGATGGCGATGCTGTGCAGCATCAGCCCCGGCTGAACCAGAATGAGAGATGAAGGAATGTGCTGATGACTCAGAACCCATTCCTGATCCAGCAAGCGCCTGGCGCCTAACACTTCATCACAATTTGGTTTCTCAAGTCCTCAGACAGTTCTTGGGTCTTCTTTCTTTTCTCCATGCTCAATGTGGTACACACAAGGACACAGGACAGAGGTTGAGTTAACTTTAATCCATGTTAACTGGCTGCAAGTCTGATTTAGTTATTGCCAACACCTGTTAGGTGCCTCAGGTAAGTTACAAGTGCTGTTAATTACATGAATTAGAGAAGCATCAAATGATTTTTCAAAGGGTGCCAATACTTTTGTCCACCCCCTTTTTTAGGTTTCGTGTGGAATTAAATCCAATTTGGCTTTAGGACAATTCTTTTTGTGTTTTTTTCATTGAAGACAAATTAAAGGAAGATAATAATACCAAAGAATTTGTGATTGCAATCATTTTCAGGAAGAAACTGAGTATTATCTGACAGAATTGCAAGGGTGCCAATACTTTTGGCCAGAACAGTATATTGCTCCGTACAGAATAATGTACCGCATATATTGCTCCATACAGAATAAAGGGCCCTATATGTTGCTCCATACAGAATAATGGGCCTCGTAATGGTCCATATAGAATAATGGACCCATATATTGCTCCATACAGACTAATGGACCCATATAATGCTCCATACAGAATAATGGACCCCATATATAGCTCCTTACAGAATAATGGACCCCATTAATGATTCCATACAGAATATTAGAACCCATATATTGCTCCATACAGAATAATGGACCCCATATATTGCTCCATAAAGTATAATAGACGCAAGATATTCCTCCAAACAGAATAATGGACCCCATAAATTGCTTCATACAGAATAATGGGCCCAAGATATTCCTCCAAACAGAATAATGGAACCCATAAATTGCTCCATACAGAATAATGGTCCCCATATAATGCTCCATACTGAATAAAGGACCCATATACTGCTCCTCACAGAATAATGGACCCCAAATAATGCTCTATACAGAATAATGGACCCCATATATTGCTCCATACAGAATAATGGACCCCATATATTGCTCCATACAGAGTAATGGACCCATGTATTGCTACATACAGAATAATGAACCGCATATATTGCTCCATACAGAATAATGGGCCCCATATATTGCTCCATACATAATAATGGGCCGTACATGTTGCTCCATACAGAATAATGGGCCTCATAATGTTCCCTATAGAATAATGGACCCATATTTTGCTCTATACAGAATAATGGACCCCATGAATTGCTCCATACAGAATAATGGTACGCATATAATGCTCCATACAGAATAATGGGCCCCATATATTGCTCCATACAGAATAATGGACCCATATATTGCTCCATACCGAATAATGGGCCCCATATATTGCTCCAAACAGAATAATGGACCCATATATTGCTCCATACAGAATAATGGACCGCATATATTGCTCCATACAGAAAAAAGGAGCCATATATTGCTCCATAGAGAATAATGGGCCCAAAATAATGCTCCATACAGAATAATGGGCCTACTAATGCTCCATATAGAATAATGGACCCATATATTGCTCCATTCAGAATAATGGACCCCATATATTGCTCCATGCAAAATTATGGACCCCATTTATTGCTCCATACAGAATAATGGACCCCATATATTGCTCCATGCAGATTATTGGACCCCATATATAGCTCCAAGCAGAATATTGGACCCCATATTTTGCATCATACAGAATAATGAGCGTCATATAATGCTCCATACAGAATGGATCCCATATATCGTTTCATACAGAATAATGGACCCCATATATTGCTTCATACAGAATAATGGGCCCCATATAATGCTCCATACAGAATAATAGACCCTGTATATTGCTCTATACAGAATAATGGAACCCATATATTGCTCCATACAGAATAATGGGCCCCATATAATGCTCCATACAGAATAATGGACCCATATATTGCTGAATACAAAATAATGGACCCCATATATTGCTCCATACAGAATAATGGACCCCATATATTGCTCCATACAGATTAAATGACCCCATATAATGCTCCATACAGAATAATGGACCCCATACATTGCTCCTTATAGAATAATGGGCCCCATATAATGCTCCATGCAGAATAATGGACTGATATACTGCTCCATACAGAATAATGGACAACATATAATGCTCTATACAGAATAATGGACCCCATATATTGTTCCATACAGAGTAATGGACCCATGTATTGCTCCATACAGAATAATGGACCCCATATATTGCTCCAAACAGTATAATGGACCCCATACAATGCTCCATAAAGAATAATTAGCCCCAGATATTCCTCGAAACAGAATAATGGACCCCACATAATGTTCCATACAGAATAATGGGCCCTTTATGTTGCTCCATACAGAATAATGGGCCCTCATAATGCTCCATATAGAATAATGGACCCATATATTGCTCCATACAGAATAATGGACCCATGTATTGCTCGATACAGAATAATGGAACCCATATAATGCTCTATACAGTATAATGGACTCCATATATTGCTCCATGCAGAATAATGTACCACATATAATGCTCCATACAGAATAATGGACCCAATATAATTCTCTCTACAGAATAATGGACCCCATATATTGCTCCATATAGAGTAATGAACCCCATATTATGTTATATACAGAAAAATGGACACAATATAATGCTCCATACAGAATAATGGACCCATATATTGCTCCATACAGAATAATGAGCCCCATATATTGCTCCATACAGAATAATGAGCCCCATATATTGTTCCATACAGAATAATGGGCCCCATATAATGCTCCATACAGAATAATGGACCCCATATATTAATCCACACAGAATAATAAGCCCCAAATAATGCTCTATACAGAATAATGGACCCCTATAAAGCTCCATACAGACTAATGGACCCCATTTAATGCTCCATACAGAATGGATCCCATATATCGCTTCATACAGAATAATGGGCCCCATATAATGCTTCATACAGAATAATAGACCGTGTATATTACTCTATACAGAATAATGGACCCCACATATTGCTCCATACAAAATAATGGGCCTCATATAATGCTCCACACAGAATAATGGACCCATATATTGCTCCATACAGAATAATGGATGCCATATATTGCTCCATACAGAAAAAATGACCCCATATAATGCTCCATACAGAATAATGGACCCATATACTGTTCCATACAGAATAATGGGCCCCATATAATGCTCCATACTGAATAATGTACCCATATACTGTTCCATACAGAATAATGGACCCCATATAATGCTCTATACAGAATAATGGTCCCCATATATTGCTCCATACAGAATAATGGACCACATATAATGCTCCAAACAGAATAATAGACCATGTATATTGCTCTATACAGCAAAATGGACCCCATATATTGTTCCATACTGAATAATGGGCCCTTTATGTTGCTCCATACAGAATAATGGGCCTCATAATGCTCCATATAGAATAATGGACCCCATACATTGCTCCATACAGAATAATGGGCCCCATATAATGCTCCATACTGAATAATGTACCCATATACTGTTCCATACAGAATAATGGACCCCATATAATGCTCTATACAGAATAATGGACCCCATATATTGCTCCATACAGTATAATGGACCCCATACAATGCTTCATACAGAATAATAAGCCCCAGATATTCCTCGAAAGAGAATAATGGACCCAATATATTGCACCATACTGAATAATGGGCCCTTTATGTTGCTCCATACAGAATAATGGGCCTCATAATGCTCCATATAGAATAATGGACCCATATATTGCTTCATACAGAATAATGGACCCATGTATTGCTCCATACAGAATAATGGACCCCATATAATGTTCTATACAGAATAATGGACTCCATATATTGCTCCATGCAGAATAATGTACCCCATATAATGCTCCATAAAGAATAATGGACGCAATTTAATTCTCTCTAAAGAATAATGGACCCATGTATTGCTCCATACAGAATAATGGACCCCATATAATGCTCCATAAAGAATAATGGACCCTGGATATTGCTCTATACAGCATAATGGACCCATTTATTGCTCCATACAGAATAATGGACCCCATATATTGCTCCATACAGTATAATGGACCCCATACAATGCTCCATACAGAATAATGGGCCTCAGATATTCCTCCAAACAGAATAATGGACCAAATATATTGCTCCATACATAATAATGGGCCCTACATGTTGCTCCATACAGAATAATGGGCCTCATAATGTTCCCTATAGAATAATGGACCCATATATTGCTCCATACAGAATAATGGACCGCATATAATGCTCCATACAGAATAATGGGCCCCATATATTGGTCCATACAGAATAATGGACCCATATATTGCTCCGTACAGAATAATGGGCTCCATATAATGCTCCAAACAGAATAATGGACCCATATATTGCTCCATACAGAAAAATGGACCGCATATATTGCTCCATACAGAATAATGGACCCATATATTGCTCCATACAGAGTAATGGGCCCCATATATTGCTCCATACAGAATAATGGACCCCATATAATGCTCTATACAGAATAATGGACCCATATATTGCTCTACACAGAATAATGTACCCATATATTGCTCCATACAGAATAATGGACCCATATATTGCTCCATACAGAATAATGGACCCCATATATTACGCCATACAGAAAAATGCGTCCCATGTATTACTCCATACAGAATAATGGACCCCATATATTGCTCCATACAGAATAATGAGCCTCATATAATGCTCCATACAGAATGGATCCCATATATCGCTTCATACAGAATAATGGATCCCATATAATTCTCCTTAACGAGTAATGGACCCCATATATTGCTTCATACAGAATAATGGGCCCCATATAATGCTTCATACAGAATAATAGACCCTGTATATTGCTCTATACAGAATAATGGACCCCATATATTGCTCCACACAAAACAATGGGCCCCATATAATGCTCCACACAGAGTAATGGACCCATATATTGCTCTATACAGACTAATGGACGCCATATATTGCTCCATACAGAAAAAAATGACCCCATATAATGCTCCATACAGAATAATGGACCCCATACATTGCTCCATACAGAATAATGGGCCCCATACATTGCTCCATACTGAATAATGGACCCATATAATGCTCCATACAGAATTATGGACCCATATAAAGCTCTATACAGAATAATGGACCCCATATAATGCTCCATACAGAATAATGAACCCCATATATTGCTCCATACAGATTAATGGACCCATGTATTGCTCCATACAGAATCATGGATCTCATATAATGCTCCAAACAGAATAATAGACCCTGTATATTGCTCTATACAGCATAATGCACCCATATATAGCTCCATACAGAATAATGGACCCCATATATTTTTCCATACAGAATAATGGGCCCTTTATGTTGCTCCATACAGAATAATGGGCCTCTTAATGCTCCATATAGAATAATGGACTCATATATTGCTCCATACAGAATAATGGACCCATATATTGCGCCATACAGAATAATGGACCCCATATAATACTATATACAGAATAATGGGCCCCATATGATGCTCCATACAGAATAATGGACCCATATATTGCTCCATTCTGAATAATGGACCCCATATATTGCTCCATACAGAATAATTGACCCCATATAACACTCCATACAGAATAATGCACCCTATATAATTCTCCATACAGAATAATAGACCCTCTATATTGCTCTATACAGAACAATGGGCCCCATAAAATGCTCCATACAGAATAATGGACCCCATATAATGCTTCATACAGAATAATGGATCCCATATATCGCTTCCTAGAGAATAATGGACCCCATATATTGCTCCATACAGAATAATGGACCCTATATATTGCTCCATACAGAAGAATGGACCCCATATATTGCTCCATACAGAATAATGGGTCCCATATAATGCTCCATACAGAATAATGGACCCCATATATTGCTCCATGCAGAATATTGGACCCCATATATAGCTCCATGCAATATATTGCACCCATATATTGCATCATACAGAATAATGAGCCTCATATAATGCTCCATACAGAAAAATAGACCCTGTATATTGCTCTATACAGAATAATGGAACCCATATATTGCTCCATACAGAATAATGGGCCCCATATAATGCTCCATACAGAATAATGGACCCATATATTGCTCCATACAGAATAATGGACCCCATATAATACTCTATACAGAATAATGGGCCCCATATGATGCTCCATACAGAATAATGGACCCATATATTGCTCCATTCTGAATAATGGACCCCATATATTGCTCCATACAGAATAATTGACCCCATATAACACTCCATACAGAATAATGCACCCTATATAATACTCCATACAGAATAATAGACCCTCTATATTGCTCTATACAGAATAATGGGCCCCATAAAATGCTCCATACAGAATAATGGACCCCATATAATGCTCCATACAGAATAATGGATCCCATATATCGCTTTCTAGAGAATAATGGACCCCATATATTGCTCCATACAGAATAATGGACCCTATATATTGCTCCATACAGAATAATGGACCCCATATATTGCTCCATACAGAATAATGGGTCCCATATAATGCTCCATACAGAATAATGGACCCCATATATTGCTCCATGCAGAATATTGGACCCCATATATAGCTCCATGCAATATATTGCACCCCATATATTGCATCATACAGAATAATGAGCCTCATATAATGCTCCATACAGAATAATAGACCCTGTATATTGCTCTATACAGAATAATGGAACCCTTATATTGCTCCATACAGAATAATGGGCCCCATATAATGCTCCATACAGAATAATGGACCCATATATTGCTGAATACAAAATAATGGACCCCATATATTGCTCCATACAGAATAATGGACCCCATATATTGCTCCATACAGATGAAATGACCCCATATAATGCTCCATACAAAAAAATGGGCCCCATATAATGCTCCATACTGAATAATGGACCGATATACTGCTCCATACAGAATAATGGACCCCATATATTGTTCCATGCAGAATAATGGGCCCTTTATGTTGCTCCATACAGAATAATAGGCCTCATAATGCTCCATATAGAATAAAGGACCCATATATTGCTCTATACAGAATAATGGACCCATGTATTGCTCCATACAGAATAATGGACCCATGTATTGCTCCATACAGAATAATGGACCCCATATAATGCTCTATAGAGTATAATGGACTCCATATATTGCTCCATGCAGAATAATGGACCCAATATAATTCTCTCTACAGAATAATGGACCCCATATATTGCTCCATACAGATTAATGAACCCCATATTATGTTCTATACAGAATAACGGCCACAATATAATGATCCATGCAGAATATTGGACCCATATATTGCTCCATACAGAATAATGAGCCCCATATATTGCTCCATACAGAATAATGAGCCCCATATATTGTTCCATACAGAACAATGGGCCCCATACAGAATAATGGACCCCATATAATTCTCCATACAGTATAATGGACTCATATATTGCTCCATACAGAATAATGAGCCCCATATAATGCTCTATACAGAATAATGGACCCCTATAAAGCTCCATACAGACTAATGGACCCCATATAATGCTCCATACAGAATGGATCCCATATATCGCTTCATACAGAATAATGGATCCCATATAACTCTCCTTACCGAGTAATGGACTCCATATATTGCTTCATACAGAATAATGGGCCCCATATAATGCTTCATACAGAATAATAGACCTTGTATATTGCTCTATACAGAATAATGGACCCCATACATTGCTCCATACAAAATAATGGGCCCATGTATTGCTCCATACAGAATAATGGACCCCATATAATGCTCCATACAGAATAAGGGACCCATGTATTGCTCCATACAGAATAATTGACCCCATATATTGCTCCATACAGAATAATGGACCCCATATAATACTCCGTACAGAATAATACACTCTGTATATTGCTCTATATAGCATATTGGACCCATATATAGCTCCTTACAGAATAATGGACCCCATATAATGCTCCATACAGAATAATAAGCCCCAGATATTCCTCGAAACAGAATAATGGACCCCATATATTGTTTCTTACAGAATAATGGGCCCTTTATGTTGCTCCATACAGAATAATGGGCCTCATAATGCTCCATATAGAATAATGGACCCCATATAATGCTCCATACAGAATAATGGACCCATGTATTGCTCCTTACAGAATAATGGACCCCATTTATTGCTCTATATAGAATAATGGACCCCATATAATGCTTCATACAGAATAATGGGCTCCATATAATGCTCCATACAGATTAATGTAAAAAGAAAAAGGGAAAGGGCGCATGTGTAGACACACAGTGCTGTTTGTATGAATTAAAAGTGCCAGTACACTCACCTATAATGGTTGTGTATGTCTACACAACCAAGATTAAGCGTCTAGTTAGAAGGGCTCCGGGTCAACTCTTACTGTTTGTAATGCCGTCCTGTCGGTGTTTGTGTCGCAACTCCGTGCTCCTCGGATGGTCACACGATCCTGCCGGACCGGATACCATGTCATCGCAGGTCCTCAATCATTTTTCCCGGCGATTGGGTAACCGCAGGTCTTCAAACATGTTTCACGTGTTAACAATGGTACAGCGGTCTCAGGGAGCGCCAAAGGAATACTGGACAAATAAATGGATAATAACCGACCTTTATTCTTCCTCCAATGCCACTGCCACAATGCGTTTTGTCGGTCTAAGCCGTCTTCATCAGGTGGGGTAAAGGAGAATGTTATCATGGCAGCTTTATAAAGGGGTGGTATTTTACATAACTTGGACCACATGTTGTAATCAATTAACCCTTTCATTGTAAAACTCCATATAATGCATTCTTTACCAATTAACCTCTAATTTCCCCTTGAAACAGTATTGTGCACTCATATTTAAAATTCCCTACATGGATTCATAAGCTCACAATTTTTAATAAAAACTTCCTATTTATTTTTAAAAATTGAAAATAATGAATAATAAATAATAAAGTCTTCAGACTGCAGAACCCCACAGATTGTTAAAATCACCCTTAAAACCTTCTTAGGGTGTCTTGACAATAATATACTATGATTTCCAATTCCAAAGTTAAGTTTCATAAAGGGACAATATACTTTCATTTCAAATGGCCGAAAATAACTTTGTACAGTTGCCCACTACTATTATAAACCCTACAAGGTATTGGAGTCACCCTGGGGACCTTTTTAGGGTGTCTTAACAAAGCTATACTACGATTTCCAGCCCCCAATTCAAAAGTTACGTTTCTTAAAGAGACAGTACACTTCCATCTAAAATGGCCGAAAATAACCTTGTACCTTACTCACTAATATTATGAACCCATGAATTGTTAAAAATTGTTGAAATCACCCTGGGAACCTACCCAGGGTGTCCTGATAATGCTATACTGCGATTACCAACCCCCAATTAAAAAGTTAAGTTTCTTAAAGAGACAGTACACTTTCATATAAAATGGCCAAAAATAACCTTGTGCTGTTGCCCACTACTGTTATACAGCACCTAAAACCCGATACTGTCCATTATCATAATCAGAACCTATGCTTTCAGTGGATCAAATGCCCGACCACAATAGGAAAAATGAGCTAAGTGACAACCAAAAGGGTGAATAGGTTTCCTACCAGGCTGCCTCATACCATAACTTCAATCCTATGTAGGTGACCCCACAAGCCCCCTTTTATACGGCTGATAACAACCCGGGAAAGATATGAAAGGGACAACATTAAACCTTCTCGGATTTAATGGTTTGATGTGTTTTAAATCGTGAGGTTCAAACCCTCAGGGTACAAAGTACCCATTTTGTATATCCAGAAACTTTCTTTCTTTATAAGTGTACTCAAACATTCTTGTCCATTATCCACAATATGGTCAATGATGGTTATTTTCATTTTACTCGGGTCTTTGTTGTGATGGTTTGCATAGTGTCTGGAGACTCTATGTAATTGATATCCTGCCCTTATATTAGATCTGTGTTTATTTAATCGGCATGGGTCGTTTGAATTGTCCGGCCGATGTATTGCAAGCCACAAGGGCACTCCAGCAGGTATACTACATAGGTGGATTGGCATGTTAATCTCTGTTTGATCTGAAAAATCTCATTAGTGGTATTAGATTTAAAGGTTTTTGCATTATTAGTTATAACGCCGCAACACATACATTTAGGTGTATTACATGCGAAACAGCCTGCTGTGTTGGTATTAGTCATCAAATCCCTTATTTTTTTCTTTCTATTCGTGTTGCTGGGAGCAAGCAAGGTTTTTAAACTTCTATTCTTCCTGAAGATAATATTTGGTTTCTCTGGGATGCTTTTGGAGAGAATGGGGTCACCTTTTAAAATAAACCAATGATTCTGTAATAACTCCCGTACTACTGACCTGGATTGGCAAAATGTAGTAATTAAACTCCATTTTGTCTTTTCCTCTGTTCTTACAGAGGCCCTATCCGGATTCTCCCTTCTTTCCAAGCACGAATCTTGTGATATGGTTCACGTTCTTTTATATGCATCTTTTAAAAGTTTTTTTGGATAGCCTTTTTCCAAGAATCTCTTTTTGAGAATCTTGGATTCCACCTTAAAGTCAGAATCCAGAGTACAGTTTTTCCTGACTCTCCAATACTGCCCATAAGGCACATTTTTGATCCATCCGGGATGGTGTCCACTGTTGAATTTGAGGTAGCTATTCACATCCACTGGTTTAAAAAACATGGATGTGAATACTCTCCCCAGGTGGTCGAACTGCACCCATAGATCCAAGAATTGGAGAGAAGTGGATGAATTTTATCCCCCAATCATTGATATTTAGTTAATCCGCAAAGCTCAAAGCTTCCTCCATTGATCCATGCCATATAATAAATAAATCATCTATAAAGCGGCTATAGAAAATTACTCCACTCGTGGATGATCCTGGCTGCGCGATGAGGACGGATTCCACCGCACCCATGAAGAGGTTGGCATAGCTTGGTGCAAATCTGGTCCCCATCGCGCAGCCCTTGATCTGTTTATATAATCCATCCTCAAAAGAAAACACATTGTTCTCCTATATGAATGCTATTGTGCTCAGAATGAATTCTCTTTGGTTTATAGGCATATTAGTGTCTCCAGTTAAAACCTCTTCAATGACCTTTATTCCCAATGTATGTGAAATATTATTATAGAGGGCCACTACATCCAGAGAGAGGAAAATACATCCATCCATGGGTGGTAGGGCCCTTAATTCTTTAATTAATTGTGACGAGTCCTTTAGATATGATGTTAATCTCAGCACATATGTCTGCAAAAATAAATCTACATAATGCGATAGATTGCTTGTGATGGATTGGATCCCTGATATTATTGGGCGTCCGGGAGGATTTTTTGGGTCTTTGTGCAGTTTGGGCAGAAAATAGAAAAAAGGTGTTCTATATTGTGCAATATCTAAAAAGTTTTTCTTTTTTATTGAGTATTCCCTTTTCATGTGAATAGCTACCTCAAATTCAACAGTGGACACCTTCCCGGGTGGATCAAAAATGTGCCTTATGGGCAGTATTGGAGAGTCAGGAAAAACTGTACTCTAGATTCTGACTTTAACGTGGAATCCAAGATTTTCAAAAAGAGATTTTTGGAAAAAGCCTATCCCAAAAAACTTTTAAAAGATGCATATAAAAGAACATGCTCCCTATCACAAGATTTGTGCTTGGATAGAAGGGAGAATCCGGATAGGGCTTCTGTAAGAATAGAGGAAAAGACAAAATGGAGTTTAATTACTACATTTTGTCAATCTAGGTCAGTAGTACGGGAGTTATTACAGAAACACTGGTTTATTTTAAAAGGTGACTAGAGTTGAGCCACCCCCGTAGTGTTCGGGTTCGTTTCGGTTCATCGAACACCGGTGTGTTCGCCGAACTGTTCGTCGAACACTGTCGAACACCATTAAAACCAATGGCAGGCAAACAAAAACACATAGAAACACATAGAAAACACCTTCAAAGGTGTCCAAAAGCTGACAAACTGCTCAGAAGACATAACTAACACATGGAAAAGTGACAAGTACATATAGTCATGCAAAAAGAAAAGAGGTGGAGGAGTAAAAGGAGGGGGAGACACAGATATAGGCATGTCATGCCCTTCTAAAATCAAGAAAGCCTGGAGTAAAAATCTAAAATCAGCCTACCAACACCCAGACGTCATGACAAGAAAATTAAAAGAAAAAATATCTTTAGGTAGAATGGCGGTTCCATTCAGAACACTTTCCTTACAAGACGTAGTGGTATCCCCGTTGTGAGTTGTGCCAAAAAACGGAACCCAATATATTCGGACTAATCCACCATTTGTCATATCCCAGGGGCAGGTCATTAAACAACAACATCGACGCGGAACCAAGTACAGTAGTATATACTGTACATCCTTTGACAAGGCAACGAGGCGGATCAAGAAGTTGGGAATGGTCACCCTAATGGCCAAAACAGACATTGATGCGGCGTTCCGGTTACTTACTACCTGTGCCTCCGAATAGTGTCCACCTATTGGGCTGCTTTTGGGAAGGAGCATACTATATAGATCTCTGTTTGCCCATGGGGTGCTCCAGATCCTGCTCACTATTTGAGGCGTTTAGTTGCTTCCTCGAATGGGTTGTAATGAACGTTTCTAAGGGGGCACATATTATCCATTACCTCGACAACTTCTTATGCCTGGGCCCAAAAGATTCGCCACAGTGTGAATACAGGCGGTAGTCCACCTGTGAGAAGGAGAGAGCTGGAGGGAGAGCGGACACCACAGAGCCGAAGGGTTAGATGGAGAACGGAAGAAGAAAAGAGGGTGAGGGAGGTAAGGGAGTACAGTGGAAGGCCGACCTGAGCTCCCCCACGTTCCTGCTGGGCAGGGAACAGCCCTGGGAAGAAAAGCCACTTGTGCATCCCTTTGAGGTTACGGGCGCGAGCGGGCAGAAGGACTACGCTGGATGCGAAGCTGACACGGCCAGTCCATTCCGGCCCGTGCGACCTCCGTGTTGCCGGGTTTGTGCCAGAGCCGCGGTGGACCCTGACGGCCAGCCCCCCTCTCCCAATACTGGTGCCTGTCCGCTGGTGGGTCGAGCCCCCCCGCGGTGGAGGCAGGTCTAAGCTCTGTAATTTAAATTGGCTCTGTAATTTGAATGAGTACACTTTAAATCCTTTTACAAGGATCTATTGGAGGGCAAGTCTGCTGCCAGCAGCCGTGGTAGCAGGAAGTGGAGGAGGTGTGGCCTGTGTTCCTAGCTGAGTGAGAGCTGTGTGGAGGAGCTCCTGGGAAGCTCCAACTAGGACTTTTTTCTAAAGCCCGACCCTTGCCTCTTCATTTTCCTAGGACCGAGGCAGGGATGTCAGGGGGCATCCCCGGGCTCCGGCCCTCCCGGTCTGGTCTGGGTGGGGTCGGAGGACTGAATATGGATCTATCGGAGGACTCTGTGAGGAGGTCTGGGAGGCAGTCCCAGCGTGAAGCGGCTACGGTGAGCATGCCGACATCGACTAACAAGGGGACTGGCAAGCCCAAGGGAGGCAAGGGGAGTGCCCCATGGGCCGAGAGGGGCCCGGACGAGTCGGCGGAGGCTTTCTCCCAGCGGGTGGTGGAGATGCTGCGGTGCCACGAGAAGGGGAAGGTGGCACTGGCGAAACTCCTGCTGGAGCTGCGGCAGGCCAAGGCGCTATATAATGCAGCAGCCCAGAGGAAGCGCCCAGAGGGTCAAGGATAGGATTGCCGAGGTGGAGCAGAGGCAGGCGGAAATAGAGAGGGCTGCGGATCCCTTTCTTGAGAAATTCTCTAACGATCGGCGGTTCTTGGGCCAGGAGGGGTTAACCATGCAGCAAGGAAGTGGGGCGTATGAAGGGGGCCTGCCGGCCAATGAAAGCACTCCCAGGACTATGCATGGCAGCCAGGAGCCTGGAAAGGAACGTTTGTCTGGAGCCCCACCCCCTGTTCCGCCCACCACAGCGCTGGGTGCTGCCCCAGGGGTTACCCCAGCCATGGAGGAGGAGAAGGTGTGGGGTGGAGGAAGAGGCGCACTGTTAGTGAGAGCAGAGGATAGTGTGGGTGCGGGCACAGAGGCCGGGGGATCGCGGTCCAGGGCTCTGCCCCTTGCCCCGCCCACCTCGGAGCTCAGCGTGGCGGCTGTGAGAGCCGCAGGAGGAGCCCAGCGGTCCCCGGTCCGGCGGCCCGCCCCTTGCCCCGCCCACCTCAGCGCTCGGCGTGGCCACCATGAGAGACACACGTAGAACTGCAGAGCCCAGCGGCCCCCGGTCTGCCGGCCCGCCCCTAGCCCTGCCCAGCTCGGCGCTCGGAGCGGCCACCATGAGAGGCACACGTGGAACTACCGAGCCCAGCGGCCCCCAGTCTGCCGGCCCGCCCCAAGCCCTGCCCACCTCGGCTCTCGGCACAGCCACCATGAGAGACACACATGGAACTGCAGAGCCCAGCGGTCCCCGGTCTGTTGGCCCGCCCCTTGCCCCGCCCACCTCGGTGCTCGACACGGCCACCATGAGAGCCGCGAGTGGAACTGCAGAGCCCAGCGGTTCCCGGTCTGCTGGTCCGCCCCTAGTCCCGCCCACCGCAGCTCTCAGCACTGCCTCTGTACAGTCTGTGGGTGGAGGGAAGGAAGGAGGCAGGAGGGACATGAAAGTAAAAGCAGCTAGCAATACTTATAGTACCACAAGGCTCAGCAAGCCTTGCGCCGGTGCCCTGCCCCTCGTCCTGCCCACCGCAGCACCTGGAGTTGCCCAGAAGAAACCTGCGGCTGGGAGGCAGCAGGGAAGACAGCAGGAAAGACAGCAGGGAAGACAGAGGCGGATCCAGGAACAGTGTCCCAGGAGGTGGCAGTAACCCCGGTTGAGCAGCCTGCCAGCGTTACTGGGGAGCCTCCTAAATCTTCCGGTCTGCGTCCTGAGCAGGTGGCGCTGCCTGCCTCCAGCACATCAGAGGAGGAGGACATGGAGGCATCTTCGGGGTCCGGGGGGCTCATGGCGGCCATCCGGTTGCTGGAGTCCCCGGTGAACCTCCAGCATTTTTGTTTCGGGGACAAAGATCCGGGACCCGGAAAGGAGAAGAAGGGGCGCAAGAAGAAGGCACAGGAGACGGTGAGTATGCGTTACATGTTTAATGATGATACTGATGCTGCTGCTGTCTCCTGTGTAACCCCCGCCTGTCAAGGGCGCCCGGATCATGAAGTTGGTCCATGGCGCAGGTCCGGTGGGGAGAGTAAAGGCAAATGTAATGCGAGTGGTGATGGTGTGGCGATCCCTACGGAGGACAGTAGGGATGGCAAAGGGTCATCGCTGGCAGCGGCGCCAGACATATTCAGTGTGGTGGAGTTCCCGCCTCTGTCTCCCATGGCCTCTGGGTCTTGGGCAGAGGGAGGTGGGGGTTGTGGCGGTGGAGCCGGAGCGGCTTTTTCAGAGATCTTGGCTGAGGTCCGGAGCATGGAGGGGGAGGAGAGAGCCACTGCTTCCGTATCTGGCCAGAGGGTTGAGGGGCCGCATGCTGGGGACAAGGGTGCTGGGGGTAAACCGGCCGGGGTGTCTGCACCTGTGAGGTTGGTAAAACCCGGGGCCAAAAATCCCGGCCCCTGTGATACCCAGCGCATGAATATTAGAGGGTCCAAGGTGGCAGAGGGGGAGAAGGGGAGTAAGGACAATTCTGCGGATGTGGTGAGTGTCCTGAACCCCCCCCCAGTGATGCCGGGACCTTGGGTAAAGCAGTTAGTACCCCACCTGTTCTGGCTGGCATGGATGGGTTGCATGAGGTGGGGATGAATGGGGTACATGAAGGAGGTGAGGATGTAGGTGAGGATGCAGGTATGGAAGTGGTGAGTGGTACGGCTGGTGGTGATGGTAGTGGTGCAGGGGCGGTAGGTGAGGCTGTGAGGCAGAGTGTGAGTGTGAATGAGGGGCCAAGTGTGAGGCCAAGGAATCCCGGTTCGTTGGCGGCCTCGTTAGAAGGCGGTTCGCATGTCCGCACCTTTGTGGCGGCTGCTGCCGCGGGTAGTGGAGGGTCCTTGTCAGGGGACTCTGGACAGGGTTATTTGCAATGGCGTCTCCTGGACGCCCTGAAGAGGGGAGAGCAGTCCATTACAGTGGAGGGTAGGGAGGTAGATTTATCGTTCTGGATATACCGACATGGTCTGTCCGCCTTTCGAGAGTTAGGGGAAGAGAACGTTAGGTGGTCTCTGCTGACAGCAGCGCAGGGTGGCGTCCATAGGAATGTGGTCCATCTCCGATGGGAAGGCAATGAAGCGTGCCCCTCTAGGGATAAGGTGGTGGAGCTGTTCCTGGGGATGGGCTTCAGGGCTGATGACATCTATGCCCTGATTCATCCCTATGGTGCCACCTTTTTTGACGTCAGCTTTGTGAGATCGGAGGGCCTAGAGCTCTTCTGGTCTCAGTATGAGCTGGCTCGGATTTGCCCTGAATGGCGAGGGTTTATAGTCCAGGCTATCTCTCGCCAAAACTCAGTGAAGAAAGTGACGGTGCTCACCAGTAACGAGTCACTTTCTGAGATGGACATCATGACCTGGCAGAGCAGGTATGGGGAGGTGGTCCAGATTCCCAAAAAGAATCTGGACAAGCATGGCATCTGGTCAGGGGCCTGGACCTTTATGGTAAAACTGAAGGTCTCGGGTTACTCGGTTACCCACATTCCCACTTCAACATTCTTGGGAAGGGACCGAATCCTGATCTTTTACCAGGGGCAGCCGAAGTTGTGCCACAGGTGCGGCAGCCCCTCTCACTTCAGCACGGGGTGCAAGGTGGAGAAGTGAGTGATGTGTGGAGGGGTGGGTCATCTGGCTGCAACCTGTAGGGACATTCGGTGTAACTTGTGTAGTGTCTTGGGACACCCGTTTAGTCGCTGTCCATGCTCCTATGCCAATATTGGCCTGAATCCGGGAGGTGCTTGTAGGGAGGAGGCGAGGACCAGACCAACCGGTGAAGGGACTAGCGGCGGCGTAGGACGTAAGGGACCGGTGAGGAGCAGACCTCCCCCTGAGGCGGGAGGGAAAGAGCAGCGTCCGAGGAGAGTGGTGGAGAGGGACAAGGGGGTCATGTCCCTGCCTCTGGTCCCTAGTTCTGGGGAGCTTGCAGCTGAGATCCCAGACAGTGAGATAGACGAAGAGGTCAGGAGGATGGTCAGGGAGGATGGGGCCACCGCTCCCTTATCCTCATCCAGTGAAGGTGTGAATGAGGGGGGGAATGAAGAGTGGCAACAGCAAAAGAAGAGGGAGAAGAAAAGGGTGAGGAAAAAGGGTAACTCGAAGGAGAAGGCCACCCGGGGCCAGGTGCCAAAGGAAGGCTCTTCCTCCCTTCCTCCGGTGGAGCTCTCCAACCATTACCAGGCCCTAAGCGAGTCTCCCTTGTCTTCGGATGGGGGGGAGGAGGGGGGTCTGGTGCAGGGGCTTGTGGACAAGGATGTAGGGGCTAAAGGGGGCGCCAGGCCCTCAACATCGGGGTCATGGAAACCGGGCCTCTGGTGGGGGGGGGTCGACCCAGGGCCTCCTGACAAGGGCAAGGGTGCGCCTGAAACAGTTGTGCCCGTTAAAGTTGTGTCTGGAACAGCAGGTATGGATGTGTTGGTGTGCCTGAAACGTGCTATATCGTCCTCTGAGGAGGAAAATGGAACACATGTAAAGGGTAAGGGGGGTGGTAAGAAGGTCGCTGTCCAACCTGATCACTCATGATGGCGTCACTTACCCCGTTGACGCTTGCGACTATTAATGTTGCCAGCATAAAGTCTGATGCGGCTAGGTTCACGGCCTTTCATTTTCTCGGCCAGCTTGACGCCGACATTTTGTTTTTGCAGGAGACCAGGTTGGCCGATCTCACGTCTAAAGCTAAAAGGGAGTGGGTACACGGGCCTTCCTATTGGTCTCTTGCGGCTGAGCCGTATAGCGGGGTGGCGGTCCTTTTCAAGACCGCAGATGTAGTATGCCGACGGGTTATTGAGTTGGAAATGGGGAGGTGCTTGATCTTGGATGTGTTCATAAGGGGACAAAAGCTTCGGCTCATAAACATCTATGGTTCCCAGACTAAGTGGGACCGCAAGTGTCTCTTTATGAGTATTAAACCATTTTTGTTTTGTAGCCGACATGTGGTCTTTGGAGGGGACTTCAACAAGGTCTCGAGGCCCCAAGACAGAGGAGGTTCCAGAGACCGGTTGGCCTACGATAGCGTCGCCTTGAATAGCATAGTTAGTGAGGCTCGCCAAGTGGATGTCCACATCCAGAACACCACGGGCCAGGCGGGTTACACTTATTTCAGAGGTAGTCAGAGTAGGTCTAGAATAGACAGGTTTTATTTGAAGGAGGAGGCAGTCTCTTCACCCTTATCGGTGGTAGTGGTTGAATTCTCTGATCACTGTCAGATTATGTTTTCTCTGAATGTTACAGAGACTCCTCGGATGGGAAGAGGTTTTTGGAAGCTGAATTTGTCACTCCTGAAGGAAGCAGCTGTAAGACGGTCCTTTGAGGATTTCTTTCAAAGTCAGGTACCGCTGCTGGGCCTTGGTAACACTAAGTCAGAGTGGTGGGAGATCTTCAAACATCGGGTGGCGAGATTCTTCTGCCAGCTTTCTAACCTCAGAAGCCTGAACAGGGATCTCCTGTATCGGGGCCTGAGGAGGAAACTCGAGGAACTTGACTCGACTGGGGGTGGCCGTGAGGACATCACCAGGGTGAAAGCCTTACTCAAGAGATGTCAGTATGATAGGCACACATCTTTGGTTTTTGAGAGGGACTTCGGGAAGTATCGCTCCCCCGACCCTTACAGAAACTGCAAGATGTCAGTGAGTAGTAAGATAGTGGTGGGTCTGAGGGACAGTACAGGATCCCTGACCAGGTCCAGGTCAGGGATCTTGGAGTTCATCAGATACTTTTACTCACATCTCTTGGGGAGGAAGGAGCTGGATAGAGATGAGACATCGGCTTTCCTGGCTGAGGCCATTCCTGAATCAGGGGTAGACCCCTCGCTCGATGTCTTGGTGGATGAGATCAAAGAAGAGGAAGTTAGACTGGCGATTGATGGGCTCCAGCTCAAAAAATCACCAGGTCTGGACGGCTTAACGTCGGAGTTCTACAAGACCTTTAAGGACCTTTTGGTCCCCTTATTGACTCAGGTTTTAAATGAGTGTCTCTCCTCGGACACTCTTCCGAGATAAATGAGGAGGTCAGCTTTGATCCTTCTTTCTAAGGGGAAGGATCCGTCGCACATTGAGAACTGGAGGCCCATAGCGCTTCTCAATGTCTCAATGTGGACAGGAAGGTTTTGGCTAAAGTACTCTTTAACAGGTTGGTGAAGTTTGCGCCACGGCTCCTTTCGGAGTCCCAGCACTGCTGTGTTCCTGGCCGTAGCACTTTTAGTGCTGTTCTCGGTGTCCTGGAGGCTGTAGAGCAGGGTAGGGCTGGCCTCTGGAAGGGGTATCTGCTGTCCTTGGATCAGGCCAAAGCCTTTGACTGGGTTGATCACGAGTACCTGTGGTCCGCTCTTCTGAGGTATGGTCTGCCAGGGAGGTTCGTGGACTGGCTGAAGACATTGTACAGAGGGGCGGAGAGTTTCCCACTTGTGAATGGTTGGATTGGACAGGCCTTTGCAGTGGGCTCTCTCGGTCCCCTGCTGTATGTGTTCGCGATTGATTCCTTCATAAGGAGGGTGGATCGTGGACCAATAGCGGGGGTGAGGATGGACCAGGTGGGCGATCGGGAGGCCGCCCTGAAGGTAGTGGCCTATGCTGATGATGTCTCTGTTTTTGTCTCCTCGGAAGAGGAGGTGCGGGCAGTGATGTCTGAGGTGGAGGGCTACTCCAAGGCCCCAGGTTTGATCTCCCGGACACCCTCCCAGAGCCCCAAGAGTATGCCAAGATCCTAGGCATTGAATTTGGCCAGGGTGATTACCCAACCAAAAACTGGGAAGATAGACTTAAAACTGCCCCCCAGAGAGTGGACCAGTGGAAGGGTTGGTCTTTGACCCTGAGGGAAAGGGTGAAATTGTGCAAAGGTTTCCTGCTCCCATTGTTAATGTATCTAGGCAACGTTTGTATTTTGCCAGAGCCTCTCTGGACGTGGGTCTACAGCCTGTTTTTTCAACTGTTATGGGGAAACAGGCTGAACCTAGTCAAGCGGGAGGTTGCTTACCGTACGAGGAGACTAGGGGGGTTGAATATGGTCAACCCCGTGGTGTTCTTGGTTTGCACCTTTCTTAAGCTAAATGTATCAAACCTCTGGAAAGAGAGGGCTCCCCTGTGAGTATTCTCCTGTAGGGGATGGTTGCAGTCCTTCTTCTAGGAATGGGAGACAGGAGGGCGTGTGAAGGATCTTCGCACACCTTTCGGGCATCTCCCGGCTTATGTTTCCCCGGTTTTGAAAGTAATACGCTGGTGGGGTTTGGGAGTGTGGGAGGTGAGGACTCTCACGAGGAAACTTCTTGAGGAGAGGATCCTATCGACCCATTTTCAAAAGCCACTGGCCCTCAGGGACTGCCCAAGTCGGGATCTGGAGGTGGGGTTGCGTCTTTTAAATTCAAAACGGATCCCAACGAAGTATTGGGACTTGACTTGGCGCTGCTTTCAGGGTAAGCTGTATGTGAGGGACAACTTGAAGTACAAAAACTTCGAGGATAGGAATTGTCCTCGTGAGAGTTGTGCTGACACGCTTGAGAGCATGGAGCACTTCCTGCTTCAGTGTCCCTTTAATGCAGAGGTATGCAACAGGGTGGGCGCTTCCATTGGCTGGCCTAGGCTGGCGGGCCTCTCCTACGCTGAGTGGGCCTATGGGGCGTTCAGAGACCTTGGTGGACGGGACCAGTGCACTCTTTTTCCAGTTAGTCTAGTGGTTAGGTTTTTCACATGGAATGCAAGGTGTTTAGTGTCGACGGGCAGTAAAATCCTCCCAGTGGGTGAGGTATGTAGCAACATCCTTGGAGACCTGGTGAAGGTGTGCTCCTTGGAGTATGAAAGGCTGGGTGCATCGGGGGTCTCCCGTCTCTGGAGGGGTTTCTCCTTCCAGGTGCCTTAGTTCTGGGTTGCTCCAAGCCTCCTGGTGGTGGGCTAAGTTCTCACCGTAGCTTTTTGTTTTGAGAATGGTATCATGAAAAGGGTTTACAAGCACCAAACCGGTGTGGATGGTATTTTTGTTATTGTTCTTGTTGTTGTTATTATTATTGTTGTCTTATTGTTCTTTTACTTTGCGGGTTAGTTAGGTGGGGTGAGGGTTTTGAGGGGGGTTAGGCATGAACTTGGCCTGGCCCGGGTCCAAAACTGTCCGGGTTCGCCCTAAGTCCGGAAGGACTTTTTCGGAATTTAGAGGCCGGTTCGGGTTGGGGGTATAGTGAGAGTTGGGGTAGTGTATGTGTTATTATGTGTTATTATGTGTTACTCATGATTTAAGTGTTGTGTGTTATTTCATATGGTTTATGTGGTTTATATTTTGTTATATGTACTTTGCTTCTGCATCTCTGGTTTCTGTTACAGCAGAATCAGCTGTAAGTCTGGAGGAAGTTTGAGGTATGTTTGGATAGGCTGTGGTTGTATGGTGGTTGTCAGGCAGGTGGGGTCCCTTGTATATACATTGTTTATGTATTGGTTATATTGCTGGAAATTGTTTTCGTTACTTGTACTAGTTTGTGTTTATAATAAAATAGAGTTCCAGCTCCAGTAGCGTCCACTAAAGCTGCTGCAGTTAAAAAGCTTTTATAAGGATCGAGCTTGGCGGTCCACCGCAAGGCGTGCTACCGCCAGTCCCAGCCCCGTTGCCTTGGGGCGCCTCCCCGATGCTCTTCACTGAGTGTCCCGGGGCCCCTTTGAAAAAATTAAGTGTCCAAACCACAGGTGGTGTAGCTTGCTTAACAGCTGGGATACTCCGCTGACTAGCAGACACTGCTACTAGGCCCAAAGTATTGCCTAGGCTAGATGGAGTTAAAAAATTGTAATTAGATCTACAGGCGGTGGCTACTCCGCTGACTATCAGACACTGAAGCTTTGGAGCAGACCTCTGATTCCCAGGCTATAGTATGAGTAAACAGCTCTTCAGACTCAACCATCTGTGTTACCCCAAGCCATAGTGTATGTAGCTTCTTACGGTTAAAAGGGGGGGAGAGACCCGACCCACCTGAAATTGACGATGCCAACGTCATGTAAAACACAGCAAGGGGACTCCAAAAAGAGTCTCCATTTTTTCCAAAAATTGTGGCACAGACACCACTTAAGTGGCATCAATTGTCCCAGAGTTGCTTAAAACGGTTGGTGAGGTGATTTTCCAAAATCCTCAAGCTTTTAGTCTCTCCAGGATGACACAGGTGGGACAGATGGTGGTTGGCCCGGCCCGCTAGGCCGCATTGTAGCACAGTGAGTTTCACACTGCAACTTATGCTTCATATCCATGTGACGGTTCAAGCATAAAGTACTCAAACTATTGTTTTCTTGGCCTCTACTTAGCTTTTTGTGACAAATGTTACAGATAACATGAGCTGGGTCATCCTTAGCGATCTCAAAAAATGCCCAGGCTATGCAAGGTTTAGAGCCCATGAGACACTGCTACTAGCAATACTAGCAAATCATTGTCTGGGTTAGATGCAGTAAAAAATTCTTATTAGATACACAGGCGGTGCAGCTTGCTTCACAGCTGGGCTACTACGCCCAAAGTATTGCCTGGGCTAGATGCAGCTAAAAATTCTTATTAGATACACAGGCGGTGTAGCTTGCATCACAGCTGGGCTACTACGCCCAAAGTATTGGTAGACTCTATACTAAATAAAGAAGGAGTCATTGACTGTGGTGGCCCCTCCACGGGCCATGGCGATTGGTCATCCCCTTTCGCTGCCCCTTACTCAACGAATTCACAAACATCTCCCGTTGGTTTGGAGTCCCATTATGCCCAACAAAAACCATAGGCCCCACAACAAAGCTATCATTCTTAGGCATCGAAATCAACACCACAGCAAGGTTGTTCCGCCTCCCATGGGAAAAAATACCAAACATTACACCTGATCGAGGGTTTTTGAGCAGTATGGAAAGTAACACTACAGCAGATGCAAGTATTACTAGGTCTCCTCATGCTTGCGAGCCGGGTGATGCCAGTCGGAAGGGTTTTTTCTCGTCATTTATCGCCCGCAACAAAGGGGGCATCAAAACCGAGTCATAGATTCAGAATCAGCAGGCAGCTACGGGCGGACTAAGAGGTGTGGAAAACCTTCTTATGATCATTCAACGGTCACACGTTATTTATGTCAGCAGAACAGTCCAACATTGAACTAAGATTATTCACCGGGGCGGCAGAATCAGGCGGATATGCAGCGATACTAAATAACCAATGGTGCACAAGCTTATGGCCTCCGTATTGGGCAGAACAAGTGCTGACAAAAAAAACAGACACTCCTAGAACTCTTCCCAATAGTGGTAGCAATAGAAATATGGGGCGCGCCTGGCTAACAAAAATATACGCTTCATAACAAAAAACACCAGCCTAGCGCACTGCATTAATAAGATGGCATCATCGTCTCTCCCAGTGCTAGGCCTACTACGCCGGCTAGCATTCCTGTGCCTAAAACACAATGTATGGGTCCGCGCTAGCCGCGATGCTGAGGGGTCTAACGCTGCTGCTAACACTTTATCACAATTCAATTGGCAGATTTTCACAGAGCTCCTCCCCAACGCCCACCCATCGGGCAACAGTTGCCCACCCGCTCTATGGGATCTAGTGGCGAATAGTTGATGCCATTAATCAGAGCCTCAGTTGCCCCGTCGACGTGGCAAGCATACGGTAAGGCATGGGAAGAGTGGACACGACTAGTAGCAGGCAGACGGGTTGACCAATGTGAACAAGCCAGATTACAAGTCACCATAGAATTTCTCCACCATGGATGATGAGGGGCATATCAGGGGCATCAGCGCAGTGGTGTCTGACCGGAGTAGCATTTCACTTCCAACTACTGAATTGGGGAGATGTGACAAAGAGATTCATCAATCCATAAAAGGGTGGAAAAGGGGTCAGCCAAGTCAGGAGTGTTGACGTCCAGTCCCGTGTCACTAAAACTGATTTCTCATATCATATCTCTAACACCATTAACATGACACTCACAATTTGAAGCAACACTACTGTCTGCTGCATTTGCAATCGCCGTCTTTGGGGCGCTATGCGTAAGCGAATTAGTCCCTCAATCCAAAATTACCACCAGTGGAGGCTTATTACACCAGGACGTAGTCATAGCCAATAATGCAATAGGTCTACGCATACGTAAATCGAAAACGGTTCCAGCGGGCAGGGGCACTTGGGTACTTCTACAACCCACAAACGGTACACTGAGTCGGGTAACAATAGTAAAAACATATATAGCCATCAGATCACAAAGTAATTTCTTCCTATCACACATTGATGGAACGCCATTATCAAGATACCAGTTCCAAGCTATATTTAAGAAATGCCTAACATCGGCAGGGAACCACCCCAAGGATTACAGGACACACTCATTCCGCATAGGCGCGGCCACGGAAACAGCAAGAGCAGGACTGTCAGAAACAGAAGTTCAGAGGATAGGGAGATGGCGATCCACGTGTTTGGCGAGATACATAACACCGGACTTGTTATCCTAACGTGGTTTGTTTCTTTTACAGGTGGTGCTAAGCCAACAGTGTGAGTCATAGGCTACTCGTATATATATTGGGCAGAAAAAAGGGCGAAAGTCCACCCAGGCAGGAGGAAATTAGAGTTTCAAAACACATATTTCAACTGGAGAGGTATTAGAGGCCTGCAATGGCCACAGGTACTAATGGAGGTAATCAAGGTAGGGAGAGAGGCAAGAGGTCCGGTCATCTTAGTTAGACAGGCAGGGGGAAACGACCTAGGTCATCAGAAGAGCGCATAACTAATGGCAATAATGAAACTAGACACTGAGAGCTTCAGAGAATTTTTCACAAAACTAACTATACTATGGTCAGAGATTGTGCCGATAGCGGTATGGCAAGGTGCGCGAGACATCATGGCCATCGAACGGACAAGGCGGGTAATAAATATTCGGATGGCAAAATTTAGAAGAGACAGAGGCGGTGTAGTGATATGACACCGACAACTGGAAGGAGATAAAGCAGGCCTCATAAGGCCCGACGGTGTTCACTTAATGGATATTGGACTGGACATATTCCTGTCAGGACTCCAGGACTCCATGGGTCAGAGTCCTGCATACGAGTACGCAGGATCCTTCGTGGCCTGGAAATAGAAAGGAAATGTTTGAGAGTTACAGTTGTTGGCCAACTTGCCGGTGTGGAGACACAGGGCATGCGGCAACAAGCTGAATTATTTTAGAAATAAAATGCCTTTCTAATGGAATGAGTATAAAGAGTTAATAAAGCTGTGACCGATCCTCACCCATCCAGTTGTAAGAGTTACATTATTGTATTGTCAAGGAAAGGGGGGCGGTAGGGGGGCTGAGCGTCTGGGTTTGGTTGAGGGTCCCCACAGTCTGCCTAGGCTAGATGCAGTTAAAAATTCTTATTAGATACACAGGCGGTGCAGCTTGCTTCGCAGCTGGGCTACTACGCCCAAAGTATTGCCTGGGCTAAATGCAGTTAAAAATTCTTATTAGATACACAGGCGGTGCAGCTTGCTTCACAGCTGGGCTACTACGCCCAAAGTATTGCCTAGGCTAGATGCATTTAAAAATTCTTATTAGATACACAGGCGGTGTAGCTTGCTTCAGAGCTGGGCTACTACGCTGACTAGCAGACACTGAAGCTTTGGAGCATACCTCTGAGTAAACAGCTTTTCAGACTCAACCATCTGTGTTACCCCAAGCCATAGTGTATGTAGTTTCTTACGGTTAAAAGGGGGGGGGAGCGACCCAACCCACCTGGAATTGACGATGCCAACGTCACGTAAAATACAGCAAGGGGACTCCAAAAAGAGTCTCCATTTTTTCCAAAAATTGTGGCACAGACACCACTTAAGTGGCATCAATTGCCCCAGAGTTGCTTAAAACAGTTGGTGAGGTGATTTTACCAAATCCTCAAGCTTTTAGTCTCCCCAGGATGACAGAGGGGTAGAAAAGTCCTTGCAGATCCATGACTTATTCATCTTTATGAACGTGAGTCTGTCTACATTCTCAGTGGACAGCCGCGTGCGCTTATCTGTCAGCACACCACCAGCAGTGCTAAACACACGTTCGGAGAGAACGCTGGCTGCAGGGCATGACAAGATCTCCAAGGCATGAGTGGCGAGCTCAGGCCAATTTTACAGATTGGAAGCCCAAAATGAGCAAGGGTCCAGTGACACAGTCATGGCTTCGATGTTCACTTGGAGATACTCCTGTACCATCCTCTCTAGGCGTTGACTATGTGTCAGACTTCTTGTCTCCTGTGGCCTTGCAAAGGATGGTCTAAAAAAGTGTTGAAACGATTCCACAAAATTGCTGTGACCAGCAGATACTGTGTTACTGTTACGGTTTGAGTGATCAAGACTCGACAGTCCCACGGTTGGCAAGTTAGAACTGTGAGATTCACTACGTGCACCACTGGTGTTTTGTGGAAAAGCACATGTAAGATTCTGAAACAGCCTCTGCTGATACTCCTGCATGCGTGAATCCCTTTCTATGGCAGGAATTATTTCGGCAAATTTACTTTTGTACCGGGGATCTAAGAGTGTGGCAACCCAGTAGTCGGGATTACTTCGAATTCTGACAATCCGAGGGTCATGTTGCAGGTAGTGCAGCAAGAAGGCACTCATGTGTCTTGCGCATCCAAAGGACCAAGTCCTTGTTGTGTTGGTAGCGAGGTAAGAATCATGCTTCCTTCCTCTGCCCTCTCCCCCCAACCTCGCACAACAGAAATGTGATCAAGGTCTCCCTCATCTGATGAGTCTTTCATGCCCATCGCCAGTTTGTCCTCCACTTCTTCCTCGGCTCCTGCACCTTCCTCAACAGTTTGGCTGCTACCATGCCCCTGGTTAATCCCTCTCCCCCACCCTCCCATGCCTGCCGCCTTGATGCTGCCGACCGTTTGGACCTTGGAGAGGTTGTCCCTTCCGCATACGACTCCTCCTCTACTTCCTCCACCTCCTCTTGTCCCACCACCTGACTCCGAATTCTGTTTAACGTGTGCTCCAGCATGTAAATCACCGGAATAGTCATGCTGATAATGACATCGTCAGCACTAAACATCTTTGTCGCCATTTCAAAACTGTGCAGAAGGTTGCATAGATCCCTAATCTGAGACCACTCCTGCAGCGTGATTTGCCCCACCTCTGGATCTCGATGGCCCAGGCTATACGTCAGAACGTATTGCACCAGGGCTTGTCGGTGCTGCCACAGTCGCTGCTACATGTGCAAGGCTGAATTCCACCGTGTCGGCACATCGCATTTCAGCTGGTTAACTGGCAGGCCCAACGACTTCTGTAGAGATGTAAGTTGTTGAGCTGCAGGATGCGAACGGCGGAAGTGAGCACACAGCGACCGTGCCCTCTGCAGAAGGCCATCTAGTCCGGGACAGTGGGCTAAAAATTGCTGGACAACCAGGTTCAACACGTGAGCCATACAAGGCACGTGTGTGACATTGCCCCGGTGAAGGGCCGCACCAATGTCAGCAGCATTGTCGCACACGGCCTCCCCTGGTTGCAGGTCCAGTGGAGACAACCATTCATGAAACTGGGTCTTCAGAGCTGACCACAACTCCTCAGCTGTGTGACTCACATTTCCCAGACATTTCAAAGCAAACACCGCATGGTGCCGTTGAGCCCTGCTGTCAGCATAGTAAGGAGGTGTGCAGGATTCCTTCTGCGCAGTTAGAAAGCGGGTGGCATTACCAGAGAGGCTTTGGGTGCAGGTGGAGGACCGAGAGGAGGTTGAGGAGGCAGAAGCAGTGGAGGAACTTCTAGATAAAGAAGATTGACGCACAAATCGTGGGGACGGCAAGACTTGGACAGCAGCCCCTTGTCCTGCTGTCACCATAGTTACCCAGTGCCCAGTCAGCGACATGTAACGCCCCTGTCCATGCCTACTCGTCCAAGTGTCTGTGGTGAAATGCACCCTGTCACACACACAGTTTCTCAAAGAAGCGGTGATGTTGTGTGCGACATGCTGGTGTAGCGCAGGCACACCTTTCTTTGAGAAGTAGTGCCAACTGGCCATCTGGTACTGGGGCACTGCGACGGACATAAGTTCTCGAAAATCCTCTGTGTCCACCAGGTGGAAAGGCAGAATTTCTGTAGCCAACAGCTTGCAGATGGTGAAATTCAACCTCTTAGCTTTGTTATGGCTAGGAGGAAATGGTCTTTTACTTGTCCACATCTGAGGGACCGAGGGCTGGCTGTTGTGCTTAGACGGGGTTGAGCAGGGTGTCCCCGGCAAACTGCCGGTCTGTGAGGAAGATGCAGGCGGAAAAGTTAGGCTGCCTTGATCCAAAGGTGGTGCTCTCGATGTCGGAGAGTGCTCAACACCAGCTGGTGTTTCCACTTCCAAATGAAAAGATGACCTGCCAATCACACTGGCTGTTGCGGGTAAAGAGGTGGCAGGTCTGTGTCCAAAAACATGTGTGACTGCTGTACCCCAGTCACAGAGGATGAAGAGGCCGCGGATACACAAGATGGGGCAGACGGTGGTTGGCCCGGCCCGCTAGGCCGCATTGTAACACAGTGAGCTTCCCACTGCAACTTATGCTTCATATCCATGTGACGGTTCATGCATGAAGTACTAAAACTATGGATTTTTTGGCCTCTACTTAGCTTTTGGTGACAAATATTACAGATAACACGAGTTGGGTCATCCCTATCGATCTGAAAAAATGCCCAGGCTATGCAAGGCTTAGAGCCCATGTGACCTGAAGAGCCACCATGACTGGTGGTCAGAGGCAGAGTTGTGGTTGAGGATGCAGTTGTTGACGTGCTTCCAGTACTCCGTCTCTGTCCAGGAAGGCGCAACCTAACCTCATCATCAATAGCATCCTCCTCCACCTCCTCTGCTGGCCTAATCGACTGGCTGAATGTGGGTTGACACTAAGTGGGATCTCCAACCTCGTCATCATCACCCTGTGTGTTCTCACACCCATCATCCTCAGAGCCAACCTCTTCCTGCCCTGACCGAAAAGTCAAGTTGTCGCTCCAGTCAGGTATTTGAGTCTCATCATCATCTTCATCATTATCTCCACTAACAGGAGTTACAGTTTGGGAACGAGGGTCTACATTATGCTCAGAACCTTCTTAATCTGGTCCTGGATCCGACTCAAAGATTCTGGTCATCAGCGCAGATCATTTCCTCGTCTGGATTAACAGAAGCTCTGGAGCAGACCTCCGTTTCCCAGGCTATAGTATGAGTAAACAGCTCTGCAGACTCAACCATCTGTGTTACCCCATACTCAGACGGGCAGCTGGAGACTTGGGAGCTGTGAGGAAGCAAGTGCGATTGGGTTGACACCTCTGAGGACTGGAGTATTTGTGATGTTGAAGTTGAGGTGGAGGAGAGCCCACTTGAAGGAGCACTTGATATCCGTTAAAGCACCTGCTGTTTTTGTGCCTCATCTGGAACTTGTAGCGATGGGCGTGTCCGTAAGAAAGGGATCTTATCACATTGTCCACGAAAAGAAGTAGACATCTTAGTTTGGCTGGAAGATGGTCTTTCTTCTGCAGATGTTAATGTTGCTTTAACACCTACCCCACGGACACAACCTTTTTTTCCCTTTCCAACACGCCTATTCCCCTTTCCACCAGCAGCAGGCCTTTTGCCACTCATTTTGGTGGTTAACTAATTGACACCTCTGCAGTTGTTAGCACAAAAAAACTATGGATGGAAACCGAGCAGAGCTGAGTGGCGAAACTGTGGTACTAGCCCAAAAGTATTGGCTGGGTTAGATGCAGTAAAACAATTTTATTAGATACACAGGTGGTGTAGCTTGGTACAGATGGACTACTACAATGAGTAACAGACACTGCTACTATGCCCAAAAGGTTTTACTTGGCTAGATGCAGAAAAAAATTGTTATTAAATACAAAGGTGGTGTAGCTTGGTACAGATAGGTTACTACAATGAGTAACAGACACTGCTACAGGCCCAAAAGTATTTACTGGGCTAGATGCAGTAAAAAATTGTTATTAAATACAAAGGTGGTGTAGCTTGGTACAGATGGGCTACTACAATGAGTAACAGACACTGCTACTATGCCCAAAAGGTTTTACTTGGCTAGATGCAGTAAAAAATTGTTATTAAATAAAAAGGTGGTGTAGCTTGTTACATATGGGCTACTACAATGAGTAACAGACACTGGTACAGGCCCAAATGTATTTACTGGGCTAGATGCAGTAAAAAAATGTTATTAAATACAAAAGTGGTGTAGCTTGGTGCAGATGGGCTACTCCAATGAGTAACAGACACTGCTACAGGCCCAAAAGGTTTTATTTGGCTAGATGCAGTAAAAATTTGTTATTAAATACAAAGGTGGTGTAGCTTGGAACAGATGGGCTACTACAATGAGTAATAGACACTGCTACAGGCCCAAAAGTATTTACTGGGCTAGATGCAGTAAAAAATTGTTATTAAATACAAAGGTGGTGTAGCTTGGTACAGATGGGCTACTACAATGAGTAACAGACACTGCTACTATGCCCAAAAGGTTTTACTTGGCTAGGTGCAGTAAACATTTGGTATTAGATGCACAGGTGGTGTAGCTTGATACAGATGTGCTACTCCACTGACTAACACACACTGCTACAGGCCCAAAAGGATTGGCTTAGCTAGATTTAGCCAAATGCTGAGAAAAACACCTGCACAGCACTGGCACAGACCTGCCTGGAAAAAGGTGCTAGGAACTGCTGTAACCTAGCCCTCCAAATTGCTGCAATTACAACTAGTCCCTACTCCCTAAACCTATCTGTCTATTTAAGAGCAAATTTGCTTGCAATTCACACAGTTACAAAGAATAGCGTCCACAGCTGCAGCAGCGGTGCCGTCTAACACTCAGCTGCAGCAGTGAGAAAATGGTGGCGACGGGGAAAATGGCTGGGTCTTATAGGGCAAGAACATGTGACATACACAGCTAATGACACTGCTTGTGTGAAAAAAAAGCACTTTGCTGCGTGTGTGCGCTGCTGATAGGCTGACAGACTGCACCGCCCCACTGTAAATGCGGGAAAAAAAAAAATGGAGATCAGCATTATTTCTGCAGAGATCCATCCATTGCCCCTCCGCCCGCTCACTCTACACTGAAACTGTCTATTAACATTGATTAACAGTATTACTGTGAAAAAATCCAGTTACAATTTTGGTGCACGTGCAGTTATCGAACATAACCTCGAACAGCCGGATTTTTTGCAAATCATTCGGGTTCGTCGAACGGCTCGGACACTGCCCAAAACAGCTCGAATTTGAGATTGGCGAACAGTTCAAGCCGAACACCGCTCATCTCTAGTCAGAGGGCCTTAACTATACCGTTTTTTCCATTTTTAGCAACTGGGTCTCCTGTACACTGTTGGCCTAAGCAGTGAATGGAAGGCTTTCCAAAAATTATGAGGAACTGCAATGCCCCTTGAAACAGACGTGGATTACAGCGTACTAAAAACCTTCTACCCATTATTGGGGAGTGGGTCTCCCTTAGTGTTCACCTATGCATTGAAAAGCAAAAGCTGACTAAAATTAGGAGGAAATGCAATGCCTGTTGGAAGAGTCGTGGAGGTTAGAGGTAATTAAAAACAACATTTCAATGCCCCTTGGAATAGCTGTGGAGATCAGAGTCGTTTAACAAGACAGTTTTAATGCCCCTTGGAAGAGACGTGGAGGTACAGTAGCTTAACAAGACAATTTTAATGCACCTTGGAAGAGACATAGAGTTCAGAGTGGTTTAACAAGACGGTTTTAATGCCCCTTGGAAGAGACGTGGAGATCAGAGTGGTTTAACAAGACGGTTTTAATGCCCCTTGGAAGAGACGGGGAGGTCACAGTAACTTAACAAGATGATTTTAATGCCCCTTGGAAGAGACGTGGAGTTCAAAGTGGACTAATAAGATGGTTTTAATGTCCCTTGGAAGAGACGTGGAGTTCAGAGTGGTTTAACAAGATGATATAAATGCCCCTTGGAAGAGACGTGGAGATCCCAGTGGCATAAAAAGACAATATCAATGCTCCTTGGAAGAGTGGTGGAGGTAACAGTAGAATAAAAAGACAATATCAATGCCCTTGGACGAGTGGTGGAGGTCGCAGTGGAATAAAAAGACAATATCAATGCACCTTGGAAGAGTGGTAGAGGTTACAGTGGAATAAAATGACAATATCAATGCCCCTTGGAAGAGTGGTGGAGGTCGCAGTGGAATAAAATGACAATATCAATGCCCCTTGGAAGAGTGCTGGAGGTCGCAGTGGAATAAAAAGACAATATCAATGAACCTTGGAAGAGACGTGGAGTTCAGAGTGGTTTAACAAGACGGTTTTAATGTCCCTTGTTAGAGATGTGGAGGTCACAGTAGCTTTACAAGACAGTTTTAATGCCGCTTGAAAGAGATGTGGAGTTCACAGTGGTTTAACAAGACGGTTTTAATGCTCGTTGGTAGAGACGTGGAGTTCAGAGTGGTTTAACAAGACGGTTTAAATGCCCCTTGGAATAGTCGTGGAAGTCCCAGTGGAATAAAAACACAATATCAATGACCCTTGGAAGAGTGATGGAGGTCGCAGTGGCATAAAAAGACAATATCAATGCCCCTTGGAAGAGTGGTGGAGGTAGCAGTGGAATAAAAAACAATATCAATGACCCTTGGAAGAGACATGGAGGTCACAGTAGATTAACAAGATGATTTTAATGCCCCTTGGAAGAGACGTGGAGTTCAGAGTGGTTTAACAAGATGGTATTAATACCCCGTGGAAGAGACGTGGAGGTCCCACTGGAATAAAAAGACAATATCAATGCCCCTTGGAGAGTGGTGGAGGTAGCAGAGGAATAAAAAGACAATATCAATGCCCCTTGGAAGAGTGGTAGAGTTCACAGTGGAATAGAAAAACAATATCAATGCCCCTTGGAAAAGTGGTGAAGGTCGCAGTGGAATAAAAAGACAGTATCAATGCACCTTGGAAGAGCAGTGGGGGTCGCAGTGGAATAAAAAGACAATATCAATGACCCTTGGAAGAGACGTTGAGTTCAGAGTGGTTTAACAAGACGGTATTAATTCCCCTTGGTAGAGACGTGGAGGTCACAGTAGCCTAACAAGACGGTTTTAATGCCCCTTGGTAGAGACGTGGAGTTCAGAGTGGTTTAACAAGACGGTTTTAATGCCCCTTGGTAGAGACATGGAGGTCACAGTAGCTTAACAAGTCGGTTTTCATGCCCCTTGGAAGAGAAGTGGAGTTCAGAGTGGTTTAACAAGACGTTTTTAATGCCCCTTGGAATAGACGTGGGGGTCCCAGTGGAATAAAAAGACAATATCAATACCCCTTGGAAGAGTGATGGAGGTCGCAGTGGAATAACAAGACAATATCAATGCCCCTTGGAAGAGTGGTGGAGGTCACAGTGGAATAAAAAGACAATACCAATGCCCCTTGGAAGAGTGGTGGAGGTCGCAGTGGAATAAAAAAAACAAAATCAATGCCCCTTGGAAGAGATTTGAATGTCACAGTAGCATAACCAGATGATTTTAATGCCCCTTTGAAGAGATGTGGCGTACAGAGTGGTTTAACAAGATGGTTTTAATGCCCCTTGGAAGAGACTTGGAGGTCCCAGTGGAATAAAAACACAATATCAATGCCTCTTGGAAGAGTGATGGAGGTCAGAGTGGAATAAAAATACAATATCAATGCCCCTTGGAAGAGTTGTGGTGGTAGCAGTGGAATAAAAACACAATAGCAATGCCCCTTGGAAGAGTGGTGGAGGTCGCAGTGGAATAAAAAGACAATATCAATGCCCCTTGGAAGAGACGTGGAGGTCTCAGTAGCTTAACAAGATGATTTTAATGCCCCTTGGAAGAGACGTGGAGTTCAGAGTGGTTTAACAATTCAGTTTTAATGCCCCTTGAAAGAGACGTGAAGTTCAGAGTGGTTTAACAAGACGGTATTAATGCCCCTTGGAAGAGACGTGGAGGTCACAGTATCTTAACAAGACGATTTTAATGCCCCTTGGAAGAGATATGGAGTTCAGAGTGGTTTAGCAAGACGGTTTTAATGCCCCTCGGAAGAGACGTGGAGTTCAGAGTGGTTTAACAAGAAGGTTTTAATGCCCCTTGGAAGAGACAGGGAGGTCACAGTAACTTAACAAGATGATTTTAATGCCCCTTGGAATAGACGTGGAGTTCAGGGTGGTTTAACAGGACGGTTTTAATGTCCCTTGGAAGAGATGTGGAGTTCAGAGAGGTTTAACAAGATGATTTTAATTCACCTTGGAAGAGACGTGGAGGTCACAGTAACTTAACAAGATGATTTTAATGCCCCATTGGAAGAGAAGTGGATTTCAGAGTGGTTTAACAAGACGGTTTTAATGACGCTTTGAAGAGACGTGGAGTTCAGAGTGGTTTAACAAGATGGTATTAATGCCCCTTGGATGAGACGTGGAGGTCCCAGTGGAATAAAAAGACAATATCAATGCTCCTTGGAAAAGTGGTGGAGGTCACAGTAGAATAAAAAGACAATATCAATGCTCCTTGGAAGAGTGGTGTAGGTCGCAGTGGAAGAAAAAGACAATATCAATGCCACTTGGAAGAGTGGTGGAGGTCGCAGTGGAATAAAAGACAATATCAATGCCCCTTGGAAGAGTGGTGAAGGTCGCAGTGGAATAAAAAGACAATATCAATGCCCCTTGGAAGAGTGGTGGATGTCGCAGTGGAATAAAAAGGCAACATCACTGACCCTTGGAAGAGACGTGGAGTTCAGAGTGGTTTAACAAGACAGTTTTAATGCCCCTTGGAAGGGACGTGAAGGTCACAGTAACTTAACATAGATGATTTTAATGCCCCTTGGAAGAGACGTGGAGTTCAGAGTGGTTTAACAAGACGGTTTTAATGCCCCTTGGAAGGGACGTGGAGATCCCAGTGCAATAAAAAGACAACATCAATGCCCCTTGGAAGATTGGTGGAGGTCCCAGTGGAATAAAAAGACAATTTCAATGCCTCTTGTGAGGGTGGTGGAGGTCGCAGTGGAATAAAAAGACAATATCAATGCCCCTTGGAAGAGACGTGGAGGTCACAGTAGCTTACCAAGATGGCTTTAATGCCCCTTGGAAGAGAAGTGGAGTTCAGAGTGGTTTAACAAGACGGTTTTAATGCCCCTTAGAAGAGACGTGGAGTTCAGAGTGGTTTCACAAGATGGTTTTAATGCCCCTAGGAAGAGAGGTGGAGTTCAGAGTGGTTTAACTAGACTGTTTTAATGCCCATTGGAAGAGACTTGGAGGTCACAGTTGCTTAACAAGACGATTTTAATGCCCCTTGGAAGAGACGTGGAGCTCAGGGTGGTTTAACAAAACCGTTTTAATGCCCCTTGGAAGAGACGTGGAAATCAGAGTGGTTTAACAAGACGGTTTTAATGCCCCTTAGTAGAGATGTGGAGGTCCCAGTGGAATAAAAAGACAATATCAATGCCCCTTGGAAGAGTGTTGGAGGTCGCAGTGGAAAAAAAAGACAATATCCATGCCCCTTGGAAGAGTGGTGGAGGTCGCAGTGGAATAAAAAGACTATATTAATGTCCATTGGAAGAGTGGTGGAGGTCGCAGTGGAATGAAAAGACAATATCAATGGCCCGTGGAAGAGTGATGGAGTTCGCAGTGGAATAAAAAGACAATATCAATGACCCTTGGATGAGTGGTGGAGTTCGCAGTGGAATAAAAAGACAATATCAATGACCCTTGGAAGAGACTTGGAGTTCAGAGTGGTTTAACAAGATGGTTTTAATGCCCCTTGGAAGAGACGTGGAGGTCACAGTAGCTTAACAAGACGATTTTAATGCCCCTTGGAAGAGACGTGGAGTACAGAGTGGTTTAGCAAGACGGTAATAATGCCCCTTTTAAGAGACGTGGAGGTCACAGTAGGTTAACAAGACAGTTTAAGTGTCCCTTGGAAGAGACGTGAAGTTCAGAGTGGTTTAACAAGACGGTTTTAATGGCCCTTGGTAGAGACGTTGAGTTCAGAGTGGTTTAACAAGACTATTTTAATGCCCCTTGGAATAGACGTGGAGGTCCCAGTGGAATAAAAACACAATATCAATGCCCCTTGGAAGAATGATGGAGGTCGTAGTGGAATAAAAAGACAATATCAATGCCCCTTGGAAGAGTGGTGGAGGTAGCAGTGGAATAAAAAGACAATATCAATGCTCCTTGGAAGAGTGGTGGAGGTCGCATTGGAATAAAAAGACAATATCAATGACCCTTGGAAGAGTGGTGGAGGTCGCAGTGGAATAAAAAGACAATATCAATGCCTCTTGGAAGAGATGTGGAGGTCACAGTAGCTTAACAAGACAATTTTAATGCCCCTTGGAAGAGACAAGGAGTTCAGAGTGGTTTAACAAGACGGTTTTAATGCCCCTTGGAAGAGACATGAAGTTCAGAATTTTTTAACAAGACGGTTTTAATGCCCCTCGGAAGAGACGTGGAGTTCAGAGTGGTTTCACAAGATGATTTTAATGTCCCTTGGAAGTGTGGTGGAGGTAACAGTAACTTAACAAGATGATTTTAATGCCCCTTGGAATAGACGTGGAGTTCAGAGTGGTTTAAAAAGACGGTTTTAATGTCCCTTGGAAGAGACGTGGAGTTCAGAGTGGTTTAACAAGTGGGTTTTAATGCCCCTTGTAAGAGACGTGGAGTTCAGAGTTGTTTAACAAGGCGGTTTTAATGCCCCGTGGAAGAGATGTGTAGGTCACAGTAGCTAAAGAAGACGATTTTAATGCCCCTTGGAAGAGATGTGGAGTTCAGAGTGGTTTAACAAGTCGGTTTTAATGCCCCTTGGAAGAGTTCAGAGTGGTTTAAAAATATGGTTTTAATGCCCCTTGGAAGAGACGTGGAGGTCACAGTGGAATAAAAAGACAATATCAATGCTCCTTGGAAAAGTGGTGGAGATCACAGTAGAATAAAAAGACAATATCAAAGCCCCTTGGAAGAATGGTGGAGGTCGCAGTGGAATAAAAGACAATATCAATGCCCCTTGGAAGAGTGGTGGAGGTCGCAGTGGAATAAAAGACAATATTAATGCCCCTTGGAAGAGTGGTGAAGGTCGCAGTGGAATAAAAAGACAATATCAATGCCCCTTGGAAGAGTGGTGGAGGTTCAGAGTGGTTTAACAAGACGGTTTTAATGCCCCTCGGTAGAGACGTGGAGTTCAGAGTGGTTTAACAAGACGGTTTTAAAGCCCCTTGGAAGAGACGTGGAGTTCAGAGTGGTTTAACAAGATGGTTTTAATGCCCCTGGGAAGGGACGTGGAGGTCCCAGTGCAATAAAAAGACAATATCAATGCCCCTTGGAAGAGTGGTGGAGGTCCCAGTGGAATAAGAAGACAATATCAATGCCTCTTGGAAGAGTGGTGGAGGTCGCAGTGGAATAAAAAGACAATATCAATGCCCCTTGGAAGAGAAGTGGAGGTCACAGTAGCTTAACAAGGCGGTTTTAATGTCCCTTGGAAGAGAAGTGAAGTTCAGATTGGTTTAACAAGATGGTGATAATGCCCCTTGGAAGAGACGTGAAGGTCACAGTAACTTAACAAGATGATTTTAAAGCCCCTTAGAAGAGACGTGGAGTTCAGAGTGGTTTAACAAGATGGTTTTAATGCCCTTGGGAAGGGACGTGGAGGTCCCAGTGCAATAAAAAGACAATATCAATGCCCCTTGGAAGAGTGGTGGAGGTCGCAGTGGAATAAAAAGACAATATCAATGCCCCTTGGAAGAGAAGTGGAGGTCACAGTAGCTTAACAAGGCGGTTTTAATGTCCCTTGGAAGAGACGTGAAGTTCAGATTGGTTTAACAAGATGGTGTTAATGCCCCTTGGAAGAGACGTGGAGGTCCCAGTGGAATATAAAGACAATATCAATGCTCCCTGGAAGAGTGAAGGAGGTCAGAGTAGAATAAAAAGACCATATCAATGCCCCTTGGAAGAGTGGTGGAGGTCGCAGTGGAATAAAGAGACAATATCAATGCCCCTTGGAAGAGAGGTGTAGGTCGCAGTGGAAGAAAAAGAAAATATCAATGCCCCTTGGAAGAGTGGTGGAGGTCGCAGTGGAATAAAAATACAATATCAATGCCCCTTGGAAGAGTGGTGAAGGTCGCAGTGGAATAAAAAGACAATATCAATGCCCCTTGGAAGAGTGGTGGATGTCGCAGTGGAAAAAAAGACAATATCAATGACCCTTGGAAGAGACGTGGAGTTAAGAGTGGTTTAACAAGACGTTTTAATGCCCCTTGGTAGAGACGTGGAGGTCACAGTAGCTCAACAAGACGGTTTTAATGCCCCTTGGAAGAGACGTGGAGGTTACAGTAACTTATCACGATGATTTTAATGCCCCTTGGAAGAGACGTGGAGTTCAGAGTGGTTTAACAAGATGGTATTAATGCCCCTTGGAAGAGACGTGGAGGTCCCAGTGGAATAAAAAGACAAAATCAATGCTCCTTGGAAGAGTGGTGGAGGTCACAGTAAAATAAAAAGACAATATCAATGCCCCTTGGAAGAGTGGTGGAGGTAGCAGTGGAATTAAAACACAATATAAATGCCCGTTGGAAGAGTGGTGGAGGTCGCAGTGGAATAAAAAGAGAATATTAATGCCCCTTAGAAGAGTGGTGAAGGTCGCAGTGAATAAAAAGACAGTATCAATGCCGCTTGGAAGAGCGGTGAAGGTCGCAATGGAATAAAAAGACAATATCAATGACCCTTGGTAGAGACGTTGGGTTCAGAGTGGTTTAACAAGACAGGTTTTTATGCCCCTTGGAAGAGACGTGGAGGTCACAGTAGCTTAACAAGACTGTTTTAATGCCCCTTGGAAGAGACGTGGAGTTCAGAGTGGTTTAACATGACGGTTTTATTGCCCCTTGATAGAGACGTGGAGGTCACAGTAGTTTAACAAGAATGTTTTAATGCCCCTTGGAAGAAACCTGGAGTTCAGAGTGGTTTAACCCGACGTTTTTAATTCCCCTTGGAATAGACATGGTGGTCCCAGTGGAATAAAGAGACAATATCAATGCCCATTGGAAAAGTGATGGAGGTCACAGTGGAATAAAAAGACAATATCAATGCCCCTTGGAAGAGTGGTGGGTGTCGCCGTGGAATAAAAAGACAATAACAATGCCCCATGGAAGTGTGGTGAAGGTTGCAGTGGAATAAAAAGACAATATCAATGCCCCTTGGAAGAGTGGTGGAGGTCGAAGTGGAATAAAAAGACAATATCAATGACCCTTGGAAGAGACGTTGGGTTCAGAGTGGTTTAAGAAGACGGTTTTAGTGCCCCTTGGTAGAGACGTGGAGGTCACAGTAGCTTAACAAGACGGTTTTAATGAACCTTGGAAGAGACGTGGAGTTCAGAGTGGTTTAACCAGACGTTTTTATTGCCCCTAGGAATAGACGTGGAGGTCCCAGTGGAATAATTAGACAATATCAATGCCCCTTGGAAGAGTGATGGAGGTTACAGTGGAATAAAAAGACAATATCAATGCCCCTTGGAAGAGTGGTGGAGGTCGCAGTGGAATAAAAATACAATAACAATGCCCCATGGAAGAGTGGAGAACGTCGCAGTGGAATAAAAAGACAATATCAATGCCCCTTGGAAGAGTGGTGGAGGTCGCAGTGGAATAAAAAGACAATATCAATTACCCTTGGAAGAGACGTGGAGTTCAGAGTGGTTTAACAAGATGGTTTTAATGCCCCTTGGAAGAGACGTGGAGTTCAGAGTGGTGTAACAAGTATGTTTTTATGCCCCTTGGAAGAGACATGGACTTCAGAGTGATTTAACAAAACGGTTTTAATGCCCCTTGGAAGAGACTAGGAGGTCACAGTAGCTTAACAAGACGATTTTAATGCCCCTTGGAAGAGATGTAGAGTTCAGAGTGGTTTAACAAGACGGTTTTAATGCCTCTTGGAAGAGACGTGGAGTTCAGAGTGGTTTAACAAGATGATTTTAATGCCCCTTGGAAGAGACGTGGAGTTCAGAGTGGTTTAACAAGACGGTTTTTATTCCTCTTGGAAGAGACGTGGAGGTCCCAGTGAAATAAAAAGACAATATCAATGCCCCTTGGAAGTGTGATGGAGGTCGCAGTGGAATAAAAAAACAATATCAATGCCCCTTGGAAGAGTGGTGGAGGTCACAGTGTTATAAAAGGACAATATCATTGCCCCTTGTAAGAGTGATGGAGGTTACAGTGGAATACTAAGACAATATCAATACCCCTTGGAAGAGATGTGGAGGTCACAGTAGGTTAACAAGACGATTTTAATGCCCCTTGGAAGAGACGTGGTGTTCAGAATGGTTTAACAAGATGGTTTTAATGCCCCTTGGAAGAGACGTGGAGTTCAGAGTGGTTTAACAAGAACGGTTTTAATGCCCCTTGGAAGAGACGTGGAGGTCCCAGTGAAATAAAAAGACAATATCAATGCCCCTTGGAAGAGTGATGGAGGTCGCAGTGGAATAAAAAAACAATATCAATGCCCCTTGGAAGAGTGGTGGAGGTCACAGTGGAATGAAAAGACAATATCAATGCCCCTTGTAAGAGTGTTGGAGGTCGCAGTGGAATAAAAAGACAATATCAATACCCCTTGGAAGAGATGTGGAGGTCACAGTAGGTTAACAAGACGATTTTAATGCCCTTTGGAAGAGACGTGGTGTTCAGAATGGTGTAACAAGTAGTGTTGAGCCACCCCCGTAGTGTTCGAGTTCGGTTCGGTTCGTCGAACACCCGTGTGTTCGCCGAACTGTTCGTCGAACTGTTCGTCGAACACCTTCGAACAACGTTAAAACCAATGGCAGGCAAACAAAAACACATAGAAACACATAGAAAACACCTTCAAAGGTGTCCAAAAGCTGACAAACTGCTCAGAAGACATAACTAACACATGGAAAAGTGACAAGTACATATAGTCATGCGAAAATAAAAGAGGTGGAGGAGTAAAAGGAGGGGGAGACACAGATATAGGCATGTCATGCCCTTCTAAAATCCAAAAAGTGAGAAGCCGACACGGCCAGTCCGCTTCTGCCCGTGCCACCTCCGTGTCGCCGGGTTTGTGCCAGAGCCGCGGTGAACCCTGACGGCCAGCCCCCCTCTCCCAATACTGGTGCCTGTCCGCTGGTGGGTCGAGCGAGCCCCCCTGTGGTGGAGGCAGCTCTAAGCTTTTTAATTTAAATTGTCTCTCTAATTTGAATGAATACACTTTAAATCCATTTACAAGGATCTATTGGAGGGCAAGTCTCATGCCAGCAGCCGCGGTAATTCCAGCTCCAGTAGCATCCACTAAAGCTGCTGCAGTTAAAAAGCTTTTATAAGGATCGAGCTCGGCTGTCCACCGCAAGGCATCCTACTGCCAGTTCCAGCCCCTATGCCTTGGGGTGCCTCCTGATGCTCTTCACTAAGTATCCCATGGTCCCGAAGCATTTCCTTTGAAAAAATTAAGTGTCTAAACTACAGGTGGTGCAGCTTGCTTAACAGCCGGGATAATCCGCTCACTAGCAGACACTGCTACTAGGCACAAAGTATTTCCTGGGCTAGATGCAGTTAAAAATTTGTAATTAGATACTCTCGTTGGATGCTGAGAAAGCATTCCATAGAGTCTCCTGGCACGCCATATATGATTCTCTTAAAAAGCTTGGGGTAGGGGTCTAGGGGACCCTTTTATAGCCAAAATCACGGCCCTGTATCGCAATACGTCACCTAGGCTGAAGATAAATGGAACTGTAGCACCCTGAGGGCTCGGTTGCTACAGAGGTATTGCACCTCACCCAGAGGTGTGATATCTCACTCTCAGGTAAGGATGGAGTGTGGATCAGGACCCGACACCTGCATGCATTACACCACATTGCCGTGGGGCAGGGCGACCAATATGCCCCTGAGATGGGCACGACAGTCCCTGTCCCTGGCTGGAGTGGGGGGAGGGAACACTGAGGAAGGGGAACCCTGTAGTGCAGGAGCAGGGAGGAAGCAGTTCCTGGGTGCATTGAGAAGGGAGTATAAAAGGTGGGCACCATCTTAGTTCAGTGCAGAGAAGTCTGAGCAGAAGTGGCAGGGAGCAGGGGCTCTGCATGAGCTCTGCTCCGGAGGCGGGCCTAGTAACAGAGGCCCAGGCCTGGAAGAGGGAGAAGGAAGGAAGAGGAGCGGAGAAGGCTCCAGGAACGAGGAATGAAGGGATCCCAGGGGTGCGGACGGGCGAGTCGCCACCGCACGCCCGAATCCACCTGCGTGGAGGGGTCAGGCCAAAGGGAGAGACCGGTCCCCGAACTAGTGGAGGCAGGAAACGACCCTCAGCTAGAAACCGGAGGCTCTGACATTTTATGTGGCGCAGCCCCTCGCTACACCCGCTAGGAAGGCACCACATAGGGTCAGGGAAACTGGCGCCAAGTTTACCAAGAGGAGGCCCGAGGCAGCCGGACAGAAGTGTTGGTAAGAAAGGCCAGACAAAGGACACACAAAGGGGGTCCTGTGAAGTGCTCCAAAGTTATCTGGGAGTTGTCCGAGCCCCTCACCTGGTGAGCACAGTACGACGTGGGCAGCCGTTACCTGCAGATGTGGTCTGGATAATAAGAACTGTGAGTAAAGGCCCTGAACTGCATCACTGACTCCGTGTCGTTACTGCTGCTGCCCTGCACCATCACCCCCATCCTCCGCATACACTGCCCTGAGGCTATACTCCTCCCGTGGGGAGTTATGCTACGCTCTGCTGCACCCACAACACCAGCCTCAGTGGTCTGCCCTGTAGCGGCGGTTCACTCTGACCGCAATCCACGGGTGGCGTAGTCGGACATTTAAACATGAAAACCACATAAATAGTTCCGCCACTGGTTTGACCGCCCTGAGCCACGGAACTGGGTCGCCGCCACGAAGACTACAACCACCAGCATCCACCAAAAAGGGTCCGGCTCCGGGTGTCCCAAGGCCCAGGGGGTGCGTCAGAACATTTTCATCACCTTTCACAATCACCAATGGGACAAGGCAGTGATGTCCTCTGTCCCCTCTCTTATACATCCTAGTGACGGAGCACCTGCTCTCATCAATTCGCCATAACCCCAATATTAGGTGGATTGAGGTGGGAGGCACCAAGTACAAGTGCTCTCTATTTGCTGATGATGTCCTAGTATATATCACTCAATCACATATATCCATCCATGCTGTTATGGCTGAAATAGATCACTTTGTTACATGGTAAAATTTTAAAATCAATGCAGCGAAGTCTGAGGCCCTCGATGTCTCCCTCCCCAAATCCATATAGGATTCCATCCAGTCCAACTTTCCCTTTGCCTGGCCCTCACAGGGTATCAAATACTTAGGAATTCCTATTCATAGAGACCTCTCCCATCTATGTTATCTTAATTTTGGGCCCTTTATTGAACAACTCCATACAGACCACGGTTGGCAAGTTAGAACTGTAAGATTCACTACGTGAACCACTGGTGTTTTGTGGAAAAGCACATGTACACTGCGTTCCAAATTATTATACAAAAAGTGTTTAGGAGTGATAAGGGAAGAATTTGTTTGTTTGTCAGTTAAACTCATTGATGGTGATGTGTGTCAGGGCTCTTTATATCACTGTAAGCAATTGCAGACACCTGTGCTAATTAGTTTGGCAGGTGTGTCCAATGAAAGGCAAGACTACTTAAGAAGGCTCTCTCACATTATTAAGCAGCCTACATTTTCTGCCAAAATGGGAAAGAAAAAGGATGTGTCGGCTGCTGAGAAGCAACAAATTGTGGAGTGTTTAGGTCAAGGCATGACTACAATCAACATTGTGCGATGATCAGGATGAAGTGTCTTGGCAATCAAGAAGTATGTAGCTGATTCACAGTACACACGTGTGCGTGCTGATAAGGGCAAATTGAGGACTCTTTCCTACAGGCAATTACGTCAGGTTGAAAGAGCAGCGGCAAAAAAGCCTTGTCATAGCAGCAGACAAGTTTTTGAAGCAGCTTGTGCCTCCAAAGTCCCCCGAACAACAAGATGCAGGGTCCTTCAGAGGTTTGCAGCTGTGCATGCGCCATCCTGTCGACCTCCTCTATCCACTTCACACAAGCAGAAACGGCTCCAGTGGGCCAAACATTACATGAAGACTGATTTCAAAACTGTTTTGTTCACGGATGAGTGCCGTGCAGCGCTCGATGGTCCAGATGGATGGAGTGGAGGATGGCTGGTTGATGGACACCCCACGCAAACACGGCTACAGCGCCAACAAGGAGGAGGTGGAGTAATGTTTTGGGCTGGAATCATGGGGAGAGAGATTGTCGGCCCCTTTAGGATCCCTGAAGGCGCTAAAGATGAACTCCATAATGTATGTGGATTTTCTCAAACAGCACTTCCTGCCATGGTTCAAGAAGAAGAACCGTGTATTTCACAGCAAGATCATTTTTCTGCATGATAATGCACCATCTCATGCTGCACATAAAACATCTGCATCTCTGGCTGATATGGGCATAAAAGGGGACAAACTTATGGTGTGACCCCCATGCTCCCCTGACCTCTACCCCATTCAGAACCTTTGGAGCATCTTTAAAAGGAGTGTCTATGATGGCAGGAGGCAGTTCACATCTAAGCAACAGCTCTGGGAGGGTATTCTGTCCTCATGCAAAACAATTGAAGCAGAAACCATCCAAAACCTGACAAATTCAATGGACGAGAGAGTTCAGAAGCTCCTTTCGAACAAGGGGTCCTATGTGAAAATGTAACATCACCTAGAATAAAGTTTTGAGTTGAAAACTGTTTGATTTCAGTTTCTAACAACCTGCTAATGCTTATAATTTCAAAAATGACCATTTTTTTGGTCTTTATTAAAATGAAAAGGTTGATCGAAAAGTTTGGGGGATCTAAGAGTGTGGCAACCCAGTAGTCATGATTACTTCGAATTCTGACAATATGAGGGTCATGCTGCAGGTAGTGCAGCAAGAAGGCACTTATGTGCCTTGCGCATCTCGGAGCCCCAAAATTATTTTCCGGGCTAGATGCAGCTAAAAATTATTTTTAATTTTAAATCTGGTGAAGCTTTAGTATAGATGGCCTAATAGGATCAGTGCTGCACACTGCTACAAAGCCCAAATTATTTTCCAGTCAAGATACAGATAAACATGATTAGTAATTTGAAAGCTTAAAACGGTTGGTAGGGTGATTTTAACCAATCATCAAGCTTTTACTCTCCCCAGGATGACACAGGGGTAGAAAAGTCGTTTCGGATCCATGATTTGTTCATCTTTATGAACGTGAGTCTGTCTACATTATCAGTGGAGAGCCGCGTGCGCTTATCTGTCAGCACACCACCAGCAGCGCTGAACACACGTTCAGACAGAACGCTGGCTGCGGGGCATGACAAGATCTCCAAGGCGTAAGTGGCTAGCACCGGCCATTTATCCAGATTGGAAGCCCAAAAAGAGCAAGGGTCCAGTGACACAGTCGTGGCTTCAATGTTTACTTGGAGATACTCCTGTACCATCGTATCTAGGCGTTGACTATGTGTCAGACTTCTTGTCTCCTGTGGCCTTGCAAAGGATGGGCTAAAAAAGTGGTGAAATGATTCCGCAAAATTGATGTTACCAGCAGATACTGTGGTTCTGTTACGGTTTGAGTGCTGAACACTTGACGGTCCCACGGTTGGCAAGTTGGAACTGTGAGATTCACTACGTGCACCACTGGTATTTTGTGGAAAAGCACATGTAAGATTCTGCAACAGTCTCTGCTGATACTCCTGCATGCGTGCATCCCTTTCTATGGCAGGAATAATTTCTGCAAATTTACTTTTGTACCGGGGATCTAACAGTGTGGCAACCCAGTAGTCAGGATTATTTCTAATTCTCACAATTCGAGGGTCATGTTGCAGGTAGTGCAGCAAGAAGGCACTCATGTGTGTTGCGCATCCAGGAGCACCAAGTCCCTGTTGTGTTGGTGGCGAGGTAACAATCATGCTTCCTTCCTCTGTCCTCTCCCCCCAACCTCGCACAACAGAAATGTGATCAAGGTCTCCCTCATCTGATGAGTCTTCCATCAGTTCGTCCTCCACTTCTTCCTGGGCTCCTGCACCTTCCTCACTAGTTTGGCTGCTACCATGCGCCCTGGTAAAACCATCTCCCCCACCCTCACATGCCTGCCGCCTTGGTGCTGCCGACCGTCTGGACCTTGCAGATGTTAGCCCTTCCGCATACAACTCCTCCTCCTCTACTTCCTCCACCTCCTCTTGTGCCACCACCTGACTCCGAATTCTGTTTAACATGTGCTCCAGCATGTAAATCACCGGAATAGTCATGCTGATAATGGCATCGTCAGCACTAAACATCTTCGTCGCCATTTCAAAACTGTGCAGAAGGGTGCATAGGTCCCTGATCTGAGACCACTCCTCCAGCGTGATTTGCCCCACCTCTGAATCTCGTTGGCCCAGGCTATACGTCAGAACGTATTGCACCAGGGCTTGTCGGTGCTGCCACAGTCGCTGCAACATGTGCAGAGTTGAATTCCACCGGGTAGGCACATCGCATTTTAGCCGGTGAAGTGGCAGGCCCAACGACTTCTGTAGAGATGTAAGTCGCTGAGCTGCGGGATGCGAACGGCGGAAGTGAGCACACAGCGACCGTGCCCTCTGCAGAAGGCCATCTAGTCTGGGATAGTGGGCTAAAAATTGCTGGACAACCAGGTTCAACACGTGAGCCATACAAGGCACGTGTGTGACATTGCCCCGGCGAAGGGCCGCACCCAGGTTTGCAGCATTGTCGCACACGGCCTTCCCTGGTTTCAGGTCCAGTGGAGACAACCATTCATGAAATTGGTTCTCCAGAGCTGACCACAACTCCTCAGCTGTGTGACTCACATTTCCCAGACATTTCAATGTAAAAACCGCCTGATGACGTTGAGCCCTACTGCCAGCATAGTAAGGAGGTGTGCAGGATCCCTTCTGCGCAGTTAGAAAGCTTGTGGCATGACCAGACAGGCTTTGGGTGCAGGTGGAAGACCGAGAGGAGGTTGAGGAGGCAGAAGCAGTGGAGGAACTTTGACATAAAGAGGATTGACGCACAACTCGTGGGGACGGCAAGACTTGGACAGCAGCCCCTTGTCCTGCTGTCACCATAGTTACCCAGTGCCCAGTCAGCGACATGTAACGCCCCTGTCCATGCCTACTCGTCCAAGTGTCTGTGGTGAAATGCACCCTGTCACACACAGAGTTTCTCAAAGAAGCTGTGATGTTGTGTGCGACATGCTGGTGGAGCGCAGGCACACCTTTCTTTGAGAAGTAGTGCCGACTGGGCATCTGGTACTGGGGCACTGCGACGGACATAAGGTCTCGAAAATCCTCTGTGTCCACCAGGCGGAAAGGCAGCATTTCTGTAGCCAAGAGCTTGCAGATGGTGAAATTCAACCTCTTAGCTTTCTCATGGCTAGGAGGAAATGGTCTTTTACTTGTCCACATCTGAGGGACCGAGGGCTGGCTATTGTGCTTAGACGGGGTTGATAAGGGTGTCCCCGGCAAACTGCCGGTCTGTGAGGAAGATGCAGGCGGACATGTTAGGTTGCCTTGATCCAAAGGTGGTGCTATCGATGTCGGACAGCGCTCAACACCAGCTGGTGTTACCACCTCCAAAGAAAATGATGACCTGCCAATCACGCTGGCTGTTGCGGGTAAAGAGGTGGCAGGTCTGCGCCCCAAAACAGGTGTGACTGCTGTCCCCCCAGTCACAGAGGATGAAGAGGCCGCGGATGCACAAGATATGGCAGACGGTGATTGGCCCGGCCGGCTAGGCCGCATTGTAGCACACTGAGCTTCCCACTGCAACTTATGCTTCATGCTTATGTGCCGGTTCATGCATGAAGTACTCAAACTATGTATTTTTTGGCCTCTACTTAGCTTTTGCTGACAAATGTTACAGATAACACGAGTTGGGTCATCTTTATCGATCTGAAAAAATGCCAAGGCTATGCAAGGCTTAGCACCCATGCGACCTGAAGAGCCACCACGACTTGTGGTGAGAGGCAGAGTTGTGTTTGAGGATGCAGTTGTTGACGTGCTTCCAGTACTACGTCTCTGTCCAGGAAGGCGCAACCTGACCTCGTCGTCACTAGCATCTTCCTCCACCTCCTCTGCTGACCTCATCTCTTGGCTGACTGTGGGTTGACAGTAAGTGGGATCTCCGACCTCATCATCATCACCCTGTGCGTTATCACACCCGTCGTCCTCAGAGCCAACCTGTTCCTGCCCTGACAAAAAACTAAAGTTGTCGCTCCAATCAGGTATTTGAGTCTTATCATCGTCTTCCTCATTGTCTCCACCAACAGGAGTTACAGTTTGGGAATGAGGGTCTACATTATGGTCAGAATCTTCTGCGTCTGGTCCTGGATCCGACTCATAAAGATTCTGGGCATCAGTGCAGATCATTTCCTCGTCTGGATTCACAGAAGCGCTGGAGTCGACCTCTGATTCCCAGGCTATAGTATGAGTAAACAGCTCTGCAGACTCAACCATCTGTTCTACCTCATACTCAGACGGGCAGCTGGAGATTTGGGAGCTGTGAGGAAGCAAGTGCGATTTGGGTGACACCTTTGAGGACTGGAGTATTTGTGATGTTGAAGTTGATGTGGAGGAGAGCCCACTTAAAGGAGCACTTGATATCCGTTGAAGCACCTGCTGTTTTTGTGCCTCATCTGGAATTTGTAGCGATTGGCGTGGCCGTAAGAAAGGGATCTTATCACATTGTCCGCTAAAAGAAGTAGACATTTTAGTTTGGCTGGAAGATGGTCTTTCTTCTGCAGATGTTACTGTTGCTTTAACACCTACCCCACGGACACAACCTTTTTTCCCCTTCCCAACACGCCTATTCCCCTTTCCACCAGCAGCAGGCCTTTTTCCACTCATTTTGGTGGTTAACTAATTCACAACTCTGGAGTTGTTTGCACAAAAAAACAATGGATGGTAACCGAGCAGAGCTGAGTGGCCAAACTGTGGTACTAGGCCAAAACTATTGGCTGGGTTAGATGCAGAAAAAAATTATTTTGAATTTGCAACCTGATGGAGGTCAGTATAGATGGACTAATAGACCAAGTCCCACACACTGCTAGAAGCCCAAATATTTTTTCAGAGCTAGATGCAGAAAAAAATTATTTTTAATTTGCAACCTGATGGAGGTCAGTATAGATGGACTAATAGACCAAGTCCCACACACCGCTAGAAGCCCAACTATTTTTTCAGAGCTAGATGCAGAAAAAAATTATATTCAATTTGCAACCTGCTGGAGGTCAGTATAGAAGGACTAATAGAACAAGTCCCACACACTGCTAGAAGCCCAAATATTTTTTCAGAGCTAAATGAAGAAAAAAATTATTTTTAATTTGCAACCTGATGGAGGTCAGTATAGATGGACTAATAGACCAAGTCCCACACACTGCTAGAAGCCCAAATATTTTTTCAGAGCTAGATGCAGAAAAAAATTATTTTTAATTTGCAACCTGATGGAGGTCAGTATAGATGGACTAATAGACCAAGTCCCACACACCGCTAGAAGCCCAAATATTTTTTCAGAGCTAGATGCAGAAAAAAATTATTTTTAATTTGCAACCTGATGGAGGTCAGTATAGATGGACTAATAGACCAAGTCCCACACACTGCTAGAAGCCCAAATATTTTTTCAGAGCTAGATGCAGAAAAAAATTATTTTTAATTTGCAACCTGATGGAGGTCAGTATAGATGGACTAATAGACCAAGTCCCACACACCGCTAGAAGCCCAACTATTTTTTCAGAGCTAGATGCAGAAAAAAATTATATTCAATTTGCAACCTGCTGGAGGTCAGTATAGAAGGACTAATAGAACAAGTCCCACACACTGCTAGAAGCCCAAATATTTTTTCAGAGCTAAATGAAGAAAAAAAATATTTTTAATTTGCAACCTGATGGAGGTCAGTATAGATGGACTAATAGACCAAGTCCCACACACTGCTAGAAGCCCAAATATTTTTTCAGAGCTAGATGCAGAAAAAAATTATATTCAGTTTGCAACCTGATGGAGGTCAGTATAGATGGACTAATAGAATGATGCTATGCCCAAAAGATTTTACTTCACTAGGTGCAGTAAAAAAATTGGTATTCTATACACAGGTGTTATATCTTGCAACACAGATAGGCTACTCCACTGACTAACACACTCTGCAATAGGCCAAAAAGGATTAGCTTTGCTAGATTCAGCCAAATGCTGTGAAAAAAACTTGCACAGCACTGGCACAGACCTGCCTGGCAAAAACTGATAGGAACTCATGTAACCTAGTCCTGAAAAGGACTCCAATTACAATTAGTCTTTACTCCCACAACCTATCTATTTAAGAGCACAGACCTCCCTGATAAAAGTCGTAGGAAATGCTGTAACCTAGTCCTTAAAAGGACTGCAATCACAACTATTCCCTACTCCCAAGCTATCTGTATATTTGTGCGAAAATTGGCTTGAAATTAACAAGGTATAGCGCACACAGCAACAGCGGTGCCGTCTAACACGCAGCTGCAGCAGTGAGAAAATGGTGGCGACGGGGAAAATGGCTTGGTCTTATAGGGCAAGGACATGTGACATACACTGCCAATGACACATGCCCTTGCTTGTGTGAAAAAAAGCACTTCGCTCCGTGTGTGCGCTGCTGATAGGCTGACAGATTGCACCTCCCCACTGCAAATGCGGGAAAGAGAAAAAAAAATGGAGATCTTCATTGTTCCTGCAGAGATCCATCCCCTGCCCCTCCCCCCACCCCGCTGTACACTCAAACTGCGTATTAACATTAATTTTCATCATTACTGAGAAAAAATCCAGTTATGATTTTGGTGCACGAACAGTTATCGAACATAACCTCGAACAGCCGAATTTTTCTCAAATTGTTCGTGTTCGCCGAACGGCTCGAACACCGCCCAAAACAGCTCGAATTTGAGATTGGCGAACAGTTCGAGTAGAACAACGCTCATCTCTAGTAACAAGATGGTTTTAATGCCCCTTGGAAGAGACGTGGAGTTCAGAGTGGTTTAACAAGACGGTTTTAATGCCCCTTGGAAGATACGTTGAGGTCACAGTAACTTAACAAGATGATTTTAATGCCCATTGGAAGAGGCGTGGAGTTCAGATTGGTTTAACAAGATGGTATTAATGCCCATTGGAAGAGACGTGGTGTCCCAGTGGAATAAAAAGACAATATCAATGCTCCTTGGAAGAGTGGTGGAGGTCACAGTAGAATAAAAAGACAATATCAATGCCCCTTGGAAGAGTGGTGGAGGTCGCAGTGGAATAAAAAGACAATATCAATGCCCCTTGGAAGAGTGGTGGAGGTCACAGTGGAATAAAAAGACAATATCAATGCCCCTTAGAAGGGTGGTGAAGGTCGCAGTGGAATAAAAAGACAGTATCAATGCCCCTTGGAAGAGCGGTGAAGGTCGCAAAGGAATAAAAAGACAATATCAATGACCCTTGGTAGAGACGTTGGGTTCAGAGTGGTTTAACCAGACGGTTTTAATGCCCCTTGGTAGAGACGTGGAGGTCACAGTAGCTTAACAAGACTGTTTTAATGCCCCTTGGAAGAGACGTAAAGTTCAGAGTGGTTTAACAAGACGGTGTTAGGGCCCTTGATAGAGACGTGGAGGTCACAGTAGCTTAACAAGACTATTTTAATGCCCCTGGGAAGAGACGTGGTGTTCAGAATGGTTTAACAAGATGGTTTTAATGCCCCTTGGAAGAGACGTGGAGTTCAGAGTGATTTAACAAGACGGTTTTAATGCCCCTTGGAAGATACGTGGAGGTCACAGTAACTTAACAAGATGATTTTAATGCCCCTTGGAAGAGACGTGGAGTTCAGAGTGGTTTAACAAGATGGTATTAATGCCCCTTGGAAGAGACGTGGGGTCCCAGTGGAATAAAAAGACAATATCAATGCTCCTTGGAAGAGTGGTGGAGGTCACAGCAGAATAAAAAGACAATATCAATGCCCCTTGGAAGAGTGGTGGAGGTCGCAGTGGAATAAAAAGACAATATCAATGCCCCTTGGAAGAGTGGTGGAGGTCACAGTGGAATAAAAAGACAATATCAATGCCCCTTAGAAGAGTGGTGAAAGTCGCAGAGGAATAAAAAGACAGTATCAATGCCCCTTGGAAGAGCAGTGAAGGTCGCAATGGAATAAAAAGACAATATTAATGACCCTTGGTAGAGACGTTGGGTTCAGAGTGGTTTAACAAGACGGGTTTTTGTGCCCCTTGGTAGAGACGTGGAGGTCACAGTAGCTTAACAAGACTGTTTTAATGCCCCTTGGAAGAGACGTGGAGTTCAGAGTGGTTTAACAAGACTGTTTTAATGCCCCTTGGAAGAGACGTGGAGTTCAGAGTGGTTTAACCAGACGTTTTTAATGCCCCTTGGAATAGACATGGAGGTCCCAGTGGAGTAAAGAGACAATATCAATGCCCATTGGAAGAGTGATGGAGGTTACAGTGGAATAAAAAGACAATATCAATGCCCCTTGGAAGAGTGGTGGAGGTCACAGTGGAATAAAAAGACAATAACAATGCCCCATGGAAGTGTGGTGAAGGTCGCAGTGGAATAAAAAGACAATATCAATGCCCCTTGGAAGAGTGGTGGAGGTCGCAGTGGAATAAAAAGACAATATCAATTACCCTTGGAAGAGACGTGGAGTTCAGAGTGGTTTAACAAGATGGTTTTAATGCCCCTGGGAAGAGACGTGGAGGTCACAGTAGCTTAACAAGACAATTTTAATGCACCTTGGAAAAGACGTGGAGTTCAGCGTGGTTTAACAAGTCGGTTTTAATGCCCCTTGGAACAGACGTGGAGGTCACAGCAGCTTAACAAGACAGTTTAAATGCCCCTTGGAAGAGACGTAGAGTTCGGAGTGGTTTAACAAGATGGTTTTAATGCCCCTTGGAAGAGATGTGGAGGTCACAGTAGCTTAACAAGACGATTTTAATGCTCCTTGGAAAAGACGTGAAGTTCAGAGTGATTTTACAAGACGGTTTTAATGCCCCTTGGAAGAGAGGTGGAGGTCCCAGTGGAATAAAAAGACAATATAAATGCTCCATGGAAGAGTGATGTAGGTCACAGTAGAATAAAAAGACAATATCAATGCCCCTTGGTAGAGTGGTGGAGGTCGCACTGGAATAAAAAGACAACATCAATAACCCTTGGAAGAGACTTGGAGTTCACAGTGGTTTAAAAGATGGTTTTAATGCCCCTTGGAAGAGACGTGGAGGTCACAGTAGCTTAACAAGACGATTTTAATGCCCCTTGGAAGAGACGTGGAGTACAGAGTGGTTTGAATAGACTGTTTTAATGCCTCTTGGAAGAGACGTGGAGGTTACAGTAGCTTAACAAGACGGTATTAATGCCCCTTGGAAGAGACGTGGAGTTCAGAGTGGTTTAACAAGATGGTATTAATGCCCCTTGGAAGAGACGTGGAGGTCCCAGTGGAATAAAAAGACAATATCAATGCTCCTTGGAAGAGTGGTGTAGGTCACAGTAGAATAAAAAGACAATATCAATGGCTCTTGGAAGAGTGGTGTAGGTCGCAGTGGAATAAAAAGACAATATCATTGCCACCTGGAAGAGTGGTGGAGGTCGCAGTGCAATAAAAAGACAATATCAATGCCCATTGGAAGAGTGGTGAAGGTAGCAGTGTAATAAAAAGACAATATCAATGCACCTTGGAAGAGTGGTGGAGGTCGCAGTGGAATAAAAAGACAATATCAGTAACCCTTGGAAGAAACGTGGAGTTCAGAATGGTTTAACTGTTATGTTCTGCTACCAAAGCTAAGGAAAGAGAGGAGATCTGTCCCTACTATAAGACTCAGCTGAATCCCTACGATGTAACAGGGAACCTGATCCTGCGATCAGACCTGCTAAAGTCCTAATCTAGTCTGTACGGAGACCTATAGATTTGGGAAGGGAATCCCTACAAGTACTAAGGACTGGGAGGAATATGGGACACCTCCTAACAGAAATAGTAGCAGAAAGACGAACAAACAAAATAGATAGAACATAGAGGTCCGTAGACCAAGCAAACTAACAGAGTTAGATACAGAGCACAGGCTAGCTAGAAAGTAGATATACAATGAAGTCCAGCAAAGCCAGAAGGGCGGAGCAGGATTAAATAGGCCAACAAGGTCATGTGACCAGCAAAGGAAAAAAAACCTAACAGCAAGGTTCTAACAGTACCCCCCCTTCTAAGAGGATCCTCCGGATCCCCTAGGACCAGGCTTATCAGGAAATCTCCTGTGAAACGCTCTGATAAGTCTGGACGCGGAAACATCATCTGACCTCACCCAAGAGTTATCCTCGGGTCCGAAACCTTTCCAGGCCACAAGATACTGCAAACTACCTCTATACCGTCTAGAGTCAAGGATGCGAGAAATTTCATATTCCCCGTCCTCCACCACCGGAGGAACAGAGGCAGAGGCGTCACCATCCGACACAACAGCTTTTTTTAACAGGGAGACATGAAAGACCGAATTAATTCTCCAGGAGGTAGGAACCTCCAACCTAACAGCAGATTGGTTGACAACCTGAAGCACCTTAAAGGGCCCTACAAACTTGGGACCCAATTTCTTAGAAGGAATCCTCAACCGCAGATTCCTAGAGGACAACCAAACCATGTCACCAACAGCGAACAAAACCTCCTGTCGTTTCCTATCAAAGTAGTCTTTAGATTTTCTGTTGGCCTCCTGAAGATTACCACGCACATCCGTCCAAACTCTTTCCAAATCACCGGAAAAATTCTCCTCCTCAGGCACGGCAGATCCCAACTTGGAGAACGACCCAAACGACGGATGTCTCCCAGAACAACAAAAAAAAGGCGAACAACCAGCAGAAGAAGATGTATGATTGTTCAGAGCAAATTCGGCAAGTGGCAGAAACTCAGACCACCCCTCTTGATTGTCTGCCACAAAACAACGCAAGAACTGCTCAACATCCTGGTTTTTCCTTTCTGTCTGGCCATTAGATTCAGGATGATATCCGGACGAAAACGACAAATGAATTCCCAACCTGTCACAAAAGGCACGCCAAAAACGAGCCACGAACTGAGGACCCCTATCAGAAACAATGTCAGTAGGAACGCCATGAAGTCTGACAATTTCCTTGACAAAGGCCTTAGCGAGAGTTTTAGCGCAGGGCAGTTTGACGAAGGGAACCAAGTGACACATCTTGCTAAAACGGTCCACGACCACCCAGATAACAGTAAAACCCTCAGAGGGGGGAAGGTCAGTTATAAAGTCCATAGCCAAATGTGTCCAAGGAGCACTGGGGACCTCCAAAGGACAAAGCAACCCCGCAGCAGGAGTATGTGAGGACTTAGATCTAGCACATATAGTACATTGGCGCACCCACTTAATGACTTCCTTCTGCCATCCAGGCCACCAAAAACTGCGACCCACCAGTCTCTTGGTCTCAGAGATTCCGGGATGACCTGCCAACCGAGATTCGTGACACTCAACAAACAAATCTCTCCTAAAGGTCCCAGGCACAAACAACCTCCCATGAGGAGTGTTAGATGGGGCATTCTCCTGAGCTTTAAGAATCTCATCTTCCAAAACGGAGTCTAAAGCAGCTATCACAACACCTTCTTGTAAAATGTTTTCCTCTTTCTCAGCACCGACTATGGGAGAAAAACTGCGAGACAAGGCATCCGCCTTAACATTCTTAGTACCAGGGATGTAAGTAACGGAGAAATTAAACCGCGAGAAAAACAGTGCCCACCTAGCCTGACGGGCATTCAGGCGCTTGGCAGCGTCAAGATATATCAGATTTTTATGATCCGTAAGAACCTGAACGGGAAATTCCGCACCTTCCAAGAAGTGGCGCCAGTGTTCAAATGCGAGTTTAATAGCCAATAATTCCCGATTACCAATATCGTAATTCAATTCAGTCTCCGAAAATTTTTTTGAAAAAAATGCACAGGGATGTAATCCATCCCCGTTATCCTGAGACAATACTGCGCCAACCCCCACAGAGGAAGCATCAACCTCAACCAAAAACGGCCTAGTAACATCAGGCTGCATAAGGATGGGAGCAGAGGTGAACCTCTCCTTGAGATACACAAAAGCTTCAATGGCCTCAGAAGACCACTGAACCGCATCAGCACCTTTCCTGGTGAGATCAGTCAGAGGTTTGACAATACTAGAAAAATTTTTTATGAATTTTCTATAGTAATTGGCGAAACCCAAAAACCTCTGTATCGATTTCAAACCAATAGGCCTAGGCCATTCCTGCACAGCCTGAACCTTAACCGGATCCATCTCAAAACCTTTGCTGGAGATAATGTAGCCCAAAAAACTAATTCTCTGTACAGCGAACTCACATTTCTCCAGCTTAGCAAAAAGCGAATTGTCCATTAATAACTGTAATACCTCACGCACGCTCCGCCAATGAGACTCCAGATCTGGCGAATAAATCAAAATGTCATCCAAATACACAACCACATTTTTACCGATCAAAGGTCTAAGGATGTCATTAATCAGATTCTGAAAAAATGCAGGAGCATTAGTAAGACCAAAAGGCATAACCAGATTCTCAAAATGACCCACAGGAGTGTTAAAAGCAGTCTTCCATTCATCACCCTCCTTCATGCGCAACAGATTGTATGCCCCCTTAAGGTCAATTTTAGAGAACCACTTGGCCCCCAATAACTGGTTAAACAGATCAGGAATCAATGGCAGTGGGTAAGGATTGCGTACCGTAATTTTGTTAATCTCACGAAAATCTAGACAAGGACGTAAACCGCCGTCCTTTTTTTTTACAAAAAAAAATCCAACCGCCACAGGAGACTTAGAGGGCCTAATGTGACCGGCGGCCAAACTTGTCTGTATGTATTCCTCCAAAGCCTTCCTCTCAGGAATAGTAAGGTTAAATAAACGACTTTTAGGAAGAGTCGCTCCAGGGACAAATTCAATAGAACAATCATAGTCTCTATGGGGAGGCAAAACCTGCGATTCTTTCTCAGAAAAAACTCTCCAAAAATCCTGAATAGGAACAGGCAATTCTCCCCTATCCAAAGCTGCAATACGCCCGTTACAACACTTGTCATAACATTTATGGCTCCAGGATTTAATTTCACTGGTAGACCAATCCAGTACAGGATTGTGAAATTTTAACCAGGGCAAACCCAATATTACTGGAGAAGGCAAGTTATTCAACACTACCAAATCCAATTTCTCATGGTGAACACCATTAATAGTGAGAGGAAATTCACTGACCTTGAGAGTAATATTCTTCAAAGGGGAGCCATCCACAGAAACCACAGCAATGGGGGATGATAAAGGTTCAGGTTTTAAATTGAGTTTTTCCACGAATCCCCCATCAATAACATTCAGTGTAGACCCGCAATCAACAAACACCCGAAATTCCATTAATTTTTCCTGAGCAATCGTGGAAGCAGCTAAAAATATACCCTTGGAATTTAAACAGGCAATACGGGCGTGACTGACCATTTTTTTTTCTTTCTTCATACGAAGCTCACAGCCTTTAATCAAATGACCAGATTTCCCGCAATAGAAACACAAGCCTTCTGAAAAACGACGGTGTTTTTCTTGAGAGCGAGGTGCCACCGATCCAATCTCCATCGGTTCACCACTGTTAGTACACACATTATCAAAACCAGAAACTGACATAGCAGAGGATTTGCTCTCATTAACCCTAGCACGCAGTCTTCTATCCACCCGTATAGCTAATTGCATAGCCTGTTGCAAATCCTCAGGTGTAGGATAAGCAATTAGCAGGTCTTTAACCTTTTCACTGAGCCCAGCAAGAAATAGACTTTTCAGAGCAGAATCGTTCCACCCTGTTTGAGTGGACCAACGACGAAAATGTGTACAATATTTTTCCATATTACCTGATCCTTGTTTTAAACGTCTCAACTCAGTCTCAGCTGATGCCACACGGTCAGGATCATCATATAATAGTCCTAAAGCAGAAAAAAAACTATCCACTGATCTGAAGCATGCATCACTAGGTTGCAAAGAAAAGGCCCACTCCTGAGGCTCTTTGCGCAAAAGTGACATTATGAACCCTACGCGCTGGGATTCATCCCCAGAGGACTTGGGTCTCAAACGAAAATACAATAAGCAAGCATTTTTAAATGAAAAAAATTCTCGATGTTCACCAAAAAATAAATCCGGCAAACATACCTTAGGCTCCAAGAAATATGCTCCAGGACAGTTACTCACGTGCTGACGGAGCTCGGCCACTTCCAGAGAGAGTCCCTGCAGGTGTTTAGCCAAATCCTGAACCGACACCATGATGGAACAAAAAAAATCTTTCCTTAGAGAATTTACAGGCTGGACTTACTGTTATGTTCTGCTACCAAAGCTAAGGAAAGAGAGGAGATCTGTCCCTACTATAAGACTCAGCTGAATCCCTACGATGTAACAGGGAACCTGATCCTGCGATCAGACCTGCTAAAGTCCTAATCTAGTCTGTACGGAGACCTATAGATTTGGGAAGGGAATCCCTACAAGTACTAAGGACTGGGAGGAATATGGGACACCTCCTAACAGAAATAGTAGCAGAAAGACGAACAAACAAAATAGATAGAACATAGAGGTCCGTAGACCAAGCAAACTAACAGAGTTAGATACAGAGCACAGGCTAGCTAGAAAGTAGATATACAATGAAGTCCAGCAAAGCCAGAAGGGCGGAGCAGGATTAAATAGGCCAACAAGGTCATGTGACCAGCAAAGGAAAAAAAACCTAACAGCAAGGTTCTAACATTAACAAGTCGGTTTTAATAACCCTTTTTGTCTTTAATGAGGAAGTCACAGTAGCTTAACAAGACAGTTTTAATGCCCGTTGGAAGAGATGTGGAGTTCAGAGTGGGATAACAAGATGGTTTTTATGCCCCTTGGTAAAGACGTGGAGGTCACAGTAGCTTAAAAAGACGGTTTTACTGCCCCTTGTAAGAGACGTGGAGTACAGAGTGGTTTAACAAGACAGTTTTAATGCCCCTTGGAACAGACGTGGAGGTCACAGCAGCTTAACAAGACGATTTTAATGCCCCTTCGAAGAGTGATGGAGGTCGCAGTGGCATAAAAAAACAATATCAATGCCCCTTGGAAGAGTGGTGGAGGTAGCAGTGGAATAAAAAAACAATATCAATGCCCCTTGGAAGAGTGGTGGAGGTAGCAGTGGAATAAAAACACAGTATTAATGCCCCTTGGAAGAGTGGTGGAGGTCGCAGTGGAATAAAAAGACAATATCAATGCCCCTTGGAAGAGTGGTGGATGTCGCAGTGGAATAAAAAGACAATATCAATGCCCCTTGCAAGAGACTTGGAGGTCACAGTAGCTTAACAAGACGATTTTAATGCCCCTTGGAATAGACGTGGTGTTCAGAATGGTTTAACAAGTTGGTTTTAATGCCCCTTGGAAGAGACGTGGAGTTCAGAGTGGTTTAACAAGACGGTTTTAATGCCCCTTGGAATAGACTTGGAGGTCCCAGTGGAATAAAAACACAATATCAATGCCCCTTGGAAGAGTGGTGGAGGTAGCAGTGGAATAAAAAAACAATATCAATGCCCCTTGGAAGAGTGGTGGAGGTAGCAGTGGAATAAAAACACAATATTAATGCCCCTTGGAAGAGTGGTGAAGGTCGCAGTGGAATAAAAAGACAATATCAATGCCCCTCGGAAGAGTGGTGGAGGTCGCAGTGGAATAAAAAGACAATATCAATGCCCTTTGCAAGAGACTTGGAGGTCACAGTAGCTTAACAAGACGATTTTAATGCCCCTTGGAAGAGACGTGGTGTTCAGAATGGTTTAACAAGTTGGGTTTAATGCCCCTTGGAAGAGACGTGGAGTTCAGAGTGATTTAACAACACGGTTTTAATGCCCCTTGGAAGAGACGTGGAGGTCACAGTAGCTTAACAAGATGATTTTAATGCCCCTTGGAAGAGACATGGAGTTCAAAGTGGTTTAACAAGACGGTTTTAATGCCCCTTGGCAGAGACGTGGAGGTCCCAGTGGAATAAAAAGACAATATCAGTGCTCCTTGGAAGAGTGATGGAGGTCACAGTAGAATAAAAAGACAATATCAATGCCCCTTGGAAGAGTGGTGGAGGTCGTAGTGGAATAAAAAGACAATATCAATGCCCCTTGGAAGAGTGGTGGAGGACGCAGTGGAATAAAATGACAATATCAATGGCTCTTGGAAGAGTGGTGTAGGTCACAGTGGAATAAAAAGACAATATCATTGCCCCTTGGAAGAGTGGTGGAGTTCACAGTGAAATAAAAAGACCATATCAATGCCCCTTGGAAGAGTGGTGGAGAACGCAGTGGAGTAAAAAGACAATATCAATGCCCCTTGGAAGAATGGTGGAGGTCGCAGTGGAATAAAAAGACAATATCAATGCCCCTTGGCAGAGTGGTATAGGTGGCAGTGGAATAAAAAGAAAATATCAATGCCCCTTGGAAGAGTGGTGGAGGTCGCAGTGGAATGAAAACACAATATCAATGCCCCTTGGAAGAGTGGTGGAGGTCGCAGTGGAATAAAAAGACAATATCAATGCCCCTTGGAAGAGACTTGGAGGTCACAGTAGCTTAAGAAGATGATTTTAATGCCCCTTGGAAGAGACGTGGTGTTCAGAATGGTTTAAAAGTTGGTTTTAATGCCCCTTGGAAGAGACGTGGAGTTCAGAGCGATTTAACAACACGGTTTTAATGCCCCTTGGAAGAGACGTGGAGGTCTCAGTAGCTTAACAAGATGATTTTAATGTCTCTTGGAAGAGACATGGTGTTCATAGTGGTTTAACAAGATGGTTTTAATGCCCCTTGGAAGACACGTGGAGTTCAGAGTGGTTTATCAAGACGGTTTTAATGCCCCTTGGAAGAGATGTGGAGGTCCCAGTGGAATAAAAAGACAATATCAATGCCCCTTGGAAGAGTGGTGAAGGTCGCAGTGGAATAAAAAGACAATAACAATGCCCCATGGAAGAGTGGTGAAGGTCGCAGTGGAATAAAAAGACAATATCAATGCCTCTTGGAAGAGTTGTGGAGGTCGCAGTGGAATAAAAAGACAATATCAATGACCCTTGGAAGAGATGTTGAGTTCAGAGTGGTTTAACAAGACGGTTTTAATGCCCCTTGGTAGAGACTTGGAGGTCACAGAAGCTTAAAAAAATGGTTTTAATGCCCCTTGGAAGAGACGTGGAGTTCAGAGTGGTTTAACAAGTCGGGTTTTAATGCCCCTTGGAACAGATGTGGAGGTCACAGTAGCTTAACAAGACGGTTTAAATGCCCCTTGGAAGAGACGTGGAGTTCTGAGTGGTTTAACAAGATGGTTATAATGCCCCTTGGAAGAGAACTGGAGGTCACAGTAGCTTAATAAGACAATTTTAATGCCCCTTGGAAAAGACGTGGAGTTCAGAGTGATTTAACAAGACAGTTTTAATGCTCCTTGGAACAGACGTGGAGGTCCCAGTGGAATAAAAAGACAATATCAATGCCCCTTGGAAGTATGTTGGAGGTTACAGAGGAATAAAAGACAATATCAATGCCCCTTTGAAGTTTGTTGAAGGTTACAGTGGAATAAAAAGACAATATCAATGCCCCTTGGAAGAGAGGTGGAGGTTGCAGTGGAATAAAAAGACAATATCAATGCCCGTTCCAAGAGACGTGGAGGTCACAGTAGCTTAACAAGACAATTTGAATGCCCCTTGGAAGAGACATGAAGTTCAGAGTGGTTTAACAAGATGGTTTTAATGCCCCTTGGAAGAGACGTGGAGTTCAGAGTGGTTTAACAAGACGATTTTACTGCCCCTTGGAAGAGACGTGGAGGTCACAGTATCTTAAAAAGATGATTTTAATGCCCCTTAGAAGAGACGTGGAATTTAGAGTGGTTTAACAAGACGGTTTTAATGCCCCTTGGAAGAGACGTGGAGGACCCAGTGGAATAAAAAGACAATATCAATGCCCCTTGGAGGTATGTTGGAGGTTACAGTGGCATAAAAAGACAATATCAATTCCCCTTCCAAGAGACGTGGAAGTCACAGTAGCTTAACAAGATGATTTTAATGCCCCTTGGAAGAGACGTGGAGGTCACAGTAGCTTAGCAAGATGATTTTAATGCCCCTTGGAAAAGACGTGGAATTCAGAGTGATTTAATAAGACGGTTTTTATGCCCCTTGGAAGAGACGTGGAGGTCCCAGTGGAATGAAAAGACAATATCAATGCCCCTTAGTAGTATGTTGGAGGTTACAGTGGAATAAAAAGACAATATCAATGCACTTTGGAAGAGTGGCGGAGGTCTCAGTGGAATAAAAAGACAATATCAATGCCCCTTCCAAGAGACGTGGAGGTCACAGTAGCTTAAGAAGACGATTTTAATGCCCCTTGGAAGAAACGTGGAGTTTAGAGTGGTTTAACAAGACTGTTTTAATGCCCCTTGGAAGAGACGTTAGGGTCCCAGTGGAATAAAAAGACAATATCAATGCTACTTGGAAGAGTGGTGGAGGTCACAGTAGAATAAAAAGGCAATATTAATGCCCTTTGGAAGAGTGGTGGAGGTCGCAGTGGAATAAAAAGACAATATCAATGCCCCTTGGAATAGTGGTGTAGGTCGCAGTGGAATAAAAAGACAATATCAATGACCCTTGGAAGAGACGTGGAGTTCAGAGTGGTTTAACAAAACGGTTTTAATGCCCTTTGGTAGAGACGTGGAAGTCACAGTATCTTAAAAATACGGTTTTAATGCCCCTTGGTAGAGACGTAGAGTTCACAGTGGTTTAACAAGACGGTTTTAATGCCCCTTAGAACAGAGTTTGAGGTCCCAGTGGAATAAAAAGACAAAATCAATGCCCCTTGGATGAGTGATGGAGGTCGCAGTGAAATAAAGATACAATATCAATGCCCATTGGAAGAGTGGTGGAGGTAGCAGTGGAATAAAAACACAATATCAATGCCCCTTGGAAGAGTGGTGGAGGTTGCAGTAGAGTAAAAAGACAATATCAATTCCCCTTGGAAGAGACGTGGAGGTCACAGTAGCTTAACAAGATGATTTGAATGCCCCTTGGAAGAGACATGAAGTTCAGAGTGGTTTAACAAGATGGTTTTAATGCCCCTTGGAAGAGACGTGGAGTTCAGAGTGGTTTAACAAGACGATTTTACTGCCCCTTGGAAGAGACGTGGAGGTCACAGTAACTTAAAAAGATGATTTTAATGCCCCTTAGAAGAGACGTGGAATTTAGAGTGGTTTAACAAGACGGTTTTAATGCCCCTTGGAAGAGACCTGGAGGTCCCAGTGGAATGAACAGACAATATCAATGCCCGTTGGAAGAGTGGTGGAGGTCACAGTAGAATAAAAAGACAATATCAATTCCCCTTCCAAGAGACGTGGAAGTCACAGTATCTTAACAAGATGATTTCAATGTCCCTTGGAAGAGACGTGGAGTTCAGAGTGGTTTAACAAGATTGTATGAATGTCCCTTGGAAGAGACGTGGAGGTCCCAGTGGAATAAAAAGACAATATCAATGCTCCTTGGAAGAGTGGTGGAGGTCACAGTAGAATAAAAAGACAACATCAATTGCCCTTGGGAGAGAGGTGGAGGTCGCAGTGGAATAAAAAGACAATATCAATGCCCCTTGGAAGACTGGTGTAGGTCGTAGTGGAATAAAAAGACAATATCAATGCCCCTTGGAAGAGTGGTGGAGTTCGCAGTGGAATAAAAAAACAATATCAATGCCCCTTGGAAGAGTGGTGAAGGTCTCAGTAGAATAAAAAGACAATATCAATGCCCCTTGGAAGAGTAGTGGAGGTGGAAGTGGAATAAAAAGACAAAATCAATGACGCTTGGAAGAGACGTGGAGTTCAGAGTGGTTGAACAAGACTTTTTTAATACCCCTTGGTAGAGACGTGGAGTTGACAGTAGATTAATATGACGGTTTTAATACCCCTTGGAAGAGACGTGGAGTTCAGAGTGGTTTAACAAGACGGTTTTAATGCCCCTTAGAATAGACGTGGAGGTCCCAGTGGAATAAAAAGACAATATCAATGCCCCTTGGAAGAGTGATGGAGGTCGCAGTGGAATAAAAAGACAATATCAATGCCCCTTGGAAGAGTGATGGAGGTAGCAGTGGAATAAAAACACAGTATCAATGCCCCTTGGAAGAGTGGTGGAGGTCATAGTGGAATAAAAAGACAATATCAATGCCCCTTGGAAGAGTGGTGGAGGTTGCAGTGGAATAAAAAGACAATATCAATGCCCCTTGGAAAAGTGGTGGAGGTCGCAGTGGAATAAAAAGACAATATCAATGCCCCTTGGAAGAGTGGTGGAGGTCGCAGTGGAATAAAAAGACAATATCAAAGCCCCCTTGGAAGAGATATGGAGGTCACAGTAGCTTAACAAGACGATTTTAATGCCCCTTGGAAGAGACGTGGAGTTCAGAGTGGTTTATCAAGTCGGTTTTAATGCCCCTTGGAAGAGACGTGGAGTTCAGAGTGGTTTAAAAATACGGTTCTAATGCCCCTTGGAAGAAACGTGGAGGTCACATTAGCTTAACAAGACGATTTTAATGCCCCTTGGAAGAGACGTGGAGTTCAGAGTGGTTTAACAAGTCGGTATTAATGTCCCTTGGAAGAGACGTGGATTTCAGGGTATTTTAACAAGACGGTTTTAATGCCCCATGGAAGAGACGTGGAGTTCAGAGTGGATTAACAAAATGGTTTTAATGGCCATTGGAAGAGACGTGGAGGTCACAGTAGCTTAACAAGATGATTTTAATGCCCCTTGGAAGAGACGTGGAGCTCAGAGTAGTTTAACAAGACGGTTTTAATGCCCCTTGGAAAAGACGTGGAGTTCAGAGTGGTTTAAAAAGACGGTTTTAATGTCCCTTAGAAGAGAGGTGGAGGTCACAGTAGCTAAACAAGACGATTTTAATGCCCTTTGGAAGAAACGTGGAGTTCAGAGTGGTTTAACAAGACGGTTTTAATGCCCCTTGGAAGAGACGTGGAGGTCCCAGTGGAATAAAAAGACAATATCAATGCCCCTTGGAAGTGTGTTGGAGGTTTCAGTGGAATAAAAAGACAATATCAATGCCCATTGGAAGAGTGGTGGAGGTCGCAGTGGAATAAAAAGACAATATCAAAGCCCCCTTGGAAGAGATATGGAGGTCACAGTAGCTTAACAAGACGGTTTTAATGCCCCTTGGAAGAGACGTGGTGTTCAGAGTGGTTTAACAAAACGATTTCAATACCCCTTGGAAGAGACGTGGATGTCACAGTTGTTTAACAAGGTGGTTTTAATGCCCCTTGGAAGAGACGTGGAGTTCAGAGTGGTTTAACAAGACGGTTTTAATGCCCCTTGGAAGTGATCTGGAGGTCACAGTAGCTTAACAAGACGGTTTTAATGCTCCTTGGAAGAAAAGTGGAGTTCAGTGTGGTTTAACAAGACCGTTTTAATGCCCCTTGGAAGTGATCTGGAGGTCACAGTAGCTTAACAAGATGATTTTAATGCCCATTGGAAGAGACGTGGAGTTCAGAGTGGTTTAACAAGACGGTTTTAATGCCATTATGAAGAGACTTGGAGGTCGCAGTGGAATAAAAAGACAATATCAATGCCCCTTGGAAGAGTGGTAGAGGTTACAGTGGAATAGAAAGACAATATCAATGCCCCTTGGAAGAGTAGTGGAGGTCGCAGTGGAATAAAATGACAATATCAATGCGCCTTGGAAGAGACGTGGAGTTCAGAGTGGTTTAACAAGACGTTTTTAATGACCCTTACAAGAGCCATGCAGTACAGCATATTAAAAACATTATTCCCATTATTGGGGAGTGGGTCTCCCTTAATCTTTGCCTATGCGTTCCAAGCAAAAGCTGCCAAAAATTAGGACGGATGAACTTGCAATGCCACTTACAAGGGCAATGCAGTACAGCATATTAAAAACATTATTCCCATTATTGGGGAGTGGGTCTCCCAAAGTCTTTGCCTTTGCCTTCCAAGCAAAAGCTGCCAAAAATTAGGATGGAGGAACTTGCAATGCCCCTTACAAGAGCCATGCAGTACAGCATGTTAAAAACATTATTCCCTTATTGGGGAGTGGGTCTCCCATAGTCTTTGCCTATGCCTTCCAAGCAAAAACTGCCAAAAATTCGTACGGAGGAACTTGCAATGATAGCAACACTGACCACGGTCACCCAGGTGGTATAGTGGTGGTGGAGTTTGAGGATAAGGAGAAGAGCAAAAAACAGCCGAAATGAGGAAGCGCATACCCATGTGTGAGTGTGAAGCGGTGCATGGGATTACACCTCCCGAAATAACATAGTGGATTTGACTTTATGTTAATCTGCTGTCATTTGGTGGTGATGAGAAGTCTGGCCCAATCCATCCCTTGTTCATTTTGATAAGGGTCAGCTTGTCAGCATTGTCAGTTGACAGGCGAGTGCGCTTATCAGTTATAATTCCCCCAGCGGCACTAAAAACACGCTCCGATAACACGCTAGCGGCAGGTCAGGCCAGGACCTCCGAGGCTTACAGAGCGAGTTCATTCCAAGTGTCCAGCTTGGATACCCAATAATTAAAAGGCACAGAGGAATCACGGAGGATGCTGGTATGGTCGGCAAGGTACTCCTTCAACATCTTTTGAAACTTTCCACTCCTTGTGAGAGTACCCCGCGCCTCAGGGCCTGTAAGCTGGGCGGGTCTCAGAAAACTGTCCCAGAACGTTGACAGTGATCCCCTGCCTCTCCTCGATTGGAGTTGCGTCTCTCTCGCCTGTACGCCTTGGTTGGGCAACGAACTGTGACCTCTGCCACTATCGTGTTCAGATGGGAATTATTTTAACACTTCTACAACAAGGGCCTTCTTGTACTGCCCCATTTTTGAAGACCTCTCCACCTCAGGAATAAGAGAGTGAAAGTTCTCCTTGTAGCGGGGGTCTAAAAGTGTCACCAACCAGTAATGACTGTCAACCAACATTTTGACAACGCGAGGGTCACGGTTAAGGCAGCGTAACATAAAGTCGACCATGCGTGCCAGGCTGGTAACGGCAAAAACTTCCGTGTCCTCTCCAAGATGACGACTGACCATGCTCTCCTTTTCCTCCCCCCTGTCCTCAGGCCACCCACGCTGAACCAACGGTATGACAGTTGTACAGGTACTACTGTCTATAAAGCATGATAACAGCTTCTGTTCTTCCTCCTCCTCTCCCTCATTGTTCCCCAATGCACGTTGGGATGAGATGAGGCTTGGCTGTGTGTAATCGCACGCTTCGGCTCCTTGATCCATCCCAGCATACTCTGGCTGCAATGCCTCCTCTTTAATTCTCTGTAGAGAGCGTTGCAAAAGACATACAAGTTGGATGCTGACGCTAATGATGGCGTCATCGCCACTCACCATCTTGGTGGACTCCTCAAAGTTTGTCAGGATGGTACATATGTCAGACATCTAGGTCCACTCCTGAGGTCTTATGTGTGGAGTCTGAACTGAATATCTACGGCCTTGTTGCAGCTGGTACTCCACAACTGCTCTCTTCTGCTCACAAATCCTTTGCAACATGTGAAGGGTAGAGTTCCAACGTGTGGGGACATCACACACCAGTCGGTGTGCCAGAAGCTGCAAACGCTGCTTGAACACAGCAAGGGCGGCGGAAGCTGTAGCCGACTTGCGAAAACGAGCTGACAGGAGACGTACTTTGATGAGCAGATCTGGCAACTCGGGGTATGATTTAAAAAACCGCTGAACCACGAGGTTAAGCACATGAGCCTGGCATGGTACGTGTGTGATCTTGCCTCGCCTGAGAGCCGCCACCAGGTTACAGCCATTGTCACACACTACCATGCCTGGATGTAGGTTCAACCGTCTCAGCCACAGATCTGCCTGCTCTTTCACAGTTGTCCACAACTCACAAGCAGTGTGAGGTTTATCACCTAAGCTTATGAGTTTCAGCACAGCCTGTTGCCGCTTGGCGGAGGCAGTACTGCAGTGCTTCCAGCTTGTAACTGATGTGGTGATATCTGAGATGGAGGCTTAACATGAGGAGGAGGAGGAGGAGAAGGATGATGCGCAGGAGCTGTACACTGTGGGGGCAACTCTGATTAACATAGGGCCCGCAATCCTCGGTGTTGGTAGGATGTGTTCCGTCCCAAGGTCCGACTGGGTCCCGGCTTCCACTGTGTTTGCCCAGTGTGCCGTCAGGGAGATGTACCATCCCTGGCCACAAGCACTTGTCCACGTGTCCGTTGTCAGGTGGACTCTCCCAGTAACTGCGTTGTTGAGGGCACGGCAGATGTTTTGGGACACATGCTTGTGTAGTGCGGGGATGGCTCTCCCGGCAAAATAGTGTCGCCTGGGGACCAAGTACCGAGGGACGGCCACCGCCATAAGGTTGCGGAAGGATTCCGTCTTCACCAGCCTAAAAAGCAACATTTCCAACGCAAGCAGTCGTGAAATGTGCGAATTTAGGACTGTGGCCTGTGGGGCGTTGGCTGTGTATTTGCGCTATCATTCAAAGGTCTGGGATATGGACAATTGAACACTGCGGTGGGACGTGGACGTGGACGTTGATGCTGTTTCTTGAGAAACTGCCATAGCAAGTGAAGACTGAGAGGAGGGGGCATCTTTGCATGCAGTATGGACAGGGGATTGCCTTGCACGCACAACAGGGGGTTCTCTTACATGCACAACAGCGGAAGAAGCAGTGGTGACACCCGCTGACACTGGTCGTGGACCCTGGGGTTCGCCCCAAAAAGTCGGGTGCTTTGCTGTCATGTGCCTGATCATGCTGGTGGTGGACAGGCTGGTAGTTTTGTCACCCCTGCTGATGCTGGCCTGGCAGGTGGTACAAATGGCCTTTTTGGGGTTATCAGTAGAGTCTTTAAAAAATTCCAGACTCGGGAAGACCTACCGGTTGTACTGGCAACGTCCCTCACGTTGGTGTTACGGGGAACAGTTGCCCGCCTTCTGTCTGCGGCCACCACACTGCTTCTTCCTGCCTTTTGGGGTACTCTGCCTCCTTCCCCCATGTGTGCTGCTGGCCTTGCTCTGCGTGTCCTGCCACGTTGGGTCAGTTACTAGATCATCCACCTCCTCCTCCTCTTCCACTTCCGCACCACGGTCCTCCTCCTCACTTCGTGGCAATTGTGTCTCGTCATCGTCCACCTCTTGTGACAAATTGCCAGCGTCGCCTTCCTGTGGTCGTGGCAGTTCAAATATTTGGCCATCGATACATGGGATCTCCTCTTCCACCACTTCAAGCTGAGCAGGCGAGGGGCCCAAATATGGAAATGGACCAGTGAACAGCTCTTCAGAGTGTCCAACTGTGGGATCAGTTCCAGTCTGACGACAATCGGCATGTTGGGAGGAAGGAGCATCAGGGTAAGGAGGAGTATGCAGTCGAGACTCACGGCTGCTAACACTTGACCGTGTGGAAGACAGGTCGGAGGTGGTGGTGCCCAGGTGACTGGAAGTAGTATCTACTATACAAATTAATTACCTGTTCACACTGATCAGTTCGCAATAGTGGTGCTGTTGTGGGCTTCCCTAGTAATTCGGTCAAGAACTGGGAGCGAGAAGATGTGGCTGTTGGTTGTGGCACATTTTCACCTTGGCCACGGCCCCGTCCTCTGCACGCACCATCACCAGAACGTCTAGTTCCACATCCCTTACCACGCGCCTTGCCAATTGTAAATGAAGTAAAATAGCTTACACTTGCGCTATCAATGGCAAAAGGGTAATAAAAAGGAGAATTGAACTGTGGAAGAGAAAAACCACAGTTCTAGTTCTCTGGCCTACACCAGAATCTTTTAAACAGATATATTTGTGTCTGAACATTCAGCGAGACGCTGAAACTGTTTTTTTTAATGCAAAAAGGTGAATTACACCCAGATTTGAACCATGGAAGAGGAAAACCACAGTTCTAGTGCTCTGGCCTACACCTGAATCTTTTAAACAGATATATTTGTGTCTGAAAAGTCAGCGAGACACACAAACTGTTTTTTTTTTATGTAAAAAAGTCAAAAAGGTGGATTACACCCAGATTTGAACCGTGGAAGAGGAAAACCACAGTTCTATTTCTCTGGCCTACACCAGAATCTTTTAAACAGATATATTTGTGTCTGAACAGTCAGCGAGACACTGAAACTGTTTTTTTTATTATGCAGAAAGGTGGATTACACCCAGATTTGAACCGTGGAAGAGGAAAACCACAGTTCTAGTTCTCTGGCCTACACCAGAATCTATTAGACAGATATATTTGTGTCTGAACAGTCAGAGAGACACTCAAACTGTTTTTTTTATGGAAAAAAGGCAAAAAAGTGGATAATACAGAGATTTGAACCGTGGAACTGCAAAACCACAGTTCTAGTTATCTGGCCGAAACCAGACTCTTTTAAACAGATATATTTGTGTCTGAACACTCACAGACACACTCAATTTTTTTTGTTTTTTTGGGGGGGGGGGATAACAAAAGGTTAATAAGATGGGTATTTGTACAGTCTAACAGCGGGAAAAAAAAAAAAAGAGTATTTAGATGAAAAAAAAAGGATTTTTCCTGGCCCCTGAGACCTGGTGCTAAGTCTAGCAATTTGAAAAGCAGTTCACAGGACAGTAATGCAGTGTTTGTTGGTATAACCACTGCATCTCCTATACAGCCTGCCTGCCTGCCTGATATCTGGGATGGATATTAGTCCTGAGAAGGACTGTTTGTTTGATTTTGCAGGCTGTAGAGACCCTACACTACCTATTTCGCAGTATAAATCTCTCCCTAGCTCAGCAGCACTCTCCCTACACTGTCTGATCCGGAGCGTCTGTGTCCAAGATGGCGGCGCCCGGATTTAAATACTTGAGGTGACGCTGTGCGGCCAGCCAATCACTGTAATGCCCACAACCAACATGGCTGCGGCATTACAGTGACTGGCTGGCAATCCCTGCATGTTCATTGGCTCTGTAAAGAGCGTCAAACATGCAGGGCGTAGACCCGAGCCCCCGCCCGAGTAACCCAGAAATGCTCGGTGCTCGCTGAACATCCCGAGTAGTGAGATGCTCGGGCGAGTACCGAGCAGTGTCCAGCATGCTCTCTCAACACTAGTAAAGATCTGTCTGGTTTCAGAATCAGTACGATGGGGCTAGCCCACTAACTCCGTGATTCCTCGATGACGCCTAATTGGAGCATTTATTTTACCTCAGCCGTGATGGCTTGCCTCCAGGCTTCAGGTACCCGTTACGGTCTCATTCGTATCCTTACCCCAGGTTCGGTGACAATGTCATGTTGGAAAACCATAGCCCTACCCGGTAGCGCTGAGATCACGTTGATATTCTGCTGCACCAGTGAGCGAGCCTCCCGTCGCTGCTGTTTAGTGAGAGCATCACTTATCCTGGCCTCGCGGACGCATCCCTAGCTGAAGGTAGAGAACTCTCTGGCGATATGCCCGGAGTGACGTCTTTAACTAATCACTCTTGATCTTTCCAAGGTTTCAGCAGGTTTACATGATAAAGCTGCTCAGGTTTCCTCCTTCTGGACTGATACACTCGGTAATTTAACTCCCCCACCTTTTCTCGAACCTCATATGGCCCTTGCCACTTGGCCATGAGCTTACTCTCGGCTGTGGGTACCAATACTAACACCCAATCGCCCTTGTTAAAAGACCTGACCATGGCTCTTTTATTATATGTACGCTTCTGTGCTGCATGGTCATCTAACTGATGTTCTTTCACAATGGGCATGACCGCCGCGATCCGGTCCTGCATACTAGCCACGTGTTCAATTATACTCCTATGTGGAGTTGACTCTTATTTCCACGTCTCTTTAGCTACGTCCAACAGACCCCTAGGGTGTCTGCCGTACAATAACTGAAAGGGAGAGAACCCTGTGGAAGCCTGGGGTACCTCACGGATGGCGAACATCAAATAGGGTAGCAACATGTCCCAATCCCTTCCGTCCTTAGAAACCACCTTTTTTAACATGGACTTGAGGGTTTTATTGAACCGTTCTACTAGCCCGTCGGTTTGAGGGTGGTACACCGAGGTGCGCAATTGTTTTATTTTTAGCAGTTTGCACAGTTCCCTCGTCACCTTGGACATAAAAGGGGTCCCTTGATCCGTCAGGATCTCCTTAGGCAGCCCAAGGCGACAGAACATGGCAAACAGCTCCTGTGCAATCAGTTTCGCCGAGGTGTGGCGTAGCGGTACAGCCTCCGGGTACCGGGTGGCATAGTCGACGACCACAAGTATATGTTGAGTGGATTTTACAATGGGCCCTACCAAGTCCATTGCAATCCGTTCAAAAGGTACCTCTATCACTGGCAAAGGTACCAATGGGCTACGGAAACTGGAAGTGGGTGTGGTCAGTTCACATTCGGGGCAGTATTCGCAGTACTTTTGGACCTCCGCGTAAATCCCAGGCCAAAAGAACCGCTGCAAGATACGGTCTTGCGTGTTTTTAACCCCTAAGTGTCCACCCAGCAGGTGTATGTGTGTCATCTCCAGAACCGCCCTACGGTACGACTGGGGTACCAGTAACTGTTCCACGACCTCGTCCCTGATTTTGTCTACCTTATAGAGCAACTCACTGTTGACTACCATGCGTGGAAATACAGTATCTGCACCGGGCTGTTGAGCTACGCCATTTACCTCTAGCACCCTTTCCCGCTCCCGAGTCAGGGTGGGATCCTGTAGCTGAGCTGTCCCAAACATGTCCCGGGATACTTCCAGCTTGGGGATCGATGGGGTCTCCTCGATCTCTAATGCCAGCACCTCTAGGGGAGACCTATAGGAGTCACACTCTGTCCCTAGGTTGGACATCCCTACGGCAGGTACCCCTGACTTGGGTTCATCGGGTACAGCGCCTGTAACAAATTTTACTGGGGGAGAGTGGATTTTGTTTTTCCACAGAGTCCAGAACAGGGGCAAGTCTCTTCACAACACAATCCCATAGGGAAGCGTTTTTACCACCCCCACCTCTCGATGTTCCGGTGCTGGTGCCGTCGACGTCTCCCGCTCGGCTGTGAGCTGCTGCACAATCAGCTGATTGGTGTTCTGCTGTTGAACTGCTCCTGTTGCTGCCGCTGCATGAGGACCAATTGCCTTAACAGCTCCCTCATTTTGTCCACGGGGTTGGGCTGAAAGGTGGCCGGCCGGATTGTGGTCATGCAGCTGCCGGTGGGGTATGCCTCAGTCACAATGCCAGCTTTTTCCACAAAGCTGTAAAGCGGCGGTGTTCACACCGTGCAGTAACTGAGGCAGTGACCCAAGCAAGTCCAACATAAGCATCATTTAATCAGCACTCACGGGTAAAGCAGAAAAGTCCTCCGGTTCGCAGCCAGGTTAACATCAGTCCATAACAACAGTTGCCGTGGGCAATGGCCGCTCACAGCCTGACAGGTGCAGAGCCTTCCCAGGCATAGGTTCAGCTACACACAGGCCCACCAAGCTTTCCTGCCATGTTCCTAGCAGGTCCCAACACTGAACAACACTAATCCTTAATGCAGGGTTTTTAAAGGACCTGTGGCAAGAGCCACTGAAAAACTCGGGTTGGAGGGAGGAGGCCGCCCCACTGCCTTCCTGTAGCCTCCTCCAAGAAATGAAGGCCCTGCCGGGTTTTACTAATCAGCCTTAGCCAGATAGCCTGACTAGATCAATGCTCACCTTCATAAATGCATTGCAGCTGCAGGTGAATTTGTGACTGCAATGCACTCCAATGGATTTAATAGGTCTCTGTACACATTCTGGGGGATATATACCGTCCCTCGTATATGATCCCGGTCGCTGCCTCACACAGACATATCACCTAAAAGACTGTTGAAAAATCATACATTACTTCAATTTTCATTCAGTTGCAGTGTGTCGGTGAAGCTATTCACACTACTTCTCCGTGTAGAATAATATTAGTAAATTACAGGCCTACAATTTAAAGCCGTGGCTCTCTGTCAGACATATCACCTAAAAGACTGTTCAAAATCATAAATTTCTTCCATTTTCATTCCGTTGCAGTGTGTCGGTGAAGCTATTCACACAAGGTCTTCGTGTAGAATAATATTAGTAAATTACAGGCCTACAATTTAAAGCCGTGGTTCTCTGTCAGACATTTCACCTAAAAAGACTGTTCAAAAATCATACATTTGTTACATTTTTATTCTATTGCAGTGCGTCAGTGAAGCTATTCACACTACTTCTCCGTGTACAATAATATTAGTAAATTAAAGGCCTACAATTTAAAGCCGTGGTTCTCTGTCAGACATATCAGCTAAAAGACTTTTCAAGAATCATAAATTTCTTCCATTTTCATTCCGTTGCAGTGTGTCGGTGAAGCTATTCACACTACTTCTCCGTGTACAATAATATTAGTAAATTACAGGCCAGCTTTTTAAAATCATGGTTCTCTGTTAGATGTATCACTTATAACTGCACTCCAAAGTCAGCCATTTCTCGTGAATGTGGAAAATATTGTCCTCCTTTTAAAATGGGCAAGGTGCGTGGCAAGGGACAGGGAAGTGGACATGATAGTGATGGTGCATGCAGAGGCCAAGGACATGGCAGTGGGCAAGGTAAAATTGTGCCACAACAAACACCCACATCTTGTCACTTGACATTTCTGTCCCAATTAATAGGGGACCACAGAGCACCACTATTGAACACAGAGCAGTGTGAAAAGGTTATTGGTTGGATAGCAGACAATTCTTCCAGTCACTTGGCCACCAACCACCACCACCACCCTGTCTTCCACACGGTCAAGTCTCAGTAGCCGTGAGTCTGTACCGCATATTCCTCACCCTGATCCTCCTTCCTCCCACCATGCAGAGTGCCCGGAGACAACTTATCCAACACTTGGACATTCAGAAGAGCTGTTCACTCTTCCATTTGTAGATTCAAGATGAGAACGCGTGTAGCGATGCCCAAATATTGGAGCAGCCACGGTCACACGAAGGTGATGGTGGTAAAGTGCAATTACTGTTGCAAGAGGTGGATGATGATGATGAGACACAATTGCCAGAAAGTCAGGAGGAGGACCAGGGTGCTGAAGTGGAAGACGAGGTTTTGGACAATGAAGACATTGACCCAATCTGGCAAGGTGAAATGCATAGTGAGGACAGCAGCACAGAGGGGGAGGGAGGTGTAGCACCACAACAGGCAGGAAGGAGCAGTGTGGTGGCCGCAGACACAAGGCGGGAAAGCGTTCCTCGTAACGCCAACACGACGGAGGTTGCCAGTACAACTGTTAGGTCTTCCCGAGTCTGGTTGTTTTTTAAAGACTCTGCAATTAATCCAAAGAGGCCATTTGCATCACCTGTCAGGCCAGCATCAGCAGGGGTAGCAAAACTAGCAGCCTGACCACCACTAGAATTATAGGCACATGGCAGCAAAGCACCCAACTATGTGGGCCGAACTGCAGGGTCCAGCAACAGTGTCTGCGAGTGACACCACTGCTTCTTTCGCTGTTGTGCATGCACGACATTCCCCTGTCCATGGCGCATGCGAAGATGCCTCCTGTTCTGCACCTGTCGTTGCACTCTCAAGTAGCATCATCAGCAAGCACATCCACGTCCTTGTCCCAACACAGCGTTCAGTTGTCCCTACCCCAATCCTTGGAACGCAAGCGCAAATACGCAGCTAATGTCCCACAGGCCACAATACTAAATTCACACATTTTGCGAATGCTTGCGCTCGAAATGTTCCCTTTTAAGCTTGTGGAGACGGAAGCTTTCCGCAACCTGATGGCGGCGGCTGTTCCTCGGTACTCGGTTCCCAGCCGCCACTATTTCTTGTGGTCAATGACGGTACATCTCGCTGATGGCACACTGAGTTAATATAGTGGAAGTTGGGACCCAGTCGGACCTCGGGACGGAACACATCCTCCCGATGCCGAGGATTGCGGGCCCTGGGTCAATCAGAGTTGCCCCCACATTCTTTAGCTCCTGCAACTCCTCCTCCCCCTCTTCAGCATCCATCTCTGAAATGACCACATCAGTCGCAAGTTGGAAGCACTGCAGCACTGCCTCAGCCAGGCGGCAACAGACTGTGCTGAAGCTTATATGCTTAGGTGACAAACCACACAATGCTGAAGAGTTATGGACAGCTCTGAAAGAGCAGGCAGATCTGTGGCTGACCTTGGTGCGGAATTATTAAAAAAATTCCCATCTGAAAAAGCTGTCGGCAGTGGTGACAGTTCGTTGGACAACCAAGGAGTACAGGCGAGAGAGCCACAAATGCAATCCAGCAGAGGCAGGGTAACACTGTCAAAGTTCTGGGACAGTTTTCTCAGACCCTCCCATCAAACAGGCCCTGAGGCGCGGGGTACTCTCCTAAGAAGTGCAAAGTTTCGGAAGATGGTGAGGGAGTACCTTGACGACCGTACCAACACCCTCCGTGATTCCTCTGTGCCTTATAATTATAGGGTATCCAAGCTGGACACATGGCATGAACTGGCTCTCTATGCCTTGGAGTTCCAGGCCTACCCTGCCACTAGCGATTTGTCAGAGCGGGTTTTTAGTGCCGCCGGTGGAATTATAACCGATAGGCACATTCGCCTGTCAACTGAAAATGCTGACAAGCTGACTCTTATAAAAAGGAACAAGGGCTGGATTGGGGCAGGCTTCTCAACACCACCGAATGATAGCAGCATAACATAAAGTCAAATACAGTGTTTTTTTTAGGGAGGTCTAACTCTATTCCCATGCACCTCTGTCTTCACAGCCAGACATGGGTATACACTTCCTGATTTTGACTATTGGCTCTTGTCCTCCTCCTTCTCTGCATCCTCATCCTCCACCACCATATCACCACCATATGTACCATATCAACATATCTACGTCTCTTGCAAGGGGCATTGGAGTTCCTCCAAATTTTTGGCAGCTTTTGCATTCACTGCATAGCAAACAGTATGGGAGACACACTTCCTAATAATGGGAACATTGTTTTCAGGAGGCCCTCTGACCTCTACGTCTCTTGCAAGGGGCATTGGAGTTCTTCCAAATTTTTGGCAACCGTTGCATTCACTGCATACCCTTTAACTGTATTGCAGACCCTCTCCTTTCTAATGGGAACATGTCATTACTGTGGCCCAGCTCTATGTGTCTTTAAATTGTTTGTGGGGTTTTTCCCAAATTTTGGCAGCCCTTGCAGTCACAGCATGGGCATTACCACTATTGGAGACCTGCTCCTTTTTAATGGGAACATTATTTTTACTGAGACCCTCCTCTATGTCTCTTCAAAAGGGTATTGGGTTGCGTCCAAATTTTTGGCAGCTCTTGCAGTCACTGCATACGCAATAACAGTATAGGAGACCCACTCGTTAATGGGAACAACAAAGTATAGCCGGCTTATGGCTCTCTAACAAAGGCTAGGGCCGACTGCTGGCCCTTTAAGAACAGCAAGGGCTGCCTGATGACCCTATAAAAATAAGCTTTGTAACTTTCAGAGTCTCTCCATCATAAATGAAACAGGATGTGTCTGATGATGTAACACACAGCACATGGCCAGATAAGGTTGTAAAATGTTAAAATGACATTTCCCGGTAAATGCATTTGTCTTAAAAAATAACATAAAAAAAATTAAATAAAAAATAAAAACACAGTAGGATCTTTGTTTAGTATAAAACCATGCTCACCAATGTAACCTCAATGTAATCACATTGTTCAGCTCCTGCACCTCCTCCTCCAGTCATCAGTCACAAGCTGAAAGCACTGCAGCACTGCCTTGGCCAAGCGGCAACAGGCTGTGCTGAAGATAACATGCTTAATGCTTAGGTGACAAACTGCCCACCGCTGCAGAGTTGTTGAAATCTGTAACACAGCAGCCTGATCTGTGGCTCTCACCGCTGAACATACAGCCAGGCATGGTCATGTGTGACAATGGGCGGAATCTGGTGGTGACTGAGAAATGAAAGCTGGAGAACATACGGTTTCCCTCTAACATAGTAACATAGTTTTTAAGGTTGAAGGAAAACTAAGTCCATCTAGTTCAACCCATAGCCTAACATGTTGATCCAGAGGAAGGCAAAAAAACCCCATGTGGCAAACACTAAGCTCCACATTGGGGCAAAAAATTCCTTCCCGACTCCATACGACAATCAGACTAGTTCCCTGGATCAACGCCCTATCAAGGAATATAGTATATATAACCTGTAATATTATACTTTTCAAGAAAGGCATCCAGGCCCTTCTTAAATTTTAACAGTGAATCACTCATTACAACATCATGCGGCAGTAAAGAATCCCCTTCTGTGATTATGATTAAACCTTCTTTCCTCCAGATGTAGAAGATGCCCCCTTGTCCCCGTCTCTGGCCTCAGAGTAAAAAGATCAGTAGACAGGTCTTTGTACTGTCCCCTCATATACTTGTACATAGTAATAAGATCACCCCTAAGCCTTCATTTTTCCACAGTAAATAACCCCAGGTGTAATAAGCTGCCTTGATATTGAAGACCCCCCAGTCCTCTAATAACCTTGGTCGCTCTTCTCTGCACCCTCTCTAGTTCAGCTATGTCTTTCTTATACACCGGAGACCAGAACTGTACACTGTATTCTAAGTGTGGTCGCACTAGTGACTTGTATAGAGGTAAAATTATGTTCTCCTCATGAGCATCTAGATGCTTCTTTTAATGCATCCCATTATTTTATTTGCCTTTGCAGCAGCTGCCTGACACTGGCCACTAAACGTGAGCTTGTCGTCCACCAATACACCCAGGTCTTTTTCAGTTACAGTTTTGCCCAGTGTTTTACAATTAAGCATATAATTATACATTTTATTTCCTCTGCCCAGGTGAATTACCTTACATTTATGGTGTCATATTGATACCTTACATTTATCCCCATTAAAGCTCATTTGCCATTTATCAGCCCAAGCTTCTAGTTTACATAGATCCTCCTGTAATATAAAATTGTCCACCTCTATATTGATTCCCCTGCAGAGTTTAGTGTCATCTGCAAATATTGAAATATTACTCTGTATGCCCCCTACAAGGTCATTAATAAATATGTTAAAAAGAAGGGGGCCCAATACTGACCCCTGTGGTACCCCACTGTTAACTGAGACCCAGGCTGAGTGTTTTCCATTAATAACCACCCTTTGCTTCCTATCACTGAGCCAATTCTTAACCCACATACATATATTTTCTCCTATCCCCATTGTTCTCATTTTATGTATCAACCTTTTGTGTGGAACCGTATCAAAAGCTTTTGAAAAGTCCATATACACAACATCCACTGCATTTCCTTGGTCCAGTCAGGAACTTGCCTCCTCATAAAAACTGATCAGATTAGTTTGACAGGAACGGTCCCTCGTAAACCCATGTTGATATTGGGTCATGAGCTTATTCTTCTTCAGATACTCTAGTATAGCATCTCTTAGGAAACCCTACAGGATTTTACCCACAGTAGAGGTTAAGCTTACCGGCCTATAATTTCCAAGTTCAGTTTTTGTCCCCTTTTTGAATATTGGCACCACATTTGCTATACGCCAGTCCTGTGGTACAGACCCTGTTATTATGGAATCTTTAAAGATTAAAAATAATGGTCTATTTATGACTTTACTTAATTCCTGCAGTACTCGCTGGTGCATCCCATCCGGGCCCGGGGATTTGTCAACTTTAGTGATTTTTAGACGCCGCCGTACTTCCTGCTGGGTTAAGCAAGTGACATTTAATGGAGAATTTTTGTTATCACTAATCATGTTTTCTGTCATGCGATTTTCTTGTGTAAATACGGTTGAAAAAAAATCATTTAGCATATTGGCTTTTTCCTCATCCTCATTCACCATTTCATCCAGACTATTTTTAAGGGGGGCAACACTATCATTTTTTAGTTTTTACTATTTATATAGTTAAAAAATATTTTGGGGTTATTTTTACTTTTTCTGGCAATGATTCTCTCTGCCTCAATCTTTGCTGCCTTGATTTGGTTTTTACAGAATTTATACTTTGCACTGACGAGGGCCAACAGCCCGAAACACTGTGTCTGCAAATTGAGATTCTGATTTGGCTTTTATCCTAAGTCATATTGCACGACTCGTTAAAGGGTTGATTGTGACTTGTAGGATTTCTACTTCCAATAGGTGGCGCTATAGAGTACAAGTCCTCTTTTTCTCTGAAGAGGCAATTTGCATATTAAATTTCCCAGAGGAGCATTGCATGGCGAATAAGCCTCCTTACCTTGACGTGCCAGAGCTGGTGTGTCGTTCTCCATAAGGAGAAACGCTATCCCTTATACCTCAGTCCATAGCCTCTCACCTAGCCAAATCAGTTCTCATACTTTGCACTGACGAGGGCCAACAGCCCGAAACACCGTGTCTGCAGATTGAGATTCTGATTTGGCTTTTATCCTAAGTCATATTGCACGACTCGTTAAAGGGTTGATTGTGACTTGTAGGATTTCTACTTACAATAGGTGGTGCTATAGAGTACAATCCTCTTTTTCTCTGAAGAGGCAATTTGCATACATAATTTATTTAATTTTCTATATTTATTTAATGCCTCATCACTACCTACTTGCTTTAGTTCTCTAAATGCTTTCTTTTTGTCACTTATTGCGCCCCTTACAGCTCTATTTAGCCATAGTGGTTTCCTCCTATTTCTAGCATGTTAATTCCCATAGGGTATATATTGTGCACAGGTCCTATTCAGGATGCTAATAAATGTCTCCCATTTGCTTTGTGTAGCTTTATGTCTCAGGTAATCGTTACAGTTTATTGCACTAAGATCATCTCTCCACCATTGGAAATTTGCCTTCCTGAAGTTTAGTGTCCTTGTAACCCCTCTACTACACATCTTATTAAAGGTTACATGAAAATGTATTATTTTGTGATCACTATTACCCAAGTGACCCCCAACTTGTATATTTGATATGAGGTCTGGCCTGTTGGTTAATATTAGGTCTAGCAGTGCCCCCCTTCTTGTTGGGTCCTGAACCAGTTGTGAAAGGTAATTGTCTCTCATAGTTGTCAAAAACCTATTACCTTTGCTTGAACTACAGGTTTCTGTCCCCCAGTGTATTTCAGAGTAGTTGAAGTCCCCCATAATAATGACTTCTCCTTGAGTCGCTGCTTCATCTATTTGCTTTATGAGGATTTTCTCCGCTGCTTCCATTATTTTTGGAGACTTATAACAAACCCCTATCAGTAATTTATTACTTTTTCCCCCTTCCCTTATCTCCACCCACAAGGACTCTACATTTTCATTAGATTCACATATATCCTCCCGCAAGATGGGTTTTAAGGATGATTTTACATATAAACACCCCCCCCCCCTCGCTTGCTTGTACGGTCATTTCTGAACAGACTATAGCCCTGTAAATTAACTGCTCAGTCATGGCTCTTGTCCAGCCACGTCTCAGATATCCCCACCATGTCATAATTATTTTCCAACAAAATTAATTCTAATTCCTTCATTTTGTTTGTGAGGCTTCTGGCATTAGTGTACATGCATTTTATGTATCTCTCTGTACCTCTATTCCTTTTTACTTTATTGACTGTTCTAACCCCACCCCCAATTTCTTTATTTGTGCCCAGGACACTATCTGCACTATCTTCCCCACCTATAAAATGAATACCCTCCCCCCCAATCACTAGTTTAAACACTCCTCCAACCTTCTAGGCATTTTCTCCCCCAGCACAGCTGCACCCTCCCCATTGAGGTGCAGCCGGTCCCTAGCGTAGATTTGTTGCCAACTGAGAAGTCGGCCCAGTTCTCCAGGAACCCAAATCCCTCCTTCCTACACCAGTTCTTGAGCCACTTATTTATCTCCCTAACCTCCCGTTGCCTCTCTGGCATGGCACGTGGTACCGGTAGTATTTCAGAAAATACCACCTTGGAGGTCCTTGCTTTCAGCTTGCAGCCTAATTCCCTGAAATCATCTATAAGGACCTTCCACCTACCTTTAACTTTGTCATTTGTGCCAATGTGCACCATGACCGCTGGATCCTCACCAGCCCCTCCCAGTAATCTGTCAACCCGATCACCAATTTGCCGGACTCGAGCGCCAGGTAGGCAGCACACTGTTCTACGATCCATGTCTTTGTGACAGATTGCCCTATCTGTTCCCCTAATAATTGAGTCCCACACTACCAGCACCTGCCTGGCCTGCCCTGCTCTCCTATTTCCCTCCTTACTGGAGCTGACACTCCTCCGGCCTTCAGGGGACATGCCTTGCTGCAGCAGTGCTACCCCTGTACCGTCACCCCCCCCCTATCTGCCAGCTTTGCAAACTTATTGGGGTGTGCCAGATCAAGATTAGCCTCCCTGGCACTCTTCCCTCTACCCCCCCTTCTAACTGTCACCCAGCTAGCAGCCTCACTGTCCTGCAGTTCCCTACTACCACCCTCCCCCACATCTACCCCAGTGAGCAGCTGCTCAGTGAGCAGCAGACTCCTTTCCATATTGTCAATGGATCTCAGTGTTGCCAGCTGCTCATTTAGATCCAGTACCTGGGCTTCCAAACGCACAACGTGCACACATCTCGCGCAGCAGTATGCAACCCCGACCGGCTTTTCAAGGATTGCATACATGTGGCAAGGTGTACACTGGGTAGCATTGCCAATAATGGAGCTCATTTCCTAATGGGGATTGCACTAGACAGAAATGTTAAGAATTAATAAAATACAGAGAGCAATTCAGTCCAAATTCCTCCCTTCCAAACTCCCTGAATCCAAAGTCACTGAAAAGCAAGTCACACACTTACTTTCATTTGCACTTACGCTCCGGTCACACTCAGCTTGTTCACACTCGCTAAGGAAGAAGATTTAAAGAGTTTTTTTTTTTTTTTTCCTTTTGCAGCAATGCACCCTACAGCTCAATGCACTTCCACAGGACTGGATGCCCTAACCAGCTGCCCCTTATAAACCCTTAATTATGACTCCTCCCCCTTAATTAACCCCTTGTGAGTATAACTACACCTCAGGATTTTAGTGCAATGTAGTTAACCCTTAAATGCACAGGTAGTAAACTAAGAAACTGTAAAACTGTAGTGAGAAAATAGGTTTTAAAAAGCCCAATAAAACTAAACAGGTAGAAAAGCACTCAGCAGGTCACAATTCAGCAACTCACCACAATTCACACAGATATTTTCTGCAGGATTCCCAAATACCTCTTCACTGAAAAACAAGTTACACACTTACTTTCATTTGCACTTACGCTCCGGTCACACTTAGATAGTTCACGCTCGCTAAAGAAGAAGATTTAAATAGTTTTTTTTTTTTTTCCCTTTTGCAGCAATGCACCCTACAGCTCAATGCACTTCCAAAGGACTCTATGCCAGTCCTTTCACTGAACAAAAGAATATGGCTGTGGTAAAATACAACTCCCACTGAGAAGCAGTTTCAAACTGAAAACCATTGGGCCCACCAGAGGATTTGAATCTGAGGGCCCACCTTTCTCCCCCGCTCAAGAGCCCCATAGCTGCTGCAAAGTTTGCGCTATCATGATCTCTCCTGATGGAGAAGCCAGGGCCCACCCGAGGATTCTCTGGTGTGCCCTTCCAACCCTGCAGAGAAGGAGCCCTGGCTAAAAAATGTGTTTGGGAAGGTTCCCGGACACTCTATGGCTGCATTTTTAATGTGGACTAGCTCTGTACCGTCCCTGGCCACATTCACCTGTCCATGTGTTTGTGGTTAGGCAGTACTTCCCAGTAAGTGCACTGGGGAGGGCACAGGTAATGTTGTGGGACCTGTGCTTGTGGAAGGCGGAGACGACATCGGGAGAAATAGTGGCGGCTGGGGACCGAGTATGGACACACTGCCACCGCCGCCATGAGGCGGTGGACAGCTTCCGCCTCAACGAGCCTAAAAGGCTACATTTCAAGTGCAAGCAGCTGTCAAAAATTTGGCATTATAGTATTGCAGCCTGTGGGGGGATGGGTGGCTGGCTGCATATTTGCACTTGCATTCCAAGGAATGGGGTAGGGACAACTAAACGCTGTGCTGGGACAAGGATGTGGACGGTGATTGTTGCAAGTCTGCAATGACAGGTGCATGGCGGGAGGCATCTTCGCATGCGCCAAGGATCATTTATGATGGGCACACTTTTAGGCAGTGACATGGGAGTCAGACATGCTTCCAGGGGTCTTCCCTATGCTGTTCCCATGTCTTTTCAGCACTGCATGCATGTGTCACACAGCACATGGCCAGATAAGGTTGTAAAATGTTAAAATAACATTTCCCAGTGAATGCATTTGTCTTAGTTGAAAGCAATGCAAAAGTAAAAAAATGCATCAAAAATACTACATGTGAACATAGCCCAAGGTGTGGAGGAGCATTTTTGTTTTTGGTTATTTATTTTGCCTTATATACCAGTCATTACCCTGGAAAGGATGTTCTTTAACATATTTCCCAGAAAAATCCATATTGCTTTCGTTTTTGCATGTTTTATTGTGAGTCCGTAAGTAAAAGTGGCGTAATACCTCTGACAACATTGTTGACAGCAGTGACCTGGGAGTCAGAAATGCTTCTAGGGGTCTTACCCATGCTGTTCCCATGTCATTTGAGCACTGTTCCCATTGATTTGGGCAATTTTTAGGCCCTCTTCAGACCGCCGGGGGGAGCCCCCTGAAAAATGTGCGAGTTTCCAATAGACTTACATTGGGCTTGTTACTCGGTCCGAGCACTCGAGCATTCCAATTTGCTCGACTCGAACAGCGAGTACCCGAGTATTTTACTGCTCGCTCATCACTACATGGGACCCCTCCATCCTTCCATCACAATCTCAACAGTATCTGCATGTTATATGCAATCCGCTAGGTCCAGATAGGATGAGATGGGTTTCATGAATTCGTTGGAATCCTGGGGGAACCGTTTCTCAGGGCGACCATAGGCTGCAGCTTCTCTCAGGCACACAATAGATTCAGTTGCTGACCAGACACATCTGACAGGAGTCTTTTTCAACAGTTTAACATTGGAATTTAATCTGAAGCTTGGCCAGTGCAATTCAGGAATATTACAGCAACAATCTTCATTACAGTACAGTTTAATAAAGCAGGCACAGTAACATCAGTCTCTTCAGTAGCATAATTCAGCACCGATTAGATCTCTTAGCAGCTCACTTCTATGCATACACAACCACAGGCTTTTCCTTCACAAGAACTCAATAGTACACAGCATTATTTATCCTGCATAGAGATGGAGGGGGGGCAGGGTTTGATGAGGGAGAAGATTCTATGACATGATTCCTTCCAGTCCTTATCTTTCTGCTTGATAATGCTCCACACTGTTAGCTCAGGTAGTCTATCTGACCTGTGTTTAGCTTCCCTCCTGACATGAATTCTGTTCCCTTGCCTTCTGTGAGATACAGATCACACACCATCTTTCTCTTTGGCTCCAGCCAGACAGTAAACAACTTCCCCACAATCCTCCTGGGGCTCTGCTAAAACACTCCCTGTCTCCTGTTACTGTGTTAACCCCTCTAGTTGCTGGATGCTTCTGGAGCACATCACTTCCTGTCTCATGTGCTTGTGTTACTTCTAAAAGTTGCTGGATGCTTATGAAGCATCTATTTGAAGCACTACTTCTGCATGTCACATGCATTCTCAGGACGGCACGACCATAAGAAAATTCTCCAGTGCCCAGGAGTCGGGAGAAGGAACAACTTCTGCAAAAACAGCACATGACTCGGTGTCTGCTCTGTTACAGCAGATCTGGAGGCTATGTGTATTAGTGCTCAGCTCCCCCATCATGCCATCTGCTTTGTGATTACAGCAAGAGAGCTCAGCAGAGCCCCTGGAGGAGAAGAGGCTGTACCAGAGAGAGGAGGTAGAAGTACAGGCTACAGGAAGAAGAAGTTGTCAAGTAAGGGCGCCACAGCTGTCCAAGGCAGCATATATCATGTGCAATCATCTGTAGAGAGTAGTATTGAGCGAGCACTAAAATGCTAGGGTGCTCGAAGCTTGGCCCGAGCTCACCCTGATATTTGGGTGTTCGACCCGAGCAAAGAGCCCAATGTTAGTCTATGGGAGACCCGAGCATTTTTGCGGCTGCACCCCCGGCAGTCTGTAGAAAGCCTAAAAAGTGCCCAAAATGATAGTGACAGTGCTCAAATAACAAGGGGACAGCATGGGGATCGCCCCAGGAAGCACTTCTGACCCCCAGGTCACTGCTGTCAACAACGTGGTCAGAGGTATTAAGCCACTTTTACGGGCTTACAATAAAACATTCAAAAACAAAACTGAAAGTGCTTTCCTGTGAAATATGTTAAGGAACATCCTTTCCAGGGTAAAGACTTGTGTATAAGGTAAAATAAATAACCAAAAACAAAAATACTCCTCCACACCTTGGGCTATGCTCACAAGTAACATTTTTTATGCGTTTTTGCACTTTTGTATTGCTTTCAACCGTGACAAATGCATTCACCGGGAAATGTCATTTTAACATTTTACAACCTTATCTGGCCATGTGCTGTGTTACACATGCATACAGTGCTGAAAAGACATAGGAACAGCATGGGGAAAACCCCTGGAAGCATCTCTGACACCCAGGTCACTGCCTAAAAGTGTGCCCATCACAAGTGATTCTTGCCGCATCAGACTTGCAAGTCCTTGTCCCAGGGCAGTGTTCAATTGTACCTCCCCAATAACTTGCAATGCAAGCACAAGTATGCAGCCTGCTACCCACCCACCCCCAGGTTGCAAAACCATACTGCTTGCTTGCACTTGAAATTGGGCCTTTAAAGCATGTGGAGGCGGAATCTGGCTACCACATCATGACTGCGTCGGCGGCCTGGTATCCATACTCAGTCCCCAGCCGCCTGGCAGTCGGGTGTCCACGCCTGGTCCCCAGCAGCCAGGGGGCGGCCGGGTGTCCATAAACGGTCCCCAGCCGCCCCTATTTCTCCCGGTAATCTTCCCCACACTTTTCTTAGCCTGGCCTGCTTTAGGGTAGCATTGGCCGAGCCCACCAGACAACCAGACTCCTCCGGTGGGCCCTGCCTTCTCCATCAGGGGAGTTGAGAGTGCCAAGGTGAGGAGCATGATGATGATGATAGAAGTTAGCATCTGCTTTGCTTTCTTGGAATGCAAGCGTAAGTGTGCAGCCTGCTACCCACCCACATCCAGGCTGCAATACCATACTGCCAGCTTGCTTGCACTTGAAATTGGGCCTTTTAGGCATGTGGAGGCGGATTCTGGCCACCACGTCATGGCTGCGTCGGCGGCCTGGTATCCATACTCAGTCCCCAGCCGCCAGGCGGCCGGGTGTCCACGCTTGGTCCCCAGTCGGCAGGGGGCGGCCGGGTGTCCATATTCGGTCCCCAGCCGCCTCGTGGCCGGGTGTCCACACTCGGTACCCAGCCGCCAGGGGGCCGGGTGTCCACGCTTGGTCCCCAGCCACCAGGGGGCGGCCGGGTGTCCATAAACGGTCCCCAGCCACCCCTATTTGAAGGACAGCCTAACCACAAACATGTGGACAAGTGAATGTGGCCAGGGATGGTCCATCTCACTAACGCTTTCACACTGGGTTAATATTGTGGAAGCCGGGACACAGTTGGACACTGGGATGCAACACGTCCTCCAGACATAGAGGATTGCAGGTCCTGGGTCAATCAGGCTTCAACACAAAGTTCAGATGGTAGACAGCAGCAGTGGTTGGCCACCTACACAATGAGTAAATTATTCATGATCATGAGACCATCCATCACCTTAGCTTTCTGTTTCTTGGAATGCAAGCGCATGTATGTAGTAACGGCTAGGCCTCAGGTGGTCAGCGTTTTGGCGCATATCCTACCTCCTCCGAGGATTGCTGGATGTTTTCCTGCTACTATCCCAGTTCTAAGACTCCTGTTAGAACAAAGCGTCAGGTGATGAATGATGGATGAGGTGGTGGCAAAGGAGAAAGAGCAGGAGGAACAGGGACCATTCACATCAATATCAGGCCAGTCAACCACACGTCTTGTAGGATATGTTTCTGTACCAAAAGGAGTGGTTCGGCTACACAGTTATAGGGCATACAGTGAGTACAATGCCTACCAAAAATTTGGAGGCACTCCAATGCCCCTTGGAAGTGACATGGAGGTCAGAAGGCCTTAACTAAACTGTTTTTTCCATTTATAGCAACTGGATCTCCTGTACACTGTTGGCCTAAGCAGTGAATGGAAGGCTTTCCAAAAATTATGAGGAACTGCAATGCCCCTTGAAACAGACGTGGATTACAGCATACTAAAAACCTACTACCCATTATTGGGGAGTGGGTCTCCCTTAGTGTTCGCCTATGCATTGAAAAGCAAAAGCTGACTAAAATTAGGAGGAAATGCAATGCCTGTTGGAAGAGTCATGGAGGTTAGAGTTATTTAAAAACAACATTTCAATGCCCCTTGGAAGAGCTGTGGAGTTCAGAGTGGTTTAACAAGATGGTTTTAATGCTCCTTGGAAGAAACGTGGAGGTCACAGTATCTTAACAAGACGGTTTTAATGCCCATTGGAAGAGACGTGGAGGTCCCAGTGGAATAAAAATACAATATCAATGCCCCTTGGAAGAGACGTGGAGGTCACAGTAGCTTAACAAGATGATTTTAATGCCCCTTGGAAGAGACATGGAGTTCAGAGTGGTTTAACAAGACGGTTTTAATGCCCCTTGGAAGAGACATGGAGTTCAGAGTGGTTAGCAAGACGGTTTTAATGCCCCTTGGAAGAGACGTGGAGGTCACAGTAGCTTAACAAGACGGTTTTAATGCCCCTTGGAAGAGACGTGGAGTTCAGAGTGGTTTAACAAGACGGTTTTAATGCCCCTTGGAAGAGACGTGGAGGTCACAGTAGCTTTACAAGATAGTTTTAATGCCCCTTGGAAGAGAGGTGGAGTTCAGAGTGGTTTAACAAGATGGTTTTAATGCCCCTTGGAAGAGACGTGGAGTTCAGAGTGGTTTAACAAGACGGATTGAATGCTCCTTGAAAGAGTGGTGGAGGTCGCAGTAGCTTAACAAGACGATTTTAATGCCCCTTGGAGGAGTGGTGGAGGTCACAGTGGAATAAAAAGACAATATCAATGCCCCTTGGAAGAGTGGTGGAGGTCGCAGTAGCTTAACAAGATGGTTTTAATGCCCCTTGAAAGAGTGGTGGAGGTCACAGTAGCTTAACAAGACGGTTTTAATGCCCCCTGGAAGAGTGGTGGAGGTCGCAGTGGAATAAAAAGACAATATCAATGCCCCTTGGAAGAGTGGTGGAGGTCGCAGTAGCTTAACAAGACGGTTTTAATGCCCCTTAGAAAAGTGGTGGAGGTCGCAGTAGCTTAACAAGACTGTTTTAATGCCCCTTGGAAGAGCGATGGAGGTCACAGTAGCTTAACAAGACAGTTTTAATGTCCCTTGGAATAGTGGTGGAGGTCGCAGTAGCTTAACTAGACAGTTTTAATGCCCCTTGGAAAAGTGGTGGAGGTCGCAGTAGCTTAACAAGACGATTTCAATGCCCCTTGGAAGAGTGGTGGAGGTCGCAGTAGAATAAAAAGACAAAATCAATGCCCCTTGGAAGAGTGGTGGAGGTCACAGTAGCTTAACAAGACAGTTATAATGCCCGTTGGAAAAGTGGTGGAAGTCACAGTAGCTTAACAAGATGGTTTTAATGCCCCTTCGAAGAGCGGTGGAGGTCGCAGCAGCTTAGCAAGACGGTTTTAATGCCCCTTCGAAGAGCGGTGGAGGTCGCAGTAGTTTAACAAGATGGTTTTAATGCCCCTTGGAATAGTGGAATTGAGGTCGCAGTAGCTCAGCAAGACAGTTTTAATGCCCCTTGGAAAAGTGGTGGAGGTCACAGTAGCTTAACAAGACGGTTTTAATGCACCTTGGAAGAGCCATGCAGTACATCATATTAAAAACATTATTCCCATTATTGGGGAGTGGGTCTCCCATAGTCTTTGCCTATGCCTTCGAAGCAAAAGCTGCCAAAAATTAGGAAGGAGGAACTTGCAATGCCCCTTACAAGAGCCATGCAGTACAGCATATTAAAAACATTATTCCCATTATTGGGGAGTGGGTCTCCCATAGTCTTTGCCTATGCCTTCCAAGGAAAAGCTGCCAAAAATTAGGATGGAGGAACTTGCAATGCTGGCAACACGGACCACGGTCACCCTGGTGGTATAGTGGTGGTGGAGGCTGAGAAAATGGAGAAGAGCAAAAAACAACCAAAATGAGGAAGCGTATACCCATGTGTGGGTGTGAAGCGGTGCATGTGAATACACCTCCAGAAATAACACAGTGGATTTGACTTTATGTTACTCTGCTGTCATTTGGTGGTGATGAGAAGTCTGGCCCAATCCAGCCCTTGTTCATTTTGATAAGGGTCAGCTTGTCAGCATTGTCAGTTGACAGGCGAGTGTACTTATCAGTTATAATTCCCCCAGCGGCGCTAAAAACATTCTCCGATAACACGCTAGCGGCAGGGCAGGCCAGGACCTCCAAGCCATACAGAGTGAGCTCATTCCAAGTGTCCAGCTTGGATACCCGATAATTAAAAGGCACAGAGGAATCACGGAGGACGCAGGTACGGTCGGCAAGGTACTCCCTCATCATCTTTTGAAACTTTCCACTCTTTCTGAGAGTACCCCGCGCCTCTCGGCCTGTTAGCTGGGCTGGTCTCAGAAAACTGTCCCAGAACATTGACAGTGATCCCATGCCTTTGCTGGATTGGATTTGCGTCTCTCGCCTGTACGCCTTGGTTGGGCAACGAACTGTGACCTCTGCTGCTAGCGTGTTCAGGTGGGAATTTTTTTAACAGTTCTGCAGCAAGGGCCTTCTGGTACTGCCCCATTTTTGTAGACCTCTCCACCTCAGGAAAGTTCTCCCTGTAGTGGGGGTCTAAAGGTGTCAAAAAGCAGTAATGGCTGTAACCCAACATTGTGACAACTCGAGGGTCACGGTTAAGGCAGCGCAACATAAAGTCAGCCATGCCTGGCAGACTGGTAACAGGCAAGACTTCCGCATCCTCACCAAGATGATGACTGACCATGCTCTCCTCCTCCTCTTCCCCCCTGTCCTCAGGCCACCCACGCTGAACCGACGGTATGACACCTGTACAGGTACTACCGTGTAGAGAGCAAGATACCAGCTCCTGTTCTTCTTCCTCCTCCTCCTCCTCTCCCTCATTGTCCCCCAATGCACGTTGGGTTGAGATGAGGCTGGGCTGTGTGTAATCGCCCGCTACGGCTTCTTGATCCATCTCATCATACTCTGACTGCAATGCCTCCTCTTTAATTCTCTGCAGAGAGCGTTGCAAAAGACAGACAAGTGGGATGCTGATGCTAATGATGGCGTCATCGCCACTCACCATCTTGGTGGACTCCTCAAAGTCTGTCAAGATGGTAGATATGTCAGACATCCAGGTCCACTCCTGAGGTCTCATGTGTGGAGTCTGACCTGAATATCGACAGCCTTGTTGCAGCTGGTACTCCACAACTGCTCTCTTCTGCTCACAAATCCTTTGCAACATGTGGAGGGTAGAGTTCCAACGTGTGGGGACATCACACACCAGTCGGTGTGCCAGAAGATGCAAACGCTGCTGCAACACAGCAAGGGCGGTGGAAGCTGTAGCCGACTTCCGAAAGTGAGCTGACAGGTGGCGTACTTTGACGAGCAGATCTGGCAACTTGGGGTACGATTTAAGAAACCGCTGAACCACGACGTTAAGCACATGAGCCAGGCATGGCACGTGTGTGATCTCGCCTCGCCTCAGGGCCGCCACCAGGTTACAGCCATTGTCACACATGACCATGCCTGGATGTAGGTTCAGCGTTCTCAGCCACAGATCTGCCTGCTCTTTCACAGCTGTCCACAACTCACTAGCAGTGTGAGGTTTATCACCTAAGCTTATGAGTTTCAGCACAGCCTGTTGCCACTTGGCTGAGGCAGTACTGCAGTGCTCCCAGCTTGTAACTGATGTGGTGATATCTGAGATGGAGGATGATGCGCAGGAGCTGTACACTGTGGGGGCAACTCTGACTGACATAGGGCCCGCAATCCTCGGTGTGGGGAGGATGTGTTGCGTCCCAAGGTCCAACTGGGTCCCGGCTTCCACTATGTTTACCCAGTGTGCCGTCAGGGAGATGTACCGTCCCTGGCCACAAGCACTTGTCCACGTGTCTGTTGTCAGTTGGACTCTCCCAGTAACTGCGTTGTTGAGGGCACGGCAGATGTTTTGGGACACGTGCTTGTGTAGTGCGGGGATGGTACACCGGGCAAAATAGTGTCGACTGGGGACCGAGTACCGAGGGACGGCCACCGCCATAAGGTTGCGAAAGGATTCCGTCTCTAACAGCCTAAAAGGCAGCATTTCCAACGCAAGCAGTCATGAAATATGCGAATTTAGGTCTGTGGCCTGTGGGACGTTGGCTGTGAATTTGCACTTTCATTCAAACGTCTGGGATATGGACAATTGAAAGCTGCGGTGGGACGTGGACGTGGACGTTGATGCTGTTTCTTGAGAAACTACCATAACAAGTGAAGACTGAGAGGAGGGGGCATCTTTGCATGCAGTATGGACAGAGGATTGCCTTGCACGCACAACAGGGGGTTCTCTTACATGCACAACAGCGGAAGAAGCAGTGGTGACACCCGCTGACACTGGTCGTGGGCCCTGGGGTTTGCCCCACAAAGTCGGGTGCTTTGCTGACATGTGCTTGATCATGCTGGTGGTGGTCAGGCTGGTAGTTTTGGCACCCCTGCTTATGCTGGCATAGCAGGTGGTACAAATGGCCTTTTTGGGATTATCAGCAGAGTCTTTAATAAAATTCCAGACTCTGGAATACCTACCGGTTGTACTGGCAACGTCCCTCGTGTTGGTGTTACGAGGAACTGTTGCCCGCCTTCTGTGTGCGGCCACCACACTGCTTCTTCCTGCCTGTTGGGGTACTCTGCCTCCCTCACCCTGTGTGCTGCTGGCCTCACTCTGCGTGTCCTCCTGCCACTTTGGGTCAGTTACTAGATCATCCACCACCTCCTCCTCTTCCACTTGTGCACCATGATCCTCCTCCTCACTTCGTGGCAATTGTGTCTCGTCATCGTCCATCTCTTGTGACAAATTGCCAGTGTCGCCTTCCTGTGTCCGTGGCTGTTCAAATATTTGGGCATCGCTACATGAGATCTCCTCTTCCACCACTTCAAGCGGAGCAGGCGAGGGGCACAAATATGGAAATGGACCAGTGAACAGCTCTTCAGAGTGTCCAAGTGTGGGATCAGTTGCTGTCTGACGACACTCGGCATGGTGGGAGGAAGGAGCATCAGGGTGAGGAGGAGTATGCGGTCGAGTTTCACGGCTACTCAAACTTGACCGTGTGGAAGACAGACTGGAGGTGGTGGTGCCCAGGTAACTGGAAGTATTATCTGCTATTTAATAAATAACCTGTTCACACTGATCAGTTCGCAATAGTGGTGTTGTAGTGTGCTTCCCTAGTAATTCGGTCAAGAAGTGGCACATTTTCACCTTGGCCACGGCCCCATCCTCTACACGTACCATCACCAGAACGTCCAGTTCCACGTCCCTTGCCACGCGCCTTGCCCATTGTAAATGAAGTAAAATAGCTTACACTCGCACTATCAATGGAAAAAGAGTAATTAAAAGGAGATTAGAACCGTGGAAGAGGAAAACCATAGTTCTATTTCTCTGGCCTACACCAGAATCTTTTAAACAGTTATATTTGTGTCTGAACACTGAGCGAGACACTCAATTTTTTATTTTTTATGTAAAAAAGGCAAAAAGGTGGATCATACAGAGATTTGAACCGTGGAACTGCAAAACCACAGTTCTTGTTATCTGGCCTACATCAGACTCTTTTAAACAGATATATTTGTGTCTGAACAGTCAGGGAGACACTATTACAGGGTTTTTTTTTGGAAAAAATGCCAAAAGCAGGATAATACAGAGATTTGAACCGTGGAACTGCAAAACAACAGTTCTAGTTATCTGGCCTACACCAGACTCTTTTAAACAGATATATTGGTGTCTGAGCAGTCACAGACACACTCAATTTTTTTTTTGGGGGGGAAATACCAAAAGGTTAATAAGACGTATTCGTACAGTCTGACTGAGGAAGAAAACATACAGGATTTAGATGTAAAAAAAAAGGATTTTTGATGGCCCCTGAGACCGGGGAGTAAGTCTAGCAATTTGACCAGCAGGAACACACAGGACTGTAATGCAGCGTTTGTTGGTATAACCACTGCGTCTCCTATACAGCCTGCCTGCCTGATATCTGGGATGGATATTAGTCCTCAGAATGACTGTTTGTTTGATTTGGCAGGCTTTAGAGACCCTACACTAACTATTTTGGAGTATAAATCTCTCCCTAGCTCAGCAGCACTTACCCTACACTGGCTGATCCAGAGCGACTGTGTCCAAGATGGCGGCGCCCGGTTTTAAATACTCGAGGTGACGCTGTGCGGCCAGCCAATCACTGTAATGCCCACAAACAACATGGCTGCGGCATTACAGTGACTGGCTGGCAATCCCTGCATATTCATTGGCTCTGTAAAGAGTGCCAAACGTGCAGGGCGGAGACCCGAGCTCCCGTCCGAGTAACCCGGAAATGCTCGGTGCTCGCCGAACATCCCGAGTAGTGAGATGCTCGGGCGAGTAGTGAACAGTGTCGAGCATGCTCGCTCAACACTAGTAGAGAGGCTAAGTCTATATGTAATGTTTGTGTATTGTGACAAAGTCACTGGCAAAGTACTGGAGGGGAGATATGTTTCACTGAGGCTATTAGCTTCAGTGATGTGAAACCTAGTTTTTCTCTAGCACACTATGTGCCTGAGAGGGGTTAATTTCCCATTTTAATGGGCCAGGCTTTATGTGAACAGCTGTAGAGCGGGTTGAAGACTGTTCACCATATCTCCACCCAGGGTGTGTTCTAGGATATAAATAGCCAGCCTTTTGAATCGTTTGGTGTTCAGTATCTGGAGAGGCTAGCTCCAGTGAGAGAGGTGCTTGCGTTTGTGCTAATCTGAACCTTGTGTTTTGTTAAACATGAGTGGCTGGACCGTGGCAGACGTCAGGACTGTGCTGTATATTTTTATTTTGCTTTGCGATTATGCCAGAAGGGTTTATTTATTTTTATTTATTTTTTTTAAAAAATCAGACATTTAAAGAGACAGTGTTCAATGTCTACCTCCGTGTGCCAGCAAGTGAGCCGATCTACCACAGGTGGTGGAGAATGCGGTCAGTGTTCCCCACGAACATGTGTGGCTGCTACAAGAGTTCCTGGGTAAAGGCCGCCAGCTAGCAAGAGATGTTTGGCAGCATGGAGGAGCTGATCAAGCACCTGGCCTAAAGCCAACAGCAACAGCACCTGCAGCAGCTCCAGCAGCACCTGAGCACTTGCAGTAGCTCCAGCAGCAGCAGCAAGCCCAGCAGGAAACAACTGAGCTGTTGCTATAGCAGATCCAACAGCAGCAACGACAGATGAAACTCCTGGCAGGGGATGTCCGCAACAGGGAAACTGCTCCTCCTCGAGTCCAGGTGACAACACATACTAACAGAGGGTGGTAAGATGAGGGATGCTGTTGAAGCTTTTTTGACTGTGTCTGAAAGGGTAGCAGAGTGGGATAATCTGCCGCCAGAGCAGAGGGCGGAGCACCAAAAGGCTTATTATGACTTGGCTGTAAAGGATGCCCAGGTGCATATCAAACTCAAAACTGAGATATTGGCATGCTCAGGGTTGACTCTGTCTGCCTGAGCACAAAGGGTCCACCACTGGGCGTATTGCAGTGATAAACCCCCTCACTCCCAAATGTTTGACTTGCTGCATCTCGTACAGAAATGCTTGCAGCCAGAGTCCTCCACCCCAGCCTAAATGGTAGAGTGGGTTGTAATGGACAGATTCATCCACTGCCTTCCCAGGCCAGAACAAACTTTGGTGACCCTCGGAATGCAAATAACCTGGTGGGCCTAGTAAAAAGGTACCAGGTGATCGAGAGGTCCCTAAGAAAGGTAGGGGGTGTTGCATCCCCATACTAGGGTACCCAGAAGGAGACTGAATCCTAAAAGAGGGGTAGTAGAGCCATCACACTTGGGGAGGGGAGACTGAGGTCCCAAAGGGTTGGTGAGGGGTTGCCAAAGGCCGTTGATAAAGACTTAATCTGTTTGAAATGTCATTGTCCTGGACACATAGCCGCCCAGTGTCCTACAAGTGCTTCTCAATACATTAGAATATCATCAAAAAGTTAATTTATTTCAGTTCTTTAATACAAAAAGTGAAACTCTTATATTATATAGAGTCACTACAAACAGAGTGATCTATTTCAAGTGTTTATTTCTGTTAATGATTATGGCTTACAGCCAATGAAAACACACTACTCATTATCTCAGTAAATTAGAATACTTTATAACAACAGCTTGAAAAATGATTTTAAAATCCGAAATGTTGGCCTATTGAAATGTATGTTCAGTAGTGTTGAGCGAGCATGCTCGACACTGCTCGGTCCTCGCCCGAGCATCTCACTACTCGGGATGTTCGGCGAGCACCGAGCATTTTCAGGTTACTCGGGCGGGAGCTCGGGTCTCCGCCCTGCATGTTTGGCACTCTTTACAGAGCCAATGAGCATGCAGGGATTGCCAGCCAGTCACTGTAATGCCGCAGCACAGCGTCACCTCGAGTATTTAAAACCGATCGCCGCCATCTTGGACACAGTCGCTCCGGATCAGACAGTGTAGCGAGAGTGCTGCTGAGCTAGGGAGAGATTTATACTGCGAAATAGGTAGTGTAGGGTCTCTAAAGCCTGCAAAATCAAACAAACAGTCCTTCTGGGGACTAATATCCATCCCAGATATCAGGCAGGCAGGCTGTATAGGAGACGCAGTGGTTATACCAACAAACACTACAGTCCTGTGTGCTGCTGCTGCTCAAATTGCTAGACTCAGCCCCAGGTCTCAGGGTCCAGGAAAAATCCTTTTTTCTTCATCTAAATGCTCTTTTTTTTTTCCCTCAGTCAGACTGTACAAATACCAGTCTTATTAACCTTTTGGTATTCCCCCCCCCAAAAAAAAATTGAGTGTGTCTGTGAGTGTTCTGACACAAATATATCTGTTTGAAAGAGTCTGGTTCGGCCAGATAACTAGAACGGTGGTTTTGCAGTTCCATGGTTCAAACCTCTGTATTATCCACTTTTTTGCCTATTTTCCATAAAAAAATAAACAGTTTGAGTGTCTTCCTGACTGTTCAGACACAAATATATCTATTTAACAAAGTCTGGTATACGCCAGGAAATTAGAACTGTGGTTTTCCTCTTCCACGGTTCAAATCTGGGTGTTATCCATCTTTTTGCCTTTTTTCCATAAAAAAAAAAGTTTGAGTGTCTCGCTGACTGTTCAGACACAAATATATCTGTTTAAAAGATTCTGGTGTAGGCCAGAGAAATAGAACTGTGGTTTTCCTCTTCCACGGATCAAATCTGGGTGTTATCCAACTTTTTGCCTTAATTACATTAAAAAAAAAACAGTTTCAGTGTCTCGCTGACTGTTCAGACATAAATATATCTGTTTAAAAGATTCTGGTGTAGGCCAGAGAAATAGAACTGTGGTTTTCCTTTTCCACGGTTCAAATCTGGGTGTTATCCAACTTTTTGCCTTAATTACATAAAAATAAAAACAGTTTCAGTGTCTCGCTGACTGTTCAGACATAAATATATCTGTTTAAAAGATTCTGGTGTAGGCCAGAGAAATAGAACTGTGGTTTTCCTCTTCCACGGTTCTAAACTCCTTTTTATTACCCTTTTGCCATTGATAGTGCGAGTGTAAGCTATTTTACTTCATTTACAATGAGCAAGGCGCGTGGCAAGGGACGTGGAACTGGACGTTCTGGTGATGGTGCGTGCAGAGGACGGGGCCGTGGCCAAGGTGAAAATGTGCCACAACCAACAGCCACATCTTCTCTCTTCCAGTTCTTGACCGAATTACTAGGGAAGCACACAACAACACCACTATTGCGAACTGATCAGTGTGAACAGGTTATTAACTGGATAGCAGATAATACTTCCAGTCACCTGGGCACCACCACCTCCGGTCTGTCTTCCACACGGTCAAGTCTTAGTAGCCGTGAGTCTCGACTGCATACTTCTCCTGACCCTGATGCTCCGTCCTCCCACCATGCCGAGTGTCGTCAGACAGCAAGTGATCCCACAGTTGGACACTCTGAAGAGCTGTTCACTGGTCCATTTCCATATTTGGGCCCCTCGCCTGGTCTGCTTGAAGTGGTGGAAGAGGAAATCCCATGTAGCGATGGCTAAATATTTGAACAGCCACCGCCACAGGAAGGCGACGCTGGCAATTTGTCACAAGAGGTGGACGATGACGAGACACAATTGCCATGAAGTGAGGAGGAGGACCGTGGAGCGGAAATGGAAGAGGAGGAGGTGGTGGATGATCTAGTAACTGACCCAACGTGGCAGGAGGACACGCAGAGCGAGGCCAGCAGCACACAGGATGAGGGAGGCAGAGTACCCCAACAGGCAGGAAGAAGCAGTGTGGTGGCCGCAGACAGAAGACGGAAAACCGTTCCCCGTAACACCAACAAGAGGGACGTTGCCAGTACAACCGGTAGGTATTCCAGAGTATGGAATTTTTTTAAAGACTCTGCTGATAACCCCAAAAAGGCCATTTGTACCACTAGCCATGACAGCATCAGCAGGGGTGACAAAACTACCAGCCTGACCACCACCAGCATGATCAGGCACATGTCAGCAAAGCACCCGACTTTGTGGGGTGAACCCCAGGGTCCACGACCAGTGTCAGCGGATGTCACCACTGCTTCTTCCGCTGTTGTGCGTGTAAGAGAACCCCCTGTTGTGCGTGCAAGGCAATCCCCTGTCCATACTGCATGCAAAGAAGCCCCTCCTCTCAGTCTTCACTTGTTATGGCAGTTTCTCAAGAAACAGCATCAGCGTCCACGTCCACGTCCCACCGCAGCGTTCAATTGTCCATATCCCAGACCTTTGAATGAAAGCGCAAATTCGCAGCCAACGCCCCACAGGCCACAGTCCTAAATTCACATATTTCATGACTGCTTGCGTTGGAAATGCTGCCTTTTAGGCTGGTGGAGACGGAATCCTTTCGCAAACTTTTGGCGGTGGCCGTCCCTCGGTACTCGGTCCCCAGCCGACACTATTTTGCCGGGTGTGCCATCCCCGCACTACACAAGCACGTGTCCCAAAACATCTGCCGTGCCCTCAACAACGCAGTTACTGGGAGAGTCCAACTGACAACGGACACGTGGACAAGTGCTTGTGGCCAGGGAAGGTACATCTCCCTGACGGCACACTGGGTAAACATAGTGGAAGCCGGGATCCAGTCAGACCTTGGGACAGAACACATCCTCCCCACACTGAGGATTGCAGGCCCTATGTCAGTCAGAGTTGCCCCCACAGTGTACAGCTCCTGCGCATCATCCTCCTCCTCCTCATGTTCAGCCTCTATCTCAGATATCACCACATCAGTTACAAGCTGGAAGCACTGCAGTACTGCCTCAGCCAAGCGGCAACAGGCTGTGCTGAAACTCATAAGCTTAGGTGATAAACCTCACACTGCTTGTGAGTTGTGGACAGCTGTGAAAGAGCAGGCAGATCTGTGGCTGAGACCGCTGAACCTACTTCCAGGCATGGTCGTGTGTGACAATGGCTGTAACCTGGTGGCGGCTCTGAGGAAAGGCAAGATGAAACACGTACCATGCCTGGCTCATGTGCTTAACCTCGTGGTTCAGCGGTTTCTTAAATCGTACCCCGAGTTGCCAGATCTGCTCGTCAAAGTACACCGCCTGTCAGCTCATTTTCGCAAGTCGGCTACAGCTTCCGCCGCCCTTGCTGTGTTGCAGCATCGTTTGCAGCTTCCGGCACACCGACTGGTGTGTGATGTCCCCACACATTGGAACTCTACCCTCCACATGTTGCTAAGGATTTGTGAGCAGAAGAGAGCAGTTGTGGAGTACCAGCTGCAACAAGGCCGTCGATATTCAGGTCAGACTCCACACATGAGACCTCAGGAGTGGACCGCGATGTCTGACTTATGTACCATCCTGACAAACATTGAGGAGTCCACCAAGATGGTGAGTGGCGATGAAGCCATCATTAGCGTCAGCATCCCACTTGTCTGTCTTTTGCAATGCTCTCTGCAGAGAATTAAAGAGGAGGCATTGCAGCCAGAGTATGCAGAGATGGATCAAGAAGCCGTAGCGGCTGATTACACAAAGCCCAGTCTCATCGCATCCCAACGTGCATTGGGGGACAATGAGGGAGAGGAGGAGGAGGAGGAAGAACAGGAGCTGGCATCATGCACTGTAGACAGTACTACCTGTACATCTGTCATACCGTCGGTTTAGCGTGGGTGGCCTGAGGACAGGGTGGAGGAAGTGGAGGAGGAGGAGAGCATGGTCAGTCGCCATCTTGGTGAGGACACGGAAGTCTTGCCTGTTACCAGTCTGGCACGCATGGCTGACTTTATGTTACGCTGCTTTAAGCGTGACCCTCGCGTTGTCAAAATGTTGGGTGACAGTCATTAAAGGTTGGTGACACTTTTAGACCCCCGCTACAAGGAGAACTTTCACTCTCTTATTCCTGAGGTGGAGAGGTCTACAAAAATGGGGCAGTACTAGAAGGCCCTTGCTGCAGAACTCTTAAAAAAATTCCCATCTGAACACGCTAGCGGCAGAGGTCACAGTTCGTTGCCCATCCAAGGCGTACAGGCGAGAGAGACGCAACTCCAATCCAGCAGAGGCAGCACTGTCAACATTCTGGGACAGTTTTCTGAGACCCGTCCAGCTTGCAGGCCCTGAGGCGCAGGGTTCTCTCACAAGGAGTGGAAAGTTTCATAAGATGGTGAGGGAGTACCTTGCCGACCGTACCAGAATCCTCCTTGATTCCTCTATGCCTTTTAATTTTGGGTATCCAAGCTGGACACTTGGAATGAACTCGCTCTGTACGCCTTGGAGGTCCTGGCCTGCCCTCCCGCCAGCGGGTTATCGGAGCGTGTTTTTAGTGCTGCTGGGGGAATTATAACTGATAAGTGCACTCGCCTGTCAACTGACAATGCTTGCAAAATAGCAAAAGGCAATTGTCTATTGTTCTGGCTATGCTGTCTGTTTTTAATGTTAGAGTAGGGACTCGCAAAACCGTGAGGACCCTTGACGATGGGTTGCGAGCGTACGTATTTTGGCCAAAATATCAACTAATACCTCATATGATATTTTTTGCACTTTTTTTTATCTGCTAGGGCACGGCCAGGCCCAGTAATGGTGACCTTGTTAGTTGGGGCCTCATAACTAGTGTTGAGCCACCCCCGTAGTGTTCGAGTTCGGTTCGGTTCGTCGAACACCCGTGTGTTCGCCGAACTGTTCGTCGAACTGTTCGTCGAACACCTTCGAACACCGTTAAAACCAATGGCAGGCAAACAAAAACACATAGAAACACATAGAAAACACCTTCAAAGGTGTCCAAAAGCTGACAAACTGCTCAGAAGACACAACTAACACATGGAAAAGTGACAAGTACATATAGTCATGCGAAAAGAAAAGAGGTGGAGGAGTAAAAGGAGGGGGAGACACAGATATAGGCATGTCATGCCCTTCTAAAATCCAAAAAGTGGGAAGCCGACACGTTCAGTCCGCTCCTGCCCGTGCCACCTCCGTGTCGCCGGGTTTGTGCCAGAGCCGCGGTGAACCCTGACGGCCAGCCCCCCTCTCCCAATACTGGTGCCTGTCCGCTGATGGGTCGAGCAAGCCCCCCTGTGGTGGAGGCAGCTCTAAGCTTTTTAATTTAAATTGTCTCTCTAATTTGAATGAATACACTTTAAATCCATTTACAAGGATCTATTGGAGGGCAAGTCTCATGCCAGCAGCCGCGTAATTCCAGCTCCAGTAGCATCCACTAAAGCTGCTGCAGTTAAAAAGCTTTTATAAGGATCGAGCTCGGCTGTCCACCGCAAGGCATCCTACTGCCAGTCCCAGCCCCTATGCCTTGGGGTGCCTCCTGATGCTCTTCACTGAGTATCCCGTGGTCCCGAAGCATTTCCTTTGAAAAAATTAAGTGTCCAAACTACAGGTGGTGTAGCTTGCTTAACAGCCGGGATAATCCGCTGACTAGCAGACACTGCTACTAGGCACAAAGTATTTCCTGGGCTAGATGCAGTTAAAATTTGTAATTAGATACTCTCGTTGGATGCTGAGAAAGCATTCCATAGAGTCTCCTGGCACGCCATATATGATTCTCTTAAAAAGCTTGGGGTAGGGGTCTAGGGGACCCTTTTATAGCCAAAATCACGGCCCTGTATCACAATACGTCACCTAGGCTGAAGATAAATGGAACTGTAGCACCCTGAGGGCTCGGTTGCTACAGAGGTTTTGCACCTCACCCAGAGGTGTGATATCTCACTCTCAGGTAAGGATGGAGTGTGGATCAGGACCCGACACCTGCATGCATTACACCACATTGCCGTGGGGCAGGGCAACCAATATGCCTCTGAGATGGGTACGACAGTCCCTGTCCCTGGCTGGAGTGGGGGGAGGGAACACTGAGGAAGGGGAACCCTGTAGTGCAGGAGCAGGGAGGAAGCAGTTCCTGGGTGCATTGAGAAGGGAGTATAAAAGGTGGGCACCATCTTAGTTCAGTGCAGAGAAGTCTGAGCAGAAGTGGCAGGGAGCAGGGGCTCTGCATGAGCTCTGCTCCGGAGGCGGGCCTAGTAACAGAGGCCCAGGCCTGGAAGAGGGAGAAGGAAGGAAGAGGAGCGGAGAAGGCTCCAGGAACGAGGAATGAAGGGATTCCAGGGGTGCGGACGGGCGAGTCGCCACCGCACGCCCGAATCCACCTGCGTGGAGGGGTCAGGCCAAAGGGGGAGACCGGTCCCCGAAACTAGTGGAGGCAGGAAACGACCCTCAGCTAGAAACCGGAGGCTCTGACATTTTATGTGGCGCAGCCCCTCGCTACACCCGCTAGGAAGGCACCACATAGGGTCAGGAAAACTGGCGCCAAGTTTACCAAGAGGAGGCCCGCGGCAGCCGGACAGAAGGGTTGGTAAGAAAGGCCAGACAAAGGACACACAAAGGGGGTCCTGTGAAGCGCTCCAAAGTTATCTGGGAGTTGTCTGAGCCCCTCACCTGGTGAGCACAGTACGACGTGGGCAGCCGTTAACCTGCAGACGTGGTCTGGATAATAAGAACTGTGAGTAAAGGCCCTGGACTGCATCACTGACTCCGTGTTGTTACTGCTGCTGCCCTGCACCATCACCCCCATCCTCCGCATACACTGCCCTGAGGCTATATTCCTCCCGTGGGGAGTTATGCTACGCTCTGCTGCACCCACAACACCAGCCTCAGCGGTCTGCCCTGCAGCGGCGGTTCACTCTGACCGCAATCCACGGGTGGCGTAGTCGGACATTTAAACATCAAAACCACATAAATAGTTCCGCCACTGGTTTGACCACCCTGAGCCACGGAAGCGGGTCGCCGCCATGAAGACTACAACCACCAGCATCCACCAAAAAGGGTACGGCTCCGGGTGTCCCAAGGCCCAGGGGTGCATCAGAACATTTTCATCACCTTTCACAATTAGCAATGGGACAAGGCAGGGATGTCCTCTGTCCCCTCTCTTATACATCCTAGTGACGGAGCACCTGCTCTCATCAATTCGCCATAACCCCAATATTAGGTGGATTGAGGTGGGAGGCACCGAGTACAAGTGCTCTCTATTTGCTGATGATGTCCTAGTATATATCACTCAATCACATATATCCATCCCTGCTGTTATGGCTGAAATAGATCACTTTGTTACATGGTCAAATTTTAAAATCAATGCAGCGAAGTCTGAGGCCCTCGATGTCTCCCTCCCCAAATCCATATAGGATTCCATCCAGTCCAACTTTCCCTTTGCCTGGCCCTCACAGGGTATCAAATACTTAGGAATTCCTATTCATAGAGACCTCTCCCATCTATGTTATCTTAATTTTGGGCCCTTTATTGAACAACTCCATACAGACCACGGTTGGCAAGTTAGAACTGTAAGATTCACTACGTGAACCACTGGTGTTTTGTGGAAAAGCACATGTACACTGTGTTCCAAATTATTATGCAAAAAGTGTTTAGGAGTGATAAGGGAAGAATTTGTTTGTTTGTCATTTAAACTCATTGATGGTGATGTGTGTCAGGGCTCTTTATATCACTGTAAGCAATTGCAGACACCTGTGCTAATTAGTTTGGCAGGTGTGTCCAATGAAAGGCAAGACTACTTAAGAAGGCTGTCTCACATTATTAAGCAGCCTACATTTTCTGCCAAAATGGGAAAGAAAAAGGATGTGTCGGCTGCTGAGAAGTAACAAATTGTGGAGTGTTTAGGTCAAGGCATGACTACAATCAACATTGTGCGATGATCAGGATGAAGTGTCTTGGCAATCAACAAATATGTAGCTGATTCACAGTACACACGTGTGCGTGCTGATAAGGGCAAATTGAGGACTCTTTCCTACAGGCAATTACGTCAGGTTAAAAGAGCAGCGGCAAAAAAGCCTTGTCATAGCAGCAGACAAGTTTTTGAAGCTGCTGGTGCCTCCAACGTCCCCCAAACAGCAAAATGCAGGGTCCTTCAGAGGTTTGCAGCTGTGCATACGCCATCCTGTCGACCTCCTCTATCCACTTCACACATGCAGAAACGGCTCCAGTGGGCCAAACATTACATGAAGACTGATTTCAAAACTGTTTTGTTCACGGATGAGTGCCGTGCAGCGCTCGATGGTCCAGATGGATGGAGTGGAGGATGGCTGGTTGATGGACACCCCACGCAAACACGGCTACAGCGCCAACAAGGAGGAGGTGGAGTAATGTTTTGGGCTGGAATCATGGGGAGAGAGATTGTCGGCCCCTTTAGGATCCCTGAAGGAGCTAAAGATGAACTCCATAATGTATGTGGATTTTCTCAAACAGCACTTCCTGCCATGGTTCAAGAAGAAGAACTGTGTATTTCACAGCAAGATCATTTTTTTGCATGATAATGCACCATCTCATGCTGCACATAAAACATCTGCATCTCTGGCTGATATGGGCATAAAATGGGACAAACTTATGGTGTGACCCCCATGCTCCCCTGACCTCTACCCCATTCAGAACCTCTGGAGCATCATCAAAAGGAGTGTCTATGATGGCGGGAGGCAGTTCACATCTAAGCAACAGCTCTGGGAGGGTATTCTGTCCTCATGCAAAACAATTGAAGCAGAAACCATCCAAAACCTGACAAGTTCAATGGACGAGAGAGTTCAGAAGCTCCTTTCGAACAAGGGGTCCTATGTGAAAATGTAACATCACCTAGAATAAAGTTTTGAGTTGAAAACTGTTTGATTTCAGTATCTAACAACCTGCTAATGCTTATAATTTCAAAAATGACCATTTTTTTGGTCTTTATTAAAATGAAAAGGTTGATCGAAAAGTTTGGGGGATCTAAGAGTGTGGCAACCCAGTAGTCCTGATTACTTCGAATTCTGACAATATGAGGGTCATGTTGCAGGTAGTGCAGCAAGAAGGCACTTATGTGTCTTGCGCATCTCGGAGCCCCAAAATTATTTTCCGGGCTAGATGCAGCTAAAAATTATTATTAATTTTAAATCTGGTGGAGCTTAGTATAGATGGCCTAATAGGATCAGTGCTGCACACTGCTACAAAGCCCAAATTATTTTCCAGTCAAGATACAGATAAACATGATTAGTAATTTTAAATCTGGTGGAGCTTATTATAGATGGCCTAATAGAATCAGTGCTGCACACTGCTACAAAGCCCAAATTATTTTCCAGCCAAGATACAGATAAACATGATTAGTAATTTAAAAGCTTAAAACGGTTGGTAGGGTGATTTTAACCAATCATCAAGCTTTTACTCTCCCCAGGATGACACAGGGGAAGAAAAGTCGTTTCGGATCCATGATTTGTTCATCTTTATGAACGTGAGTCTGTCTACATTATCAGTGGAGAGCCGCGTGCGCTTATCTGTCAGCACACCACCAGCAGCACTGAACACACGTTCAGACAGAACGCTGGCTGCGGGGCATGACAAGATCTCCAAGGCGTAAGTGGCTAGCTCCGGCCATTCATCCAGATTGGAAGCCCAAAAAGAGCAAGGGTCCAGTGACACAGTCATGGCTTCAATGTTTACTTGGAGATACTCCTGTACCATCGTCTCTAGGCGTTGACTATGTGTCAGACTTCTTGTCTCCTGTGGCCTTGCAAAGGATGGGCTAAAAAAGTGGTGAAATGATTCCGCAAAATTGATGTTACCAGCAGATACTGTGGTTCTGTTACGGTTTGAGTGCTGAACACTTGACGGACCCACGGTTGGCAAGTTGGAACTGTGAGATTCACTACGTGCACCACTGGTGTTTTGTGGAAAAGCACATGTAAGATTCTGCAACAGTCTTTGCTGATACTCCTGCATGCGTGCATCCCTTTCTATGGCAGGAATAATTTCTGCAAATTTACTTTTGTACCGGGGATCTAACAGTGTGGCAACCCAGTAGTCAGGATTATTTCTAATTCTCACAATTCGAGGGTCATGTTGCAGGTAGTGCAGCAAGAAGGCACTCATGTGTGTTGCGCATCCAGGAGCACCAAGTCCCTGTTGTGTTGGTGGCGAGGTAACAATCATGCTTCCTTCCTCTGTCCTCTCCCCCCAACCTCGCACAACAGAAATGTGATCAAGGTCTCCCTCATCTGATGAGTCTTCCATCAGTTCATCCTCCACTTCTTCCTGGGCTCCTGCACCTTCCTCACTAGTTTGGCTGCTACCATGCGCCCTGGTAAAACCATCTCCCCCACCCTCACATGCCTGCCGCCTTGGTGCTGCCGACCGTCTGGACCTTGCAGATGTTAGCCCTTCCGCATACAACTCCTCCTCCTCTACTTCCTCCACCTCCTCTTGTGCCACCACCTGACTCCGAATTCTGTTTAACATGTGCTCCAGCATGTAAATCACCGGAATAGTCATGCTGATAATGGCATCGTCAGCACTAAACATCTTCGTCGCCATTTCAAAACTGTGCAGAAGGGTGCATAGATCCCTGATCTGAGACCACTCCTCCAGCATGATTTGCCCCACCTCTGGATCTCGTTGGCCCAGGCTATACGTCAGAACGTATTGCACCAGGGCTTGTCGGTGCTGCCACAGTCGCTGCAACATGTGCAGAGTTGAATTCCACCGGGTAGGCACATCGCATTTTAGCCGGTGAAGTGGCAGGCAAAACGACTTCTGTAGAGATGTAAGTCGCTGAGCTGCGGGATGCGAACGGCGGAAGTGAGCACACAGCGACCGTGCCCTCTGCAGAAGGCCATCTAGTCTGTGATAGTGGGCTAAAAATTGCTGGACAACCAGGTTCAACACGTGAGCCATACAAGGCACGTGTGTGACATTGCCCCGGCGAAGGGCCGCACCCAGGTTTGCAGCATTGTCGCACACGGCCTTCCCTGGTTTCAGGTCCAGTGGAGACAACCATTCATGAAATTGGTTCTCCAGAGCTGACCACAACTCCTCAGCTGTGTGACTCACATATCCCAGACATTTCAAAGTAAAAACCACCTGATGACGTTGAGCCCTACTGCCAGCATTGTAAGGAGGTGTGCAGGATCCCTTCTGCGCAGTTAGAAAGCCTGTGGCATGACCAGACAGGCTTTGGGTGCAGGTGGAAGACCGAGAGGAGGTTGAGGAGGCAGAAGCAGTGGAGGAACTTTGACATAAAGAGGATTGACGCACAACTCGTGGGGACGGCAAGACTTGGACAGCAGCCCCTTGTCCTGCTGTCACCATAGTTACCCAGTGCCCAGTCAGCGACATGTAACGCCCCTGTCCATGCCTACTCGTCCAAGTGTCTGTGGTGAAATGCACCCTGTCACACACAGAGTTTCTCAAAGAAGCGGTGATGTTGTGTGCGACATGCTGGTGGAGCGCAGGCACACCTTTCTTTGAGAAGTAGTGCCGACTGGGCATCTGGTACTGGGGCACTGCGACGGACATAAGGTCTCGAAAATCCTCTGTGTCCACCAGGCGGAAAGGCAGCATTTCTGTAGCCAAGAGCTTGCAGATGGTGAAATTCAACCTCTTAGCTTTCTCATGGCTCGGAGGAAATGGTCTTTTACTTGTCCACATCTGAGGGACCGAGGGCTGGCTATTGTGCTTAGACGGGGTTGATAAGGGTGTCCCCGGCAAACTGCCGGTCTGTGAGGAAGATGCAGGTGGACATGTTAGGTTGTCTTGATCCAAAGGTGGTGCTATCGATTTCGGACAGCGCTCAACACCAGCTGGTGTTACCACCTCCAAAGAAAATGATGACCTGCCAATCACGCTGGCTGTTGCGGGTAAAGAGGTGGCAGGTTTGCGCCCCAAAACAGGTGTGACTGCTGTCCCCCCAGTCACAGAGGATGAAGAGGCCACGGATGCACAAGATATGGCAGACGGTGGTTGGCCCGGCCTGCTAGGCCGCATTGTAGCACACTGAGCTTCCCACTGCAACTTATGCTTCATGTCCATGTGCCGGTTCATGCATGAAGTACTCAAACTATGTATTTTTTGGCCTCTACTTAGCTTTTGCTGACAAATGTTACAGATAACACGAGTTGGGTCATCTTTATCGATCTGAAAAAATGCCCAGGCTATGCAAGGCTTAGAACCCATGCGACCTGAAGAGCCACCACGACTTGTGGTGAGAGGCAGAGTTGTGTTTGAGGATGCAGTTGTTGACGTGCTTCCAGTACTACGTCTCTGTCCAGGAAGGCGCAACCTGACCTCGTCGTCACTAGCATCTTCCTCCACCTCCTCTGCTGACCTCATCTCTTGGCTGACTGTGGGTTGACAGTAAGTGGGATCTCCAACCTCATCATCATCACCCTGTGCGTTATCACACCCATCGTCCTCAGAGCCAACCTGTTCCTGCCCTGACAAAAAACTAAAGTTGTCGCTCCAATCAGGTATTTGAGTCTCATCATGGTCTTCCTCATTGTCTCCACCAACAGGAGTTACAGTTTGGGAATGAGGGTCTACATTATGGTCAGAACCTTCTGCATCTGGTCCTGGATCCGACTCATAAAGATTCTGGGCATCAGTGCAGATCATTTCCTCATCTGGATTCACAGAAGCGCTGGAGTCGACCTCTGATTCCCAGGCTATAGTATGAGAAACAGCTCTGCAGACTCAACCATCTGTTCTACCTCATACTCAGACGGGCAGCTGGAGATTTGGGAGCTGTGAGGAAGCAAGTGCGATTGGGGTGACACCTTTGAGGACTGGAGTATTTGTGATGTTGAAGTTGATGTGGAGGAGAGCCCACTTAAAGGAGCACTTGATATCCGTTGAAGCACCTGCTGTTTTTGTGCCTCATCTGGAATTTGTAGCGATTGGCGTGGCCGTAAGAAAGGGATCTTATCACATTGTCCGCTAAAAGAAGTAGACATTTTAGTTTGGCTGGAAGATGGTCTTTCTTCTGCAGATGTTACTGTTGCTTTAACACCTACCCCACGGACACAACCTCTTTTCCCCTTCCCAACACGCCTATTCCCCTTTCCACCAGCAGCAGGCCTTTTTCCACTCATTTTGGTGGTTAACTAATTCACAACTCTGGAGTTGTTTGCACAAAAAAACAATGGATGGGAACCGAGCAGAGCTGAGTGGCCAAACTGTGGTATTAGGCCAAAACTATTGGCTGGGTTAGATGCAGAAAAAAATTATATTCAATTTGCAACCTGATGGAGGTCAGTATAGATGGACTAATAGAACAAGTCCCACACACAGCTAGAAGCCCAAATATTTTTTCAGAGGTAGATGCAGAAAAAAATTGTATTCAGTTTGCAACCTGATGGAGGTCAGTATAGATGGACTAATAGAACAAATCCTACACACAGCTAGAAGCCCAAATATTTTTTCAGAGGTAGATGCAGAAAAAAATTATATTCAATTTGCAACCTGATGGAGGTCAGTATAGATGGACTAATAGAATGATGCTATGCCCAAAAGATTTTACTTCACTAGGTGCAGTAAAAAAATTGGTATTCTATACACAGGTGGTATATCTTGCAACACAGATAGGCTACTCCACTGACTAACACACTCTGCAATAGGCCAAAAAGGATTAGCTTTGCTAGATTCAGCCAAATGCTGTGAAAAAAACTTGCACAGCACTGGCACAGACCTGCCTCGCAAAAACTGATAGGAACTGATGTAACCTAGTCCTGAAAAGGACTGCAATTACAATTAGTCTTTACTCCCACAATCTATCTATTTAAGAGCACAGACCTGCCTGATAAAAGTCGTAGGAAATGCTGTAACCTAGTCTTTAAAAGGACTGCAATCACAACTATTCCCTAGTACACAAAAGAAAAAGTGGGCACTGCTGGGGAATAATAATCACAAATAGAAAGGGGTGCTACAGTAACCTGATGTAAAGACACAAAATTATTCGGAAGAAAAAGACTCAGGATATATAACCATGCACACCCAATGTTGGAAAAGTGAAAAAAATCTTTATTACATGATTACATTTAGACAACAAAAGAAAAATTTTTTAAAAGCATTTAAAACAGACAAAAACATGTGCAATCTTCATATGGGGGAATAAGACTCACTAACCAGACAGACATAAAACAAAAAAAAAAAAAAAAAAAATCCCATTTAAAATAAAAAGAGAGTTTTATTTTAAATGGAATTTTTTTTTTTTTTTGTTGTTTTATGTCTGTCTTGTTAGTGAGTCTTATATGTCCAGGTCTGTATTCTGTTATGTGATGCATCTTTGTATCTATCTTTGTATCTATGCATGTTTGGTGATTGTCCTCAGATCATATACTGACTTCTTAGTATTCCTGGTTTGGACTGCAATTCTTTGTTTCTTTTTTTTTTTTTTTTTTTAATGCTAGCACTTTCTTGTGTGATCACTATTATTCTCTGCAGCGGACGCGCTGCTCCTGGGGTTTTTGCGTTCCATCGTGGAACGCAAGCCTCTTCTTTATTATGACTACGTGCATAGTTCATTGCTCTGCGTGTTTACCCTTCTGACTGGATATGACGTTTACTTTACTTCCACCCCCGTTCCACCGTATGGTACGGGTGGGACGCACCTTTGACAATAATAGCTTCAGGGCTGTATTTGGCGCCCTCTGCTTTGGACCGGATATGACGTTTAACCCATTTCCGTTTGCGTTCCACGTGGACTGGGTGGAACACATTCTGATGAGAACAGGCCTGTCTACACACCATAGGGAGACAAACACTCACCTGAAACTAGTCACACCATTTGGGATCAACTATATAACACACACATGTGCTCTTAGACAACATACCCCTGACGAAGCTGCGTCTGAACAGCGTAACGCGTAGGGTCTCTGGTGCCAGCAGGTAATTATTCTTCCATATATTTTTTATTTACTTATTTTCTTGACTTGACCACTCAGGAATGCCTGGCTTGTTATTTATATGTGGATCAACTGTGCCACGTCATATATGACTTTGGTGACACAATCTGGCCAATACCTCTAAAATATGGGCCCCCATTGCCAATAGACCATAGAACTGCATCCTCAACCCCAACTCTGCCTCTGACCACAAGTCGTGGTGGCTCTTCAGGTCGCATGGGCTCTAAGCCTTGCATAGCCTGGGCATTTTTTCAGATCGATAAGGATGACCCAACTCGTGTTATCTGTAATATTTGTCACCAAAAGCTAAGTAGAGGCCAAAAAATCCATAGTTTGAGTACTTCATGCATGAACCGTCACATGGATATGAAACATAAGTTGCAGTGGGAAGCTCACTGTGCTACAATGCAGCCTAGCGGGCCGGGCCAACCACCGTCTGTCCCATCTTGTGCATCCGCGGCCTATTCATCCTCTGTGACTGGGGGGACAGCAGTCACACATGTTTTTGGACGCAGATCTGCCACCTCTTTACCCGCAACAGCCAGTGTGATTGGCAGGTCATCATTTCATTTGGAAGTGGAAACACCAGCTGGTGTTGAGCGCTCTCTGACATCGAGAGCACCACCTCTGGATCAAGGCAACCTAACTTTTCCGCCTGCATCTTCCTCACAGACCGGCAGTTTGCCGGGGACACCCTACTCAAGCCCGTCTAAGCACAACAGCCAGCCCTCGGTCCCTTAGATGAGGACAAGTAAAAGACAATTTCCTCCTAGCCATGACAAAGCTAAAAGGTTGAATTTCACCATCTGCAAGCTGTTGGCTATAGAAATGCTGCCTTTCCGCCTGCTGGACACAGAGGATTTTCGAGACCTTATGTCCGTCGCAGTGCCCCAGTACCAGATGGCCAGTCGGCACTACTTCTCAAAGAAAGGTGTGCCTTCGCTACACCAGCATGTCGCACACAACATCACCGCTTCTTTGAGAAACTCTGTGTGTGACAGGGTGCATTTCACCACAGACACTTGGACTAGTAGGCATGGACAGGGGCGTTACATGTCGCTGACTGGGCACTGGGTAACTATGGTGACAGCAGGACAAGGGGTTGCTGTCCAAGTCTTGCCGTCCCCACGAGTTGTGCGTCAATCCTCTTTATCTAGAAGTTCTTCCACTGCTTCTGCCTCCTCAACCTCATCTCGGTCCTCCACCTGCATCCAAAGCCTGTCTGGTAATGCCACTCGCTTTCTAACTGCACAGAAGGAATCCTGCAAACCTCCTTACTATGCTGGCAGTAGGGCTCAGCGGCATCAGGCGGTTTTTACTTTGAAATGTCTGGGAAATGTGAGTCACACAGCTGAGGAGTTGTGGTCAGCTCTGGAGACCCAGTTTCATGAATGGTTGTCTCCACTGGACTGCACACGTTACACAGAATTCGGAGTCAGGTGGTGGGACAAGAGGAGGTTGAGGAAGTAGAGGATGAGTCGTATGCGGAAGGGAAAACATCTCCAAGGTCCAGACGGTTGGCAGCACCAAGGCGGCAGGCATGGGAGGGTGGCGGAGAGGGATTAACCAGGGCGCATGGTAGCAGCCAAACAGTTGAGGAAGGTGCAGGAGCTGAGGAAGAAGTGGAGGACGAACTGGCGATGGGCATGGAAGACTCATCAGATGAGGGAGACCTTGATCATATTTCTGTTGTGCGAGGTTGGGGGGAGAGAGCAGAGGAAGGAAGCATGATTCTTACCTCGCTACCAACACAACAAGGACTTGGTCCTCCTGGATGTGCAAGACACATGAGTGCCTTCTTGCTGCACTACCTGCAACATGACCCTCGGATTGTCAGAATTCGAAGTAATACCGACTACTGGGTTGCCACACTCTTAGATCCCTGGTACAAAAGTAAATTTGCCGAAATAATTCCTGCCATAGAAAAGGATTCACGCATGCAGGAGTAACAGCAGATGCTGTTGCAGAATCTTACATGTGCTTTTCCACAAAACACCTGTAGTGCAGGTAGTGAATCTCACAGTTCTAACTTGCCAGCCGTGGGACTGTCGAGTCTTCATCACTCAAACTGGAACAGTAACACAGTATCTGCTGGTCACAGCAATTTTGTGGAATCGTTTCACCACTTTTTTAGACCATCCTTTGCAAGGCCACAGGAGACAAGAGGTCTGACACATAGTCAACGCCTAGAGAGGATGGTACAGGAGTATCTCCAAGTGAACATCGAAGCCATGACTGTGTCACTGGACCATTGCTCATTTTGGGCTTCCAATCTGGAAAAATGTCCGGCACTCGCCACTCACGCCTTGGAGATCTTGTCTTGCCCTGCAGTCAGCGTTCTCTCTGAACGTGTGTTCAGCTCTGCTGGTGGTGTGCTGACAGCTAAGCGCACGCGGCTGTCCACTGAGAATGTAGACAGACTCACGTTCTTAAAGATGAACAAATCATGGATCCGCAAGGACTTTTCTACATCTGTGTCATCCTGGGGAGACTAAAAGCTTGAGGATTTGGTAAAATCACCTCACCAACCGTTTTAAGCAACTCTGGGGCAATTGATGCCACTTAAGTGGAGTCTGTGCCACAATTTTTGGAAAAAATGGAGACTCTTTTTGGAGTCCCCTTGCTGTGTTTTACGTGATGTTGGCATCGTCAATTCCAGGTGGGTCGGGTCTCCCCACCCCCTTTTAACCTTAAGAAACTACATACACTATGGCTTGGGGTAACACAAATGGTTGAGTCTGAAGAGCTGTTTACTCATACTATAGCCTGGGAATCAGAGGTCTGCTCCAAAGCTTCAGTGTCTGCTAGTCAGCGGAGTAGCCACCGCCTGTAGATCTAATTACAAATTTTTAACTGCATCCAGCCCAGGCAATACTTTGGGCCTAGTAGCAGTGTCTGCTAGTCAGCGGAGTATCCCAGCTGTTAAGCAAGGTACACCACCTGTAGTTGGACACTTAATTTTTTCAAAGGAAATGCTTCGGGCCCCCGGGACACTCAGTGAAGAGCATCGGGGAGGCGCCCCAAGGCAAAGGAGCTGGGACTGGCGGTAGCACACCTTGCGGTGGACCGCCAAGCTCGATCCTTATGAAAGCTTTTTAACTGCAGCAGCTTTAGTGGACGCTACTGGAGCTGGAACTCTTTTTTTATTTTATATAAAAATACAAAACACAGCAAAAACAACAACATAGAAATGTAAGCCCCAGTAAACAGATCCCCAAGGAAACCCCAAAAAAGCCCAAAACATAAAGTCCAGCAATCTTTAGCAAGAAAAATGTCACACTAAAGCAATACCTCTTGCTCAAAACCCCCCTCAGCAAGGGAAGGCCTTGACCCTCCTCTTTGTCCTTTTTTCCTTTACCCCTTCCTAACATACACACATTCACTCTTATACACTTATGCCAAACCCCAAAAAAGAGAACTAGAAACCTGGCCCACTGCCAAAAAGGAGAAAAGTAGGCCTCTTGGCCAACAGAACACTGCACACACACACAAAAAAAAAATAAAATATATTTTTTATTTATTTATTTATTTATTTTTTGAATTTTTAATTTTTTTAATTTTTTTTTTAATAATCTAACAAAACCTGAACTAAATACCCACACCCGACACCCAAGGTCCCACGAGAGTTTGTGGACTCATCACATCACACAAGGGTCCCACTAAAGTTTGTGGCCCGAAAAAACAGGTCCTTTTGCCTTTCCATCCACTTCAGGACGTCCATGATACCACACCCCCCTCCACCAAACCCCCAAAACCCTCCCCCCCTCCCCCCGAAACCCCTCACCCAACCTAAACTAAACCCCCTACACACTTACAAGAATAATATACATGATAACCATAAACATACAAAATAATATACACAACTTTACAGCATCTTATAACAACACCTATTACATTATCATGAACCAGAATCAGACCCAAGTTTGGTGCCTGCAAGCCCTACATACGGGTTCAAATACCAAAAACAAAAAGCTACAAAGTGAGGGTAACAGTCCACCACCGGGAAACTGGAAACTGCGAAGGCCCTCACCCTGACCTACTTCACAACACCCTGACCCTCTCTAATAAAGAAAAGAAAAATCTGTCCCTACCACCCTACCAATCTTTCCCTACCTATCCCTACCTGTCCCTCACTGGCCCTCACTACCAACATAATACTAACTGCCTGACCCTAAAGGCTATCCCTATCTGTCCCTCCCTGTCCCTACACATCTATCTGTCCCTACAAATAAATATAAAAAGGACTTAACTCACCCTATAAACAAGCACACAGGACCCTAACTATCCCTAGGGCACATTAAATGAGATCCCCCTTCATAGAAGGGAGGCCCTCCCTGCACCCAGCCTCTCGTACTCCAGCGAGCTCACCTTTGCCAGGTCATCCAGGATGTTCCTAATCACCACCTCCCTGGGGAGGGCTTTCGGCTGGGTGGACACTAAACACCGTGCGTTCCACATGTAAAACCTAGTCACTAAGCTAACTAAGAAAACCGTGCTCCGATCTCGGCCACCAAGGGACCTGAATGCCCCATAGGCCCACTCCGCATAGGAAAGGCTTGCCAGACGAGGCCAGCCATTGGAAGCACCCACCCTGCTGTAGACCTCTGTATTAAAGGGACACCGAAGCAGGAAGTGCTCCATGCTTTCAAGCATGCCGCCACACTCCTCGTGGGGACAATCCCGGTCATCAGAGTTCCTGTACTTCAGGTTGTCCCTCACATACAGTCTCCCATGGAAGCAGTGCCAAGCCAAGTCCCAAAACTTCACGAGGATCCATTGAATTCAAAAACCCGAGCCCCACCTCCAGATCCCAGCTTGGGCAATCCTTGAGCTCCAGGGGCTTCTGGAAGTGGGTCAACAGAAACCTATCGTCAAGTAGTTTTCTCGACAAGGTCCTGATCTCCCACACTCCCAGACCCCACCGGCGAATCACCTTCAGAACCAGGGTAGCGTAAGCCGGAAGATACCCATGAGGCGTTCGCAGGTCCTTCACCTGCCCTCCCGTCTCCCATTCCTGGAAGAAAGTCCAAAACCATCCCCTACAGGAGAATACCCACGGAGGAGCCCTCCCTAACCAGAGGTTGGTGATGTTAGCCTTAAGAAAGGTGTTTACTAAAAACACCACTGGGTTGACCATACCCAACCCTCCTAGTCTCCTCGTGCGGTACGTGACCTCCATCATGATTAGGTGCAGCCTATTTCCCCACAATAGCTGGAAGAACAGGCTGTAGACCCGTGTCCAAAGAGGTTCTGGCAAGATGCAAACGCTGCCCAGGTATATTAGTAAAGGGAGCAAATACTCCTTGGCCAGGCTAACCCTTTCCCTCAGGGTCAAGGACCAACCCTTCCACTGATCCACCTTCTGGGCGGCAATCCCCAGTTTTGCTGGGGATAATCCCCCGGGCCGAAACTGATGCCTAGAATTTTTGTTGTGGCCTGAGGCCCTGGAAGGGTGTCCGGGAGATCAAAACTTGGATCTCCCCCTCCCAGCCAGAGACTCTCACACTTATCCCGGTTGATCATGGACCCGGATGCCACCGAGTAGCGCTCAACCTCAGACATAACCCAATCCGCCTCCTCTCTCGAGGATACAAAAAGGGAAACATCTTCGGCGTACGCCACTACCCTCAAGGTGGCCTCAGACTCCGCCCAGTCCATCCTGACTCCCACCAACGGTCCGCGCTCCACCCTTCTTAGAAGGGGGTCAATCGCGAACACGTATAACAGTGGGCTCAGAGGACAGCCCTGGCGGACACCAGACTTCACCTCAAAAGGGTGTCCAACCCAACTGTTCACAAGCGGAAAAGTCTCAGCCCCATTGTATAACACTCTTAACCAATCAACAAACCGCCCGGGCAGACCGTACCTCAGAAGGACGGACCAGAGGTACTCATGGTTAACCCAGTCAAAGGCCTTCGCCTGGTCTAAAGACAGCAAGTACCCCTTTCAGTGACCTGCCCTACTCTGCTCCACTGCCTCTCGGACACCGAGCACAGCACTAAAAGTACTGCGGCCTGGAACAGAGCAGTGCTGGGCCCCCGAAAGGAGCCGAGGCGCAAACTTCACCAACCGATTAAAAAGCACCTTTGCCAGAACCTTTCGGTACGTATTGAGAAGCGCTATGGGACGCCAATTCTCAATACTGGACGAGTCTTTACCCTTTGACAGAATAATCAGGGCAGACTTCCTCATTGAATCAGGCAGAATGTCCAAGGGGAGACATTCATTAAACACCTCAGTCATGAGGGGCACCAAAGAGTACCTAAAAGTGCTGAAAAACTCGGATGTTAAGCCATCCGGACCAGGCGATTTCTTGGACCGGAGCCCATCAATGGCCCGTCTCACTTCTTCTTCCCTGATCACCTCTGTCAAAACATGAAGAGAGGGGCCATCCCCTGGCTCAGGGATGGCTTCAGCCAGGAAAGCATACATCTCATCCCGATCAGGATCCCTCCTCCCCAAGAGGTGTGAGTAGAAGGATCTGACCACCTCCAGGATTCCTGATTTGGATCTGTTCAGGGATCCTGTACTGTCGATCAGTCCCGTTACCACTTTGCAATTCACTGACATCCTGCAGTTCCTGTAGGGGTCGGGCGAGCGGTACTTCCCGAAATCCCTCTCAAAAACCAAGGACGTGTGCCTATCATACTGACACCTCTTGAGCAAGGCCTTCACCCTGGAGATTTCCTCACAGTCCCCTCAAGTCGAGACGAGCTGCTCGAGTTTCGTCCCCAGATCCCGTTACAGGCGGTACCTGTTCAGGACTCTGAGGCTCGAGAGCTGACGGAAGAACCTTGCGACCCTTCTTTTGAAGATCTCCCACCACTCAGACTTACTGCTACAGAGTCCCAAGAGAGGTGCCTGGCTTTGAAGAAACTCCTCAAAGGATTGTCTCACCTCCGCTTCTTCCAACAGGGACGAATTCAGCTTCCATAGGCCTCTCCCAATCCGGGGGGTCTCTGTAACATTCAAGGAAAAGAAAATTAAACAGTGGTTGGAGAATTCCACCTCAACAGCGGACACTGCAGTTGAGATGGCCTCCTCCTTTAAAAAAAAACTATCTATCCTGGACCTACTACTACCCCTATAAAAGGTGAATCCCCCGTGACCTGGGGTGTGCCGGATGTGGACATCCACCAGGCGAGCTTCACTCATTATACTATTCAGGGCTATACTATCATAAGCCAGCCGGTCACCAGGGCTTCCCCTATCACGGGACCTAGTTACAGTGTTAAAGTCCCCACCGAAGACCACCTGCCGGCTCGTAAAAAGATAGGGCTTGATCTTCAGGAAGAGACACTTACGGTCCCACTTAGACTGTGGGCCATAGATATTAATGAGCCGGAGCTCTTGTCCCTTCATGAAGACGTCAAGGACCAAGCACCTCCCCATTTCTACCTCAATCACCCGTCTGCATTCCACCGAAGCGGCCTTAAAAAGGACCGCTACCCCGCTATACGGCTCGGCCGCAAGAGACCAGTATGAGGGCCCGCACCTCCACTCCGTCCATGCCTTGTAAATGGCCCCCATGTCCGTTTGTCAGGTCTCCTGCAAAAATAAAATATCATCCTCAACTCGGGTGAAAAAAATCAAAGGCCGTGAATCTAGCCGCATCTGACTTAATACTGGCAACATTAATCGATTCCAGAGTCAACGGGGTAGGTTCCGCCATCATGGGTGACTGAGTTAGATGGCCTTCTTCTTTACCGTACCCCCAGATTTCTTCCCTTCACCATCCGAGGAGGAGCCCGAGTTTCCCCTCCTCTTAAGTGATACCGAGGTATCCATCTCTCCAGACACCTCCTTCCCCTTAACGGGTTCCTCACCTCCGGACCCCGGGCAAGCCCCCCCCCCAGGGGAAACTGAGTCCCCTGGTGGACGGACCCCGCAATTCTCTGAAGGCACCGCAGACTTTACTGCCGGTCCCTCACCCTCGACTTCCGACCCAGCAGAGTTGTCAAGGGTTTGGAACCGGTTGGAGAGGGGGATCAGAGGGGAGCCGGTGAGCCCTTTCGTCGGCACCTTAGCAGCCAGGGGGGGGCCTTAGATGTTTTTGCCCCTTTTATGCTCCTCCTCCTCAAACTCTTACCAGTCTTACTGTCACCTGATCTTTTAGGCTGCTCCACCACCTCCTCATCCAGACTTTCATACTGGGAGGAGTCCCCGGGAGCAGCCACCTCCTCCCTTTCCATCCTCCTGATCTCCTCACTCACCGCCTCCTCCCCAAGGGCCTCAGGAGCTCTGGCTGCCGCTTCTGGGGAGGGGACAGTCATCACCCCAGTTGCCTGAGGCTTATCCTGCCCCCTACCCCCACGGCGCCTCACCTGCTGCCATTGGTGGTCGGATGTACCGGCCTTGCCATCCCTCACTGGCCCCTCAGCTCCTCTCCTGCCCCCACCTCTGGCTCCAGCAGAGGGTGCACCGCCAGGGCTCTCCCCTGCCTGACCATAGATGGTATTAGAAAAGGAACGGGGGCAGCGGCTATATGGGTGACCTAGATCACCACACAGGTGACACCTAATGTCACCACAGGCTGCGGCAAGATGACCTACCCCGCCACACAAGGCAAATTTCTGCACCTTGCAGCCCGCGCTGAAGTGGCGGGGATCACCACACCTGTGGCAGACCTTTGGTTGCCCCTTATAGAAGACCAGGATCCTGTCCCTCCCCAGGAATGCTGAGGAGGGGATGTGGGTGACAGTACCGCCTGAGACCTTCAACTTCACCATGAAGGTCCAGCCCCCTGACCAAATGCGAAACTCGTCCCTGTTCTTTTTTGGGACGTCCGTGACCTCCCCATAACAGGACTGCCACGTCATTATATCCACTCCAGAGAGTGACTCGTTGTTGGTCAGAACGGTCACTCTCTTAACACCATTTTGACGAGACACTGCCTGTACGGCAAAGTCTCGCCAGCCGGGCCCCCCCTTCGCCAGTTCAAAATTTGACCAGAAAAGCTCTAGGGCCTCTGGCCGAACAAAACTGATGTCGAAGATGGAGGTACCAAAAGGATGTATTAGGGCAAAGATGTCGGTCGCCCTGAAGTCCATCTTCAGCAGGAGCTCCACGACCCTTGCTCTCGGCGGGCACGCTTCACTGCCCCTCCACTGAAGATGGACCACATTCCTCCTGGCCACCCCCTGCCCGGCTGTGGGGAGGGACCACACTGTCTCCCCCTCCCTTTTATCTTGGAAGGCGGCCAGGCTATGTCTATCCAGCCAAAAGGCCAGGTCCACCTCTCTTCCCTCTACCTCAATCGTCCGCTCTCCCTTTTTGAGGGCCTCCAAGAAACGGAGTCGCAAGTCACCGTCCCTGAGGTCCAGAGGTGAGGAAGCAACCCCGAGAAACCCCCGAGGCCCCCGCTACCACCCCCACAAAAGACCGGGGGCTCGCAGCCGGGGGGGCAGATGGACCAGCCCCCTCCCCAAGCCCCCCACTACTACCAGCCACTCCACTCTTTCCCCCTGCCACAGACATACCAACACTTGTATCCCCAGCCGCAGACACATCCATCCCCACACCATCCACATCCACGTCAACATTCACCTCACTCACCCCACTTCCATGCACACTGGGGTTTTAGTTTTTGTGAGGCTTTACCTCCAATTTGAGGCACCTTCCCTGCCGGGGGGGTTCTGCTTGCCAGGTGCTACTGGCCCTTTAAGAACAATGCTACAAGGCTTTAGCAGCACAGTTCCTGCATCACTGGCAGAGCTTCCTGTTCCACCCACAGGAAGTGAGGCGGGAAGTGAAACAGGAGTAACTCCGACCAGTCCTGCTTCTCCTGACACCCGCACAGCCGGAGCCCCTGCCCCAGGTAAATCCCCAGACGCAGGGGATTCCGACTGACAGGCACCTTTTTTGCTGCTTTCCGCTCCCAGCTGGCCGTGCCGTTGGCGCTAAGTTCTGCCCCTTTTGGGGCGGTGCCACGCCCCCTGCACCTGAAGGTACAGAGAGGTCCTCTGAGGCCACGCCCACTGGTACAGCAGATGCCAGGGAGGCCACGCCCCGTGAATCCGGCCGCACCGGAGCCCCCGAAGCCAACCCGGAACTGGGTCTAATCACTGGGGCCCCTGGACTCGCGGCACCAGCTCCCAGGGGCTCAGCACCCCCCAGCGTCACACCTTTGACTGCAAAGAGCCTGGCTCCGGCGGCCAGCCCCAGGTTGGACCACTCCCCCTCGGCATCCACCGGCGGCGGAGCCCCCCGCGCAGACCCATTACTGGGCCCCTGCGCAGGGGGCCCCGACCTTGCCGCGGACCCCGCCAGGGGAGCAGACCCCACCTTTTTATGAGCCGGCTCTGCTGGAGCCGCAGGTCCCGCGCCCTTGAGCTTAACAGGTACCTGGGCTCCCAAAAGCGATACAGTTTTAGCGGATCCGTGTGTGAGGGACTCAGACACCCCAGCATGTGCCGCCGAAGATGCGGCCCCGGCTGTCAGTGCGCCGCCAGCAGTGCTAGGGGCAGCAGCAGATGCACCCGCCACCCCCCGCACACAGGCAGGTGCACCGGGTGCCAGACCAGACCCCCCTTTCACAGGGGGTCCAGCCTGAGCACCACCACTGATGTTAACCACCGACGGGCAGTCCTCCGTGCCATGCTCCATGTCAGACACATCCGCCCCACTGCCTCCATTATTACCAACAGAGGCAGCGCTCTGCGTGCCATTGCCTATATTCTCCCCGCTCCCTTGCTGCAGACCCATAACAGGGCCTGTGCCGGGGTGGGTAGCGGGTGCCACACAATGGGACAGGGGTGCCCCAGGGAGGGGGACATACACAAACTTATGTACGACCGGAGTTTTCTACTGCCTTTTCTTCGCCTTCCTCTTCTTGCCCCTCCCGGGTGCCTCATCCTCGCAGATCTCATCCCCGAATGTTAGCTGACCAAAACGAAATGGGGACTCGACCTGCTGGATATGCTTCATGAAGAGGCTGCCCCCCTCACTACTACTCCCCTCCTCCTCATCCTCCCCCTCGCTCCCGCTGCCCTCTGAAGGGCAGGAATCAGACGGGAGAGCCATCTGCTGGGGGGCTATCCCACTATGCGACACCTGGAGATCACTTACCTGGCCACCAGACAGTGGGTAGGGCGCGACCTCCTCAACACATGCCTCCTCTTCCTCCATGTCCTCCACCGCCTGGCTGGGGCTCTCAGACCCCTTCAGAGCCCCACCTGTCATGGCTCTGAACCAGTCCTCATTCTTGAGCTTCTCCTTAAAGGGTCCGCTGCCTGCCAAGATGGTACATCTCCGATCCTCCAACTCATGAATGGCCCGCTTGATCTTCCGGACCATGGCGGACAGCTCAGGCTTCTTGCTGCTGGAGGCCTTCTCGGACCTCCCCTGAGCTGCTCCCAACTCCGCCAAGAGGGATCTTAGCTTTTTTGAGGCTTCCTCATACTCACAGAGGTGCTCGTGGACACGGGTGATATAGCTGATGGTATCCTCCTTTGCCACCTTGGTGCCCCAATCAGGGGGCACCTCCGCAGCACCTCTGCTCGCACTCGACCCACCTCTGGGGGAAGGAGCCGCCGCGGTCATGGCCTCAGGGTTCCTCATGCTAGACCCCTTGCCAGGTGCTTGGCCAGATCTTGCTGCCTTAGCCGAAGTGGTGTTCCTCCCACCCCCCGCCGGCATGGACCGGGAGGTGGGAGCCGGAGGCCCAGCCCCGGAGGCCAGTCCCCACGCAAGCCTGCTTTCCTGGGAAGGGGGCAGACAAAAAGTCCCAGATGGAAAAACAAAACCTCCCTTCCCAGGAGCTCTCTCCACACCTCAAACACAGCAGCACATGGCAGGCTCCGCCTCTTCCTCTTCCTGTTACCGTGGCTGCTGGCATCAGACTTTCCCTCCAATAGATCCTTGTAAAAGTATTTAACGTGTACTCATTCAAATTACAGAGCCAATTTAAATTACAGAGCTTAGACCAGCCTCCACCGCAGGGGGGCTCGACCCACCAGCGGACAGGCACCAGTATTGGGAGAGGGGGGCTGGCAGTCAGGGTCCACCGCGGCTCTGGCACAAACCCGGCGACACAGAGGTCGCACGGGCAGGATCGGACTGGCCGTGTCGGCTTCGCATTCCAGCGTAGTCCCTCTGCCTGCTCGCGTCCGTAACCTCAAAGGGATGAGCAAGCGGCTTTTCTTCCCAGGGCTGTTCCCCACCCAGCAGGAACGTGGGGGAGCTCAGGTCGGCCTTCCACTGTATTCCCTTACATCCCTCGCCCTCTTTCCTTCTTCCGTTCTCCATCTAACCCCTCGGCTCTGTGGTGTCCGCTCTCCCTCCAGCTCTCTCCTTCTCACAGGTGGACTACCGCGTGTATTCACACTGTGGCGAATCTTTTGGGCCCAGGCATAAGAAGTTGTGGAGGTAATGGATAATATGTGCCCCCTTAGAAACGTTCATACAACCCATTTGAGGAAGCAACTAAACGCCTCAAATAGTAAGCAGGATCTGGAGCACCCCATGGGCAAACAGCGATCTATATAGTATGGTCCTTCCCAGAAGCAGCCCAATAGGTGGACACTATTCAGAGGCACAGGTAGTAAGTAACCGGAACGCCGCATCAATGTCTGTTTTGGCCATTATGGTGACCCTTCCCAACTTCTTGATCCGCCTGATTGCCTTGTCAAAGGATGTACAGTATGTACTACTGTACTTGGTTCCGCGTCGATGTTGTCGTTTACTGACCTGCCCCTTGGATATGACAAATGGTGGATTAGTCCGAATGTATTGGGTTCCGTTTTTGGCACAACTCACAACGGGGATACCACTACGTCTTGTAAGGAAAGTGTTCTGAATGGAACCGCCATTCTACCTAAAGATATTTCTTTTTTTAATTTTCTTGTCACGACGTCTGGGTGTTGGTAGGCTGATTTTAGATTTTTACTCCAGGCTTTCTTGATTTTAGAAGGGCATGACTTGCCTATATCTGTGTCTCCCCATCCTTTTACTCCTCCACCTCTTTTCTTTTCGCATGACTATATGTACTTGTCACTTTTCCATGTGTTAGTTGTGTCTTCTGCGCAGTTTGTCAGCTTTTGGGCACTTTTGAAGGTGTTTTCTATGTGTTTCTATGTGTTTTTGTTTGCCTGCCATTGGTTTTAACGGTGTTCGATGGTGTTCGACGAACAGTTCGGCGAACACACCGATGTTCGACGAACCAAACCGAACCCGAACACTACGGGGGTGGCTCAACTCTAACCTCCACGTCTCTTCCAAGGGGCATTAAAACCGTCTTGTTAAACCACTCTAAACTCCATAGCTCTTCCAAGGGGCATTGAAATGTTGTTTTTAATTACCTCTAACCTCCACGACTCTTCCAACGAGCATTACATTTCCTCCTAATTTTAGTCAGCTTTTGCTTTTCAATGCATAGGCGAACACTAAGGGAGACCCACTCCCCAATAATGGGTAGAAGGTTTTTAGTACGCTGTAATCCACGTCTGTTTCAAGGGGCATTGGAGTTCCTCATAATTTTTGGAAAGCCTTCCATTCACTGCTTAGGCCAACAGTGTACAAGAGACCCAGTTGCTATAAATGGACAAAACTGTTTATTTAAGGCCCTCTGACCTCCATGTCACTTCCAAGGGGCATTGGAGTGCCTCGAAATTTTTGGTAGGCATTGCACTCACTGTATGCCCTATAACTGTGTAGCCGAACCGCTCCTTTTGGTACAGAAACATATCCTACAAGACATGTGTGGTTGACTGGCCTGATATTGATGTGAATGGTCCCTGTTCCTCCTGCTCTTTCTCCTTTGCCTCCACCTCATCCATCATTCATCACCTGAAGCTTTGTTTTAACGGGAGTCATAGAACTGGGATAGTAGCAGGAAAACATCCAACAATCCTCGGAGGAGGTAGGATATGCGGCAAAACACTGACCACCTCAGGCCTAGCCGCTACTACGTACATGCGCTTGCATTCCAAGGAACAGAAAGCTAAGGAGATGGATGGCCTCATGATCATGAATAATTTACTCATTGTGTAGGAGGCCGACCACTGCTTCTGTCTGCCTTCTGAACTTTGTGTTGAAGCCTGATTGACCCAGGACCCACAATCCTCTATGTCTGGAGGACGTGTTGCATCCCAGTGTCCAACTGTGTCCCGGCTTCCACAATATTAACCCAGTGTGAAGGCGTCAGTGAGATGGACCATCCCTGGCCACATTCACTTGTCCACATGTTTGTGGTTAGGCTGTCCTTCCCACTAAATGCACTGGGGAGGGCACAGGTAATGTTTTGGTATGCGCGCTTGTGTAAAAGGCGCACCGGGACAAAAAGGGGCGGCTGGGAACCGTTTATGGACACCCGGCCACCCCTAGGCGGCTGAGGACCGTGTGTGGGCACCCGGCCGTGGGGCGGCTGGGGACCGAGTATGGATACCAGGCCGCCGACACAGCCATGTTTTGGTGGCCAGATTCCGCCTCCACATACCTAAAAAGCCCAATTTCAAGTGCAAGCAAGCAGTATGTATTGCAGCCTGGGGGTGGATGGGTGGCAGGCTGCATACTTGCGCTTGCAATGCAAGGAATCCAGGAGGTACAATTGAACACTGCCCTGGGACAAGGACATGAACGCGGATAATTGCAAGTCTGCAACAACAGGTGCAGGGCAGGAGGCATCTTCGCATGTGCCATGAACAGGGGGTTGGCGTGCACACACTACAGCGGAATAGGCTGTCCTTCCCACAAAATGCACTGGGGAGGGCACAGGTAATGTTTTGGTATGCGCGCTTGTGTATAAGGCACACCGGGACAAATATGGGCGGCTGGGGACCGAGTGTGGACACCCGGCCGCCGGGCGGCTGGGGACTGAGTATGGATACTAGGCCGCCGACGCAGCCATGAGCCAAGGCCTCATTTCAAGTGCAAACAAGCTAGCAGTATGGTATTGCAGCCTGGGGGTGGGTGGGCGGCCGGCTGCACACTTACGCTTGCATTCCAAGAAAACAAAGCAGATGCTAACTTCTATCATCATCATCATGCTCCTCACCTTGGCACTCTCAACTTCCCTGATGGAGAAGCCAGGGCCCACCGGAGGAGTCTGGTTGTCTGGTGGGCTCGTCCAATGCTGCCCTAAAGCAGACCAGGCTAAGAAAAGTGTGGGGAAGGTTCCCGGGAAAAATTGTGGCGGCTGGGGACTGAGTATGGAGACCTCGCTGCCGAAAGCAGCCATGAGGTAGTGGCCAGCTTCGGCCTCCTCCAAACTAAAAGGCCCCATTTCAAGTGCAAGCTAGAAGTATGGTATTGCAGCCTGCGGGTGGGTGGTTGGCTGCATATTTGCACTTGCATTGCAAGGAATGGGGGAGGTACAATTGAACACTGCCCTGGGACAAGGACTTGCACGGGAATAGTTGCAAGTCTGCATCTTCTAATGCGGCAAGGATCACTTCTGATGGGCACACTTTTAGGCAGTGACCTGGGTGTCAGAGATGCTTCCAGGGGTCTTCCCCATGCTGTTCCCATGTCTTTTCAGTACTGTATGCATGTGTCACACAGCACATGGCCAGATAAGGTTGTAAAATGTTAAAATGACATTTCCCGGTGAATGCATTTGTCACGGTTGAAAGCAATACAAAAGCGCAAAAACGCATAAAAAATGCTACTTGTGAACATAGTGTGGAGGAGTATTTTTGTTTTTGGTTATTTATTTTACCTTATACACAAGTCTTTACCCTGGAAAGGATGTTCCATAACATATTTCACAGGAAAACAGTTTCAGTTTCGTTTTTGAACGTTTTATTATGAGCCCGTAAAAGTGGCTTAATACCTCTGACCACGTTGTTGACAACAGTGACCTGGGGGTCAGAAATGCTTCCTGGGGCAATCCCCATGCTGTCCCCATGTCATTTGAGCACTGTCACTATCGTTTTGGGCACTTTTTAGGCTTTCTTCAGACTGCCGGGGGTGCCGCCGCAAAAATGCTCGGGTCTCCCATAGACTAACATTGGGCTCGTTGCTCGGGTCGAGCACCCGAGTATCACGGTGAGCTCGGCCCGAGCTTCGAGCACCCGAGCATTTTAGTGCTTGCTCAACACTAATGTTCAATAAATGCACTCAATACTTGGTCGGGGCTCCTTTTGCATCAATTAGTGTATCAATGGGGTGTGGCATGGAGGCGATCAGCCTGTGGCACTGCTGAGGTGTTATGGAAGCCCAGGTTGCTTTGAGAACAGCCTTCAGCTCATCTGCATTGTTGGGTCTGGTGTCACTCATCTTCCTCTTGACAATACCCCATAGATTCTCTTTGGGGTTAAGGTCAGGCAAGTTTGCTGGCCAATCAAGCACAGTGATACTGTTGTTTTTAAATCAGGTATTGGTACTTTTGGCAGTGTGGACAGGTGCCAAATCCTGCTGGCGAATGAAGTTTCTGTCTTCAAAAAGCTTGTCTGCAGAGGGAAGCATTAAGTGCTCTAAAATTTCCTGGTAGATGGCTGCACTGACTTTGGAACTGATAAAACACAGTGGACCTACACCAGAAGATGACATGGGTCAAAAAACCATCACTGATTGTGGAAACTTCACACTAGACCTCAAGCAGCTTGGATTGTGGCTCTCCACTCTTCCTCCAGACTCTGGGACCTTGTGGAGTGTGTCAATGACTGCCTTCTGGACATCTGTCAAGTCAGCAGTCTTCTCCATGATTGTAGAGTCTCCTGAAACAGACTAAGCTACACAACAGCGGAAGAAGCAGTGGTGTCACCCGCAGACACACTGTTCCTGGATCCTGGGGTTCGGCCCACAAAGTCGGGAGCTTTGCTGCTATGTGCCTGATCATGCTGGTGGTGGTCAGGCTGGTAGTTTTTCTACCCGTGCTGATGCTAGCCTGGCAAGTGATGCAAATGGCCTTTTTGGGGTTATCGGCAGAGTCTTTGAAAACAACCAGACTCGGGAAGACCTAACAGTTTTTCTGGCAACTTCCGTTGTGTTGGTGTTACGGGGAACGGATGCCCACCTTCTGTCTGCGGCCACCACACTGCTTCTTCCTGCCTGTTGGGGTGCTCTGCCTCCCTCCCCCGGTGTGCTGCTGTCCTCACTCTGCATGTCCTCCTGCCAGGTTACGTCAGTTACTATATCATCCACGACCTCGTCTTCCACTTTCGCACCCTGGTCCTCCTCCTGACTTTCTGGCAATTGTGTCTCATCATCGTCCACCTCTTGTGACACTTTCCCACCGTCACCTTCGTATGACCGTGGCTGCTGAAATATTTGGGCATCGCTACACGCGATCTCCTCTTGCCCCGCTTCAAGTGGACCAGGCGAGAGGCCCGAATCTATAAATGGAAAAGTAAACAGCTCTTTGGAGTGTCCAAGTGTGGGATCAGTTGTCTCCAGGCACTCAGCATGGTGGGAGGAAGGAGGATCAGGGTGAGGAATATGTGGTCCAGACTCACGGCAACTGGGACTTGACCGCGTGGAAGACAGGGTGGTGGTGGTGGTGGTGGCAAAGTGACTGGAAGCATTATCCGCTATCCAACCAACAACCTTTTGACACTGCTCTGGGTTCAATAGTGGTGTGCTGCGGTCCCCTAGTAATTGGGACAGGAAGGTCGGGCGAGAAGATGTGGGTGTTTGTTGTGGCACAATTTCAGCTTGCCCACGGCCTTGGCCTCTGCATGCACCATCACCATCACGTCCAGTTCCCCATCCCTTGCCACGCGCCTTGCCCATTTTAAATGGAGAACAATATTTTCCACGCTCACTACAAATGGCTGAATTTTGAGCAAACTTATATGTGATCCATGTGACGGACAAACTGCAGTTTTAAATAGCTGGCCTGTAGGTAACTACTTGTAACAGCAAACTGGTGACAATAACTTCACTGACACACTGAAATAAAATTTTAATGGAGGCCAGAAAAAGCAGAATTTTGAGTGTACTTATATGTGATCCGTGTGACAGACAAACCACAGTTTTAAATAGCTGGCCTGTAGGTAACTTTTTTTTAACAGCGACCTCGTGTCAATAAGTTCGCTGACACACTGCAACAAAATTTCATTGGAAACCAGAAATGGCAGAATTTTCAGTGCAATTATATGTGATCCGTGTGACTAACAAACCACAGTTTCAAATAGCTGGATTTTTAGCGCTGTAATATGGAAAGGACCTGGCTGTATTCTGCAGTACCAAGAAGCAAATGGCGCAGAAAAAAGGTGTTCTCTGGATTGCTTTTTAAGCATATAATCAGGATTAAGACAAAAAAAATTATTCCTGGCACCTGATACCTGGCGCTATTTCTACAAATATAATATCTGTAAAAGCACCAGCAGACAGAACTGGAATGGACCCTCTTGCTATATGCACTGCAGTCTGCAATATACCCTGCATGCCTAGCACTGATATCTCTGCAGATGGATTAGTCCTCAGAAGGACTGTTTGTTGAGATGGATATGTGCAATATACTTTTGTTCTACCTACACTAACTAATAAAAAACCAAATCTCTCCCTAGCTCAGCAGCACCTCTCCCTACACTGTCTGATTCCGGAGTGACTGTGACGAGCATGGCGGCGCCAGGTCTGATATAGACCTGATGACGCTGTGTGGCCAGCCAATCACTGTAATGCCACAACCAACATGGCTGTGACATTACAGTGTGTTGCAGGCAATCCCTGCATCTTGATTGGCGCTCTAAAGAGCGCCAAACATGCAGGGAGGGGGCCCTAGCATCAGCCTGAGCATCTTGGAAGTACTCGACGAGCTCCGAGCATCTCGAGTACTGAGATGCTCGGGCGAGTACCGAGTGCTTCCGAGTATGCTCGCTCATCACTAGTTATATTTATTCGATACTGCCTGCAATCAAGGAACCACAAAACTGTGGTGTAAATGGCGAATCGTATAGTGTTGAGATACATCAACAATGCTATCTTTTGTGGAAGACAACCCTTTCCTAAATGCTGTAGTCACCGATGTAACAAAATAAAAAAAAAAAAAAAAAAAATTATATATATATATATATATATATATTTTTCACTGTTGGAACATCATCAAGCTTTGTTATGCCACATGCTGTTATACAGTGTAATAGTTTTCTATTATTCTGTTATTGCAGTGTTATTAAATTGTTATTGTCACACTGCCATCCGATCCTCTTCTTTTTACCATTGCAAGCCGCAGTTCCGGCTTTTTCACTATAGACCACGGCATCGGGTCGTCTTCTTTCCACATAAGAGTGCCGAATCTCCAAGACTTTTCTTAGTGACCTCTGGGGCCTGGTTATACACAGAAGCTTTGGAGATGTGTCATGCAATAGTGGGAAAAACTAATATTCATCTCTCCGGCTGTCCCACTGCTTGCCGTCAGGTCCTCTTCTTTCCGCTGTAGCATGCCTCATTCCTGGCCTCTTTACCATTGGTCAGTAATTATGGCCACATCCAGGCTGGAGCTCACTGCGCAACTTAAGGTAAAAACATTGATGTGGCATGCAGCTGTGGAAAGAAGAGGACCGGACAGCAGCCGGAGAGGACAGCATTGAGTTGAGTGTTGGATTTTTTATATTTTTTGAACGTCCGACGTTCGTAATCAAAGTCACATGATCATGTTCTGTATATCAACTTTCCAGCTCATCTATTACCTTATTACCTTCTCAGAGAGCGCTTTTTAGGCTAATCTTGACTGTCGATATTTTTGCCTATCTACACTGCAACCAGCGAAAGGTGGGGATCCCAAGGAGGCAATAACAGTCCACACAAATTGGGGACCATCTCTTTGTAATTACTTAATGTACCCTGCCAGGTTACCAGCATATATCCTTTCACACAACGTATGCAATATTCCTGAGGTTGCCTCTGTAGTTCTTAAGCACACACACTGTTGGGGTCTCCACAGGAGGATGAGTTTGGTTTTCCTCCAGGGCTCAACAACATAGTCCAGTAGACTTTCTCATAATTCAGTTTCTCAACGTTCTCACCATCTCTGTCTTCATGACAGAATTCTTGACAGAACCATTATAGGTCAATGAGATTCGTTGCCTGACTGGTCATCTAGCAATCCTGGCAAATGCCAGGTGGATTGATCCAGCAGTGGGCCTCATTGATATGCAACACTTTTAATGGTATCCATGTCCTGAGGACTGAAATATTGCTAACAAGTGTGCCAGAACAAAGCACAATTGACCATTAACATTGGGAGTCTGTAGGTGGCTTCAGACCTGAGTCATGCCAGAGGCTGACGCCATGCAGAAGAAGTCAGATGTCGCAATGATATCATATCAATGCGCCCCCTGCATCGGGTCAGAGACTGCTAGGGGTCAATGCATCAATGCTCATTATGGGAGTGAGGTAAGGTCAGTATTCATGTATTTTGTTTTTCACCAGGCATAGGGGTCATTATTATTATATGCAGGCACAGGGTGTCATTTTTACTATAATGAGGCATACGGGACATTATTACTGTAATGAGGCTCAGAAGGGGGCACTATTACTATGTGGAGGCACAGGAGGGCATTAGGACTGTACAGTGACTCAGTGGGGACCAGACAGGGAGTCACAGGAGGTAATATAACTATAATGGGGCAAAGGGACACCTATTATATAGAGGCACAGGGGGGCATTATAACTATAAGGAGGCGCAGAAGGGGGCACTATTACTATGTGGAGGCACAAGGGAATATTAAAATTTTAAGGGGCCTTCTGTGGGGGCTTTACAGGAAATCACAGAGGGTTGTATAACTATAAGGAGGAATAGGGGGCACTATTACTACGTGGAGGCACACGGGAGCATTACAATTTTAAGGGACCCTCTGTGGGGGCTTTACAGGGAAGCACAAGGTGTTGTATAACTATAAGGAGGCACAGAAGGGGGCCCTATTACTATGTGGAGACACGGGGGGCATTAGGACTGTGAGGGGGCTCAGTAAGGGCTATGTAAGGAGTCACAGGGGGTTGTATAGTTATAACATGGTGTGACGACACAACTTCTAATCCTAATTATCTAGACATCTAGGTTTGTTAGGCCAGGAGAAATACGCTATTGTGCTTGTGTTGACTTTTGAATGTATGTGTTTTTCTTTGGCTGGTCAAGAAGGACAGACTAGTATTTGTATAAGTCTGAATGTTGACATTTGAGTTGATATTTACTGCAACTTATTGTATAGAGGACAGTGACTCAGTGTTGGGGAACAATGATTTTTGTTAATATGCTAATTACATATTGTAATAATTCAGCTAATTGTTGATTTACAGAGCAGGGGGACATCAACTATGCAAATTGATAAACTGCTCAAACAATGAGACATGAGCCCTGCACCTTTCGCCATGACCTGTGAATGATGATCTTACCCACAGATATAAATATAAAAAGGGATTCTATCCAGCTGCAAGAAAAATCAGAGAGACTCTTCAGGACAGCAGCTTGGTAGCATGGTTTCATCCAAAGAGACAAAAATTTGCATTCTACAGAATGCCAACAAAAGGGTATACAGCCCTGGCTTGAAGAATATAGATCTGCTCCATTGACCATCAGAGTACTCATGGATACATTTGGGGAAACTAGGTTGGGACAATGAGGTCATCTGGTCCCATGGATATGTTCTGAGATGCCAGGTTGGGACCATCTGGTCGCCTTGTCCGATGGAGACATTTGGGAAAGCCTCCGGTCACCTGGTTTCATGGATATGTTGTTTGGGGTTACCAGGTGGGACCCTCTGGTCGCCTTGAACCCATGGAGACATTCGAAAAAGCCAAGGTGAGACCCTAGGGTCTCCTGGCCTTGTACCTCAATGGACTGTCAGCTTCCTAAGCTAGCCACTACCTCCTCTCTATGGATGTCCACCCAAAGCAGGGTGCCACTGATTGAGGTAGTTGGTCCTGGAAGTCCCAAAGTCGCAGTTGCTCTATCCTGGCGATCCAGCCGAAGGATGAGACTGTGCAATTTTGCACCATCTTGGGTACTAGTTGAGACTGTTCTATTCTATATTTATTGTCTGTTTGCTGGTTCAATGAAATATTGCCACAGTGTTTTACTCTCCCCCTGTGTTGTCTGAGTAGTATTATGCCCATGGAAGACCCTGGGTCTTCACACATGGCATAGGGGACACTATTAATATATGGAGGCACAAGGGGCATTATAACTATAAGGAGGCACAGAAGAGGGTACTAAGACTACGTGGAGGCATAGGGGGGCATTGGGACTGTAAGGGGGCTCAGTAATGGCTATATAAGAGGTCACAGGGGGTTGTATAGCTATAACATGGCATAGGGGATACTATTATTATATGGAGGCACAAGGGGCATTACAACTGTAAGGAGATACAGAAGGGGGCACTATTACTACATGGAGTCACAGGAGGCATTAGGACTGTAAGGGGGCTCAGTAAGGACTATATAAGGAGTCACAAGGGGTTGTATAACTATAAGATGGCATAGAGAACACTATTAATGCTATTAATATAAGGAGGCACAAGGGGAATTAAATCTATAAGGAGGCACTGAAGGGGCCATTATAACTATGTGAAGGCACAGAGAGGGCACTATCGTTATGTAGAGGCACGCTGGGGGATTATTACTGTGTGGGGTGTAAAGTGGGATGGTACTATTACTGTGCAGGTCACAGAGGGGGCATTATTACTGTCTATGGCACTTTTTATAGCGCTTTGTATTTTGTGCTGAGGTGGGGGGATGTGGGGAAGGTGCTGGAAAAGCAATGAGCCAAGGATGTCTGTATGTTACATACTGCAGACGTGGATGGAAGTAGGGGTATTATTTACCATCAGGTAGGGACATGTTGGTGATTGAGAACCCCATCTTGTGAAGTTGGTATGGGGGTGGGTGAGAAAGAGGACAGCATGGGCATATGTGCTTCAAAATACCAAGGCTGAATTTCATTCCAACTTTGGCCCTAACTGGGTCATTTAGGTGGTCATATGACCAATTCAACACTGCGTCATGGCCTCAGTTTGTAAGTGTAAACATGAGCCAGAATCACCTTTCTATGAATGGATACATACCTTCTATTATCCTTATTGTTTCAGAAAGGCACACATCCTGAGTAGAAGAACACAGAATCACAAACTCCTTACATGTGTCAGCCCTCGCTTTACAGAAATGGCACCATAAAAAGTTTCCTGCAACGACAGTCCAGACAGCTGGTTATTAGGGGGAGTCACATACCGTTATTATACTATAATTATTATACTGTGTATTGTGCTATTTAAAAGTTAAAGTGAATACAGTGTTACTATACTCTATACTGCATATTATATTATTATACTGTATATGATATTATACTGTATAATTTGTTGTTATACTATAAGCTTTCATATTATATTTCATATTTCTTCAGTGTTTAATAGCTTTCACTCCCAACTCTATTGCCGAGCTGTGATGTCTTCTCACTATCCCGATTCACCCCAAAGTGGCTGCTACGTTCCCTGCCCCGGCTTTTATACGGGCTTTGCTGGTTCCTCTTAATTAGCTGCACTATAATATGTGGTGTGATAGCAGCACAAGTCATTAAGAGAAATCCTGCAAAGTCGCTACCAAAGTCATGTGATCCCTCTCTTACTCAATCTTTTGAAAAGTGCAAAAAGGCAGATGCCATTTAAACACTTCAGGCGAATTGCAAATTGTCCAATTTCACCAGATTCAGCAGATTCATGTAAATTCTACACTAATTAGATATCCATCTAATTGATTCGTTCGTGTCTGTTACTGTAGGGTATATTATCACACTGTAAATTTTGTTATTGAACCTGTTTTCTTATAGTGTACGTTTGATTATTACATTATATTTCCTTGCTATACTATTTGCTTTCTTATTATACTGTATAATACTGTCATGGCCGAAAGTATTGGCACCTTTGAAATTGTTCCAGAAAATGAAGTATTTCTTCCAGAAAATTATTGAAATTACCCATTTTTTTATAAACGTTTATTTCCTTTGTGTTTATTGGAATAACGCAAAAAAACTGGGAAAAAAAGGCAAATTGGACATAATTTCACACAAAACCCCAAAAATGGGCCAGACAAAATTGTTGGAACCCTCAACTTAATATTTGGTTGCACACCCTTTGGAATAGATAACAAATCAATTGCTTCCTATAATCATCGACAAGCTTTTTACACTTCTGAACTGAATTTTGGACCACTCTTCTTTTGCAAACTGCTCCAGGTCTCTCATAGTTGAAGGCGCCTTCTAACAACAGCAATTTTAAGATCTCTCCACAGGTTGAATTTAGATCCGGACTCATTGCTGCCACTTCAGAACTCTCCCATGCTTTCTTTCCATGCATTTCTGGGGGCTTCTTGAAGTATGTTTGGGGTCATTGTACTGTTGGAAGACCCAAGACTTAGGACATGAACCCAGCTTTCTGACAATGGTCATTACATTGCCACTACTGATGAGCGAGTATGTTTGGTTAACCCTTTCGGCGAGTATGCTCGGGCGAGTACCGAGTATCTTCAGCGTTCTTGGTGATATGTTTGAACCACTCCCGTGTGCATTATTTGCGACTGTTTGACAGCTTTAATACATGTGAGGAATACTTGTTTCTTAAGCATTCCTCACATGTATTAAAGCTGTCAAACAGTCGCAAATCATGCACACGGATGTGATGCCTTGCACACATTTAGGGCACCCAGTGCCAAAGGCAGCAAAACAACCTCAAAACATCTTTTGAACCTCCACCATATATGAATGTACGTACTGTGTTCTTTTCTTTGTAGGCCTCATTCCGTTTTTGGTAAACAGTAGAATGATGTGCTTTACCAAAAAGCTCTATCTTGGTCTCATCTGTCCACAAGATGCTTTCCCAGAAGGATTTTACCTTACTAACGTACATTTTGGCAAACTGTAGTCTAGGTTTTTTATGTCTCTGGGCCAGCAGTCGGGTCTTCCTGGGTCTCCTATCTAGCATTTCATTTCATTCAAATGTCTACGGATAGTTTGCCCTGACACTAATGCACCCTGAGCCTGCAGGACATCTTGAATTTATTTGGAATTTGATTGGGGCTGCTTATCCACCATCCCGACTATCCTGTGTTGCAATCTTTCATCAATGTGTCTCTGTCGTCCACATCCAGGGAGATTATCTACAGTGCGATGGGTTGTAAACATCTTGATTATGTTGTGCACCGTGGACAAAGAAACATCAAGATCTCTGGAGATGGACTTGTAACCTTGAGATTGTTGATATTGATCAACTGTTTCGGTTCTCAAGTCCTCAGACAGTTCTCTTCTCCTTTTTTTGTTCTCCATGCTTAGTGGGGAACACACAGAAACACAATGCAAAGATTGAGTCAACTTCTCCCCTTTTTATCTGGTTTCAGGTGTGATTGTCATATTGTCCACACCTGTTACTTGCCACAGGTGAGTCGGAGCGCGAGTATCACATGCTTGAAACAAAGTTGTTTACCCACAATTTTGTAAAGATGGCAACAATTTTGTCTGGTTCATTTTTGGGGTTTTGTGTGAAATTATGTCCAATTTACCTTTTTTTCTCTGTTTTTTTTGTGTTGTTCCAATATACACAAAGGAAATAAACATGTGTATAACAAAACAAGTGTAATTGCAATAATTTTCTAGGAGAAATACTTCATTTTCTGAGTCAATTTCAAGGGTGCCAATACATTCTGCCATGACTGTATATTTTTGCACTATATATTTTTTTGTTATATTTTATATGTACAGTATATTATTATTAATTTTCCTTTATATTTATTTTATATTATTACACTCTATATTTTATAGATATAATGTTATATGTATATGTTATTAATATATTGTGCTATATTATTATACTATATATTTTTCTATTATATTTGCTATATTATGTTTGTTTTATAATATATTTATTATATATGTATTTTTTGTGTGTGGGGCTCATGCAGTATATAGGGAGGCTGTGTAGGGGCTCATACGATATATAGAAGCTGTTTTCAGGTTCAAACGGTATATGGGGGATGTCAGCATACTTAATTCTGCTCTTATTAAGTGATACAATTAATATTAATATAATTATTAGTAACAAAATAATTATAATTAATATGTTGATATTAATATTGAGCAGAATTAATTTCAGCCTATTGGTTCAGCCCTCCACAACAGTCACGGTCTCTCATGTGGCCCCTCGGGAAAATTAATTGCCCACCCCTGCATTAGACTATAAATAATGCACATACCGCAATCTAGAATAAAAGTTTTGCGCTCTAGGAATATGTTTAACGCCACAAATGATTTTTCCTCAAATTTACTCCACCGCAAAGCAAATAATTAGCAGACCTATGTAAATAGTCTAGCCGTAGCTCACCGCGATTGGGCTTTTAGTTTTTTTTCTACATTTATATTATCACTTACCAGTTGTTATAAGAGCTGAGAAAATGCAAAATCCAGCGACCGGTCGCTTCATAGTGCCTGCAAGTTCTGAGTCCGGATATCACCTTCCACCTATAATTATATTTCTCTAGCAGCAGGTGCATGTCTCAGGGCGGCCGGGTGTGAAATCCTCCAGAGAAAAGAGTTCAAAAACAAAAGGTGCAGCAGCGGCATGCTACTTCCTAGCACATAATATAAGGCTAGTGTGAAATACCAGCTGCAATACCAGCCATGACCTGTGACTATAAGATGGCGCTGTTTTGGGGAAAAAAAAACAGCCCTTCCTGGAAAGAAATAACAATCTATCCAGCAAGTTTTGCAGAGAGGAAAGTGAAGTTACAAAAAACTTTTCTAAATATTTGAAATCTAGATGTTTTAGGTGTATCATATTCATTTTTCCATTATGCTCCATATTCTTTCTCTTGGAGGTGAGACCAAAAATGTCCAAAGAAGCAAATTATCATAAACCATTCAATGGGATATTCACAGAATATGTGCAAATAGTGTGATGATGTGTGATCCCTGACCAACCAAGGCCTGATCCAAGGCTGCATCCTTTACCGATGAGGTTCTTGCGCACAGCAGATGGGAGAGCCTGGATCCAGGAACTGGTGAGCGGACTGCGGGACCTAAGCTGGTCAGAAGGGACAAGGAGGTGAGCCAGGACCTGATCTGGACAAATGTTGTATGGTCTGCTGGCCGTAAAGTACCAAAAGTTGGCATCCCAGGGGGTGGTAGTTACTTACGACAGTCAGAAGATAAGGGATCCATTGAAGAGTTTGGGACTCATCATCACATCTCATTCAACCATTGTACAGTAGAGACTTAACACTTGCCTTTGAGGCTGCAAGAGCTGATGGCTGGAACCAGGGTCATGTTCCTCAAAATGGAGAGGCAACATTGCTGGTATGCAGTGGGTGTGATCCCAGAAGCAAGGGAGCAAGATGAACCCTTCTTGAGGAATGAACGGGCTTGGGTGAAGCTCCTTGATGCGGCTCATGACAGGGGTACCTCATCCCCAAAAGATCATATTGTCCTTAGTGTTTCCCACCTCCTATGCTTGAGAAGTTGATGGTACAGGTGACACAAGAGGTTGTTGCTCATTTCTATATGTCGGGGGCTTTTGCACTATCTCAAACCAGGTCACTTACTGCCCAGGAACCTGGGAATCGGGCTCCAGAAAGCAGGTGGAGGTAGTCCACCCAGCCTCAAGAGGAAGAAGAAGAAGACACCTGAAGAGGATTACTGTATTACCCTCCTTACAATTTTTGACTGGCTTTGTACTTTGTGCCAAGCCTTTATGAGTGTAAGAGTATAGCAACTACACTTTAAAAATATTTTCAATGAGTCCTGCAAGTTGTTGCCTTTCAGTGGTATATGAGTGACTGTTCTTATAATTTTTTAAAATGTAATTCTTTAAAAATATTTCAATGAAGCCTGACAGTCTTTCAGGGGTCTATGGATGATCCTCCTAATAATTTTTAACTGGATTTGGACTTTCTGCTGATAGTTTATGAGTGTATAAGTACACAAAGTACATTTTCAGAATATTAATGTTCCACTTTTTTATGGATTCAATCACTCCTCAATCCATCCGGTTTAACAGTTTTTTTGCATTATGGGGCTAAATAGAACTTACAAAAAGGTTTGAGAAATATTTCTGGATTCGATTACTCATCCATATTGTATTACATGCTTTCTGTCACATTTGGGTGGTCTCTAACACTACCAAAAAGCTTTTCAAAATTTTGCTTCTTTACATTTCTTAACCAAACACTATTCCGTGTTCACGAGCAATTTTTTTTGATATATCACACTCAAAAAAACTGTTTAAAAATGTTTCTGGGTTACATTTCTCAGGCCATACAGTTTAACATGTTCTTGGGTACATTATGTTGGTATATAACCCTCAAAAACGTGTTCAAAATGTTAACGTTATTATATTGGTCACTCATACAATAGTCCGTTTTCTGGGGTACACTTCATTGGTATCTAACACTCAAAAAACTTGTTGAAAACTTTATCCTCATTATATTGCTCATGAATAGACTATTCCGTGGTCTAGAGTACATTTCAGTGGTATATAATGCTTACTTATTTACGGGTTAACAGACACGGCTTATTAATTAGAATACCCGTTAAAATATAACATTTATTAGATCTTTTTAAAATATTCTAAAATATTGACTATTTTAGAATATTTTAAAATGATCTAAAAATGTTATATTTTAACGGTTATTCTAATTAATAATCTGTGGTATATAACCCTAAAAAACTTGTTGAAAACTTTATCCTTATTATATTGCTCATGAATAGACTATTCTGTGGTCTGGAATACATTTCGGTGGCATTTAACCCTCAAAAAACCTGGTCAAATTTTTTTCTTTAATATATTGTTAATGAATAGACTATTCTGTGGTCTGGAGTGGAATATAACCCTCAAAGAACGTGTTAAAAAATAATCGGTATTATATTGGTCATCCATACAGTGCAACGTGTTCTCGTGTATGTTTCATTGGTATATAACACTACCAAAAAGCATTCCAAAAATGTTAGTAATTGAATTAGTAAAGTAAGTCATATAGTGTAACTTGCTTACTCGGCGCAAAGGCAACAAAGATGGCCGAATCCCGCGAGACTCCCGAGGGAGCAACCGGAGGAATATCGGAGCCAGACCAAGCTGGCAAAACAGTATAGGTAGCAGGAGCCTGTGTTCCTTAACCTGCCACTTAACCAGAAGTACCAAGGCCCGAACCAAGGCTGCAGCCTTCACTGCTGGGGTTTTTGGGGCCTGCAGAAAGGAAAGCCAGGAAAAAGCAACTAGTGAGTAGACTGCGGGGCCTAGGTTGGTTGGAAGAGAGACAGAGGAGAGCAAGGCCGAGGCAGGGCTGGAGAAATGCTAGCAGACTCGTTAGCCGCAAGGTTTTGCCAATCCGAACATCCACGTGTTCGCTCATCTCTGCTTGTAATACATACTGTAGAACTTGGTTTGTGTGAAATTTCGTTGGTTTGAAATAAAAAAACTAAATTGACCTTGAACAGGTGTAGAAATTTGGTTGTTTAAAAATTGATTATTGTCACATATACTCCAAAAACTGGTTTGTGTGAAATTTCATTGGTATTAAAAAAAGACAAAAATTGCCTGGTACAGGTGTAGAAATTTGGTTATTCTCAAATGGACTATTGTCACTTATACTGTAAAACTTGGTTTGTGTCAAATTTTATTGCTTTGAAATAAAACAAAAAAAATGCTACAGGTGTAGAAATTTGGTCCATCGGTACTCAGTCACCAGCCGCCATTATTTCTCCCCTTTTGGCATCCCGCCTTCTACCAGGACGTGTCCAGGAACATCACCTGTGCCATAACCAATGCGGTTTCTGGATTGTCCACTTAACGACCAACATGTGGACAAGCGCTTGTGGCCAGGAATGCTACATTTCCCTGACATCACACTGGATGAACATTGTGGAGGCCGGGGCCGAGTCCCTCCTTGCATAGCACATGTGCTCTCGACATCGAGGATTGCTGACCCACTTCTATAACGGTTTCCTCCACCTCCCACAACAGTTCAGGCACCCCCTCCTGCTCCTCCTCCATCTCCGATTTGTTATTTCAGAGCACGTCGCACCCAACAGTCGGAAGCTCTGCAGCACTGCTTCAGCAAAGTGGCAACAGGCTCTCCTGAAGCTAATTTGTCTAGGAGACAAACTGCACACACTGCACCAGAGTTATTGAAAGGAATAAGAGACCAGACAGATCTGTGTTATTTGAAACTCCAATCAGACATGGTCGTGTGTAATAACGGCCGTAAACAGATGTGCAACTTGACCATGCACTGGAACTCTACACTGCACTTGTTCGCAAGGCTTTGTGAGCAGCAAATGTCAGTTATGGAATATCAGCTCCAACACGCCGTCGGTATTCTGGCCAGCCTCTGCACATAACAACTGAAGAGTGGGCATGGATATCTTACATTTGTGTGGTTCTCCAAGACTTTGAGGACTCCACAAAGATGGTAAATGGTGATGACGCCATCATCATCAGCACAATGATCCCACTTTTGTGCCTATTTAAACAGTTGCTGCTGACAATTAAACATGAAGCTTTACTTGCGGACCAGGTGGAGATGGAGAAAGACATGAGACAGGGAGATACAACCCAGCCCATCCTCATCTCATTTGCTCAGCACGGATTGGGTAACAATGAGGAGGTGGAGGCAGAGGAGGAGGAACAGGACCTGGCGCAAAACAGGGTAGTGCCCACACAATCTTTGTCCAATTTCTCTTACATGGACGAGCTGAGGGGAATGAAAAGGAAGAGAGGGAAGAGGATGAGGAGATGGAGAGTATTCATCATGGTGGAGACAGGGAAGTGTTAGTTGTAGGGACCTTGGCACATATGGCTGACTTTATGTACCTCTGCTTTTCCCGTGACCCTAGCGTTACATTCATCTTAGCCCAAAAACAATACTGGTTGTTCACCCTGCTAGACGCATGCTACAAGGAAAACTTTATATCTCTACTTCCTGAGGTATAGAAGTCTTCTAAAATAGTGCTATACCGGAAGGCCATTGTGGAAAGTATGTTGAAATAATTCACATCAGATAACATTAGTGGCAGGGGGCAAGCTTTGTTGCCCAACCAAGGAAGAGAGGCGAGGGAGACACACACCAGGTACAACACAGGCAGGGTACACTGTCAAAGGCAGGGGCCAATTTCCTAACACCAGCCCAGCGCCCAGGCTGGGTCTTGTCTGAGCAGGTTTTTAGTACTGCAGTGGGGGTCATAACAGACAGAAGAACAGAGAATGCTGACAGGATCACTCTGATAACAAAGAACAAAGCCTGGACAGCAGCACATAAAGTGTTTTTAATCAATATTTTAATGAGACCCGCCAGTTGTTGCCTTTCAGGGGTCTATGGATGACCCTCCTTATAATGTTTGTCTGGCTTTGCACTTTCTGAAAAGCCTTTATGACTGTATAAGTGCATCAAGTAGACTTTCAAAATATTTATGTTAAAAAATTTTTTATGGATTCAATGACTTCTCTATAAAGTTTAACACAGTTATTGTAGCATTAAGGTTAGTATGTAAAATTTACAAAAAGTCTTGACACATATTTCTGGATTAGATTACACATCCATTTGAGTTTTATGTGCTTTCTGTCACATTTTGATGCAGTCAGAGATGCTTTCAGGGGTCTTGCCCATGCTGTTCTCCTTCCAATCGGCACTTTTCCCATCCGTTGGACCATTTTCAGACCCTCTTTGTAGGGTCTGCCGGATAAAAGCTCAGCTCTCCCATTGACTCCCATTATACTCATTACGCGTAGCGAACATTCGAATATTAGGAATTGATTAGTTTGAGAAACAAATGAAATATATATGTGACCTCTTTATTTTCAGGGGCACGGTAAACAGTGTGGCAAACTGCAGTGATCGCATAACGGCTTTAGGACGTCGACAAGAAGGTTTGACAAGATGGAGAAGAAACAAAGAAAATGGCTGTAATCGGATTATCAAAAAAAGCTTAAAAGCCATTCCACCAGCATCAAGGTGTACCCAAACAAGTCAATTCTCTCAGCGTTTTTTGGAAAGTTTTTTTCACCCATAGATATGTAATGAAAAAGTGAAAAAAAATCTGCAAAAAAGCAGAGTTTCTCATGGCGTTTTGAAAGCGTTTTTAGTGAATAAAGCTCGTACTGCAGATGAAGCACACTTGTAATCTGCAGCTGAAAAACGCTGAAAAAACACATAAAAAAAGCTGAAAAATGGGCTACTTGAAAGCAAAATTTTTACTGCAAAGAGAGCAGGTTTTGGCTCCAGAAAAAAACTTGGCAAAAACGCTTGGTGTAAATATAGCCTTATAGAGGAACTCATTGCATTCTTATATTGTAGGTTGTAAGCAGCAAAGTGGTCACTTGGCCTATTAATCATCCATATTATCCGCTTTTTCTTAAATTTTTAAAATATTTTACTGCTAAAACAAGAATTGTCTATTGAGAAAATACAGTCATGGCCGACTGTATTGGCACCCTTGAAATTGTTCCAGAAAATGAAGTATTTCTCCCAAAATACTATTGCAATTACACATGTTTTGTTATACACATGTTTATTTCCTTTGTGTGTATTGGAACAACACAAAAAATAGAGAAAAAAAAGAAAAGGGTATGTGCCCATGTAGCGTTTTTCAAGCGTATATGCTGCGGAATATCCGCAGCATAAACGCTTGTGAAACACTAGGTAATCCGCCCCCCATGGTCCCCAAGGGGAATCCGCAAGTTCTATGCCCATGCTGAGGATTTTTCCGCAGCGTTTTTGATGCGCGCAAAAATCCGCAGCATGTCAATTAATTTTGCGTTTCTGCAAGCGGAATTGCCTTTGCAATGCAATAAAAAATGCAAGGCAATTCCGCATGTCGAAAACGCGCGATAAACGCACTATAAACGCTTGCGGAATTCCGCTTGCGTTTTTCCGGGAGAGGACATGCGGAAATGAAGCAGAAATTTTCTGCTTCATTTCTGCAACGTGGGCACATAGCCTAAATGGACATCATTCCACACAAAACCCCAAAAATGTACCGGACAAAATTGTTGGCACCTTTCCAAAATTGTGGGTAAACAACTTTGTTTCAAGCATGTGATGCTCGCTCAGACTCACATGTGGCAAGTAACAGGTATGGGCCACATAAAAATCACACCTGAAACCAGATACAAAGGATGAGAAGCTGACTGAATGTTTGCATTGTGTGTCTCTTTGTGCCACACTAAGCATGGAGGACAAAGAGAAGAGAACTGTCTGAGGACTAGAGAACCAAAATTGTTGCCCAATATCAACATGTGTAATTGCAAAAATTTTCTGGGAGAAATACTTCATTTTCTGGACCAATTTCAAGGGTGCCAACACTTCTGTATATAATCATCCACCTAATTTGGATATTTAGGGCATCCATCAATTATCCAAAGTAGAGAGTGGCTTAAAAGAATTTCACCTGAAGGACCCATGATGTCCATGTCTAAAAGTATAAGGACCTCCAATTAATTTAAATGGAAATTGTGCAATGCTTATTTCCCCCTGTGGGGGCACTAATTAGAAGTTTAACAGTTTTAAAGTTCCTCTGTACAAAAAACTCACTTATATCCCTGAAATCCCAGCTCATCACCTAGGGACTCTTTTAAGTATTAAGATTGTGTAAAAGAGGACAACACCTTTAGGAGCAAGATTCATATCCCAAGTACTTGGGTGGAAGCCCCCGAACTGTCATCCCAGCCATATTTAGGCTGCTCACAACTCTTTCCATGGAAAGGTGAGGGAGGAATGGAGAAGAATGGAGATGGCCAAGCTAGAGTCTTGCAGACGTAGGCATTGAAAGAAGGGTGTGGTCAACTCTTTTCTTATCTGGACAGTAAAGTTTACCGATGGTGGAAGTTCCAGATTTGAGCCATCCATTCACCTCCCAAATTAATAGTCATTAGCCCCAAAATAATTAAGAAAATGGATGAGAAGATTTAGTAAGGACAGGGAGGATAGGTAATGGCTCCTTACTAGGTTGCTAAATTTGTGGAGGTCCCAGTTCATGTGTGTGGATCCAGGTTAACGCCCGGTGCTCAACCATGAGGCTTCTCTAGAACAAGGATCAGTAGGAAGGGTTTCTCTGTAGGGAGAAAAAGGAGACCAGAGGCGCCGATCTAAGAGTAGCTGTTAAAGAAAACAGAATCAATTCACCAAGTGTTTTTGCTCACCTGATATCCAGTATATTGAGGCTTCAATTGAAATCTTATGTCATAGGAAAATTTGAGGATCCAGTAATAGATTTTTAGATTTCACAGGTATGCAGCACACGGTGGATAATTAGCATAGATTTGAACAGCTCTCCTAAGGCCACATCAAGGATCACAGGTATCCAACTGAAGAATCAATGTGACGCTTCCCAAAAAAATCTTTCAGATGTTTTCATCATATATATGGAAATAATTTTTTATTCTAGGCAATCAATAAAGCACAATGCGTTTTGGCTAATTTTTCACATTAGCCTTCTTCAGGTGATAAAAAAAAAAATAAAGAGCACATAAAAACATGGTCAACACACAACAGTTCTTCCATTAAAAAGGCAATCGAGTTTAGTAGGAGTGGTTGTTCACAGAAAGAGAATTGCTACAACCACACACATCCAAAAGTTTTTCTTTTTTTTTCTTTTTTTATATTTATTTATTCATTTTTTTTAATTAATTAATTTTTTTATTTATTTTTTATTCATTTTTTTTTATTTTATTTAAAAACTTGCATATAAATAAGATTAAAATACCTAAAATTCACTGCGTTGTTTCACTATATTAATATCAAATAAAATCATGAGTACTAAAAACATTTATTTTCTCCACCACATCATTCAACCCATCTGGGTAAAGGTATTGCAGGCGGTAAATCCAATAGGATTCTTTTCTGTTTAATAGTGCATTGCGATTATTCGCATTTTCGGGAATCTGCTCTATAGGGGTCACTTTCTCATCAAAGCATTTCTTATATTTTAGCATCAAATGTCTTGATAGGGTATGTTTCACATACCCATTTTTAGCATTATGCCTGTGGCCATTCATGCGGGACCGCACAGTCTGAACAGTGCGGCCCACATATTGGAGACCACAGGTACAGCTGATAACGTATATAACGTAATTGCTGTTGCATGACATTCTTTGTTTCATTTGGAATGTTTCACCAGTAGCATTGGATCTGATACTTTTTGCTCCATGATCAATTATATTGCAACTGCAAAATTTTTTCGAATTGCATTTCTATACGCCTGCATCTGTTGTTTTAAAGGTAGTGATTTTTTCTTTATTTTTAATCGCTTTACTCCTGCTTGGTGCTAGTAAATTCTTTATTGTTTGCCCCCTTTTGAATGTTATTCCTGGATCAGTCGGGAGGAATTTATATAGTATTGGATCTTTCATAAGAATATACCAGTATTTTTTCAAAACCTGACGAACTATCCTGTTCCCTTTATTATACGTAGTCACAAAATTGTATTTCCACACATTTTCTTTTCTTTCACATTCTCCTTTTTTTTTTTTAATCCTTTGCAATGATTTTCATTCCTGCTTTTCTCATTTGCTTTTATGAAACAATTCTGTTTTTTTTGTAAATTAATTTCATATGCTCCACTTATAAGTTTGTCTGGGTTTCTTTTTTCTTTAAATCTTTTTAAAATGTCAGATTCTATAATATATTTATTAGTATCAGTACAATTTTTCCTAATCCTAAAAAACTGACTATAGGGGATGTTTCTTTTCCACTTTGTATTGTGAAAAAAAGTCAAGATAACCATTTGTGTCAACTTTTTTAAAATGAGTTTTTGTAATAATAGTAGTATTATGACAGCTTATTTCCAAATCCAAAAATATTAGTTTTATTAGTGATATTAGAGGAAAAGGATATACCCCAATCATTGAGGTTTAAATCTTCTATCAGTTTTTGCGCATCTATTTCACTCCCCTTCCAAAATATAACTGAATCATCTATGTACCACCGGTATAACATGATGTTATCTCAGTATTTTGGAGACTGTAATGGCGATAGGGACTTGAATCTCCCCACAAATAAATTAGCAAAACTTGGCGTGACTCGAGTCCCCATCGCGGTGCCGAGTTGCTGTATATACAATTTATCTTGAAAGGAAAACAAATTGCGCCTAAGAATAAAATATAGACCTTCAAGAAGAAATTTTTTTTGTTCAACCTGTATATTTGGAATAAGACTCAAATAATAATCCACTGCTCTGACACCCAATTCATGATCAATATTCGAATAGAGCCCATTCACATGAAGTGTTATAAAAAAATAATTTTCATGCCATGATAGAGATTTGCATTCCTTGAAGAGTTGACTTGATGCAGATTTCTTGGATATATGTATATCCCAATAAAAACACTAGATTTGAGCTTATGTTCCGCTGTTATCTTCTGGTGGTGTTGAGAAGTCGGGCCCAATCCAGCCCTTGTTCATTTTAATAAGAGTAATTTTTTCAGCTTTTTCAGCTATCAGATATAATACCCTCGGCGGCATTAAAAACCTGGTCTGACAAAATGCTAGCGGCAGGGCAGGCCAGTACCTCCAAGGCATAGAGAGACAGTTCATGCCATGTGTCCAGCTTGGATACCCTTCTTCATCCTTGGTTGTCCAGCAAACTGTGACCTCTGCCGCTAGCGTTGTCAGCTGGTGTTTTTTAAAATAATTCTTCAACAAGGGCCTTCTGGTACTGCAACATTTTATTAGACCTCTCTGCCACGGGAAGGAGAGATATAAAGTTCTCCTTGCAGTGTGGGTCTAAAAGTGTGACCAACCAGTAATTACTGTTGCCTAAAATGCATACAATGTGAGGGTCACGGGAAATGCAGCGGAACATAAACTCAGCCATGTGTGCCAAACTGCCAACAGACAAGACTTCCCTGTCCCCACCAAGAGGACAACTGTCCATGGTCTCCTCCTCCTCCTGGTCCTCCTCCTTGTTTTTCCCCTCTTCCATGCTGAAAAGACAGTTTGAATGTGGTATGGGTAGTACCGTCTGTAGCGCAGGAAACCAGCTAATATTTCTCCTCCACATCCCCCCCTGCTCCTCCTTCTCATTGTCACCCAATCCGCATTGAGATGAGATGAGGCTAGGCTGTGTAGCATCACCCTGCATAGTTCCTTACTCCATCTCATCCTGCCCCGCCTGCAATGCCTCCTCTTTAATTGTGAGCAGCAAGCATTTCTGTAGACAAATTAGCAGGATTGTGATGCTAATTATGGCATCATCGCCATTCACCATCTTGGTCAAGTCCTCAAAGTTTTGGAGGATTGCACAGATGTCAGACTACCATGCCCACTCATCATCTCTTATGTGCGGAGGCTGACCTGAGTACTGACGGGCATGTTGAAGCTGGTACTCAACAACTGCCCTCTGCTGCTCACAAATCCTTCCCAACGTATGCAACATTGAGTTCCAATGCATGGCTACATCACACACCAGTCGGTGAGCTGAAATCCGCAAATGCTGCTGAAGCACTGCAGAAGCTGTAGCTGACTTTTGGAAATGGGCAAATACGCCCATTCAACTTCCTGCCAACTCCAACTCAAAAATATCTCCGGGATCTGCACATTCCTCAACCACAAATCTTCAAAAACACTAGTGCACGCCCTCATCATCTCCCACCTCGACTACTGCAACCTCCTGCTCTGTGGCCTCCCTTCCAACACTCTCACACCTCTCCAATCTATCCTAAACTCTGCTGCACTACTAATCCACTTGTGCCCCCATTATTCCCCTGCCTCTCCTCTCTGTCAGTCCCTTCACTGGCTCACCATTGCTCAGAGACTCCAGTTCAAAACCCTAACCATGGCATACAAAGCCATCCACAACCTGTCTCCTCCAGATATCTGTGACCTAGTCTCATACCTGCACGCAACCTCCAATCCTCACAAAATCTCCTGCTCTACTCCCCTCTTATCTCCCCTTCCCACAATTGCATACACAAGATTTGTCCGGTGCATCTCCCCTACTCTGGAACTCTCTACCACAACACATCAGACTCTTGCCTACCGTGGAAACCTTCAAAAGGAACCTGAAGACCCACCTCTTCCGAAAAGCCTACAACCTGCAGCAACCATCACTCCACCACACCGCTGCATGACTAGCTCTACCCCCATGTACTGTATCCTCACCGATTCCTTGTAGACTGTGAGCCCTCACGGGCAGTGTCCTCACTCCTCCTGTATCAGTCACCATCACACTTTTTGTATAATTGTTTGTGTATATATAGCCCTTTTTCACATGTAAAGCGCCATGGAATAAATGGCGCTATAACAATAAATAATAATAATACGGTGTATTTTCCCAAGCATCTCAGGTAGATCTGGGTAGGTTTTGAGAAACCGCTGAACCACTAAGTTGAGGACATGGGCAGGCATGGTACATGTGCGAGGTTGCCAAGCTTCAGTGCCTCCACCAGGTTCTGGCCATTCTCACACATGACCATGCCTGGCTGTAGGTTCAGCTGTGAGAGCCACAGATCTGCCTGCTCTGTTACAGCTTTCAACAATTCTGCAGCGGTGTGCAGTTTGACACCGAAAGAGATTAGCTTTATCAGAGCCTGTTGCGGCTTGGCTGAGGCAGTGCTGCATCGCTCCTAGCTTCAGACTGCTGTGGTCGTTTTGGAGATGGAACCAGAAGAGGAGGAGGAGGTGCAGGAGCTGTAGAATGTGGGGGCTATCCTGATTTACCCAGTGCTCTGAATCCTCGGTGTTGGGAGGATGTATTCCATCCAAGGGTCCGAGTGGGTCTCGGCTTACACAATATTAACCCAGTATACCATCAGTGAAATGTACCGTCCCTGGCCACGAGCACTTGTCCACGTGCCCGTGACTAGGTGGACCTTCCCAGTAACTGCGCTGGTGAGGGCACAGGTAATATTCTGGGACACATGCTTGTGTAAGGCGGGGACGGCACACCGTGAGAAATAGTGGTGGCTGAGGACCAGTACGGGGGGACAGCCACAACCATAAGGTTGCGGAAAGCTTCTGTCTTCATGAGTCTAAAAGGCAACATTTCCAGTGCAATCAGTCGAGAACTGTGGCAGTTTAGTATTGTGGCATGTGGGTGGGTATTGATATTGCGCTTGCGTTCCAAGGACTGGGGTCAACTAGAGACAACTAAGCGTTGCGATGAGACAAGGACGTGGACGTGATTGCTGATGGTGATGGTTGCAAGTGTGCAACGATAGGTGCAGGGTGGGAGGCATCTTCTTAATTCTATTGTAGGAAGAACAAATCCCATATAATGATAGCCATATTAGTGTGCCATTTAGCACTAACCAATTAGAATAACAATGAAATTATACATACGTCACTTAATGGATCATAACAAATTAGACCAGAAATAGTTCCACAAATAATTAACAAATCTTATTAAAGACACCATATAACATTTAAAAGACATAAGAAGACCTGATAAAAGAAATGTGTGATAATCAAGGGGGCTAGAGGGCAACTACAGCAACATGATCTTATATATATATAGTACACAATTGTCATAAATTTATCTGATTAGGAGCATGATACAGTATAAAGTGCATAGTGCCAAGAAAGATAATTCCTATCTAGGATATAGTTCACCATATTATCCCATGCTTTATAGATAGCAGAATTTTAGCTATGATACTAACCAGAACTCATGCTGATGAAGTGTCCACGCCTACCTCTCACTCCCTCGCGCGTTTCACAGCGTGCTCCCTCAGGGAGCGGCATCTTCGTCTGCGACATGGACAGGGGATTGGTGTGTACGCACAACAGCGAAACAGGCAGTGGTGTAACCCGCAGACACCATCTCTGCACCCTGGCGTTCGGCCCAACTAGTCGGGTGCTTTGCTGTCATGTGCCTTACCATGCTGATGGTAGTCCGACTGGTAGTTTTGCTGCCACTGCTGATGCTGGCATGGCAGATGTTGCAAGTGGCCTTATTTTGGGTTAACTGGACAGTCTTTAAAAAGAACCAGGAAGACCTAAAAGTTGGACTGGAAACTTTCCTCGTATTGGTGTTTTGGGGAAAAGTTGCCCTACTTGTGTTTGTGGCCACCCCACTGCTCCTTCCTGCCTCTTGTGGTGCTCTGCCTCCCTCCCCCTCTGTGCTGCTTTCCTCGCTCTGCATGTCACCTTGCCAGGCTGGGTCAGTGACTTCATTATCTACCGCCTCATTTTTCACGTATGCACCCTGGTCCTCCTCCTGACTTGCTGGCAATTGTGTCTCATCATCATCCTCCTCTTGCGACAGTAATTCCACTTTCCCACTGTCGTCTTCATGTGACCGTGGCTGCTCAAATATTTGGTCATGTGATCTCTTGCCCCGCTTGAAGTGGACCGAGCAAGAGGCCAGAATCTATAAATAGAAATGTGAACAGCTCTTCAGAGTGTCCAAGTGTGGGACTTGTCTCCCGGCACTTGGCATGGTGGGAGGAAGGAGGATCAGGGTGAGGAATATGTAGTCCAGACTCATCACTACTGAGACTGGACCATGTTGAAGACAGGGTGGTGGTGGTAGTAGCAAACTGACTGGAAACATTATCTGCTACCCAACCAACAACCTTTTCACATTGGTCTGGCTTCAAGAGTGTTGTTCCGCGGCCCCCTAGAAAGTAGACAAGAAAGGTAGGTCGATATGAGTGCTTGTTGTGCTCCCTCAGCAGGCACAGTTTCATCTTGCCCAAGGCCTCGGCCTCTGCATGCACCATCAGCATTACGTCCACTTCCCCGTCCCTTAATGTGGCACCCCAGGGGTCTGGTCTCCACAGTAATAGCAATGTTATGTCTGAGAGCAGGTGGGAGGTCTCTTGGTCAGGAATCCTATTCATGCCACACCTCCTGCCCGGTCCTGGGAGGGGAAGGACTTCCCCTATATAAAGCTGGGGCTGAGGCAGGGTTAGAGAAGAAGAGTAGAGAGAAGAAGAGGAGCAGCTTAGGAAAGAAAGATCAGGAGCTCAGTGGGAGCAGTGCTAAAAGGAATCAGGGGCTGGCAGCTGAAGAGCTCGCCCTGATTGAAGAGTTACCACCGGACCCGGAGTCCGAGGCTGTGGGGATTAACCCTGACCCAGCAGCAGAAACCGACCGGCAGGGGATTTCAGGTCCTCTGGCCAAGAAACCCGAAGGCACGGTCACACGCGTGGGACCAGCACCGCCGTCGTGGAGCGGAAGCCACTAGAAGGCCCCGAGTCACCGGCCATACGGGTGAGCACCACACGGTACACTCAGGGACGTGGGCTACCTTTACCCGCCTCTAGCAAGGAAGCCAGAAGAGTACAATTAGTTGGGGAGGCCTACAACTCCGCCTGGCCAAGGGGGATCCCATCTGCTCAAGGACTGACCAGGCCCCGACCGCTAGCCAGTACTCCGGGAGGGTCTATCTTTGTCACCAGTAAAGACCCTGAACTACACCGCATCGTCTCTGAGTGGTTCCTGCTACCCCCATCATCCACGTCGGCTGCCCTGAGGCCATACCCCTCCCGTTGGGGGTTATACCATCCACACTGCACCATCCTTCCACCGGCCTCAGCGGTCTGCCCTGCAGTGGCAGCTCCATAGCTGCATTCAACGGGTGACGTAGTCGTCCTACATCTACTGCTAATATACCGCCACTTAGTCTGACTCCCTGGGCACGGACCGGGTCATCGCCACGAGACTACTACCCCTATCCGATCCGGCTCCGGGTAGGCTCCCGCGTGCGCAACGCTGCGCGACTCAGGCCCAGGGGCGCGTCAGCTTTTGGCGTAGTCGGCAGGATTACGTGCCCGCAACTGCCGGGTACTACGTGCCTGAAAAAAGAGACTTTTAAACTTACTTGTGGTGAAGATTCCCGCCATCCGGCGCCATCTTCAGCCTTCTTCCCGCCATCGGTGAAGATTCCCGCCATCCGGCGCCATTTTCAGCCTTCTTCCCGCCTTCCGTGGAGTTTTCCCGCCGTTGGACGCCATCTTGAAGACACCGCGCGGGAAGAAGAGGGGCGTGGACTCCAAAAGTGCGCGAGAACTGAAGCCCCGCCTCACATCCAGACGTCGCGTAAGGTCCTGGAAGGAGCCCAGCAGCCGCTGACGTCACCGGAGCGCGACGGAAGGTCCTCAACCCTGACGATCCACTGCGGAGCTGCGGCCTAAGGAAGAGGATCATCGCAAGGTAGGCCACGGTCCACTAGGGGGGAGGAAGATGTCGGATACGGAGGAGAGCTTCACTGCCTCAACCCCCGCCAGCGCCAGCGCTGCTGCAGTCATGCCTTTTACCATGCCCTATATCCCGGGAGCAGCCTGGCTACCCCAATACTCAGGGGAGTCACATACCCTGAATGACTTTAGAGAAAAGCTGGATAGCCTCTTCCAGGTGTACCCCCTCACAGAAGAGCAAAAAGTGAGCATCCTGGTGGCCCAACTAACCGGGGCAGCCCAAAGGGAGGTAAAGTCCTGGCCACCTGGGAAGAGGACTGTCGCAGGGATACTAACCCGGCTGAGGGACACCTTTGATACCCGCACCTCAGCCGAGATTAAGCTTAAATTCTATGGGTGCAAGCAGCGAGCACATGAGTGTATAAGGGACTATGCACTAAACCTACAAGAGGCCCTGAGAGCCATTAAACAGACCGACCCCGACAGCGTGGGAAACGAGGACAGGCTGTTGACCGAACAATTTATAGAGGGACTATATTGCAATGTCCACCGATCCCAGTTGCGGGCCATAGCCTTACAGGATCCTCATCTGGACTTTGCACAGTTCAAGGACAGAGCCATCCGGGTGCTCCGAGAACCGGCACCGGGTGGCGTTGTGACCCACAGGCGCCCAGCTATCACTTACCACCAGGAGGCGGCGCCCTTGTCGGCAGGGCCTGTGGGGGCTGATGCGCAGGCTTTGAACAATGACCCGGCTCCAGACCTGCACCATCAGGTCCAAGAGCTAGCTAAAAGCGTTGCTGCGCTAACCCGAACTGTGCAGTCTTTACAGGTTTCCACTCCAGGGAAGATCCAGCTGGCATCCGGACCGGAGGACATCCCGTGGCGTCGACCAAGGAGGACCCCACCGGCCAGAGGAAGACCCAGCGACCGATACAACGAGGACGGACAACCCATCTGCCGCCGCTGCAATCAACCCGGACATATGGCAAGGTACTGTCCTTTAAACTGGCACAACCTGGGGTAGAGGGCCAACCCCCAGGAAAAAGATCACCAGGCCCATCGAGCTGGCGCGACAAATATGTGGGAGGACGTCCAGTCTTGCCTGTGGTATTGGATGGCATTCCTATGAGTGCCCTACTGGACACCGGGTCACAGGTCACCACCATCCCGTACGTGCTCTTCAAGCAGTACTGGAATGATTCGGATATAACCCGCTACCCTGACGATGACTTGAGTATCATTGCCAGCAATGGTCAACCCGTGCCGCAGATCGGATTTAAAGAAATGACCATTAAAATCGGTAGAGTCGAACTGGCAGCACAGGGACTGATCATTGTGGACATTGACAAACGCGAGAGTCACCCAAAGATAACTCTAGGAACTAATGTGATTGAAAATTGTCTTGCAGAGGTGATTTTCATTTTACAGCAGGTTGCCAAGAACGCCAGCTCCGGCCAGCAGCGAGTGCTCCAGAAAGAGATCCGGGCACTGATGCGACGGCAACAAGTGGAACTCTCCGGCGGTGAGATTGGTAGCTTAAGAATGTGTGACCCTTTCCCTATTGTTATGCCCCCGAAAAGTGAAATGATGATTTGGTGCCGGGCAGCTATTGGTCTGAGAGGTAGAGATTACCAGGCCATGGTAGAGCCAGTCTACTCAGACAGTAGGCCCACCATTTTGACAGCCTGGGGGGTAGTTGATGTACGCCATGGGAGGGTGCCCGTTCGTATAATAAATATCGTGAAAAGGGAAGTATACCTGCCCCGGTATGCTATGCTAGCCAAATTATATACTATCAACCAAAATTCTATACAGTCTGTGGAACCCTTGCCTCCATCTCATCCGGAGGAAGGTAACGGCTCTGAGAAAATAATGGAGGATTGGTGTCAGCAACTACATTTGGGTACTGACTCCACTCCCTCCCACCAGAAATAGGGAGTCTACCGGGTGGTTCAAGAGTACGAGAGAGTGTTTAGTAAACACCCGTTAGACTTCGGGCGAGTCAAGGGGGTAGAACACCACATCCCCACGGGAGACCATCCTCCCATAAAAGAGAGGTATCGGCCCGTACCCCCTGCACACTACCAACACGCCAAGGGTATGCTTAGAGACATGAAGGAGGCTGGGGTAATCAGGGATAGCTGTAGCCCCTGGGCAGCTCCACTAGTCTTGGTCAAAAAGAAAGACAACACCATGAGAATGTGTGTAGATTACCGGAAAATTAACCGTATCACACACAAAGATGCGTACCCCTTACCAAGAATAGAGGAGTCTTTGGCTGCTTTAAAATCTGCTAACTTCTTCTCCACCTTGGATCTCACTAGCGGGTACTGGCAGGTTCCTGTAGCAGAGGCGGATCGGGAGAAGACCGCATTCACCACCCCGATGGGACTTAGCGAGTTTACCTGCATGCCGTTTGGACTCTGCAACGCACCAGGAACCTTCCAGCGACTGATGGAGTGCTGTCTGGGACACCGGAACTTTGAGACGGTCCTGTTATACCTGGACGATGTCATCGTCTACTCCAAGACCTACGAGGACCACCTGAAGCACCTGGTGGAAGTGTTTGAAGCTCTGGCAAGTTACGGCCTAAAGGTGAAACCCTCCAAGTGTCACCTCCTGAAACCAAAGGTGCAGTACCTGGGACACGTGGTGAGTGCTGAAGGAGTGGCTCCCGACCCTGATAAGATCACCGCAATTAAGGAATGGCCAAGCCCCTCCAGCGTAAAGGAAGTGAGGCAGTTCCTCGGGTTGATAGGCTACTACCGAAGGTTCATTCCCGGTTTCACCAAAAAGGCAGCTCCTATGCAGGACCTCCTGATAGGCCAGTCCAGGAAGGCCAAGAACCAGAAGCCGCCCTTCAGATGGGAGAAGTTGGAAGAAGAGTCCTTCCGCCAGCTGAAGATGGCCCTCACGGGGGATGAAATCCTGGTGTACCCTGATTATAGCCAGCCCTTTATCCTCTACACCGACGCCAGTAACATAGGGCTAGGAGCCGTACTATCCCAGATCCAGCAGGGGAAAGAACGGGTAATTGCTTACGCCAGCCGAAAACTGCGACCCACCGAAAGAAACCCTGAGAATTACAGCTCATTTAAGCTAGAGTTCCTGGCAGTGGTGTGGGCAGTCACCGAACGCTTTAAGCACTACCTCGCTTCTTCCCGGTTCACCGTGTACACGGATAACAACCCGTTGACACACCTGGACACTGCAAGACTCGGTGCCCTAGAGCAGAGATGGATGGCCCGCTTGTCCAACTATGAGTTTACAATCAAATACCGGGCAGGACGCTCCAATACCAATGCAGACGCCCTGTCCAGGATGCCAAACCTACCGGACGTAGGGGAAGATTCAGAGGAACTGGAAGAAGTTGAGCTCCCCGCGTTCCACCGTCATGGGACTATCCAGTATTCCCACCGTGTAAGAAGTAAGCAAACCGCTACGTTCAACCCCTTGCCTCATTACAACTGGGTGGAGACGCAAGACAGTGACCCTGCCATCCGTCTTGTAAAGGAGATGCTGACTCGGCCAGATGCACGCCTTGACCCAGGCGCTCCGGAGGAAGCCAAGCAACTGTGGGCTGAGAAGAGTCGACTGTTCCTTTACAAGGGAAAGTTGTGCCGCAGAATGGTTAACTCCCGGACGCATGAACTAATCTGGCAAGTAGTGGTGCCAAGAAGAGATGCAGCTATGGTGATGGAGGCATACCACGACGGAGCTGGGCATTTCGGATGGAAGAAGCTGGAGTTCATCGAGAGGTGGTGCAGAGACTGTGGCCCATGCAACTTAAGAAGGAGGGACCGTGCCAGCCAGAAGACTCCCCTGCGGTCCATCATCATCAGACAGCCGTTGGAACTGGTAGCCTTGGATCATGTAAAACTGACCCCAAGCAGAAGTGGCTACGTCTACGCGTTAACCATCGTGGATCACTACTCCCGGTTCTTGGTTGTCGTCCCCGTCAAGGACTTAACGGCTCACACAGCAGCTAGAGCCTTCCAGCAGCACTTCTGCCGTCCGCATGGATACCCGGAGCAGGTGCTGACGGACCAGGGGCCTGCCTTTGAAGCGGAGGTCTTCCAGGAGTTCTGCACCCTGTATGGATGCCGGAAGATAAGAACAACACCCTATCACCCGCAAACTAATGGACTTTGTGAGAAAATGAACCAGGTGGTGATAGATCTCCTGAAAACATTGCCCCTGGAGGAACGCAGTCTGTGGCCTGAGAAGCTGCCCGACCTGGTGGACCTATACAACCACATCCCTGTAGGTTCCACCAACTGTACCCCGGCTTACCTAATGAGGGCAAGACCTGGTAAGCTTCCTGTTGATCTGGAGATGGGAGTCCTGACACCCGAGGACACTTCACCAGAAGCCAACTGGGACACAGAGAGGCAGCAGCAATACTGAAAAGTACAGGAGAGCGTGGAGCGTAGTCTCTGTCAAGCTAGGGAAAGACAAGAGAAAACTTACAACCAGTATGCTCCCGCTGTTCCCCTGGTGCCCGGAGAGCAGGTCTTGAAGAGGAAAAGACGGCTCCACAAGTTGGACGACCAATGGGAGAAGGACCCGTACACCGTACTGCCCTCAAGCCACGACAACCCAAAGATCTGTACAATCAGTAAAGACGGAGGGGAAACCACAGCCATTGTATCCCGGGATCACCTAAAGAAGTGTCCCGAACAGCTACGGAACCCTGAAGAGGAACAAGAGGACCCTCGACCCGTAAAGGAAAGGGAAGATATGGTTAGTACTGTGCTCGGAGACTTCCCTCGGTCTTGGACTCAAGTCAATGGTGCTGTTGTGGTACCCGTCCTCACGTTCCTCCAACCAGCATCCCAAGTGCCTACGGAGACACAGGTAGAACTGGAAGAACAGCCGGTCCAGGAGGCAGAAGACCCCACACAAGCAGACCAGGAGGATCAACCCTCTGCTTATAGTGAGCCTGCCATACCTCTAGTGAGCCAAAGAGTCCGTAGACGGCTGCCCAGTTTACCCTTGACAGCTCCTATACCCTGTAGCTCAGGACCAATCAACCAGCTCCGTAGGTCCACTAGGGTCACTAGAGGCCAGCTGCCCATACGGTGGAGGATCTAAATGTTCAAGCTATTTTATTAATGTTTACCTGTTTATTGTTGCTTGTGTATAATTATGTGTTTCTAGTTATTTATAGGAGTCTTTGGTGGATTTACCGGGAATCCTTTGTGCATATAGTTGAAGCGTAACCCAGGACGGACTGAAAGACTGTTAAGGACTCGGGGCAGGACAGACCCCTACCTGGTTACGTCTCCCTGTGTTGGTGAAATGGACACCCTTGTTTTCCTCAAAAGTTACACCCGGTTGCGGACACGCCGTGACCACCTTATGTGTTGTCTCTATTAGAATGTTATTGTTTGCACCTTGTTATGTTTACAAAAGTATGTTTAGTCCCGGAGTACTAACTTTCACTAGGGGGGAATGTGGCACCCCAGGGGTCTGGTCTCCACAGTAATAGCAATGTTATGTCTGAGAGCAGGTGGGAGGTCTCTTGGTCAGGAATCCTATTCATGCCACACCTCCTGCCCGGTCCTGGGAGGGGAAGGACTTCCCCTATATAAAGCTGGGGCTGAGGCAGGGTTAGAGAAGAAGAGTAGAGAGAAGAAGAGGAGCAGCTTAGGAAAGAAAGATCAGGAGCTCAGTGGGAGCAGTGCTAAAAGGAATCAGGGGCTGGCAGCTGAAGAGCTCGCCCTGATTGAAGAGTTACCACCGGACCCGGAGTCCGAGGCTGTGGGGATTAACCCTGACCCAGCAGCAGAAACCGACCGGCAGGGGATTTCAGGTCCTCTGGCCAAGAAACCCGAAGGCACGGTCACACGCGTGGGACCAGCACCGCCGTCGTGGAGCGGAAGCCACTAGAAGGCCCCGAGTCACCGGCCATACGGGTGAGCACCACACGGTACACTCAGGGACGTGGGCTACCTTTACCCGCCTCTAGCAAGGAAGCCAGAAGAGTACAATTAGTTGGGGAGGCCTACAACTCCGCCTGGCCAAGGGGGATCCCATCTGCTCAAGAACTGACCAGGCCCCGACCACTAGCCAGTACTCCGGGAGGGTCTATCTTTGTCACCAGTAAAGACCCTGAGCTACACCGCATCATCTCTGAGTGGTTCCTGCTACCCCCATCATCCACGTCGGCTGCCCTGAGGCCATACCCCTCCCGTTGGGGGTTATACCATCCACACTGCACCATCCTTCCACCGGCCTCAGCGGTCTGCCCTGCAGTGGCAGCTCCATAGCTGCATTCAACGGGTGGCGTAGTCGTCCTACATCTACTGCTAATATACCGCCAGTTAGTCTGACTCCCTGGGCACGGACCGGGTCATCGCCATGAGACTACTACCCCTATCCGATCCGGCTCCGGGTAGGCTCCCGTGTGCGCAACGCTGCGCGACTCAGGCCCAGGGGCACGTCATTAACATGTGCCTTGCCCATTTTAAATGGAGTTCAATATTTTGCAGCTTGCAAAAAATGTCTCTGTTATTACTGCCGTAATATTTGATCAAGTCTGATGACCAATTTTTTTAGGCAGTGCCGGTTTACCGATGCTATTGGTCAGCGACCAACTGTGGATATGTTTTGAACACACAAATAGCAGACTTTAAATGGAGTATAATATTTTGCAGCTTGCAAAAAATTTCACGGTTATTACCGCAGTAATATTTGATCACATCTGATGACCAATTTTTTTAGACAGTGCCGGTATAGCAATGCTATTGGTTAGCGACTAAGTATGGATATGTTTTGAACATACAACTGCCACACTTTAAATGGAGTATAATATTTGTCAGTTTCTAAAAAAATTCAGGATTAACACTGCAGTAATATTTTACCACCTGAGATGATGGACAAGTTTCTCTACTTGCACAATACAGCAATGCTTTTCAAATCAACCACATCTGGCTATATGCTGCTAACAAGCAAATGGAGCAGTAAAATGGTGTATTATATTGCTTTTCACCAAAATTATCAGGATTAAGAGCAAAAAGAATATTATTAGCCCTGATATCTAGTGCTATTGATAAGAGTTCCAGCAGCAGAAAGAACGTGCAATGGACCCTATTCTGTACTATACTAGTATACTATACACAGACTTTGCCTAACTACTGCTATCAGCAGGATTAGTATTCATTAGAATGAGCCCTTACAAGGACTGTTAGTGTAGATTAATAATTGTGGTGTGGAATCTCTGTTGAAAATAAGCACCAATTCTCTAACTCACTCAGCAGCCCCTCTCCCTACTCTGCCTGTTTCCGGGGTAGACTGTGATGATAATAGGGTCCTGGGTCTTATATAGACCTGATGACGCTATGCGGCCAGCCAATCACTGTAATGCCCACAACCAACATGGCTACGGCATTACAGTAACTGTCAGGCAGTCCCTGCATAGTAATTAGCTGCCTAATATGCACCAAATATGTGGGGCATGGACTTGAGTTCCCGCCCGAACATTCAAAAAATGCTCGCCGAGTAACGAGAAGTAACTAACACGCTTGCTCATCATTAATCAGCAACTTTAAGCATTCCATCCCTGGTCTTGAAAATGCTATACTTCTTTGCTCAAAGGATTTGTGTTCAGCAGAACCTCCCATTTCACTTATGTTGCCATGAGATTCTTAATTTCACAGATTGCTTCTGGCTACAACAATCTTGGTACCCGAACCCGTCATTTTCTTCTTTCTCTGGCTGACAGACACCTGCTTCTCTCCTTCATTTGTTCACAAGTAGAGAAAACAGGAAGACGGAGAGTCCTCTTCACACAATAAGCTAAGGATATTATGTAGCACCCTGAGGACTCGGCTGCTACAGGGGTATTACACCTCAAGCCAGAGGTGTGGTATTCCACTCCCGGGTAAGGATGGAGTGTGGAACTGAGCTCAGTAGGCTGCATGCACTACATACATCCCATTTCCGGGGGACAGAACAATGGTACTCCCACCAGTTTATGTGCAGGTACGACAGCGTCTGTCCCTGGCTGGAGTGGGAGGGGGGTGGAACATCCCAGTAGTGTAGGGGCAGATAGGGGGAGTAGTCTGGGTAAATGTAGGAGCTCATTGGGTGCTGGTCACCTGAGCTCACACATAGAGGGAGTATATAAGGTGGGCACCATCTTAGGACAGGGTCAGTCAGTCAGTCAGTCAGTCAGTCTGTGAGTCAGCAGTAACTCCAGGAGAGGAGAAGGAAGAGGGACCCAGAGGCGCAGGACGAGAGGGGACCCCAAGATCCCAGAATAAGGACAAAAGGGTGAAGGGTCGGCAAAAGGGTACCGGATCCCAAGCTGGCGGAGGCCAAAGCAAACCTTAGCCAGGAACCGGAGGTTGTGGGCAGGATCTGCCACGACCCTCACCAAATCCACTAGAAAGGCACACCGAGCATAGGGTCAGGGAGCCCAGAGGAGGCTTGACCAACAAGAGACCCGAGGGAGCCGGACATAAGTGGATCCCTGGTGGGAACGGCCAGAGGAGGGGAGAGTCAGAAAGGAGCTCAGGACCACGCTCCAGAATTGCCCGGAAGTTGACCCAGTCCCGCACCTGGTGGACGCAGCACGGCTTGGGTGGTCACTGCTGTACAGAGTGACCCGAGCAACACCAGTGAGTAAAAACCCTGAAACTGCATTTCATGCCTCTGAGTCTCCTTGCTGCACCTTCACAACCACCATCCTCCACGTCTGACCCCCTGAGGCTATACCCCTCCCGTTGGGGGTTATACTACCACAGCTGCACACACACCACCAGCCTCAGCGGACCATCCTGCAGCGGCGGCCTTTTGACCGCAAATCAACGGGTGGCGTAGTCGACACTAAGAACATCTGCAAGGACTGCCGCACACTGAGTTTGACACCCTGGGCACGGACCGGGTCACAGCCACTCGGAGACTACAACCCCCATCTGATCCGGCTCCGGGTATCCCTAACAACATGGCCCAGGGGGCGCGTCAACTTTGGCGTAGTCGGCAGGATCACGTGCCCGCAACCATCGGGTACTGCGTGCCTGAAGAAAAGTTCGCATTTACCTCAAAAAGAAGTCTCCCGCCGGTTCCGGAGGGTCCCCGCCATCGGACGCCATCTCGGATTGGTTCCCGCCATTTGCCCGTCATCTGCAGTCTTTTCCCGCCATCCACAGAGTTTCCCGCCACTGGGAGAAGATTCCCGCCATTTCAGAAGATTTCCCGCCTTGGCAGAGCGGACGCCATTATGGGCGTGCCAGAGGATGGCAAGAGGCCACCTCCCATCGTGGGCCAGGATCGGAAATGGCGCCAAAAGTGGAAACCGCCCCCACCAGCAGAGACTGTGATGATTGATATGTCCATCAGCGTGAAGGAACTGCCCCTGGAACTGGCAATCACAAAGTTGCCCCAGTACCACCCCCAATGTGGGCGGAGACGGAACAAAAGAGCGAAGATGGGTGCAGCCTGGAGGAGTCTGGAGAGAGCGCACCCGGAGATGAGGAGTCTGGAGAGGGGTCCAGAGAGAACACACCCGGAGATGGAGGGAGAGTCAGGCAGCACCGACCCTGTGGTCAGGAGCCTGTTGCAGGCCGCCACTCCAGAAGGCCTGCTGGAGATCCTGGCACAGCTCCCCCGAGACCGGGAGCGTGCACAGACCGCGCTGGAGGGCCTCGCACGAAGGATGGCCCGGGTGCAGCAGGAAACGCTGGCGGAGTGGACCCGAGAGATGGCCCTGCAGGCTGGAGCCTGCCAGCGAAGCATGTCACCCGCAGCGAGGAGCAAGTCCACCTCTGAGGACGGCGAAGGAGGGACGACGGCCGGAGACGACGCCGCGGAGGGAGCCGAAGAGATGAAGGCAGGTAATGGGGACGACAATATCCCGTGCCCAGAAGCCGTAAACCTGCCCCAGCTCCCCGTCGCAGAGCCCGAAGCCCCACTCACCGTTCCCGTAGCCGCTGCGTCATCGCTCCAAGCTAGGCCTCAAGCGGCCGGGGCCGCGGCCACGCCCCCTGTGATGTCACGCGCCTCGATCCAGAGCACGGCCAAGCAGGAGACGCCACCGGCCTGGTCGCAAGGCCGAGTGCCCCCGGGCGCCGCAGTACCAACAGCGCCCTCTACCTCCACTGAGCCACCGGCCTGGTCACTGGGCCAAGTAACCCCGGACGCTGCCGTCTTCACGGTGCCCTTTACATTCAGGGCGCCCCAGGCCTGGTCGCAAGGCCTGGCGAACCCGGGCGCCGCCACCAAAACAGCGCCCTCAACGTCCACAGCGCCACACCTGGGTGAAGATCTATTTGCCCAGCACACATGCCCGGATGGGCAGCCCTTTATATGGCCACCGGAGTATTACCAACTTGAGCTCCAAAAGGAAAGGCCCCTGTGCGAGCCCCTGATTCCGGCTCCGAAGCCCGTCAAGAGGACCCCGCTCTCGTTGGAGGAGACACAGTTTGAGTGGGACCCCACTGGAGGAGATCTCATGGGGTTCACCCAAGAAACTCGGGCGGCCGCAGCTGAGCGTGCGGAGTGCTGCCGGCAGCAGTTAGAGGTCTTCGACCGGGAAAGGAGAGAGAGGCGGGTCCGTGAGCAGCGGCTGCAGATACAGAGCGCAGAGCAGAAGAGCCGGACCAGGAGGAACCCCCGTGCAGCCCACGGTCCCCGTGCCACCGGGACTGTAATAAAATTCCAGTTGGAGCACGGGTGGGGTTTCATCCGGGACCACAAGACCCCCGGCGACGTCTTTGTCACCCGCAGAGACGTTGAAAGTCATCTGCCGGAGGGACACAGAGGTCGTGACCTATACCTGGGTGATGAGGTCACCTTCACCCGGCATCAGTGCGCCAAGGGCCCGTATGCCCTGCACGTGCATAGACTTACTGAGAAGGAGCTACGGGGTGAGGAGGATCAAGAGGACCCGGACGGGTCTAAAGATTACCCTCAGCCAAGAGCACACCGCCACTGATAAACTGTAAATAGAACATGTAAATAATTACCCGTGTGGGTGCAGAGACTGTTGCTACAAAAGTGTAGTCCCCGTTGGGACCAGTGAACTGTTACAGTGTGTCCCATCTCCCCACAGGCTGAGGACTGTGAACAGCCATTCCTTTTTCCCCACTGGCCGAGGACTGAGAGCGGCCATACCTTCCCTTGTATATAGTTGCGCTTCTTAAAGTGCCCCCTACCGGTTTTATAGGAAACTGTTTTTCTTGAAGAGACTGTTGTACTTTACCCGGTCACAAGTTGCACCGTGGCCGGAGGAACAAGAATGTTTTATATGAAAAAGTTTTATGCTGATAGTATATATAATGTTTTATATGTTTATGATGTTTAAAAAATTTGTATGTTTGTGGATGTTTTTATTCTTTTACAGCCCGAGGACGTGCTGTGATTTACCAGGGGGGAATGTAGCACCCTGAGGACTCGGCTGCTACAGGGGTATTACACCTCAAGCCAGAGGTGTGGTATTCCACTCCCGGGTAAGGATGGAGTGTGGAACTGAGCTCAGTAGGCTGCATGCACTACATACATCCCATTTCCGGGGGACAGAACAATGGTACTCCCACCAGTTTATGTGCAGGTACGACAGCGTCTGTCCCTGGCTGGAGTGGGAGGGGGGTGGAACATCCCAGTAGTGTAGGGGCAGATAGGGGGAGTAGTCTGGGTAAATGTAGGAGCTCATTGGGTGCTGGTCACCTGAGCTCACACATAGAGGGAGTATATAAGGTGGGCACCATCTTAGGACAGGGTCAGTCAGTCAGTCAGTCAGTCAGTCTGTGAGTCAGCAGTAACTCCAGGAGAATAGAAGGAAGAGGGACCCAGAGGCGCAGGACGAGAGGGGACCCCAAGATCCCAGAATAAGGACAAAAGGGTGAAGGGTCGGCAAAAGGGTACCGGATCCCAAGCTGGCGGAGGCCAAAGCAAACCTTAGCCTGGAACCGGAGGTTGTGGGCAGGATCTGCCATGACCCTCACCAAATCCACTAGAAAGGCACACCGAGCATAGGGTCAGGGAGCCCAGAGGAGGCTTGACCAACAAGAGACCCGAGGGAGCCGGACATAAGTGGATCCCTGGTGGGAACGGCCAGAGGAGGGGAGAGTCAGAAAGGAGCTCAGGACCACGCTCCAGAATTGCCCGGGAGTTGACCGAGTCCCGCACCTGGTGGACGCAGCACGGCTTGGGTGGTCACTGCTGTACAGAGTGACCCGAGCAACACCAGTGAGTAAAAACCCTGAAACTGCATTTCATGCCTCTGAGTCTCCTTGCTGCACCTTCACAACCACCATCCTCCATGTCTGACTCCCTGAGGCTATACCCCTCCCGTTGGGGGTTATACTACCACAGCTGCACACACACCACCAGCCTCAGCGGACCATCCTGCAGCGGCGGCCTTTTGACCGCAAATCAACGGGTGGCGTAGTCGACACTAAGAACATCTGCAAGGACTGCCGCACACTGAGTTTGACACCCTGGGCACGGACCGGGTCACAGCCACTCGGAGACTACAACCCCCATCTGATCCAGCTCCGGGTATCCCTAACAACATGGCCCAGGGGGCGCGTCAATTAAGCAACGAGAAGACATTGGGTGACATATGGATAATGATTAGTGTTGAGCGAGCACTAAAATGCTCGGGTGCTCGAAGCTCGGGCCAAGCTCACCGTGATACTTGGGTGCTCGACCCGAGCAACGAGCCCAATGTTAGTCTATGGGAGACCCGAGCCTTTTTGCGGCGGCACCCCCGGCAGTCTGTAGAAAGCCTAAAAAGTGCCTAAAACGATAGTGACAGTGCTCAAATGACATGGGGACAGCATGGGGATCGCCCCAGGAAGCATTTCTGACCCCCAGGTCACTGCTGTCAACAACTTGGTCAGAGGTATTAAGCCACTTTTATGGGCTCACAATAAAATGTTCAAAAACGAAAGTGAAACTTTTTTCCTGTGAAAAATGTTAAGGAACATCATTTCCAGGGAAAAGAATTGTGTATAAGGTAAAATAAATGACCAAAAACAAAAATACTCCTCCACACCTTCGGCTATGTTCACAAGTAGCATTTTTTATGCGTTTTTGCACTTTTGTATTGCTTTCAACTATGACAAATGCATTCACCGGGAAATGTCATTTTAACATTTTACAACCTTATCTGGCCATGTGCTGTGTGACACATGCATAAAGTGCTGAAAAGACATGGGAACAGCATGGGGAAGACCCCTGGAAGCATCTGTGACTCCCAGGTCACTGTCTAAAAGTGTGGCCATCATAAGTGATCCTTGCCGCATCAGAAGATGCAGACTTGCAACTATCCCCATGCAAGTTCTAGTCCCAGGGCAGTGTTCAATTGTACTATGGGAGACCAACTCCCCAATAATGGGACTTATGTTTGTAATATGCTGTACTGCATGGCTCCCCCATTCCTTGCAATACAAGCGCAAGTATGCAGCCTGCCACCCACCCACCCCCAGGCTGCAATACCATACTGCTTGCTTGCTTGAACTTGAAATTGGGCCTTTTAGGCATGTGAAGGCGGAATCTGGCCACCACGTCATGGCTGTGTTGGCGGCCTAGAATCCATACTCAGTCCCCAGCCGCCGGGTGTCCATTCTCGGTCCCCAGTCGCCCCGCAGCCGGGTGTCCACACACGGTCCCCAGCCGCCTGGGGGCAGCCGGGTGTCCATAAATGGTCCCCAGCCGCCCCTATTTCTCCTTGGAACATCCCCCCACACACTTTTCTTATCCCGGCCTGCTTTAGGCAGCATTGGACGAACCCACCAGAGAACCAGACTCCTCCGGTGGGCCCTGACTTCTCCATCGGTGGAGTTGAGAGTGCCAAGGTGAGGAGCATGATGATGATGACAGAAGTTAGCATCTGCTATGTTTTCTTTTAATGCAAGCGCAAGTATGCAGCCTGCCACCCACCCACCCCCAGGCTGCAATACCATACTGCTTGCTTGCTTGCACTTTAAATTGGGCCTTTTAGGCATGTGGAGGCGGAATCTGGCCACCACGCCATGGCTGTGTCGGCGGCCTGGTATCCATACTCAGTCCCCAGCCGCCTGGTGGCCGGGTGTCCCCGTTTGCTCCCCAGCCTCCAGGGGGTGGCCGGGTGTCCATACTCGGTCCCCAGCCCCCCCTATTTGTCCCGGTAACCTTTCCCACACTTTTCTTAGCCTGGCCTGCTTTAGGGCAGCATTGGCCGAGCCCACCGGACTATCAGACTCCTCCGGTGGGCCCTGGCTTCTCCATCAGGGCAGTTGAGAGTGCCAAGGTGAGGAGCATGATGAGGATGATAGAAGTTAGCATCTGCTTTGTTTTGTTGTAATGCAAGCGCATGTATGTAGTAGCGGCTAGGCCTGAGGTGGTCAGCGTTTTGGCGCATATCCTACCTCCTCCGAGCATTGCTGGATGTTTTCCTGCTACTATCCAAGTTCTATGACTCCCGTTAAAACAAAGCTTCAGGTGATAAATGATGGATGAGGTAGTGGCAAAGGAGAAAGAGCAGGAGGAACAGGGACCATTCACATCAATATCAGGCCAGTCAACCAGATATGTCTTGTAGGATATGTTTCTGTAACAAAAGGAGCAGTTCGGCTACACAGTTATAGGGCATACAGTGAGTGCAATGCCTACCAAAAATTTCGAGGCACTCCAATGCCCCTTGGAAATGACATGGAGGTCAGAGGGCGTTAACTAAACCTTTTTTTCCATTTATAGCAACTGGGTCTCCTGTGCACTGTTGGCCTAAGCAGTGAATGGAAGGCTTTCCAAAAATTATGAGGAACTGCAATGTACCTTACAAGAGCCATGTGTGGCACCCCAGGGGTCTGGTCACCACAGTAATAGAGATATTACGTCGGAGAGCAAGTGGGAGGTTTCCTGGTCAGGATCCCTTAAACATGCAACATCCTCCTGCCCCAGTCCTGGGAGGGGAGAATTCTGCCCTTATAAACTGGATCTGGGGCGGGGTTGAGTGAGTCAGAGAACAGAGAACAGGCAGAGTCAAAGTGAGAGCAAGGGAAAGTAACAGCAAGGAGCTCTGTAGGAGCTAGGAGCTAAAGACCAGGGGCTGGAAGCTGAGCAGAGCTCGCCCTGGCAGAAGACAATAGGAACCGGACACAGGAGTCCGAGGCTGTGAGGACTTATATATCCAGCAGCAGAAACCAGCCGGCAGGGGATTTCAGGTCCTCTGGCCATAGAAGCCCGGAGGCTCAGTCACAAGCAAGGGACCAGCACCGCCATCATCGAGTGGAGGCTAACAGAAGGCCTCAAGTCACCAGCCATACTGGTGAGCACTACACGGTACACTCAGGGACGTGGGCTACTTCTACCCGCTTACAGCAAGGTAGCCAGGAAGAGTGCAGACAGACGGGGAGGCCTACAACTCCACCTGGCCAGGGGAACTCCTGCTTGCTCACAGACTGACCAGGCCTCTTATGCTAGTCAGTACTCCCGGGAGGGTCTACCTTATAATCATCAGTAAAGACCCTGAACTGCACTGCAAAGACTCTGAGTCGTTCCTGCTGCGCTCGTGCACCATCACCCCCATCATCCACACTCACTGCCCTGAGGCTATACTCCTCCCGTGGGGAGTTATCCCATTCTCTGCTGCGCACACAGCACCAGCCTCAGCGGTCTGCCTTGCAGCGGTGCTACTCCCTGACCGCAATCCACGGGTGGCGCAGTAGGACAATTAACCTCAAAACCTAAGAAAGACTGCCACTGGTTTGACCAGCCTGAGCCACGGGACCGGGTCACCGCCACGGAGACTACAGACCCCAGAAACCCGGCACTGGGTATCCCACACACGTGTACACACGGCCCAGGGGGCGCGTCACATGCAGTACAGCATATTACAAACATAAGTCCCATTATTGGGGAGTGGGTGTCCCATAGTATTTGCTTATGCTTTCCAAGCAAAAGCTGCCAAAAATTAGGATGGAGCAACTTGCAATGACCCTTGCAAGAGCAATGCAGTACAGCATATTACAAACATAAGTCCCATTATTGGGGAGTGGGTGTCCAATAGTATTTGCTTATGCCTTGCAAGCAAAAGCTGGCAAAAATTAGGACGGAGCAACTTGCAATGCCCCTTACAAGAGCCATGCAGTACAGCATATTACAAACATAAGTCCCATTATTGGGGAGTTGGTCTCCCATAGTATTTGCTTATGCCTTGCAAGCAAAAGCTGCCAAAAATTAGGACGGAGCAACTTGCAATGCCCCTTACAAGAGCCATGCAGTACAGCATATTACAAACATAAGTCCCATTATTGGGGAGTGGGTGTCCCATAGTATTTGCTTATGCCTTGCAAGCAAAAGCTGCCAAAATAAGGACGGATGAACTTGCAATGCTGGCACCCTGGTGGTATAGTGGTGGTGGAGGCTGAGGATAAGGAGAAGAAGATAAAACAGCCGAAACGAGGAAGCGTATACCCATGTGTGGGTGTGAAGCTGTGCATGTGAATACACCTCCCGAAATAACACAGTGGATTTGACTTTATGTTACTCTGCTGTCATTTGGTGGTGATGAGAAGTCTGGCCCAATCCAGCCCTTGTTCATTTTGATAAGGGTCCGCTTGTCAGCATTGTCAGTTGACAAGCGAGTGCGCTTATCAGTTATAATTCCCCCAGCGGCACTAAAAACACGCTCCGATAACACGCTAGCGGCAGGGCAGGCCAGGACCTCCAAGGCGTACAGAGCGAGTTCATTCCAAGTGTCCAGCTTGGATACCCAATAATTAAAAGGCACAGAGGAATCACGGAGGACGCTGGTACGGTCGGCAAGGTACTCCCTCACCATCTTTTTAAACTTTCCACTCCTTGTGAGAGTACCCCGCGCCTCAGGGCCTGTAAGCTGGGCGGGTGTCAGAAAACTGTCCCAGAACGTTGACAGTGTTCCCCTGCCTCTGCTGGATTGGAGTTGCATCTCTCTCGGCTGTACGCCTTGGTTGGGCAACGAACTGTGACCTCTGCCACTAGCGTGTTCAGATGGGAATTTTTTTAAGAGTTCTGCAGCAAGGGCCTTCTGGTACTGCCCCATTTTTGTAGACCTCTCCACCTCAGGAATAAGAGAGTGAAAGTTCTCCTTGTAGCGGGGGTCTACAAGTGTCACCAACCAGTAATGACTGTCACCCAACATTTTGACAATGCAAGGGTCACGGTTAAGGCAGCGTAACATAAAGTCAGCCATGCGTGCCAGACTGGTAACGGGCAAGATTTCCGTGTCCTCACCAAGATGACGACTGACCATGCTCTCCTCCTCCTCCTCCTCTTCCTCCTCCCCCCTGTCCTCAGGCCACCCACGCTGAACCGATGGTATGACACTTGTACAGGTACTACCGTCTACAACGCATGATAGCAGCTCCTGTTCTTCCTCCTCCTCCTCCTCCTCCTCCTCTCCCTCATTGTCCCCCAATGCACATCGGGATGAGATGAGGCTGGGCTGTGTGTAATCGCCCGCTATGGCTTCTTGATCCATCTCATCATACTCTGGCTGCAATACCTCCTCTTTAATTCTCTGCAGACAGCGTTGCAAAAGACAGACAAGTGGGATGCTGACACTAATGATGGCGTCATCGCCACTCACCATCTTGGAGGCCTCTTCAAAGTTTGTCAGGATGGTACATATGTCAGACATCCAGGTCCACTCCTGAGGTCTTATGTGTGGAGTCTGACCTGAATATCGACGGCCTTGTTGCAGATGGTACTCCACAACTGCTCTCTTCTGCTCACAAATCCTTTGCAACATGTGGAGGGTAGAGTTCCAACGTGTGGGGACATCACACACCAGTCGGTGTGCCGGAAGCTGCAAACGCTGCTGCAACACAGCAAGGGCTGCGGAAGCTGTAGCCGACTTGCGAAAATGAGCTGACAGGAAGCGTACTTTCACGAGCAGATCTGGCAACTCGGGGTACGATTTATTAAACCGCTGAACCACGAGGTTAAGCACATGAGCCAGGCATGATACGTGTGTGATCTCACCTTGCCTCAGAGCCGCCACCAGGTTACGGCCATTGTCACACACGACCATGCCGGGATGTAGGTTCAGCGGTCTTAGCCACAGATCTGCCTGCTCTTTCACAGCTGTCCACAACTCACAAGCAGTGTGAGGTTTATCACCTAAGCTTATGAGTTTCAGCACAGCCTGTTGCCGCTTGGCAGAGGCAGTACTTCAATGCTTCCAGCTTGTAACTGATGTGGTGATATCGGAGATGGAGGCTGAACATGATGAGGAGGAGGAGGATGCGCAGGAGCTATACACTGTGGGGGCAACTCTGACTGACAAAGGGCCCGCAATCCTCGGTGTTGGGAGGATGTGTTCCGTCTCAAGGTCCGACTGGGTCCCAGATTCCACTATGCTTACCCAGTGTGCCGTCAGAGAGATGTACCGTCCCTGGCCACAAGCACTTGTCCACGTGTCCATTGTCAGGTGGACTCTCCCAGTAACTGCGTTGTTGAGGGCACGGCAGATGCTTTGGGACACGTGCTTGTGTAGTGCGGGGATGGCACACCGGGCAAAATAGCGTCGGCTGGGGACCGAGTACCGAGGGACGGCCACAGCCATAAGATTGCGGAAGGATTCCGTCTCCACCAGCCTAAAAGGCAGCATTTCCAACGCAAGCAGTCGTGAAATGTGCGAATTTAGGACTGTGGCCTGTGGGGCGTTAGCTGCGAATTTCCGCTTTCGTTCAAAGGTCTGGGATATGGACAATTGAACGCTGCGGTGGGACGTGGACGTGGACGTTGATGCTGTTTCTTGAGAAACTGCCATAACAAGTGAAGACTGAGAGGAGGGGGCATCTTTACATGCAGTATAGGCAGGGGATTGCCTTGCACAAACAACAGGGGGTTCTATTGCACGCACAACAGTGGAAGAAGCAGTGGTGACAACCGCTGACACTGGTCGTGGACCCTGGGTTTCGCCCCACAAAGTCTGGTGCTTTGCTGCCATGTGCCTGATCATGCTGGTGGTGGTCAGGCTGGTAGTTTTGTCACTCCTGCTGATGCTGGCATGGCAGGTGGAACATATGGCCTTTTTGGGGTTATCAGCAGAGTCTTTAAAAAAATTCCAGACTCTGGAAGACCTACCGCTTGTACTGGCAACGTCCCTTGTGTTGGTGTTACGGGGAACGGTTGCCTGCCTTCTGTCTGCGACCACCACACTGCTTCTTCCTGCCTGTTTGGGTACTCTGCCTCCATCCCCCTGTGTGCTGCTGGCCTCACTCTGCATGTCCTCCTTCCACGTTGGGTCAGTTACTAGATCATCCACCACCTCCTCCTCTTCCATTTGCACACCACGATCCTCCTCCTCACTTCCTGGCAATTGTGTCTCGTCATCGTCCACCTCTTGTGACAGATTGCCAACGTCGACTTCCTGTGGCCGTGGCTGTTCAAATATTTGGGCATCGCAACATGGGATCTCCTCTTCCACCACTTCAAGCGTATCAGGCGAGGGGCCCAAATATGGAAATGGACCAGTGAACAGCTCTTCAGAGTGTCCAAGTGTGGGATCACTTGCTGTCTGATGACATTCGGCATGGTGGGAGGAAGGAGCATCAGGGTGAGGAGGAGTATGCGGTTGAGACTCACGGCTACTAAGAGTTGACCGTGTGGAAGACAGACCGGAGTTGGTGGTGCCCAGGTAACTGGTAGTATTATCTGCTATCCAATTAATAACCTGTTCACACTGATCAGTTGTCAATACTGGTGTTGTTCTGTGCTTCCCTAGTAATTCGGTCAAGAAGTGGGAGCGAGAAGATGTGGCTGTTGGTTGTGGCACATTTTCACCTTGGCCACGGCCCCGTCCTCTGCATGCACCATCACCAGAACGTCCACTTCCGCGTCCCTTGCCACGCGCCTTGCCCATTGTAAATGAAGTAAAATAGCTTACACATGCACTATTAATTTAAAAAGGGTAATAAAGAGTAGATTAGAACCGTGGAAGAGGAAAACCACAGTTATTGTTTACTGGGGTATACCACACTTTTTTAAATAGAGATATTTGCGGCTGAACAGTGAGTGACACACTCAAACTGCTTTTTTTTTAGATACCAAAGGCCCAAAACTGGATAGTACAGCGATTTGACCCGTGGAACTGCGAAACCAAACTGGGATGTCGGGCCTACACAAGACTATTTTCAACAGATATATTTTTGTGTCACAACAGTCAGGAGACACTACTGTTTTTCTTTACGGAAAAAACTACCAATAGCTGAATAATAGAGATTTTTTACCGTGGGATGGCAAAACCACAGTTATTGTTTACTGGGGTATACCACACTTTTTTAAATAGAGATATTTGCGGCTGAACAGTGAGCGACACACTCAAACTGCTTTTTTTTTAGATACCAAAGGCCCAAAAATGGATAGTACAGAGATTTGACCCGTGGAACTGCGAAACCACACTGGGATGTCGGGCCTACACAAAACTATTTTCAACAGATATATTTTTGTGTCACAACAGTCAGGAGACACTACTGTTTTTCTTTACAGAAAAAACTACCAAAAGCTGAATAACAGAGATTTTTTACCGTGGGATGGCAAAACCACAGTTATTGTTTACTGGGGTATACAACACTTTTTTAAATAGAGATATTTGCGGCTGAACAGTGAGCGACACACTCAAACTGCTTTTTTTTTAGATACCAAAGGCCCAAAACTGGAAAGTACAGCGATTTGACCCGTGGAACTGCGAAACCACACTGGGATGTCGGGCCTCCACAAGACTATTTTCAACAGATATATTTTTGTGTCACAACAGTCAGGAGACACTACTGTTTTTCTTTACGGAAAAAACTACCAAAAGCTGAATAATAGAGATTTTTTACCGTGGGATGGCAAAACCACAGTTATTGTTTACTGGGGTATACCACACTTTTTTAAATAGAGATATTTGTGGCTGAACAGTGAGCGACACACTCAAACTGCTTTTTTTTTAGATACCAAAGGCCCAAAACTGGATAGTACAGCGATTTGACCCGTGGAACTGCGAAACCACACTGGGATGTCGGGCCTACACAAGACTATTTTCAACAGATATATTTTTGTGTCACAACAGTCAGGAGACACTACTGTTTTTCTTTACGGAAAAAACTACCAATAGCTGAATAATAGAGATTTTTTACCGTGGGATGGCAAAACCACAGTTATTGTTTACTGGGGTATGCCACACTTTTTTAAATAGAGATATTTGCGGCTGAAAAGTGAGCGACACACTCAAACTGCTTTTTTTTTAGATACCAAAGGCCCAAAAATGGATAGTACAGAGATTTGACTGGTGGAACTGCGAAACCACACTGGGATGTCAGGCCTACACAAAACTATTTTCAACAGATATATTTTTGTGTCACAACAGTCAGGAGACACTACTGTTTTTCTTTACGGAAAAAACTACCAAAAGCTGAATAATAGAGATTTTTTACCGTGGGATGGCAAAACCACAGTTATTGTTTACTGGGGTATACCACACTTTTTTAAATAGAGATATTTGCGGCTGAACAGTGAGCGACACACTCAAACTGCTTTTTTTTTAGATACCAAAGGCCCAAAACTTGAAAGTACAGCGATTTGACCGGTGGAACTGCGAAACCACACTGGGATGTCGGGCCTACACAAGACTATTTTCAACAGATATATTTTTGTGTCACAACAGTCAGGAGACACTACTGTTTTTCTTTACGGAAAAAACTACCAAAAGCTGAATAATAGAGATTTTTTACCGTGGGATGGCAAAACCACAGTTATTGTTTACTGGGGTATACCACACTTTTTTAAATAGAGATATTTGCGGCTGAAAAGTGAGCGACACACTCAAACTGCTTTTTTTTAAGATACCAAAGGCCCAAAACTGGATAGTACAGCGATTTGACCCGTGGAACTGCGAAACCACACTGGGATGTCGGGCCTCCACAAGACTATTTTCAACAGATATATTTTTGTGTCACAACAGTCAGGAGACACTACTGTTTTTCTTTACGGAAAAAACTACCAAAAGCTGAATAATAGAGATTTTTTACCGTGGGATGGCAAAACCACAGTTATTGATTACTGGGGTATACCACACTTTTTTAAATAGAGATATTTGCGGCTGAACAGTGAGCGACACACTCAAACTGCTTTTTTTTTAGATACCAAAGGCCCAAAACTGGATAGTACAGCGATTTGACCCGTGGAACTGCGAAACCACACTGGGATGTCGGGCCTACACAAGACTATTTTCAACAGATATATTTTTGTGTCACAACAGTCAGGAGACACTACTGTTTTTCTTTACGGAAAAAACTACCAAAAGCTGAATAATAGAGATTTTTTACCGTGGGATGGCAAAACCACAGTTATTGTTTACTGGGGTATACCACACTTTTTTAAATAGAGATATTTGCGGCTGAACAGTGAGCGACACACTCAAACTGTTTTTTTTTTTTAGATACAAATGGCCCAAAATGGATAATACAGAGGCTTGACCCGTGGAAGTGCAAAACAACACTTCTGTTTCTCTAGCCTACACCAGACTATTTTCAACAGTTATATTTGTGTCTGAAAAATCAGAGACACGCTTTTTTTTGGGGAGGGGGGGGGACACACCAAAAGGTTAATAAGACGGGTATTTGTACAGTGTGAAGGAGGAAAAAAAAATGGAGGATTTAGATGAAAAAAAAAGGATTATTCCTGGCCCCCGACACCTGGTGCTAAGTCCAGCAATTTCAGCAACAGGAGCACACAGGACTGTAATGCAGCGTTTGCTGGTATAACCACTGTGTCTCCTATACAGCCTGCCTGCCTGGTATCTGGGATGGATATTAGTCCTGAAAAGGACTGTTTGTTTGTTCTGGCAGCCTTTACAGACCCTACACTAACTATTTCGCAGTTTATATCTCTCCCTAAATCAGCAGCGCTGTCCCTACACTGTCTAATCCGGAGCGACTGTGTCCAAGATGGCGGCGCCCGGTTTTAAATACTCGAGGTGACGCTGTGCGGCCAGCCAATCACTGTAATGCCCACAACCAACATGGCTACAGCATTACAGTGACTGGCTGGCAATCCCTGCATGTTCATTGGCTCTGTAAAGAGCGCCAAACATGCATGGCAGAGACCCGAGCTCCCGCCCGAGTAACCCGGAAATGCTCGGTGCTCGCCGAACATCCCGAGTAGCGTGATGCTCGGGCGAGTACCGAGCAGTGTCGAGCATGCTCGCTCAACACTAATAATGATCATCATTGGATTTCTTATAGATTTGTACATAGCAGGAAAGAAAATTTGAATTAATAATTTTAATATTGGAATAGAAATTACTATGGTGCCTTATCTATCTATCTATCTATCTATCTATCTATCTTTACTCCTTGATGGTGACTTTGTCTAACAGCACTCACTTAGAATTCCTATAACAGACACAGCAGTAGGGAGTGAGCATTGTCAGCGTTGTGATTGACCGCCAGGGCTGTGGAGTCGGTAAGCCAAACCTCCGACTCCCACTTCTCAATTTCCATGACACTGACTCCAACTCCCTCATACATGGCTCATGTTTAAGTGATACATTTTCTGTAGCACAGATTCATATCAGCTAAAAGTCTAGACTCTTAGATCAGGAATGGTACAGACATTTATAGGACATTTCATAACTTTCCCAAATTCTTATGAAAAAATATTCCCCACAAACTGCATTGAACTACTGTACCCAATTTATTATATATTTTAGGAGTCGGAGTTGGTCCATTTTATACCGACTCTGACTCCACCAAAATGGGCTCCGACTCCACAGCCCTGGTGACCGCAAGTAACCCCTTAACATGCCGCTCTCAATTGTGACTGCAGCATTTAAGAAGTTTGACAGAAGGAGATCTCTCCCTCTGCCAGTTCATCGACTTCCCGTAACACAGGAAGCCTGCAGCCCCAAGGATCCAAGCTGCTGCAGCCACACATTTTGGCAAGTCCAATGAGGTATTTGAGCAATTTGGAAGTTGTGGATAACCTTCACTGCTGGTATTGTATCCAATAAAGCAGTCCAATCCAAGAGAGGGTATCAGTGCAATTTATTCTATACGTGTTTTGAAGTATTCTTACTTCTTCAGGTGAACCACAGAGATAGATCAAAGATTGGCATATTGTGGTAGAGGTGGAGTCTATTGGGCTTCCTGTCAGTCAAACTCTGACAATATGAGATAATGCACTGCACTACAGAAGTAGTGCAGTGCATTATCTGTGCAGTCATAGGGACTAACGGGCTAATTAATATTGTCACAAAATGTTACAAAATTTTTTCCAGTGTTTTTAAAAAAAATGTTGCAAAATTCTATTTTTCTGAATAAAACTAATTTAATAAAAAAAGCATCCAAAAAAAGAGAAAAAAAACTGTATCACTAGTTATTTAGCAAAATATTAAAAATTTTAAAAAATTTGTCAAATTGTTGCCTAATAAAAACAAGGTTATTTTGCTTAAAAAAATTATCCTCGTTGAGATATGTAAAGAAAAAAAAAATGAAACAATTACGGTTCTAAGGATATGATGCAAAAATTATTCAGCTTAAAAAAAGTTATTTCCTTGTGCAAAAGCAGTAAAACATAAAACAAGTTATAAATTGGGCATCACTGTAATCGTATTGACCCACATTAAAAAAACTATATCTTTATTTATCCCATCTGATGAATGGCAGAAAAATAAATAATAAAGAAAAGTGCCAGAATTACTGTTCTTTTTTTCATAACTCCTAAAAATGATGAAAACTACAGCTCATCCAGCAAAATATAAACAATTGCACATCTATGTCTGTGGAGAATTAAAAAATGTTCTAGGTTTGAGAAAATAGTGACCAAAATATATGATTTTATTTAAAATGGTAGGGGTAAAACAAAAAAATATATAAGATAAACTTGGTTTTGACATTGCGTATCATCCTGCAGGGAAAAAAATACCATGTCAATTATGCTGATTTGTGAACAACAAAACCTACCAGAAACAAAATGAACATAAGTTAAAAGCAAAAGTGCATTTACATAACATAGGGTTTTTTAGTAACACTGTTTTTTGATCAAAAGTTGCATAAAAGTCATACCACCACGGCACGGTGACCAAATTCGGGACGGTCCTACACTGTCTAATATTAAAAACCTTACCATGTGTCAGAGTTGACCTCAATTCTTTTATTGTTTAGGTATTTTGTATTGTAAATACCGTTTTAAAAAAACAGAATTAGTGTTTTTATTTTTGTTCATTCAACCGCCTAAAAAAGTGTAATAAAAAGTGGTTAAAGAGACATATTTGCCTCAAAAAAGGGATAAAAGAAATTTACCTCTTATCATGTAAGATATAAACTTTCTCTGAATATGGTGAAACAAAAAGACATATTAAAAGGTTAACATAATGAGACACGTTGACAAACCCTCCAGGGTATAAAGAAACTCCACCCATACCCATCTTGGCAACCCACACTAGCGACATTGTGAAAAAGATCCGGGAAGGGTCGAAATGTTGAACCATTTATGTCGCATATCTGCCTCCACCTTTAATGTCTAAGCATATATTTGTAAATTGTGCATGTGGAATTAATAAATAAAATAATTGCATCATTCAAAAAGAGTGTGCAGTGAATTTACTTTCCAAAAGTTCTGAACTGAACTGATGGCACTGCTGGATATTTTACAATTTTTATAGGGACATAAGCATGATGTGTTTTTCATCAAGTTTTCTTGCCCAAACACTACATCCGTTTTTGAGGCTCCTTTAAAGCAGTTTGCCTTGCTAGGTGTTATGCACACGCCCGGACTAACTGTTGTGAGCGTGGTTAGTGATCCCACTGGACCATTAAACGAGGAGTGCCTGGAGGGGCGTGACTAAGTATCAACTCGGTCCGACCAAGGTTGCACGGCGGCTCAGACGACTCCGTGAACCAGAGAGGAACCAAGCAGAGGGACCAGGTGCTACGCCAGGTCAGACCCCGGTCACAGCTGTTGACCCATACCGGGGAATGCAGGAACGGGCAGGCACAGCTGGTATGCACATAGGTGGATACTGGCAGGCACGGCTGGTATGCAGTCAGGCGGGTTCTGGCAGGCACGGCTGGTATGCAGTCAGGCGGGTACTGGCATGCACGGCTGATATGCAGACTGGCAGATACTGGCAGGTAGGAATGCAGATCAAAGCAAATATTGTGGTTAGAGGGTTAAAACGTAACCTTTAATTACATATATGGATAAAAACATAGATATACAGATAAGATAATACTAAAAGGTCACACAGACCAAAAGTCACAAAAATTCCTGCCAATAATGGCAACAATTTGCCACAAATAATCTATTCTCACTCCAAACAGGGAAAAAAAAAGGCAAAGTATCTCAGTGCTGCCCACCTGCCCACCTGAGAAAGAAAAAGTGGCAGAGAATTATAGAACCATCCCTGCCAAGGTCATCATGCATGAAACCTAACAGACAATCAATGGTTAACAATGAGGGTCCACTTTTTACAATAATAATGGAATGACCTCACCAGCCACAATGTCAGTTCATGCTCCTATTCGGGATAGTTCTATTGAACCGAGTCGTCAAGACATCGTCAGCCACCAGCCTCGCATGGAACACCGCTCCCAACGCGTTTCCTCACCTCAGTAATTCATCAGGGGAGATATGGGTGTCATTTGTGCCCTATAGTAATGGGTGTCCGTCGCCAGCCCAAAACACACAGGCGGCGCAACTTGTGTGTCAGTCCTATCATCCTATTTGTATCTGCCCGCGTTCCTCAAACGCAGGCACGTCACTTCCGGTTCCGGTCATTCCACTTCCGGCCTGTGGAACGCAAGCGCCGACCGTGACACGCAAACGTCACATCCTGTGCGCATACCAAAGCGCTAATAAGTCCGGTGCGACGCATGCAATGAAAATGATTGCATCACGTGGGGTACACATTGCCCACGTGGTGCCACAGAGAGGGGGCCTCAATGCATACAGAGGGGGCCCCACATCACTTCCAGCCAGGGGCAATCCCAGTCCGGGAAAAACCCGGAAAAGGGCTCCGGCTATGTAACATATGCGGCCCAGTACATGACGCGCCCCCTGGGCTGTGGGGTACTCGGCAGCCGGGCCTCTGGTTGCTGGGGGATATCATGGTAGCCGGCCCGGTCCGTGACCCAGGGCGGTCAGTAAAAGGGGGGATATTTATAAGGGATTTTAAAGTGTTCGTGACGCCTCCTGTGGAATGCGGCTAAGGTCGTGCCGCCACTGCGGAGCAGTCCTCTGGAGCTGGTGTTACGGCAGCAGGGATGGTGTGGCTCTCCACAGGTAGAGCTAGTTCCAGGGCAGCGTGGGGTGTAATGGATGGTGGTGCAGAGGAGAGACGGCAGGACGGTCCCGGAGGAAAGACGGACACTCACACGGGTATAAGCTTCAGTACCTTTACTTGTGATGGTGCAGGCACGGTCCAGGGTACTCCGAACGAAGCGTGCAGTTTTGGACTCTCCACAGTGAGCAGGTATAGGGCCTCCTGATCCGTGGCTTTCCTCGCTAAGCTTCTGCCCTGCCTGGACCTAGGCCTAGCTTGGTTACTGTCTCTCTTTGCACCTGCTGAGCTGGTGGTAGGGCTTTCTTTTGGAGATCACTCTCCCTGGACGCTGAGGCCTCCGTGACTCCTAGCCCTGGTACTGAAGTCAGCGCTTGATAAACCTGGGACCTGTAGTACTCCAGGGGTTCTGGTGGTCCCTACTGGGTATAAAGGGTCCCCATAGGCGCAGACCCGGTATCCGGTATATATATATCTTGGGGTGAGCCAGGTATGCTCCTCTGCCCCCTCGCTACTTCTTCCTTCTCCTCTCGTCTTTGGCCACTCAGGGCCCTCACTAGGCCCTCACACATGCTGTAGGCCTTGGCTCCCCTAAGCACAGCAGCCAGCTTGCTGCCCCTTTATGAGGCACTTTTCTTGAACGTTACAGGTAACATTATAATACAATAATAACAATAATAGCAACAACAAATATAATAATAACAATGAAGTTACAGCAAGTCCTGTAACCTGGTGTCCATTTCACCGATGAAGGAACATGAGGGACCCGCCTGAAAACCCTTAACGTAGGCCCTGGGCGTGGCTACAGGGCATAGGTGATCCAGGTGCTGGACCACGTCTTTGGCCACGCCAAACGGGTTTTTGTTCCGTGGTCACTTAAGGGGCACGCCAGGGAGTGCAACTATGTACATGACAGTTTTTGGGCTGCTCACAGTCCTCAGCCACTGAGTCCTTTATATATACCCTTACGGGTAACTAAATAAACACATATATTTAATTTCAGTTTATACAATAAACATTATGCAATACCCTACTGGGTAGCTATTTATACTGTGAGCGTTCCTCTGTTTACTCTCTATACCTGACAGGGGTCTGGCCTTTTGTGCTACGCGATGACCTACGTAGTACTGGAATGCGTGTAGTGTGGTTGCTTGCGCTATTTTCCTTCTATGTGTTGGTGGACTTCAAGACTGCCTTAACCTCTCTACGGGACTGGCAAGTACACTGGTTACTGGGCCTACTGGCTCTGCTTCTACTGGTGATCCTTCTTCCGGGGATTCTTCCTGAGCAGGCTCTTCCGGGGCACTTACAGGTCTTACTTGCAGTGGAGAGTCTTCTGGCTGTTGGTTGAAGTGTAGCACAGGTATTATTACCTCTCCATCCAGTTGAGCCCAATCTGCCGGGAAATCTCCTAAGACAGTATGAAGTACTTCTTCTTTAGGCTCCTCCGGTACGGTGAGAGGCACTTCCTCCTGGGGCTTCAGCGGACTTGGGCACAACTTCAGATGGTCTCTGAATACCGTTGCAGTCGTTCTTCCTCCGTCTTTGCTAATCAGACAGGTTTTCCTATTGTTGAATCTGGAATTCAACAGGTTCCCTTTCCCACTGGTCATCAAGCATGTGGCTTCTTCTCTTTAGTTTCAGCACAACTTCTCCAGGTGTCAAGGGTTCTGCGGGTGCACTCTTGTTATACTGTGCTTCCTGCTTATCTCTCACCCTATTTAGACTGTCTTTGACACAGGCCTGTACTCTCTTGTACTGCTCCTGTCGAGTCATATTCCAGTCTTCCGTGGACATATCTGTTTCCGGCTCTACCACTCCAAGCTCCAGGTCCATGGGGAACTTTCCGGGTCTTGCTCTCATGAAGTACGCTTGAGTACAATTGGTGGAACTCACAGGTATGTGATTGTAGAGATCTACCAGGTCAGGTAGTCTGTCTGGCCACTGGTTTCTTTCTTCTAGGGGTAAGGTCTTCAACAGGTCGATGACTATATTATTCATCTTTTCACATAACTCATTGGTTTGGGGGTGGTACGGTGTAGTCCGAATCTTCTTACACCCGTACAGATGGCAAAACTCTTTGAACAGCTCGGCTTCAAAGGCAGGGCCTTGATCCGTCAGCACTTTATATGGGTATCCATGGGGCCTGCCGAAATAGACTTGAAACATCCTTGCTGCAGTTTCTGCCGTCAGATCCTTGACGGGGGCTACCACCAGGAACCGGGAGTAGTGATTAGTGTTGAGCCACCCCCGTAGTGTTCGAGTTCGGTTCGGTTCGTCGAACACCCGTGTGTTCGCCGAACTGTTCGTCGAACTGTTCGTCGAACACCTTCGAACACCGTTAAAACCAATGGCAGGCAAACAAAAACACATAGAAACACATAGAAAACACCTTCAAAGGTGTCCAAAAGCTGACAAACTGCTCAGAAGACATAACTAACACATGGAAAACTGACAAGTACATATAGTCATGCGAAAATAAAAGAGGTGGAGGAGTAAAAGGAGGGGGAGACACAGATATAGGCATGTCATGCCCTTCTAAAATCCAAAAAGTGAGAAGCTGACACGGCCAGTCCGCTCCTGCCCGTGCCACCTCCGTGTCGCCGGGTTTGTGCCAGAGCCGCGGTGAACCCTGATGGCCAGCCCCCCTCTCCCAATACTGGTGCCTGTCCGCTGGTGGGTCGAGCGAGCCCCCCTGTGGTGGAGGCAGCTCTAAGCTTTTTAATTTAAATTGTCTCTCTAATTTGAATGAATACACTTTAAATCCATTTACAAGGATCTATTGGAGGGCAAGTCTCATGCCAGCAGCCGCGGTAATTCCAGCTCCAGTAGCGTCCACTAAAGCTGCTGCAGTTAAAAAGCTTTTATAAGGATCGAGCTCGGCTGTCCACCGCAAGGCATCCTACTGCCAGTCCCAGCCCCTATGCCTTGGGGTGCCTCCTGATGCTCTTCACTAAGTATCCCATGGTCCCGAAGCATTTCCTTTGAAAAAATTAAGTGTCTAAACTACAGGTGGTGCAGCTTGCTTAACAGCCGGGATAATCCGCTCACTAGCAGACACTGCTACTAGGCACAAAGTATTTCCTGGGCTAGATGCAGTTAAAAATTTGTAATTAGATACTCTCGTTGGATGCTGAGAAAGCATTCCATAGAGTCTCCTGGCACGCCATATATGATTCTCTTAAAAAGCTTGGGGTAGGGGTCTAGGGGACCCTTTTATAGCCAAAATCACGGCCCTGTATCGCAATACGTCACCTAGGCTGAAGATAAATGGAACTGTAGCACCCTGAGGGCTCGGTTGCTACAGACGTATTGCACCTCACCCAGAGGTGTGATATCTCACTCTCAGGTAAGGATGGAGTGTGGATCAGGACCCGACACCTGCATGCATTACACCACATTGCCGTGGGGCAGGGCGACCAATATGCCCCTGAGATGGGCACGACAGTCCCTGTCCCTGGCTGGAGTGGGGGGAGGGAACACTGAGGAAGGGGAACCCTGTAGTGCAGGAGCAGGGAGGAAGCAGTTCCTGGGTGCATTGAGAAGGGAGTATAAAAGGTGGGCACCATCTTAGTTCAGTGCAGAGAAGTCTGAGCAGAAGTGGCAGGGAGCAGGGGCTCTGCATGAGCTCTGCTCCGGAGGCGGGCCTAGTAACAGAGGCCCAGGCCTGGAAGAGGGAGAAGGAAGGAAGAGGAGCGGAGAAGGCTCCAGGAACGAGGAATGAAGGGATCCCAGGGGTGCGGACGGGCGAGTCGCCACCGCACGTCCGAATCCACCTGCGTGGAGGGGTCAGGCCAAAGGGGGAGACCGGTCCCCGAACTAGTGGAGGCAGGAAACGACCCTCAGCTAGAAACCGGAGGCTCTGACATTTTATGTGGCGCAGCCCCTCGCTACACCCGCTAGGAAGGCACCACATAGGGTCAGGGAAACTGGCGCCAAGTTTACCAAGAGGAGGCCCGAGGCAGCCGGACAGAAGTGTTGGTAAGAAAAGCCAGACAAAGGACACACAAAGGGGGTCCTGTGAAGTGCTCCAAAGTTATCTGGGAGTTGTCTGAGCCCCTCACCTGGTGAGCACAGTACGACGTGGGCAGCCGTTACCTGCAGACGTGGTCTGGATAATAAGAACTGTGAGTAAAGGCCCTGAACTGCATCACTGACTCCGTGTCGTTACTGCTGCTGCCCTGCACCATCACCCCCATCCTCCGCATACACTGCCCTGAGGCTATACTCCTCCCGTGGGGAGTTATGCTACGCTCTGCTGCACCCACAACACCAGCCTCAGTGGTCTGCCCTGTAGCGGCGGTTCACTCTGACCGCAATCCACGGGTGGCGTAGTCGGACATTTAAACATGAAAACCACATAAATAGTTCCGCCACTGGTTTGACCGCCCTGAGCCACGGAACTGGGTCACCGCCACGAAGACTACAACCACCAGCATCCACCAAAAAGGGTCCGGCTCCGGGTGTCCCAAGGCCCAGGGGGTGCGTCAGAACATTTTCATCACCTTTCACAATCACCAATGGGACAAGGCAGTGATGTCCTCTGTCCCCTCTCTTATACATCCTAGTGACGGAGCACCTGCTCTCATCAATTCGCCATAACCCCAATATTAGGTGGATTGAGGTGGGAGGCACCGAGTACAAGTGCTCTCTATTTGCTGATGATGTCCTAGTATATATCACTCAATCACATATATCCATCCATGCTGTTATGGCTGAAATAGATCACTTTGTTACATGGTAAAATTTTAAAATCAATGCAGCGAAGTCTGAGGCCCTCGATGTCTCCCTCCCCAAATCCATATAGGATTCCATCCAGTCCAACTTTCCCTTTCCCTGGCCCTCACAGGGTATCAAATACTTAGGAATTCCTATTCATAGAGACCTCTCCCATCTATGTTATCTTAATTTTGGGCCCTTTATTGAACAACTCCATACAGACCACGGTTGGCAAGTTAGAACTGTAAGATTCACTACGTGAACCACTGGTGTTTTGTGGAAAAGCACATGTACACTGCGTTCCAAATTATTATACAAAAAGTGTTTAGGAGTGATAAGGGAAGAATTTGTTTGTTTGTCAGTTAAACTCATTGATGGTGATGTGTGTCAGGGCTCTTTATATCACTGTAAGCAATTGCAGACACCTGTGCTAATTAGTTTGGCAGGTGTGTCCAATGAAAGGCAAGACTACTTAAGAAGGCTCTCTCACATTATTAAGCAGCCTACATTTTCTGCCAAAATGGGAAAGAAAAAGGATGTGTCGGCTGCTGAGAAGCAACAAATTGTGGAGTGTTTAGGTCAAGGCATGACTACAATCAACATTGTGCGATGATCAGGATGAAGTGTCTTGGCAATCAAGAAGTATGTAGCTGATTCACAGTACACACGTGTGCGTGCTGATAAGGGCAAATTGAGGACTCTTTCCTACAGGCAATTACGTCAGGTTGAAAGAGCAGCGGCAAAAAAGCCTTGTCATAGCAGCAGACAAGTTTTTGAAGCTGCTTGTGCCTCCAACGTCCCCCGAACAACAAGATGCAGGGTCCTTCAGAGGTTTGCAGCTGTGCATGCGCCATCCTGTCGACCTCCTCTATCCACTTCACACAAGCAGAAACGGCTCCAGTGGGCCAAACATTACATGAAGACTGATTTCAAAACTGTTTTGTTCACGGATGAGTGCCGTGCAGCGCTCGATGGTCCAGATGGATGGAGTGGAGGATGGCTGGTTGATGGACACCCCACGCAAACACGGCTACAGCGCCAACAAGGAGGAGGTGGAGTAATGTTTTGGGCTGGAATCATGGGGAGAGAGATTGTCGGCCCCTTTAGGATCCCTGAAGGCGCTAAAGATGAACTCCATAATGTATGTGGATTTTCTCAAACAGCACTTCCTGCCATGGTTCAAGAAGAAGAACCGTGTATTTCACAGCAAGATCATTTTTCTGCATGATAATGCACCATCTCATGCTGCACATAAAACATCTGCATCTCTGGCTGATATGGGCATAAAAGGGGACAAACTTATGGTGTGACCCCCATGCTCCCCTGACCTCTACCCCATTCAGAACCTTTGGAGCATCATTAAAAGGAGTGTCTATGATGGTGGGAGGCAGTTCACATCTAAGCAACAGCTCTGGGAGGGTATTCTGTCCTCATGCAAAACAATTGAAGCAGAAACCATCCAAAACCTGACAAATTCAATGGACGAGAGAGTTCAGAAGCTCCTTTCGAACAAGGGGTCCTATGTGAAAATGTAACATCACCTAGAATAAAGTTTTGAGCTGAAAACTGTTTGATTTCAGTTTCTAACAACCTGCTAATGCTTATAATTTCAAAAATGACCATTTTTTTGGTCTTTATTAAAATGAAAAGGTTGATCGAAAAGTTTGGGGGATCTAAGAGTGTGGCAACCCAGTAGTCATGATTACTTCGAATTCTGACAATATGAGGGTCATGCTGCAGGTAGTGCAGCAAGAAGGCACTTATGTGCCTTGCGCATCTCGGAGCCCCAAAATTATTTTCTGGGCTAGATGCAGCTAAAAATTATTTTTAATTTTAAATCTGGTGAAGCTTTAGTATAGATGGCCTAATAGGATCAGTGCTGCACACTGCTACAAAGCCCAAATTATTTTCCAGTCAAGATACAGATAAACATGATTAGTAATTTGAAAGCTTAAAACGGTTGGTAGAGTGATTTTAACCAATCATCAAGCTTTTACTCTCCCCAGGATGACACAGGGGTAGAAAAGTCGTTTCGGATCCATGATTTGTTCATCTTTATGAACGTGAGTCTGTCTACATTATCAGTGGAGAGCCGCGTGCGCTTATCTGTCAGCACACCACCAGCAGCGCTGAACACACGTTCAGACAGAACGCTGGCTGCGGGGCATGACAAGATCTCCAAGGCGTAAGTGGCTAGCTCCGGCCATTTATCCAGATTGGAAGCCCAAAAAGAGCAAGGGTCCAGTGACACAGTCGTGGCTTCAATGTTTACTTGGAGATACTCCTGTACCATCGTCTCTAGGCGTTGACTATGTGTCAGACTTCTTGTCTCCTGTGGCCTTGCAAAGGATGGGCTAAAAAAGTGGTGAAATGATTCCGCAAAATTGATGTTACCAGCAGATACTGTGGTTCTGTTACGGTTTGAGTGCTGAACACTTGACGGTCCCACGGTTGGCAAGTTGGAACTGTGAGATTCACTACGTGCACCACTGGTATTTTGTGGAAAAGCACATGTAAGATTCTGCAACAGTCTCTGCTGATACTCCTGCATGCGTGCATCCCTTTCTATGGCAGGAATAATTTCTGCAAATTTACTTTTGTACCGGGGATCTAACAGTGTGGCAACCCAGTAGTCAGGATTATTTCTAATTCTCACAATTCGAGGGTCATGTTGCAGGTAGTGCAGCAAGAAGGCACTCATGTGTGTTGCGCATCCAGGAGCACCAAGTCCCTGTTGTGTTGGTGGCGAGGTAACAATCATGCTTCCTTCCTCTGTCCTCTCCTCCCAACCTCGCACAACAGAAATGTGATCAAGGTCTCCCTCATCTGATGAGTCTTCCATCAGTTCGTCCTCCACTTCTTCCTGGGCTCCTGCACCTTCCTCACTAGTTTGGCTGCTACCATGCGCCCTGGTAAAACCATCTCCCCCACCCTCACATGCCTGCCGCCTTGGTGCTGCCGACCGTCTGGACCTTGCAGATGTTAGCCCTTCCGCATACAACTCCTCCTCCTCTACTTCCTCCACCTCCTCTTGTGACACCACCTGACTCCGAATTCTGTTTAACATGTGCTCCAGCATGTAAATCACCGGAATAGTCATGCTGATAATGGCATCGTCAGCACTAAACATCTTCGTCGCCATTTCAAAACTGTGCAGAAGGGTGCATAGGTCCCTGATCTGAGACCACTCCTCCAGCGTGATTTGCCCCACCTCTGAATCTCGTTGGCCCAGGCTATACATCAGAACGTATTGCACCAGGGCTTGTCGGTGCTGCCACAGTCGCTGCAACATGTGCAGAGTTGAATTCCACCGGGTAGGCACATCGCATTTTAGCCGGTGAAGTGGCAGGCCCAACGACTTCTGTAGAGATGTAAGTCGCTGAGCTGCGGGATGCGAACGGCGGAAGTGAGCACACAGCGACCGTGCCCTCTGCAGAAGGCCATCTAGTCTGGGATAGTGGGCTAAAAATTGCTGGACAACCAGGTTCAACACGTGAGCCATACAAGGCACGTGTGTGACATTGCCCCGGCGAAGGGCCGCACCCAGGTTTGCAGCATTGTCGCACACGGCCTTCCCTGGTTTCAGGTCCAGTGGAGACAACCATTCATGAAATTGGTTCTCCAGAGCTGACCACAACTCCTCAGCTGTGTGACTCACATTTCCCAGACATTTCAATGTAAAAACCGCCTGATGACGTTGAGCCCTACTGCCAGCATAGTAAGGAGGTGTGCAGGATCCCTTCTGCGCAGTTAGAAAGCTTGTGGCATGACCAGACAGGCTTTGGGTGCAGGTGGAAGACCGAGAGGAGGTTGAGGAGGCAGAAGCAGTGGAGGAACTTTGACATAAAGAGGATTGACGCACAACTCGTGGGGACGGCAAGACTTGGACAGCAGCCCCTTGTCCTGCTGTCAGCATAGTTACCCAGTGCCCAGTCAGCGACATGTAACGCCCCTGTCCATGCCTACTCGTCCAAGTGTCTGTGGTGAAATGCACCCTGTCACACACAGAGTTTCTCAAAGAAGCGGTGATGTTGTGTGCGACATGCTGGTGGAGCGCAGGCACACCTTTCTTTGAGAAGTAGTGCCGACTGGGCATCTGGTACTGGGGCACTGCGACGGACATAAGGTCTCGAAAATCCTCTGTGTCCACCAGGCGGAAAGGCAGCATTTCTGTAGCCAAGAGCTTGCAGATGGTGAAATTCAACCTCTTAGCTTTCTCATGGCTAGGAGGAAATGGTCTTTTACTTGTCCACATCTGAGGGACCGAGGTCTGGCTATTGTGCTTAGACGGGGTTGATAAGGGTGTCCCCGGCAAACTGCCGGTCTGTGAGGAAGATGCAGGCGGACATGTTAGGTTGCCTTGATCCAAAGGTGGTGCTATCGATGTCGGACAGCGCTCAACACCAGCTGGTGTTACCACCTCCAAAGAAAATGATGACCTGCCAATCACGCTGGCTGTTGCGGGTAAAGAGGTGGCAGGTCTGCGCCCCAAAACAGGTGTGACTGCTGTCCCCCCAGTCACAGAGGATGAAGAGTCCGCGGATGCACAAGATATGGCAGACGGTGATTGGCCCGGCCGGCTAGGCCGCATTGTAGCACACTGAGCTTCCCACTGCAACTTATGCTTCATGTCCATGTGCCGGTTCATGCATGAAGTACTCAAACTATGTATTTTTTGGCCTCTACTTAGCTTTTGCTGACAAATGTTACAGATAACACGAGTTGGGTCATCTTTATCGATCTGAAAAAATGCCCAGGCTATGCAAGGCTTAGCACCCATGCGACCTGAAGAGCCACCACGACTTGTGGTGAGAGGCAGAGTTGTGTTTGAGGATGCAGTTGTTGACGTGCTTCCAGTACTACGTCTCTGTCCAGGAAGGCGCAACCTGACCTCGTCGTCACTAGCATCTTCCTCCACCTCCTCTGCTGACCTCATCTCTTGGCTGACTGTGGGTTGACAGTAAGTGGGATCTCCGACCTCATCATCATCACCCTGTGCGTTATCACACCCGTCGTCCTCAGAGCCAACCTGTTCCTGCCCTGACAAAAAACTAAAGTTGTCGCTCCAATCAGGTATTTGAGTCTTATCATCGTCTTCCTCATTGTCTCCACCAACAGGAGTTACAGTTTGGGAATGAGGGTCTACATTATGGTCAGAACCTTCTGCGTCTGGTCCTGGATCCGACTCATAAAGATTCTGGGCATCAGTGCAGATCATTTCCTCGTCTGGATTCACAGAAGCGCTGGAGTCGACCTCTGATTCCCAGGCTATAGTATGAGTAAACAGCTCTGCAGACTCAACCATCTGTTCTACCTCATACTCAGACGGGCAGCTGGAGATTTGGGAGCTGTGAGGAAGCAAGTGAGATTTGGGTGACACCTTTGAGGACTGGAGTATTTGTGATGTTGAAGTTGATGTGGAGGAGAGCCCACTTAAAGGAGCACTTGATATCCGTTGAAGCACCTGCTGTTTTTGTGCCTCATCTGGAATTTGTAGCGATTGGCGTGGCCGTAAGAAAGGGATCTTATCACATTGTCCGCTAAAAGAAGTAGACATTTTAGTTTGGCTGGAAGATGGTCTTTCTTCTGCAGATGTTACTGTTGCTTTAACACCTACCCCACGGACACAACCTTTTTTCCCCTTCCCAACACGCCTATTCCCCTTTCCACCAGCAGCAGGCCTTTTTCCACTCATTTTGGTGGTTAACTAATTCACAACTCTGGAGTTGTTTGCACAAAAAAACAATGGATGGTAACCGAGCAGAGGTGAGTGGCCAAACTGTGGTATTAGGCCAAAACTATTGGCTGGGTTAGATGCAGAAAAAAATTATTTTGAATTTGCAACCTGATGGAGGTCAGTATAGATGGACTAATACAAATAGTCCCACACACTGCTAGAAGCCCAAATATTTTTTCAGAGGTACTGTAGATGCAGATAAAAATTATTTTTAATTTGCAACCTGATGGAGGTCAGTATAGATGGACTAATAGACCAAGTCCCACACACTGCTAGAAGCCCAAATATTTTTTCAGAGCTAGATGCAGAAAAAAATTATTTTTAATTTGCAACCTGATGGAGGTCAGTATAGATGGACTAATAGACCAAGTCCCACACACCGCTAGAAGCCCAACTATTTTTTCAGAGCTAGATGCAGAAAAAAATTATATTCAATTTGCAACCTGCTGGAGGTCAGTATAGAAGGACTAATAGAACAAGTCCCACACACTGCTAGAAGCCCAAATATTTTTTCTGAGCTAAATGAAGAAAAAAATTATTTTTAATTTGCAACCTGATGGAGGTCAGTATAGATGGACTAATAGACCAAGTCCCACACACTGCTAGAAGCCCAAATATTTTTTCAGAGCTAGATGCAGAAAAAAATTATTTTTAATTTGCAACCTGATCGAGGTCAGTATAGATGGACTAATAGACCAAGTCCCACACACCGCTAGAAGCCCAACTATTTTTTCAGAGCTAGATGCAGAAAAAAATTATATTCAATTTGCAACCTGCTGGAGGTCAGTATAGAAGGACTAATAGAACAAGTCCCACACACTGCTAGAAGCCCAAATATTTTTTCAGAGCTAAATGAAGAAAAAAATTATTTTTAATTTGCAACCTGATGGAGGTCAGTATAGATGGACTAATAGACCAAGTCCCACACACTGCTAGAAGCCCAAATATTTTTTCAGAGCTAGATGCAGAAAAAAAATATTTTTAATTTGCAACCTGATGGAGGTCAGTATAGATGGACTAATAGACCAAGTCCCACACACCGCTAGAAGCCCAAATATTTTTTCAGAGCTAGATGCAGAAAAAAAATATTTTTAATTTGCAACCTGATGGAGGTCAGTATAGATGGACTAATAGACCAAGTCCCACACACTGCTAGAAGCCCAAATATTTTTTCAGAGCTAGATGCAGAAAAAAAATATTTTTAATTTGCAACCTGATGGAGGTCAGTATAGATGGACTAATAGACCAAGTCCCACACACCGCTAGAAGCCCAACTATTTTTTCAGAGCTAGATGCAGAAAAAAATTATATTCAATTTGCAACCTGCTGGAGGTCAGTATAGAAGGACTAATAGAACAAGTCCCACACACTGCTAGAAGCCCAAATATTTTTTCAGAGCTAAATGAAGAAAAAAATTATTTTTAATTTGCAACCTGATGGAGGTCAGTATAGATGGACTAATAGACCAAGTCCCACACACTGCTAGAAGCCCAAATATTTTTTCAGAGCTAGATGCAGAAAAAAGTTATTTTTAATTTGCAACCTGATGGAGGTCAGTATAGATGGACTAATAGACCAAGTCCCACACACTGCTAGAAGCCCAAATATTTTTTCAGAGCTAGATGCAGAAAAAAATTATTTTTAATTTGCAACCTGATGGAGGTCAGTATAGATGGACTAATAGACCAAGTCCCACACACTGCTAGAAGCCCAAATATTTTTTCAGAGCTAGATGCAGAAAAAAATTATTTTTAATTTGCAACCTGATGGAGGTCAGTATAGATGGACTAATAGACCAAGTCCCACACACCGCTAGAAGCCCAACTATTTTTTCAGAGCTAGATGCAGAAAAAAATTATATTCAATTTGCAACCTGCTGGAGGTCAGTATAGAAGGACTAACAGAACAAGTCCCACACACTGCTAGGAGCCCAAATATTTTTTCAGAGCTAAATGAAGAAAAAAATTATTTTTAATTTGCAACCTGATGGAGGTCAGTATAGATGGACTAATAGACCAAGTCCCACACACTGCTAGAAGCCCAAATATTTTTTCAGAGCTAGATGCAGAAAAAAATTATATTCAATTTGCAACCTGATGGAGGTCAGTATAGATGGACTAATAGAATGATGCTATGCCCAAAAGATTTTACTTCACTAGGTGCAGTAAAAAAATTGGTATTCTATACACAGGTGTTATATCTTGCAACACAGATAGGCTACTCCACTGACTAACACACTCTGCAATAGGCCAAAAAGGATTAGCTTTGCTAGATTCAGCCAAATGCTGTGAAAAAAAGTTGCACAGCACTGGCACAGACCTGCCTGGCAAAAACTGATAGGAACTCATGTAACCTAGTCCTGAAAAGGACTCCAATTACAATTAGTCTTTACTCCCACAACCTATCTATTTAAGAGCACAGACCTCCCTGATAAAAGTCGTAGGAAATGCTGTAACCTAGTCCTTAAAAGGACTGCAATCACAACTATTCCCTACTCCCAAGCTATCTGTATATTTGTGCGAAAATTGGCTTGAAATTAACAAGGTATAGCGCACACAGCAACAGCGGTGCCGTCTAACACGCAGCTGCAGCAGTGAGAAAATGGTGGCGACGGGGAAAATGGCTTGGTCTTATAGGGCAAGGACATGTGACATACACTGCCAATGACACATGCCCTTGCTTGTGTGAAAAAAAGCACTTCGCTCCGTGTGTGCGCTGCTGATAGGCTGACAGATTGCACCTCCCCACTGCAAATGCGGGAAAGAGAAAAAAAAATGGAGATCTTCATTGTTCCTGCAGAGATCCATCCCCTGCCCCTCCCACCCCCCTGCTGTACAATCAAACTGCGTATTAACATTAATTTTCATCATTACTGAGAAAAAATCCAGTTATGATTTTGGTGCACGAACAGTTATCGAACATAACCTCGAACAGCCGAATTTTTCTCAAATTGTTCGTGTTCGCCGAACGGCTCGAACACCGCCCAAAACAGCTCGAATTTGAGATTGGCGAACAGTTCGAGTAGAACAACGCTCATCTCTAGTAGTGATCCACCATGGTCAGGGCATACGAGTAGCATGACCTGCTGGGTGACAGCTTGACGTGGTCCAGGGTGACGATCTCCAGGGGCTGGGTTGTCTTGATGGACTGCAGGGGTACCTTCTTGCTGCTGTAGTCTTTTCTTCTGAGACTGCAGGGTCCACAATCCCGGCACCACCTCTCTATGGAGCTCTGCATTCCAACGCAATAAAACCGACTCTTCAGGAGAGTTTCCAGCTTTTTCCAGCCAAAGTGCCCGGCTTGATCGTGGTAGGCCTCCAACACCATCTGGATGTCCTTCATGGGCACTACAATCTGCTATACCATCTCATGAGTCCTGGGGTTAACGTACGTTCGGCACAGCTTCTCTCTATAGATGAACAGCCGGCTTCTCTCATTCCACAGTTGCTTGGCTTGTGGAGAAGCGTCCTTCTCCAGGGAGGAACCTTCCTGGGTTATCAGCTCTTTGATACGGCTGACAACCGGGTCGCTGTCCTGGATCTCCTTCCAACTGTGGTGAGGTAAAGGGTTTAGTGTCTTACCACGATACCTCCTGCTGGCATGAGTGTACGGCAGGAATCGTTGGCTGTAGTCAGGGTAGGCCAGGATTTCTTCAGCAGTCAGGATCTCTTTCATCATTGCAAAGGACTCAGCTTGCTCTTTACCCCACTGGAAGGGGGGGTTCTTGCCTCTGTTGGACTGTCCTACCAGGAGATCTTGCAAAGGCGCTGCCTTCTTGGTGTAGTCCTTTACAAACCTCCGGTAGTACCCGACCAGTCCCAGGAACTGACGTACCTCCTTGAGATTCTTCGGTTCCGGCCATTTCTGGATGGCAGTGACCTTCTCCGGGTCTGGTGCTACTCCTTCTGAACTGACGATGTGCCCCAGGTACTGAACCTTCCGTTTGAGCAGGTGGCACTTGGAAGGCTTCAATTTCATCCCATACCGGGACAACAACTCAAATATCTCCGCCAGGTGCTTCAGATGATCCTCATACGTCTTGGAGTACACTATAACGTCATCCAGGTATAGCAGCACGGTCTCGAAGTTACGGTGTCCCAAACCGCACTCCATCAATTTCTGGAACGTTCCCGGGGCGTTGCAGAGTCCGAACGGCATACTGTTGAACTCGTAGAGTCCCATCGGGATAGTGAATGCCGTCTTCTCCCGGTCCTCCTCAGCAATTGCTACTTGCCAGTACCCACTAGTAAGGTCAAGGGTAGAGAAGTAATTTGCAGACTTTAATGCAGCCAGGGATTCCTCTATACGGGGCAAAGGGTATGCATCTTTATGTGTTATGCGATTTACCTGTCTGTAATCTACACACATTCTCATGCTTCCATCCTTTTTCCTGACTAGGACCAGGGGAGCTGCCCAGGGGCTACAGCTATCTCTTATTACATCTGCTTTCTTCATGTCGTGCAACATTTCCTTCACTTTCTGGTAGTGTGCTGGTTGGATTGGCCTGTAACGTTCTTTGATGGGTGGATGGTCACCTGTGGGGATATGGTGTTGTACCCCTTTAATCCTCCCAAAATCAAGTGCGTGTTTGCTGAATACCTGTTCGTATTCCTGGACCACCCTGTATACCCCTTGTTTTTGATGGACAGGAGTGGCATCAGTCCCAACATGGAGCTGTTGACACCAATCCTCCAACTAAGCTTCGGAGTCATTGTCCTCCACTGTATTTGGTGGGGTCAAGGATTCCACTGTGTGTATGGCCTCATCATTCACGGTGTACAACCTGGCGACAGTGGCGTATTTTGGTAATTTAACTTCATCCTCCTCATAATTTAGGAGACGTACTGGTACCCTCCCATTGCGTACATCAACCACCCCCCTGGTGGTTAAGAGTGTAGGTCTGTGCTCTGAGCTAATGGGCTCCACTACCGCCTGGCAGTTCTGTCCTTTTAGGACAATTGCTGCCCTACACCAAATCGGCATTTCATTCATCGGGGGAATCACAATGGGTATCGGGTCTGTCACCCGAACATTACCAATTTCACCACCTGTTAGCTTTACATGTTGCTGGTATAGGAGGGCTCGTATCTCCCTCTGGAGTAGTGTTGATCCACCCCCGTAGTGTTCGAGTTCGGTTCGGTTCGTCAAACACCCGTATGTTCCCCGAACTGTTCGTCGAACTGTTCGTCGAACACCTTCGAACACCGTTAAAACCAATGGCAGGCAAACAAAAACACATAGAAACACATAGAAAACACTTCAAAGGTGTTCAAAAGCTGACAAACTGCTCAGAAGACACAACTAACACATGGAAAAGTGACAAGTACATATAGTCATGCGAAAAGAAAAGAGGCTGAGGAGTAAAAGGAGGGGGAGACACAGATATAGGCATGTCATGCCCTTCTAAAACCAAAAAAGTGCGAAGCCGACATGGCCAGTTCGTTCCTGCCCGTGCTACCTCCGTGTCGCCGGGTTTGTGCCAGAGCCGCGGTGGACCCTGACGGCCAGCCCTCCTCTCCCAATACTGGTGCCTGTCCGCTGGTGGGTCGAGCGAGCCCCCCTGCGGTGGAGGCAGGTCTAATCTTTTTAATTTAAATTGTCTCTCTAATTTGAATGAGTACACTTTAAATCCATTTACAAGGATCTATTGAAGGGCACGTCTCATGCCAGCAGCCGCGTAATTCCAGCTCCAGTAGCGTCCACTAAAGCTGCTGCAGTTAAAAAGCTTTTATAAGGATCGAGCTTGGCGGTCCACCGCAAGGCGTCCTTCCGCCAGTCCCAGCCCCTGTGCCTTGGGGTGCCTCCCCGATGCTCTTCACTGAGTGTCCCGGGGGCCCGAACCATTTCCTTTGAAAAAATTAAGTGTCCTAACTACAGGTGGTGTAGCTTACTTAACAGCTGGGAAAATCCGCTGACTAGCAGACACTGCTACTAGGCACAAAGTATTTCCTGGGCTAGATGCAGTTAAAAATTTGCAATTAGATACTCTCGTTGGATGCTGAGAAAGCATTCCATAGAGTCTGCTGGCACGCCATATATTATTCTCTTAAAAAGCTTGGGGTAGGGGTCTAGGGGAACCTTTTATAGGCAAAATCACGGGCCTGTATCGCAATATGTCACGTAGGCTGAAGAGAAATGGAACATTTTCATCACCTTTCATAATCACCAATGGGACAAGGCAGGGATGTCCTCTGTCCCCTCTCTTATACATCCTAGAGACGGAGCACCTGCTCTCATCAATTCGCCATAACCCCAATATTAGGTGGATTGAGGTGGGAGGCACCGAGTACAAGTGCTCTGCATTTGCTGATGATGTCCTAGTACAGTTATATGAAAAAGTTTGGGCACCCCTATTAATCTTAAGCTTAATGTTTTATAAAAATTGGTGTTTTTGCAACAGCTATTTCAGTTTGATATATGTAATAACTGTTGGACACAGTAATGTTTCTGCCTTGAAATGAGGTTTATTGTACTAACAGAAAATGTGCAATCTGCATTCAAACAAAATTTGACAGGTGCATAAGTATGGGCACCCTTATCATTTTCTTGTTTTAAATACTCCTACCTACTTTTTACTGACTTACTAAAGCCCTTTTTTTGGTTTTGTAACCTCATTGAGCTTTGAACTTCATAGTCAGGTGTATGCAATCATGAGAAAAGCTACTTAAAGTGGCCACTTGCAAGTTGTTCTTCTGTTTGAATCTCCTCTGAAGAGTGGCATCATGGACTCCTCAAAACAACTGTCAAATGATCTGAAAACAAAGATTATTCAACATAGTTGTTCAGGGGAAGGATACAAAAAGCTGTCTCAGAGATTTAACCTGTCAGTTTCCACTGTGAGGAACATAGTAAGGAAATGGAAGAACACAGGGACAGTTCTTGTTAAGGCCAGAAGTGGCAGGCCAAGAAAAACATCAGAAAGGCAGAGAAGAAGAATGGTGAGATCAGTCAAGGACAATCCTCAGACCACCTCCAGAGAGCTGCAGCATCAAATTGCTGCAGATGGTGCTGTGCATCGGTCAACTATACAAGGCACTTTGCACAAGGAGAAGCTGTATGGGAGAGTGATGCGAAAGAAGCCGTTTCTGCAAGCACGCCACAAACAGAGTCATCTGAGGTATGAAAAAGCACATTTGGAGAAGCCAATTTCTTTGAGGAAGAAGGTCCTGTGGACTGATGAAACCAAGATTGAGTTGTTTGGTCATACAAAAAGGCGTTATGCATGGCGGCAAAAAAACACAGCATTCCAAGAAAAACACTTACTACCCACAGTAAAATTTGGTGGAGGTTCCATCATGCTTTGGGGCTGTGTGGCCAATGCCGGCACCGGGAATCTTGTTAAAGTTGAGGGGCACATGGATTACACTCAGTATCAGCAGATTCTTGACAATAATGTTCAAGAATCAGTGACAAAGTTGAAGTTACGCTGGGGATGGATCTTTCAGCAAGACAATGATCCAAAACACCGCTCCAAATCTACTCAGGTATTCATGCAGAGGAACAATTACAATGTTCTGGAATGGCCATCCCAGTCCCCAGACCTGAATATCACTGAACATCTGTGGGATCATTTGAAGAGGGCTGTCCATGCTCAGCGACCATCAAACTTAACTGAACTGGAATTGTTTTGTAAAGAGGAATGGTTAAAAATACCTTCATCCAGGATCCAGGAAATCATTAAAAGCTACAGGAAGCGACTAGAGGCTGTTATTTTTGCAAAAGGAGGATCTACTAAATATTAATGTCACTTTTCTGGTGAGGTGCCCATACTTAAGCACCTGTCAAATTTTGTTTGAATGCAGATTGCACATTTTCTGTTAGCACAATAAACCTTATTTCAAGGCAGAAACATTACTGTGTCCAACAGTTATTACATATATCAAACTGAAATAGCTGTTGCAAAAACACCAATTTTTATAAAACATTAAGCTTAAGATTAATAGGGATGCCCAAACTTTTTCATATAACTGTATATATCACTCAATCACATATATCCATCCCTGCTGTTATGGCTGAAATAGATCACTTTGTTACATGGTCAAATTTTAAAATCAATGCAGCGAAGTCTGAGGCCTTCAATGTCTCCCTCCCCAAATCCATACAGGATTCCATCCAGTCCAACTTTCCCTTTGCCTGGCCCTCACAGGGTATCAAATACTTAGGAATTCGTATTCATAGAGACTAGAGATGAGCGTTGTTCTACTCGAACTGTTCGCCAATCTCAAATTCGAACTGTTTTGGGCGGTGTTCGAGCCGTTCGGCGAACACGAACAATTTGATAAAAATTCGGCTGTTCGAGGTTATGTTCGATAACTGTTCGTGCACCAAAATCATAACTGGATTTTTTCTCAGTAATGATGAAAATTAATGTTAATACGCAGTTTGAGTGTACAGCGGGGTGGGGGGAGGGGCAGGGGATGGATCTCTGCAGGAACAATGAAGATCTCCATTTTTTTTTCTCTTTCCCGCATTTACAGTGGGGAGGTGCAATCTGTCAGCCTATCAGCAGCGCACACACGGAGCGAAGTGCTTTTTTTCACACAAGCAAGGGCATGTGTCATTGGCAGTGTATGTCACATGTCCTTGCCCTATAAGACCAAGCCATTTTCCCCGTCGCCACCATTTTCTCACTGCTGCAGCTGCGTGTTAGACGGCACCGCTGTTGCTGTGTGCGCTATACCTTGTTAATTTCAAGCCAATTTTCGCACAAATATACAGATAGCTTGGGAGTAGGGAATAGTTGTGATTGCAGTCCTTTTAAGGACTAGGTTACAGCATTTCCTACGACTTTTATCAGGCAGGTCTGTGCTCTTAAATAGATAGGTTGTGGGAGTAAAGACTAATTGTAATTGGAGTCCTTTTCAGGACTAGGTTACATGAGTTCCTATCAGTTTTTGCCAGGCAGGTCTGTGCCAGTGCTGTGCAAGTTTTTTTCACAGCGTTTGGCTGAATCTAGCAAAGCTAATCCTTTTTGGCCTATTGCAGAGTGTGTTAGTCAGTGGAGTAGCCTATCTGTGCTGCAAGATATACCACCTGTGTATAGAATACCAATTTTTTTACTGCACCTAGTGAAGAAAAATATTTTGGGCATAGCATCATTCTATTAGTCCATCTATACTGACCTCCATCAGGTTGCAAATTAAAACTAATTTTTATCTGCATCTACAGTACCTCTGAAAAAATATTTGGGCTTCTAGCTGTGTGTGGGACTTGTTGTATTAGTCCATCTATACTGACCTCCATCAGGTTGCAAACTGAATATATTTTTTTCTGCATCTACCTCTGAAAAAATATTTGGGCTTCTAGCTGTGTGTGGGTCTTGTTCTATTAATCCATCTATACTGACCTCCATCAGGTTGCAAACTGAATATAATTTTTTTCTGCATCTAGCTCTGAAAAAATCTTTGGCCTTCTAGCAGTGTGTCGGACTTTCTCTATTAGTCCATCTATACTGACCTCCATCAGGTTGCAAATTAAAAATAATTTGTATCTGCATCTACAGTACCTCTGAAAAAATATTTGGGCTTCTAGCTGTGTGTGGGACTTGTTGTATTAGTCCATCTATACTGACCTCCATCAGGTTGCAAATTAAAACTAATTTTTATCTGCATCTACAGTACCTCTGAAAAAATATTTGGGCTTCTAGCTGTGTGTGGGACTTGTTGTATTAGTCCATCTATACTGACCTCCATCAGGTTGCAAACTGAATATATTTTTTTCTGCATCTACCTCTGAAAAAATATTTGGGCTTCTAGCTGTGTGTGGGACTTGTTGTATTAGTCCATATATACTGACCTCCATCAGGTTGCAAACTGAATATATTTTTTTCTGCATCTACCTCTGAAAAAATATTGGGCTTCTAGCTGTGTGTGGGTCTTGTTCTATTAATCCATCTATACTGACCTCCATCAGGTTGCAAACTGAATATAATTTTTTTCTGCATCTAGCTCTGAAAAAATATTTGGCCTTCTAGCAGTGTGTCGGACTTTCTCTATTAGTCCATCTATACTGACCTCCATCAGGTTGCAAATTAAAAATAATTTTTATCTGCATCTACAGTACCTCTGAAAAAATATTTGGGCTTCTGTGTGTGGGACTTGTTGTATTAGTCCATCTATACTGACCTCCATCAGGTTGCAAATTAAAAATAATTTGTATCTGCATCTACAGTACCTCTGAAAAAATATTTGGGCTTCTAGCTGTGTGTGGGACTTGTTGTATTAGTCCATCTATACTGACCTCCATCAGGTTGCAAACTGAATATATTTTTTTCTGCATCTACCTCTGAAAAAATATTGGGCTTCTAGCTGTGTGTGGGTCTTTTTCTATTAATCCATCTATACTGACCTCCATCAGGTTGCAAACTGAATATAATTTTTTTCTGCATCTAGCTCTGAAAAAATATTTGGCCTTCTAGCAGTGTGTCGGACTTTCTCTATTAGTCCATCTATACTGACCTCCATCAGGTTGCAAATTAAAAATAATTTTTATCTGCATCTACAGTACCTCTGAAAAAATATTTGGGCTTCTAGCTGTGTGTGGGACTTGTTCTATTAATCCATCTATACAGACCTCCATCAGGTTGCAAACTGAATATATTTTTTTCTGCATCTACCTCTGAAAAAATATTGGGCTTCTAGCTGTGTGTGGGACTTGTTGTATTAGTCCATCTATACTGACCTCCATCAGGTTGCAAACTGAATATATTTTTTTCTGCATCTACCTCTGAAAAAATATTGGGCTTCTAGCTGTGTGTGGGACTTGTTGTATTAGTCCATCTATACAGACCTCCATCAGGTTGCAAACTGAATATATTTATTTCTGCATCTACCTCTGAAAAAATATTGGGCTTCTAGCTGTGTGTGGGACTTGTTGTATTAGTCCATCTATACTGACCTCCATCAGGTTGCAAACTGAATATATTTTTTTCTGCATCTACCTCTGAAAAAATATTGGGCTTCTAGCTGTGTGTGGGACTTGTTCTATTAATCCATCTATACAGACCTCCATCAGGTTGCAAACTGAATATATTTTTTTTCTGCATCTAGCTCTGAAAAAATATTTGGCCTTCTAGCAGTGTGTCGGACTTTCTCTATTAGTCCATCTATACTGACCTCCATCAGGTTGCAAATTAAAAATAATTTTTATCTGCATCTACAGTACCTCTGAAAAAATATTTGGGCTTCTAGCTGTGTGTGGGACTTGTTGTATTAGTCCATCTATACTGACCTCCATCAGGTTGCAAACTGAATATATTTTTTTCTGCATCTACCTCTGAAAAAATATTTGGGCTTCTAGCTGTATGTGGGACTTGTTGCATTAGTCCATCTATACTGACCTCCATCAGGTTGCAAATTAAAAATAATTTGTATCTGCATCTACAGTACCTCTGAAAAAATATTTGGGCTTCTAGCTGTGTGTGGGACTTGTTGTATTAGTCCATCTATACTGACCTCCATCAGGTTGCAAATTAAAAATAATTTGTATCTGCATCTACAGTACCTCTGAAAAAATATTTGGGCTTCTAGCTGTGTGTGGGACTTGTTGTATTAGTCCATCTATACTGACCTCCATCAGGTTGCAAATTAAAAATAATTTGTATGTGCATCTACAGTACCTCTGAAAAAATATTTGGGCTTCTAGCTGTGTGTGGGACTTGTTGTATTAGTCCATCTATACTGACCTCCATCAGGTTGCAAACTGAATATATTTTTTTCTGCATCTACCTCTGAAAAAATATTGGGCTTCTAGCTGTGTGTGGGACTTGTTGTATTAGTCCATCTATACTGACCTCCATCAGGTTGCAAACTGAATATATTTTTTTCTGCATCTACCTCTGAAAAAATATTGGGCTTCTAGCTGTGTGTGGGTCTTGTTCTATTAATCCATCTATACAGACCTCCATCAGGTTGCAAACTGAATATAATTTTTTTCTGCATCTGACGCGCCCCCTGGGCCATATTCTTTAGGGGGAATATCCGGAGCCGGATCAGATGGGAGTTGTAGTCTTCCGAGTGGCTGTGACCCGGTCCGTGCCCAGGGTGTCAAACTGAGTTGTATGTGGCAGTCCTACAGATGTTGCTAAGTTCTTAATGTCGACTACGCCACCCGTTGTGTTGCGGTCACTGTGGCCGCCGCTGCAGCAGGGTCCGCTGAGGCTGATGGTGTAGGTGCAGCTTTGATGATATAACCCTCAACGGGTGGGGTATAGCCTCAGGGGGATCAGGTGCAGAGGATGGGGGTTGTGGTGATGCAGTGTAGACGGCAATCAGAGACAGAGTCGGGTTATGCAGTTTAGGATGTTTACTCACTGCTGATGTTCTGGTCACTCCAGCTTCGAGTGACCTCCCGAGCCGTGCTGCGTCCACCAGGTTCTGGATCCAGCCAACCCCCAAATAAGTCCGGAGCGTGACCCTGAGCTCTCCTTCTGTCCGTTCTCTGGCCGTCCCCACTATTGATCCACCCAGGTCCAGCTCCCTCGGGCCTTCTGTTGGGAGACCCTTGGCCTCGGGTTCCCTGACCCTCCACGTGGTATGCCTTCATGGTGGATGTGGTGGGTGACCGTGACAAACGCTGCCCACGGTCTCCGGTCTCTGGCTGGGGTGTGTTTTTGCCCCCACCAGCTTGGGTTCCGGTACCCTGTGCCGACTCTTCACCCGGGGATTTAAGTTGGGTTCTTGGAGTCCTTTTCTGCTGTTTCCCCCTCTGGGTCTCTCTCTCTCTCTTCTCCTCTCTCACTCTGGGTCTTTCTTCTCCTCTGCTCGCTGACTTCCTCTCTGCAACTGACCCTGTTCTTAGTTGGTGCCCACCTTATATACACCCTCTATGTGTGAGCTCAGGTGACCAGCACCCAATGAGCTCCTATCTTTACCCAGGCTGCTCCCCCTATCTGCCCCTACACTACTTGGGATGTACCACCCCCCTCCCACTCCAGCCAGGAACAGACTCGGTCGTACCTGCACATTTCTAAGTGGGAGTACCGTCGGTCTGCTCCTCGGAAATGGGATGTATGTAGTGCATGCAGCCTACCGAGCTCAGTTCCACACTCCATCCTTACCCGGGAGTGGAATACCACACCTCTGGGTTGAGGTGCAATACCCCTGTAGCAGCCGAATCCTCAGGGTGCTACATTCCCCCCTGGTAAATCACAGCACGTCCTCGGGCTGTAAGACATAACACCAAAACATACAAATTTTTCATAAACATATAAAATATATAAAACATTATATATATAAAACTTTCTCGTCGCCTCTGGCTCCTCCTCCGGTCACTGTGCAACGTGTGACCGGGTACAGTGCGACAGTCTTTCTAGAAAACATGGTTTTCCTATAAAACTGGTAGGGGGCGCTTTAGGAAGCGCAACTATGTACAAGGGTATGGCCGCTCTCAGTCCTCGGCCAGTTAAGGAGGGAAAGGGAATGGCTGCTCACAGTCCTCAGCCTGTGGAATTAAGGGTAAACGGGTAAACAGTTCACTCAGCTGGTCCCAACGGGGACTATATTTGCAGTAACAGTTTCTTTATACCCCGATCGGGTAACTATTTACAGCACCTGCTCCGCTGTACCCAACAACGTCTTCCTCCTGCTCCTTCTTTGGGGATCTCAGCTTCAGACCCGTCCGGATCCTCTTGCTCTTCCTCCTCACATCGCAGCTCTTCCTCCGTCAGGCGATGCACATGGAGGGCGTAAGGTCCTTTGGCACACTTGTGCCGGGTAAAGGTGACCTCGTCCCCGATGTAAAGGTCACGACCTCTGTGCCCCTCCGGCAGATGGGACTCCACGTCTCTGCGCATGACAAAGACGTCGCCGGGGGTGTTGTTGTCTCTGATGAAGCCCCACCCATGCTGCAGGTTAAACTTTATTACAGTCCCGGTGGTACGGGGACTGTGCGCTGCACGGGGGTCCCTCCTGGTTTGGCTCTTCTGCTCGGCGGTCCTTATTTGGGCCTGTTGTTCCCGGACCCGCCTCTCTCTCCGCTCCTTCGCAAACTCCTCGAGCTGCTGTCGGCAACACTCAGCACGCTCCGCTGCAGCTGCCCTGGTTTCCTGAGTGAACCCCATTAGGTCTTCTCCGGTGGGGTCCCACTCAAATTGGGCCTCTTCAAGCGGGGGCGAGATCCTTATCACGGGCTTCGGAGCCGGAATCAGGGGTGCACACATGGCCCCAACTCTCCTCTGGTGCTCCAGTTCATAATACCTCTGGGGCCAGATGAAAGGCTGCCCGTCCGGCCACGTGTGCTGGGCAAACAAGTCCTCTCCCAGACGCGGCACCCTTGGTTTTACGGGTGCGGGCGCGGTGGTGGTGGCGCCCGGGTTGCCCAGGCCTTGCGGCCAGGCCTGGGGCACCTGGAAGGTGAAGGGCACCGTTAGGACGGCGGCGCCCTGGGCTACCTGGCCTTGTGGCCAGGCCGGAGGCTCCGCGGAGGTAGGGGGCGCTGTTGGTGATGCGACGCCCGGGAATTCTAGGCCCTGCGACCAGGCTGGTGTTACTTCCTGTTTTGCCACGCTCGGGGTCGGTGCGCATGACGTCACAGGGGTCGCGGCGGCGGCTTCTGGTTGGGGCCTAGTCTGTGTCGGTGACATGGCGTTTTCGGGCACAGCAGGGGGACTTTCGGGCTCTGCGACGGGGAGCTGGGGCAGGCAAGCGGTGTCCTGATTTGGGGTATAGACGTCCCCTTTACCTGCCTCCATGCGTTCGGCTCCCTTCTCGGCGCCGTCTCCGGCCTTGGGTCCTCCCGCGCCGTCCTCAGAGGCGGTCTGTCTCCTCATCTTGGCTGGCGTGCTCCGGGTCTTGGTTTGCTGGGCCATCTCTCGGCTCCACTCCGCCAATGTCTCTCGCTGTACCCGGGCCATCCTCCGTGCGAGGCCCTCCAGGGCAGTCTGTGCACACTCCCGGTCTCGGGGGAGCTGTGCAAGGACCTCCACTAGGCCTAGTGGGGTCGTAGTTTCTAGCAGGCTCCTGACCAACGGGTCGGTGCTGCTCTGCTCTTCTTCCAGCAGGCTCCTGGCCAGCGGGCCGGTGCTGCTCTGCTCTCTCGCCATCTCCGGGTGAGCTTCTCTGCTACTCCTTTCCAGGCTTCCTGCCTCCGGGTGCGCTCGCTCCAGACTGCTCCAGGCGGCACCCATCTTCGTTCTTTTCTTTCGTCTCCTCCCACTTCGAGGGCGGTCCCGGGGCCACTGGGTGACTGTCAGCTCCAGGGGCGGTTCTTTCACGCTGACAGACACCTCAAGCATCACAGTCTCTGTTGGTGGGGGCGGTTTCCACTTTTGGCGCCATTTTCGGTCCTGGCCCACGATGGGAGGTGGCCTCTCGCCACCCTCTGGCACGCCCATAATGGCGTCCGCTCTTCCAAGGCGGGAAACCTTTGGAAATGGCGGGAATCGCTTCCCAGTGGCGGGAAACTCTGCAGATGGCGGGAAAAAGTTGTTAATGGCGGACACCCGGCGGGAATCGATCTGTGATGGAGTCCGATGGCGGGGACCCTCCGGAACCGGCAGGAGACTTCTTTTTGAGGTAAATGCGATCTTTTCTTCAGGCACGCAGTACCCGGGTGTTGCGGGCACGTAATCCTGCCGGCTACGCCAAAGTTGACGCGCCCCCTGGGCCATATTCTTTAGGGGGAATATCCGCAGCCGGATCAGATGGGAGTTGTAGTCTTCCGAGTGGCTGTGACCCGGTCCGTGCCCAGGGTGTCAAACTGAGTTGTATGTGGCAGTCCTACAGATGTTGCTAAGTTCTTAATGTCGACTACGCCACCCGTTGTGTTGCGGTCACTGTGGCCGCCGCTGCAGCAGGGTCCGCTGAGGCTGATGGTGTAGGTGCAGCTTTGATGATATAACCCCCAACGGGTGGGGTATAGCCTCAGGGGGATCAGGTGCAGAGGATGGGGGTTGTGGTGATGCAGTGTAGACGGCAATCAGAGACAGAGTCGGGTTATGCAGTTTAGGATGTTTACTCACTGCTGATGTTCTGGTCACTCCAGCTTCGAGTGACCTCCCGAGCCGTGCTGCGTCCACCAGGTTCTGGATCCAGCCAACCCCCAAATAAGTCCGGAGCGTGACCCTGAGCTCTCCTTCTGTCCGTTCTCTGGCCGTCCCCACTATTGATCCACCCAGGTCCAGCTCCCTCGGGCCTTCTGTTGGGAGACCCTTGGCCTCGGGTTCCCTGACCCTCCACGTGGTATGCCTTCGTGGTGGATGTGGTGGGTGACCGTGACAAACGCTGCCCACGGTCTCCGGTCTCTGGCTGGGGTGTGTTTTTGCCCCCACCAGCTTGGGTTCCGGTACCCTGTGCCGACTCTTCACCCGGGGATTTAAGTTGGGTTCTTGGAGTCCTTTTCTGCTGTTTCCCCCTCTGGGTCTCTCTCTCTCTCTTCTCCTCTCTCACTCTGGGTCTTTCTTCTCCTCTGCTCGCTGACTTCCTCTCTGCAACTGACCCTGTTCTTAGTTGGTGCCCACCTTATATACACCCTCTATGTGTGAGCTCAGGTGACCAGCACCCAATGAGCTCCTATCTTTACCCAGGCTGCTCCCCCTATCTGCCCCTACACTACTTGGGATGTACCACCCCCCTCCCACTCCAGCCAGGAACAGACTCGGTCGTACCTGCACATTTCTAAGTGGGAGTACCGTCGGTCTGCTCCTCGGAAATGGGATGTATGTAGTGCATGCAGCCTACCGAGCTCAGTTCCACACTCCATCCTTACCCGGGAGTGGAATACCACACCTCTGGGTTGAGGTGCAATACCCCTGTAGCAGCCGAATCCTCAGGGTGCTACACATCTACCTCTGAAAAAATATTTGGCCTTGTAGCAGTGTGTCGGACTTTCTCTATTAGTCCATCTATACTGACCTCCATCAGGTTGCAAACTGAATATATTTTTTTCTGCATCTAACCCAGCCAATAGTTTTGGCCTAATACCACAGTTTGGCCACTCAGCTCTGCTCGGTTACCATCCATTGTTTTTTTGTGCAAACAACTCCAGAGTTGTGAATTAGTTAACCACCAAAATGAGTGGAAAAAGGCCTGCTGCTGGTGGAAAGGGGAATAGGCGTGTTGGGAAGGGGAAAAAAGGTTGCGTCCGTGGGGTAGGTGTTAAAGCAACAGTAACATCTGCAGAAGAAAGACCATCTTCCAGCCAAACTAAAATGTCTACTTCTTTTAGCGGACAATGTGATAAGATCCCTTTCTTACGGCCACGCCAATCGCTACAAATTCCAGATGAGGCACAAAAACAGCAGGTGCTTCAACGGATATCAAGTGCTCCTTTAAGTGGGCTCTCCTCCACATCAACTTCAACATCACAAATACTCCAGTCCTCAAAGGTGTCACCCAAATCGCACTTGCTTCCTCACAGCTCCCAAATCTCCAGCTGCCCGTCTGAGTATGAGGTAGAACAGATGGTTGAGTCTGCAGAGCTGTTTACTCATACTATAGCCTGGGAATCAGAGGTCGACTCCAGCGCTTCTGTGAATTCAGACGAGGAAATGATCTGCACTGATGACCAGAATCTTTATGAGTCGGATCCAGGACCAGACGCAGAAGGTTCTGACCATAATGTAGACCCTCATTCCCAAACTGTAACTCCTGTTGGTGGAGACAATGAGGAAGATGATGATAAGACTCAAATACCTGATTGGAGCGACAACTTTAGTTTTTTGTCAGGGCAGGAACAGGATGGCTCTGAGGACGACGGGTGTGATAACACACAGGGTGATGATGATGAGGTTGGAGATCCCACTTACTGTCAACCCACAGTCAGCCAAGAGATGAGGTCAGCAGAGGAGGTGGAGGAAGATGCTAGTGACGACGAGGTCAGGTTGCGCCTTCCTGGACAGAGACGTAGTACTGGAAGCACGTCAACAACTGCATCCTCAAACACAACTCTGCCTCTCACCACAAGTCGTGGTGGCTCTTCAGGTCGCATGGGTGCTAAGCCTTGCATAGCCTGGGCATTTTTTCAGATCGATAAAGATGACCCAACTCGTGTTATCTGTAACATTTGTCAGCAAAAGCTAAGTAGAGGCCAAAAAATACATAGTTTGAGTACTTCATGCATGAACCGGCACATGGACATGAAGCATAAGTTGCAGTGGGAAGCTCAGTGTGCTACAATGCGGCCTAGCCGGCCGGGCCAACCACCGTCTGCCATATCTTGTGCATCCGCGGCCTCTTCATCCTCTGTGACTGGGGGGACAGCAGTCACACCTGTTTTGGGGCGCAGACCTGCCACCTCTTTACCCGCAACAGCCAGCGTGATTGGCAGGTCATCATTTTCTTTGGAGGTGGTAACACCAGCTGGTGTTGAGCGCTGTCCGACATCGATAGCACCACCTTTGGATCAAGGCAACCTAACATGTCCGCCTGCATCTTCCTCACAGACCGGCAGTTTGCCGGGGACACCCTTATCAACCCCGTCTAAGCACAATAGCCAGCCCTCGGTCCCTCAGATGTGGTCAAGTAAAAGACCATTTCCTCCTAGCCATGAGAAAGCTAAGAGGTTGAATTTCACCATCTGCAAGCTCTTGGCTACAGAAATGCTGCCTTTCCGCCTGGTGGACACAGAGGATTTTCGAGACCTTATGTCCGTCGCAGTGCCCCAGTACCAGATGCCCAGTCGGCACTACTTCTCAAAGAAAGGTGTGCCTGCGCTCCACCAGCATGTCGCACACAACATCACCGCTTCTTTGAGAAACTCTGTGTGTGACAGGGTGCATTTCACCACAGACACTTGGACGAGTAGGCATGGACAGGGGCGTTACATGTCGCTGACTGGGCACTGGGTAACTATGGTGACAGCAGGACAAGGGGCTGCTGTCCAAGTCTTGCCGTCCCCACGAGTTGTGCGTCAATCCTCTTTATGTCAAAGTTCCTCCACTGCTTCTGCCTCCTCAACCTCCTCTCGGTCTTCCACCTGCACCCAAAGCCTGTCTGGTCATGCCACAAGCTTTCTAACTGCGCAGAAGGGATCCTGCACACCTCCTTACTATGCTGGCAGTAGGGCTCAACGTCATCAGGCGGTTTTTACATTGAAATGTCTGGGAAATGTGAGTCACACAGCTGAGGAGTTGTGGTCAGCTCTGGAGAACCAATTTCATGAATGGTTGTCTCCACTGGACCTGAAACCAGGGAAGGCCGTGTGCGACAATGCTGCAAACCTGGGTGCGGCCCTTCGCCGGGGCAATGTCACACACGTGCCTTGTATGGCTCACGTGTTGAACCTGGTTGTCCAGCAATTTTTAGCCCACTATCCCAGACTAGATGGCCTTCTGCAGAGGGCACGGTCGCTGTGTGCTCACTTCCGCCGTTCGCATCCCGCAGCTCAGCGACTTACATCTCTACAGAAGTCGTTGGGCCTGCCACTTCACCGGCTAAAATGCGATGTGCCTACCCGGTGGAATTCAACTCTGCACATGTTGCAGCGACTGTGGCAGCACCGACAAGCCCTGGTGCAATACGTTCTGACGTATAGCCTGGGCCAACATGATTCAGAGGTGGGGCAAATCACGCTGGAGGAGTGGTCTCAGATCAGGGACCTATGCACCCTTCTGCACAGTTTTGAAATGGCGACGAAGATGTTTAGTGCTGACGATGCCATTATCAGTGACGCGCCCTGGGCCTATGTGATGTAGCGTTGCGCACGCAGGGACTACCCGGAGCCGTATCTGATAGGGGTAGTAGTCTCGTGACGGTGACCCGGTCCGTGCCCAGGGAGTCAGACTAAGTGGCGGTATATTAGCAGTAGATGTAGGACGACTACGCCACCCGTTGAATGCAGCTATGGAGCTGCCGCTGCAGGGCAGACCGCTGAGGCCGGTGGAAGGATGGTGCAGCGTGGATGGTATAACCCCCAAAGGGAGGGGTATGGCCTCAGGGCAGCCGACGTGGATGATGGGGGTAGCAGGAATCACTCAGAGACGATGCGGTGTAGTTCAGGGTCTTTACTGGTGACAAAGATAGACCCTCCCGGAGTACTGGCTAGCGGTCGGGGCCTGGTCAGTCCTTGAGCTGATGGGATCCCCCTTGGCCAGGCGGAGTTGTAGGCCTCCCCAACTAATTGTACTCTTCTGGCTACCTTGCTAGAGGCGGGTAAAGGTAGCCCACGTCCCTGAGTGAACCGTGTGGTGCTCACCCGTATGGCCGGTGACTCAGGGCCTTCTAGTAGCTTCTGCTCCACGACGGCGTTGCTGGTCCCACTCTTGTGACCGAGCCTTCGGGTTTCTGGGCCAGAGAACCTGAAATCCCCTGCCGGTCGGTCTCTGCTGCTGGGTAGGAGTTAGTCCCCACAGCCTCGGACTCCGGGTCCGGTAAGAAATCTTCAATCAGGGCGAGCTCTACAGCTTCCAGCCCTGACCTCCTCTTAGCACGACTCCCACAGAGCTCCTGATCTTTCTTTCCTATTACTGCTTCTCTTCTTCTCTCTACTCTTCTCACTAACCCTGCCTCAGCCCCAGGTTTATATAGGGGAAGTCCTTCCCCTCCCAGGACTGGGCAGGAGGTGTGGCATGCATAGGATTCCTGACCAAGAGACCTCCCACCTGCTCTCAGACATAACATTGCTGTTACTGTGGAAACCAGACCCCTGGGGTGCCACATTCCCCCCTAGTGAAATTTAGTACTCCGGGACTAAACATATTTTTAGAAAAACATAACCAATACAAACAGAAACGGTACAATAAAAAAAAAAAACAAATTAGAATGGTCACGGCGTGTCCGCAACCGGGTGCAGTTTTTGAAGAAAAGCAAGGTGTCCATTTCACCAAAACAGGGAGACGTAACCAGGTAGGGGTCTGTCCTGCCCCGAGTCGTTAACAGTCTTTAGTCCATTCCTAAGTTACGCTCCAACCAATTGTACAAGGATTCCCGGTAATCCACCAAGGACTCCTAAAAATAACTAGAAACACATAATTATTTACGAGTAACAGACAGGTGACCACAAATAAAACAATTTAAACACTTCAAATCCTCCAACGTGCGGGTAACTGGCCTCTAGTGGCCCTAGTGGACCTACGGAGCTGACTGTCTGGCCCTGAACTACAGGGTGTAGGAGCTGTCAAGGATAAACTGGGCAGCTGTCTACGGGCTCTTTGGCTCACTAGGGGTATGGCAGGCTCACTATAAGCAGAGGGTTGATCCTCCTGATCTGCTTGTGTGGAGTCTTCTGCCTCCTGGACCGGCTGTTCTTCCAGCTCTACCGGTTGCTCCGTAAGTACTTGGGATGCTGGTTGGAGGAACGTGAGGACGGGTACCACAACTGCACCATTGACTTGAGTCCAGGACCGAGGGAAGTCTCCGAGCACAGTACTAACCACATCTTCCCTTTCCTCTACGGGTCGAGGGTCTTCTTGTTCCTCTTCAGGGTTCCGTAGCTGTTCGGGACACTTCTTCAGGTGATCCCGGGATACAATGGTTGTGGTTTCCCCTCCGTCTTTACTGATGGTACAGACCTTTGGGTTGTCGTGGCTTGAGGGCAGTACGATGTACGGGTCCTTCTCCCACTGGTCGTCCAACTTGTGGAGCCGTCTTTTCCTCTTCAAGACCTGCTCTCCGGGTACCAAGGGAACAGCGGGAGCATACTGGTTGTAAGTTTTCTCTTGTCTTTCCCTAGCTAGACAGAGACTTCGCTCCACACTCTCCTGTACTTTCCGGTACTGCTGCTGCCTCTCTGTGTCCCAGTCTGCTTCCGGTGAAGTGTCCTCGGGTGTCAGGACTCCCATCTCCAGGTCAACAGGTAGCTTACCGGGTCTTGCCCTCATTAGGTAAGCCGGGGTACAGTTGGTGGAACCTACAGGGATGTAGTTGTATAGGTCCACCAGGTCGGGCAGCTTCTAGGGCCACAGACTGCGTTCTTCCAGGGGCAATGTTTTTAGAAGATCTATCACCACCTGGTTCATTTTCTCACAAAGTCCATTAGTTTGCGGATGATAGGGTGTCGTCCTGATCTTCCGGCAGCCATACAGAGTACAGAACTCTTGGAAGACCTCCGCTTCAAAGCCAGGTCCCTGGTCCGTCAGCACCTGCTCTGGGTAGCCGTGTGGACGGCAGAAGTGGTGCTGGAAGGCTCTAGCTGCTGTTTGAGCCGTTAAGTCCTTGACGGGGACGACAACCAAAAACCGGGAGTAGTGATCCACGATGGTTAATGCGTAGACGTAGCCACTTCTGCTTGGGGTCAGTTTTACATGATCCAAGGCGACCAGTTCCAACGGCTGCCGGGTGACGATGGACTGAAGGGGGGTCTTCTGGCTGGCACGGTCCTTCCTTCTTAGGTTGCATGGGCCACAGTCTCTGCACCACCTCTCGATGGTTCCTCTCATGCCTACCCAATGGAACCGCCCGCGCAGCAGGAACTCCAGCTTCTTCCATCCGAAGTGCCCAGCCCCGTCGTGGTATGCCTCCATCACCATAGCTGCGTCCCTTCTTGGCACCACTACTTGCCAGATCAGTTCATGCGTCCGGGAGTTAACCATTCTGCGGCACAACTTCCCCTTGTAAAGGAACAGTCGACTCTTCTCTGCCCACAGTTGCTTGGCCTCCTCCGGAGCGTCTGGGTCAAGGCGAGCTTCTGGCTGAGCCAGCATCTCCTTCACCAGCCGGACGGCAGGGTCACTGTCTTGCGTTTCCGCCCATTTGTAGTGAGGTAAGGGGTTGAACGTAGCGGCTTGCTTACCCCTTATACGGTGGGAATACTGGATAGTCCCATGACGGTGGAACCCAGGGAGTTCGACCTCTTCCAAATCTTCTGAATCCTCACCCTCGTCCGGTAGGTTTGGCATCCTGGACAGGGCGTCCGCGTTGGTATTGGAGCGTCCTGCCCGGTATTTGATTGTAAACTCATAGTTGGACAAGCGGGCCATCCATCTCTGCTCTAGGGCACCGAGTCTTGCAGTGTCCAGGTGTGTCAACGGGTTGTTATCCGTGTACACGGTGAACCGGGAAGAAGCGAGGTAGTGCTTAAAGCGTTCGGTGACTACCCACACCACTGCCAGGAACTCTAGCTTAAATGAGCTGTAATTCTCAGGGTTTCTTTCGGTGGGTCGCAGTTTTCGGCTGGCGTAAGCAATTACCCGTTCTTTCCCCTGCTGGATCTGGGACAGTACGGCTCCTAGCCCGATGTTACTGGCGTCGGTGTAGAGGATAAAGGGCTGGCTATAATCAGGGTACGCCAGGATTTCATCCCCCGTGAGGGCCATCTTCAGCTGACGGAAGGACTCTTCTTCCAGCTTCTCCCATCTGAAGGGTGGCTTCTGGTTCTTGGCTTTCCTGGACTGGCCTATCAGGAGGTCCTGCATAGGGGCTGCCTTTTTGGTGAAACCGGGAATGAACCTTCGGTAGTAGCCTACCAACCCGAGGAACTGCCTCACTTCCTTTACGCTGGAGGGGCTTGGCCATTCCTTAATTGCGGTGATCTTATCAGGGTCGGGAGCCACTCCGTCTGCACTCACCACGTGTCCCAGGTACTGCACCTTTGGCTTCAGGAGGTGACACTTGGAGGGTTTCACCTTTAGGCCGTAGCTTGCCAGAGCTTCGAACACTTCCGCCAGGTGTTTCAGGTGGTCCTCATAAGTCTTGGAATATACGATGACATCGTCCAGGTACAACAAAACCGTCTCAAAGTTTCGGTGTCCCAGACAGCATTCCATCAATCGTTGGAAGGTTCCTGGTGCGTTACAGAGCCCGAACGGCATGCAGGTAAACTCACTAAGTCCCATCGGAGTGGTGAATGCAGTTTTCTCCCGGTCCGCCTCTGCTACAGGAACCTGCCAGTACCCGCTAGTGAGATCCAAGGTAGAGAAGAAGTTAGCAGATTTTAAAGCAGCCAAAGACTCCTCTATCCTTGGTAAGGGGTACGCATCCTTGTGTGTGATACGGTTGATTTTCCGGTAATCTACACACATTCTCATGGTGTTGTCTTTCTTTTTGACCAAGAATAGTGGAGCTGCCCAGGGGCTACAGCTATCTCTGATTACCCCAGCCTCCTTCATGTCTCTAAGCATCCCCTTGGCGTGTTGGTAGTGTGCAGGGGGTACGGGTCGATACCTCTCTTTTATGGGAGGATGGTCTCCCGTGGGGATGTGGTGTTCTACCCCCTTGACTCGCCCGAAGTCTAACGGGTGTTTACTAAACACTCTCTCATACTCTTGAACCACCCGATAGACTCCCTGTTTCTGGTGTGAGGGAGTGGAGTCAGTACCTCCATTTGTTGTTTAGAGCCATTACCTTCCTCCGGAGAAGATGGAGGCAAGGGTTCTACGGACTGTATGGAATTCTGATTGATGGTATACAATTTGGCTAGCGTGGCATACCGGGGCAGGTTCACTTCCCTCTTCCCGATATTTATTATGCGAACGGGCACCCTCCCATGGCGTACATTGACCACCCCCCGTGCTGTCAAAATGGTGGGCCTACTGTCTGAGTAAACTGGTTCTACCATTGCCTGGTAATCCCTACCCCTCAGACCAATAGCCGCCCGGCACCAAATCATCATTTCACTTTTTGGGGGCATGGCAATAGGAAAAGGGTCACACATTCTCACGCTACCAATCTCACCGCCGGAGAGTTCCACCTGTTGCCGTCGCATCAGTGCCCGGATCTCTTTTTGGAGCACTCGCTGCTGGCCGGAGCTGGCGTTCTTGGCAACCTGCTGTAAAATAAAAATCACCTCTGCAAAACAATTTTCAATTACATTAGTTCCTAGAGTTATCTTAGTGTGACTCTCGCGCTTGTCAATGTCCACAATGATCAGTCCCTGGGCTGCCAGCTCGACTCTACCGATTTTAATGGTCACCTCTTTAAATCCGATCTGTGGCACGGGCTGACCATTGCTGGCGATGATACTCAAGTCGTCGTCAGAGTAGCGGGTTATATCCGAGTCATTCCAGTACTGCTTGAAGAGCACGTACGGGATGGTGGTGACCTGTGACCCAGTGTCCAGTAGGGCACTCATAGGAATGCCATCCAGTACCACAGGCAAGACTGGACGTCCTCCCACATATTTGTCACGCCAGTTTGATGGGCCTGATGATCTTTTTCCTAGGGGTTGGCCCTCTACCCTAGGTTGTGCCAGTTTAAAGGACAGTACCTTGCCATATGTCCGGGTTGATTGCAGCGGCGGCAGATAGGTTGTCCATCCTCGTTGTATCGGTCGCTGGGTCTTCCTCTGGCCGGTGGGGTCCTCCTTGGTCGGCGCCACGGGATGTCCTCCGGTCCGGATGCCAGCTGGATCTTCCCTGGAGTAGAAACCTGTAAAGACTGCACAGTTCGGGTTAGTGCAGCAACGCTTTTAGCTAGCTCTTGGACCTGATGGTGCAGGTCGGGAGCCGGGTCATTGTTCAAAGCCTGCGCATCAGCTCCCACAGGCCCTGCCGACAAGGACGCCGCCTCCTGGTGGTAAGTGGTAGTGGGGCATCTGTGGGTCACAACGCCACCTGGTGCCGGTTCTCGGAGCACCCGGATGGCTCTGTCCTTGAACTGTGCAAATCCCAGATGAGGGTCCTGTAAGGCCATTGCCCGCAACTGGGTTCGGTGGGCATTGCAATATAAACCCTCTATAAATTGTTCAGTCAACAGCCGGTCCTCGTCTCCCACGCCGTCAGGGTCAGTCTGCTTAATGGCTCTCAGGGCCTCTTGTAGGTTTAGTGCATAGTCCCTTATACTCTCTTGTGCTCGCTGCTTGCACCCGTAGAATCTAAGCTTGATCTCGGCTGAGGTGCGGGTATCAAAGGTGTCCTTCAGCCGGGTTAGTATCCCTGCGACAGTCCTCCCCCCAGGTGGCCAGGACTTTACCTCCCTTTGGGCTGCCCCAGTTAATTGGGCCACCAGGATGCTCACTTTTTGCTCTTCTGTGAGGGGGTACACCTGGAAGAGGCTATCCAGCTTTTCTCTAAAGTCATGCAGACTATGTGACTCCCCTGAGTACTGGGGTAGCCAGACCGCTCCCGGGATATAGGGCATGGTGAAAGGCATGACTGCAGCAGCGGTGGCGCTGGCGGGGGTTGAGGCAGTGAAGCTCTCCTCCGTATCCGACATCTTCCTCCCCCCTAGTGGACCGTGGCCTACCTTGCGATGATCCTCTTCCGTAGGCCGCGGCTCCGCAGTGGATCGTCAGGGTTGAGGACCTTCCGTCGCGCTCCTGTGACGTCAGCGTCTGCTGGGCTCCTTCCAGGACCTTACGCGACGTCTGGACGTGAGGCGGAGCTTCAGTTCTCGCGCGCTTTCGGAGTCCACGCCCCTCTTCTTCCCGCGCGGCGTCTTCAAGATGGCGTCCAACGGCGGGAAAACTCCACGGATGGCGGGAAGAAGGCAAAAGATGGCGCCGGATGGCGGGAATCTTCACGGATGGCGGGAAGAAGGCTGAAGATGGCGCCGGATGGCGGAAATCTTCACCACTGGTAAGTTTGAACAGTCTTTTTCAGGCACGCAGTACCCGGTGGTTGCGGGCACGAAATCCTGCCGACTACGCCAAAAGTTGACGCGCCCTGGGCCTATGTGATGTAGCGTTGCGCACGCAGGGACTACCCGGAGCCGGATCTGATAGGGGTAGTAGTCTCGTGGCGGTGACCCGGTCCGTGCCCAGGGAGTCAGACTAAGTGGCGGTATATTAGCAGTAGATGTAGGACGACTACGCCACCCGTTGAATGCAGCTATGGAGCTGCCGCTGCAGGGCAGACCGCTGAGGCCGGTGGAAGGATGGTGCAGCGTGGATGGTATAACCCCCAACGGGAGGGGTATGGCCTCAGGGCAGCCGACGTGGATGATGGGGGTAGCAGGAATCACTCAGAGACGATGCGGTGTAGTTCAGGGTCTTTACTGGTGACAAAGATAGACCCTCCCGGAGTACTGGCTAGCGGTCGGGGCCTGGTCAGTCCTTGAGCTGATGGGATCCCCCTTGGCCAGGCGGAGTTGTAGGCCTCCCCAACTAATTGTACTCTTCTGGCTACCTTGCTAGAGGCGGGTAAAGGTAGCCCACGTCCCTGAGTGTACCGTGTGGTGCTCACCCGTATGGCCGGTGACTCGGGGCCTTCTAGTAGCTTCCGCTCCACGACGGCGGTGCTGGTCCCACTCTTGTGACCGAGCCTTCGGGTTTCTGGGCCAGAGAACCTGAAATCCCCTGCCGGTCGGTCTCTGCTGCTGGGTAGGAGTTAGTCCCCACAGCCTCGGACTCCGGGTCCGGTAAGAAATCTTCAATCAGGGCGAGCTCTACAGCTTCCAGCCCTGACCTCCTCTTAGCACGACTCCCACAGAGCTCCTGATCTTTCTTTCCTATTACTGCTTCTCTTCTTCTCTCTACTCTTCTCACTAACCCTGCCTCAGCCCCAGGTTTATATAGGGGAAGTCCTTCCCCTCCCAGGACTGGGCAGGAGGTGTGGCATGCATAGGATTCCTGACCAAGAGACCTCCCACCTGCTCTCAGACATAACATTGCTGTTACTGTGGAAACCAGACCCCTGGGGTGCCACATCAGCATGACTATTCCGGTGATTTACATGCTGGAGCACATGTTAAACAGAATTCGGAGTCAGGTGGTGGCACAAGAGGAGGTGGAGGAAGTAGAGGAGGAGGAGTTGTATGCGGAAGGGCTAACATCTGCAAGGTCCAGACGGTCGGCAGCACCAAGGCGGCAGGCATGTGAGGGTGGGGGAGATGGTTTTACCAGGGCGCATGGTAGCAGCCAAACTAGTGAGGAAGGTGCAGGAGCCCAGGAAGAAGTGGAGGACGAACTGATGGAAGACTCATCAGATGAGGGAGACCTTGATCACATTTCTGTTGTGCGAGGTTGGGGGGAGAGGACAGAGGAAGGAAGCATGATTGTTACCTCGCCACCAACACAACAGGGACTTGGTGCTCCTGGATGCGCAACACACATGAGTGCCTTCTTGCTGCACTACCTGCAACATGACTCTCGAATTGTGAGAATTAGAAATAATCCTGACTACTGGGTTGCCACACTGTTAGATCCCCGGTACAAAAGTAAATTTGCAGAAATTATTCCTGCCATAGAAAGGGATGCACGCATGCAGGAGTATCAGCAGAGACTGTTGCAGAATCTTACATGTGCTTTTCCACAAAATACCAGTGGTGCACGTAGTGAATCTCACAGTTCCAACTTGCCAACCGTGGGACCGTCAAGTGTTCAGCACTCAAACCGTAACAGAACCACAGTATCTGGTGGTAACATCAATTTTGCGGAATCATTTCACCACTTTTTTAGCCCATCCTTTGCAAGGCCACAGGAGACAAGAAGTCTGACACATAGTCAACGCCTAGAGATGATGGTACAGGAGTATCTCCAAGTAAACATTGAAGCCACGACTGTGTCACTGGACCCTTGCTCTTTTTGGGCTTCCAATCTGGATAAATGGCCGGAGCTAGCCACTTACGCCTTGGAGATCTTGTCATGCCCCGCAGCCAGCGTTCTGTCTGAACGTGTGTTCAGCGCTGCTGGTGGTGTGCTGACAGATAAGCGCACGCGGCTCTCCACTGATAATGTAGACAGACTCACGTTCATAAAGATGAACAAATCATGGATCCGAAACGACTTTTCTACCCTTGCGTCATCCTGGGGAGAGTAAAAGCTTGATGATTGTTTAAAATCACCCTACCAACCGTTTTAAGCTTTCAAATTACTAATCATGTTTATCTGTATCTTGACTGGAAAATAATTTGGGCTTTGTAGCAGTGTGCAGCACTGATCCTATTAGGCCATCTATAATAAGCTCCACCAGATTTAAAATTAAAAATAATTTTTAGCTGCATCTAGCCCGGAAAATAATTTTGGGGCTCCGAGATGCGCAAGACACATAAGTGCCTTCTTGCTGCACTACCTGCAGCATGACCCTCATATTGTCAGAATTCGAAGGAATCATGACTACTGGGTTGCCACACTCTTAGATCCCCCAAACTTTTCGATCAACCTTTTCATTTTAATAAAGACCAAAAAAAATGGTAATTTTTGAAATTATAAGCATTAGCAGGTTGTTAGAAACTGAAATCAAACAGTTTTCAACTCAAAACTTTATTCTAGGTGATGTTACATTTTCACATAGGACCCCTTGTTCGAAAGGAGCTTCTGAACTCTCTCGTCCATTGAATTTGTCAGGTTTTGGATGGTTTCTGCTTCAATTGTTTTGCATGAGGACAGAATACCCTCCCAGAGCTGTTGCTTAGATGTGAACTGCCTCCAGCCATCATAGACACTCCTTTTAATGATGCTCCAAAGGTTCTGAATGGGGTAGAGGTCAGGGGAGCATGGGGGTCACACCATAAGTTTGTCCCCTTTTATGCCCATATCAGCCAGAGATGCAGATGTTTTATGTGCAGCATGAGATGGTGCATTATCATGCAAAAAAATGATCTTGCTGTGAAATACACGGTTCTTCTTCTTGAACCATGGCAGGAAGTGCTGTTTGAGAAAATCCACATACATTATGGAGTTCATCTTTAGCGCCTTCAGGGATCCTAAAGGGGCCGACAATCTCTCTCCCCATGATTCCAGCCCAAAACATTACTCCACCTCCTCCTTGTTGGCGCTGTAGCCGTGTTTGCGTGGGGTGTCCATCAACCAGCCATCCTCCACTCCATCCATCTGGACCATCGAGCGCTGCACGGCACTCATCCGTGAACAAAACAGTTTTGAAATCAGTCTTCATGTAATGTTTGGCCCACTGGAGCCGTTTCTGCTTGTGTGAAGTGGATAGAGGAGGTCGACAGGATGGCGTATGCACAGCTGCAAACCTCTGAAGGACCCTGCATCTTGTTGTTCGGGGGACGTTGGAGGCACAAGCAGCTTCAAAAACTTGTCTGCTGCTATGACAAGGCTTTTTTGCCGCTGCTCTTTCAACCTGACGTAATTGCCTGTAGGAAAGAGTCCTCAATTTGCCCTTATCAGCACGCACACGTGTGTACTGTGAATCAGCTACATACTTCTTGATTGCCAAGACACTTCATCCTGATCATCGCACAATGTTGATTGTAGTCATGCCTTGACCTAAACACTCCACAATTTGTTGCTTCTCAGCAGCCGACACATCCTTTTTCTTTCCCATTTTGGCAGAAAATGTAGGCTGCTGAATAATGTGAGAGAGCCTTCTTAAGTAGTCTTGCCTTTCATTGGACACACCTGACAAACTAATTAGCACTGGTGTCTGCAATTGCTTACAGTGATATAAAGAGCCCTGACACACATCACCATCAATGAGTTTAACTGACAAACAAACAAATTCTTCCCTTATCACTCCTAAACACTTTTTGCATAATAATTTGGAACACAGTGTACATGTGCTTTTCCACAAAACACCAGTGGTTCACGTAGTGAATCTTACAGTTCTAACTTGCCAACCGTGGTCTGTATGGAGTTGTTCAATAAAGGGCCCAAAATTAAGATAACATAGATGGGAGAGGTCTCTATGAATAGGAATTCCTAAGTATTTGATACCCTGTGAGGGCCAGGCAAAGGGAAAGTTGGACTGGATGGAATCCTATATGGATTTGGGGAGGGAGACATCGAGGGCCTCAGACTTCGCTGCATTGATTTTAAAATTTGACCATGTAACAAAGTGATCTATTTCAGCCATAACAGCATGGATGGATATATGTGATTGAGTGATATATACTAGGACATCATCAGCAAATAGAGAGCACTTGTACTCGGTGCCTCCCACCTCAATCCACCTAATATTGGGGTTATGGCGAATTGATGAGAGCAGGTGCTCCGTCACTAGGATGTATAAGAGAGGGGACAGAGAACATCCCTGCTTTGTCCCATTGGTGATTGTGAAAGGTGATGAAAATGTTCTGACGCGCCCCCTGGGCCTTGGGACACCCGGAGACGGACCCTTTTTGGTGGATGCTGGTGGTTGTAGTCTCCGTGGCGGCAACCCGGTTCCGTGGCTCAGGGCGGTCAAACCAGTGGCGGAACTATTTATGTGGTTTTGATGTTTAAATGTCCGACTACGCCACCCGTGGATTGCGGTCAGAGTGAACCGCCGCTCCAGGGCAGACCGCTGAGGCTGGTGTTGTGGGTGCAGCAGAGCGTAGCATAACTCCCCACGGGAGGAGTATAGCCTCAGGGCAGTGTATGCGGAGGATGGGGGTGATGGTGCAGGGCAGCAGCAGTAATGACACGGAGTCAGTGATGCAGTCCAGGGCCTTTACTCACAGTTCTTATTATCCAGACCACGTCTGCAGGTAACGGCTGCCCACGTCGTACTGTGCTCACCAGGTGAGGGGCTCAGACAACTCCCAGATAACTTTGGAGCGCTTCACATGACCCCCTTTGTGTGTCCTTTGTCTGGCCTTTCTTACCAACCCTTCTGTCCGGCTGCCTCGGGCCTCCTCTTGGTAAACTTGGCGCCAGTTTCCCTGACCCTATGTGGTGCCTTCCTAGCGGGTGTAGCGAGGGGCTGCGCCACATAAAATGTCACAGCCTCCTGTTTCTAGCTGAGGGTCGTTTCCTGCCTCCACTATTTTCGGGGACCGGTCTCCCCCTTTGGCCTGACCCCTCCACGCAGGTGGATTCGGGCGTGCGGTGGCGACTCGCCCGTCCGCACCCCTGAGATCCCTTCGTTCCTCATTCCTGGAGCCTTCTCCGCTCCTCTTCCTTCCTTCTCCCTCTTCCAGGCCTGGGCCTCTGTTACTAGGCCCGCCTCCGGAGCAGAGCTCATGCAGAGCCCCTGCTCCCTGCCACTTCTGCTCAGACTTCTCTGCACTGAACTAAGATGGTGCCCACCTTTTATACTCCCTTCTCAATGCACCCAGGAACTGCTTCCTCCCTGCTCCTGCACTACAGGGTTCCCCTTCCTCAGTGTTCCCTCCCCCCACTCCAGCCAGGGACAGGGACTGTCGTGCCCATCTCAGGGGCATATTGGTCGCCCTGCCCCACGGCAATGTGGTGTAATGCATGCAGGTGTCGGGTCCTGATCCACACTACATTCTTACCTGAGAGTGAGATATCACACCTCTGGGTGAGGTGCAATACCTCTGTAGCAACCGAGCCCTCAGGGTGCTACAGTTCCATTTATCTTCAGCCTAGGTGACGTATTGCGATACAGGGCCGTGATTTTGGCTATAAAAGGGTCCCCTAGACCACTACCCCAAGCTTTTTAAGAGAATCATATATGGCGTGCCAGGAGACTCTATGGAATGCTTTCTCAGCATCCAACGAGAGTATCTAATTACAAATTTTTAACTGCATCTAGCCCAGGAAATACTTTGTGCCTAGTAGCAGGGTCTGCTAGTCAGCGGATTATCCCGGCTGTTAAGCAAGCTACACCACCTGTAGTTTGGACACTTCATTTTTTCAAAGGAAATGCTTCGGGACCATGGGATACTCAGTGAAGAGCATCAGGAGGCACCCCAAGGCATAGGGGCTGGGACTGGCAGTAGGATGCCTTGCGGTGGACAGCCGAGCTCGATCCTTATAAAAGCTTTTTAACTGCAGCAGCTTTAGTGGACGCTACTGGAGCTGGAATTACGCGGCTGCTGGCATGAGACTTGCCCTCCAATAGATCCTTGTAAATGGATTTAAAGTGTATTCATTCAAATTAGAGAGACAATTTAAATTAAAAAGCTTAGAGCTGCCTCCACCACAGGGGGGCTCGCTCGACCCACCAGCGGACAGGCACCAGTATTGGGAGAGGGGGGCTGGCCATCAGGGTTCACCGCGGCTCTGGCACAAACCCGGCGACACGGAGGTGGCACGGGCAGGAGCGGACTGGCCGTGTCGGCTTCTCACTTTTTGGATTTTAGAAGGGCATGACATGCCTATATCTGTGTCTCCCCCTCCTTTTACTCCTCCACCTCTTTTATTTTCGCATGACTATATGTACTTGTCACTTTTCCATGTGTTAGTTATGTCTTCTGAGCAGTTTGTCAGCTTTTGGACACCTTTGAAGGTGTTTTCTATGTGTTTCTATGTGTTTTTGTTTGCCTGCCATTGGTTTTAACGGTGTTCGAAGGTGTTCGACGAACAGTTCGGCGAACACACGGGTGTTCGACGAACCGAACCGAACTTGAACACTACGGGGGTGGCTCAACACTAATAGAGACCTCTCCCGTCTATGTTATCTTAATTTTGGGCCCTTTATTGAACAACTCCATACAGACCACGGTTGGCAAGTTAGAACTGTAAGATTCACTACGTGAACCACTGGTGTTTTGTGGAAAAGCACATGTACACTGTGTTCCAAATTATTATGCAAAAAGTGTTTAGGAGTGATAAGGTAATAATTTTTTTGCTTGTCAGTTAAACTCATTGATGGTGATGTGTGTCAGGGCTCTTTATATCACTGTAAGCAATTGCAGACACCTGTGCTAATTAGTTTGGCAGGTGTGTCCAATGAAAGGCAAGACTACTTAAGAAGGCTGTCCCACATTATTAAGCAGCCTACATTTTCTGCCAAAATAGGAAAGAAAAAGGATGTGTCGGCTGCTGAGAAGCAACAAATTGTGGAGTGTTTAGGTCAAGGCATGACTACAATCAACATTGCCAAGACACTTCATCCTGATCATCGCACAATCAAGATGTATGTAGCTGATTCACAGTACACACGTGTGCGTGCTGATAAGGGAAAATTGAGGACTCTTTCCTACAGGCAATTACGGAAGATTAAAAGAGCAGCGGCAAAAAAGCCTTGTCATAGCAGCAGACAAGTTTTTGAAGCTGCTGGTGCCTCCAACGTCCCCCGAACAACAAGATGCAGGGTCCTTCAGATGTTTGCAGCTGTGCGTAAGCCATCCTGTCGACCTCCTCTATCCACTGTACACAAGCAGAAACAGCTCCAGTGGGCCAAACAAAACATGAAGACTGACTTCAAAACTGTTTTGTTCACCGATGAGTGCCGTGCAACGCTCGATGGTCCAGATGGATGAAGTGGAGGATGGCTGGTTGATGGACACCCCATGCAAACACGGCTATGGCACCAAAAAGGAGGAGGTGGAGTAATGTTTTGGGCTGGAATCATGGGGAGAGAGATTGTCGGCCCCTTTAGGATCCCTGAAGGGGTAAAGATGAACTCCATAATGTATGTGGAGTTTCTCAAACAGCACTTCCTGCCATGGTTCAAGAAGAAGAACCGTGTATTCCGCAGCAAGATCATTTTCATGCATGATAATGCACCGTCTCATGCTGCACATAACACATCTTCATCTCTGGCTGATATGGGCATAAAAGAGGACAAACTTATGGTGTGACCCCCATGCTCCCCTGACCTCAACCCCATTGAGAACCTCTGGAGCATCATCAAAAGGAGTGTCTATGATCGTGGGAGGCAGTTCACATCTAAGCAAGAGCTCTGGGAGGGTATTCTGTCCTCATGCAAAACAATTGAAGCAGAAACCATCCAAAACCTGACAAATTCAATGGAAGAGAGAGTTCAGAAGCTCCTTTCGAACAAGTGGTCCTATGTGCAAATGTAACATCACCTAGAATAAAGTTTTGAGTTGAAAACTGTTTGATTTCAGTTTCTAATAACCTGCTAATGCTTATAATTTCAAAAATGACCATTTTTTTGTTCTTTATTAAAATGAAAAGGTTGATCGAAGAGTGTGTGGAATCTAAGAGTGTGGCAACCCAGTAGTCAGGATTATTTAGAATTCTGACAATCTGAGGGTCATGTGCAGGTAGTGCAGCAAGAAGGCACTCATGTGTCTTGCGCATCTAGGAGCCCCAAAATTATTTTCCGGGCTAGATGCAGCTAAAAATTATTATTAATTTGAAAGCTGGTGGTGCTTAGTATAGATGGCCTAATAGGATCAGTACTGCAAACTGCTACAAGGCCAAATTTATTTTACAGGCAAGATAGAGATAAACATGATTAGTAATAATTTGAAATCTGGTGGAGCTTAGTATAGATGGCCTAATAGAATCAGTACTGCACACTGCTACTATGCCCAAAATTATTTTCCAGGCAAGATACAGATAAAAATGATAATTAATTTGAAAGCTTAAAATGGTTGGTGAGGTGATTTTACCAAATCCTCAAGCTTTTACTCTCCCCAGGATGACACAGGGGTAGAAAAGTCCTTGCGGATCCATGATGTGTTCATCTTTATGAAATTGAGTCTGTCTACAATGTCAGTGGACAGCCGCGTGCGCTTATCTGTCAGCACACCACCAGCAACGCTGAACACACGTTCAGAGAGAAAAAAAAATATTATTAATTTGAAATCTGGTGGAGCTTAGTATAGATGGCCTAATAGAATTAGTACTGCAATCTGCTACAAGGCCAAAATTATTTTACAGGCAAGATACAGATAAACATGATTATTAATAACACTGGTGTACAAAAAAAAAAAATTTCTGGCATGGACTTTAAGAACAGTTTTAGACTAATTTGAGGGTGCTGAATTCAAATCTGATCTTATAATTTCTCTATCACATCACATTTTTGCGCTATAGGTATATAGCCCATTTTCAATAATTCCAAGAAAAATATAAGTAGTGTATAAAAAGTGCCGGTTTATACGGTTCACTAAGGTAAATTTAGTTTTCATTTAGTCTCCCAATAAATGTGAGAATATATTTTTGTTTTCTTTGAACATGCATAATTCCCATTTGTTATGATGATAAGAAAGTAAAAAAACAGTTTTCAAACACCCTTGTTTTCTGTGCTACAGTAGAGCTACAGCAGAGCATTGGGTTAAAACTGGATGGCCTCAGCAACAGAGTTTGGCATCTGGCGATAAGAATGTCATCCATGATCCTCTAGTGGATAGGAAGAACATTGTCTTGCACATAAAACTTGGATTGATGAAGCAGTTCGTCAAAGCTCTCAATCACAGTAGAGAATGCTTTAACTATATATGTTCAACTTTTCCTGGTCTTAGTGAAGAGAAGAAAAAGGCTGGAATATTTGATGTACCTCAAATAAGAACACTTATGAGAGACCCAAACTTTATCACATCAATGAATGAGACAGAAGAAAGAGCTTGGAATGCATTTTGTAATGTGGTGCAGAATTTTCTAGGGAATAAGAAAGCAGACAACTATGAAGAGATTGTGGAAGAGCTACTAATGAGTCTGCAAAATCTTGGATGTAGAATGAGTATCAAGATTCACTATTTACACAGCCATTTGGACTTTTTTCCAGAGAACCTTCGGGATGTGAGCGAGGAACAAGGGGAGCGTTTTCATCAGGACATTAAAACAATGGAAGAACGGTATCAAGGCCGGTGGGACTCACATATGATGGCTGACTATTGCTGTAGCTTGATGAGAGGCAAACCAGAAGCTGTACATCACAGATCAGCCAAAAAAAGAAAGTTAAAATAACTGCCATTTGCCATTCATCTGTGTGCCATATATATGTGTTTTTATATTTTGTAGTTTAATTTTGTAAGTATATTTGATTTGCTGTACACAGACTTTGTAATTTTTGCTATTCCTTGATTAAAAATATACAAAATGTAGTAACGAAAATCATGAGGTTTTTATCAAAAAACATTCGATAGGAATAATTTCCATCAAAAATATCTCGAAATCCTGATGTGATAGCCAAAAACAGAGTTCGTATTAGTAATCAGCAGCCAAAATTGACTTAAAATATGTTTTAAAACCTCTTGACAGAAAAATTGCGTTGACCAGTGTAATTTTAAATCTGGTGGAGCTTAGTATAGATGGCCTAATAGAATCAGTACTGCAAACTGCTACAAGGCCCAAATTATTTTCCAGCCAAGATACAGATAAACATGATTAGTAATTTTAAATCTGGCGGAGTTTAGTATAGATGGCCTAATTTAATCAGTACTGCACACTGCTACAAGGCCCAAATTATTTTCCAGCCAAGATACAGATAAACATGATTAGTAATTTGAAAGCTTAAAATGGTTGGTGAGGTGATTTTAACAAATCATCAAGCTTTTACTCTCCCCAGGATGACACAGGGGTAGAAAAGTCCTTTCGGATCCATGATTTGTTCATCTTTATGAACGTGAGTCTGTCTACATTATCAGTGGAGAGCCGCTTGCGCTTATCTGTCAGCACACCACAAGCAGCACTGAACACACGCTCAGACAGAACGCTGGATGCGGGGCATGACAAGATTTCCAAGGCGTAGGTGGCGAGCTCCGGCCATTTATCCAGATTGGAAGCCCAAAAAGAGCAAGGGTCCAGTGACACAGTCATGGCTTCAATGTTTACTTGGAGATACTCCTGTACCATCGTCTCTAGGCTTTGACTATGTGTCAGACTTCTTGTCTCCTGTTGCCTTGCAAAGGATGGGGTAAAAAAGTGGTGAAATGATTCCGCAAAATTGATGTTACCAGCAGATACTGTGTTTCTGTTACGTTTTGAGTGCTGAACACTCGACGGTCCCACGGTTGGCAAGTTGGAACTGTGAGATTCACTACGTGCACCACTGGTGTTTTGTGGAAAAGTACATGTAAGATTCTGCAACAGTCTCTGCTGATACTCCTGCATGCATGCATCCCTTTCTATGGCAGGAATAATTTCTGCAAATTTACTTTTGTACTGGGGATCTAACAGTGTGGCAACCCAGTAGTCAGGATTATTTCTAATTCTCACAATTCGAGGGTCATGTTGCAGGTAGTGCAGCAAGAAGGCACTCATGTGTGTTGCGCATCCAGGAGCACCAAGTCCCTGTTGTGTTGGTGGCGAGGTAACAATCATGCTTCCTTCCTCAGCCCTCTGCCCCCAACCTCGCACAACAGAAATGTGATCAAGGTCTCCCTCATCTGATGAGTCTTCCATCTGTGTCACCCCAGGCCTGGATGCCACAAATAATAAAGGCTGTGTCTGAGAGCAGGAGGGAGGTTCCCTGGTTGGGGACAATTAACATACAACACCTCCTGTCCCAGGCCAGTAGGGGGAGCTGGCTGCCCCTATAAAAGCTGGAACTGGGGGCAGGGTTAGGGAGAACTGGACGACCTAGCTCAGGACTGAGACTAGTCCCAGGGAAGGAGGGACAGTTCAGCTGTAGCTGAGGAGTCCGTGAGGCAGAGGAGAGACTGCAAGCCAGGGACAGAGGCGACGAGAGCCGGCCCTGGCTGAGAGAACCAATCTACCGGACATTGGGGTCAAAGGCTGTCAGGGTTGTAAGCCTAGCAGCAGAGAACCAACCAGCGAGGGATTTCAGGCCCCTTGGCCTAAGAAGCCTGGAGGCTCCACCACACAGAGGGACCAGTACAGCGAGGATAAAGAAAAAGGTACCCAAGGCCCGAGTCGCAAGCCATACAGGCGAGAAGTACACGGCCAGCTCAGGGACGTGGGCTATTACACCACGAAGAGGGGGATAGTCAGAAAGAGCATAGAGACAACGGTAGGCCTACACACTCACCCTGACCAGTGGGGCTCGCCCGAATGCTCTCAGACACCCAGGCCCATTCCTAACCAGTACCACTGTTGGGTCATTAATAATACCTACAATAAAGACCCTGGATTGTTTGAAGCGGACTCTGAACCCTTACTACTGCGGCCTGCACTATCACCCCCAGCATCCACCTACACTGCCCTGAGGCTACACTCTTCCCGTGGGAAGTTATCCTACCCCTGTGCTGCACACCAACACCAGCCTCAGTGGTCTGCCTTGCAGCGGCGGTTATCCCTGACCGCAATCTACGGGTGGCGTAGTCGGACATTAAAAACACTGATAAATAGACTGCCACAATTTGGTCTGACCACCCTGAGCCACGCGATCGGGTTGCCACTACTACCCCCAGCATCGTACAGAAGCCCGGTTCCGGGTACCCGACGGCCCAGGGGGCGAGTCAGCTTTGACGTAGTCTGCAGGATTGTGACCAACCCGCCTCAAACTGGTATTGCGTGCCTGAAAAAGACTTTTTACTTACTTGAGTGAAGTTTCCCGCCATTCGTGGCAATTTCCCGCCAATCGGAGCCGTTTCCCGCCATCGGGCGCCATCTTCGGGACGCCGCGCGGGAAGAAGAGGGGCATGGACGTCAAAAACACGCGAGACCTGAAGCCCCACCCTACGCTGAGACGCTGTGCGAGGTCCTGGAAGGAGATCCAGCGGATGCCGACGTCATCACCGAGCGACGCAAGGTCCTCGCCCAGAGCATCGCGAGCGGAGCCGCGGCCTACAGAAGAGGATCGCCGGAAGGTAGGCCACGGTTAACTGGGGGGGGGGGAGATGTCGGACTCAGAGGTACCCTCTACCACCAGCGTAGCCGCTGCAGCTGTGATGCCTTTTTTCATGCCCTATATCCCCGGAGCGGCCTGGCTGCCACAGTATGCCGGCGAGTCACATACCTTGGGCGACTTTAAAGAAAGGCTGTATAGCCTGTTCAAAGTTTATCCCCTTACAGAAGAACAGAAAGTAAGCATACTGATAGGGCAGTTAACTGGTGTGGCCCAGCGGGAGGTAAAGTCTTGGACAGCTGAGGAGAATAGGACTGTAAGGGGGGTTCTGACCCGTCTACGGGACACCTTTGATACCCGTACCTCAGCAGAAATCAAAATGCGGTTCTATGGATGTAAGCAGCGAGCTCAAGATAGCATCAGAGATTATGCCCTAAATTTACAGGAAGCCTTGGGGGCAATTAAGCAAGCTGACCCTGGTAGCGTGCAGGATACAGATAAACTGTTGACAGATCAGTTCATAGAAGGTCTGCTGTCCAGCGCCCACAGAACTCAGTTGCGCCTCATGGCCCTACAGAACCCCGATTTGACTTTTGCACAGTTCAAAGATAGGGCCATCCGGGAGCTCCGAGAACCCGCACCGGGTGGCGCTGTAGCTTCCCGGCGCCCTGCCATCACTTACCACCAGGAGGCAGCGCCCTACCCCGCAGACCTTGTGGGGGCTGATGCGCAGGCCCTAAACCCATCCCCTCCTGCAAACCTGCACCATCAGGTCCAAGAACTAACAAAGAGTGTTGCTGCATTGACCAGGACCGTACAGTCGTTACAGATGGACCCGTCAGGACCAATCAAGCTGGCTTCCAGTCCGGAGGATGTCCCGTGGCGTCGACAGAGGAGGATCCCGTCATTCAGAGGGAGGCCCGCCAATCGTTACATTGAGGATGGACAGCCGATTTGCCGCCGTTGCAGCCAGCCAGGACACGTAGCCAGGTACTGTACTTTAAATGGGTCCGACCTGGGGCAGAGGGCCAACCCCCAGGCATAAGGTCATCAGGCCCGTATAATTGGCGTGATAAGTACGTGGGGGGGCGCCCAGTTTTACCCGTAGTGCTGGACGGTATCCCAATGAGTGCACTGCTGAATACCGGGTCACAAGTAACTACCATCCCCTATGTACTTTTTAAGCAGTATTGGAGTGACACTGACATAACCCACTATCCAGACAATGACTTGAGCATCATCGCCAGCAATGGCCAGCCCGTGCCGCAGGTGGGGTTCAGAGAGATGACCATTAAGATTGGAAAACTTGAACTGCCGGCACAGAGAGTGATCATTGTGGACATTGACCGTCGAGAAAGTCACCCTAAAATAACCTTGGGTACTAACGTGATTGAAAATTGTCTTTCAGAAGTAATTATAATTTTGCAGCAGGTGGCGATGAATTCAAGCTCCAGCCAACAGAGGGTCCTCCAGAAAGAGATAAGAGCCCTGATGAGACGGCAACGGGTAGAACTGTCTGGTGGTGAGATCGGTAGCGTGAGGATGAGCGACCTGCTCCCCATTGCCATGCCTCCCAAAAGTGAAATGATGATCTGGTGTCGGACTGCAATCGGATTAAGAGGGAGAGACTACCAAGCCATGGTAGAACCCATGTACACAGACAGCAGGCCAATCATTTTGACAGCCCGGGGGGTGGTTGATGTCCGCCATGGAAGGGTGCCCGTCCGGATCTTAAACATTGGGGAAAGGGAAGTACACTTGCCCCGGTATGCTACACTAGCCAAATTGTATACTGTTGAACACAGTGCTGTCAGGGCCGTGGAACCCTTGCCTCCATCTCCCCAGGCGGAGGGTAATGGCTCCCAGAAACCCAAGGAGGACTGGTGCCAGAAACTCCATGTGGCTGCTGACTCCACTCCCTTGCACCAAAAACAAGGAGTCTACCGGGTGGTTCAGGAGTACGAGAGAATCTTTAGTAAGCACCCACTAGACTTCGGCAGGGTGAAAGGGGTAGAACACCACATCCCCACGGGGAGCCACCCACCAATAAAAGAGAGATACAGACCGGTACCCTCTGCACACTATCAGAACGCAAAGGGCATGCTGAGAGAAATGAAAGAGGCCGGGGTCATTAGAGACAGCTGTAGCCCCTGGGCAGCCCCCTTGGTTCTGGTAAAAAAGAGAGACGGCACAATGAGAATGTGCGTGGACTATAGACAAGTCAATCGTATCACCCATAAAGACGCATACCCGTTGCCTAGAATAGAGGAGTCTTTGGCCGCACTAAAATCAGCTAATTTCTTCTCTACTTTGGACCTTACTAGCGGGTACTGGCAGGTTCCTGTGGCAGAGGCTGACAAGGAGAAGACCGACTTCACCACCCCGATGGGATTAGGTGAATTCAACTGTATGCCCTTCAGGCTCTGCAACGCACCCGGGACCTTCCAGAGGCTGATGGAATGCTGTCTAGGGCACCAAAACTTTGAGACTGTCCTACTTTACTTAGACGATGTGATTGTATATTCGAAGACCTATGAGGACCATCTAAAACACCTGACAGAGGTGTTCGAAGCCCTGGCAGGCTATGGCTTGAAGGTGAAGCCCTCAAAGTGTCATCTGTTGAAACCGAAGGTACAGTACCTAGGACACGTGGTGAGTGCAGAGGGAGTAGCCCCCGACCCCGACAAGGTTACAGCCATCAAGAGCTGGCCAAGCCCCTCTAACATCAAAGAAGTGAGGCAATTCCTCGGGTTGGTAGGCTACTACCGAAGGTTCATCCCCGGGTTCACTAAGATGGCAGCTCCAATGCAGGACCTCCTGATAGGTCAGTCTAAATCCAGAAGTCACAAGCCACCCTTTAAGTGGGACAAGCCGGAAGAGGAGTCCTTCCGCCAGCTTAAGATGGCCCTCATGGGGGGATGAGATCCTGGCCTACCCCGATTATGGCCAGCCTTTTATCCTCCACACAGACGCCAGTAATGTGGGGCTGGGAGCCGTACTGTCACAAAACCAACAGGGCAGAGAAAGGGTGATAGCGCATGCCAGCCGGAAGCTGAGGCCCACCGAGAGAAACCCGGAGAATTACAGCTCCTTCAAGCTAGAATTCTTGGCAGTGGTGTGGGCCGTCACAGAACGATTTAAACATTACCTGGCCTCCGCAAAGTTCACTGTGTACACAGACAACAACCCGTTGACACACCTGGACAATGAAAGACTAGGTGCCCTAGAACAGCGGTGGATGGCCCGACTATCAAATTATGACTTCACAATCAAATACCGGGCAGGCAGAACCAACGCCAACGCAGATTCCCTATCAAGAATGCCCCACCTACCCAAAGGAGAAGAGGACTCAGAAGAGCTGGAGGAAGTAGAGCTCCCTGCGTTCCACCGGTATGGTGCCGCTCAGTATTCTCACTGGGTAAGAGACAAAGACCTAACCACCATCATGTTCAACCCCTTACCCCACCATGGCTGGACTGAAATGCAAGATAGTGACCCTGCAATTCGCCTGGTGAAAGACCTGTTGACCCAGGCGGACGCTAGCCCTGGCCCGGACGCTCCAGAAGAAGCCCAGCAGTTATGGAAGGAGAAAAGCAGGCTATTCCTCTACGAAGGTAAGCTGTGCAGAAGGCTTGTCAACCACCGGACGCACGAGCTGATCTGGCAGGTAGTGGTCCCAAGACGAGATGCAGCAATGGTCCTGGAGGCCAACCATGACAGAGCGGGACACTTCGGTTGGAAGAAACTGGAGTTCCTACTGAGAGAGCGGTTCTACTGGGTCGGTATGAGGGGGGCCATAGAGAAGTGATGCAGGGACTGCGGCCCATGTAACCTCAGAAGGAAGGACGGTACTAGCCAGAAGACACCCTTAAGGCCCATCGTCACCAGGCAGCCTCTTGAGCTGGTAGCTCTGGACCATGTGAAAATGGCTCCAAGCCGGTCGGGCTACGTCTATGCCCTGACAATAGTGGACCACTATTCCCGGTTCCTGGTGGTGGTTCCCGTTAAAGACTTGACAGCCCAAACTGCGGCCAGAGCCTTCCAACAACACTTCTGCCGTCCACATGGGTATCCGGAACAGGTCTTGACAGATCAAGGTCCAGCGTTCGAGGCGGAAATCTTCCAGGAATTCTGCAACCTCTACGGCTGTAAGAAGATTCGGACAACGCCTTACCACCCGCAAACCAACGGGCTGTGTGAGAAAATGAATAATATCATCATTGATCTCCTCAAGACGTTGCCCCTGGAGGAATGCAGCCTGTGGCCGGAGAAGCTGCCAGACCTGATAGACTTATACAACCATATCCCGGTGAATGCTACCAACTGCACCCCGGCTTACCTGATGCGAGCAAGACCAGGTAAGCTGCCTATGGACCTGGAGATGGGAGTCCTGACACCCGAGGACACCTCCCCGATGCGGACTGGGATACGGAATGGCGGCTACAGTACAAGAAGGTACAGGAGAGTGTGGAGAGGAGTCTGGCTCAAGCGAGAGAAAAGCAAGAGGGGCTCTTCAACCAACACGCCCCTGCTGGTCCCCTGGAACCTGGCAAGCAGGTCCTGAAGCGGAAGAGAAAGCTTCACAAGCTAGATGACCAGTGGGAGAGAGACACGTACACAGTACTGCCGTCCAACCACGACAACCCGAAGGTATGTGTAATTACCAGGGATGGAGGAAAAACCACTAGCACTGTCTCCAGAGACCACCTAAAACGGTGCCCCGAGAAACTGCAGAGTCCGAGTGAAGATCAAGATGACCTTGAACCCTTAGTGGACAAGGAAGAAATGGTCAGCACCATTCTTGGAGAGTTCCCCCGGTCCTGGACTCGGATAAACGATGCGATAATGGTACCCGTCCTACTCTTCCTTCAACCTGCCCAGCAGGAGCCTACAGGAGAGCAGGAAGAAAAAGAAGAACAAGCAGCCCCAGAGGCAGAAGAACCCATGCCAGCAGCTCAGGAGAGTCAACCCTCTGCTGACAGTGAGCCTGCCATGCCTGCGGTAAGCCAAAGGACCCGCAGACAGCTGCCTGCCCTGCCTGTAAACCCAGCTAGCAGCTGTACTCTAAATGCTAGTGGGGAAAGCCAGGTTAGACCACCACCAGACAGTGGGTTACGCAGGTCAACCCGGATCACTAGGGGTCAAATACCAGCTAGCTGGAAAATCTGAATGTAAAGTATGTAGTTAATGTTTTATACTTGTTACCTGGTTATTAATACTGTTTTCCCAGTTTTTGCAGATACAATGGACTGACAGGTTATGGACAGTGAATAACCGGAACTACCATGTAGATAGTTGCACTTGGTGCCCTCTTGCGAAGATGGCCACAGAAGAAAAACCTGTCCGGCGTGGCCTCCTTGTGGTCCAAAGTAGTTAGCGCTTACCTTGCCGCCACGCCCAAGGCCAGGAACTTGGGGTTTATAGGGACAGGTCCCCACATTGTGGAAAACTTCACCTAGTTGGGTGATATGGACACCCGGTCACGGAAGCGCCGTGACCTTAAGGACAAAATATACTTGTAAATATGTTATGTTGTCATTTGTACCCTGTTTGTTTTTGGCCAAAAAGGCTTAGTCCCGGAGTACTAAACTTTACTAGGGGGGAATGTGTCACCCCAGGCCTGGATGACACAAATAATAAAGGCTGTGTCTGAGAGCAGGAGGGAGGTTCCCTGGTTAGGGACAATTAGCATACAGAACCTCCTGTCCCAGGCCAGTAGGGGGAGCTGGCTGCCCCTATAAAAGCTGGAACTGGGGGCAGGGTTAGGGAGAACTGGACGACCTAGCTCAGGACTGAGACTAGTCCCAGAGAAGGAGGGACAGTTCAGCTGTAGCTGAAGAGTCCGTGAGGCAGAGGAGAGACTGCAAGCCAGGGACAGAGGCGAGGAGAGCCGGTCCTAGCTGAGAGAACCAATCTACCGGACATTGGGGTCTGAGGCTGTCAGGGTTGTAAGCCCAGCAGCAGAGAACCAACCAGCGAGGGATTTCAGGTCCCTTGGCCTAAGAAGCCTGGAGGCTCCACCACACAGAGGGACCACTACAGCGAGGATAAAGCAAAAGGTACCCAAGGCCCGAGTCGCAAGCCATACAGGCGAGAAGTACACGGCCAGCTCAGGGACGTGGGCTATTACACCATGAAGAGGGGGATAGTCAGAAAGAGCATAGAGAGAACGGTAGGCCTACACACTCACCCTGACCAGTGGGGCTCGCCCGAATGATCTCAGACACCCAGGCCCATTCCTAACCAGTACCACTGTTGGGTCATTAATAATACCTACAATAAAAACCCTGGACTGTTTGAAGTGGACTCTGAACTCTTACTACTGCGGCATGCACTATCACCCCCAGCATCCAACTACACTGCCCTGAGGCTACACTCTTCCCGTGGGGAGTTATCCTACCCCTGTGCTGCACACCAACACCAGCCTCAGTGGTCTGCCTTGCAGCGGCGGTTATCCCTGACCGCAATCCACGGGTGGCGTAGTCTGACATTCAAAACACTGATAAATAGACTGCCACAATTTGGTCTGACCACCCTGAGCCACGGGATCGGGTTGCCACTACTACCCCCAGCATTGTACAGAAGCCCGGTTCCGGGTACCCCACGGCTCAGGGGGCGAGTCACATCAGTTCATCCTCCACTTCTTCCTGGGCTCCTGCTCCTTCCTCACTAGTTTGGCTGCTACCATGCGCCCTGGTAAAACCATCTCCCCCACCTTCACATGCCTACCGCCATGGTGCTGCCGACATTCTGGACCTTGCAGATGTTAGCCGTTCTGCATACAACTCCTCCTCCTCTACTTCCTCTACCTCCTCTTGTGCCACCACCTGACTCCGAATTCTGTTTAACATGTGCTCCAGCATGTAAATCACCGGAATAGTCATGCTGATAATGGCATCGTCAGCACTAAACATCTTCGTCGCCATTTAAAAACTGTGCAGAAGGGTGCATAGGTCCCTGATCTGAGACCACTCTTCTATCGTGATGTGCCCCACCTCTGGATCTCGTTGGCCCAGGCTATACGTCAGAACATATTGCACCAGGGCTTGTCGGTGCTGCCACAGTCGCTGCAACATGTGCAGAGTTGAATTCCACCGGGTAGGCACATCGCATTTTAGCCGGTGAAGTGGCAGGCCCAACGACTTCTGTAGAGATGTAAGTCGCTAAGCTGCGGGATGTGAATGGCAGAAGTGAGCACACAGCGACCGTGCCCTCTGCAGAAGGCCATCCAGTCCGGGATAGTGGGCTAAAAATTGCTGGACAACCAGGTTCAACACGTGAGCCATACAAGGCACGTGTTTGACATTGGCCCGGTGAAGGGTCGCACCGAGGTTTGCAGCATTGTCGCACACGGACTTTCCTGGTTCCAGGTCCAGTGGAGACAACCATTCATGAAACTGGTTCTCCAGAGCTGACCACAACTCCTCAGCTGTGTGACTCACATTTCCCAGACATTTCAAAGTAAAAACCGCCTGATGACGTTGAGCCCTGCTGCCAGCATATTAAGGAGGTGTGCAGGATCCCTTCTGCGCAGTTAGAGAGCTTGTGGCATGTCCAGACAGGCTTTGGGTGCAGGTGGAGGACCGAGAGGAGGTTGAGGAGGCAGAAGCAGTGGAGGAACTTCGAGATAAAGAGGATTGACGCACAACTCGTGGGGACGGCAAGACTTGGACAGCAGCCCCTTGTCCTGCTGTCACCATAGTTACCCAGTGCCCAGTCAGTGACATGTAACGCCCCTGTCCATGCCTACTAGCCCAAGTATCTGTTGTGAAATGCACCCTGTCACACACAGAGTTTCTCAAAGAAGCGGTGATGTTGTGTGCGACAAGCTGGTGAAGCGCAGGCACACCTTTCTTTGAGAAGTAGTGCCAACTGGGCATCTGGCACTGGGGCACTGCGACGGACATAAGGTCTCGAAAATCCTCTGTGTCCACCAGGCGGAAAGGCAGCATTTCTGTAGCCAAGTTTGAGGAAGATGCAGGCGGACATGTTAGGTTACCTTGATCCAAAGGTGGTGCTATTGATGTCGGACAGCGCTGAACACCAGCTGGTGTTTCCACCTCCAAAGAAAATGATGACCTGCCAATCACGCTGGCTGTTGTGGGTAAAGAGGTGGCAGGTCTGCGTCCCAAAACAGGTGTGACTGCTGTCCCCCCAGTCACAGAGGATGAAGAGGCCGCAAATGCACAAGATGTGGCAGACAGTGGTTGGCCCGGCCGGCTAGGCCGCATTGTAGCACAGTGAGCTTCCCACTGCAACTTATGCTTCATATCCAGGTGCCGGTTCATGCATGAAGTACTCAAACTATGTATTTTTTGGCCTCTACTTAGCTTTTGCTGACAAATGTTACAGATAACACAAGTTGGGTCATCCTTATCAATCTGAAAAAATGGCCAGGCTATGCAAGGCTTAGCACCCATGCGACCTGAAGAGCCACCATGACTTGTGGTCAGAGGCAGAGTTGTGTTTGAGGATGCAGTTGTTGACGTGCTTCCAGTAATTCGTCTCTGTCCGTGAAGGCGCAACCTGACCTCGTCGTCACTAGCATCCTCCTCCACCTCCTCTGCTGACCTCATCGATTGGCTGACTGTGGATTGACAGTAAGTGGGATCTCCAACCACGTCATCATCACCCTGTGTGTTATCACACCCGTCGTCCTCAGAGCCAACCTCTTCCTGCCCTGACAAAAAACTCAAGTTGTCGCTCCAATCAGGTATTTGAGTCTCATCATCGTCTTCCTCATTGTCTCCACCAACAGGAGTTACTGCTTGGGATCGAGGGTCTACATTATGGTCAGAACCTTCTGCGTCTGGTCCTGGATCCGACTCATAAAGATTCTCGGCATCAGTGCAGATCATTTCCTCGTCTGTATTCACAGAAGCTCTGGAGCCGACCTCTGATTCCCAGGCTATAGTATGAGTAAACAGCTCTGCAGACTCAACCCTCTGTTCTACCCCATACTCAGATAGGCAGCTGGAGACTTGGGAGCTGTGAGGAAGCAAGTGCGATTGGGGTGACACCTCTGAAGACTGGAGTATTTGTGATGTTGAAGTTGAGGTGGAGGAGAGCCCACTTAAAGGAGCACTTGATATCCGTTGAAGCACCTGCTGTTTTTGTGCCTCATCCGGAATTTGTAGCGATTGGCGTGGCCGTAAGAAAGGGATCTTATCACATTGTCCGCTAAAAGAAGTAGACATCTTACTTTGGCTGGAAGATGGTCTTTCTTCTGCAGATGTTACTGTTGCTTTAACACCTACCCCACGGACACAACCTTTATTTCCCTTCCCAACACGCCTATTCCCCTTTCCTCCAGCAGCAGGCCTTTTTCCACTCATTTTGGTGGTTAACTAATTGACAACTCTGGAGTTGCTTGCACAAAAAACAATGGATGGGAACCAAGCAGAGCTGAGTGGCCAAACTGTGGTATTAGCCCAAAAGTATTGGCTGAGTTAGATGCAGTAAAACAATTTTATTACATACACAGGTGGTGGAGGTTAGTATAGATGGACTAAGAGAACAAGTCCCACACACTGCTACAAGCCCAAATTTTTTTTCAGAGCCAGATGCAGATAAAAATTATTTTGAATTTGCAACCTGGTGGAGGTTAGTATAGATGGACTAATAGAACAAGTCCCACACACTGCTACATTCCCAAGAATTTTTTCAGAGCTAGATGCAGATAAAAATTATTTTGAATTTGCAAACTGGCGGAGGTTAGTATAGATGGACTAATAGAACTAGTCCCACACACTGCTACAAGCCCAAATATTTTTTCAGAGCTAGATGCAGATAAAAATTATTTTGAATTTGCAACCTGGTGGAGGTTAGTATAGATGGACTAATAGAACAAGTCCCACACACTGCTACAAGCCCAAATATTTTTTCAGAGCTAGATGCAGATCAAAATTATTTTGAATTTGCAACCTGGTGGAGGTTAGTATAGATGGACTAATAGAACAAGTCCCACACGCTGCTACAAGCCCAAATATTTTTTTCAGAGCTAGATGCAGATAAAAATTATTTTGAATTTGCAACCTGGTGGAGGTTAGTATAGATGGACTAATAGAACAAGTCCCACACACTGCTACAAGCCCAAATATTTTTTCAGAGCTAGATGCAGATCAAAATTATTTTGAATTTGCAACCTGGTGGAGGTTAGTATAGATGGACTAATAGAACAAGTCCCACACACTGCTACAAGCCCAAATATTTTTTCAGAGCTAGATGCAGATAAAAATTATTTTGAATTTGCAACCTCGTGGAGGTTAGTATAGATGGAGTAATAAAACAAGTCCCACACACTGCTACAGGCCCAAATATTTCTTCAGAGCTAGATGCAGATCAAAATTATTTTGAATTTGCAACCTAGTGGAGGTTAGTATAGATGGACTAATAGAACAAGTCCCACACACTGCTACAAGCCCAAATGTTTTTTCAGAGCTAGATGCAGATAAAAATTATTTTGAATTTGCAACCTGGTGGAGGTTAGTATGGATGGACTAATAGAACAAGTCCCACACACTGCTACAAGCCCAAATATTTTTTCAGAGCTAGATGCAGATAAAAATTATTTTGAATTTGCAACCTGGTGGAGGTTAGTATAGATGGACTAATAGAACAAGTCCCACACACTGCTTCAAGCCCAAATATTTTTTCAGAGCTAGATGCAGATCAAAATTATTTTGAATTTGCAACCTGGTGGAGGTTAGTATAGATGGACTAATAGAACAAGTCCCTCACACTGCTACACTCCCAAATATTTTTTCAGAGCTAGATGCAGATAAAAATTATTTTGAATTTGCAACCTGGTGGAGGTTAGTATATATTAACTAATAGAATGATGCTATGCCCAAAAGGTTTTACTTCACTAGGTTCAGTAAAACATTTTTATTCTATACACAGGTGGTGTAGCTTGCAACACAGATTGGCTACTCCACTGACTAACACACACTGCAAGAGGCCAAAAAGGATTTGCTTAGCTAGATTTAGCCAAATGCTGTGAAAAAAACTTGCACAGCACTGGCACAGACCTGCCTGGCAAAAAGTGATAGGAACTGATGTAACCTAGCCCTCAAAAGGACTGCAATTACAATTAGTCCCTACTCCCAACCTATCTATTTAAGAACACAGACCTGCCTGATAAAAGTCGTAGGAAATGATGTTACCTAGTCCTCAAAAGGACCGCAATCACAACTATTCCCTACTCCCAAGCTATCTGTAGATTTGTGCGAAAATTGTCTTGAAATTAACACTCAAAGTATAGCGCACACAGCAACAGCGGTGCCGTCTAACACGCAGCTGCAGCAGTGAGAAAATGGTGGCTACGTGGAAAATGGCTTGGTCTTATAGGGCAAGGACATGTGACATACACTGCCAATGACACATGCCCTTGCTTGTGTGAAAAAAGTTTGCTCTGTGTGTGCGCTGCTGATAGGCTGACAGATTGCACCTCCCCACTGTAAATGCGGGAAAGAGAAAAAAAAATGGAGATCTTAATTATTTATGCAGAGATCCAACCCCTGCCCCTCCCCCCGCCCCGCTGTACACTCAAACTGTATATTAACATTAATTTTCAGCATTACTGAGAAAAAATCCAGTTATGATTTTGGTGCACGAACAGTTATGGAACATAACCTCGAACAGCCGAATTTTTTTCAAATCGTTCGGGTTCGTCGAGTCGAACACCGCTCATCTCTACTCTGGAGCACCTTTCTCTGCCCTGGTTTGGCGGTGTCAGCAATCTGTTTGAGCAAAAACAAGACTTCTCCCAAACAGTTACCGACAATATTTGTACCAAGTATCATGTACAAGTCTGTATCACTAGGGTTAGTTTCCAATACAATCAGTCCCTGGTCCTTTAGCTCCGCTCTTCCCACCTTCACTGTCACATCCTTAACCCCTACTAGGTTAAGAGGATGGCCGTTAGAGGCATACACGGAGAGGTTCGGGGCTGGCGGCCGGAGTTCATCTACGGACCAGTACCTTTTGTAGAGGACATCAGGTATAACGGTTACCTGAGATCCAGTGTCCAGCAGGGCAGGTGTCGCGATGCCATCTAGCACGATGGACAGGAAAGGCCTTCCTCGTATGAACCGGTGGTACCAGCTGGATGGGCCTGCTTGATTTACTCCTGGGTGTTGGCCCTCGGCCCCAGGGTTTGCTCGTTTAAAGGACAGTTCCGCATTGTGTGGCCTGCCTTCTAACAGCAGTAGCAGATTAATTCTCCTGGAGGGTGACGTTGGTCGTTGGTCCTCCCACGGGGTGGCGTTGTCCTCCTCTGGGGTGGTGTTGTCCTCCTACGGGGTAGCGTAGTCCTCCTTCTTCTTCTCATCCAGGGGACATCCTCAGGGCTGTCGGCGAGTAGTATCCTTCCTTCCGGCTCGGGCTCCTCCTGTAGCTACAGGGTGCTCAGGACAGTGGCCAGGGTTTTACTTAACTGGCGCACTTCAGAGTGTAGGCTGTCCAGCTCGCTAGGAGGCACTGTTTGCATCTTTGTTTCCGCCATTAGTGAAGGAGCAGTGGGTGCTGCGGGGACTGGGGTGGACCCACCCTGGTAATGCTGGATAGCAGTATCTGTTGTTTCCGGGGGCTGCAGACCCTTTATAGCCATGTCCTTAAGGGTGTCAAAGGTGGCATCTAGATGGTCTAAGGCCCACCACCGTACAGTCCTGCTTTCTTCCTGGGACCTCAACCCCCGGATGAACTGTTCCGTCAGCATTTTATTTTCATTTTGTATGCTGGCTGGACTAACCTGTTTCAGGGCCCACAGGGCTTCCTGTAAGTGCCAGGCGTAGTCCCGGACATTGTCCTCAGGTTTCTGGACACAGTGGTAGAACCTCATCTGGAGATCTGTCTCAGTGCGGTTTTCAAACATAGTTTGCAGTCTCTTAAAGATGATGGAAACTGATTCCTGGTCTACGGCTGGCCAGGTTTCAACTTCCCGCTCGGCGGCACCAGTCAATTGTCCCAGCACCACAGCAGCCCTCTGCTTACCAGTCATAGAGTACATGTCTAGCATACCGCATATTTTTCTCTTGAATCCAGACAGGGTGTCTGGTTTGCCATTATACTGGGGAAGCCATTTCGCTCCAGGGATATATGGCAGGGCCATGAGTATCAACGGGGTCATGACCCCTGCTGGTGGAGCGGCCGCTCAGGCCTGTGCAGCGCCGGGCGCAGTTGGGCATCTGGAGCGTTAACCGGTGCTCCGGCGGCTTGCTGGTCGTCGGCCATGGTTGCGCCCCCCTTGTGAACCGGATCCTACCTTCTTCACTTTCTTTATCAGGTAGGCCGCAGCTCCGCGGGCGACGGTCTTCTTCCAGGACCTTGCGTCGCTCGCGTCTGACGTCAGAGCGTCCTCTGGACTCCTTCCAGGACCTGACGCTTCCTGGTTCGACGTCAGGGGTGGGGCATGTCCTGGGCTTCACGCGCTTCCAGTGGTTACGCCCCTCTTCTTCCCCCACGGCGACAGGAAAAATGGCGGACAATGGAGGGAAATCTCAGGAATGGCGGGAAAACTTCACCACAGTGAGTATTACAGTCTCTTAAGGCGCACAGTACCCGGTGGCAACGGGCACGGAATCCTGTTTGTGACGCCAAAGCTGTCGCGCTCCCTGGGCCGTGGGGTACTTGGCTGCTGGGCCTCTGGTTGCTGGGGGATATCACGGTAGCTGGCCCTGTCCGTGATCCAGGGCGGTCAGTAAAAGGGGGGATTTTTATAAGGGATGTTTAAGTGTTCGTGACTCCACCTGTGCAATGCGGATAAGGGGGTGCCGCCGCTTCGTAGCAGTCCTCTGGAGCTGATGTTACGGCAGCAGGGATGGTGTGGCTCTCCACAGGTAGAGCTAGCTCCAGGGCAGCGTGGGGTGTAATGGATGGTGGTGCAGGGGAGAGATGGCAGGACGGTCCCGGAGGAAAGACGAACACTCACACGGGGATAAGCTTCAGTACCTTTACTGGTGATGGTGCAGGCATGGTCCAGGGTACTCCGGATGAAGGGTGCACTTTTGGACTCTCCCGATTGAGCAGGTATAGGGCCTCATGATCCATGGCTTTCCTCACTAAGCTTCTGGCCTGCCTGGAACTAGGCCTAGCTTGGTTACTGTCTCTCTTTCCACCTGCTGACCTGGTGGTAGGGCTTTCTTTTGGAGATCACTCTCCCTGAACGCTGGGGCCTCCTTGACTCCTAGCCCTGGTACTGTAGTCAGCGTTTGGTAAACCTAGGACCTGTAGTCCTCCAGGGGTTCCGGTGGTCCTTACTGGGTATAAAGGGTCCCCGTAGGCGTGGACCCGGTGTCCGGTATATATATATCTCGGGGTGAGACTGGTATGCTCCTCTGCCCCCTCGCTGCTTCTTCCTTCTCCTCTCGCCTTCGGCCACTCAGGGCCCTCACTAGGCCTTCACACGTGCTGTAGGTCTTGGCTCGCCTAAGCACAGCAGCCAGCTTGCTGCCTCTTCGCTGCTCTCTGAGCGTCAGCACGCTCTCATACTCTCTCTGTCAATCTGTCTCTGACTCTGGCTGAACAACAACAACTCAACTGCCTGGCTCCACCCTCCCTTTATATATCCATACCAGGGCTCCCTCTGGTGGTCTGAGGTGGTAGGGTGAAGGTGTGTGAATGTAGTGAGGGCCTCTTGTGGAGAAGTCCATCCATGCACCCTTCTGGGTTCTTTTGCACCAATGCACAGCAAGGCTCCACATATACATACAAAGTGCCACATCGTCCCCAGATGATATATGGCAAAGGGAAATCACACAGCATAAATAGAAACAGCAGGTACGAGTCTTTAGTGAACTTAAAAACATGTACCACGCAGATAGAAGCAATCCCACAAGGTGGGGGGAAGAGAGAGGGCACCTTGTGGGATTGCTTCTATCTGCGTGGCCACTCTGAATGAATCATTAAAAACACAACAAGATACAACAAAAAATTTTTCTCCAGAACCAGAGTTTGCAACTAAAGAAACCTTGCTTCAGAATACATCTGAAGGAACGTAAGCATAAATTCTTTGTAAGGGATCTACAGGAATTGAAAGATAAAAAGGCCTATATGTTCCAAACTAATACGGGCCCTAGGCACCTAGATACAGACCTCTCATCTACTGATACTGACTTTTCGGAGTCAGAAACCAGGCCTAAACCACAAGGCAGACAAAGGGGGAGAGGGGGTAGGGGGCAAAATAACAACAGGAGATCGCCTCCGAGATCTCATTTTTTAGAGGAGGGCTATCCCGTGCGCAGCCGTCTCAATCTGAACCCTCCAGTAATACAATAAATCCCCAGATTATCAATCTGTCCTCGAGGAGCCTTACAGCAGCAGAGATGGCAGTATTGGATAGGGGCCTGTCCTTTGTACCAACCACCGACTATGATTCCTTTGACACAGTTAAAGACATTAATTTGTTTATCCGAAAATTGAAGTGGCGTAAGCATTTTATAAGGAACGATAAACAAACCTGTGCTGAGTTTGGAGTGCGGGATGAACTACTAACCGATATTAGGACCCTGTTCCATTTGAATGATCCCGACCCAAAACAGGATGGAAGAGGCCCATTCACTGATCTTAAATCTTAAAGCACCTAAATGCCCCCTCCACAAAATGATCTTAGCCCAATTGACATCTTTTTGAGTATGGTCTCTAGTGACCTGAGGGACCTGGGGAGACAACCAGGATGGGCCAAATATAATTTCTCTCACCAGGAAATGCAAGCCCTCATGGCCCTCGAAAGAGATCATTCTATCACCATTATGCCGTCTGATAAAGGCGGCAATGTGGTGATCATGAACACTAGTGACTACTATCTTATGTGTACCAAATTACTTAATGTTAAGGATTGCTACCACACATTGGACACCAATCCCACTAAGGTATTTTCCCTTGAATTGAATCAACTGGCTGGGGATGCTCTGCGTGATGGTATTCTCAGTAAGCAGGAGTGGGAATTCATTTGTCCTAACCATCCAGTGATGGCAACCTTCTATAGTCTACCGAAGGTGCACAAGGGACTAAGACCACTCAAGGGGCGTCCGATCGTGTCGGGCGTAAACAATCTGACTCAAAATCTTGGGGTCTATTTGGATAAGGTGCTCAGACCATTTGTGACTGGCCTGAATTCGTTTATTGGTGATACGAATGATCTCCTTCGAAGATTGGAAAATATGGTGGTGGACCCAGACGTCTTACTAGCCAGCATTGATGTTGAATCACTGTATTCATCAATACCGCATGAGAGGGGCCTAGAGGCAGTTCATTTTTTCCTAAGTGGGAGGGGTAGACAGTATAATAAACACAACATATTTATTCTGGAAGCCCTTCGATTCTGTTTGACAAAATATGTCTTTTTGTTTGGTGGGAAGTACTTCCACCAGCTCAGGGGTACGGCGATGGGGAGTCCCTGTGCCCCATCGTATGCCAATCTGTACCTGGGCTGGTGGGAGGAAACCATTGTTTTTGGGGATGTACCAGTGTAGGGGAGCGACAGAGTGATATTGTGGATTCGTTATATTGATGACGTCCTGGTACTGTAGAAGGGAGGTAAAAGTCAGTTCGAGGACTTCATCGAGAGACTGAACCATAATAACTTGAACCTCCATTTCACCTCTGAATTGGACACGGAGAAATTACCGTTCCTGGATATTTTAATCCAGAAGAGGGTTGATGGACGTATTGAGACTGAGACCTACAGAAAAATGACTGCATCAAATTCCCTTCTGAGGTGGGAGAGTAACCATCCGGTCCCCCTTAAGAAGGGAATTCCCAAGGGACAATTTATGAGGGTCCGCAGAAATTGTTCGGAGGTTGCCACTTTTAAAAAACAGGCGAATGACCTTTGCCGGACATTCCAAGAGAGGGGATACCCCAGGAGTGTTGTAGCTGAGGCATACGGGGAGACATTGGCAAGGGATCGCACTGCTCTGTTGAATCCGCCCCCCCCCAGACTAAATGAGGATAGTAGCACTTGTAGGTTTATCACTACATTCTCTAATAGGTCACATATGGTTCGCAAAATACTGCAGAAACATTGGCCAATTCTCCAGATGGATGAGGATATTGGCACAATGGTTGGCTTGAGACCCCTGATTACCTTTAGAAGGGGTAGATCCATCAGGGACTGGCTGGTTCACAGCCACTACGTCGGCCATCAGGCTGACAGTTGGCTACACAGTCCCACTAGGGACAGTTTTAGATGCAGTGGCTGCCTATCTTGTAAAGTAATGATGCAAAGTAAGAACTTCACAAGCAATGTTACTGGCGAGACCTTTGCCATAAGACATTTCATAAACTGTAGATCTAAAGGGATTGTCTACAAGGCTACATGTGTATGCGGAATTGAGTATGTGGGGAAAACGAAGAGAGAGCTTAGAAGAAGGGTGAGTGAACACCAACGTGACATTGCCCTTAAAAGGGACACCCCCCTGGCTAGGCACGTGAATGCTGCACACCCGGATTGTGTGGATGTGGTGCGATTCATGGGGATTGACAAAGTTACTGTCCCACTTAGGGGGGGCGAAAGGGACAGACTGATCCTTCAAAGAGAGACAAAATGGATATACAAACTACAGACAATGTTTCCATATGGCCTGAATGAACAACTGTCCTTTAGGTCTTTCCTATAAGTGTAGGGACTAGTAGGGTCAGGAGAGTAGGGAAAGCCATCGCGAAGTGGGGGCGCCAACTGCGCAGGTCCTAGGGTGCCAAACTCCACTGTTAGGTAGGGGTCAGTTTGCTAGAATTTACTAGGGACTGACAGGCTTTTCTTTATACTCGCTGTTTTTCCCCTTTTATTTGATACATTTTGCGGTCCCTTGCCACTGTCTCTCTTTTCTAGGCCCCTTATGCAAGAACCCCCCAGCCCCTCTCTCTCCGCTCCCTGCCCTCTCTCTTCCCCTCACCTTGTGGGATTGCTTCCATCTGGGTGGTACATGTTTTTGAGTTCACGAAAGCCTTGTACCTGCTGTTTCTATTTATGCTGTGCGAATTCCTTTGTCATATATCATCTGGGGACGATGTGGCACTGTGTATGTATACTGGGCCGCATGTGTTACATAGCCGGAGCCCTTTTCCGGGTTTTTCCCGGACTGGGATTGCCCCTGGCTGGAAGTGATGAGGGCCCCCTCTGTATGCGTTGAGGCCACCTCTCTGTGGCACCACATGGGCAAGGAGTACCCCACATGATGCGATCATTTCCATTGCATGCGTCGCACCGGACTTATTAGCGCTTTGGTATGCGCACCAGATGTGACGTTTGCGTGTCACAGCCGGCACTTGCATTCCACAGGCCGGAAGTGAAATGACCGGAACCGGAAGTGACGCACCTGCGTTTGAGGAACGCGGGCAGATACAAATAGGATGATAGGACTGACACACAAGTTGCGCCGCCTGTGTGTTTTGCGCTGGCAACGGACACCCATTACTTTAGGGCACAAATGACGCCCATATCTCCCCTGATGAATTACTGAGGTGAGGAAACGCGGTGTCCCATGCGAGGCTGGTGGCTGACGATGTCTTGACGCCTCGGTTCAATTGAACTATCCCGAATAGGAGCATGAACTGACATTGTGGCTGGTGAGGTCATTCCATTATTATTGTAAAAAGTGGACCCTCATTGTTAACCATTGATTGTCTGTTAGGTTTCATGCATGATGACCTTGGCAAGGATGGTTCTATAATTCTCTGCCGCTTTTTCTTTCTCAGGTGGGCAGGTGGGCAGCACTGAGGTACTTTGCCTTCTTTTTTTTTCCCAGTTTGGAGTGAGAATAGATTATTTGTGGCAAATTGTTGCCATTATTGGCATGAATTTTTGTGACTTTTGGTCTGTGTGATCTTTCAGTATAATCTTATCTGTATATCTGTGTTTTTATCCATATATGTAATTAAAGGTTACGTTTTAACCCTCTAACCACAATATTTGCTTTGATCTATTTTACTAAGTGGTTGTCTAACATTATACCCCTTTTGCTGTTTGGCTTCAGGTAGGAATGCAGGCTGGATAGGTACCAGTTCAGACCTGGATACAGGAACAGAGCCGCGGGTGCGGTGGACGAGCAGAGCCGAACCACAGGCGAGGAGGACAAGTGGAGCAGAGCAGAGCAGAGCGAAACCGCAGGTGCTGTGGACGAGCAGAGCAGAGCGAAACCGCCAGTGCGGTGGACAAGCAGAGCGGAGTGAAACCGCAGGTGCAGTGGACAAGCAGAGCGGAGTGAAACCGCAGGTGCAGTGGACAAGCAGAGCAGAGCGAAACAGAAGAAGAGGCGGAAAAGCAGAGCAGAGCAAAACCGCAGATGCGGTGGACAAGCAGAGCAGAGCGAAACTGCAGGTGCAGTGGACAAGCAGAGCAGAGCAAAACCACAGGTGCGGTGACCAAGCAGAGCGGAGCGAAACCGCAGGTGCGGTGGACAAGCAGAGCAGAGCAAAACCACAGGTGGGGTGAACAAGCAGAGCAGAGCGAAACCGCAGGTGCGGTGAACAAGCAGAGCAGAGCGAAAAAGCAGGTGCGGTGGACAAACAGAGCAGAGCGAAAAAGCAGGTGCAGTGAACAAGCAGAGCAGAGCGAAACCGCAGATGCGGTGAACAAGCAGAGCAGAGCGAAAAAGCAGGTGCGGTGAACAAGCAGAGCAGAGCGAAACCGCAGATGCGGTGGACAAGCAGAGCAGAGCGAAACCGCAGATGCGGTGGACAAGCAGAGCAGAGCGAAACCGCAGATGCGGTGAACAAGCAGAGCAGAGTGAAACCGCAGGTGCGGTGAACAAGCAGAGCAGAACAGAGCAGAAGGTGCAGGCAGACAGCACAGGGCTCTGTTCACATGGAACAGACTGGAAAATACAGGAAGATAGTTAGAACACAGGAGGTAGATACGGAGGTAGGGAAACGGGACAAGCAGAACCAGATACACACAAGGTACTTACAATGAAGTAGCAAGTGGACACAAAACTCACAAACAGAAGTACAGAGACAACGAGTTGGAGTTAGGTGCAGGTTCAGACACTGCAGGAAAAGGGCAGGTACGGACATAGAGACAAACAGGTAGCGGGCTAGGACACAGTTCAGACAGGAACTGAACCCGGAACAAGATACAGGAACGAGCAAGGGAACTCAGCCCCCAGGGTGGCGGAAACAGACTAGAAGTCAAAGATACAGATAACGGGCCTGGGTATACAGCCCCCAGGGTGGCGGAACATACTAGAAGTCACAGATACAGGTAACAGGCCTGGGTATACAGCCCCCAGGGTGGCGGAAACAGACAAGATACTTGACAGGACCTGGCAACTCAGTTGCACAGAACACACTGAAAGAAAGTGATGCTCAGGCACCTCCTACTGGGTGGAGGGGGTTTAAGTATCCAGTGACTCACAGCAATAGGCTGGAGAGGCATTAGGACTGCGCACACTGTAACTATAAGAATCAGGCAGTAACCGCACCGCCGCCCTAAGCAATCAGACAAGAGACATGCACACAGCAGGTACTGGAGCAAAGTGTGCAGCCTGGACTGATAGGTAAGATGGCGGTCTTGCATGGTGGGAGGTGGTAAGCCATGCCAGCATGCCACCAGGGATGTTACACTAGGCCAGTCTGCTTTGAAATCTTTGCCTGGGAGAGACCTTGCTGATACAATATAACTACCTTGTGTCTTTTTGCTGTGCTTAGTCATGCCATGATGCTAGATCTGATGAAACTGTCTTCCAAAACCTCACCTTTGTAGTAGAGTTTTGCTGTCCCTCACCCAGTATTAAGACTCTTACATGCTGTTTTTGTTTCCGTTTTTCACACCTGATTAAAACTTTTACACGGTACTGTACACTATAAGTAATTATAATAAAAAACGTGAGAGTAATAAATAATTCTATATCTGATTGAACTTGTGTCCCTCATTGTTCCTTGTTCTCCTCTGGATGCAACATCATGGCCAGGAGGAGTCGAATCGAGCAGCCGATTGCACATGTGGATCGCTGCAGCATTCTCAGTCTACGGCACTGTGGCTCAGCCATCTTTATCATTGCCATAAACTCTGAATGGAGCAGCTGAGAGCATTAGGTGCATGTGCGACTAGATGCTCCACTCAACTCTTGGCCATTGTCTTGCTGCTAGGTAAGAACCAGGGATGAACAGCAACTTTTATTGTATCCCATGTTACATCCATGGTTTGTGTATATGGAGTTGGGCCCTCTGCATCTATAACATCTCCAGCTCTCTTGAGAAGAATTTCTGCAAGATTTTGGAGGCATCTGTGGGAATTTTTGACACTTCGTCCAGAAGAACATTTGTGAGGTCAGACCCTGATGTTGGGGGAAGGTGGGGCTCACAATCTCCTTATTGTTCAACCTAAAGGTGTTGAATTGGGTTGGGGTACAGGCTCTGTGTGGGTGATCATGTTCTTCCACCAAACTCCCTCAACCATGTCTGTATGGAGCTTGTGCACTGGTCACAGTCATGGCGAGCTCATTCAGTGAGGAAAAAACGTATTTAGTCAGCCACCAATTGTGCAAGTTCTCCCACTTAAAAAGATGAGAGAGGCCTGTAATTGACATCATAGGTAGACCTCAACTATGAGAGACAAAATGAGAAAACAAATCCTGAAAATCACATTGTCTGATTTGGAAAGAATTTTTTTTTCAAATTTTGGTGGAAAATAAGTATTTGGTCACCTACAAAAGTTCATCTCAATACTTTGTTATATATCCTTTGTTGGCAATGACAGAGATCAAACATTTTCTGCAATTCTTCACAAGGTTGGCACAAACTGTTGCTGGTCCGTTGGCCCATTCCTCCATGCAGATCTCCTCTAGAGCAGTGATGTTTTGGGGCTGTCACTGGGCAACACGGACTTTCAACTCCCTCCAAAGGTTTTCTATAGGGTTTAGATCTGGAGACTGGCTAGGCCACTCCAGGACCTTGAAATGCCTCTTACGAAGCCACTCCTTCATTGCCCCGGCAGTGTGCTTGGGATCATTGTTATGCTAAAAGAACCAGCCACGTTTCATCTTCAATGCCCTTGCTGATGGAAGGAGATTTGCACTCAAAATCTCACCATACATGGCCCCATTCATTCTTTCATGTACATGGATAATTCGTCCTGGTCCCTTGGCAGAGAAACAGCCCTAAAGCATGATGTTGCCATCTCCATGTTTTACAGTAGGTATGTTGTACTTTGGATGCAACTCAGCATTCTTTCTCCTCCAAACACGACGAGTTGTGTTTCTACCAAACAGCTCTACTTTGGTTTCCTCTGACCATATGACATTCTCCCAATACTCTTCTGCATCATCTAAATGCTCTCTAGTAAACTTCAGACGGGCTGGAACATGTAATAGATTAAGCAGGGGGACACGTCTGGCACTGCAGGATCTGAGTCCCTGGCGGCGTAGTGTGTTACTAATGGTAGCCTGTGTAACATTGGTCCCAGCTCTCTGCAGGTCATTCACTAGGTCCCCCCATGTGGTTCTGGGATTTTTGCTCACAGTTCTTGAGATAATTTTGACCCCATGGGGTGAGATCATGTGTGGAGCCCCAGATCGAGGGAGTTTATCAGTGGTCTTGTATGTCTTCCATTTTCTAATTATTGCTCCAACAGTTGATTTCTTCACACCAAGCTGCTTGCCTATTGCAGATTAAGTCTTCTCAGCCAGGTGCAGGGCTACAATTTTGTTTCTTCGACAGCTCTTTGGTCTTCACTAGTGTTGAGCGATACCTTCCGATATCGGGAAATATCGGATCGGATTGGATTGGACCGATACCCAAAAAGTATCGGATATCGCCGATTCCGATACCGGAAACCAATGCAAGTCAATGGGACACAAATATCGGAATAAAAATAAACCCTTTCTTTCCTTGTAGGTTAATTCTACATGAAGGAAAACAACTAAGAATAATGTAGAATGTATTGGGGGAGGTGAGGTAGACAATAAACGCATAGAGGTTTAGCCCAATCAAATGGAATAGCAGGAATTAATATTTTTTTTATGACGTTCTGAGTTACGGAGATATTAACTATGTTAAGTTTTTTAATATTTTGTCCGATATTTATGTTTCACTACTTCCATGCTCTTCACATTCTTTTTTACTTCTCCCACACTTTCTCCTTCATCATCCTCAGCATCAGCATCTTTTTCAACAACTTCTTCTTCACCTTCTTCATATTATTCTTTTTTTTACATTCTTCATATTTTTCTTATTCAACTATTATTCTTCATCATATTCTACTTCTTCATCTTCTTCATATTCTTCTTTATCATATTCTTATTTGTGACAGGCATTCCTGTAGTTGTTATCTATAAAAGTTTGAACATTACACCTTTCGTTCTGCCCGTCACAAAAGACTTACAACAGGATTTGTCCGCGTTCAGTTTGGCCTGCAGCAGCAGGTCTTTTCCAGGGGCACCACGAGGAGGAACGGACTCACCCCCATACACTGCTTAGTCATCTTCTGCTTATAATTTAGCTAATATCTTTTGCTCTGATTTTTAGTCTTATGCTTAATGTTCTTCCGCTTTTTATTCTGCAGCTTCTTGTACTTCTGCTTCTTGGTTTTCTGTCTCTTGTTCTTCTGTATCTTGGTGGTTGTCTTCTTGTTCTTTGTCCTCTTGGTCATCTTCTTCAGGGTCATCTTCTTGGTCTTCTTTGGGATGGTCTTCAGGGTCGTCGTCTTCAGGGTCATCGTCTTCGGGGTCCTCGTCTTCTTCGGGGTGGTCTTCAGGGTCCTCGTCTTCAGGGTCGTCATCTTCGGGGTCCTCGTCTTCTTCGGGGTGGTCTTCAGGGTCGTCGTCTTCAGGTTCGTCATCTTCGGGGTCCTCATCTTCATCGGGGTGGTCTTCTGGGTCCTCATCTTCAGGGTCCTCGTCTTCGGGGTTCTCGTCTTCTTCGGGGTGGTCTTCAGGGTCCTCGTCTTCAGGGTCCTCATCAGGGAGATCCAGAGTGATTACCAAGAACCATTTCAAAAAGCTTGAACTTGGAAATGTAGCAGAAGGTACAAGAAGGCTGAGGAACTGCCGAGAACCAGCTGATGGTACTGGAACCCGGATGGGTAGCAGAAGGTACAAGAGCCAATGGAACTACCAAGGACCAGCTGACGGTACTGGAACTCGGCTACTAAGCAGGAGGTACCTGTGCCAGAAAACACTACCAAGGACCAGCAGACATTGGTGGAACTTGGATACCGAGAAGGAGGCACCTAAGCCAAAGGCACTGCCGAGAACCAGCTGATGGTACTGGAACCCGGATGGGTAGCAGAAGGTACCCATGTAACAAAAAGTTGCAAGGCCACGAGCCGGCCGCAGTTACCAAAACCCACAGTCCTATAGGGGGTGCTTGTCTTATTGGCACTATGGAACCAGCCTTCATTGCCAGATCCCGAAGCCCACAAAGGAGTCACCTAAACTGCAGGCACCATAGAGTCGGCTAACCTGACCGCAACACGAAAGGACAACGCATTGGAGGCAAAGTGACGTTGACACTACCCGGAAACAGCTGGCATGCTGGAACCAGGCTGGGCAGGAGGGAGTACCCGTGCCAAAGACACTGCCTTGGATACCGAGAAGGAGGCAGCTAAGCCAAAGGCACTGCCGAGAACCAGCTGACAGTACTGGAACCCGGATGGGTAGCAGAAGGTACAAGAGCAAATGGAAATACCGAGGACCAACTGATGGTACTGGAACCCGGATGGGTAGCAGAAGGTACAAGAGCCAATGGAACTACCGAGGACCAGCTGACAGGACTGGAACTCGGTTTCTAAGCAGGAGGTACCTGTGCCAGAAAGCACTACCAAGGAAGAGCAGACGTTGGTGGAACTTGAATACCGAGAAGGAGGCACCTAAGCAAAAGGCACTGCCAAGAACCAGCCGACGGTGCTGGAACCCGGATGGGTAGCAGAAGGTACCCATGTATAAAAAAGTTGCAAGGCCGCGAGCCGGCCGCAGTTACCGAAACCCACAGTCCTACAGGGGGTGCTTGTCTTATTGGCACTATGGAACCAGCCTTCATTGCCAGATCCCGCAGCCCACATAGGAGTCACCTAAACTGCAGGCACCATAGAGTCGGCTAACCAGACCGCAACAAGACAGGACAACGCATTGGAGGCAAAGTGACGCTGACACTACCCGGAAACAGCTGGCATGCTGGAACCAGGCTGGGCAGGAGGGAGTACCCGTGCCAAAGACACTGCTGATAACCAGCTGACAGTACTGGAACTCGGATGGGTAGCAGAAGGTACAAGAGCCAATGGAACTACCGAGGACCAGCTGATGGTACTGGAACTCGGTTACTAAGCAGGAGGTACCTGTGCCAGAAAGCACTAACAAGGACCAGCAGACATTGGTGGAACTTGGATACCGAGAAGGAGGCACCTAAGCCAAAGGCACTGCCGAGAACCAGCTGATGGTACTGGAACCCGGATGGGTAGCAGAAGGTACCCATGAAAAAAAGAAGTTGCAAGGCCGCGAGCCGGCCGCAGTTACCGAAACCCACAGTCCTACAGGAGGTTCTTGTCCTATTGGCACTATGGAACCAGCCTTCATTGCCAGATCCCGCAGCTCACATAGGAGTCACCTAAACTGAAGGCACCATAGAGTCGGCTAACCCGACCACAACACGACAGGACAATGCATTGGAGGCAAAGTGACGTTGACACTACCCGGAAACAGCTGGCGTGATGGAACCAGGCTGGGCAGGAGGGAGTACCCGTGCCAAAGACACTGCTGGGAAACAGCTGGCGGTGCTGGAACCCAGAGTAAATACTAAAAACAGAGTGGAGCCAGAGGACTAATTGGAGCAAGATTAAAATCAGTAGTAGTGTGAATGTGGACAGAGCAGGAGAATTTGCCAGACACACAGCAGGGGAACAGCTGACATTACTGAACCCCAATAACACAGCAGCAAGTGTTGACTGTGCAGACGGCACTTCTGAGCGCCAACTGGCGGTGTTGGAGCTCAGGGATAATACTGAAAACAGAGGAGACAGAGGTGTAATTGGAGCAACTTTAAAATCTGTAGTAGTGTGAATGAGGACAGAGCAGGAGAATTTGCCGGACACACAGCAGGGGAACAGCTGACGTTACTGAACCCCAATAACACGGCAGCAAGTGTTGACTGTGCAGACGGCACTTCTGAGCGCTAACTGGCGGTGTTGGAGCTCAGGGATAATACTGAAAACAGAGGAGCCAGAAGTGTAATTGGAGCAACTTTAAAATCTGTAGTAGTGTGAATGTGGACAGAGCAGGAGAATTTGCCGGACACACAGCAGGGGAACAGCTGACATTACTGAACCCCAATAACACGGCAGCAAGTGTTGACTGTGCAGACGGCACTTCTGAGCGCCAACTGGCGGTGTTGGAGCTCAGGGATAATACTGAAAACAGAGGAGCCAGAGGTGTAATTGGAGCAACTTTAAAATCTGTAGTAGTGTGAATGTGGATAGAGCAGGAGAATTTGCCGGACACACAGCAGGGGAACAGCTGACGTTGCTGAACCCCAATAACACGGCAGCAAGTGTTGACTGTGCAGACGGCACTTCTGAGCGCCAACTGGCGGTGTTGGAGCTCAGGGATAATACTGAAAACAGAGGAGCCAGAGGTGTAATTGGAGCAACTTTAAAATCTGTAGTAGTGTGAATGTGGACAGAGCAGGAGAATTTGCCGGACACACAGCTGGAGATCAGCTGACATTACTGAAGCCCAATAACACTGGAGCAAGCGTTGACTGTGCAGATGGCACTTCTGAGCAGCAACTAGCGGTGTTGGAGCCCAGGGTAAATACTAAAAACAGAGGAGCCAGAGGTGTAATTGGAGCATGTTTTAAATTAGTAGTACAGTGGATGTGGACAGAGCAAGAGAATTTGCCGGACACACATCTGGGGATCAGCTGACGTTACTGAACCACAATAACACTGGAGCAAGCATTGACTGTGCAGACGGCACTTCTGAGCAGCAACTAGCGGTGTAGGAGACCAGGGTAAATGCTAAAAACAGAGGAGCCAGAGGTGTAATTGGAGCAAGTTTTAAATTAGTAGTACAGTGGATGTGGACAGAGCAGGAGAATTTTACGGACACACAGCTGGGGATCAGCTGACGTTACTGAACCCCAATAACACTGGAGCAAGCGTTGACTGTGCAGATGGCACTTCTGAGCAGCAACTAGGGGTGTTGGAGCCCAGGGTAAATACTAAAAACAGAGGAGCTAGAGGTGCAATTGGAGCAAGTTTTAAATTAGTAGTACAGTGGATGTGGACAGAGCAGGAGAATTTGCGGGACACACAGCTGGAGATCAGATGACGTTACTGAACCCCAATAACACTGTAGCAAGCGTTAACTGTGCAGATGGCACTTATGAGCAGCAACTAGCGGTGTTGGAGCCCAGGGTAAATACTAAAAACAGAGGAGCCAGAGGTGTAATTGGAGCAAGTTTTAAATTAGTAGTACAGTAGTTGTGGACAGAGCAGGAGAATTTGCCGGACACACAGCTGGAGATCAGCTGACGTTACTGAACCCCAATAACACTGGAGCAAGCATTGACTGTGCAGACGGCACTTCTGAGCAGCAACTGGCGGTGTTGGAGCTCAGGGATTACAGTTCAGGTGGTAGAAACATGAACACAACAGGAGACCTGGATACTGTCGCCAACCAATTATTTATTCTGGAAGAGGACTGGCAAATTCATGCGATATCCAGGCCTTGTTCATTTTCAGAAAAGTAAGGCGGTCAACGTTATGGGAGGATAGGCGCATGCGACGGTCTGTTAGTACACCACCTGCGGCACTAAAGAAGCATTCCGATAATACACTAGCAGCAGGGCAAGCCAGCACCTCCAATGCATACTGGCTAAGCTCTGGCCATGTATCCAGCTTAGAGACCCAAAACTTGAAGGGGGAAGAGCCATCTGGGAGTACACTGAGAGGGCAAGACATATAGTCTGTCACCATCTAACGGAAACGTTGCCTCCTGCTGACTGGAGCCGTCTGTGATGGTGTAAACATTTGTGGCGGTGGGGACACAAAACTTTGCCACATTTGGGCCATACTGGTCTTGCCTTGTGCTGAGGCGCTGCTTCTGCTCCCTCTTTGTGCAGAGCTTCCTCCACTGCCTCAACGCACTGAGCTGCTTTGTAAAGCACTAGCAGCACTGCTCTCGGTTGGAATGGAGAACATGATGGAATGCACCAGTGCGTCTTGGTGCTCCCACATTTTACGCTCCCGGTTCAACGGTGTTATGAGGCTTTGTAAGTTGTCCCGGTAGCGAGGATCTAGGAGGATGGACACCCAATAATCAGCCGTGTTGAGAATGTGGGTGGTGCGGTGGTCGTTTCTCAGGCACTGCAGCATGAAATCAACCATGTGCTGCAGACTGCCAACTGGCCAAGAAACTCTGTCCCCTGCTTGAGGCGTGATCTCTGCCTGCTCTGCATCACCCCACCCTCGCTCTAGATACTGACTACTAGAGCATTGTGTACCTCCCTCCTCTGGACAGATGTCTTCCTCCTCCATTGACTCCTCCTCATCCTCCTCACAAAGTGTTCCCTGCCTAGGCCTTTGTGAGGAACCACGTTGTGCAGACTGTACAGAAGCAGATGGCATTTGTGACTCCTCATCCTCCACCTCTTCCAAAACCTCCTCCCTTAGTGCTTGCAGTGTTTTTTCAAGCAGGCAGATAAGGGGGATAGTCATGCTGACTAGTGCATCATCTGCACTTGCCATCCACGTGGAATAATCGAAGGGACGCAAAACGTGGCAAATGTACTTCATAGAGGCCCACTCAGTGGTGGTGAAGTGTGAACGGCGCGCACTGCGACTTGTTTGCGCCTGCTGCAGCTGGTACTCCATTACTGCTGCCTGCTGCTCACACAACCTCTCCAACATATGTAACGTTGAATTCCACCTTGTGGGTAGGTCACATATGATGCGATGTTCCGGAAGACGTAATCGGCGCTGCAGAGCTGCAATGCGCGATCTTGCGTTGCTGGAACGCCGCAAGTGAGCGCACTCTATGCGGACCTTGTGAAGCAGTGCATCAAGATCCGGATAGTCCCTCAAAAAACTCTGCACGACCAAGTTGAGCACATGTGCCAGACATGGGATGTGAGTGAGGTTGCCTAGGCCCAGAGCTGCCACCAGATTTCAGTCATTGTCACACACTACCATGCCTGGCTGGAGATTCGCTGGCACAAACCACACGTCGCTCTGCTGCTTGATGGCATTCCAGATCTCCTGCGCTGTGTGGCTTCGATTCCCCAAAGAAATTAATTTTAATACGGCCTGTTGACGTTTGGCCACGGCTGTGCTCATATAGGTCATCATAACAGGTAACCGTTCAGGGGTCGATGTGGAGGTAGACCGTGATGGCTCCTGCAGCGCTGATTCAGAGGAACTGGAGTATAGGGAGGACGCAATGTGTACACACTGGATTCCTGCAATCCCTGGAGTTGGCAGAACAGGTACAGTGCCACTCTCAAGATCTGTACCCGGCTCCACAACATTTACCCAATGGGCAGTGAGTAGTGTTGAGCGATACCTTCCGATATCAGGAAATATCGTATCGGATTGGATCGGACCGATACCCAAAGAGTATCGGATATCGCCGATTCCAATACCGGAAACCAATGCAAGTCAATGGGACACAAATATCGGAATGAAAATAAACCCTTTCTTTCCTTGTAGGTTAATTCTACATGAAGTAAAACAACTAAGAATAATGTAGAATGTATTACGCGAAAAGCCGGCAATTCATCAGCGGCATACACCGGTACCCGACAATTTAAAACAGAAAGAATAGAGCTTCACACATAGATTAGATAGATAGAAACTTGTCAGTCACATATATATGAAGTACAGTGACAGTGTTGCTTACTGTACTTGTCATTTAGTGTTAAAATAAAGGATTTATTAAAAAAAATAATAGTGTTTTCATGCACCGTCTCTTTAAAAAAGCCGGCCGGCAATTCAGCAGCGGTACCCGACAATTTATAACAGAAAGAATAGAGCATCACACATAGATTAGATAGATAGAAACATGGCAGTCACATATATATGAAGTCCAGTGACAGTGTTGATTACTGTACTTGTCATTTAGTGTTAAAATAAAGGATTTATTTAAAAAAAAATTGGCGTGGGGTTCCCCATAATTTTAGGCTCTAGCGGAGGTTAAGCAGACAGCTGGGGCAGATGTTTGAAGCCTGGGAAGGGGGTAATACCCACGGAGCTTCCCAGGCTACTAATATCAGCCCCCAGCTGAATACCTAGCCTTTACTAGCTATTGAAATGGGAGACCCCCCAAAAATATGACGTGGGGTGCCCCCTAATTTAATAGCTAGCAAAAGCTAGGCAGACAGCTGGGGGCTGATTTTAATAGCCCAGGAAGGGTGCCATGAATATTGGCCCCCTCCCAGGCTAGAAACACCAGCTGTCAGCCGCCCCAGAAATGGCGCATCCATAGGATGTGCCAATTCTGGCACTTAGCCTCGCTCTTCCCACTGCCCTGGTGCGGTGGCAGTGGGGTAATAGGGTTGGGGTTGATGTCAGCTTATAATGCCAGCTGATATCAAGCCCAGGTTAGTAATGGAGAGGCGTCTATAAGACACCCCCATTACTAACCCCATAGTCAAAGTTAAAAAAACAAAAACACCCAGAATAAAGTCCTTTAATTGAAATAAAGACACAATTCTTTATTGTACTAAATTAAATCATACTTACCGTCACGCCCATTCCAGCTGAAGCCAACGATCTCCTGCAATAAAAGAAAAATAATAAAGCAACATAATCCTTACCTTTCCATGGTTCCCAGGACAGCTTCAGCTCTGCTACATCGAGATGACAGGCTGGACCGCAGCAGAACGCTGCCATCCAGCCTGTCATCCCACAGACACTGAGAAGCGCAGGCATGCTTGCGCTCCTCAGTGTCTCGCTGTGACGGCATAAAGATGAGCCGAGGTCATGTCCAATGAACTCGGCTCACCTCATGCACGTCACTGACAGCGTGGGAAAATTCTCCTGCACTCAGCGCTTCAGCGTGAGAATTCTCCCACGCTGTCCGTGTCGTGCATGAGGTCAGCTGAGTTCATTGGACATGAACTTACCTCATGCACGTCACTGACAGCGTGGGAAAATTCTCACGCTGCAGCGCTGAGTGCAGGAGAATTTTCCCACGCTGTCAGTGACGTGCATGAGGTGAGCCGAGTTCATTGGACATGACCTTGGCTCATCTGGATGCCGTCACAGCCAGACACTGCAGAGCGCAAGCATGCCTGCGCTTCTCAGTGTCTGCGGGATGACAGGCTGGATTCGCAGCGTTCTGCTGCGGTCCAGCCTGTCATCTCGATGTAGCAGAGCTGAAGCTGTCCTGGGAACCATGGAAAGGTAAGGATGATGTTGCTTTATTATTTTTCTTTTATTGTAGGAGATCGTTGGCTTCAGCTGGAATGGGCGTGACGGTAAGTATGGTTTAATTTAAAACAATAAAGAATTGTGTCTTTATTTCAATTAAAGGACTTTATTCTGGGTGTTGTGATTTTTTAAAATACTTTACTAGAAATTCATGGTGGTCATGTCTAATATTGGCGTGACCCCATGAATTTTGGGCTTAGGGCCAGCTGATAATGCCAAGCTGGCCCTAACCCCTTTATTACCCAGTGAGCCACCGCACCAGGGCCCTGGATGAGTTGGGTACAGCGCCAGAAGATGGCGCTTCTATGAACGCGCCATTTTCCGGGTGGCTGCGGACTGCAATTTGCAGCGGGGGTGGCCCAGAAAACTTGGGCCTCCCAGCGCTGCGGATTCCAGCCCCCAGCTGCCTAGTTGTACCTGGCTGGACACAAAAACAGGGCGAAGCCCCACGTCAATTTTTTTTAAATTATTTCATGAAATAATTAAAAAAAAAAGGGCTTCCCTATATTGTTGTGTCCGGCCAGGTACAAATAGGCAGCTGGGAGTTGGGGCAGCCCGTTCCTGGATGCTGTACCTGGCTGGCATACAAAAATATGGCAAAGCCCACGTCAAAATTTTTGGGAAAAATTAATTAAAAAATAAATAATAATTTAAGGGACTGCATCTTTATTAACCCCTCAAGTGTCATTTAGTGTTAAAATAAAGGATTTATTAAAAATAAAATTGGCGTGGGATCCCCCATAATTTTAGTCTCTAGCGGAGGTTAAGCAGACGGCTGGGGCAGATGTTTGAAGCCTGGGAAGGGGGTAATACCCACGGAGCTTCCCAGGCTACTAATATCAGCCCCCAGCTGAATACCTAGCCTTTACTAGCTATTAAAATGGGAGACCCCCCCAAAAAATGACATGGGGTCCCCCCTATTTTAATAGCTAGCAAAGGCTAGGCAGACAGCTGGGGGCTGATATTAATAACCCAGGAAGGGCGCCATGAATATTGGCCCCGTCCCAGGCTAGAAACACCAGCAGTCAGCCGCCCCAGAAATGATGCACCCATAGGATGCGCCAATTCTGGCACTTAGCCTCGCTCTTCCACGCTGCCCTGGTGCGGTGGCAGGGGGTAATAGTGGTGGGGTTCATGTCAGCGCCAACTGCCATGAAGCCCAGGTTAGTAATGATGGGCGTCTATAAGACACCCCCATAACTAACCTACAAAGTGTTAAAAATAAAAAACACACACTACACCAAGAAAAAAATAATTTATTTGAAATAAAACACAATATTTTATTTAATTCTTAGTTTACAAAAAAAAAAATACCTGTCCACGTTCCTGCGCTGATCTCCCATGCACAGCTGTCACATCTGGAGATGTGACAGCTGTCATTGCTGCTGTAAGCTCACGCTGCCAGGAACACGTCCGCTCCCGGCAGCGGGAGCCCCTGACTGAGGTCACCGGAGTGCATTCAGGCAGCGCTGCTCCGGTGACCTCCTTTACGGCACTGCTGTACCGTGGGAATTTCTCACGGTACAGCGGGGCCGTAAAGCAGCTAACCGGAGCAGCGCTGCCTGAACTCCGGCGAACCTGCTTATGCAATGACAGGGCTGCTTTACGGCCCCGTCATTCTAGCGGCGGCAGCGGTTCAGAGCGGTCACATTCTATGTGGCTGCTCTAAACTGGAGATCTTCGTGGGACACTCGTGGACTACTACGGAGGGGTAAGGATAAGGTTGTGGTTTATTATTTTATATTTTATTACAGGAGATCGATGGCTTCTGGGAATTAGGTGTCTAGGTGAGTATAGGTGTAGTTTTTTATTTTTTACTTTATTTTAGGTGGCGATCGGCGGGGACAGGTAATGTATGAACTAATTTATTTTAGGTAACCACTGGCCACCAATGAAATGTATTTTAAATTTATTGGGGACCAAAAACAAAAAAAAATATGGGGGCCTAAAAAAATAAAACATGTGTATAGGGGCAAAAATATAAACCTATGGGGCAGTTTAAATAGCAGGATCAGGCTGATGGGAACTACTGCTCCCATCAAGCTGATCCTGCTGGCACGAGTGGACGGGGGACAGACATAGGCCAATGGGAGTAGTAGTGTCACATCGGCCTATGTCTGCCTGCACGCACACACCCGCACACATCCCGCACACCCGCACACATCGCACAGACACCACGCACACCCGCAGACACCGCACACACACAGCGCACACCGGCACACATCGCACAGACACCACACACACACTGCGCACACCCGCAAACATCGCACAGACACCCACACACACCAATCATGACCGGTCTGGGAGGTGAGGCTGACCTGTGCGGCCGTGGGAAAGTTCATGTGAGTTCATGCAATGCAGTCAAGCATGAACTCACATGAACCCTCTGAGGGCACCGCGGCTACTTCAAATGAACAGCTGATCAGCATCAGCTGATACCTCAGCTGTTCATTTGAAATAACCGGAGGGAAAGCGCAGCACAGAACGGGAAAGCCGGCGATGAAGTCTTTTCACTGCCGGCTTCCCCGCCCGGGTCCTTCGCTCCCCGCTCCTTAGTGCTGCACTCCCCGCCCGGTCCTAACTTACGATCGGGATGGGAGGTGGCGAGGGGAGTGGAGGATTGGGGTGGGAGGCAGCGGGGAAGCAGTATGGGGCTGTGTGATTGTTTAAAAGCCGGCGGCTTTTTACCGCTCGCCGGCTTTTAAACAATCAGGAGAATTCTCTCACTCTGGGATGGCATTCTGATGACAGGCTGGATCGCAGCTGAGCGCTGCCACTCAGCTTGTCTTCCTTCAGAGACACTGCAGAGCGCAGGCATTATGGGAACTTCCGATTCCGGTATTCGATATTCAAAAAGTATCGGAATTAAGTATCGGAATTCCGATACCGCGAATATCGGCCGATACCCAATATTTCAGTATCGGAATGCTCAACACTAGCAGTGAGGGAAAGGTATCGTCCCTGTCCATGCTTACTGGTCCACGCATCGGTGGTCAGGTGGACCTTGCTACTGACGGCGTTTTGCAGCGCATGTTTAATTTTTCCCTCCACATGCTGTTGCAGGGCAGGGACAGCTTGCCTGCTGAAATAAAAGCGGCTGGGCACATTGTATTGTGGGACTGCCAATGCCATAAGGTTACGGAAGGTGTCAGTCTCCACCAGCCTGAATGATAGCATTTCAAGGGCCAGTAGATTAGCAATGCCAGCATTCAGAGCCTGTGCTCGGGGGTGGTTTGCCGAGTATGGGTGCCTTTTCTCCCATGCCTGTGCTAATGATGGCTGTAGACTGGCCTGGGAGTGTGAGGATGACAGGGAAAGTGGTGCTGTGGGTGGAATTACACTGTGTCTCTGTACAACAGTGCCAGAAGTTCTTCCATGGCGATCCTGTGAGGAAGCCGAACCACCTGTGTGTGAGCTGGAGGAAGAGGCTACAACACGAGCTGAAGAGGTGGTAGGTGGCGCTGTAGGTTGGCCTAGGTCTTCAGTGTGTTTTTGTAACTCCACCACGTGCTTGGTCCGCACATGTTTCCACATATTTGTGGTATTGAGGTTGCTGACACTTTTCCCTCTTTTCAGCTTCTGATTACACAGCTTGCATTTGACAAAGCAAATGTCATCAGCAACTGTGTCAAAAAAGGACCAGGCACTGCAAGTCTTGGGAGAGCCCGCTTTGGATTTTGGATGAGCCATGCTCCTAATGGGTGCCGAAGTGGAGGCTACAGGCAACCAAGTCTTCCCCCTCCCTCTCCCTCCTTTTTGGGCCGATCGGGGAATCTCTTCCTCAGAGCTGCTCCCACCACCTTCCTGTCCCTCACACCATGATGGGTCAAGGACCTCATCATCTACACCACCCTCTTCAAACAACTGCTTCTCCTGGGTAGTCTCGACAGCACAGTACGCACCAGAAAGTGGCACCTGAGTCTCATCATCAGATGCCTACTGAGGTGTGCTGCTGACCATAGGCACTGGCCCACCCGCCTCTTCAGATTCAGAGAGACAAAACGGTTGCGCATCACTGCATACTACCTTTTCTTCAAATTCTAGAACTCTGCTTGACTGGCCCCCTCTTTCCAAGCCAAGAGATTCAGAGAACAGAAGAAGAGATGGCTCCTGTCCAGGGCTCTCTGACTGCCTGGGCAATTTGGCAGGTGGTGAAGAGACAGATGGGTGCTCTTCAGTGCTCAGGACCTGAGAGGATCTGGAACTAATTGAAGTCGATGTGTTAGCTACCATCCATCCGACAACGGCTTCAATTTGTTCCTCCCGCAGCAGTGGGGTACGGCTAGCTCCTACTAAGCTGCGCATAAAGGACTGTTCCCTGGTAAAACTGGGGGATGCTGAGTCACTGGTGCCGCAGCAGGCACAGAATCCCCACGTCCTCTCCCTGCAGGCACAGAATCCTCATGTCCTCTCCCTGCAGAAACTCCATGCCCACGCCCACGACCACGACCACATGCCTTACTCCCTGCCTTCTTCATCTTGGTAGACTGATAAAGATAGGCAGAAAAGTACTAAGGGCTTAGTGTGCTTATTCCTGAACAGCTGCTAACAGGTATAAGAAACACTAATTTTATAACGTGTGGACTAGACTTTAATATGAGCTAATGTGGCCTACACAACAGTAAAGTGGAGTGTTTGGTGAACTTTATTTAGGTTTTTTTGTCACAAAAAGACACTGGATGTGCCCAAAGATGTAATACCGATAGTATCACAAACTTTTTGTAGCTATTACAATGCAGGAAGGTAACCTACAATGCAATAGATGAGGCTACAAAAAATAGGCTAATACTAATCTGGATTGGGCTGCAGGGCACAATGCTGCAGAAAGGCTCCTCTATCTACTCCTATATAGTGTGTTTGGAACCAATGTAGCTGAATACGGATAGAACCACCACACTAATAGGAGAAATCAGGAAAAATGATCAATTAGCAAAAAAGGACAATGTATGAGGCAGTGACACATGCTGAGCGCACTACAACCAGACGTGGCTGAAGCACACACTACAGGGTGAGCTGCACTCACACACACAGACCTTGAAGACAGGAGTGAACAGTGCAGATGCAGGGCACTGTGCACTAGCGCTGCAAGACAAAAAAAAATTCTCTATCTACTCCTATATAGTGTGTTTGGAACCAATTTAGCTGAATACGGATGGAACCACCACACTAATAGGAGAAATCAGGAAAAATGATCAATTAGCAAAAAAGGACAATGTATGAGGCAGTGACGCACGCTGAGCGCACTACAACCAGACGTGACTGAATCACACACTACAGCGTGAGCTGCACTCACACACAGAGACCTTGCAGACAGCGGTGAACAGCACAGAGAACTGTGCACTAGCACTGCAAGGCACAGCGTTTTATAAAGTAGCTTTGGTAAAGCAGAATAGAGCAAATAGGTAGCTAAAACTGTCCCTCAGAACAACAGCGTCCTATCCCTAACTGAATTCACAGCAGAGTGAGCTCAAAATGGTGGCGGCGGCGGCTTTTATAGTGCATCATGACATCATTTCAGCAGTCAATCACAGCCATGCCATTAGTTAACATGCCTACATGCCTAACAGGATGTGCCCATACTTCTTAGGATCCTCATTGGCTGAATAAAATGAAACTGGCTCATTGCATTATGGGAACTTCCGATTCCGGTATACGATATGCTAAAAGTATCGGAATTAAGTATCGGAATTCCGATACTGCGAATATCGGCAGATACCCGATATTTCAGTATCGGAATGGTCAACACTGGTCTTCACCATAGTGGAGTTTGGAGTGTGACTGTTTGAGGTTGCGGACAGGTGTCTTTTATACTGATAACAAGTTCAAACAGGTGCCAGTACTACAGGTAATGAGTGGAGGACAGAGAAGCCTCTTAAAGAAGAAGTTACAGGTCTGTGAGAGTCAGAAATCTTGCTTGTTTGTAATTGACCAAATACTTATTTTCCACCAAAATTTGAAAAAAATTTAATCAAGCAATCTGATTTTCAGGATTTGTTTTCTCATTTTGTCTCTCATAGTTGAGGTCTACCTCTGATGTCAATTACAGGCCTCTCTCATCTTTTTAAGTGGGAGAACTTGCACAATTAGTGCCTGACTAAATACTTTTTTTCCCCACTGTACATCAAAAAAATACCCCTTATCACCGGCCATTTAGGTTGCGTGCCCACATGAGTTTTGTTAAGCGTTTCCGCAGCGGCAATTCCGCCACGGAAACACTTAAAAAAAGCTTGGTAGAAGGTCTGCAATGTTCCTCAATGATAATCCGCATGTGCTGTGCACATGCTGCGGAAATTTCTGCTGCGGATTATCATTGTGGAAAAATCCGCAGCACTACCATTAATTTTGCGCAATTGCGGCGTTTTTGCCACCATTGACTTGCATTAAATCACTTAATATCTGCATGACTACATGTGCACATGCGAATATTCTGCAATTCAAGGTGTGGATGGCACCCGGGTCTGGAGAGGAGGAGACTCTCCTCCAGACCCGGGTACCATAGTACCTGTAATAAAAAAGGATTTAAAATAAAAAATAACCTTATACTCACCTTCTGATGGCCCGCGGTCTTCTCTCCGATGCGTCCTGGCTCCCCGGCGGCTTGGGATGGTGTAAAAGGACCTTCCATGACGTCATTTAGTCATGTGACAGGTCACGCGACCGTTGACGTCGGCGGTCACGTGACCTGTCACATGACTAAATGACGTCATGGAAGGTCCTTTTACACCACCGCGAGCCGCCCAAGACACTGGACACACGGAGAAGGAGACCGGGGGCCATCGGAAGGTGAGTATAATGTTGTTTTTTTATTTTTTGACAATTTTTATTCTTTTTTTTAACTATTAACTTGGTCACACTATATAAATCCATGCCGGTTGCATGGATTTATATAGTGTGACCAAGTTGTCAAGCACTTTTCCAAGTGATGCTAAAATTGCTTGGAAAAGCGCTTGACAACCCGCATGCGAAATCGCATGTGCAAAACGCGTGACATACGCCTTACCCTGGCTGAAAAAACGCATGTAAAATCCGCATGCGTTTTTTCAGCCAGGGAGATACAGAAACGCTCAGGAAAAATCCGGAGCATTTCTGCATCGTAGGCACATAGCCTTAATCTGATAAAAACAAGGTAGAGATAACTCTTCTATGGTTTGAACCTGAAAGGTTATATACTGTCAACTTTTTGCCAGTTGATAATAATGGCTTATTCATTTTGAACAAGATAATCATACAGCCTTTTTTTTTCTCTAAGAGTGTATTATAGCTTGTCCTGATAATGGACAAGAGGTCAATAAAGTTTTTTTGTCCTGATGATACATGGAGCAATGAAATAAGTAACTTCCTTTGCATTTGGAAACCATGACTATAAACTGCTCAGAGATACAAAGTGCTTAAAGATTAACTTTGGCATGCAGGGACTTTGCAATACGTAGAGCAAACTAAACTGATGTTATGTGACATCACTTTGCGCCTCAAGCTGGAACGTAAGAAGTTTGGTACGGAATATGGGCGTAGTGGAAGTGACACATGATGAGCAGTCGGCCCATTTCCGTTCATTAGCACCCCAGAGGTGACGCGCTTGACATGCACCGGAAGTGGTGCGCTTGACACGCATCGGAAGTGATGCGATTGTGCATTCCATGATGGAGCGCAGGATGAAGTGTCTGGTTAACTGGAGGGCATAGATGCACCGGAAATGACGTACCTGTGCGTTTCAGGGTGGGACTCATCAGGGGATGAGCATATGCACCAGACGTTACATCCATGGTGTGGACATGACATTGCACATTGGGATTAACAAATATCTGGTCCTTTCCCTATACATGGAGGTATATTTAATTAAATGTTAATGAGAAGGAGATACGGCTGTCTGTAATCTGCCTTCACATCAAATAAGGTAACTGGCTATATAAAGAGGTCTCATTTGAGAGGTTTTATCCTAAATGTGAGCATGGACTGCCAGTATAAAATATGTCCATGGCATGGTTCTGAATGCCCTAGGAATGCTCTTTTTCATAGACGTAAATCCCCTGATGAATCTTAGAGGAGGAAACGCGTTTAGAGGCTTATAGGGAAAGAATTAAGGGCCTAATTGTGCCGAAGGGTCAACTGTGGACTGCCCATGTAAGGGCAGGAGTCAATGGGTCCATAGGGAAAGATAGTTATTGAGCGAAAATGGATATGAGGATCCTTCTTTCAGACTGACTCCACCTGCATGTCTTCACAAAATGGATGAGATCAACTTGAATTTTTGCTATGTAATGCACTCATCATTCATATGCATATATATCTAATGGTTATTGATCACTCTCAATTTAAAGCATTTGTGGTTGACATTGTTTTAAAAATTGAGATTTTGGCCAACCATAGAAAACCTAACAGCCAACTTTTGAAAAGAAAAATCAAGTGTTTGTTCATTCCCTTGATTAAATCTCCATTATCTTTTGGATATAAATGTAAGCACGTTGAGTGGTCTAATTTCCATCATATCAAAAACTATACTGTCATCAAGTTTTTGATTAATTGACCTCATCCATTGCTTATATCTGATATTTCAAGTACCTCCAAACATTTGCCATCAGTAAGGGTGGAGATTTAATGGGCTCACATTTTGGGAATTTTTACTTGGAGACTTTATTGTACTAAGAGAGAGTTACAGTTTGTAGTTCGGGATGGTGGATCCCATAGACCCTATTCCCAGAGCTGCAAACATTAGTTTAAATACCATAAATAAAAGTTAATTTTTAATATTTATTTCTCATATTCCGGCTGTTGTACATTGTGCTTAGTAGTGTACGTCTGCATGCAGCTCCTCGGCCGTTAAGCTCCCGGCGGTGGCGCAGTGTTTGTGCTGATGGTAATACGAGAGGAGATCTGGACTCTGCAGTTATGGGGTAAGGAGAGCGTTGGTGACTTTTCTGCCCTCTACTGTCACAGGTGTGTCAGAAGTGACAGACAGTTGCCCTGCAGTTGGTTCCAGGAGATCTCTACGTTTGGCATTGCAGACATCTTCTTAGAGGCTGTCTCTAGGACCCAGCGGCTACTTTCCTCTGGCTAATTAACACCCTGCCTGGGTGTATAAATACCTGCTGTGTTTCGGAGGGAGGTGCCGGCGATATTCATTACTACTTGTGAAGGCTTTAGCTACAGCAGTACTTCGTTCTCTCTGGAGCTTGAGGCCGTGTGCGCATTTGTCTGGAGTCGTCTAAAGCTAAGCAATTGACCTCTGTTTGTCCTCCTTTGTTGTCTGTCGTGTTTAGTGGAGATCAACTAGTGCTCATCTCCTCTCTTCCCTAGCCTTAGCCAAATGCCAGGGAAAGACAGGGAAAGGCACGCATGCGGCGATTGGTGAAGAGCCAATACAGGGACATTAGGGGAGAAAGGGTGACGCTAGATCAACCTAGGAGGTCTCCACTTCCCCCCTTTCCCTAGAGTCTGGGCTCCCTCTTCCCTCTTCCCTTTATGTTGCACTAAGTCTTTCCCACACCTTGCGTGACTTTATCGCCAGCCGAGCACATTTTGAAAAGAAAAAAAACAAAAACTGAGAATTTGTTTTTTTTTTCCCCTCTGTATGTTTTTGGGCATGGACTTTTTCTTTTCGTTTCTCCCTTGTTCAGTTGCAGAGCTTGCAGAGTAGTTCTGCTATCTGTCCCTGGAGGTGAATGACCTCCGCTGTCAGGTTCAGCAGCAACATCAGCGGCTACAGGTCGCTAATGTGGGGGTCTCTGCAGGTAGGCCTGTCCTGCCTGAACCCAAGGTTGGTATCCCGGGCAGGTTTTCAGGAGGTAAGGACAAGTTTTTTGTATTCAAGGAGACCTGCAGACTGTATTTTGAACTTCATCCTTACTCCTCCGGAAATGAGGAGCAACGAGTTGGTTATTGTGATCTTTCTACTGCAGGAAGATCCTCAGTCATGGGCATTTTGTTTATTGCAGGACTCTGTTTGTCTCCAATCTGTGGAGGGGTTTTTCGGGGCTCTGGCCCTCATCTATGATGACCCTGACCGAGTAGCCTTGGCTGAGTCTAGGCTACATCGCCTTCAGCAGGGGAATCGGTCAGTGGAGATGTACAGTTCGGAATTCCGTAGATGGGTAGCGGATTCCAAATGGAATGACTCAGCCCTTAGAAGTGAATTTTGTGAGTGGCTTAGAAATACTTTCTTCTGTTACTAATGTGGTAGAGTAGGGGGCATCTCAGTTTGAAATTGTTCATAGCATATCTCCTATGTTATACAGGCCTCATCCACACTAAAAAAATACTTTCTTCTATTACTAACATCATACACTATGGGACATCTCAGGGTGACAAGGGAGGAGGGTTCACTACGATTGAGGGGGGTTAGCGATACCAGAAAAACTGTTAGTGAAGATGTTAGTGAAGGTGAGGAACAAATGGAAGAGGGGGAGGTGATGGGCAAGCAACAGTCAGAACATGAAGAGGATAATCATCCCCTCTCTGTTTGTGTTTGGCGGGAGGAGACAGAGAAAACAAGCATCAGAATTACCCAGCCACCAACACAGGATGGGCTTGAACCTCATGAAAAAGCCTGATATATGAGTGCATTCTTGCTGCACTCTCTGCAACATGATCCCCGTATAGTTATGATTCGAAATAGTGCTGACTACTGAGTTGCCACTCTGTAAGATCCACATTATAAAAGTACATTTTGCCCGATGCGTCATGCCCTGGAAAGGTCCTGCGAATGCTGGAGTATCGAAACACGCTTTTATACATCCTTAACATAGGTTTTCCCCGAACCAGCAGTGAGGCACGCAGAGTTCATCGCAGCTCTACACTTCCAACCTCCGGCACGTCAATTCGTCAACGTCAAAATATTAGCAACAGCAGTAGTGTAAGTGGTAGAAGCAATTTCTGTGAGTCCTTTCACACATTTTTTAGACCAGCTCGTGAACCTGCACAACAGAGTACAAGTCTGACACGTGGTGAATGACTGAAGAGGATGGTGCACTCCTGATTGAGTCTCCATCTGCTGGGTTGGCTGTAGTGGAAGAGGTTTTGGTTCCTAATTCTACAATTTCTACTGTAGTGAAATTAATGCCACCTTGCTGGTGTCTGCCACTAATTTTTGGAAATGTGGGGAATCCTTATTGGGTCTCCATCTATTGGGTTTGGCTGTAGTGCAAGAGGTTTCTGTCTTCATTAAACTACTTCTACTTCTACTCTGGTAAAATTTATGCCACTTTGGTGGTGTTAGGCCCTAATTTAGGGAAATGTAAAAACACCTCTGATTGAGTCTCCATCTACAGGGTTGGCTGTACTGAAAGAGGTGTCGGTCCTAATTACACTGTTTCTACTGTAGGGAAATTGATGCAACTTTGCTTGTGTCTGCCACAAATTTTTGGAAATGTGGAGAATCCTGACTGGGTCTCCATCAATTGGGTTGGCTGTAGTGGAAGAGGTGTTATTACCCATTACACTACTTATAATCTAGTGAAATTGATGCCACTTTGGTGGTTTTAGGCCCAAATGTTTTCAAATGTGAACACTCCTGATTGGGTCTCCATCTACTGAGTTGGCTGTAGGGAAGAGGTGTCGTTCCTAATTCTACAATTTCTACTGTACTGAAATTGATGCCACTTTGCTGATGTTAGGCCCTAATTTAGGGAAACATGAACACTCCAGGTTAGGTCTCCATCTCCTGGGTTGGCTGTACTGGAAGAGGTGTCGTTCCTAATTCTACAATTTCTACTTTACTCAAATTAATACCACTTTGCTGATGTCTGCCACTTATTTTTGGAAATGTGGAGATTCCTGATTGGGTCTCCATCTGCTGGGTTGGCTGTAGTGGAAGAGTTGTCGGTCACTATTATACTAGTTCTACTCTGAAATTAATTCTTTGGTGCAGATATTTTTGTCACAGGGGTACACAATATATAATCAAAATTGGTTTTCTTAGTACCGTGGTATATAAAGCAGGCTATATTTCATCTTTTAATTCTTCGGTGCTAATATTGTTCTCCATACAGGGGTACACATTAATAATGAGAGAGCACTAAATGTGCTGTTCAGAGGTTTCTCAAAACCTACTCAGATCAGCCAGAGCTGCTTGTGAAAGTACAATGCATGTGTGCCCATTTCAGAGAGTCAGCTATAGCTTCTGCCACCCTGGCAGTGCTTCAGCAGCATTTGCAGCTTCCAGCTCACTGACTGTTGTGGGATGTCATCACATGTTGGAAATCAATGTTGCAAATGTTGGGAAGGATTTGTGAGCAGCAGAAGGAAGTTGTTCAGTACCAGCTTCAACACACCCATCGGCATTCAGGTCAGCCTCCACACATAAGAGCTGATGTCTGACATCTGTGCTGTCCTCCAAAACTTTGAGGACTCCACCAAGATGGTGAGCGGCGATCATCCTCTTGGTGAGGACAGGGAACTCTTGGCTGTCTTGATAACCCTCTTTCAATCCGTGGGAAAGCTGTATGAGTTTCGCTTAATAACCTTCAGTGGCCTAAACCGTGGCTTTGCTTATGCACGTTATTTCTCAGAATGCATTGCAGATCAGGCCATTGTCCAACTCTGTAGTGATTAAATTCAAGGTGTAAAGAAAGATGTTTGTCTGTGACTAAGCAACACCGAGACGTGTGAGCTGATGTTGGGCGGGCTGCCATTGCTTATGCAACAAGCTGTATTAGAGGACTTCCTTGAAGAAATCACAGCCAGAGTAGATATGGTTTTCCTTTCACCAAGCTAAAGAATATGGCTGTGGTGAAATACAACTCTCACCGAGAAGCTGTGTCAGACTGAAGAACATTGAGCCCACCAGAGGATTTGATTCTGAGGGACCACCTTTCTCCCCCTCTAAAGAGCCCCATAACAGCTGCAAAGTTTGCACTATGAACTCTCCTGATGGAGAAGCCAGGGTCCACCAGAGGATTCTCCAGTTCTCTGGTGGGCCCGTCCAACCCTGCCGAGAAGCAACTCTTGCTAAGAAAAGTCTGTGTGAAGGTTCCTGGACACTGTATGGCAGCTTTTTTACTGAGGGTGAAACCCACGCAAACATAGGGAGAACATACAAAATCCTTGCAGATGCTGTCCTTGCTAGGATTTGAATCTAGGATCCCAGCGCTGCAAGACTTCAATACTAACCACTAAGCCACTCTGCTGCCGTTCTCCCTTTGATATCTAGCTTGCTGGAGAAACTTGCACCTGCTGCCACTCTGTATCTTCAGCTCCTTTGTGAGAAACAAAAGTATTTTGGCAGCCACTCAGTCTACCAAATAAAATTCCTGAGAAGGAAATTGTGGATGGCTTTGCTACTGATACTGGGGGCAGTACTAATGCCATGGCATCGTGCCATAGTTCACTGTAAATATTCCAGGCTGGTAGGAGCCAAGCAGATTCCCACAGAAAAGTACCAGCAGTAATGTTCTTGGATCCGTGCTTATGGAAGACGGGGATAATACCGGGAGAAATAGTGGCGGCTCGGGACAGAGTATGAGATCCGGCCATCGCTGCCATGAGGTTATGAAAAGCTTCCGCCTCCACGAGCCTAAAAGATAACATTTAAAGAGCAAGCAGCTGTCCAGAAATGTGCCAGTTTAGTATTGCAGCCTGTGGGTGGGCGGGTGGCTTGCTGCATACTTGCGCTTGCTTTCCAAGTAACTGAAAACTAAGGAGATGGATGGCCTCATCATCATCACAAGCAAGGCTTGTGCTATGAACTGTCCTGAAGAAGAAGCTAGGGCCCACCGGAGGATTCTCCGGTTCTCTGATGGGCCCGTCCATCCCTGCCGAGAAGCAGCCCTGGCTAACAGGTCATGCTGGAGAAAATTGCACCTACTGCCGCTCTGTGTCTTCAGCTCCTTTGTGAGATACTAATGTTTGCTCTGCCAGTTTATCAAATAAAAATCCTGAGGTACGGAAATTGTGGATGGCTTCACTTCTGGTACTGGGTGCTAATATCAAACTATGGCGTGCCATCCACTGGTTATTCCTCACTGGTTGGAGACAAGCTCATTTCCACAGAAAAATATATCTAGCCCCCATGTCTGATATCTAGCCACCATGTCTTCAAACGTGATTTAAAAGCACATCTGTTTAGACAAGCCTATCACCTCAACTCAACAACCTAACTCTTCTCTGTTCCCTCCTAAATGTTAATCTTAATCTTCCCCTGAATATTCATCTGTCTCCACATCCTCCATGCACCAAATACCACACGGTAACTGCCCTTAGACAGACTGATACTGGCTGATGACCATGGTCTACATATTGTGTCCCCTCATTTCCATATAGATTGTAAGCTTGCGAGCAGGGCCCTCAATCCTCATGTAACTGTTGAAATGTGATACATTGTATTGTTTATATTGTCTGTATGTGTCCTTACTTAATTGTAAAGTGTTGCGGAATATGTTGGCGCTATAAAAATAAAAATTATTATTATTATTATTATTATTAAAAGTACCAGTAAGCTAAGGAGATGGTGGCCTCTATCATCATGAAGGAGTTTGCTCGTTGTCTAGTAGTTTGGTTTTTATACTAAAGATCCTGCTCATTTTTATAGTTTTAAGTGAGCATGCAAAGACCGTGGATTCTGCCGCCGCACATCCAGGCCCGGATACTGGTGGAGAAATTGCTGTACCATCAGGTTGAGGATGTGAGCCATGCAAGGCACGTGTGTGAGGTTGCCCCGGCGTAGGGCCGCCACCGAGATTGCACCATTATCGCACATGGCCTTCCTTTGCTCCAGGTTCAGTGGAAACAGCCTTTGCTCAAACTCGGCCTGGAGAGCTGTCCAGAACTCTTCAGCTGTATGACTGCGATTCGCAAGGCATATTAATTTTAACACTGCCTGATTGTGGTGAGCTCTGGCTCTGCAGTATGGAGGTGGGGGGGGATTCTCTCTGCACTGTTGGAACACATGTCTCATTAAGTCAGAGGTCGAGGCACAGGTGGAGGCCCTAGAGGAGGTGGTGGATGCAGAAGCACTGGAGAAAGTATTAGACACAGAGGTTTGTCGGGCAAGCCTTGGGGATTCCTACACTTGCTGTCTAGTGACACCTTGGTGTCTAGTGGTTTAGTTCTCCATCCCCTGGTTTGTAGTGGTTTAGTCCTCCAACCTAGCTGTTTAGTAGGTTAGTTTTCCAACCCCTGTTGTCTTATTAGTTTAGTTCTCCAAGCCCTGTTTTCTATTAGTTTAGTTCTCCATGTTCTGGTGTGTATTTGTTTCATTCTTCAACCTTAGCTGTTTAGTAGTTTAGTTTTCCAACCCCTGTTGTATATTAGTTTAGTTCACCATGTTCTGGTGTGTATTTATTTCTTTCTCCAACCCATCCATGCCCACCCCCAGGGGTTAATGTCTGGTGAAGAGGTTTGGATTCTTCTCGGACACTACTTTGTCCGGGCCATGATCACCAACAACTCAACTCTCCTCCTTCAAAACCAGCTTCTCCGCCATCACGGCAGATCATCTTTACTCTCCAAATCACATCTCATCACCAGTGGACTCGACACAATACCATCCCACCTCATTCCAAACCATTCCACAGTCTTCATCCCAAGCCTAACCCTCCTCTTCTACCTGTCACTAACAACTGGCATCTTCCCCTCATGATTCAAACATACCTCGATCACACCCATCCTCCAAAAGCCCTCCCTTGACCCATCCTATGTTTAGCTATGGTCCCATCTCACTTCTCCCCTATGCCTCCAAACTACTGGATCAACACATCTATTTTGAACTGTCCTCCCACCTCTCCTCCTGCTCCCTCTTTGACCTCTTACAATCAGGCTTCCGACCTCACCATTCCACTGAAACTGCCCTGACTAAAGTCACCAACGACCTACTAACTGCCAAATCCAAGCAAGACTACTCCATCCCCCTCCTCCTAGACCTGTCATCTGCCTTTGAAACAGTAGATCATACCCTCTTACTACAGACTCTCATCTCTCGGCATCACAGACTTGGTCCTGTCTTGGATCTTTTCATACCTAACCGATGGGACATTCAGTGTCTCCAACTCACACACCACCTCCTCATCTCACCCCCTATGTGTTGGTGCCCCCCAAGGTTCAGTTCTAGGACCAAGACTCTTTTCCATCTACACCTTCGGCCTGGGACAGCTCATAGCCTCACGGCTTTCAGTATCACCTCTATGCTGATGACACACAGATCTACCTCTCTGGACTTGATATCACCTCCTTCCTAATCAGCATCCCGCAATGTGTATCCTGTATTTCATCTTTCTTCTCTGCTAGATATGTAAAAAATAACATGGATAAAACAGAATGCATCATCTTTCCACCATCTCATTCACCACCTATCCATCAAAGTGACTGGCTGCCCACTCTCCCTATTTCTGCAAACTTGACTCTGATCTGTCTTTCAAAAATTAGATCCAAGATCTTTCCACTTGCTGCTAACTCCAACTCCAAAGTATCTCGGGGATCCACACATTCCTCAAACATGGATCTAGAAAAACACCAGTGCATGTCCTCATCATTCCCCACCTTGACTACTACAAGCTCCTGCTCTGTACCCTCCCTTCTACCACTCTTGCACCCCTCCAATCTATCCTAAACTGTGCTGGCTAATTAATCCACCTGTAACCCTTCTATTCCCAGGCTTCTCCCCTCTGTCAATCCCTGGGCTGGCTCCCTGTTGCCCAGAGACTCCAGTTGAAAAGCCTAACTTTGGCATACCAAGCTATGGAAAACCTGTCTCCTCCATACATGTGTGACCGAGTCTCCCTGTACTAGTTACCTGCACGCAACCTCCCATCCTTCCAAGATCTCCTTCTCTACTTCACTCTTATCTCTTCTTGTCACGATCGCATACAAGATTTGTCCGGTGCATCTCCCCTACTGTGTAAGGCTATGTGCCCACGATTAAGAAATGAAGCAGAAAATTTCTGCAGCGTTTCTGCATCTCCCTTGCCAGAAAAAATGCATGCAGATTGTGCATGCATTTTTCCTGCAGAATACATGCGGATTCACATGCGGAGTCACATGCGTTAACGCATGCGTTAACGCATGTGGACTGACAAGCACTTTCCAGGCGATAGCATCACTTGGAAAGTGATTGACAACTAGGATGGATTTATATAGTGTGACCGTAAAAATAAAAAAATAAAGCTATACTTACCTCCGATGCCCCGCCGTGTGTGCTCTCGCGCTCATCCTGGCTTCTTCCTGGTTGCCGGGCTCTCGCGAGACAGCCTGCGGTCACATCACTGCGACGTCATCTCAGGTCCTGCAAGATAAGCGCTGCAGGGGCCACCGGACAGGTGAATATAAACGTTATTTATTATTTTATTCTTTTTTTCACAGGTACAATGGTACCCAGGTCTGGATGAGAGTCTCCTCTCCTCCAGACTTGGGTACCATACGCACATTGAACCGCATATAATCCGCATGTACAAATGTACTGACACGGATTATATGCGTCTCATTGCAAGTCAATGGCGGCGCTTCCGCAAAATTAATGAACATGCTGCGGATTTATTTGCGCTTCAGAAACGCTGCGGAAAAATCCGCAGAATGTGCATTGACATTGCGGAATGCCATTGGGGACCATGGGGTGCGGATTACCAAGCGTTTTTGATGCGTTTCTGCTGCGTAAATTCCGCAGCGGAAACGCATGAAAAACGCATCGTGGGCATGCAGCCTAAGTCTGTACCCCAACACGTCAGACTGTCGCCTACTGTGGAATCTTTGAAAAGGAAGCTGAAGACCCACTTCTTGTGGTAAGCGTACAATCTGCAGTAAGCCTAGCTCCAGCATGCAGCTTAGCTGTACCCTGACCTACTGTACCCTCACCCATCCCTTGTACATTGTTTGTTCGCCCTCACCGGCAGGGTCCTCTCTCCTCTTGTAACAGTCTGTGACCCCTCTTCACATGTAACGCGCCACGGAATAAATGTCACTGTAAGAGTAATAATGATTATAGTACTTGTACTCTGGGTCAATTGATGGCACTTTCCAGGTGTCTACCCCTAATTTGATGTGTTTTGGCTGCTTTTGGGCCCATTTGAAGGCGTTGCATATGCTTTTTTCTGTTCCCCCATTGAATCCTATGGCGTTTGGCAATGTTCGATGAATTAATCGACGAATAAATCCGGCGAATGTCTAAATATTCGGCGAACAATTCCGAACCGAACATTGAAATGTTCGCTCATCTGTACTCCTCACTCCTCACCTCATCAAATATGTCCCCCTCCCCCGCTCATCATACAGCACCACTACCCTAGCCAAAGTCTTAATAAGTAAGGTAGTGGAAACGCGATCATTTCCCACACTTTTGATGATTTGAACCGATTTTCAGTAAAAACGCTTGGCTGTCCAATCACGAATCCAAATATGCAATGTTCATGCCAAATTTGAAAAAAAAGCAAACATTTTCCGAACATATTTGCTCATCTCTACTCCCTATGACCTGAATTTTACCATTGATTTGTGATCTTCTCCTATATAACTTACTAACTGTTCGGCTATGTCCTTACCTTTCCAGTTCACTCGACATATTTCAAGATGAGAGTGACGAGATGAACAACTTAACAAAAAAATGTTTTTTTTGTGATACTCTGCCAGGAGATGTTTATGCCATTTCTATCTCAATGTGGCCACCAAGTGGTTGTGATGTGTGTTGCAGCCTGTTCACAGTTTGGAACTTCTTAAAACATTTTTTAAAGCAGCAGAAGAGGACACATCTATCTGACTTAGGGGACCATAAGAAGAATATAGGATGTTCTTGTTAGAACAGTGGGAGAGGTGATCAACGTGTTAGACAGTGGATCGAGGGTGAAGATTTCGGAGTGATTTTTCAGGAGTAAGACAACATCATTTTTAAATAAAGTGATTTGCAAATTATCTATTTATTACATTATCTATCAAATGAGATTGAGTTTTCTGACAGTACAATGACGAAGTACAGCAAATATATGATTTTAGTATTTCTTATTATTTCATTTCTTCATGAAACACTTAAGACAACCCCAGATGAAGCGCCATCAAACCAAGAGATAGAAAAGAAGGAAAGATCCAGCTGTTCGCGACATTTGTTCCGCTGGTACATATGACATTGTATCTTATGATAGTCTCACTCCCATCAGTTTCCTTCTGGACCTCCTTAGCTTCATCCTTGTTACATAATTTTTTAGTCGCACAACCCAATAGAGTTTCATTTGTAATGATATTGTCTGTTAAGAGTAATTGCAAAAAAAAAGATAAAGCTTAGAAATATTATAAAATATTAAAAGGAATCTGTCAGCAGGTTTTGCTATGTAATCTGAAAGCAGCTTGATGTAGGGGCAGAGACCCTGATTCCAACAATGTATAACTTACTGGGCTGTTTTGTGCTGTGTTGATACAATCCCTGTTTTCTCTGCTGTAGATGTAGCAAGGGTCAGAATGCCGAGCTGTGTATAACCCCGCCCACACTCCTGATTGGTAGCTTCCTGTGCTCACTGTCAGCAAGCTGCCAATCAGTGGTGGGGGCGGGGTTACACAGATTAACTGAACTGCCTGGGATGTAACACCTAGTCCTGCAGTGATAATCTCCTGCTGCTAAAACACTGATTGTTTTGAAACTACACAACACAGCATAATAAAGGATACATCCCTGGAATCACACTCTCTGCCCCTACATCATGCTGGTCTCAGATTATGTAGAAACAATCTGATGACAGATTCCCTTTAAGACACATTAAAGAGAAGTTCTATTTTTATTGGTTGATCCCAAGGGGTACTCTAGTTTTTTTGTGAATAAAGCTCAGAAGGACAACTTTTACACATGAAAATTCGTAATCGGTAGATTTGCTTAAATTTGGCAGGGAAATTCAATTCTCATCCATTTTTTCAATGTAAATCAAATAGCTCCGATTGTCATGAAAAATAATGTTTATTATACTCTAAGCCAAATAAGGGGGGAGCAGGGAAAGGGCTAAAAAATAATAAATCACTGTGTTTCAGTTCTCTCTTAGAAAGATCTCTGTTTGCTGTCACCAAGACTTTCCCCTGTCAGAAGCTGAAATCAATGATTATACCTAACTTTGTTCACAGCTGAGTGTTTGTTTCAATTGTTGCCAGTCTAGTCAACCCGGTTTAAGCTCAGCAACTTGGAGAGAATTCATAAAAGTGTAGGAAATGCTGTTTAAAGGGGAGTGTGGTGTTCCAAAACCGACAATATTAACTAAGCACACAACCTTAGCGGTGACATAAAAATATATAAAAATTGCACTCTTTGTGTTCTAATCGCTGCCTCCTTTCTGCAGAAATTGAAGTTTAGTCAAATATACTAATTAGGGTGCTTGGTGCACCTTGGGTGTGTCCATCACGCTCAGTGCACCATTCCGCCTACTGGTTTGACATGATCCCACTTCCCTCTCTGGTGATTGACAGTGCTGGCTTGCTTGGGGCATTCCCTTTAAAAACCCTGATGAAACCACAGGCGGAGGTGAAACGCGCGTTGAGGTGTGCAGTAGCCCTGGTATTCTCCTTCCTCTTTATGGCCACATATAATACTTATGTATTGAGATGTTGATTTACTATGGCATTTGCTTAAATGTATGTCATTTTCATATGGCTACATTGGGGTAAAGGATTGATACATCTATTTATATACAATTAGAATGATATTTGCATTATTGTAATTTATATATAGCATAATTCACTTGTTTTTTGGCATGACATTACTGTCCATACATATGGCTTACAGCACATCATACAGCCTTGCCTGGCATACCAATATGAATTGTCCAATAGGGTTATATCTTTTGCGTTTTCTGTATTCTGTCTCTATATGTGGCATTTATTGATAACTTATGTCTATCACTTTTTGTATTTTTTAATTTTGAATAAAACTTACTTATATCAAAATATTTTGTATCATATGCTTCTTCATACTTTCTATATACTTATACACATTTTCCATGAAGGGATCTTTTTCTTAATTTTTTTTAAGGATACATACAGTATATACATATATACAGCTCTGGCATAAATTAAGAGACCACTGCACAGTTTTCTAAAAATCACCACCTCTACATGTCTGACAGCCATTCTATTCCAGTGTCAGTTGAATTCCAACCAAAGTCCACCTCATTCTACTTAATGTGCTTCTGATTAGGTGATCACCTGAACCAAATCTTATGTAACGAGGAAAGTATAAAAAACACTGCTGTGGTCTTCACAATCCTCTTGCAATAGGACAAGCTGGATGGCAAAACAAGTGCTAGGAATCGCCCAAAAGTAATTTGAATGAAAAAATAACTTTTAACCATGCCAGTTGAAAAGAAAAGTCTTGAGTGAGGAAAAGAAGGGCTCAATTCTGGCTTCACTAGAAGAGGGATACAGTGAGCGTCATGTGGCCTCCATCCTTAAAATTTTGAAGATGGCAGTCCATTACAACAAGGTGAAGCAGCAGACATTGGGGATAACAAAGCTACAGACCGGCAGAGGACAAAAGTGACTCTCCACTGACCGGGATGACCGTCATCTTATTCGAATGTCACTCAGCAACCGCAGGATGACATCAAGTGACCTACAAAAGGAATGGCAAATGGCAGCTGGGTTGAAGTGCACGGCAAGAACAGTTGGTGACAGGCTCCTATAGGCCTCAAGTCATGTAAAGCTAAAAAAAAGCCTTTCATCAATGAGAAGCAAAGGAGAGCCAGGCTTAAGTTTGCCAAAGACCATAAGGATTGGACCATAGAGGACTGGAGTAAGGTAATCTTCTCTGGTGAGTTTAATTTTCAGCTTTGCCCAACACCTGGTCGTCTAATGGTTAGACGGAGACCTGGAGAGGCATACAAGCCACAGTGTCTTGCACCCACTGTGAAATTTGGTTGAGGATTGGTGATAATCTGAGGATGTTTCAGCAAGCTAGAATTGGGCAGGTTAATCTTTGCGAAGGACATATGAATCAAGCCGCATACAAGGTTAACCTTGAAAAACACTTGCTTCCTTCTGCTCAGGCAATGTTCCCCAACTCTGAGGACTGTTTTTTTCCAGCAGGACAATGCCCCCTGCCACACAGCTAGGTCAATCAATGTGTGGATGAAGGAGCGCCACATCAAGACCCTGTCATGGCCAGCCCAATCTCCAGACCTGAACCCCATTGAAAACCTCTGGAATGTGATCAAGAGAAAGATGGATAGTTGATGCGCCCCCTGGGCCGTAGGGTACTCGGTAGCCGGCCCAGTCGGTGCTAGGGGATGTCACGGTGGCAGTGACCCGGTCGGTGACATAGGGCAGTCAATTAAAGGGAAAGTAAAAGGGAATAAAGTTTTTAGAATAATAATTTTCGTGACGCCACCTGTGGCATGTGGCTATATGTAGCCGCCGGTGCGGTGCAGATCCCCTGGAGCTGATGGTGATGCAGCAGAGTTGGTTCAGCTCTCCACAGGCAGAGCTAAGCTCCAGGGCAGTGTATGATGATGTTATGAGGTATATGTTGCTGGTGCTTTGTAGTGCAGGGCTGGTGATAACGCAGCAATAATTCCAGGACACAGTGGGGTGCAGTCTTCAGGTTTTACTCACCGTTGTTCAAGACTCCAGGTTACAAGGGCCAGTGGGTAACCTCCCATGTCGTCCTGTGTCTATGTGCCTTTCCCGGTCGTCTTCCCTGTACTGGCTCTCGCCCTCCTGCCCTGCGCCTCACAATCAGTGTCCCAAGCCAGTAGCCTTGGGTCTTGTCTGGCAACGTGCAGTCCCCTGGACCCTCTGCGGCCACCTTTTCAGTGATGTAATTGTGGCTGTTGGCTGCAGCACCTTGCAAATGCAGCAGCCTCTGGTTGTCTAGCTGAACCTGGTTGTTCTCCACTAGTTAGGGACCGATCCCCTCTGCGGCCTGATCCCTCCATGTCCGTGTAGATTCGGGTGTACGGGTGGCTTCCTGCACTCACCATGCCCCTGGGATCCCCTCTGTCTCTGGAGCCTTCCCTCTGCTCCCGTCGTCTCTCACTTTCTCTCCTGGGCCTCTCAGACTAGGCCCGACTCTTCTCTCCACTCCTCCTGAGCAGAGCTCCTCCTCTGAACTCTCCCTCTGACTGAACTGACTCGCTCTAGATGGTTCCCCTCCTTCTTATATTCTTCCTGTCTGTGCTCCCCTGTACTGCTTCCTCCACCCACACCCACTACATGGTTCCACCCTCCAGTTAGGGACCAGGGACTGTGCTCTCCCTTAGGAGCAATCTCGCCCTTCCCTCTGAAGTGGAGTGTGTTGGATGCGGGTGTGTGGGTCCCGGGTAGTACTCCGTCCTTACCTGAAAGTGGGGTACCACACCTCTGATGCAGTACCTCTGTGGCGACTGAACCCACAGGGGCGCTACATAGTCACAAGCCATTAAACAAAGAAGAACTGCTTACATTTCTGTGCCAGGAGTGGCATAAGGTCACCCAAAAGCAGTGTGAAAGACTGGTGGAAAGCAGCCAAGACGCATGAAAGCTGGGATTAAAAATCATGGTTATTCCACCAAATATTGATTTCTGAACTCTTCCTGAGGTAAAACATGAGTATTGTTGTTTCTAAATGAATAAGAACTTGTTTTCTTTGCATTATTTGAGGTCTGAAAGCACAGTTTGTTTCTTTTTTATTATTTCGACGATTTCTCATTTGCTGCAAATACATACAAAATTTTTAGCTTTGAATATCGGAGACATGTTGTCAGTAGCTTATAGAATAAAACAACAATGTACATTTTACTCAAAAATATACCTATAAAGAGAAAAATCAGAGAAAATGAAAATGTTGCAGTGGTCTCTTAATTTTTGCCAGAGCTGTCTATAAATATAAATATATATACTATATATATATAAATATATATATATATATATATATATATACACATATATATATATATATATATATATATATATATATACAGTACAGACCAAAGGTTTGGACACACCTTCTCATTTAAAGATTTTTCTGTATTTTCATGACTATGAAAATTGTACATTCACACTGAAGGCATCAAAACTATGAATTAACACATGTGGAATTATATACTTAACAAAAAAGTGTGAAACAACTGAAAACTGCATTGTGTATGTGCTGTGAAGATTCACAAGCCTGTAGTCACATAGAGTGAGAGAGGTTGGACAACCCCTTTAAGTTTTGAGTCATTCAGTGACAAGAATCAGAGATCTTGAAAATGGAGAGATTTTGAAACTCAATATTTGTAGTTGGGAGCTTGTATGTTATTTCCACTAGGAACACCCAGATCATAACTATATAAGTACTGGAATCACCTTTGGTGATTGAGGTCATGTGCTTAATGCAGTGCTTTTCATCATCAGTACATTGCATCATTTCGGATTGTTGGCAGTCAACTGAATCCGATTTAGAGCAGGTTGGGCATGTGATTCCATTGACTTCATATTTTCTTGATGACCCTTTAAAACATTTTCAAAGTAATGGTTGAGACTAAAAAGAAGTGATGAGTCTGTAAGGTGCACAGGGCGGTAGTCACGGGCGAGGGGCTGCTGTGTTCCCTGGCACCCTACAAGTAGATAATGCCCCATCTCCTGGAAGTGTGTGTGTACATGATAACACTCACGGTTTGGCTGGTAGCCTTCGCTGACTCCTCCATTCCGGTTCCAGGATCAGTCACACATTGCACAGGACACACTTGTTTCTTTTCCAATAAATTAACTTTACTAAACAGTCTGAAGTCCATGTTATTCACATCATAGTACGTTGTTACAGTCATTTCTGTTTCAGCCACTTAATGGCACCCCTGGCCCCTGAGACGCTCTATAAAGCTCCGCAGCAGTGGGTTCCGACCCACTTTTCTGACATGGTTTCCTATCCGGCTTACACTTCTGAAAGGTGAATAAGGCATTCGCTTCCGTACCTAATTCGGGCCATAGGTCCCAGATGTCCCAGGAAGGACCACTGAAAATAGTGGTGGCCGTCCGCATGCTGCTCCCAGATTATTATTATTATTATTATTATTATTATTATTGTTGCTCCCAAAAGTTTCATACTTTTCCATGCTCCTCAGCCAACTGGCCTGATCTTCCTTTACATCTAATTTATCACTCTGTCTCTATCTTATCTCCTCATCTGCCTAAAGCAGGAAGGGTCCTCTCTTTTAACCAAGCCTGCCCCTCCCAAATTGGGGCAGCACCCTAACACTTTAACTGTTCCTATGCTAAACCTATTTGTTTCCTAGTTCTAGTGTGCCCTCCACTGTACTTTCCCATTCCTATCTACAGTACATCTAACACTTTATCCTATTTCTATACCTAATTTCTTATCCTTATACTGTCCTTATACTCAATACAATACTCATTACATCATTATCAAAATACACTTGAGCCATTCACATATAATATACTTATAAAATTGTATGTACTACATTAATCACAATATTACAGAACTCATCTTAGTAGCGAGGTAAGAAGAACATTTTTGTCCCAGGCATACTCTTACAAGTCGACTAATACATCCTACTTGAAGCTACTGGTTCCTAGTGCTATGTCTGTACCACGGACAAAACCATCATATACATACCCCTACTGTCAACTGTCCAGGCATAGGAGCTATTGACTCCTACCTCTGCACCCCAATAGTCATGTCTGTCAAATTCCTTGGTATCACTAGAATGTTGTACCTCTGATTGGCATATCAGCATTGATACGGAGGTATTAACTCTCAATCTTCTATGTAATAGTGTTCAGGGTGGTAGCCGTAGGCGAGTGTCCTAAGTCCGACACCCTGGCACTTTACAGAAAACAGGGGTCTGCTTCGGGTGTGTGTGTTGCTGTTTGAATGTGGACACCCCCTAGCTCCTCTTGTCCGTCATGCTTGGCGTGGCGGTGATTCCCCCCCGAACGGAAGGCCTCAATAGTGTATAAAAACAAGGTAAACTTTACTGTCAGTTTTAGTCATCAACAAAGCACAGCAGGAGATACAGACATCTTTCCTTGAGTGACAGAGCAGTGGCATGACTTCAACAAACATTTTCAAGACAGTTGAAGAAACATCTCACTAGCAGCGTTAGGAACTTGCAAGCTTCTTAGACAGCTATGACACTTTAGCTGCTCTTTTCCTGTGCTCGCTATCTTCAGCCCACTTTTCAGGAAACATGTAAATGAAGAGCATGTTATTAACCTCTTTACTGTATGTGCCCCCAGCCTCGCTGCATTGTCTCTTCTCGAACCCACAGCTCCCGGGATTTGGCTGACATTTTCTGTTTCACAAAGTTGCTGGACCAAAGTTCCCTTCCCCAACTCGTCCACTGGAAGTTTTGCACAGTCACCACTTGAGCTCTTTTCTTTAGTAGTCCTCCTCTGTCTGCTTCTCTTTTCTCCTTTTTCGCACACACACTCCGGTGAGGATCAATTAGACCAGAGGAGTCTCCTTGCTTCTCTGGTGTCAGAACCACTCACTAACTAAACTCTACTTCCTGTTCCTCACACTAACCAGAAATACCCAAACCTCCTAACCAACCTGGGCCGGCCTACAGTTAACCCTGTCATAACTTTCTCTATACCAACTGTGTTACCGGGCAAACTTCACATTTCAGCTACATTCTAGACAGTGACATCTTGTGACCATTAGTTAATAATTCAACCCACAGGAAAACATAGCAGGAACAAAACATTATTCACATTCTATACCACAACAGCATTGATATCTTCAGGGGGAACACGGCAGCTGGTCCATCTCCTCACACAACCAACATATGAATACTCCTACTGTCAACTGTCCAGGCACAAGAGCTTTTGACTGCAACCTCTGCACCCTTATAGTCATGTCTGTCAAATTCTTTGCTTTCATTAAATTGTTGTACCTCTGATAGGAATATCAGCATTGATATGGACGTATTAAGTCTCAATCTTCTAGTGACGAATTGTTAGGAAGCACTGCTAGTGGGACGGCAGCACTAAAAAGAGCTTCCAAAAACAGATTTTGTGCTAGCCACTTTGTCAAGTAGACTCAGGAGTACCCTGGTCGTCACACTATTATTACCCATGTACAGGGATCTGGACTTACAGAGGGACCCCTGGGTTGAATCCACAGAATGCCTGCAGGCCGATGGAGCTGGCTGGTAGGGGATGGTCAGAAAACCAGGTCAGCACAAAGAGATCAGAAAAAGGGACTAAATCACTGAGAAATAGAATAGTTAAAATATGAGCCAAGGTCATCAAATAGGAAACAAACTAGCTAAGCAGGAGCAGAAAAACAGGAGTGAACCAGGGTAAGGGCAGGTACAGGCAATTGTATATTCTTTCATCTGAGAGAATGGGGTCAGCTATGACACTCTGATTAGATTTTGATGAAATTGAGCATAGCGTGATCCAAGTGTCTCTGATGTAGAAAAGGTGGAAAAAAATTCTTCATCTTCTCAGTGCATGGAAATGTAGCACCCTGAGGATTCGGCTGCTACAGGGGTATTACACCTCAAGCCAGAGGTGTGATATTCCACTCCCGGGTAAGGATGGAGTGTGGAACTGAGCTCAGTTAGCTGCATGCACTACACACATCCCATTTCCGAGGGACAGACCGATGGTACTCCCACTAGAGAAATGTGCAGGTACGACAGTGTCTGTTCCTGGCTGGAGTGGGAGGGGGGTGGAACATCCCAGTAGTGTAGGGGCAGATAGGGGGAGCAGCCTGGGTAAAGCTAGGAGCTCATTGGGTGCTGGTCACCTGAGCTCACACATAGAGGGAGTATATAAGGTGGGAACCATCTTAGATCAGGGTCAGTCTGTCAGAGTTGAGTCAGAGAAGCAGAGCAGAGGAGAAGAGCAGCTCCAAGGCCAAGAGAGAGAGAGAGGAGAAAGAAAGACCCAGAGGGGGAGAAAGAAGGAACTCCAAGAGCCCAAATTAGACCAGAGGGTGAAGAGTTGGCAACAGGGTACCGGATCCCAAGCTGGCAGAGGCTACAGCACACCTTAGCCAGGAACCGGAGGTCGTGGGCAGGATCGATCTGCCACGATCACCCACTAAATCCACCCGGAAGGCAGACCAGGAATAGGGTCAGGGAACCCAGAGACAAGGGTTTACCACCAAGAGGCCCGAGGGAGCCGGACATAGGTGGATCCCTGGTGGGGAAGGCCAGAGAAGAGGACAGGACAGAAAGGGAGCTCAGGACCACGCTCCAGAATCACCTGGGGGTTGGCCGAGTCCAGGACCTGGTGGACGCAGCACGGCTCGGGTGGTCACTTAAGGCCGGAGTGACCAGAACAACTGCAGTAAGTAAACAAACCCTGAACTGCACAGCCCGACTCTGAGTCTCATTTCCATCCCCACTGCACCACCACAACCCCCATCCTCTGCAACTGACCCCCTGAGGCTATACCCCTCCCGTTGGGGGTTATACTACCTGAGCTGCACATACATCACCAGCCTCAGCGGACCCTGCTGCAGCGGCGGCCGTATTGACCGCAATTCAACGGGTGGCGTAGTCGACACAAAAGAACATCTAGTAACATCATAAGGACTGCCACACACTGAGCTTGACACCCTGGGCACGGACCGGGTCACAGCCACTCGGAGACTACAACCCCCATCTGATCCGGCTCCGGGTATCCCTAACAGCACTGGCCCAGGGGGCGCGTCAACTTTGGCGTAGTCGGCAGGATTACGTGCCCGCAACAACCGGGTACTGCGTGCCTGAAGAAAAGTACACCGTTACCTCAAAAAGAAGTCTCCTGCCGGTTCCGGAGGGTCCCCGCCATCGGGCCCCATCACAGGTCGTTTCCCGCCGGTTGTCCGCCATTTGCAGCTTTTTCCCGCCATCCATGGAGTTTCCCGCCACTGGGAGACGATTCCCGCCATTTCCAAAGATTTCCCGCCTTGGAAGAGCGGACGCCATTATGGGCGTGCCAGAGGGTGTCAAGAGGCCACCTCCCATCGTGGGCCAGGTCGAAGAATGGCGCCAAAAGCGGAAACCGCGCCCACCAACAGAGACTGTGATGCTGGAAGTGTCCATCAGCGTGAGAGAACTGCCCCTGGAACTGAAGTTGCCCCGGGACCACCCTCGATGTGGGCGGAGACAGAAGAAGAGAACAAAGATGGGTGCCGCCTGGAGCAGTCTGGAGAGAGCGCACCCGGAGACAAGACGTCTGGAAGAGAGTCCAGAGAGAGCCTACCCGGAGATGGAGGGAGAGTCAGGCAGCACCGACCCAGTGGTCAGGAGCCTGTTGCAGGTCGCCACTCCAGAAGGCCTGCTGGAGATCCTAGCACAGCTCCCCCGAGACCGGGAGTGTGCACAGACCGCGCTGGAGGGCCTCGCACGGAGGATGGCCCGGGTGCAGCGGGAGACGTTGGCGGAGTGGAGCCGAGAGATGGCCCAGCAGACCGGCACCCGTCAGCGGAGCACGCCACCCGAGACGAGGAGACAGACCGCCTCTGAGGATGGCGCAGGAGGAATGAAGGCAGGAGACGGCGCCGAGAAGGGAGCTGAACGGACGGAGGCAGGTAAAGGGGACGTCTCTACCCCGAGCCGGGAAACCGCGTGCCTGCCCCAGCTCCCCGTCGCAGAGCCCGAAATTCCCCCTGCCGTGCCCGTCGCTGCATCGTCACCGCCGCAGACTAGGCCTCAACCGGAAACCGCGGCCGCGACCCCTGTGACGTCACACGCCTCGACCTCGAGCGTGGCCAAGCAGGAAATACCACCGGCCTGGTCGCAAGGCCTAGTACCCCCGGGCGCCGCAATACCAACAGCGCCCCCTACCTCCGCGGAGCCACCGGCCTGGCCGCAGGGCCGAGTAACCACGGGCGCCGCCGTTCTTACGGTGCCCTTTTCCTTTAGCGTGCCCCAAGCCTGGTCGCAAGGCCTGGTCAACCCGGGCGCCGCTACCATCAACGTGCCCTCAACATCTAGAGTGCCGCACCTGGGTGAAAATCTATTTGCCCAGCATACGTGCCCGGATGGGCAGCCCTTCATATGGCCCCAGGAGTACATTCAGCTGGAACTCCAGAGAGCAAGGCCCATGTGCGAGCCCCTGATTCCGGCTCCGAAGCCCGTAAAGAGGACCTCGCCCCCGCTGGAGGAGGCACAGTTCGAGTGGGACCCCACTGGAGAAGACCTCATGGGGTTCACTCAGGAGACTCGGGCGGCCGCAGCAGAGCGTGCAGAGTGCTGCCGGCAGCAGCTCGAGGTCTTCGAGAGGGAGCGGAGAGAGAGGCGGGTCCGGGAACAGCAAGCGCAGATAAGGAGCGCGGAGCAGAAGAGCCGGACCAGGAGGAATCCCCGTGCAGCACATGGTCCCCCTTCCACCGGGACTGTGATTAAGTTCAACCTGCAGCACGGATGGGGCTTTATCAGAGACCATCAGACCCCCGGCGACGTCTTTGTAACTCGCAGAGACGTAGAAAGCCATCTGCCGGAGGGACACAGAGGTCGTGACCTGTATGTAGGGGACGAGGTCACCTTCACCCGGCACAAGTGTGCCAAAGGACCCTACGCCCTCCATGTGCATCGCCTGACGGAGGAGGAGCTGCGGTGTGAGGAGGAGCAAGAGGACCCGGACGGGTCTGAAACTGAAACCAACCAACAAGAAAGAGCAGGAGGACGCCGTCGTTGAAGTACGGTAGAGAGAGACTGTACATAGTTACCCGTCAGGGTATAAGAACTGTTCTAGTTAAAATATAGTCCCCGTTGGGACCAGCCAATTGAACTGTTAACCCCGTGTGTCCCTATTCCCACTGACCGAGGACTGAGAGCGGTCAATCCTCCCTAATACCTGGCCGAGGAATGAGAGCGGCCATATCCCCTTGTATATAGTTGCGCTTCCTAAAGCGCCCCCTACCGGTTTTATAGGAAACCGTGTTTCTTCAAGAGACTGTCGCACTTTACCCTGTCACAAGTTGCACCGTGACCGGAGGAACCAGAGACAGGAATGTTTACAAAAATGTTATTTATATGAAAAGTTTATTGCTGATAATATATGTGATGTTTTATATGTTTATATGTTGATGTTTTATGAAAAAAATTGTATGTTTGTGGATGTTTATATCTTGCAGCCCGAGGACATGCTGTGATTTACCAGGGGGGAATGTAGCACCCTGAGGATTCGGCTGCTACAGGGGTATTACACCTCAAGCCAGAGGTGTGATATTCCACTCCCGGGTAAGGATGGAGTGTGGAACTGAGCTCAGTTAGCTGCATGCACTACACACATCCCATTTCCGAGGGACAGACCGATGGTACTCCCACTAGAGAAATGTGCAGGTACGACAGTGTCTGTTCCTGGCTGGAGTGGGAGGGGGGTGGAACATCCCAGTAGTGTAGGGGCAGATAGGGGGAGCAGCCTGGGTAAAGCTAGGAGCTCATTGGGTGCTGGTCACCTGAGCTCACACATAGAGGGAGTATATAAGGTGGGAACCATCTTAGATCAGGGTCAGTCTGTCAGAGTTGAGTCAGAGAAGCAGAGCAGAGGAGAAGAGCAGCTCCAAGGCCAAGAGAGAGAGAGAGGAGAAAGAAAGACCCAGAGGGGGAGAAAGAAGGAACTCCAAGAGCCCAAATTAGACCAGAGGGTGAAGAGTTGGCAACAGGGTACCGGATCCCAAGCTGGCAGAGGCTACAGCACACCTTAGCCAGGAACCGGAGGTCGTGGGCAGGATCGATCTGCCACGATCACCCACTAAATCCACCCGGAAGGCAGACCAGGAATAGGGTCAGGGAACCCAGAGACAAGGGTTTACCACCAAGAGGCCCGAGGGAGCCGGACATAGGTGGATCCCTGGTGGGGAAGGCCAGAGAAGAGGACAGGACAGAAAGGGAGCTCAGGACCACGCTCCAGAATCACCTGGGGGTTGGCCGAGTCCAGGACCTGGTGGACGCAGCACGGCTCGGGTGGTCACTTAAGGCCGGAGTGACCAGAACAACTGCAGTAAGTAAACAAACCCTGAACTGCACAGCCCGACTCTGAGTCTCATTTCCATCCCCGCTGCACCACCACAACCCCCATCCTCTGCAACTGACCCCCTGAGGCTATACCCCTCCCGTTGGGGGTTATACTACCTGAGCTGCACATACATCACCAGCCTCAGCGGACCCTGCTGCAGCGGCGGCCGTATTGACCGCAATTCAACGGGTGGCGTAGTCGACACAAAAGAACATCTAGTAACATCATAAGGACTGCCACACACTGAGCTTCACACCCTGGGCACGGACCGGGTCACAGCCACTCGGAGACTACAACCCCCATCTGATCCGGCTCCGGGTATCCCTAACAGCACTGGCCCAGGGGGCGCGTCAGAAATAAGACTGCACTCAGATGTTTTCCATGCACTCATTGACTTGCAAGGCCAAGTATGATCGGAATATCGGATCAAACTCAGGCACGCATCGATATCTTTCCTCGGACAGACACTGTCACAACCTCAGAGGCTAATATGGGTAAGAGCGCAATCTGATGTTTTGTTGGAAATTAAGTTTGGGAATTAAACTTCTGCAGGAATGGCACCACAAGTCCCAGAATATCAAACAGGACAGCTGCAGTTGCGTACCGCCAATGGCGGCAGGTCACGCGACTGCTATGGGGCCCATGAGTCGGGGGGAGAGAATCGCAGCAGAGCTGCAGAGATCCATCCTCTGCTTCCTGCCCGCCGCTTTTTCCCTCACACAGGCACGCACTGCTTGATGACGTCATCATGCAGCGCGGGCCTGTGTGAAGGAGGAAGTTGCAGGTAACAAGGATGCTGCGGCCTGCAGGGGAATGGGCAGAGAGGTAAATGGTGTTTTTATTTTTTATTTTTGCTGAAACCCTGGGGAGGGGAGGTGGAGGAGAGCAATCATGGGTATGGTGGGGCTGGAGAGAGCAATAATGGGACTGGAGAGAGCAATAATGGGGCTGCGGAGAGAAATAATGGGGCTGATGGGGCTCGGGAGAGCAATAATTGGGCTGATGGGGCTGGGGAGAGCAATAATGGGGCTAATGGGGCTGGTGAGAGCAATGATGGGGCTGAGGAGAGCGCTGATGGGGCTGGGGAGAGCAATGGTGGCGCTGGGGAGAGCAATAATGGGGCTGATGGGGCTGTGGAGAGCAATGATGGGGCTGGGAAGAGCATTGATGGGAACAGGGCGGCTGGTGAGAGGAATAATGGGCAAACGGGGCTAGGGAGAGCAATCATAGGGATGGCCGGGCTGAGGAGAGCAATCATGGGGATGGTGGGGCTGGGGAGAGCGATGATGGGGCTGATGGAGCTGGGGAGAGCAATATTGGGGATGATGGGGCTGGGGAGAGCAATGATGGGGATGTGGGGCTTGGGAGAGCAGTGATGGGGCTGAGGAGAGTAGTGATGGGGCTGATGGGGCTGGGGAGAGCAATGATGCGGATGGTGGGGATGGGGAGAGCAATGAGGGGGTGCTGGGAGAGAGAAATGATGGGGGTGCTGGGAGAGAGCAATGATAGGGGTTCTGGGAGAGAGCAATGACGGAGGTGCTGGGAGAGAGCAATGACGGGGGTACTGGGAGAGCGCAATGACGGGGATGCTGGAAGAGAGCAATAATGGGGGTGTTGAGAGAGAGTAATGACGGGGGTGCTGGGAGAGAGCAATGACGGGGGTGCTGGGAGAGAAATGATGGGGGTTGCTGGGAGAGATAAATGATGGCGGTGCTCGGACAGAGCAATGATGGGGGTTGCTGGGAGAGAGCAATGATGGGGTGCTGGGAGAGCAATGATTGGGGGTGCTGGAAGAGCAATGATGGGGTGCTGGGAGAGAGTAATGATGAAGGTACTGGGAGAGCAATGATGGGGGTTGCAGAGAGAGCAATGATGGAGGTGCTGGGAGAAAGCAATGATGGGGGTGCTGGGACAGAGCAATGATGGGGGTGCAGGGACAGATCAATGATGGGGGTGCAGGGACAGAGCAATGATGGGGGTGCGGGTGCAGAGACAGAGCAATGATGGGGGTGCAGGGACAGAGCAATGATGGGGGTGCAGGGACAGAGCAATGATGAGGTGCTGGGACTGAGCAATGATGGGGGTGCTTGTATATTTTTCATGTGCACATAGCCTTGCAGTTATTTGGGGAGAGTCACAGAGACAGAATCATTTATATTATTGGGTGGCAGAGATTATAGTTAATGGGGGGCACAGTGTTGCTTATCACTTTATATTTTGCTAACTAAGTGGCTAATAGTATATTAATGGGAGGGGGGTACATATCTGTAGTCAGGGGCACAGTGTGGGGGAGACACGTGTATATATACAATATATGTGACCTTGTTATTTTCTAGGCTGGAGGTCATCGTGACAAGACGAGTCGTGGCTGTGAGATGTCGACAAGAAGGTCTGACAAGACAGAGAAGAAACAGCAGAAACCATCTCTGATCAGAAGTTCCTGGATGTAAATATTATTCTGTATTTGCACTGTGTGACTTAGAGTGATAATGTTACATGTTCCCCATACATGGTAAGCTTAGGAAGTCTGAGACACACTGCAACTCTCCAGTAGACCATCTTTGTCTTCACTGAACCACATTATTGGTGAGGAAGAGAATCTGCTTTTTTCACATTAGTGTAAAATCCATGTCTTTGCTCACTCCATCGCTTCTGTCACCAGAAGGTTCCAGATCGCAGGAGAAATTGTGGCAGCAACTTTCTAAAGGAAGACACCAGATATCTGTGCCAAGCATGAGCTAAAATATGTATATTCAAATATTTATATTGGACTAATTATTTAAATTGTCCAATTCTGTCGATCTGCAGCCACCACTAGGTGGAGCTCACTGCATACTGTAGATGCATTGTACACAGTAATAAACCTGTATTCGGTAAGCCACTTAGTTCCCCCTAGTGATGGCTTTAGGTGGCTAGAAATGTATCTTTTAAAGCTGTGCAGAATTTTAGGAACTCTTTATCAGTGGGTATTAAAATAATATGAATCAACACAAAATGACAGACCTGAAAACTGGATAGTGGTGGAAGGCGCTGTGAAGTGAGACCCCCATTCATTCCCCTTTGGCACCACATAGCTGCATTCAAATGAAGTCAGTGGTACTCCATTGCAAGTATTATAATGTGCAGGAAGTCTCACAGCAGTGCCAAAGGGGATCTCATTTTCAGACTTATGTTACTTATGTAAAACCAGAATTATTACATTTACAGATAACATCTTACATGTAGCAATTGAAGTAAGGCACAGGTCGGTGTTACAGCAGGAACGGTTTACAGTTATCGCCCTATCCAGGGTGGTGATGCTACCGGAATAGTTACAATCCCTCGATGCTGCGCAGTATTTTGATATGTGTACATCAACATTTTTGCCTGCATTAACAAAAATGACAATTAGTTTATACAAAATTAATTTTTTAGCTCTTAATTATTTAAAGGTTTGTGATTTAAGACGTCATAAAGGAAAGGGGCGGACTGCCCATAGGTGCAGCCCATGCAGCCGCTATGGGGCCCATGAAACAGAAGAACCTGGTGTTGAACAGCATGGGACCCCTCCATTCCCCTATCATAATCTCAACAGTATTTGCATCCTTAGAAAGGTCACAACCATGAGAGAATTCTCTGGCAGCCTGGAGTTGGGAAAAGGATCCACCTCAGCAAAAACAGCACATGGATAAAACTGAATTTATCATCTTTCCACCGTCTCACTCAACTCCCCCAACTGACCTATCCATCAAAGTCAATGGCTGCCCACTCTGCCCAGTCCCGCAAGCTCGCTGTCTCGGGGTAACCCTGGACTCTAATCTCTCCTTCAAACCACATATCCAAGCCCTTTCCACTTCCTGCTGACTCCAACTCAAAAATATCTCCCGGATCCGCACATTCCTCAACCACAAATCTGCAAAAACACTAGTGCACACCCTCATAATCTCCCGCCTCGAATACTGCAACCTCCTGCTCTGTGGCCTCCCTTCTACCACTGTAGAACCCCTCCAATCTATCCTAAACTCTGCTGCCTGACTAATCCACCTGTCCCCTCGCTATTCCCCTGCCTCTCACCTCTCTCATTCCCTTCACTGGCTCCCCATTGCCCAGAGACTCCAGTTCAAAACCTTAACCACGGCATACAAAGCCATTCCCAACCTGTCTCCTCCATATATCTGTGACCTAGTCTCCCGTTACGTACCTACACGCAACCTCCGATCCTCACAAGATCTCCTTCTTTACTCCTCTCTTATCTCCTCTTGCCACAATCGTTTACAAGATTTCTCCCGTTCATCTCCACTACTCTGGAACTCTTTACCCCAACACATCAGACTCTCGCCTACCACAGCAACCTTCAAAAGGAACCTGAAGACTCACCTCTTCCGACAAGCCTACAACCTGCAGTAACCCTTGCTCCACCATACCGCTGCACGACCAGCTCTACGCTCACCTACTATATCCTCACCCATCCCTTGTGGATTGTGAGCCCTAGCGGGCAGAGTCCTTGCTCCTCTTGTACCAGTCAGTGACTTGTATTGTTCAAAATTTACTGTAATTGTTTGTGCTATGTATACCCCTTTCACATGTAAAGCGCCATGGATTAAATGGCGCTATAATAATAAATAATAATAATAATGTTGCACTGCTCTCTCCGCCTCCCCAGCTCTGCAGATTGTCGCTCAGCTCTCTCCGTCATGCCATCTGCCCTGCAATTACAGCAAAAGAGCTCAGCAGTCGGGCTCCAAGAGCAGGGTAGGCTGCACCAGAGAGAGGAGGTAGAAGTCCAGGCTACAGGAAGATGATTCTGTTGGTTGCCCATTACTCATATACACCTAGTCATTCATTTTTTCCCAATTTGTATGATCAATTAATGTTTTTGGCAGAAAAGAATACAATCGTGATATTTGGCCAGACAACATCTTCAATGAACTTAAGTCATAAATACTGATTTTTCTAGCTCTTGACAGCGTTAGTGTCACATGCCCTGAGGCTTCTCTTTACAATGGCTGCAGATCACTGGCCTCACGATCTCAAGCTGTATACTACTGTCAAGCTGCAAAACACACATTGGGTATCCAGCTTGTGCCATCTGCAGCCCATGTAAATAGAAGCATCGGGGACATGGCACTGGAGCTGCCACAAGCTAGAAGGGGGAGTATATATTACTGTCTGTGTGTATCGTTATTTTTTACATGTCCATTATATAATGTGTTACACGCATATCGCTAGGTTCAGATAGGGCGAGACGGATTTTATGAGTTCTTTGGAATCCTGGGAGAACCGTTAATCAGGGCGACCATAGGCTGCAGCTTCTCTCAGGCACATGATAGATTCAATTGCTGACCAGACACATCTGACAAGAGTCTTTTTTAACAGTTTAACAGTGGAATTGAATGTGAAGCACGGCCAGTGCAATTGAGGGATATTGAAACAAAATTTTTTTTTTGACCACCATGGTCACATATACAAATCCACTATAGTCAAACAATAGTATATTAGTTCAACGTCTATAATAGCAGCTCATATAGAAGAATGACGTCAAAGAACGTAATTTAGCAAAAGAACTCCATTCTTTTATTAAATACACATAGAACAACAATGATATTAAAAAAGGTTAACATAAATACATAGATGGTGAGCAAGAACTGAAGACATCAGAACAAAAGCAATCATAGAATAACACAATTGGAATTAGATGCTTGGAGCAGATGTAAATAAGGGCATGTAGACCACATGCTCAAAACCAGCTATCAACACATTAAATTCAGATGCTAAAGTGCACAGTGCGGATGTCAAATAGCAACTGGGATATAAATATGAGCATACGGGCCACACGTCCCATCCCAACCACTCACATATAGGTCATCAAAAAGCTACACTCACATGTCAAAGTGCACAGTGCATATACAGATAAATCCATAAGGCATTAAAAATAGATGACAACCGCCGCTCACGTGATTCGATGGGTGGAGCATAGTATCACGTGAACTGAGGGGTGGAGGATCACTTCCTGATGCTTAGACTTTGCATCCTGATGTACTATGGCAACCCCTGCCCATGTGATCTGGAAGGCAGAGCCAGGTATCACGTGAATGAAGGGGTGGAGTTTGACATTAAGAGACCTGTCCACACTTCCGGATGGGAGTGTCAATACAGGGACACATGTGATCTTTGTGTTTGTATCATGGTGAGCGGTTGGCTACTTTCAGTAGCTGTGACCTGTCTCATCTTCACCTATTGGTCAAGTAGTGTTACTTAAGGGATACTGATTTTAGACACACTATGCCCCCAGAAGAAGGCACAGCGCTGAAACGCGCATAGGGGTGACGATATCTGGACTGATTAGCAATCTACATGTAAGTTATATTCTGTTGTTATCTATTTTTAATGCCTTATGGATTTATCTGTATATGCACTGTGCACTTTGACATCTGAGTGTAGCTTTTTGATGACCTATATGTGAGTGGTTGGGATGGGACGTGTAGCCAGTATGCTCATATTTATATCCCAGTTGCTATTTGACATACGCACTGTGCACTTTAGCATCTGAATTTAATGTGTTGATAGCTGGGTTTGAGCATGTGGTCTACATGCCCTTATTTACATCTGCTCTAAGCATCTAATTCCAATTGTGTTATTCTATGATTGCTTTTGTCCTGATGTCTTCAGTTCTTGCTCACCATCTATGTATTTGTGCTAACCTTTTTTAATATCATTTTTGTTCTATGTGTATTTAATAAAAGTATGGCGTTCTTCAGGGATATTGCAGCAACAATCTTCATTACAGTACAGTCTTAGTTTCTTGAGCAACCAGCTCCAGTAACAATACAGTAGTTTCTTCACAAGGCACAGTATTACAGTCTCTTCAGTGGCATAATTCAGCATAGATTAGATCTCTTAGCAGCACACTTCTATACATACACAACCACAGGCTTTTCCTTCACAAGGACACAATAGTACACAGCATTCTTTATCTTGCATGGAGATGGAGGGGGGAGGGTTTGAGGAGGGAGATGATTCCCTGTGACACAATTACTTCCAGTACTTATCTTCCTGCCTGATAATACTCTGCACTGTTAGTTCACGTAGTTTATCTGACCTGTGTTTAGTTTCTCTCCTCATCTGAATCCTGTTCAGTTGCCTTCTGTCAGATCCAGATATCACACCACCTTTCTCTTCGGCTTCAACCAGACTACAATAACAAGTTCCCCACAATCCCCATGGGGCTCTGCTAAAACACTCCCTGTCTCCTGTGACTGTGTTAACCCCTCTAGTTGCTGGATGCTTCTGAAGCACAACACTTCCTGTCTCCTGTGCTTGTGTTATTTGTAACAGTTGCTGTATGCTTTGGAAGCAACAGCACTACTTCTGCATGTCACACTCTTCCCTCCTTTTTGAAAGTCGTCCTCGACATTCGTCTTAATTGGTCAATCTGACAAATTCTGAGACAGTGGTGAAAGCTTAGTAACTATATATATAAATTTGTCATTGTCAAATTGGTATAACATTTATAAACATTGATAACAACTAGTGATGGGCGAGCACTAAAATGCTAGGGTGCTCGATGCTCGGATCGAGCAAACTGGAATGCTCGGGTGCTCGAACTGAGTAACAAGCCCAATATAAATCTATGGGAAAAACGAGCATTTTTCAGGCGGCTCCCCCCGGCGGTCTGCAGATGGTCTAAAAATTGCCCAAATCGATGGGAACAGTGCTCAAATGACATGGGAACAGCATGGGGAAGACCTCTGGAAGCATTTCTGTCTCCCAGGTAACTGCTGTCAACAACATTGTCAGAGGTATTACGCCACTTTTACTGACTCACAATAAAACAAACGAAACCAAAATGGATTTTTTGGGGAAATATGTTAAGGAACATACTTTCCAGGGTAATGACTTGTATATAACGCAAAATAAATAAACAAAAACAAAAATACTCCTCCACACCTTGGGCTATATTCACACGTTGCGTTTTTGATGCTTTTTTGCACTTTTGCATTGCTTTCAACCAAGACAAATGCATTCACTGGTAAATGTCATTTTAGCATTTTGCAACCTTATCTGGCCATGTGGTGTGTGACACATCATCAGATACATCCTGTTTCATTTATGATGGAGGGACTCTGAAAGTCACAAAATCTATATTTATAGAGCCATCAGGTGGCCCTTACTATTCTTAAAGGGCCATCAGTTGGCCCTTGCTATTGTTAGAGAGCCATCAGTTAGCTATGTTTTGTTGTTCCCATTATTAATGAGTAGGTCTCCTATACTGTTATTGCATATGTAGTGACTGCAAGGGCTGCCAAAAATTTGGAGGCACTCCAATGCCCCTTTCAAGAGACGCAGAGGTCCTAGAGCCTCCTAAAAACAATGTTCCTACTATTAGGAAGTGGGTCTCCCATAGTGTTTTCCAATGCAGTGAAGCAACGGCTGCCAAAAATTTGAAGGAACTAGAATGCCCCTTGCAAGAGATGCAGAGGTCAGAGAGCATCCTAAAAACAATGTTCCCATTATTAGGAAGTGGGTCTCCCATAGTGTTTGCCTATGCAGAGAATGCAAAAGCTGCAAAAAATTTGGGGGAACTCCAATGCCCCTTGCAAGAGACGTTGAGGTCGGAGAGCCTCCTAAAAATAATGTTCCCATTATTAGGAAGTGAGTCTCTCATAGTGTTTGCCTATGCAGTGAACCAACAGCTACCAAAAATTTGGAGGAACTCCAATGCCTCTTGCAAGAAACGTAGAGGTCGGAGAGCCTCCTACAAACAATGTTACCATTATTAGGAAGTGGGTCTCCCATAGTGTTTGCCTATGCAGTGAATGCAAAAGCTGCCAAAAATTTGGAGGAACACCAATGTCACTTGCAAGAGACGTAGAGGTCAGAGCGCCTCCTCAAAACAATGTTCCCATTATTAGGAAGTGGGTCTCCAATAGTGTTTGCCTATGCAGTGAATGCAAAAGCTGCCAAAAATTTGGAGGCACTTCAATGCCCCTTGGAAGACAAGTAGAGGTCGGAGAGCCTCCTAAAAACAATGTTCCCATTATTAGGAAGTGGGTCTTCCATAGTGTTTGCCTATACAGTGAATGTAAAAGCTGCCAAAAATTTGGAGGCACTCCAATGCCCCTTGGAAGACACATAGAGGTCGGAGAGCTTCCTAAGAACAATGTTCCCATTGCTAGGAAGTGGGTCTCCCATAGTGTTTGCCTATGCAGTGAATGCAAAAGCTGCCAAAAATTTGGAGGAACTCCAATGCCCCTTGCAAGAAACGTAGAGGTCGGAGAGCCTCCTGAAAACAATGTTCACATTATTAGGAAGTGAGTCTCTCATAGTGTTTGCCTATGCAGTGAACCAACGGCTACCAAAAATTTGGAGCTACTCCAATGCCCCTTGCAAGACACGTAGAGGAGATGATATGGCAGATATAGTGGCTAATGATATGGTGATGGAGGATGAGGAAAAGGAGGAGGACAAGAGCAAATAGACAAAATCAGGAAGCATATACCCATGCGTTGGTGTGAAGAGGTGCATGGGAATAGACCTCCCCAAAAAAACCACTGGATTTGAGTTTATGTTACGCTGCTATCATTCGGTGGTGTTGAGAAGTCTGGCCCAATCCAGCCATTGTTCATTTTTATAAGAGTCAGCCTGTCAGCATTTTCAGTTGACAGGCAGATGCGCTTATCACTTATAATTCCACCAGCGGCACTAAAAACCCGCTTTGATAAAACGCTGGCGGCAGTGCAGCCCAGAACCTCCAAGGCATAGAGAGCCAGTTCATGCCACGTGTCCAGCTTGGATACCAAATAATTATAAGGCACAGAGGAATCACGGAGGACGTTGGTACAGGTGGCAAGGAACTCCATCACCATCTTCCCAAACTTTGCACTCCTTGTGAGAGTACCCTGCACCCCTGAGAAAACTGTCCCAGAACTTTGACAGTGTTCCCCTGTCTCTGCTGGATTGAAGTTGTGTCTCTCTCGTCTGCATTCCTTGGTTGTCCAACGAACTGTGACCTCTGTCGCCAGCGTTTTTCAGAAGGGATTTTTTTTAATAATTCCGCAACAAGGGCCTTCTGGTTCTGCCCCATTTTAGTAGACCTGTCCACCTCTGGAATAAGAGATAGAAAGTTCTCCTTGTAGTGTGGGTCTAGAAGTGTCACCAACCAGTAATGACTGTCACCCAAAATTTGGAGAACACGAGGGTCACGGGAAAGGCAGCGTAACATAAACTCAGCCATGCGTGCCAGACTGCTAACAGACAAGACTTCCGTATCCTCACCAAGTGGACGACTGACCATGCTCTCCTTTTCCTCCTCCTCCTCCCTGTCCTCAGGCCATCCACTCTGAACAGACGGTATGAGAGTTGGGCAGGTAGTACCATCTATAGCGCATGAAACTAGCTCCTCCTCCTTCTCCTCATTGTCACTCAATCTACGTTTCGATGAGATGAGACTAGGCTGTGTGTAATCACTCTGTATGGTTCCTTGCTCCATCTCATCGTGCTCCGTCTGCAATGCATCCTCTTTGTGAGCAGAGTGCATTTCAGAAGACAGAGAAGCAGGATGGTAATGCTAATTATGGCGTCATCGCTGCTCACCATCTTGGTGAAGTCCTCAAAGTTTTGGAGGATGGTACATATATCTGACATCCATGTCCACTCCTGAGGTATTATGTGTGGAGTCTGAACTGAATACCAATGGCCTTGTTGATGCTGGTAGTCAACAACTGCCCTCTCCTGCTCACAAATACTTCCCAAGATCTGCAATGTAGAGTTCCAACGCTTGGGGACTAGAGATGAGCGTTGTTCTACTCGAACTGTTCGCCAATCTCAAATTCGAGCTGTTTTGGGCGGTGTTCGAGCCGTTCGGCGAGCACGAACAATTTGAGAAAAATTCGGCTGTTCGAGGTTATGTTCGATAACTGTTCGTGCACCAAAATCATAACTGGATTTTTTCTCAGTAATGATGAAAATTAATGTTAATACGCAGTTTGAGTGTACAGCGGGGTGGGGGGAGGGGCAGGGGATGGATCTCTGAAGGAACAATTTAGATCTCCATTTTTTTTTTCTCTTTCCCGCATTTACAGTGGGGAGGTGCAATCTGTCAGCCTATCAGCAGCGCACACACGGAGCGAAGTGCTTTTTTTCACACAAGCAAGGGCATGTGTCATTGGCAGTGTATGTCACATGTCCTTGTCCTATAAGACCAAGCCATTTTCCCCGTCGCCACCATTTTCTCACTGCTGCAGCTGCGTGTTAGACAGCACCGCTGTTGCTGTGTGCGCTATACCTTGTTAATTTCAAGCCAATTTTTGCACAAATCTACAGATAGCTTGGGAGTAGGGAATAGTTGTGATTGCAGTCCTTTTAAGGACTAGGTTACAGCATTTCCTACGACTTTTATCAGGCAGGTCTGTGCTCTTAAATAGATAGATTGTGGGAGTAAAGACTAATTGTAATTGGAGTCCTTTTCAGGACTAGGTTACATCAGTTCCTATCAGTTTTTGCCAGGCAGGTCTGTGCCAGTGCTGTGCAAGTTTTTTTCACAGCATTTGGCTGAATCTAGCAAAGCTAATCCTTTTTGGCCTATTGCAGAGTGTGTTAGTCAGTGGAGTAGCCTATCTGTGTTGCAAGATATACCACCTGTGTATAGAATACCAATTTTTTTACTGCACCTAGTGAAGTAAAATCTTTTGGGCATAGCATCATTCTATTAGTCCATCTATACTGACCTCCATCAGGTTGCAAATTGAATATAATTTTTTTCTGCATCTAGCTCTGAAAAAATATTGGGCTTCTAGCTGTGTGTGGGACTTGTTGTATTAGTCCATCTATACTGACCTCCATCAGGTTGCAAACTGCATATATATTTTTCTTCATCTACCTCTGAAAAAATATTGGGCTTCTAGCTGTGTGTGGGACTTGTTCTATTAATCCATCTATACAGACCTCCATCAGGTAGCAAACTGAATATATTTTTTTCTGCATCTACCTCTGAAAAAATATTGGGCTTCTAGCTGTGTGTGGGACTTGTTGTATTAGTCCATCTATACTGACCTCCATCAGGTTGCAAACTGAATATATTTTTTTCTGCATCTACCTCTGAAAAAATATTGGGCTTCTAGCTGTGTGTGGGACTTGTTGTATTAGTCCATCTATACAGACCTCCATCAGGTTGCAAACTGAATATATTTTTTTCTGCATCTACCTCTGAAAAAATATTGGGCTTCTAGCTGTGTGTGGGACTTGTTGTATTAGTCCATCTATACTGACCTCCATCAGGTTGCAAACTGAATATATTTTTTTCTGCATCTACCTCTGAAAAAATATTGGGCTTCTAGCTGTGTGTGGGACTTGTTGTATTAGTCCATCTATACAGACCTCCATCAGGTTGCAAACTGAATATATTTTTTTCTGCATCTACCTCTGAAAAAATATTGGGCTTCTAGCTGTGTGTGGGACTTGTTGTATTAGTCCATCTATACTGACCTCCATCAGGTTGCAAACTGAATATATTTTTTTCTGCATCTACCTCTGAAAAAATATTGGGCTTCTAGCTGTGTGTGGGACTTGTTCTATTAATCCATCTATACAGACCTCCATCAGGTTGCAAACTGAATATATTTTTTTCTGCATCTACCTCTGAAAAAATATTGGGCTTCTAGCTCTGTGTGGGACTTGTTCTATTAATCCATCTATACAGACCTCCATCAGGTTGCAAACTGAATATATTTTTTTCTGCATCTACCTCTGAAAAAATATTGGGCTTCTAGCTGTGTGTGGGACTTGTTGTATTAGTCCATCTATACTGACCTCCATCAGGTTGCAAACTGAATATATTTTTTTCTGCATCTACCTCTGAAAAAATATTGGGCTTCTAGCTGTGTGTGGGACTTGTTCTATTAATCCATCTATACAGACCTCCATCAGGTTGCAAACTGAATATATTTTTTTCTGCATCTACCTCTGAAAAACTATTGGGCTTCTAGCTGTGTGTGGGACTTGTTGTATTAGTCCATCTATACTGACCTCCATCAGGTTGCAAACTGAATATATTTTTTCTGCATCTACCTCTGAAAAAATATTGGGCTTCTAGCTGTGTGTGGGACTTGTTCTATTAATCCATCTATACAGACCTCCATCAGGTTGCAAACTGAATATATTTTTTTCTGCATCTAGCTCTGAAAAAATATTTGGCCTTCTAGCAGTGTGTGGGACTTTCTCTATTAGTCAATCTATACTGACCTCCATCAGGTTGCAAATTGAATATAATTTTTTTCTGCATCTAACCCAGCCAATAGTTTTGGCCTAATACCACAGTTTGGCCACTCAGCTCTGCTCGGTTCCCATCCATTGTTTTTTTGTGCAAACAACTCCAGAGTTGTTAATTAGTTAACCACCAAAATGAGTGGAAAAAGGCCTGCTGCTGGTGGAAAGGGTAATAGGCGTGTTGGGAAGGGGAAAAAAGGTTGTGTCCGTGGGGTAGGTGTTAAAGCAACAGTAACATCTGCAGAAGAAAGACCATCTTCCAGCCAAACTAAAATGTCTACTTCTTTTAGCGGACAATGTGATAAGATCCCTTTCTTACGGCCACGCCAATCGCTACAAATTCCAGATGAGGCACAAAACAGCAGGTGCTTCAACGGACATCAAGTGCTCCTTTAAGTGGGCTCTCCTCCACATCAACTTCAACATCACAAATACTCCAGTCCTCAAAGGTGTCACCCCAATCGCACTTGCTTCCTCACAGCTCCCAAATCTCCAGCTGCCCGTCTGAGTATGAGGTAGAACAGATGGTTGAGTCTGCAGAGCTGTTTACTCATACTATAGCCTGGAAATCAGAGGTCGACTCCAGCCCTTCTGTGAATCCAGACGAGGAAATGATCTGCACTGATGCCCAGAATCTTTATGAGTCGGATCCAGGACCAGACGCAGAAGGTTCTGACCATAATGGAGACCCTCATTCCCAAACTGTAGCTCCTGTTGGTGGAGACAATGAGGAAGACGATGATAAGACTCAAATACCTGATTGGAGCGACAACTTTAGTTTTTTGTCAGGGCAGGAACAGGTTGGCTCTGAGGACGACGGGTGTGATAACGCACAGGGTGATGATGATGAGGTTGGAGATCCCACTTACTGTCAACCCACAGTCAGCCAAGAGATGAGGTCAGCAGAGGAGGTGGAGGAAGATGCTAGTGATGACGAGGTCAGGTTGCGCCTTCCTGGACAGAGACGTAGTACTGGAAGCACGTCAACAACTGCATCCTCAAACACAACTCTGCCTCTCACCACAAGTCGTGGTGGCTCTTCAGGTCGCATGGGTGCTAAGCCTTGCATAGCCTGGGCATTTTTTCAGATCGATAAAGATGACCCAACTCGTGTTATCTGTAACATTTGTCAGCAAAAGCTAAGTAGAGGCCAAAAAATACATAGTTTGAGTGCTTCATGCATGAACCGGCACATGGACATGAAGCATAAGTTGCAGTGGGAAGCTCAGTGTGCTACAATGCGGCCTAGCCGGCCGGGCCAACCACCGTCTGCCATATCTTGTGCATCCGCGGCCTCTTCATCCTCTGTGACTGGGGGGACAGCAGTCACACCTGTTTTGGGGCTCAGACCTGCCACCTCTTTACCCGCAACAGCCAGCGTGATTGGCAGGTCATCATTTTCTTTGGAGGTGGTAACACCAGCTGGTGTTGAGCACTGTCCGACATCGATAGCACCACCTTTGGATCAAGGCAACCTAACATGTCCGCCTGCATCTTCCTCACAGACCGGCAGTTTGCCGGGGACACCCTTATCAACCCTGTCTAAGCACAATAGCCAGCCCTCGGTCCCTCAGATGTGGACAAGTAAAAGACCATTTCCTCCTAGCCATGAGAAAGCTAAGAGGTTGAATTTCACCATCTGCAAGTTCTTGGCTACAGAAATGCTGCCTTTCCGCCTGGTGGACACAGAGGATTTTCGAGACCTTATGTCCGTCGCAGTGCCCAGTACCAGATGCCCAGTCGGCACTACTTCTCAAAGAAAGGTGTGCCTGCGCTCCACCAGCATGTCGCACACAACATCACCGCTAGTGTTGAGCCACGCCCGTAGTGTTCGGGTTCGGTTCGGTTCATTGAACACCGGGATGTTCGAGGAACTGTTCGTCGAACTGTTCGTCGAACACCTTAGAACACCGTCGAACACCGTTAAAACCAATGGCAGGCAAACAAAAACACATAGGAACACATAGAAAACACCTTCAAAGGTGTCCAAAAGCTGACAAACTGCTCAGAAGACGCTTTCTTTAAAAAAGCCGGCCGGCAATTCAGCAGCGGCATACACCGGTACCCGACAATTTAGACAAGAAGGAATAGAGCATCACACATAGATTAGATAGATAGAAACATGTCAGTCACATATATATGAAGTACAGTGACAGTGTTGCTTACTGTACTTGTCATTTAGTGTAAAGGATTTATTAAAAAATATAATAGTGTTTTCGTGCACCGTCTCTTTAAAAAAGCCGGCCGGCAATTCAGCAGCGGTACCCAACAATTTATAACAGACAGAATAGAGCTTCACACATAGATTAGATAGATAGAAACATGTCAGTCACATATATATGAAGTACTGTGACAGTGTTGGTTACTGTACTTGTCATTTAGTATAAAGGATTTATTAAAAAAAATAATAGTGTTTTCATGCACCGTCTCTTTAAAAAAGCCGGCCGGCAATTCAGCATCTGTACCCGACAATTTATAACAGACAGAATAGAGCTTCACACATAGATTAGATAGATAGAAACATGTCAGTCACATATATAATAAGTACAGTGACAGTGTTGGTTACTGTACTTGTCATTTAGTATTAAAATAAAGGATTTATTATTAAAAAAAATTGGTGTGGGGTTCCCCGTTATTTTAGTCTCTAGCGGAGGTTAAGCAGACAGCTGGGGCAGATGTTTGAAGCCTGGGAAGGGGGTAATACCCACGGAGCTTCCCAGGCTACTAATATCAGCCCCCAGCTGAATACCTAGCCTTTACTAGCTATTAAAATGGAGGACCCCCCCAAAAAAAATGACGTGGGGTCCCCCCTAATTTAATAGCTAGCAAAGGCTAGGCAGACAGCTGGGGGCTGATATTAATAGCCCAGGAAGGGAGCCATGAATATTGGCCCCCTCCCAGGCTAGAAACACCAGCCGTCAGCCGCCCCAGAAATGGCGCATCCATAGGATGCGCCAATTCTGGCACTTAGCCTCGCTCTTCCACGCTGCTCTGGTGCGGTGGCAGGGGGTAATAGGGTTGGGGTTGATGTCAGCTTATAATGCCAGCTGACATCAAACCCAGGTTAGTAATGGAGAGGCGTCTATAAGACACCCCCATTACTAACCCCATAGTCAAAGTTAAAAAAAACACAAACACCCAGAATAAAGTCCTTTAATTGAAATAAAGACACATTCCTTTATTGTTCTAAATTAAACCATACTTACCGTCACGCCCATTCCAGCTGAAGCCAACGATCTCCTGCAATAAAAGAAAAATAATAAAGCAACCTCATCCTTACCTTTCCATGGTTCCCAGGACAGCTTCAGCTCTGCTACATCGAGATGACAGGCTGGACCGCAGCAGAACGCTGCCATCCAGCCTGTCATCCCGCAGACACTGAGAAGCGCAGGCATGCTTGCACTCCTCAGTGTCTGACTGTGACGGCATCCAGATGAGCCGACAATGAACTCGGCTCACCTCATGTACGTCACTGACAGCGTGGGAAAATTCTCCTGCACTCAGCGCTTCAGCGTGAGAATTCTCCCACGCTGTCAGTGACGTGTATGAGGTGAGCCGAGTTCATTGGACATGACCTCGGCTCATCTGGATGCCGTCACAGCCAGACACTGAGTAGCGCAAGCAAGCCTGCGCATCTCAGTGTCTGCGGGATGACAGGATGGATGGCAGCGTTCTGCTGCGGTCCAGCCTGTCATCTCGATGTAGCAGAGCTGAAGCTGTCGTGGGAGCCATGGAAAGGTAAGGATGATGTTGCTTTATTATTTTACTTTTATTGCAGGAGATCATTGGCTTCAGCTGGAATGGGTGTGGCGGTAAGTATGGTTTAATTTAGAACAATAAAGAATTGTGTGTTTATTTCAATTAAAGGACTTTTTTCTGGGTGTTTGTGTTTTTTTAAAATACTTTACTAGAAATTCATGGTGGTCATGTCTAATATTGGCGTGACCCCATGAATTTCGGGCTTAGGGCCAGCTGATAATGCCAAGCTGGCCTTAACCCCTTTATTACCCAGTGAGCCACCGCACCAGGGCCCTGGATGAGTTGGGTACAGCGCCAAAAGATGGCGCTTCTATGAACGCGCCATTTTCCGGGGCGGCTGCGGACTGCAATTTGCAGCGGGTGGGGCTCAGAAAGCTTGGGCCTCCCTGCGCTGCAGATTCCAGCCCCCAGCTGCCTAGTTGTACCTGGCTGGACACAAAAATAGGGCGAAGCCCCACGTATTTTTTTTTTAAATTCATGAAATTCATGGAATAATTAAGAAAAAAAGGGCTTCCCTATATTGTTGTGTCCGGCTAGGTACAAATAGGCAGCTGGTGGTTGGGGGCAGCCCGTTCCTGCCTGCTGTACCTGACTGGACACAAATATAGGGCGAAGCCCCACATCAATTTTTTTTTCATTATTTCATGAATTTCCTGAAATAATTTAAAAAAAATTGAAGTGGGGCTTCGCACTATATTTGTGTCCAGCCAGGTACAGCAGGCAGGGACGGGCTGCCCCCAACCACCAGCTGCCTATTTGTACCTGGTTGGACACAACAATATAGGGAAGCCCTTTTTTTCTTAATTATTCCATGAATTTCATGAAATAATTTAAAAAAAAAATGCGTGGGGCTTCGCCCTATTTTTGTGCCCAGCCAGGTACAACTAGGCAGCTGGGAGCTGGAATCCGCAGCGCAGGGAGGCCCAAGCTTTCTGGGCCCCACCCGCAGCAAATTGCAGTCCGCAGCCGCCCCAGAAAATGGCGCGTTCATAGAAGCGCCATCTTCTGGCGCTGTACCCAACTCATCCAGGGCCCTGGTGCGGTGGCTCACTGGGTAATAAAGGGGTTAAGGCCAGCTTGGCATTATCAGCTGGCCCTAAGCCCGAAATTCATGGGGTCACGCCAATATTAGACATGACCACCGTGAATTTCTAGTAAAGTATTTTAAAAAACACAACACCCAGAATAAAGTCCTTTAATTGAAATAAACACACAATTCTTTATTGTTCTAAATTAAACCATACTTACCATCACGCCCATTCCAGCTGAAGCCAATGTCTTCTGCAATAAAAGTAAAATAACTAAGCAACCTCATCCTTACCTTTCCATGGTTCCCACGACAGCTTCAGCTCTGCTACATCGAGATGACAGGCTGGACCGCAGCAGAACGCTGCCATCCAGCCTGTCATCCCGCGGACACTCAGAAGCGCAGGCATGCTTGCGCTCCTCAGTGTCTCGCTGTGACGGCATAAAGATGAGACGAGTTCATGTTCAATGAACTCGGCTCACCTCATGCACGTCACTGACAGCGTGGGAGAATTCTCCTGCACTCAGCGCTTCAGCGTGAAAATTCTCCCACGCTGTCAGTGACGTACATGAGGTCAGCTGAGTTCATTGGACATGAATGAGCTCACCTCATGCACGTCACTGACAGCGTGGGAAAATTCTCACGCTGAAGCGCTGAGTGCAGGAGAATTTTCCCACGCTGTCAGTGACGTGCATGAGGTGAGCTCATTCATGTCCAATGATCTCAGCTCACCTCATGCACGTCACTGACAGCGTGGGAAAATTCTCCTGCACTCAGCGCTACAGCGTGAGAATTCTCCCACGCTGTCAGTGACGTGCATGAGGTGCGCCGAGTTCATTGGACATGAACTCGTCTCATCTTTATGCCGTCACAGCTAGACACTGCAGAGCGCAAGCATGCCTGCGCTTCTCAGTGTTTGCGGGATGACAGGATGGATGGCAGCGTTCTGCTGCGGTCCAGCCTGTTATCTCGATGTAGCAGAGCTGAAGCTGTCGTGGGAACCATGGAAAGGTAAGGATGAGGTTGCTTTATTATTTTTCTTTTATTGCAGGAGATCGTTGGCTTCAGCTGGAATGGGCGTGACTGTAAGTATGGTTTAATTTAGAACAATAAAGAATTGTGTCTTTATTTCAATTAAAGGACTTTATTCTGGGTGTTTGTGTTTTCTTTTAACTTTGACTATGGGGTTAGTAATGGGGGTGTCTTATAGACGCCTCTCCATTACTAACCTGGGCTTGATGTCAGCTGGCATTATAAGCTGACATCAACCCCAACCCTATTACCCCCTGCCACCGCACCAGGGCAGCGTGGAAGAGCGAGGCTAAGTGCCAGAATTGGCGCATCCTATGGATGCGCCATTTCTGGGGCGGCTGACGGCTGGTGTTTCTAGCCTGGGAGGGGGCCAATATTCATGGCTCCCTTCCTGGGCTATTAATATCAGCCCCCAGCTGTCTGCCTAGCCTTTGCTAGCTATTAAATTAGGGGGGACCCCACGTCATTTTTTTGGGGGGTCCTCCATTTTAATAGCTAGTAAAGGCTAGGTATTCAGCTGGGGGCTGATATTAGTAGCCTGGGAAGCTCCGTGGGTATTACCCACTTCCCAGGCTTCAAACATCTGCCCCAGCTGTCTGCTTAACCTCCGCTAGAGACTAAAATTACGGGGAACCCCACGCCAATTTTTTTTAATAATAAATCCTTTATTTTAATACTAAATGACAAGTACAGTAACCAACATTATCACTGTACTTCATATATATGTGACTGACATGTTTCTATCTATCTAATCTATGTGTGAAGCTCTATTCTGTCTGTTATAAATTGTCGGGTACAGATGCTGAATTGCCGGCCGGCTTTTTTAAAGAGACAGTGCATGAAAACACTGATATTTTTTTTTTAATAAATCCTTTGCAGTAAATGACAAGTACAGTAAGCAACACTGTCACTGTGCTTCGTATATATGTGGCTGACATGTTTCTATCTATCTAATCTATGTGTGATTCTCTATTCCTTCTATTCTAAATTGTCGGGTACAGATGCTGAATTGCCGGCCGGCTTTTTTAAAGAGACGGTGCATGAAAACACTAATATTTTTTTTGATAAATCCTTTACACTAAATGACAAGTACAGTAAGCAACACTGTCACTGTACTTCATATATATGTGACTGACATGTTTCTATCTAATCTATGTGTGATGCTCTATTCTGTCTGTTATAAATTGTCGGGTACGGGTGTATACCGCTGCTGAATTGCCGGCTTTTCATGTTTCACTGTGAGCACTGTTCCCATCGATTTGGGCAACCACTGTAATGCCACAACCACCATGGCTGTGGCATTACAGTGAGTGGCAGGCAATCCCTGCATGATTGGTGCTCTAAATAGCGCCAGACATGCAGGACACGCTTTTGGTGCACGAACAGTTATCGAACATAACCTCGAACAGCCGAATTTTTTGCAAATCGTTCGGGTTCGTCGAACAACTCGAACACCGCCCAAAACAGCTCGAATTTGAGATTGGCGAACAGTTCTAGTCGAACACCGCTCATCTCTAATCACCGCTTCTTTGAGAAACTCTGTGTGTGACAGGGTGCATTTCACCACAGACACTTGGACGAGTAGGCATGGACAGGGGCGTTACATGTCGCTGACTGGGCACTGGGTAACTATGGTGACAGCAGGACAAGGGGCTGCTGTCCAAGTCTTGCCGTCCCCACGAGTTGTGCGTCAATCCTCTTTATGTCAAAGTTCCTCCACTGCTTCTGCCTCCTCAACCTCCTCTCGGTCTTCCACCTGCACCCAAAGCCTGTCTGGTCATGCCACAAGCTTTCTAACTGCGCAGAAGGGATCCTGCACACCTCCTTACTATGCTGGCAGTAGGGCTCAACGTCATCAGGCGGTTTTTACATTGAAATGTCTGGGAAATGTGAGTCACACAGCTGAGGAGTTGTGGTCAGCTCTGGAGAACCAATTTCATGAATGGTTGTCTCCACTGGACCTGAAACCAGGGAAGGCCGTGTGCGACAATGCTGCAAACCTGGGTGCGGCCATTCGCCGGGGCAATGTCACACACGTGCCTTGTATGGCTCACGTGTTGAACCTGGTTGTCCAGCAATTTTTAGCCCACTATCCCAGACTAGATGGCCTTCTGCAGAGGGCACGGTCGCTGTGTGCTCACTTTCGCCGTTCGCATCCCGCAGCTCAGCGACTTACATCTCTACAGAAGTCGTTGGGCCTGCCACTTAACCGGCTAAAATGCGATGTGCCTATCCGGTGGAATTCAACTCTGCACATGTTGCAGCAACTGTGGCAGCACCGACAAGCCCTGGTTCAATACGTTCTGACGTATAGCCTGGGCCAACGAGATCCAGAGGTGGGGCAAATCACGCTGGAGGAGTGGTCTCAGATCAGGGACCTATGCACCCTTCTGCACAGTTTTGAAATGGCGACGAAGATGTTTAGTGCTGACGATGCCATTATCAGCATGACTATTCCGGTGATTTACATGCTGGAGCACATGTTAAACAGAATTCGGAGTCAGGTGGTGGCACAAGAGGAGGTGGAGGAAGTAGAGGAGGAGGAGTTGTATGCGGAAGGGCTAACATCTGCAAGGTCCAGACGGTCGGCAGCACCAAGGCGGCAGGCATGTGAGGGTGGGGGAGATGGTTTTACCAGGGCGCATGGTAGCAGCCAAACTAGTGAGGAAGGTGCAGGAGCCCAGGAAGAAGTGGAGGACGAACTGATGGAAGACTCATCAGATGAGGGAGACCTTGATCACATTTCTGTTGTGCGAGGTTGGGGGGAGAGGACAGAGGAAGGAAGCATGATTGTTACCTCGCCACCAACACAACAGGGACTTGGTGCTCCTGGATGCGCAACACACATGAGTGCCTTCTTGCTGCACTACCTGCAACATGACCCTCGAATTGTGAGAATTAGAAATAATCCTGACTACTGGGTTGCCACACTGTTAGATCCCCGGTACAAAAGTAAATTTGCAGAAATTATTCCTGCCATAGAAAGGGATGCACGCATGCAGGAGTATCAGCAGAGACTGTTGCAGAATCTTACATGTGCTTTTCCACAAAATACCAGTGGTGCACGTAGTGAATCTCACAGTTCCAACTTGCCAACCGTGGGACCGTCAAGTGTTCAGCACTCAAACCGTAACAGAACCACAGTATCTGCTGGTAACATCAATTTTGCGGAATCATTTCACCACTTTTTTAGCCCATCCTTTGCAAGGCCACAGGAGACAAGAAGTCTGACACATAGTCAATGCCTAGAGACGATGGTACAGGAGTATCTCCAAGTAAACATTGAAGCCACGACTGTGTCACTGGACCCTTGCTCTTTTTGGGCTTCCAATCTGGATAAATGGCCGGAGCTAGCCACTTACGCCTTGGAGATCTTGTCATGCCCCGCAGCCAGCGTTCTGTCTGAACGTGTGTTCAGCGCTGCTGGTGGTGTGCTGACAGATAAGCGCACGTGGCTCTCCACTGATAATGTAGACAGACTCACGTTCATAAAGATGAACAAATCATGGATCCGAAACGACTTTTCTACCCCTGTGTCATCCTGGGGAGAGTAAAAGCTTGATGATTGGTTAAAATCACCCTACCAACCATTTTAAGCTTTCAAATTACTAATCATGTTTATCTGTATCTTGGCTGGAAAATAATTTGGGCTTTGTAGCAGTGTGCAGCACTGATTCTATTAGGCCATCTATAATAAGCTCCACCAGATTTAAAATTACTAATCATGTTTATCTGTATCTTGACTGGAAAATAATTTGGGCTTTGTAGCAGTGTGCAGCACTGATCCTATTAGGCCATCTATACTAAAGCTTCACCAGATTTAAAATTAATAATAATTTTTAGCTGCATCTAGCCCGGAAAATAATTTTGGGGCTCCGAGATGCGCAAGACACATAAGTGCCTTCTTGCTGCACTACCAGCAGCATGACCCTCATATTGTCAGAATTCGAAGTAATCATGACTACTGGGTTGCCACACTCTTAGATCCCCCAAACTTTTCGATCAACCTTTTCATTTTAATAAAGATCAAAAAAATGGTCATTTTTGAAATTATAAGCATTAGCAGGTTGTTAGAAACTGAAATCAAACAGTTTTCAACTCAAAACTTTATTCTAGGTGATGTTACATTTTCACATAGGATCCCTTGTTCGAAAGGAGCTTCTGAACTCTCTCGTCCATTGAATTTGTCAGGTTTTGGATGGTTTCTGCTTCAATTGTTTTGCATGAGGACAGAATACCCTCCCAGAGCTGTTGCTTATATGTGAACTGCCTCCCGCCATCATAGACACTCCTTTTAATGATGGTCCAAAGGTTCTGAATGGGGTAGAGGTCAGGGGAGCATGGGGGTCACACCATAAGTTTGTCCCCTTTTATGCCCATATCAGCCAGAGATGCAGATGTTTTATGTGCAGCATGAGATGGTGCATTATCATGCAGAAAAATGATCTTGCTGTGAAATACACGGTTCTTCTTCTTGAACCATGGCAGGATGTGCTGTTTGAGAAAATCCACATACATTATGGAGTTCATCTTTAGCGCCTTCAGGGATCCTAAAGGGGCCGACAATCTCTCTCCCCATGATTCCAGCCCAAAACATTACTCCACCTCCTCCTTGTTGGCGCTGTAGCCGTGTTTGCATGGGGTGTCCATCAACCAGCCATCCTCCACTCCATCCATCTGGACCATCGAGCGCTGCACGGCACTCATCCGTGAACAAAACAGTTTTGAAATCAGTCTTCATGTAATGTTTGGCCCATTGGAGCCGTTTCTGCTTGTGTGAAGTGGATAGAGGAGGTCGACAGGATGGCGTATGCACAGCTGCAAACCTCTGAAGGACCCTGCATCTTGTTGTTCGGGGGACGTTGGAGGCACAAGAAGCTTCAAAAACTTGTCTGCTGCTATGACAGGGCTTTTTTGCCGCTGCTCTTTCAACCTGACGTAATTGCCTGTAGGAAAGAGTCCTCAATTTGCCCTTATCAGCACGCACACGTGTGTACTGTGAATCAGCTACATACTTCTTGATTGCCAAGACACTTCATCCTGATCATCGCACAATGTTGATTGTAGTCATGCCTTGACCTAAACACTCCACAATTTGTTGCTTCTCAGCAGCCGACACATCCTTTTTCTTTCCCATTTTGGCAGAAAATGTAGGCTGCTTAATAATGTGAGACAGCCTTCTTAAGTAGTCTTGCCTTTCATTGGACACACCTGCCAAACTAATTAGCACAGGTGTCTGCAATTGCTTACAGTGATATAAAGAGCCCTGACACACATCACCATCAATGAGTTTAACTGACAAACAAACAAATTCTTCCCTTATCACTCCTAAACACTTTTTGCATAATAATTTGGAACACAGTGTACATGTGCTTTTCCACAAAACACCAGTGGTTCACGTAGTGAATCTTACAGTTCTAACTTGCCAACCGTGGTCTGTATGGAGTTGTTCAATAAAGGGCCCAAAATTAAGATAACATAGATGGGAGAGGTCTCTATGAATAGGAATTCCTAAGTATTTGATACCCTGTGAGGGCCAGGCAAAGGGAAAGTTGGACTGGATGGAATCCTATATGGATTTGGGGAGGGAGACATCGAGGGCCTCAGACTTCGCTGCATTGATTTTAAACTTTGACCATGTAACAAAGTGATCTATTTCAGCCATAACAGCATGGATGGATATATGTTATTGAGTGATATATACTAGGACATCATCAGCAAATAGAGAGCACTTGTACTCGGTGCCTCCCACCTCAATCCACCTAATATTGGGGTTATGGCGAATTGATGAGAGCAGGTGCTCCGTCACTAGGATGTATAAGAGAGGGGACAGAGAACATCCCTGCCTTGTCCCATTGGTGATTGTGAAAGGTGATGAAAATGTTCTGACGCGCCCCCTGGGCCTTGGGACACCCGGAGCCGGACCCTTTTTGGTGGATGCTGGTGGTTGTAGTCTCCGTGGCGGCAACCCGGTTCCGTGGCTCAGGGCGGTCAAACCAGTGGCGGAACTATTTATGTGGTTTTGATGTTTAAATGTCCGACTACGCCACCCGTGGATTGCGGTCAGAGTGAACCGCCGCTCCAGGGCAGACCGCTGAGGCTGGTGTTGTGGGTGCAGCAGAGCGTAGCATAACTCCCCACGGGAGGAGTATAGCCTCAGGGCAGTGTATGCGGAGGATCGGGGTGATGGTGCAGGGCAGCAGCAGTAATGACACGGAGTCAGTGATGCAGTCCAGGGCCTTTACTCACAGTTCTTATTATCCAGACCACGTCTGCAGGTAACGGCTGCCCACGTCGTACTGTGCTCACCAGGTGAGGGGCTCAGACAACTCCCAGATAACTTTGGAGTGCTTCACAGGACCCCCTTTGTGTGTCCTTTGTCTGGCCTTTCTTACCAACCCTTCTGTCCGGCTGCCTCGGGCCTCCTCTTGGTAAACTTGGCGCCAGTTTCCCTGACCCTATGTGGTGCCTTCCCAGCGGGTGTAGCGAGGGGCTGCGCCACATAAAATGTCACAGCCTCCTGTTTCTAGCTGAGGGTCGTTTCCTGCCTCCACTAGTTTCGGGGACCGGTCTCCCCCTTTGGCCTGACCCCTCCACGCAGGTGGATTCGGGCGTGCGGTGGCGACTCGCCCGTCCGCACCCCTGAGATCCCTTCGTTCCTCGTTCCTGGAGCCTTCTCCGCTCCTCTTCCTTCCTTCTCCCTCTTCCAGGCCTGGGCCTCTGTTACTAGGCCCGCCTCCGGAGCAGAGCTCATGCAGAGCCCCTGCTCCCTGCCACTTCTGCTCAGACTTCTCTGCACTGAACTAAGATGGTGCCCACCTTTTATACTCCCTTCTCAATGCACCCAGGAACTGCTTCCTCCCTGCTCCTGCACTACAGGGTTCCCCTTCCTCAGTGTTCCCTCCCCCCACTCCAGCCAGGGACAGGGACTGTCGTGCCCATCTCAGGGGCATATTGGTCGCCCTGCCCCACGGCAATGTGGTGTAATGCATGCAGGTGTCGGGTCCTGATCCACACTACATCCTTACCTGAGAGTGAGATATCACACCTCTGGGTGAGGTGCAATACCTCTGTAGCAACCGAGCCCTCAGGGTGCTACAGTTCCATTTATCTTCAGCCTAGGTGACGTATTGCGATACAGGGCCGTGATTTTGGCTATAAAAGGGTCCCCTAGACCCCTACCCCAAGCTTTTTAAGAGAATCATATATGGCGTGCCAGGAGACTCTATGGAATGCTTTCTCAGCATCCAACGAGAGTATCTAATTACAAATTTTTAACTGCATCTAGCCCAGGAAATACTTTGTGCCTTGTAGCAGGGTCTGCTAGTCAGCGGATTATCCCGGCTGTTAAGCAAGCTACACCACCTGTAGTTTGTACACTTCATTTTTTCAAAGGAAATGCTTCGGGACCACGGGATACTCAGTGAAGAGCATCAGGAGGCACCCCAAGGCATAGGGGCTCGGACTGGCAGTAGGATGCCTTGCGGTGGACAGCCGAGCTCGATCCTTATAAAAGCTTTTTAACTGCAGCAGCTTTAGTGGACGCTACTGGAGCTGGAATTACGCGGCTGCTGGCATGAGACTTGCCCTCCAATAGATCCTTGTAAATGGATTTAAAGTGTATTTATTCAAATTAGAGAGACAATTTAAATTAAAAAGCTTAGAGCTGCCTCCACCACAGGGGGGCTCGCTCGACCCACCAGCGGACAGGCACCAGTATTGGGAGAGGGGGGCTGGCCGTCAGGGTTCACCGCGGCTCTGGCACAAACCCGGCGACACGGAGGTGGCACGGGCAGGAGCGGACTGAACGTGTCGGCTTCTCACTTTTTGGATTTTAGAAGGGCATGACATGCCTATATCTGTGTCTCCCCCTCCTTTTACTCCTCCACCTCTTTTCTTTTCGCATGACTATATGTACTTGTCACTTTTCCATGTGTTAGTTGTGTCTTCTGAGCAGTTTGTCAGCTTTTGGACACCTTTGAAGGTGTTTTCTATGTGTTTCTATGTGTTTTTGTTTGCCTGCCATTGGTTTTAACGGTGTTCGAAGGTGTTCGACGAACAGTTCGACGAACAGTTCGGCGAACACACGGGTGTTCGACGAACCGAACCGAACTCGAACACTATGGGGGTGGCTCAACACTATTGGGGACATCACACACTAGTCGGTGAGCTGGAAGCTGCAAACACTGCTGAAACACGGCAAGGGCGGCGGAAGCTGTAGGTGACTTTCTAAAATAAGGCACACAGGTGACATACTTTGACAAGAAGATCTGGCAGCTACAGGTAGGTTTTGAGAAACTGCTGAAACACAAGGTTACGTACAAGTGCCAGGGATGGTACGTATGTGAGCTTGCCTCGCCTCAGAGCCACCACCAGGTTCCAGACATTGTCACACACGATCATGCCTGGCTGTAGGTTCAGCGGTGTCAGCAACAGATTTGCCTGCTCTTTCAGAGCTGTCCACAACTCTTCAGCATTGTGTGGTTTGTCAGCTAAGCATATTATCTTCAGCATAGCCTCTTGCCGCTTGGCCGAGGCAGTGCTGCAGTGCTTCTAGCTTGCGACTGATGTGGTCATTTCGTAGATGGATGCTGAAGAGGAGGAGGAGGTGCAGGAGCTGTAGAATGTGGGGGCAACCCTGATTGACCCATGGCCCACAATCCTAGGCATCGGGAGCATGTGTTCCTTACCAAGGTCCGACTGGGTCCCGGCTTCCACTATGTTAACCCAGTGTGCCGTCAGCAAGATGTGCCATCCCTGCCACAAGCACTTGTTCACGTGTCCGTGGTTGGGTGGACTTTCCCAGTAACTGCGTTATTGAGGGCACGGCTAATGTTGTGGGACACGTGCTCATGTAATGCGGGGACGGCACACCAGAAGAAATAGTGGTGGCTGGGGACCGAATACCGAGGGATGACCGCCTCTATCAGGTTGCGGAAAGCTTCCATCTCCATGAGCCTAAAAGGCAACATTTTGAGTGCAAGCAGTGGCGAAATGAGTGAATTTAGTAGTGTGGCCTATGGGGCGTTGGCTGCGTATTTGGCTTGCGTTCCAAGGACTGGTGTAGGGACAACTGAACGCTACGCTGGGAAAAGGACGTGGACATGCTAGTTGAGAGTGTGAAATGACAGGTGCAGGGAAAGAGGCATCTTCGCATGCGCCATGGACAGAGGATTGGCTTGCATGCACAACAGTGGAATAAGCAGTGGTGCCACCCGCAGACAGTGTTCCTTGACCCTGGGGTTCGGCCCACTTAGTCGGGTGCTTTGCTGCCATGTGCCTGATCATGCTGGTGGTGGTCAGGCTGGTAGTTTTGTTACTCCTGCGGATGCTGACCTGGCAGGTGGTGCAAATAGCCTTTTTGGTGCTATGGGCAGAGTCTTTAAAAAACAACCAGACTCTGGAAGACCTAACAGTTGTACTGGCAACTTCCGTCGTGTTGATGTTACGGGGAATGGTTGCCCGCCTTCTGTCTGCGTCCAACACACTGCTTCTTCATGCCTGTTGTGGTGCCCTGCGTGCTGCTGTCGTCACTCTGTCTGTCCGCCTGCCAGGTTGGGTTCGTTACGATATCATCCACCACCTCGTCTTCCACTTCCACTCCCTGGTCCTCCTCTTGACTTTCTGGCAATTGTGTCTCATCATCGTCCACCTCTTGTTACAGTTTCCCATCGTCGTCTTCATGTGACCGTGGCTGCTCAAATATTTGGGCATCCCTACATGCGATCTCCTCTTGCCCCACTTCAAGTGGACCGGGCGAGAGGCCCGAATCTATAAATGGAACAGCTCTTCAGAGTGTCCAAGTGTGGGATCAGTTGTCTCTGGGCACTCGGCATGGTGGGAGGAAGGAGGATCAGGGTGAGGAATATGTGGTCCAGACTCACGGCTACTGAGACTTGACCATGTGGAAAACAGGGTGGTGGTGGCTAAATGACAGGAAGCATTATCTGCTATGCAACCAACAACCTTTTCACACTGCTCTGTGTTCAATAGTGGTGTTCTGCGGTCCCTTATTAATTGGGACAGGAAGGTCGAGCGAGAAGATGTGGGTGTTTGTTGTGACACAATTTCAGCTAGCCCACAGCCTCTGCATGCACTATCATCACCATCACATCCACTTCCCTGTCCCTTGCCACACGCCTTGCCCATTTTAAATGGAGAACAATATTTTCTACGTTCACTACAAATGGCTGGATTTGAACCGCTGTGAAATGTGATACGTGTGACGAAAAACCACAGTTTTAAATAGCTGGCCTGTAGGTAACTATTTTTAACAGTGACCTCGTGTCAATAACTTCACTGACACACTGCAACAAAATTTCAATGGAGGCCATAAATGGCAGAATTTTCAGCGCACCTATATGTGATCCGTGTGACGGACAAACTACAGTTTTAAATAGATGGATTTTTAGCGCTGTAATAAGGAAAGGATCTGGCTGTATTCTGCAGTGCCAACAAGCAAATGGTGCAGAAAATCTTTGTTCTCTGGATTGCTTTTTAAGCAAATAATCGGGATTAAGATCCCCAAAAAAATTATTCCTGGCCCCTGATACCTGGGGCTTTTTCTAGATATATCTGTAAAAGCACCAGCAGCAGACACAACTGGAATTGACCCTCTTGCTATATGCACTGCAGTCTGCCACATACACTGCCTGCCTGCCTTGCACTGATATCTATGCAGCTGGATTAGTCCTTAGAAGGACTGTTAGTTGGATGTTAGATGGATATGTGAATAATATATGGTGGTATACCTACACTAACTAAGAAACAAGCAAATCTCTCCCTAGCTCAGCAGCACCTCTCCCTACAATGCTTGATTCCGGAGTAGACTGTGACGAGCATGGGGGCGCTAAACTTGCATTGAGGGGACCCGAGCTCCCTCCGAGCAACCCTGGAAATACTCAGCGTCCGCCGAGCATCTCGAGCAGTTGTGTCACCCTGGCCTGGATGCCACAAAATGTAATAAATCTGTGTCTGAGAGCAAGGGGGAGGTTCTCTAGTCAGGGGAACATTAGCATGCAGTACCTCGTGTCTCAGGCCAGTAGGGGGAGCAGGCTGCCCCTATAAAAGCTGGTACTGGGGGCAGGGTTAGTGAGAACTTGATGGCCTGTCTCAGCACTGAGACGTGTCCCAGAGCAGAGCAGGGACAGAAAGTTGTATTGAACCTAAGAGGAAGTGTGGAAGGAGGAGAGCCACAAGCCAGAGACAAGAGGCGAAGAGAGCCTGTCTTGGCAGATAACGGACTTAATTTACCAGACTTTGGTGTCTGAGGCTGGGAGGATTCCACATCCCCCAGCAGATAACCAGTCCACAGGGGACTGTATATTCCTTGGCCTAAGAAGCCTGGAGGCCCTGCCACAACAGAAGGGACCAGCAAAGCCGTACAAGGCTGGGAGCAGAAAGGAACCCATGTTGCAGGCCATACAGGCGAGAATACACGGAAAGCTCGGAAACGTGGGCTGTTACCCTATAAGGAGGAGATAGCCAGAAGGAGCGCAGAAAGCACGGTAGGCCTACACCCTCACCCTGACCAGGGCCAATCTCCCAATTTCTCTCAGACATCCAGGTCCCCTCCTAGCCGGGACTGTTTATGGGTCAGTTTACCTGTTTTAGTAAAGACCCTGGACTGCAACCTGTTGTCTGTGTGCTCCTTGGTGCCTCCAGCACTACCGGTACTGGGACTCTCACCACCATCACTCCCACCATCCATTATACTGCCCTGGGGCCGCACTCTTCCCGTGGGGAGTCATACTACCCTAGCTGCACACCTCATCAGCCCCAGCTTTCTGCATGCAGCGGCGGTTCCTAATAACTGCAATCCACGGGTGGCGTAGTCGGACATAATCAATAGCACATAACGGACTACCACTGGCCTGACCACCCTGAGCCACGGAACCGGGTTGCCACTACTACTCCCATCGTTCCCCTACTGCCCGGATCCGAGAGCCCCACGGTCCAGGGGGCGAGTCAGCTTTGGCGTAGTCGGCGTGCCTAGAAAAGACTTTGCACTTACCTGAAAAGAGGTTTCCCGCCATCCGGAGCCGCTTCCCGCCATTTCCAGCAGTCTCCCGCCATCTTCAGCCACTTTCCCGCCATCGGACGCCATCTTCAGGACGCCGCGCGGGAAGAAGAGGGGCGTGGACGTCCAAACCGCGCGAGATCCGAAGCTCCGCCCCACGCACTGACGCTGCGCAAGGTCCTGGAAGGGAGAGAGCGACGCTGACGTCATCAGGACGCGACGCAAGGTCCTCGTCCAGAGCAGCAGCAGCGGAGCCGCGGCCTACAGAAGAGGATCGTCGGAAGGTAGGCCATGCTTAACTAGGGGGGAGGAAGATGTCGGTCACAGAGGCGCCCACTACCACCAACGCAGCTGCAGCAGCGGTGATGCCCTTTTCCCTGCCCTACATCCCTGGAGCGGCCTGGCTGCCCAAGTACTCAGGGGAGCCCCATGCCCTAACTGACTTTATGGAAAGGCTGTACAGTTTGTTCCAAGTCTACCCCCTGGCAGAGGAACAGAAGGTCAGCATACTAACAGGGCAGTTAACTGGCGCAGCCCAAAGGTAGGTAAAATCATGGCCCACTGAGGAGAAAAGGACTGTGAAGGGTGTTCTGGCCCGGCTGCGGGGTATCTTTGACACACGTACCTCCGCTGAGATCAAAATGAGGTTCTATGGATGTAAGCAGTGAGCACAGGACAGCATCAGAGACTATGCCCTAAATCTGCAGGAAGCCTTGAGGGCTATTCAACAAACTGACCCTTGCAGTGTGCAAGAAACGGATAAGCTGCTAACAGAACAATTCATAGAAGGTCTGCTGTCTAGCGCCCACAGGGCCCAACTGCGCCTCATGTTCTTTCAGAACCCCGACCTGACCTTTGCCCAATTTAAGGACAGGGCCATAATGGTGCTCCGTGAATCTGCAACCAGTGGCGCTATAAACCCCCGGCGCCCTGCTCTCACCTACCACCAGGAGGTGGCGCCCTCCTCTATGGACCCCGTGGGGGCTGATGCACAGGCCCTGAACCAAGCCTCGTCGAAAGACCTGCACCACCAAGTCCAGGAGCTGACCAGGAGCGTCGCGGCGTTGATCAGGACCGTCCAGGCGTTGCAAGTGGACCCGTCAAGACCCATCGAGCTGGCTTCAAGTCCGGAGGATGTCCCGTGGCGTCGACAGAGGAGGATCCCGTCGTTCCGAGGGAGGCCCACAGACCGCTACGCAGAGGATGGACAGCCCATTTGCCGTCGATGCAACCAGCCCGGACACATTTCCAGGTACTGTAATTTAAACGGGTCCAACCTGGGGCAGAGGGCCAACCCCCAGGCATAAGATCACCAGGCCCTTATAATTGGCGTGATAGGTACGTTGGGGGGCACCCAGTTTTACCCGTGGTGCTGGACGGTATCCCCATGAGCGCCTTGGTGGATACTGGGTGGCAAGTAACCACTATCCTTTATGTACTTTTTAAGCAGTATTGGAGTGATGCTGATGTCACACGGTATCCAGACAGTAACTTGAGCATCATCGCCAGTAATGGCTTACCCGTGCCGCAGATGGGGTTCAAGGAGATGACCATTAAAATTGGTAAAGTTGAACTACCGGCACAGGGAGTAATTTTTGTGGACATTGACCGTCGTGAGAGTCACCCTAAAATAACTGTGGGTACTAACGTGATTGAAAATTGTCTTTCAGAGGTAATTGTAATTCTACAACAGGTGGCGGTGAATGCTAGTTCCAGCCAACAGAGAGTCCTCAACAAGGAGATAAAAGCCCTGATGAGACGGCAGCAGGTAGAACTGTCTGGTGGTGAGATCGGTAGCGTAAGACTGAGTGACCCATTCCCCATTTCCATGCCTCCCAAAAGTGAAATGATGATCTGGTGTCGGACTGCAATCGGGTTGAGAGGTAGAGACTACCAAGCCATGGTAGAACCCGTGTACTCAGACAGCAGGCCCACCATTTTGACTGCCCGGGGGTGGTTGATATCCGTCATGGGAGGGTGCCCGTCCGCATCCTCAACATTGGGGAGAGGGAGGTACACTTACCCAGGTACGCTACACTCGCCAAACTGTTTGTTGTCGAACACAAAGCTATCAGGGCAGTGGAACCCTTGCCTCCATCTCCACAGGCGGAGGGTAATGGCTCCCAGAAACAAAAGGAGGACTGGTGCCAGAAACTCCACGTGGGTGCTGACTCCACTCCCCTGCACCAAAAACAAGGAGTCTACCGGGTGGTACAGGAGTACGAGAGAATCTTTAGTAAGCACCCGCTAGACCCACCGATAAAAGAAAGACCCAGACCTGTACCCCCTGCACATTATCAGAACGCAAAGGGCATGCTAAGAGAAATGAAAGAAGCTGGGGTCATTAGAGATAGTTGTAGCCCCTGGGCAGACCCCTTGGTTCTGGTGAAAAAGAAAGACGGCACCATGAGAATGTGCGTAGACTATAGACAAATCAACCGTATCACCCACAAAGACGCATATCCACTGCCTAGAATAGAGGAGTCTTTAGCCGCACTAAAATCAGCTAACTTCTATTCTAGTCTGGACCTTACTAGCGGGTACTGGCAGGTTCCTGTGGCAGAGGCTGACAAGGAGTAGACCGCCTTCACCACCCCGATGGGACTGAGTGAGTTCAACTGTATGCCCTTCTGGCTCTGTAACGCACCAGGGACCTTCCAGAGGCTGATAGAATGCTGTCTAGGGCACCGAAACTTCGAGACCGTCCTCCTTTACCTGGACGACGTGATCGTCTATTCGAAGACCTACGAGGACCATCTCAAGCACCTGGCCGAGGTGTTCGAAGCCCTGGCAGGCTATGGCCTGAAGGTGAAACCATTGAAGTGTCACCTGCTGAAACCAAAGGTCCAGTACCTAGGGCACGTGGTAAGTGCGGAAGGAGTAGCCCCCAACCCTGACAAGGTCACGGCAATCAAGATCTGGCCAAGCCCCTCGAACATCAAAGAGGTGAGACAGTTTCTCGGGTTGGTAGGCTACTACCGAAGATTCATACCCGGGTTCACCAAGATGGCAGCTCCTATGCAGGACCTCCTGATCGGACAGTCTAAGTCCAGAAGTCAAAAGCCACCCTTCAAGTGGGATAAACCGGAAGAGGAGTCCTTCCGCCAGTTAAAGATGGCCCTCACAGGGGATGAGATCCTGGCCTACCCTGATAATGGCCAGCCTTTCATTCTTCACACAGTCGCCAGTAAGGTGGGACTGGGAGCCGTACTGTCCCAAAACCAACAGGGCAGAGAACGGGTGATCGCATACGCCAGCTGAGGCCCACCGAGAGGAACCCGGAGAATTACAGCTCCTTCAAGCTAGAATTCTTGGCGGTGGTGTGGGCCGTGACGGAATGCTTCAAGCACTACCTGGCCTCCGCAAAGTTCACTGTGTACATGGACAACAACCCGTTGACACACCTGGACAATGCAAGACTGGGTGCCCTGGAACAGCGGTGGATGGCCCGTCTCTCCAACTATGACTTCGTGATCAAGTACCGGGCAGGCAAAACCAATGCCAACGCGGATGCCCTATCAAGAATGCCTCACTTACCTGAAGGTGACGAAGACCCAGAAGAGCTGGAGGAGGTAGAACTCCCCGCGTTTCACCGGTATGGAGCCGCTCAATACTCCCACCGCGTGAAGGAGGAGGATCTAACAACCGTGATGATCAATCCCCTACCTTACCACAGCTGGGCCGAGACCAAAGATAGTGACCCTGCCATCCGCCTGGTGAAAGATCTGCTGACCCAGGAAGTCGCCCACATGGATCCGGATGCCCCAGAGGAAGCCAAGCAGCTATGGAAAGAGAAGAGCAAGCTGTTCCTCTACGAAGGCAAGTTGTGCAGAAGGATTGTCAACCACCGGACGCACGAGCTGACCTGGCAAGTCGTGGTCCCAAAGCGGGATGCAGCTATGGTCCTGGGGGCTTACCATGACAGAGCGGGGCACTTCGGTTGGAAGAAACTGGAGTTCCTGCTAAGAGGAAGGTTCTTTTGGGTCGGCATGAGAGGAGCTGTAGAGAAATGGTGCAGAGACTGTGGCCCTTGTCACCTAAGGAGGAAGGACCGTGCCAGCCAGAAGACACCCTTGAGGCCCATCGTCACCACGCAGCCTCTTGAGCTGGTAGCTCTAGACCACATCAAGTTGGCTCCAAGCCGGTCAGGGTACATCTACGCCCTGACAATCGTGGACCACTATTCCCGTTTTCTAGTGGTGGTCCCAGTAAAGGACTTGACAGCCCAAACAGCGGCCAGAGCCTTCCAGCAATACTTCTGCCGTCCACATGGGTATCCGGAACAGGTCCTGACAGACCAGGGCCCAGCGTTCAAGGCTGAAATCTTCCAAGAGTTCTGCAACCTCTATGGCTGTAAGAAGATTCGGACAACGCCTTACCATCCACAAACCAACGGGATGTGTGAGAAGATAAACAATATAGTCATTGATCTCCTGAAGACATTGCCCCTGGAGGAACACAGCCTGTCGCCAGAAAAACTGCCGGACCTGATAGACTTATACAATCATATCCTGGTGAACGCTACCAACTGCACCCCGGCTTACCTGATGCGAGCCAGACCAGGTAAGCTGCCCGTAGACATGGAGATGGGAGTCCTAACACCTGAGGACACCTCCTCGGATGTAGACTGGGATACAGAAAGAACACTGCAGTACAAGAAGGTACAGGAGAGTGTGGAGAGGAGCCTGGCCCAGGTGAAAGAAAGGCAAGAAAGACTCTTCAACCAACACGACCCTGCTGGTCCCCTAGAACCTGGTGAGCAAGTCCTAAAGTGAAAAGGAAGGCTACATAAGTTGGACGACCAGTGGGAAAGGGAACCCTACACCTTACTGCAGTCTGATCACGACAACCCGAAGGTGTGCGTGATCACCAAGGACGGAGGAGAAACCACTAGTACCGTCTCCAGAGACCACCTCAAAAGGTGCCCCGAGCAACTCCGTAGTGCAGAAGAGGATCAGAGTGACCTGGAACCCGCAGAGGACAAGGAAGAAATGATCAGCACCATTCTCGGAGAGTTCCCTCAGTCCTGGACTCGCATAAATGATGCCATAGTGGTACCCGTCCTGCATTTCCTGCAACCGGCGCAGAAACAACCAACACCAGAGCCGGAAGGTGAAGAGGAGCAAGCGGTTCCAGAGGCAGAAGAGCCTGTACCAGCAGCCCAGGAGAGTCAACCCTCTGCTGACAGTGAGCCTGCCATGCCTGCGGTAAGCCAAAGGACCCGCAGACAGCTGCCTGCCCTACCTGTACACCCAGCTGGTAGCTGTACCCCTAACGCTAGTGGGGAAAGCCAGGTCAGTCCACCACCAGACAGTGGGCTACGTAGCTCAACCAGCAGCACAAAGGGGCAGATACCCGCTCGCTGGAGAATATAGAGCGCGCTAAGATTGTAAATAAGCCTGTTGCCAAATGTTGAATTGTTTGCCAAGTTACATGCTTGTTTGGTAATTCTGTGTTTCAGTTTCATACAGTTACCGTAAGGACTCAAAGGTTATGGACTTTTTATAACCGGGACCTTGTATGGACTGCGTTTGGAGCCTAACCCAGGAATGAAGTAAGACTGTAAAGGACTTGGGGTAGGACAGACCCCCACCTGGTTAAGGCTCCCCGTTGTATTGGTGATATGGACACCCGGTCACAGACCACACTGTGACCTTAAGAACTCAATTTGTGCATCACTTTCCTGATAATGTTTTATGGTTATGCATGTTATTCTTTATTTACTGTTTAGTCCCGGAGTACTAAATTTTACTAGGGGGGAATGTGTCACCCTGGCCTGGATGCCAAAAAATGTAATAAAGCTGTGTCTGAGTGCAAGGGGGAGGTTCTCTAGTCAGGGGAACATTAGCATGCAGTACCTCCTGTCTCAGGCCAGTAGGGGGAGCAGGCTGCCCCTATAAAAGCTGGTGCTGGGGGCAGGGTTAGTGAGAACCGGATGGCCTGTCTCAGCACTGAGATGTGTCCCAGAGCAGAGCAGGGACAGAAAGTTGTATTGCACCTAAGAGGAAGTGTGGCAGGAGGAGAGCCACAAGCCAGAGACAAGAGGCGAAGAGAGCCTGTCTTGGCAGATAACGGACTTAATTTACCAGACTTTGGTGTCTGAGGCTGGGAGGATTCCACATCCCCCAGCAGATAACCAGTCCGTAGGGGACTATATATTCCTTGGCCTAAGAAGCCTGGAGGCCCTGCCACAACAGAAGGGACCAGCAAAGCCGTACAAGGCTGGGAGCAGAAAGGAACCCATGTTGCAGGCCATACAGGCGAGAATACACGGAAAGCTCGGAAACATGGGCTGTTACCCTATAAGGAGGAGATAGCCAGAAGGAGCGCAGAAAGCACGGTAGGCCTACACCCTCACCCTGACCAGGGCCAATCTCCCAATTGCTCTCAGACATCCAGGTCCCCTCCTAGCCGGGACTGTTTATGGGTCAGTTTACCTGTTTTAGTAAAGACCCTGGACTGCAACCTGTTGTCTGTGTGCTCCTTGGCGCCTCCAGCACTACCGGTACTGGGACTCTCACCACCATCATTCCCACCATCCATTATACTGCCCTGGGGCCGCACTCTTCCCGTGGGGAGTCATACTACCCTAGCTGCACACCTCATCAGCCCCAGCGGTCTGCATGCAGCGGCGGTTCCTAATAACCGCAATCCACGGGTGGCGTAGTCGGACATAATCAATAGCACATAAAGGACTACCACTGGCCTGACCACCCTGAGCCAGGGAACTGGGTTGCCACTACTACTCCCATCGTTCCCCTACTGCCCGTATCCGAGTGCCCCACGGCCCAGGTGGCGAGTCACAGTAGCAAGCTTGCTCGCTCATCACTAATAACAACCTATTTTTACAACCTTTTTCTTGTAGGACTCCTGTAAGAAATAAACAATTAACACAATTAAAACAATCAACATCTCTTTCGCTGGAGCTTTTCATACATCTTCAACCAACTCTCTCTCACTAGGCCAAAACAAGTCTTTCTACCAGGTGACATTGTTCATACTCTCTCTCTGTGGTGAATACCACTCAAGTGTGCTTACCTGGTCCGCAGGCAGAGATACCTGTTTCTTGTCGACAGTCCTTGGCACTTGACTCGGTTTTCCAAGTGTCTCGTACGTCAGCATCACGAGGCTCCTCATTTCTTGCGTGGACATCCTCCTGGTGGGTTGTTCCTCAGATACCATGGGTTTTTCAGTTACAGGAGTTTCTTCTGCCGCACTCATTTCTCGCACTTCATCAGATGATCTTAGAACTGCCTCTGTAAGTTCCTGTACTTCTCTTGAATCGTCCGTTTCCACCTGGTCTGGTAATTCTGCTACTGCTAAGTATCGATCGGTCTCTTCAGTGACCTGTGTTCGATCATCAGATCTGAATTGGACTTCATCTGTACTCCTTGGTACAAACTCTGGAGCCTCGGTGTTATGATCTGCTACAGAGACTAAGGAAAGACAGGATATCTGTCCCTACAATAGAACTAAACTAGATCCCTACGATGTAACGGGGAACCTGATCCTGCGATCAGACCCGCTATAGTCCTCGGCTAGTCTGTACGAAGACCTATAGATGTGAGGGAGGAATCCCTACAAGAACTAGGGACTGGGATAAGTTGGACACCTCCTAGCAGAAACCGTAGCAGTCAAAGACAAACACACAACAAAAAGCATAGAGGTCAGAAGACCTAGCAAAACTAACAGAGAACGGCAACAGAGCACCAAGCTAGCTCAACAGTAGTAAATACAATGAAGTCCAGCAATGCCAGGAGGGCGGAGCCGGATTAAATAGGCAAAAATGGTCATGTGACCAGCAAACTAAAAAAAACCTAACAGGAGAGTTGTAACAGTACCCCCTCTTCTAAGAGGATCCTCCGGATCCCCTAGGCCCAGGCTTACCAGGAAACCTCCTTTGAAACGCTCGGACAAGTCTGGAAGCAGAAACATCATCCGCCCTCACCCATGAGTTATCCTCAGGTCCGAAACCCTTCCAAGCGACGAGATACTGCAAACTCCCTCTATACCGTCTAGAATTTAGGATGCGGGAAATTTCATATTCCCCGTCCTCCACCACCGGAGGAACAGTGGCAGAGGCGTCACCATCCGACACATCAGCTTTTTTCAACAGAGAAACATGAAACACCGGATTAATCCTCCAGGACGTAGGAACCTCCAGCCTAACAGCAGATTGGTTAACTATCTGAAGCACCTTAAAGGGCCCTACGAACTTGAGACCCAATTTTTTAGAAGGAATCCTCAATCACAGATTCTTAGAGGACAACCAAACCATGTCACCAACAGCAAACAAAACCTCTTGCCGTTTCCTATCAAAGTACCTCTTAGATTTTTTGTTAGCCTCCTGAAGATTACCACGCACATCCGTCCAAACTCTCTCCAAATCACCGGAAAAACTCTCCTCCTCAGGCACAGCCGAAACCAATTTGGAGAATGACCCAAAAGACGGATGTCTCCCAGAACAACAAAAAAAATGCGAACAACCAGCAGAAGAGGATGTATGGTTGTTAAGAGCAAATTCAGCAGGTGGCAGAAACTCAGACCACCCCTCTTGATTGTCTGCCACAAAACAACGCAAGAACTGCTCAACATCCTGGTTCTTTCTTTCTGTCTGGCCATTAGACTCAGGATGGTATCCGGATGAAAACGACAAATGAACTCCCAACCTGTCACAAAAGGCACGCCAAAAACGAGCCACGAACTGAGGTCCCCTATCAGAAACAATGTCAGCAGGAACACCATGTAGTCTGACAATTTCCTTGACAAAGGCCTTAGCGAGTGTCTTAGTGCAAGGCAGTTTGATGAAGGGAACCAAGTGACACATCTTGCTAAAACGGTCCACGACCACCCAGATGACCGTGAAACCTTCAGAGGGAGGAAGGTCAGTAATAAAGTCCATAGCCAGATGTGTCCAAGGTGCACTAGGAACCTCCAGAGGGCAAAGCAACCCCGCAGCAGGAGCATGCGAAGACTTGGATCTTGCACACACAGTACATTGGCGCACCCACTTATTGACTTCCTTCTGCCATCCAGGCCACCAAAAACTGCGACCCACAAGTCTCTTGGTCTCAGAAATTCCTGGATGACCTGCCAACCGAGACTCATGACACTCAACAAACAAATCTCTCCTAAAGGTCCTAGGCACAAACAACCTCCCATGGGGAGTGTTAGATGGGGCATTCTCCTGTGCTTTAAGAATCTCATCCTCCAAAACGGAGTCCAAAGCAGCAATCACAACACCTTCTTGTAAAATGGTCTCCTCTTCCTCCTCAACACCGACCATGGGAGAAAAGCTGCGAGACAAAGCATCCGCTTTAACATTCTTGGTACCCGGGATGTAAGTAACGGAAAAATTAAACCGCGAGAAAAAAAGTGCCCACCTAGCCTGACGGGCATTCAGGCGCTTGGCAGCATCAAGATAGATCAGATTTTTATGATCAGTGAAAACCTGAATGGGAAATTCAGCACCTTCCAAGAGGTGACGCCAGTGTTCAAATGCGAGTTTAATCGCCAGCAATTCCCGATTACCAATATCGTAATTAAGTTCAGTCTCAGAAAATTTTTTTGAAAAAAAGGCACAGGGATGTACTCCATCCTTGTTTTCCTGAGACAACACCGCACCAACCCCCACCGAAGAAGCATCAACATCAACCAAAAACGGCTTAGTCACATCAGGCTGCATAAGGATGGGGGCAGAGCTGAACCTCTCCTTTAGAAACACAAAAGCTTCAATGGCCTCAGAAGTCCACTGAACCGCATTAGCACCTTTCCTGGTGAGATCGGTCAGCGGTTTGACAATAATAGAAATTTTTTTTATGAATTTTCTGTAATAATTGGCGAAACCCAAAAACCTCTGTATCGATTTCAAACCAATAGGCCTAGGCCATTCCTGCACAGCTTGAACTTTAACCGGGTCCATCTCAAAACCTTCACTGGAGATAATGTAGCCCAAAAAACTAATTCTCTGTACAGCGAACTCACATTTCTCAGGCTTAGCAAAAAGTGAATTGTCCATTAATAACTGTAATACCTCACGTATGCTCCGCCAATGAGACTCCAGATCCGGCGAATAAATCAAAATGTCATCCAAATACACAACCACATTTTTGCCGATTAAAGGTCTAAGGATATCATTAATAAGATTCTGAAAAAATGCTGGAGCATTGGTGAGACCAAAAGGCATAACCAGATTCTCAAAATGACCCACAGGAGTGTTAAAAGCAGTCTTCCATTCATCACCCTCCTTCATGCGCAACAAATTGTATGCCCCCCGGAGATCAATTTTAGTGAACCACTTGGCCCCCACTAACTGGTTAAATAAATCAGGAATCAATGGCAGTGGGTAAGGATTGCGTACAGTAATTTTATTAATCTCACGAAAGTCCAGACAAGGACGTAAACCGCCATCTTTTTTTTTTACAAAAAAAAATCCAACAGCCACAGGAGACTTGGAAGGCCTAATGTGACCGGCGGCCAAGCTTGTCTGTATGTATTCCTCCAAAGCCTTTCTCTCAGGAATAGTAAGATTAAATAAACGACTCTTAGGAAGAGTCGCTCCAGGGACAAAATCAATGGTACAATCATAGTCTCTATGGGGAGGCAAAACCTGCGACTCCTCCTCAGAAAAAACTCTCCAAAAATCCTGAATAGGTACAGGCAATTCCCCTCTATCCACAGCAGCAATGCGCCCGTTACAACACTTGTCATAACACTTAGGGCTCCAGGACTTAATTTAATTGGTAGACCAATCAAGTACAGGATTGTGCAATTTTAACCAGGGTAACCCCAATATTACTGGAGAAGGCAAATTATCCAATACCACCAAATCCAAATTCTTTTGATGAATACCATTAATAGTGAGGGGAAATTCACAGACCTTGTGAGTAACACTCTTCAAGGGAGAGCCATCGACAGAAACCACAGCAATAGGGGATGACAAAGTTTTAGGTTCTAATTAGTGTTGAGCCACCCCCGTAGTGTTCGAGTTCGGTTCGACGAACACCCGTGTGTTCGCCGAACTGTTCGTCGAACTGTTCGTCGAACACCTTCGAACACCGTTAAAACCAATGGCAGGCAAACAAAAACAGATAGAAACACATAGAAAACACCTTCAAAGGTGTCCAAAAGCTGACAAACTGCTCTGAAGACACAATTAACACATGGAAAAGTGACAAGTACATATAGTCATGCGAAAAGAAAAGAGGTGGAGGAGTAAAAGGAGGGGGAGACACAGATATAGGCATGTCATGCCCTTCTAAAATCCAAAAAGTGAGAAGCCGACACGTTCAGTCCGCTCCTGCCCGTGCCACCTCCGTGTCGCCGGGTTTGTGCCAGAGCCGCTGTGAACCCTGACGGCCAGCCCCCCTCTCCCAATACTGGTGCCTGTCCGCTGGTGGGTCGAGCTGTGGTGGAGGCAGCTCTAAGCTTTTTAATTTAAATTGTCTCTATAATTTGAATGAATACACTTTAAATCCATTTACAAGGATCTATTGGAGGGCAAGTCTCATGCCAGCAGCCGCGTAATTCCAGCTCCAGTAGCGTCCACTAAAGCTGCTGCAGTTAAAAAGCTTTTATAAGGATCGAGCTCGGCTGTCCACCGCAAGGCATCCTACTGCCAGTCCCAGCCCCTATGCCTTGGGGTGCCTCCTGATGCTCTTCACTGAGTATCCCGTGGTCCCAAAGCATTTCCTTTGAAAAAATTAAGTGTCCAAACTACAGGTGGTGTAGCTTGCTTAACAGCCGGGATAATCCGCTGACTAGCAGACACTGCTACTAGGCACAAAGTATTTCCTGGGCTAGATGCAGTTAAAAATTTGTAATTAGATACTCTCGTTGGATGCTGAGAAAGCATTCCATAGAGTCTCCTGGCACGCCATATATGATTCTCTTAAAAAGCTTGGGGTAGGGGTCTAGGGGACCCTTTTATAGCCAAAATCACGGCCCTGTATCGCAATACGTCACCTAGGCTGAAGATAAATGGAACTGTAGCACCCTGAGGGCTCGGTTGCTACAGAGGTATTGCACCTCACCCAGAGGTGTGATATCTCACTCTCAGGTAAGGATGGAGTGTGGATCAGGACCCGACACCTGCATGCATTACACCACATTGCCGTGGGGCAGGGCGACCAATATGCCCCTGAGATGGGCACGACAGTCCCTGTCCCTGGCTGGAGTGGGGGGAAGGAACACTGAGGAAGGGGAACCCTGTAGTGCAGGAGCAGGGAGGAAGCAGTTCCTGGGTGCATTGAGAAGGGAGTATAAAAGGTGGGCACCATCTTAGTTCAGTGCAGAGAAGTCTGAGCAGAAGTGGCAGGGAGCAGGGGCTCTGCATGAGCTCTGCTCCGGAGGCGGGCCTAGTAACAGAGGCCCAGGCCTGGAAGAGGGAGAAGGAAGGAAGAGGAGCGGAGAAGGCTCCAGGAACGAGGAACGAAGGGATCCCAGGGGTGCGGACGGGCGAGTCGCCACCGCACGCCCGAATCCACCTGCGTGGAGGGGTCAGGCCAAAGGGGGAGACCGGTCCCCGAAAATAGTGGAGGCAGGAAACGACCCTCAGCTAGAAACAGGAGGCTGTGACATTTTATGTGGCGCAGCCCCTCGCTACACCCGCTAGGAAGGCACCACATAGGGTCAGGGAAACTGGCGCCAAGTTTACAAAGAGGAGGCCCGAGGCAGCCGGTCAGAAGGGTTGGTAAGAAAGGCCAGACAAAGGACACACAAAGGGGGTCCTGTGAAGCGCTCCAAAGTTATCTGGGAGTTGTCTGAGCCCCTCACCTGGTGAGCACAGTACGACGTGGGCAGGCGTTACCTGCAGACGTGGTCTGGATAATAAGAACTGTGAGTAAAGGCCCTGGACTGCATCACTGACTCCGTGTCGTTACTGCTGCTGCCCTGCACCATCACCCCCATCCTCCGCATACACTGCCCTGAGGCTATACTCCTCCCGTGGGGAGTTATGCTACGCTCTGCTGCACCCACAACACCAGCCTCAGCGGTCTGCCCTGGAGCGGCGGTTCACTCTGACCGCAATCCACGGGTGGCGTAGTCGGACATTTAAACATCAAAACCACATAAATAGTTCCGCCACTGGTTTGACCGCCCTGAGCCACAGAACCGGGTCGCCGCCACGAAGACTACAACCACCAGCATCCACCAAAAAGGGTCCGGCTCCGGGTGTCCCAAGGCCCAGGGGGCGCGTCAGAACATTTTCATCACCTTTCACAATCACCAATGGGACAAGGCAGGGATGTTCTCTGTCCCCTCTCTTATACATCCTAGTGACGGAGCACCTGCTCTCATCAATTCGCCATAACCCCAATATTAGTTGGATTGAGGTGGGAGGCACCGAGTACAAGTGCTCTCTATTTGCTGATGATGTCCTAGTATATATCACTCAATCACATATATCCATCCATGCTGTTATGGCTGAAATAGATCACTTTGTTACATGGTCAAAATTTAAAATCAATGCAGCGAAGTCTGAGGCCTTCGATGTCTTCCTCCCCAAATCCATATAGGATTCCATCCAGTCCAACTTTCCCTTTGCCTGGCCCTCACAGGGTATCAAATACTTAGGAATTCCTATTCAAAGAGACCTCTCCCATCTATGTTATCTTAATTTTGGGCCCTTTATTGAACAACTCCATACAGACCATGGTTGGCAAGTTAGAACTGTAAGATTCACTACGTGAACCACTGGTGTTTTGTGGAAAAGCAAATGTACACTGTGTTCCAAATTATTATGCAAAAAGTGTTTAGGAGTGATAAGGGAAGAATTTGTTTGTTTGTCAGTTAAACTCATTGATGGTGATGTGTGTCAGGGCTCTTTATATCACTGTAAGCAATTGCAGACACCTGTGCTAATTAGTTTGGCAGGTGTGTCCAATGAAAGGCAAGACTACTTAAGAAGGCTGTCTCACATTATTAAGCAGCCTACATTTTCTGTCAAAATGGGAAAGAAAAAGGATGTGTCGGCTGCTGAGAAGCAACAAATTGTGGAGTGTTTAGGTCAAGGCATGACTACAATCAACATTGTGCGATGATCAGGATGAAGTGTCTTGGCAATCAAGAAGTATGTAGCTGATTCACAGTACACACGTGTGCGTGCTGATAAGGGCAAATTGAGGACTCTTTCCTACAGGCAATTACGTCAGGTTAAAAGAGCAGCGGCAAAAAAGCATTGTCATAGCAGCAGACAAGTTTTTGAAGCTGCTGGTGCCTCCAACGTCCCCCGAACAACAAGATGCAGGGTCCTTCAGAGGTTTGCAGCTGTGCATACGCCATCCTGTCGACCTCCTCTATCCACTTCACACAAGCAGAAACGGCTCCAGTGGGCCAAACATTACATGAAGACTGATTTCAAAACTGTTTTGTTCACGGATGAGTGCCATGCAGCGCTCGATGGTCCAGATGGATGGAGTGGAGGATGGCTGGTTGATGGACACCCCACGCAAACACGGCTACAGCGCCAACAAGGAGGAGGTGGAGTAATGTTTTGGGCTGGAATCATGGGGAGAAAGATTGTCGGCCCCTTTAGGATCCCTGAAGGCGCTAAAGATGAACTCCATAATGTATGTGGATTTTCTCAAACAGCACTTCCTGCCATGGTTCAAGAAGAATAACCGTGTATTTCACAGCAAGATCATTTTTTTGCATGATAATGCACCATCTCATGCTGCACATAAAACATCTGCATCTCTGGCTGATATGGGCATAAAAGGGGACAAACTTATGGTGTGACCCCCATGCTCCCCTGACCTCTACCCCATTCAGAACCTCTGGAGCATCATCAAAAGGAGTGTCTATGATGGCGGGAGGCAGTTCACATCTAAGCAACAGCTCTGGGAGGGTATTCTGTCCTCATGCAAAACAATTAAAGCAGAAACCATCCAAAACCTGACAAATTCAATGGACGAGAGAGTTCAGAAGCTCCTTTCGAACAAGGGGTCCTATGTGAAAATGTAACATCACATAGAATAAAGTTTTGAGTTGAAAACTGTTTGATTTCATTTTCTAATAACCTGCTAATGCTTATAATTTCAAAAATGACCATTTTTTTGGTCTTTATTAAAATGAAAAGGTTGATCGAAAAGTTTGGGGGATCTAAGAGTGTGGCAACCCCGTAGTCATGATTACTTCGAATTCTGACAATATGAGGGTCATGTTGCAGGTAGTGCAGCAAGAAGGCACTTATGTGTCTTGCGCATCTCGGAGCCCCAAAATTATTTTCCGGGCTAGATGCAGCTAAAAATTATTATTAATTTTAAATCTGGTGGAGCTTAGTATAGATGGCCTAATAGGATCAGTGCTGCACACTGCTACAAAGCCCAAATTATTTTCCAGCCAAGATACAGATAAACATGATTAGTAATTTTAAATCTGGTGGAGCTTATTATAGATGGCCTAATAGAATCAGTGCTGCACACTGCTACAAAGCCCAAATTATTTTCCAGCCAAGATACAGATAAACATGATTAGTAATTTGAAAGCTTAAAACGGCTGGTAGGGTGATTTTAACCAATCATCCGTCTTTTACTCTCCCCAGGATGACACAGGGGTAGAAAATTCATTTCGGATCCATGATTTGTTCATCTTTATGAACGTGAGTCTGTCTACATTATCAGTGGAGAGCCGTGTGCGCTTATCTGTCAGCACACCACCAGCAGCGCTGAACACACGTTCAGACAGAACGCTGGCTGCGGGGCATGACAAGATCTCCAAGGCGTAAGTGGCTAGCTCCGGCCATTTATCCAGATTGGAAGCCCAAAAAGAGCAAGGGTCCAGTGACACAGTCATGGCTTCAATGTTTACTTGGAGATACTCCTGTACCATCGTCTCTAGGCGTTGACTATGTGTCAGACTTCTTGTCTCCTGTAGCCTTGCAAAGGATGGGCTAAAAAAGTGGTGAAATGATTGTGCAAAATTGATGTTACCAGCAGTTACTGTGGTTCTGTTATGGTTTGAGTGCTGAACACTTGACGGTCCCACGGTTGGCAAGTTGGAACTGTGAGATTCACTACGTGCACCACTGGTGTTTTGTGGAAAAGCACATGTAAGATTCTGCAACAGTCTCTGCTGATACTCCTGCATGTGTGCATCCCTTTCTATGGCAGGAATAATTTCTGCAAATTTACTTTTGTACCGGGGATCTAACAGTGTGGCAACCCAGTAGTCAGGATTATTTCTAATTCTCCCAATTCGATGGTCATGTTGCAGGTAGTGCAGCAAGAAGGCACTCATGTGTGTTGCGCATCCAGGAGCACCAAGTCCCTGTTGTGTTGGTGGCGAGGTAACAATCATGCTTCCTTCCTCTGTCCTCTCCCCCCAACCTCGCACAACAGAAATGTGATCAAGGTCTCCCTCATCTGATGAGTCTTCCAGCAGTTCGTCCTCCACTTCTTCCTGGGCTCCTGCACCTTCCTCACTAGTTTGGCTGCTACCATGCGCCCTGGTAAAACCATCTCCCCCACCCTCACATGCCTGCCGCCTTGGCGCTGCCGACCGTCTGGACCTTGCAGATGTTAGCCCTTCCGCATACAACTCCTCCTCCTCTACTTCCTCCACCACCTCTTGTGCCACCACCTGACTCCGAATTCTGTTTAACATGTGCTCCAGCATGTAAATCACCGGAATAGTCATGCTGATAATGGCATCGTCAGCACTAAACATCGTCGCCATTTCAAAACTGTGCAGAAGGGTGCATAGGTCCCTGATCTGAGACCACTCCTCCAGCGTGATTTGCCCCACGTCTGGATCTCGTTGGCCCAGGCTATACGTCAGAACGTATTGCACCAGGGCTTGTCGGTGCTGCCACAGTTGCTGCAACATGTGCAGAGTTGAATTCCACCGGGTAGGCACATCGCATTTTAGCCGGTGAAGTGGCAGGCCCAACGACTTCTGTAGAGATGTAAGTCGCTGAGCTGCGGGATGCGAACGGCGGAAGTGAGCACACAGCGACCGTGCCCTCTGCAGAAGGCCATCTAGTCTGGGATAGTGGGCTAAAAATTGCTGGACAACCAGGTTCAACACGTGAGCCATACAAGGCACGTGTGTGACATTGCCCCGGCGAAGGGCTGCACCCAGGTTTGCAGCATTGTCGCACACGGCCTTCCCTGGTTTCAGGTCCAGTGGAGACAACCATTCATGAAATTGGTTCTCCAGAGCTGACCACAACTCCTCAGCTGTGTGACTCACATTTCCCAGACATTTCAAAGTAAAAACCGCCTGATGACGTTGAGCCCTACTGCCAGCATAGTAAGGAGGTGTGCAGGATCCCTTCTGCGCAGTTAGAAAGCTTGTGGCATGACCAGACAGGCTTTGGGTGCAGGTGGAAGACCGAGAGGAGGTTGAGGAGGCAGAAGCAGTGGAGGAACTTTGACATAAAGAGGATTGACGCACAACTCGTGGGGACGGCAAGACTTGGACAGCAGCCCCTTGTCCTGCTGTCACCATAGTTACCCAGTGCCCAGTCAGCGACATGTAACGCCCCTGTCCATGCCTACTCCATGCCTACTCGTCCAAGTGTCTGTGGTGAAATGCACCCTGTCACACACAGAGTTTCTCAAAGAAGCGGTGATGTTGTGTGCAACATGCTGGTGGAGCGCAGGCACACCTTTCTTTGAGAAGTAGTGCCAACTGGGCATCTGGTACTGGGGCACTGCGACGGACATAAGGTCTCGAAAATCCTCTGTGTCCACCAGGCGGAAAGGCAGCATTTCTGTAGCCAAGAGCTTGCAGATGGTGAAATTCAACCTCTTAGCTTTCTCATGGCTAGGAGGAAATGGTCTTTTACTTGTCCACATCTGAGGGACCGAGGGCTGGCTATTGTGCTTAGACGGGGTTGATAAGGGTGTCCCCGGCAAACTGCCGGTCTGTGAGGAAGATGCAGGCGGACATGTTAGGTTGCCTTGATCCAAAGGTGGTGCTATCAATGTCGGACAGCGCTCAACACCAGCTGGTGTTACCACCTCCAAAGAAAATGATGACCTGCCAATCACGCTGGCTGTTGCGGGTAAAGAGGTGGCAGGTCTGCGCCCCAAAACAGGTGTGACTGCTGTCCCCCCAGTCACAGAGGATGAAGAGGCTGTGGACGCACAAGATATGGCAGACGGTGGTTGGCCCGGCCGGCTAGGCCGCATTGTAGCACACTGAGCTTCCCACTGCAACTTATGCTTCATGTCCATGTGCCGGTTCATGCATGAAGTACTCAAACTATGTATTTTTTGGCCTCTACTTAGCTTTTGCTGACAAATGTTACAGATAACACGAGTTGGGTCATCTTTATCGATCTGAAAAAATGTCCAGGCTATGCAAGGCTTAGCACCCATGCGACCTGAAGAGCCACCACGACTTGTGGTGAGAGGCAGAGTTGTGTTTGAGGATGCAGTTGTTGACGTGCTTCCAGTACTACGTCTCTGTCCAGGAAGGCGCAACCTGACCTCGTCGTCACTAGCATCTTCCTCCACCTCCTCTGCTGACCTCATCTCTTGGCTGACTGTGGGTTGACAGTAAGTGGGATCTCCAACCTCATCATCATCACCCTGTGCGTTATCACACCCGTCGTCCTCAGAGCCAACCTGTTCCTGCCCTGACAAAAAACTAAAGTTGTCGCTCCAATCAGGTATTTGAGTCTCATCATCGTCTTCCTCATTGTCTCCACCAACAGGAGTTACAGTTTGGGAATGAGGGTCTACATTATGGTCAGAACCTTCTGCGTCTGGTCCTGGATCCGACTCATAAAGATTCTGGGCATCAGTGCAGATCATTTCCTCGTCTGGATTCACAGAAGCGCTGGAGTCGACCTCTGATTCCCAGGCTATAGTATGAGTAAACAGCTCTGCAGACTCAACCATCTGTTCTACCTCATACTCAGACGGGCAGCTGGAGATTTGGGAGCTGTGAGGAAGCAAGTGCGATTGGGGTGACACCTTTGAGGACTGGAGTATTTGTGATGTTGAAGTTGATGTGGAGGAGAGCCCACATAAAGGAGCACTTGATATCCGTTGAAGCACCTGCTGTTTTTGTGCCTCATCTGGAATTTGTACCGATTGGCGTGGCCGTAAGAAAAGGATCTTATCACATTGTCCGCTAAAAGAAGTAGATATTTTAGTTTGGCTGGAAGATGGTCTTTCTTCTGCAGATGTTACTGTTGCTTTAACACCTACCCCACGGACACAACCTTTTTTCCCCTTCCCAACACGCCTATTCCCCTTTCCACCAGCAGCAGGCCTTTTTCCACTCATTTTGGTGGTTAACTAATTCACAACTCTGGAGTTGTTTGTGTAGCACCCTGAGGATTCGGCTGCTACAGGGGTATTACACCTCAAGCCAGAGGTGTGGTATTCCACTCCCGGGTAAGGATGGAGTGTGGAACTGAGCTTAGTAGGCTGCATGCACTACATACATCCCATTTCCGGGGACCAGAACTACGGTACTCCCACCACCTACTGGTTTTATAAGGAACTGTGTTTTTCCAGAAGAGACTGTTGCACTTTACCCGGTCACAAGTTGCACCGTGGCCGGAGGAACAAGAATGTTTATAATGAAAAGTTTTATATGAAGAGTTTTATGCTGCTGATAATATATATAGTGTTTTATATGTTTATGATGTTTTGAAGAAAAAAATTGTATGTTTTTGGATATTTTATTCTTTTACAGCCCGAGGACGTGCTGTGATTTACCAGGGGGGAATGTAGCACCCTGAGGATTCGGCTGCTACAGGGGTATTACACCTCAAGCCAGAGGTGTGGTATTCCACTCCCGGGTAAGGATGGAGTGTGGAACTGAGCTTAGTAGGCTGCATGCACTACATACATCCCATTTCCGGGGGACAGAACTACGGTACTCCCACCAAGTATATGTGCAGGTACGACAGCGTCTGTCCCTGGCTGGAGTGGGAGGGGGGTGGAACATCCCAGTAGTGTAGGGGCAGATAGGGGGAGCAGTCTGAGTAAAGCTAGGAGCCCATTGGGTGCTGGTCACCTGGGCTCACACATAGAGGGAGTATATAAGGTGGGCACCATCTTAGGACAGGGTCTTGTCTAGTAGTAGAGGAGCAGAGCAGAGGAGCTCAGCCAGGAGGGCTGACAGGGAGCTGTGGCTCCGGCTGGGCCCAGCTCCAGAGCCAAGCCTGCAGAGGAGAGAGGAGTAAGAAGGACCCAGAGAGGAAGACAGAGGGAACCCCAAGAACCCAGAATCAGACCAGAAAGGGTGAAGGGTTGGCGGACACGGGTACCGGAACCCGAACTGGTGGAGGCCACTAATCCTCAGCCAGAAACCGGAGGTCGTGGTCAAGATTTGCCACGACCCTCACCAAATCCACCAGAAAGGCACACCAAGCATAGGGTCAGGGAACCCAGAGGAGGTTTGACCACCAAGAGACCCAAGGGAGCCGGCCAAAGGTGGATCCCTGGTGGGAACGGCCAGGAGGAAGAGAGAGAGACAGGGAAGCTCAGGACCACGCTCCGGACTGCCTGGGAGTTGGCCGAGTCCAGGACCTGGTGGACGCAGCACGGCTCGGGTGGTCACTCAAGGCCAGAATGACCAAAAGAACACCAGTGAGTAAAAACCCTGAAACTGCACTTCAAGTCTCTGACTCTCCTTTCTACAACATAACTACACCCATCATCCACACCTGCTGCCCTGAGGCCATACCCCTCCCGTTGGGGGTTATACCATCACTGCTGCACATATACCACCGGCCTCAGCGGACTGCTCTGCAGCGGCGGCTTCAAAGCCGCACTCAACGGGTGGCGTAGTCGATCAAATTAACATCTACTGCCATAAACTGCCACTTAGTTTGACACCCTGGGCACGGACCGGGTCACCGCCACAAGGACTACTACCCCCATCGAGATCCGGCTCCGGGTATCCCTTGCACATGGCCCAGGGGGCGCGTCATTTGCACAAAAAAACAATGGATGGGAACCGAGCAGAGCTGAGTGGCCAAACTGTGGTATTAGGCCAAAACTATTGGCTGGGTTAGATGCAGAAAAAAATTATATTCAAATTGCAACCTGATGGAGGTCAGTATAGATGGACGAATAGAGAAAGTCCCACACACTGCTAGAAGGCCAAATATTTTTTCAGAGCTAGATGCAGATAAAAATTATTTTTAATTTGCAACCTGATGGAGGTCACTATAGATGGACTAATAGAGAAAGTCCCACACACTGCTAGAAGGCCAAATATTTTTTCAGAGCTAGATGCAGAAAAAAATTATATTCAGTTTGCAACCTGATGGAGGTCAGTATAGATGGACTAATAGAACAAGTCCCACACACAGCTAGAAGCCCAATATTTTTTCAGAGGTAGATGCAGAAAAAAATATATTCAGTTTGCAACCTGCTGGAGGTCAGTATAGATGGACTAATACAACAAGTCCCACACACAGCTAGAAGCCCAATATTTCTTCAGAGCTAGATGCAGAAAAAAATTATATTCAATTTGCAACCTGATGGAGGTCAGTATAGATGGAGTAATAGAACAAGTCCCACACACAGCTAGAAGCCCAAATATTTTTTCAGAGCTAGATACAGATAAAAATTATTTTTAATTTGCAACCTGATGGAGGTCAGTATAGATGGAGTAATAGAACAAGTCCCACACACAGCTAGAAGCCCAAATATTTTTTCAGAGGTAGATGCAGAAAAAAATTGTATTCAGTTTGCAACCAGATGGAGGTCAGTATAGATGGACTAATAGAACAAGTACTACACACAGCTAGAAGCCCAAATATTTTTTCAGAGGTAGATGCAGAAAAAAAATATATTCAGTTTGCAACCTGATGGAGGTCAGTAGAGAAGGAATAATAGAGAAAGTCCCACACACTGCTAGAAGGCCAAATATTTTTTCAGAGCTAGATGCAGAAAAAAATTATATTCAGTTTGCAACCTGATGGAGGTCAGTATAGATGGACTAATAGAACAAGTCCCGCACACAGCTAGAAGCCCAAATATTTTTTCAGAGGTAGATACAGAAAAAAATTATATTCAGTTTGCAACCTGATGGAGGTCTGTATAGATGGATTAATAGAACAAGTCCCACACACAGCTAGAAGCCCAAATATTTTTTCAGAGGTAAATGCAGAAAAAAAATATATTCAGTTTGCAACCTGATGGAGGTCTGTATAGATGGATTAATAGAACAAATCCCACACACAGCTAGAAGCCCAATATTTTTTCAGAGCTAGATGCAGACAAAAAATTATTTTGAATTTGCAACCTGATGGAGGTCAGTATAGATGGACTAATAGAGAAAGTCCCACACACTGCTAGAAGGCCAAATATTTTTTCAGAGCTAGATGCAGACAAAAAATTATTTTTAATTTGCAACCTGATGGAGGTCAGTATAGATGGACTAATAGAGAAAGTCCCACACACTGCTAGAAGGCCAAATATTTTTTCAGAGCTAGATGCAGAAAAAAATTATATTCAATTTGCAACCTGATGGAGGTCAGTATAGATGGACTAATAGAATGATGCTATGCCCAAAAGATTTTACTTCACTAGGTGCAGTTAAAAAAATTGGTATTCTATACACAGGTGGTATATCTTGCAACACAGATAGGCTACTCCACTGACTGACACACTCTGCAATAGGCCAAAAAGGATTAGCTTTGCTAGATTCAGCCAAATGCTGTGAAAAAAACTTGCACAGCACTGGCACAGACCTGCCTGGCAAAAACTGGTAGGAACTGATGTAACCTAGTCCTGAAAAGGACTGCAATTACAATTAGTCTTTACTCCCACAATCTATCTATTTAAGAGCACAGACCTGCCTGATAAAAGTCGTAGGAAATGCTGTAACCTAGTCCTTAAAAGGACTGCAATCACAACTATTCCCTACTCCCAAGCTATCTGTAGATTTGTGCGAAAATTGGCTTGAAATTAACAAGGTATAGCGCACACAGCAACAGCGGTGCCGTCTAACACGCAGCTGCAGCAGTGAGAAAATGGTGGCGACGGGGAAAATGGCTTGGTCTTATAGGGCAAGGACATGTGATATACACTGCCAATGACACATGCCCTTGCTTGTGTGAAAAAAAGCACTTCGCTCCGTGTGTGCGCTGCTGATAGGCTGACAGATTGCACCTCCCCACTGTAAATGCGGGAAAGAGAAAAAAAAATGGAGATCTTCATTATTCCTGCAGAGATCCATCCCCTGCCCCTCCCCCCACCCCGCTGTACACTCAAACTGCGTATTAACATTAATTTTCATCATTACTGAGAAAAAATCCAGTTATGATTTTGGTGCACGAACAGTTATCGAACATAACCTCGAACAGCCGAATTTTTCTCAAATCGTTCGTGTACGCCGAACGGCTCGAACACCGCCCAAAACAGCTCGAATTTGAGATTGGCGAACAGTTCGAGTAGAACAACGCTCATCTCTAGTTCTAATCTAAGTTTTTCCAAGAATCCCCCATCAATCACATTCAGAGTAGATCCACAATCCACAAATACCCGAAATTCAATTAATTCATCCTGAGTAGCAGTAGTGGCAGATAGGAATACTCCCTTAGAATTTAAACAGGCAATACGAGCATGACTGACCATTTTTTTTTCTTTCTTCATACGAAGCACACAGCTCTTAATAAAATGACCAGAATTTCCGCAATAGAAGCACAATCCTTCAGAAAGTCGGCAGTCTTTTTCCTGAGAGCGGGGTGCCATCGCCCCAATTTCCATCGTCTCTCCATTGTCAGCACAGAACCTCTCAGGACTCGAAGCTGACATAGCAGAGGATTTGCTCTCATTAACCCTTGCACGCAGTCTCCTGTCCACCCGTATAGCTAATTGCATTGCCTCCTGCAAGTTTCCAGGTGTGGGATAAGCAATCAGTAAATCCTTAACCCTTTCACCTAGCCCTGCAAGAAACAAGCTTTTCAAAGCTGAATCGTTCCACCCCACCTGGGCAGACCACCAATGGAAGTGAGAACAATATTTTTCCACATTACCTGATCCCTGCCTCAAACGTCTTAATTCAGACTCAGCAGATGAGACACGATCAAGATCATCGTACAACAAACCCAAAGCAGAAAAAAAACTATCCACTGAACTAAAGCACGGATCACTAGGTTGGAGAGAGAAGGCCCATCCCTGAGGATCTTTGCGCAAAAGTGACATTATGAACCCTATGCGCTGTGATTCATCACCAGAGGATCCGGGTCTCAAACGAAAATATAATAGACAAGCATTTTTAAAAGAAAAAAAATCTTGTTCGCCAAAAAATAGATCAGGCAGACGTACCTTTGGTTCCACAAAATGCGCTCCAGAACAGCTACTCACGTGTTGTTGGAGCTTGGTCACCTCCAGAGAGAGTCCCTGCAAGCGTTGAGCCAAATCTTGCACCGAGATCATGATGGAAAACTGGAGGTCTTTCCTTAGAGAAAATTTTTTTTTTTTTTTTTATGGCTGGACTTACTGTTATGATCTGCTACAGAGACTAAGGAAAGACAGGATATCTGTCCCTACAATAGAACTAAACTAGATCCCTACGATGTAACGGGGAACCTGATCCTGCGATCAGACCCGCTATAGTCCTCGGCTAGTCTGTACGAAGACCTATAGATGTGAGGGAGGAATCCCTACAAGAACTAGGGACTGGGATAAGTTGGACACCTCCTAGCAGAAACCGTAGCAGTCAAAGACAAACACACAACAAAAAGCATAGAGGTCAGAAGACCTAGCAAAACTAACAGAGAACGGCAACAGAGCACCAAGCTAGCTCAACAGTAGTAAATACAATGAAGTCCAGCAATGCCAGGAGGGTGGAGCCGGATTAAATAGGCAAAAATGGTCATGTGACCAGCAAACTAAAAAAAACCTAACAGGAGAGTTGTAACACTTAGTTCACTCTCTTGAGGATGGTACGTCCCTCTCCTTGCCAGTCCAAAAAATACAACAATGTGATCTTCCTCATTGGAACTTTCAAGGTCATTATCCACCTCCGGAGCTTCAGTCTGCGGTGGTCCCTTAGTCGATCTCAGTCAATGTCGGTCTGCTTCTGGGAAGTCTTGTTGTGGTGGGACATAATCACAGGGTAGTAATAAATTCCGATGGACTATTCTGATTTTCTTGTCCCCTCTTTCCAATCAGATTTCATACACTGGACTGTGATCGGCTTTCCTTTTTACGACCACATACACCTTTTCTTCCCAGCACGAACAAAGTTTTCCTGGACCACCTTTCTCACCTATGTTCTTGACTAGCACACTGCTTCCCGTTGCCAATTCTGCTTCATAACATTTTCGATCATAGTACTCCTTACTCTTGCTCTGTCCTTGCTTAACCACTTTGGACACTATGTTGTATGCCTCTGCCATCCGTTCCTTCCATTTCCGAACATACTCTGGATACGTTCTGTAAGTCTATGTCACCGGAGTATTGAATATGATGTCGATTGGCAGTCTTGATGATCGTCCATACAATAGGAAATAGGGTGAGTAACCCATTGCATCGCTCTTTGTACAGTTATAGGCATGAACCACTTTTGACAGAGTACTCTTCCAGTCTTTCTTCTCATCAGCTGTTGAAGTGCGCAACATCGACAATAATGTGTGGTTAAATCATTCCACTTGTCCATTACCGTCTGGGTGATAGGGCATTGTGTGGGATTTCAGAATTCTACAGTAATTTCCTAGCTTGGCAAAGAGCTGGTTCTCAAATTCTCTTCCTTGGTTATGGTGTAACCTCATAGGGAACCCAAACCTTAATGCAAAATCATTGAAAATCTTCTCTGCCGCCATTCGACCAGCTTTATTTGTGGTGGCATATGCTTGTGCAAATCGAGTAAAATGGTCCATCACCACCGAGATGTAGAAAGTCTATTGAGACCATCTCAAATGGATGTTGCCCATAGGTGCCCGGGTTGATGTGTTGGGACGTTCATCTTTAAGACACCCACACTCCCTGGTCACGTACCTCTCGATATCTGTCTGCATGTACGGACAGAAGAAACGTTCATGTATCAAGTTGGTTGTCCTTTCCACTCCCAGGTGTCCTATGTTTTTGTGGCACCCCAGGGGTCTGGTTTCCACAGTAACAGCAATGTTATGTCTGAGAGCAGGTGGGAGGTCTCTTGGTCAGGGATCCTATGCATGCCACACCTCCTGCCCAGTCCTGGGAGGGGAAGAACTTCCCCTATATAAACCTAGGGCTGAGGCAGGGTTAGTGAGTAGAGAAGAAGTAGAGACAGAGAAGAGAAGCAGATCTAGGAAAAGAACATCAGGAGCTCTGTGGGAGCAGTGCTATAAGGAGTCAGGGGCTGGCAGCTGCAGAGCTCGCCCTGACTGAGAAGCTATCACCGGACCCGGAGTCCGAGGCTGTGGGGACTAATCTTTACCCAGCAGCAGAAACCGCCCGGCAGGGGATTTCAGGTCCTCTGGCCAAGAAACCCGAAGGCACGGTCACACGCGTGGGACCAGAACCGCCGTCGTGGAGCGGACGCCACTAGAAGGCCCCGAGTCACCGGCCATACGGGTGAGCACCACACGGTACACTCAGGGACGTGGGCTACTTATACCCGCGTCTAGCAAGGTAGCCAGAAGAGTACAGTCAGTTTGGGAGGCCTACAACTCCGCCTGGCCAGGGGAGATCCCATCTGCTCAAGGACTGACCAGGGCCCGATCGCTAGCCAGTACTCCGGGAGGGTCTATCTTTATCACCAGTAAAGACCCTGAATTACACCGCATCGTCTCTGAGTGATTCCTGCTACCCCCATCATCCACGTCGGCTGCCCTGAGGCCATACCCCTCCCGTTGGTGGTGATACTATCACGCTGCACAATCCTACCACCGGCCTCAGCGATCTGCCCTGCAGCGGCAGCTCCTTCGCTGCATTCAACGGGTGGCGTAGTCGTCCAACATCTACCGCTAATACATCGCCGCTCAGTTTGACTCCCTGGGCACGGACCGGGTCACCGCCACGAGACTACAACCCTCAACAGATCCGGCTCCAGGTAAGCTCCCGTGCGCGCGATGCCGCGCGACGAAGGCCCAGGGGTGCGTCAACTTTTGGCGTAGTCGGCAGGATTTCGTGCCCGCAACCACCGGGTACTGCGTGCCTGAAAAAGACTGTTCAAACTTACCAGTGGTGAAGTTTCCCGCCATCCGGCGCCATCTTTTGCCTTCTTCCCGCCATCCACGAAGTTTTCACGCCATCCGGCGCCATCTTCTGCCTTCTTCCCGCCATCCGTGGAGTTTTCCCGCCGTTGGACGCCATCTTGAAGACGCCGCGCGGGAAGAAGAGGGGCGTGAACTCCGAAAGCGCGCGAGAACTGAAGCCCCGCCTCACGTCCGGACGTTGCGTAAGGTCCTGGAAGGAGCCCAGCAGACGCCGACGTCACAGGAGCGCGACGGAAGGTCCTCAACCCTGACGATCCACTGCGGAGCTGCGGCCTACGGAAGAGGATCATCGCAAGGTAGGCCACGGTCCACTAGGGGGGAGGAAAATGTCGGATACGGAGGAGAGCTTCACTGCCTCAACCCCCGCCAGCGCCACCGCTTCTGCAGTCATGCCTTTCACCATGCCCTATATCCCGGGAGCGGCCTGGCTACCCCAGTACTCAGGGGAGTCACATACCCTGCATGACTTTAGAGAAAAGCTGGATAGCCTCTTCCAGGTGTATCCCCTCACAGAAGAGCAAAAAGTGAGCATCCTGGTGGCCCAATTAACCGGTGCAGCCCAAAGGGAGGTAAAGTCCTGGCCACCTGGGGGAAGGACTGTTGCAGGGATACTAACCCGGCTGAGGGACACCTTTGATACCCGCACCTCAGCCGAGATCAAGCTTAGATTCTACGGGTGCAAGCAGCGAGCACACGAGAGTATAAGGGACTATGCCCTGAACCTACAAGAGACCCTGAGAGCCATTAAGCAGACCGACCCTGACGGCGTGGGAGACGAGGACAGGCTGTTGACTGAACAATTTATAGAGGGTTTATATTGCAATGCCCACCGAACCCAGTTGCGGGCAATGGCCTTACAGGACCCTCATCTGGGATTTGCACAGTTCAAGGACAGAGCCATCCGGGTGCTCCGAGAACCGGCACCAGGTGGCGTTGTGTCCCACAGACGCCCCACTACCACTTACCACCAGGAGGCGGCACCCTTGTCGGCAAGGCCTGTGGGAGCTGATGCGCAGGCTTTGAACAATGACCCGGCTCCAGACCTGCACCATCAGGTCCAAGAGCTAGCTAAAAGCGTTGCCGCGCTAACCCGAACTGTGCAGTCTTTACAGGTTTCCACTCCAGGGAAGATCCAGCTGGCATCCGGACCGGAGGACATCCCGTGGCGTCGACCAAGGAGGACCCCACCGGCCAGAGGAAGACCCAGCGACCGATACAATGAGGACGGACAACCCATCTGCCGCCGCTGCAATCAACCCGGACATATGGCAAGGTACTGTCCTTTAAACTGGCACAACCTGGGGTAGAGGGCCAAACCCCAGGAAAAAGATCATCAGGCCCATCGAACTGGCGCGACAAATATGTGGGAGGACGTCCAGTCTTGCCTGTGGTACTGGATGGCATCCCCATGAGTGCCCTACTGGACACCGGGTCACAGGTTACCACTATCCCGTACGTGCTCTTCAAGCAGTACTGGAATGACTCGGATATCACCCGCTACCCTGACGACGACTTGAGTATCATCGCCAGCAATGGTCAGCCCGTGCCACAGATTGGATTTAAAGAGGTGACCATTAAAATCGGTAGAGTCGAATTGGCGGCACAGGGACTGATCATTGTCGACATTGACAAGCACGAGAGCCACCCAAAGATAACTCTAGGAACTAATGTAATTGAAAATTGTCTTGCAGAGGTGATTTTCCTTTTACAGCAGGTTGCCAAGAACGCCAGCTCCGGCCAGCAGCGAGTGCTCCAGAAAGAGATCCGGGCACTGATGCGACGGCAACAGATAGAACTCTCCGGTGGTGAGATTGGTAGCGTAAGAATGTGTGACCCTTTTCCTATTGCCATGCCCCCAAAAAGTGAAATGATGATTTGGTGCCGGGCAGCTATTGGTCTGAGAGGTAGAGATTACCAGGCAATGGTAGAACCAGTTTACTCAGTCAGTAGGCCCACCATTTTGACAGCATGGGGGGTGGTCAATGTACGCCATGGGAGGGTGCCCGTTCGCATAATAAATATCGGGAAGAGGGAAGTGTACCTGCCCCGGTATGCCACGCTAGCCAAATTGTATACCATCAATCAAAATTCCATACAGTCCGTAGAACCCTTGCCTCCATCTTCCCCGGAGGAAAGTAACGGCTCTAAGGAAACAATGGAGGACTGGTGTCAGCAACTACATTTGGGTACTGACTCCACTCCCTCACACCAGAGACAGGGAGTATATCGGGTGGTTCAAGAGTACGAGAGAGTGTTTAGTAAACACCCGTTAGACTTCGGGCGAGTCAAGGGGGTAGAACACCACATCCCCACGGGAGACCATCTTCCCATAAAAGAGAGGTATCGACCCGTACCCCCTGCACACTACCAACACGCCAAGGGGATGCTTAGGGACATGAAGGAGGCTGGGGTGATCAGGGATAGCTGTAGCCCCTGGGCAGCTCCACTAGTCTTAGTCAAAAAGAAAGACAACACCATGAGGATGTGTGTAGATTACCGGAAAATCAACCGTATCACACACAAGGATGCGTACCCCTTACCAAGGATAAAGGAGTCTTTGGCTGCTTTAAGATCTGCTAACTTCTTCTCTACCTTGGATCTCACTAGCGGGTACTGGCAGGTTCCTGTAGCAGAGGCGGACCGGGAGAAGACCGCATTCACCACCCCGATGGGACTTAGCGAGTTTACCTGCATGCCGTTCGGACTCTGTAACGCACCAGGAACCTTTCAACGATTAATGGAGTGCTGTCTGGGCCACAGAAACTTCGAGACGGTCCTGTTGTACCTGGACGATGTCATCGTATATTCCAAGACTTATGAGGACCACCTGAAACACCTGGCGGAAGTGTTCGAAGCTCTGGCAAACTACGGCCTAAAGGTAAAACCCTCCAAGTGTCACCTCCTAAAACCAAAGGTGCAGTACCTGGGACACGTGGTGAGCGCTGACGGAGTGGCTCCCGACCCTGATAAGATCACCGCAATTAAGGAATGGCCAAGTCCCTCCAGTGTAAAGGAAGTGCGGCAGTTCCTCGGGTTGGTAGGCTATTACCGCAGATTCATCCCCGGTTTCACCAAAAAGGCAGCTCCTATGCAGGACCTCCTGATAGGCCAGTCCCGGAAGGCCAAGAACCAGAAGCCGCCCTTCAAATGGGAGAAGTTAGAAGAAGAGTCCTTCCGCCAGCTGAAGATGGCCCTCACGGGGGATGAAATCCTGGCGTACCCTGATTACAGCCAGCCCTTTATCCTCTACACCGACGCAAGTAACATCGGGCTAGGAGCCGTACTGTCCCAGATCCAGCAGGGGAAAGAACGAGTAATCGCTTACGCCAGTCGAAAACTGCGACCCACCGAAAGAAACCCTGAGCATTACAGCTCATTTAAGCTAGAGTTCCTGGCAGTGGTGTGGGCAGTCAAGACTCGGTGCCCTAGAGCAGAGATGGATGGCCCGTCTGTCCAACTACGAGTTCACAATCAAATACCGGGCAGGACGCTCCAATACCAACGCGGACGCCCTGTCCAGGATGCCAAACCTACCGGACGTAGGAGAAGATCCAGAGGGATTGGAAGAAGTCGAACTCCCCGCGTTCCACCGTCATGGGACTATCCAGTATTCCTATTGGGTAAGGAGTAAGCAAGCCGCTACGTTTAACCCCTTGCCTCACTACAACTGGGAGGAAACGCAAGACAGTGACCCTGCCGTCCGACTGGTGAAGGAGATGCTGACTCGGCCAGAGGCTCGCCTTGACCCAGACGCTCCGGAGGAAGCCAAACAACTGTGGGCTGAGAAGAGTCCACTGTTCCTTTACAAGGGGAAGTTGTGCTGCAGAATGGTTAACTCCCGGACGCATGAACTAATCTGGCAAGTAGTGGTGCCACGAAGAGACGCAGCCATGGTGATGGAGGCATACCACGACGGGGCTGGACACTTCGGATGGAAGAAGCTGGAGTTCCTGCTGCGCGGGCGGTTCCACTGGGTAGGCATGAGGGGAACCATCGAGAGGTGGTGTAGAGACTGTGGCCCGTGCAACCTAAGAAGGAAGGACCGTGCCAGCCAGAAGACCCCCCTTCAGTCCATCGTCACCAAGCAGCCGTTGGAACTGGTAGCCTTGGATCATGTAAAACTGACCCCAAGCAGAAGTGGCTACGTCTACGCGTTAACCATTGTGGATCATTACTCCCGGTTCTTGGTTGTCATCCCCGTTAAGGACTTAACAGCTCAAACAGCAGCTAGAGCCTTCCAGCAGCACTTCTGCCGTCCACACGGGTACCCGGACCAAGTGCTGACGGACCAGGGACCTGCCTTTGAAGCGGAGGTCTTCCAGGAATTCTGCAATCTGTATGGCTGCCGGAAGATAAGGACGACACCCTATCATCCGCAAACTAATGGACTTTGTGAGAAAATGAACCAGGTGGTAATGGATCTTCTGAAAACGTTGCCCCTGGAAGAACGCAGTCTGTGGCCTGAGAAGCTGCCCGACCTGGTGGACCTATATAACTACATCCCTGTAGGTTCCACCAACTGTACCCCGGCTTACCTAATGAGGGCAAGGCCTGGTAAGCTACCTGTTGACCTGGAGATGGGAGTCCTGACACCCGAGGACACTTCACCGGAAGCAGACTGGGACACAGAGAGGCAGCAGCAGTACCGGAAAGGACAGGAGAGTGTGGAGCGAAGTCTCTGTCTCGCTAGGGAAAGACAAGAGAAAAATTACAACCAGTATGCTCCCGCTGTTCCCCTGGTACCCGGAGAGCAGGTCTTGAAGAGGAAGAGACGGCTCCACAAGTTGGACGACCAGTGGGAGAAGGACCCGTACACCGTACTGCCCTCAAGCCACGACAACCCAAAGGTTTGTACCATCAGTAAAGACGGAGGGGAAACCACAGCCATTGTATCCCGGGATCACCTGAAGAAGTGTCCCGAACAGCTACGGAACCCAGAAGGAGAGCAAGAAGACCCTCGACCCGTAGAGGAAAGGGAAGATATGGTTAGTACTGTGCTCGGAGACTTCCCTCGATCCTGGACTCAAGTCAATGGTGCAGTTGTGGTACCCGTCCTCACGTTCCTCCAACCAGCATCCCAAGTGCCTACGGAGCAACAGGTAGAGCTGGAAGAGCAGCCGGTCCAGGAGGCAGCAGACTCCACACAAGCAGAACAGGAGGATCAAACCTCTGCTCATAGTGAGCCTGCCGTACCCCTAGTGAGCCAAAGAGCCCGTAGACAGCTGCCCAGTTTACCCTTGACAGCTCCTACACCCTGTAGTTCAGGGCCAGACAGTCAACTCCGTAGGTCCGCTAGGGCCACTAGAGGCCAGTTACCCGCACGTTGGAGGATTTGAAGTGTTTAAATTGTTTTATTTGTGGTCACCTGTCTGTTACTTGTAAATAATTATGTGTTTCTAGTTATTTTTAGGAGTCCTTGGTGGATTTACCGGGAATCCTTGTACAATTGGTTGGAGCGTAACCCAGGAATGGACTAAAGACTGTTAAGGACTCGGGGCAGGACAGACCCCTACCTGGTTACGTCTCCCTGTTTTGGTGAAATGGACACCTTTGTTTTCTTCAAAACTGCACCCGGTTGCGGACACGCCGTAACCATCTTATTGTGTTTTTCTTATTGTATTATTATTGTTTATACCTTGTTATGTTTAGTCCCGGAGTACTAAATTTCACTAGGGGGGAATGTGGCACCCCAGGGGTCTGGTTTCCACAGTAACAGCAATGTTATGTCTGAGAGCAGGTGGGAGGTCTCTTGGTCAGGGATCCTATGCATGCCACACCTCCTGCCCAGTCCTGGGAGGGGAAGAACTTCCCCTATATAAACCTAGGGCTGAGGTAGGGTTAGTGAGTAGAGAAGAAGTAGAGACAGAGAAGAGAAGCAGATCTAGGAAAAGAACATCAGGAGCTCTGTGGGAGCAGTGCTATAAGGAGTCAGGGGCTGGCAGCTGCAGAGCTCGCCCTGACTGAGAAGCTATCACCGGACCCGGAGTCCGAGGCTGTGGGGACTAATCTTTACCCAGCAGCAGAAACCGCCCGGCAGGGGATTTCAGGTCCTCTGGCCAAGAAACCCGAAGGCACGGTCACACGCGTGGGACCAGCACCGCCGTCGTGGAGCGGACGCCACTAGAAGGCCCCGAGTCACCGGCCATACGGGTGAGCACCACACGGTACACTCAGGGACGTGGGCTACTTATACCCGCCTCTAGCAAGGTAGCCAGAAGAGTACAGTCAGTTTGGGAGGCCTACAACTCCGCCTGGCCAGGGGAGATCCCATCTGCTCAAGGACTGACCAGGCCCCGATCGCTAGCCAGTACTCCGGGAGGGTCTATCTTTATCACCAGTAAAGACCCTGAATTACACCGCATCGTCTCTGAGTGATTCCTGCTACCCCCATCATCCACGTCGGCTGCCCTGAGGCCATACCCCTCCCGTTGGGGGTGATACTATCACGCTGCACAATCCTACCACCGGCCTCAGCGGTCTGCCCTGCAGCGGCAGCTCCTTCGCTGCATTCAACGGGTGGCGTAGTCGTCCAACATCTACCGCTAATACATCGCCGCTCAGTTTGACTCCCTGGGCACGGACCGGGTCACCGCCACGAGACTACAACCCTCAACAGATCCGGCTCCGGGTAAGCTCCCGTGCGCACGATGCCGCGCGACGAAGGCCCAGGGGTGCGTCATTTTCATGGAGTTCTTTGAAGACCAACATACAGAATAGTCTGGGTAGTACCAACTGCCGGTTTTGTCCTCCTTTATGATACAGGATGCCATCTTCATTGAGGTAGAGCTTTGTCCATTCTTTAACTAAAACAGATACTGCTGGTGACTCATTATCTCTCTCTCGTTTACTTGGAAACCGATTTTGGTCCACATAAAGTAGTATTCTACCAATTATCTGATCTTCCCTTTGTGCTCTATGGATTTTTCAATTTGGTAGTTGTTGAATGGACAGGGATTGATCTTGTTCTCTCGCTTTTATGGTGGTTTCTAACGTCAACGGACACCACAATGGTGTGTCTTCCTCTTGATAAGCTTGCACTGCTTGGGTAGTGCTCTCAATTGCTTCCAGACTGACTTCCTCCGAGCATTCTTACATGAACGTCTCAGGCTCTAGTGGTATTCTCAACAATCCGTCAGCATCTGCATTGCATTTTCCTGGCCTGTACTTGATGCTGAAATTGAAGTCAGCTAGTTCAGCGACCCATCTCTGACCCGTTGCATTCAGTTTGGCTGTAGTGAGGACATAGGTCAAAGGGTTGTTGGCAGTGTATACCTCAAACTCTTTGCTGTAGTAGAGATAATCCTTAAATTATTCACAGATAGCCCATTTCAATGCCAGGAACTCCAATTTTCCGGAATGTAGATGGTAATTCATCTCGGCGTCTGTCAACGTTCTAGAACCGTAACCGATGACTAATTTTTTCATCTTGATGCTGATACAGGGCAGCTCCAAGTCCAACTTGAGAAACTTCACAATAAAGAACAAATCGTGAATTGAAATAAGGATATCCCAAGATGGGTGGTTTTACCAGGTAGTCTACTAGTTCTTCCAATACCTCCTAGAGGTCTGCAGTGTTTTTCCACACACTTTTCCTCTTCTCCTTCTATACGCTAATTCCCGTTCAGGATTCTCCGCACAGGCCACCAATGTTACACGCATGCCACTAGGTTCAGATAGGGCGAGACGTGTTTTATGAATTCTTTGGAATCCTGGGGGAATTGTTACTCAGGGCGACCATAGGCTGCAGCTTCTCTCAGGCACACAATAGATTCAATTGCTGACCAGACACATCTGACAAGAGTCTTTTTCAACAGTTTAACATTGGAATTTAATCTGAAACATGGCCAGTGCAATTCAGGGATATTACAGCAACAATCTTTATTACAGTACAGTCTGAGTTTCTTGAGCAACCGGCTCCAGTAACAATACAGTAGTTTCTTCACAAGGCACAGTATTACAGTCTCTTCAGTATTATAATTCAGCATGGATTAGATCTCTTAGCAGCACACTTCTATGCATACACAACCACAGGCTTTTCCTTCACAAGGACACAATAGTACACAGCATTCTTTATCCTGCATGGAGATGGAGGGGGGGAGGGTTTGAGGAGGGAGATGATCCCTGTGACACAATTCCTTCCAGTCCTTATCTTCCTGCCCAATTATACTCCACACTGTTAGCTCAGGGAGTCTAAATGACCTTAGTTTCGATTCCCTCTTGACCTGAATTCTGTTCCCTTGCCTTCTGTGAAATACAGATCATAAGTCACCTTTCTCTTCCGCTCTGGCCAGACAGTAAACAATTTCCCCACAATCCCCCTGGGGCTCTGCTAAAACACTCCCTTTCTTCTGTGACTATGTTACCCCCTCTAGTTGCTGGATGCTTCTGGAGCACAAAACATCCTGTCTACTGTGCTTGTGTTACTTCTAATAGTTGCTGAATGCTTTGGAAGCAACATCACTACTTCTGCATGTCGCAAATGTATTTTAGGGCTACAAGACACAACTTTTAGCAAGAAAAAACCTTGTTTAAAAGTCTGCGCCAGTCTCTTCAGTAGCATAATTAAGCATATATTAGATCTCTTACCAGCACACTTCTATGCATACACAACCTCAGGATTTTCATTCATAAGGACACAATAGTACACAGCATTCTTTATCCTGCATGGAGATGGAGGGGGGAGGGTTTTATGAGGCAGATGATCCCTGTGACACAATTCCTTCCAGTCCTTATCTTCCTGCCCGATAATACTCTGCATTGTTAGTTCAGGGAGTTTTTCTGACCTGTGTTTAGTTTTTCTCCTGATCTGAATCCTGTTCAGTTGCCTTCTGTCAGATCCAAATAACACACCACCTTTCTCTTCGGCTTCAGCCAGACTACAATAAAAAGTTCCCCATGTAGCATTGGCGTCTCTGCCCCCTGTCAGGCAGAGACGCCGCCCCCCTTACTGCTGCACTCCTGGCCCGACGTCTTCTGGCTCTCCTGCTGCTGCCAGCGCACGCAGCTTCCCAGGCTCCCTCCCTCTTAAAGGGGCCGCGTGCCATCCTAAGGAGTTCCCGGCCAATGGCCGGAGGACTTCTCATATAAAAGGCACCTTTTCCAAAATGGAGGTTCCCGTGCAAGGTTGTAGCTTTGTGTTCTAAACTCTGCTTCAGCCCTCAGGTCCCGCTGCTAGTCTGACTGCCAGTCCAGTCCGCCAGCCTGACTACCAGTCCAGTCCGCCAGCCTGACTACCTGTCTCCGCAAGCCAAGTGCACTCTCCAGCCCGACGGTCTGCCTATGGTCCAAACCCGCCAGTCTGTTTATGGGCCAGGCTTGACTGCCTACCCGGAGAACGTACCAGTTACCTGCTGTGCCTACCAGCCAACCTTCCTGGAGGCTCCTACCAGTTACCTTCCGTGCCTACCAGCCAGCCTACCTGGAGGCTCCTGCCAGTTACCCGTGGGAGTCACCTGCTCTCATGCAAGGACTGGCCCAGAGTAGCACCTGGTCCCTCTACTCGGTCCTTCCCTGGTTCACAGAGTCGATGGAGCCGCCATGCGACCTTGGTCAGTCCGAGTTGATACCTAGTTATGCCCCTGTGGTCCCTCCTTGCACCGCAGCACAGAGGTTCCACCACCCGGATACGTAACAGTTTGCACGGGCCATGGAACCCGGTGGCCCCCAGGCTCCTTCGCTTGCTGACCTGTACCAGGAGGTTTCTCATCAGAGATCCCAACAGGAGACCATCCTGACCTACCTGCGTTCTGTCAACTCTCGCCTGGACACGCTGTCTGTCCCACCTGTGCCCGCCTCGTGCCGAGCGACACCCCCTCCGGCGGCACCGCAACCTACCAGTATCACAGCATCCAGCTCTGGACCCCGGCTTTCTGCGCCTCCTCATTTTGGGGGTGACCCCGTCTTATGTCGGGGTTTTCTGAACCAGTGCATGCTGCACTTTGAACTACTGGCACATCAGTTTCCCTCCGACTGGGCCAAGGTGGTGTTCATCATGTCTCACCTCAAAGGGGAAGCATTGCCATGGCTAAACCCTCTAAGGGAGAGAGGAGATCCCCTGGTGTCCAATCTTCTGGCTTTCCTCATTGCCTTCCGGAGGGTCTTCGATGAGCCCGGATGAAGGACTTCTACTGCCTCCTCATTGCTCCGTCTCCACCAAGGGAGTCTCACCATGGGCCAGTATGCCATACAGTTCCGTACCCTCGCTTCTGAGCTTGCCTAGAACAACAAGGCCCTGGTGCCCACCTTCTGGGAGGGTCTTTCTAGTCAGATTAAGGACGAGCTAGCTGGCCAGGACATTCCTACCACCCTGGATGACCTGATGTCACAAGCTACCCAGATTGACATCCGTTTCCTGGAATGTGCTAAGGAGACTACCCGGGAGAGAAGATTTCCTCATTTTGCTCCTGTTTTCCAGAAACCTGCCTCCCAACCAGCAACTCCCCAGGCACGCTCGCCCGAACCCATGCAGATCGACCTGTCCAAGATGGTCAAGTCTCGCCAAGAAACACCCCGCGCTGAGGGGAGCTGTTTCTACTGTGGTAGTAAGGAGCATCTGATCCGTTCCTGTCTGGTGAAGACCACTTGGAGAGGTCATCCTAGGCAAGAGTAAATCCTCTCCTTTCTTGACTTTATCCATTTATATTTCCTGTGGAGAGAACAGCTTCTTTGAAACTGCCCACCTGGATTCCAGAGCCACTGGGAATCTAATTTCTCAGTCCCTTGTAGAGAAATATCAGATTCCTACCAAACCTCTGGCTGAACCATTGGCAGTCGCTTCCATGGATGGAAGACTCCTTCCGGTGACCATCTTGCTTGTCACTGAGCCTGTAACCCTTCAGGTGGGAATGCTGCATGCACTTGGAGAGGATCTCCTTCAATGTGCTATCCGGACTCTCTCACTCCCTTTTGCTAGGTCTACTCTGGCTACAGAGACATGAACCCATTCTTAATTGGCAATCCATTGAGGTGCTCCGTTGGGGGCAGGACTGCCATGAGACCTGCCTGGTCCCTGTTCACCCAGCTCGACCTCCGTCTACTCCGGCTAATTTACCTGGTCTACCGGCACCTTACTGGTCCTATGAAGATGTCTTCGACAAGAAGGAAGCAGAGACACTGCCACCTCATAGGCCATATGATTGCCCTATCGACCTGGTACCCGGTGCCACTCCACCCCGTGGGCGTATCTACCCTTTTCGTTGGCTGAAACCCGGGCCAGGTCGGAATACATCGAAGAAAATCTGGCTAGGGGATTCATTCAGAAATCTACCTCCCCGGCTGGAGCTGGATTCTTCTTCGTAAAAAAGAAATACGGTTCACTACACCTCTGTATCGATTAAAGAGGACTCAACCGGATTACTATCAAAAATAATTACCCCCTGCCGCTCATCTCTGAGCTGTTCGACCGTCTTAAAGGTGCGAAGATCTTCACTAAGCTCGATCTTCGTGGGGCGTATAACTTGGTCCGGATCCGCAAAGGAGACGAGTGGAAGACGGCATTCAATACCCGGGACGGCCACTATGAATACCGTGTGATGCCCGTCGGAATCTGTAATGCTCCAGCCGTCTTCCAAGAACTAGTTAACGACATCGTCTGTGGTGCCTTGCTGTGCATTGGTGCCACAGATCCCAGAGGGGTGCATGGACGGATTCCTCCACAAGAGGCCCTAATAGCATTCACACACCTCCACCTTCCACCTCAGACCAGCAGAGGGAGCCCGTTAGGGATACAAAAAGGGAAGGTGGAGCTAGGCAGCTCAGTCTTGAGTCCACAGAGGGTGAAGTCTGTGTGAAGTCTGCTGCAGCCAGAGAGGAACTCCTGCAGAAGCTAGCCTGCAGTGGAGCTCAGTCAGTCCAGTCCAGACTCAGGGAGATCAGATTAGTGAGCCAAGGGCGTGCCGATGCCAAAAGAGCGGTGAAGAGTAGCGAGGCCTACTGCCCATGTGAAGCCTAGTGAGGGCCCCAAGCGTGGCCGAAGGGAAGTTGAGTAAGCAAGTAACATAGGGGGCAGAGGAGCTTTACCCGCTCACCCCAAAACCATTTACCGGACACCGGGTCCGCGTCTGCAGGGATTCCCTACATCCAGCAGAAACAACCGGAACCCCTGGCGAACTATATGTCCCAGGAACACCAAAAGCTGACTGTTATACCAGGGTCTGGAGTCACGGAGGCCCCAGAGATCAGGGAGTATGATCTCCAACAGAAGACCCTACCACCAGGTCAGCAGGTGCAAGACAGAGACCAAGTTAGGCCTAGCTCCAGGCAGGTCAGAAACTTATCAAGGAAAGGCAAGGAACAGGAGGCCCCACACCCGCTCACTGGGGAGAGTCCTGATATGCACCCTTCACCCTACAGTGCCCTGGATCGTGCCTGAAACACCTATTCTTCTATCCTTCCTCTGACCCGGCTGGGTCCCCTCTGTCCTGCATCCTTCTTCTACGCTGCCCTTAGGCCCTGCTCCACCTGTGAGGAGCTGCACCAACTAAGCTGCCTGACACCGGCCTCGGAGGACCGTCGCAGCGCTGGTGGTCCTCACCAGACACCACAGGTGGCGTCATGAACATTCCCCTATCCCATATAACTTTCCCCCTTTCTCTTTTAAGAGTGACCTCAGGGTACGGGCCCGGGAGCCAACCACCGCGACATCCCCCAAGGTCAGGCAATAGCAAGACCCGGGCGCCGAGTCGTCCCCATCCCCTGGGCGCGTCATCTCTTCCTGGCGTCATGAACAGGATTCCGTGCCCGCTGCAACGACGGAGTGTTGTGCCCGTTGCCACCGGGTACTGTGCGCCTTTAATCAAAACTGTGTATTTAACTGTGGCGAAGATCGCCGCCATTGTTGTGCCGCCGAGCGGGAAGAAGGGAGTAACCTCAGGAAACTGAGAGGCGTACCTGCTGAAGTGCGCGATGCCCCGGACACGCCCCACTCCTCTACGTCAAACCAGGAAGCGCCAGGTCCTGGAAAGAGCCCCGGTGAGCGCTCTGACGTAGGACACAAGCGACGCAAGGTCCTGAAGGAAGACCGTCACCTGCGGAGCTGCGGCCTACTGGAAGAAAAGAAAAGAAGGTAGGCCACGGTTTGCTAGGGGGGCGCCAGAATATCCGAAGAACAGCACAACGCCGGAGTACCGGTTAACTACCCTGATGATCAACCCGCGCCTGGCGCCGAGTAGGTCGGAGCAGCCGCTCCACCAGCAGGGCTTGTAACCCCAGTCATACCCATGGCCCTACCGTACATCCCTGGAGCGAAGTGGCTCCCCCAGTACAGCGGCAAACCAGATACCCTGTCTGGATTCAAAAGGAAAATATGCGGTATACTGGACATGTACTTTATGACAGGCAAGCAAAGAGCCACTGTTGTATTGTGACAATTGACTGGTGCTGCGGAACGAGAAGTAGAAACCTGGTTGGCCGCCGACCAGGAGTCAGTGTCCGCAATCTTTCAAAAGCTACAGACTGTCTTTGAGGATCGCACTGAGACAGACCTCCGGATGAGGTTCTACAACTGCTCTCAGCAACCGGAGGACAGTGTTCGGGACTATGCCTGGCATTTACAAGGGGCCCTGCGAGCTCTGAAACAGGTTAGTCCAACCAGCATCAGTGATAAAAATAGAATGCTGAAGGAACAGTTTATCCGAGGACTGAGGTCTCAAGAGAAGAGCAGGACTGTGCGTTGGTGGTCCCTGGATCATCCAGATGCCACCTTTGACACCCTTAAGGACATGGCTATAAAAGGACTGCAGCCCCTGGAAACAACTGCTATCCAATGTTACCAGGGTGGGGCCACCCCAGTGCCTGCAGCGTCCACCTTTTCCCCGGTGGCTGCTGAAGCCAAGGTTCCAGCAACGTCCCCTAGTGAGCTGGACAGCCTGCGCTCTGAAGTGCGTCAGTTGAGCAAAACCCTGACCACTGTACTGAGTGCCCTGCAGCTGCGGATGGAGCCCGAGGAGGAAGGAAGGATCCTGCTATCCGACAGCCCTGAGGATGTCCCCTGGATGAGAAGGAGGAGGAAGACAATGCCACCCCCTGGGAGGACCAGCGACCAACGCCGCCCACCGAAGGACCCTGTCTGCCACCGCTGCCACAAGACAGGTCACGCCATCCAGAGCTGTCCTTTAAATGTGCAAACCCTGGGGCCGAGGGCCGACACCCAGGAGTAAACCCCTCAGGCCCTTCAAACTGGTACCGCAGGTTCGTGGGAGGAAGACCTTTCCTGTCCATCGTGCTGGACGGCATCGCGACACCCGCTCTGATGGACACAGGATCTCAGGTAACCATCATGCCTGATGTCCTCTACAAAAGGTTCTGGTCCATAGACGAACTTCGCCCACCAGATCCAAATCTTTCCGTATATGCCTCAAACGGCCTCCCCCTTAACCTAGTCGGGGTTAAGGATGTGGCAGTAAAGGTGGGAATAGAGGATCTGAAGGACCAGGGACTAATTGTAGTAGAGACTAATCCTGATGATACCAAATTGTATATGGTACTTGGCACTAATATTGTTAGTAACTGTTTGGGAGGAGTGATGTTCTTGCTCCAACAGATAGCTGACACTGCCAGACCAGGGCAGAGAAGGGCGCTCCAGAAAGAGATTCAAGCCCTTATGTACCAGCAACAGGTAAAGCTAACAGGCGGTGAAATTGGTAATGTACGGGTGACAGACCCGGTACCCATTGTGATCCCCCCGATGAGTGAAATGCTGATTTGGTGTAGAGCAGCAATAGGTCTCAAAGGACGGAGCTACCAGGCGGTAGTAGAGCCCCTTAGCTTGGAGCATGGACCTACACTCTTGACTGCCAGAGGGGTAGTGGATGTACGCAATGGGAGGGTGCCCATACGCCTCCTAAACTATGGGGAGGATGAGGTTAGATTACCACGCTATGCCACTGTTGCCAAATTGTACACAGTAAATAACAACTGCATACACACGGTGGAGTCCTTAACCTCACCAGTCGAAGTGGAGGATAATGACCCGGCAACCCAGGTGGAGGATTGGTGTCAACAGCTCCATGTTGGGACAGACACCACTCCTGCCCATCAGAAGCAGGGTGTACACCGGGTGGTTCAGGAATACGCACAGGTATTCAGTAAGCACCCCCTTGACTTTGGGAGGATAAAGGGGGTTCAACACCATATCCCCACAGGCGACCATCCACCCATCAAAGAACGTTACAGGCCTATACCACCAGTACACTACCAGAAGGCGAAGGAGATGTTGCACGACATGAAGAAGGCAGGGGTAGTAAGGGATAGTTGTAGTCCCTGGGCAGCTCCCCTAGTTCTAGTCAGGAAAAAGGACAGAAGCATGAGAATGTGTGTAGATTACAGACAAGTGAATCGCATTACACATAAAGATGCATACCCTTTACCACGTATAGAGGAATCCCTGGCTGCCTTGAAGTCTGCAAATTACTTCTCCACCCTTGACCTCACTAGTGGATACTGGCAAGTAGCTGTTGCTGAGGAGGATCGGGAGAAGACGGCCTTCATCACCCCGATGGGACTCTGCGAGTTCAACAGTACGCCTGCGGAATGTTCCAGAGATTGATGGAGTGCTGCCTGAGACACCGCAACATTGGGACTGTACTACTATACCTGGACGACGTGATAGTGTACTCAAAAACGTATGAGGATCACTTGAAGTGACGCGCCCCCTGGGCCGTGTGGGGAACCCGGAACCCGGCCTTTTCATGGATGCTGGGGGTTGTAGTCACTGTGGCGATGACCCAGTCCCGTGGCTCAGGGTGGTCAAACCAGTGGCAGTCTATTGATGTGGTTTTCATTATTTTCAAATGTCCGATTACGCCACCCGTGGATTTCGGTCAGAGTGAACCGCTGCTGCAGGGCCGACCGCTGAGGCTGGTGTTGTGGGTGCAGCAGAGTGTAGTATAACTCCCCACGGGAGGAGTATAGCCTCAGGGCAGCAAATGTGGACGATGGGGTTGATGGTGCGTGGGAATAATGACTCAGAGTCTCTGTAATGCAGTCCAGGATCTTTACTCACAGTTCGTTACTCCACGTTACTCTGGCCAGCTGTAACTTCCCGCGTCGCACCGTGTTCACCAGGTGTGGGGGCTCGGCCAACTCCCAGATAATTTTGGAGCGCTTCGCAGGACCCCCTTTGCGCACCCTTCCTCTGGCCTGTCATACCCCACCACTGACCACGCTTCTGGCCGGCTGCCTCGGGTCTTCTCTGGGTAAACCTCGGCGCCAGTTTCCCTGACCCTATGTGATGCCTTCCTAGCATGTGTAGTGAGGGGCTGCACCACATGAAATGTCACAGCCTCCGGTTTCTAGCTGAGGGTAGTTCCCCGCCTCCACTAGTTTCGGGGACCGGTCTCCCTCTTGGCCTGACCCCTCTACGCAGGTAGATGTGGGCGTGTGGTGGCTACCAGCCGGTCCACACCCTTGGGGCCCCTTCTTTCCTCTGTGTTCCTGGAGCCTCCTCCGCTCCTCTTCATTTCTTCTCCCCAACTCTCTCTCTCTCTCTCCCCAGTGCTGACTGGGCCTCACAGGCTAGACCCGCATCCAGAGCAGAGCTCCACAGAGTGTTGCTCTGTCACATCTTCTCTCTATGAACTTCCATACTGATCTAAGATGGTGCCCACCTTTTATACCTCCCTCTAGGTGCACCCAGGAACTGCTTCCTCCCTGCTCCTGCACTACCGGGTTCCCCCTTCCTCGGTGTTCCCTCCCCCCACTCCAGCCAGGGACAGGGACTGTCGTGCTCTACTTGGAGCATATCGGTCGCCCTTCCCCCCGGAAATGTGGTGTAATGCATGCAGGTGTCAGGGTCCTAATCCACACTCCATCCTTACCTGAGAGTGAGATATCGCACATCTGGATGAGGTGCAATACCTCTGTAGCAACCGAGCCCCCAGGGTGCTACATTCCCCCCTGGTAAATCACAGCACGTCCGCGGGCTGGAACAGAGTAAAAGACAGTTCAAAACATGCAAATTTTTAGAATGCATCCACATATAAGATTATAAACCTTTATAACTCATCTCTTTATGGGAGGCAATTTTTCTTTTAGAAGTTACGGTTATCATACAAAACTTTTCACTTTCAATATGACTTTCCGCTTACAAATTTCAAACTGATTTTCAAGTAGAAAAACACAAACTCTTTCAGCAGCATCATTACGACAGAGTCCTTCAGTAAGTTACAGCTCCTGCTGCGACCAGGTGTCCATTCTTAAGGTGCAAACTTTAGCAAAACTTTTAAACATGAGGGACCCGTTCGTAAACCCTCAACGAAGGCCCTGGGGTGGCTGCAGGGCGTATCTGATCTAGCTGCCGGACCTCGTCTTCGGCCACCTCTAACGGGTTTTTGTTCTGAGGTCAGTTGTTGTAGTTTCTTATAAAACCAGTAGGGGGCACTTTAAGAAGTGCAACTATTTACAAAGTTGACTGCTTCCAGTCCTCGGCCGGATAGTTCATAAAGTTGGCTGCTCCCAGTCCTCAGCCGGATACAAACAAAGAGTTGGCTGCTCCCAGGCCTCAGCCGGACATTACTAACCAGTCTCCGGGTGACTTTCAGCGAACAACATACAGGCAACAGTCAGGCAACAGTCCCTGTCCGGGGTGAATTTTTATTTATTTTTTCTTGTACCCTAACGGGCAACTATGTACAGTGCACTCACGTTTTTCCTTTAATAGTGGTGTTCTCCTTGTGCACGCTCTTCCTCCTCGCCATACTCTTCAGACCCGTCCGGGTCCTCTGGGTAGTAGTGCTCACGGTAGTGCTCTTCCTCCACCTCTGGACATTGAGGGCATACCAACCTTTTAGGCCTCGATGTCGGGTGTATGTTACCCGATCTCCCGGGAACAACTCCCGTTTCGGATGTCCCTTTGGCAGATGACCCTCCACATCCGTCCTGTCTACATAGAGGTCTGTGGCTGTGGTAGAGTCCCAGATAAACCCCCACCCTTTCTCTTGGTGGAATTTTACCACTGTACCAGCTACTTTAGGACCACGTGCTGCTTGGGGGTTTCTACGAGTCCGTGTCTTCTCCTCTGCGCTCCGGGCCTGCAGCTGCTTCCTCTTCTGGCGCCGCGCCCGCTCCTCCTTTTCAAGCTGCTCACAGAACTCCTGCCTGCGAGCTGCGGCGGCCCTCGTCTCCTGTGCAAACCCCATCAAATCCTCCCCAGTCTGGTCCCATTCTATCTGGACCTCTTCTTCCGGGAGCTGGGAGACGGCGACTGGCTGTGGTACGGGCAGGAGCGGAGTGGGCGGGACCTCGGCCTCCATGGACAGGTTCTTCCGCTGCTGAGGGTGAACCCATCCCTCAGGAAAGGGGACCGGCTCTCCATCGGGCCCGGTGAGCAGGCTGTACAGGTCGGCCCCTAAGGGTGGTGGCTTCGGGACCGGGGGCGCACGCGGTTTGGAGGCGCCTGGAGAGGTCAGGCCTTGCGACCGGGCCTGGAGTGGGCCACTTCTGACCATACCCGGGGTCGGGGGGCACGGCCTGGGGCTTGATCTGACGACGGTGCTCACGGCTTGGGGCCTGCGTGCCAGCGGGGGAGGCGCAGCGACGCCCGGAACATCTGGCTCCACGACAGGGTCCAGAGGCAGGTTGGTGGCATTAGGGCTGGTGGCAGGGGTGTCCCCCTTACCTGCTTCCAGGGCTGCGCTGCTCTCAGCTTCCGGCCTCCGCTCCTCGTCCTCAGGGGCTGGCTCGCTGGCCGATGTTGGCGGCGTCCCGTGCTGCTGGGCTGCGACCCGCCGGGCCATCTCCTCTCTCCACTCTGTTACAGCTTCTCGCTGCGCCTGGACCATCCTCCGGTCCAAATCCTCCAACGCCCTTTGGAGGAACTCCGGGTCTCTTCCTGGGAGCTGCGCCATCAGCTCCTTGAGGCTGTACGGGGCCGCGATGGCCTGCAGCAAGCCACCTGTCAGGGTGCTGGAGTCGGTGCTGCTCGCCATCTCCGGGTGTGGTCTGCCGAGACTGATCCAAACCACACCCTGCCCCCGATCTTCTTCTCTTTCCGCCCCTGTTGGAGGTGGTCCTGGGGCCATCTTCTGACAATCACTCTCAGGGGCAGCCCCCCCACGTTGATGGACATCTCTGCAGCCGCACTCATGGCTGTTGGGGGTGGGCTCCTTCTTTGGCGCCATTCTGGGACCTGGCCCACAATGGGAGGTGGCTTCTTGCTGTCTATTGTTGCACACATTATGGCGTCCGTTCTGATGGGGCGGGCGCCATTTTCAATACAGTGAAACAGTCTCTTTTCAGGCACTCAGTACCCGCTGGTTGCGGGCACGAAATCCTGCCGACTACGCCAAAGTTCACGCGCCCCCTGGGCCGTGTGGGGAACCCGGAACCGGGCCTTTACATGGATGCTGGGGGTTGTAGTCACCGTGGCGGTCAGGGTGGTCAAACGAGTGGCAGTCATTATTTTCAAGTGTCCGACTACGCCACCCGTGGATTGCGGTCAGAGTGAACCGCTACTGCAGGGCCGACCGCTGAGGCTGGTGTTGTGGGTGCAGCAGAGTGTAGTATAACTCCCCACGGGAGGAGTATAGCCTCAGGGCAGCAAGTGTGGACGATGGGGGTGATGGTGCGCGGGAATAATGACTCAGAGTCTCTGTAATGCAGTCCAGGATCTTTACTCACAGTTCGTTACTCCACGTTACTCCGGCCTGCTGTAACTTCCCGCGTCGCACCGTGTTCACCAGGTGAGGGGGCTCGGCCAACTCCCAAATAATTTTGGAGCGCTTCGCAGGACCCCCTTTGCGTATCCTTCCTCTAGCCTGTCATACCCCACCAGTGACCATGCTTCTGTCCGGCTGCCTCGGGTCTTCTCTGGGTAAACCTCGGTGCCAGTTTCCCTGACCCTATGTGATGCCTTCCTAGCGGGTGTAGTGAGGGGCTGCACCACATGAAATGTCTAAGCCTCTGGTTTCTAGCTGAGGGTAGTTCCCCACCTCCACTAGTTTCGGGGACTGGTCTCCTCCTTGGCCTGACCTATCTACGCAGGTAGATGCGGGCGTGTGGTGGCTACCAGCTGGTCCACACCCCTGGGGCCCTTTCTTTCATCTGTGTTCTTTGAGCCTCCTCTGCTCCTCTTCATTTATTCTCCTCAACTCTCTCTCTCTCCAGTGCTGACTGGGCCTCACAGGCTAGACCCGCATCCAGAGTAGAGCTCCACAGAGTCCTGCTCTGTCACATCTTCTCTCCATGAACTTCCACACTGATCTAAGATGGTGCCCACCTTTTATACCTCCCTCTAGGTGCACCCAGGAACTGCTTCCTCCCTGCTCCTGCACTACCGGGTTCCCCCTTCCTCGGGGTCCCCTCCCCCCACTCCAGCCAGGGACAGGGACTGTCGTGCTCTAATTGGAGCATATCGGAAACCCTGTCCCCCGGAAATGTGCTGTAATGCATGCAGGTGTCAGGGTCCTGATCCACACTCCATCCTTACCTGAGAGTGAGATATCGCACATCTGGATGAGGTGCAATACCTCTGTAGCAACCGAGCCCCCAGGGTGCTACAGAAGCACCTGGCGGAGGTATTTGAGTCGCTGTTCCGGTTTGGGATGAAGCTGAAGCCCTCAAAGTGCCACCTGCTCAAGCGAAAGGTACAGTACCTGGGGCACATCATTAGTCCAGAGGGAGTAGTACCAGACCCGGAGAAGGTCACTGCCATCCAGAAATAGCCGAAGCCGAAGAACCTCAAGGAGGTACGTCAGTTCCTGGGACTGGTTGGGCCTTACCGGAGGTTTGTGAAGGACTATACCAAGAAAGCGGCGCCTTTGCAAGATCTCCTGGTAGGACAGTCCGGAAGAGGCAGAAATCCCCCATTCCAGTGGGGTAAGTAGCAAGCTGAATCATTTAAGGTGATGAAGGAGATCCAGACCGGTGAAGAGATCCTAGCCTATCCTGACTACAGCCAACCGATCCTGCTGTACCCTGATGCCAGCAATGAGGGCTTAGGAGCTGTGATAAGTCAGAAGCAGAATGGCCAAGAGAAGGTGATTGCCTATGCAAGCAGGAAGCTCCACCTGACCGAGAGGAACCCAGAGAACTATAGCAGCATCAAGTTGGAGTTCCTGGCCTTGGTCTCGACCATCACCAAGCGGTTCAAGCACTTGTGTGACTCGGTCGACGCTCGTCCTTCTGTAAGCCCTACCCTGGGAGATGGGGGACTCAGAGTCGGGTTCGGTGATGTAGAGATGGGGTGCAGCCATGGCCCGGAGCCGCTCCGTACCCAGGGTCGTCACACTAAAACCAAAAGAGATGGTACAGGCTTATCCGGGTTGAGTGGAATGATCTCGACTACGCCACCTGTGGCACCAGGTGAAGGCCACCAGCGCTGCTGCAGTCCGCTGAGGCATGGTGTTATGGCAGCCGTCGTTGTTACTAATCCCCAAAGGCGGAGCAGGGCCTCAGGGCAGAGGGACAGGATGGAGCGGGGTAGTAGTCTAGGAGGTCTGGTGCTGCGTAGTGCGGTGTAATGCATAATAAAGAATCCGGAGGCCATAGGGGTTAACTTCCAGGGTTTTACTCACGTTGATGAGTACAGCTGCAAGGCTTCTCCCTGCTCCTCGCAGAGTTCTGCGGTCACCAGAGACGGGGGGGTCCGACAACCTCCGAGGTTGTCCAGCGTTCAATCAGGACCCCGCACCAGAGTGTTCCTAGGCTTCAGACCGGGTCCTTTCCTGTCTGTGTGTGTGTAGATAGGCCAGGTCTCCCTCTGAACTTCTCTCAGAAAAAGGGTACGGGTGGCAGCTCCGCTCTTTCCGTTACCCGGTGGGATCCTCTGGGCCTACCGGGCTTTCCCGACCAGGACGTGGAGTAGCAAGGTCGGGTGTCGGGGGCCGGTACCCCTCTTGCAGCCGGAATCCCTCTGAATAGATCAGATAGGCGAGGACAGGTGGCGTACACCACTCCGTCTGCATCCTCCCTGGGATCCATTTGCGGTGAAGCTACACTCTTAAGCTCCGGGCCTTCTTGTTCATGGTCCTTGACCGGGCTGAGACATATATTATCTGCAGCGTGCCCCTCGACCCAAGGCCGAGGTCTGAGGGGCCGTGTCCCCGTCCTCTAGAGGTCCACACAGGATCCAAGTTCAGGGAGGAGAGATCACGATAAAGAACAGTCAAAGACAATGAGCCCAAAATGGCTGTGTGTTAAATATGAATTATTAAGTGTCACTAAAATGTGAGTCCTCCACCCTCACCCACTAAATGGTTCCCCTATCTCTTGGTTCCCCAGTCTCCCGATTACCAGGAGGGGCAGCACCTAGTGCATTCTAGCCCCCTCTGGTGGGGGAAGTGTGGTGTTGGATGTGGAGGTGGAATCCTGACCATCACACTGTTCTTACCTCAGAGGAGGAACACTACACTCCATTAGAGAAGTGCAGCATCCTTGTGGCGGTCGAACCCTCAGGGGCGCCACATTCCCCCCTGGTGAAACACAGCATATCCGCCGGCTGCAAAAGAGTAATACCTAGGAAAGTTTTCTTTTTATATAACAATAAACCATCTTCCCTTTATGGGAGGCACTTCTTCTTAAACGTTTCAAACAGAATATATAATATAAAAGTACAAAGGTATAAAATTATAAAAGTGCTAGTGTGAAGCCCCTGAGGGTTCGACTGCAAAAGGGATGCTGCACTTCTCTAATGGAGTGTGGTGTTCCACCTCTGAGGTAAGAACAGTGTGATAGTCGTGACCCTACCTTTGCATCCAACACCACACTCCTCCACCAGAGGGGGCTAGAATGCACTAGGTGCTGCTCCCCTGGTTACAGGGAGACTAGGGAACCAAGAGTGAGGGGAACCAGTTAGTGGGTGAGGGTGGAGGACTTACAAGTTTGTCACACTTTAAATTTCATATTTAATAAAAAGACATTTGGGTCTTGGTTCTTTGACTGACTTCAATCGCTCTTTGACTGTCTCTATGCTGTCAATTGCTGAGTGGACTGTGATCTCCCACCCTAGCGCGGATCCTGTGTGGGCCCACATCGGATGGAGACACAGCCCTCGTGCCCCAGCCTTGGGACGAGGGGTAGGTTGTAGACAAGGAATGTCTCGACCCGGTCAAGGACCAGGACCAAGAAGGCCCGGAGCTTAAGAGTGTGGCACCACAGCAAATGGATCCCAGGCATGATGCAGACGGAGCGGTGTACGCCACCTGTCCTCGCCAACCTGATATATTCAGAGGGAGTCCGGCTGCCACCCGTGCCCTTGTTCTGAGAGGAGCTCAGAGGGAGACCCGGCCTATTCGCACACACATGGACAGGAAAGGATTCGGTCTGTAGTTCAGGAACACTCTGGTGTAGGGTTCCGATTGAACGCTGGACTTACTCGGAGGTTGTCGGACCCCCGTCCCTGGTGACCGCAGGACTCAGCGAGGAGCAGGGAGTCACCTTCCTTCTGCCATCTCTAAAGTGAGTAAAGCCTTGGAAGTTCACCCCTATGGCCTCCGGACTGTTCATTCTGCGCCACACTGCGCGATGCGGCATCCGTTCTCCTCTACTACTACCCCCTCCATCCTGACCCTCTGCCCTGAGGCCTTGCTCCGCCTGTGGGGAGTAGTAAGAACCATAACATCATGCCTCAGCCGACTGAAGCGGCGCTGGTGGCCTTCACCAGTTGCCACAGGTGGCGTAGTCGTAAATCAGCCACTCAACCCAGACAAGCCCACATCATCCTTTTTAATGTGACGGCCCTGAGCACGGGTCGGGTCCGGGCCACAGCTGCACCCCATCTCTACTTCATAGGACCCGACTCAGTGTCCTCCATCTCCCAGGGTAAAATAAAGGGCTTTTCGAGTAGAGGCGTCACAACCTGGCGTAGTCGGCAGGATAGCATGCCCGCAGCAAAGGAAAGAAGTACCCATTGCTACCGGGTACTGTGTGCCTTACACCTTGAACTGTTGTTTTACACCTAAAATGGCGCCCGCCCAAGAAGAACAGGCGCCATTATGCTGTGAAAAGACTGTCTTTGAACGCCTCCCATCGTGGGCTGGGCTCCCGCTTGGTGTCAAAAATGTGGACTGCCCCTTCCATCAGAGACTGTCCGCAGGGTAATACCCGTCAAACTGGATGGGCTGAACGAAGGCGGGCCTGTCAACATTCCACCCAGGAACCGCCCCGAAAGAGGAGGAAGAAGAAAAGCATCAAGGTGCGGCCATTGAAGTCGGAGCTTGGCAAGCGTCAGAGGCAGACATGGCCGCTTCTGGAGAGCAAACCAACGCACCTTCTGAACCCGGTTCAGGCCCTTCACCCGACAGAGAGCGAGGCAGCAGTATCCTCACATCGGGAGATTTTGAATTTCTCCGGCAGGAAGCTCCAGGTCTCTTGCGGAGACAGAGAGAGGCCAAGGAGGCGGCGACGGCTGCGTGGCGGGAAGAGATGCTGCTGCGTATCCGGGCCCGTCGCCAAGGAGTTGAGGTCCCAGGACAAGGAGACGCGGTGACAGAGGTTGAGGGCGGCCCAGCGGCGGGTGAGTGTGCAACCCCTGCCCTGGCTGCAGAGCCTACTGTAACGATCCTGGACCTTATGACGGAGTATTTAATATCTCATGCGGCCACCTGGGAGCAGGCCTTTGCTCCGGAGCTGCAAGCAGCAGCTATGAGTGGGGACCGGTGATGCCGCCCTAACCCTGAAACAGAGGTGCCTGAATCTGCGGAGGAATCCACCGGCTCCAACCCGAACTGGTCCGCGCCTGTTGAGGACCTGCAGCAACCCGTCATGACCCCGCTACCCGCACCAGCAGTAACCTGGCCTGAGGCTGAGGAGTGGTCCTGGGACAACCAGGGGGGGGACCTGATGGGCTTCCCCTGGGAGACCCGGGCTGAAGCGCAGAGGAGGAGCCAGTGGTGCAGCGACCAGATCTTCCAGCTCGCTCGGGAGCAACGTCAACGGGAGCTCGGCTGTGAACGTCTCGAGGTACCGGCCAAACCTGCCAAATCCCGGGCTCTTCAGGAGGAGGCCACCCATCCCAGTCCCCGAGTGGAAGGGCAGGTCGTCCGCTTCCACCATGAGGCAGGGTGGGCGTTCATCAGAAGTCCCCAGTACCAGGACGATGTGTTTGTCAGCCGGCGGGATGTCGAGCCGTGTCTGAAGAAGGGATACCCTGGCCGGAACCTCTTCCCGGGCGACACAGTGAGCTTTTCTTGCCACCAGGGGGTGCGAGGGTGGTACGCCCTGGACGTACACAAAGTGTCCGGGAGCAATGCCACCCCGCGCTCAGCCTCAGGGGACCGGTTAGCCTCCGTCGGGAGGAACGAGCCTTTTCCCAGGAGGGAGCCCGAGGTTTAAAGCATCCCCCGGCTGTTGCAGTTTTCGTTTACAAGTTATGAGTGTTGACTTTTCTATTTTTGCTTATTTTCTATCCCCGGTATCTAGAGACATGTGTCCCTGCGGACTGGCAGTAGACAGACTCTTTCCCTTGTAAATAGTTTGCATCTTTTTAGGTGCTCCATATTAGTTTTATACAAAACCGCGGATATTTTCTACCTCAAGACCTCAGAAGGAAAACCTGTCATGGTGGCTCTCCGGGAGGTCCAACTCGGGATCTTCATGCCCTGCAGCCACCCCAGGGCCCACGTTGGGGGTTGGGGGCAGGTCCCTCGCACTTCTGAACTGACTGTGCATCTTTGCACCTTAACCTGTCGGTTTGCACAAAATGTCTCTGGAAAAATGCTAGCACTTTTATAATTTTATACTTTTGTATTTTTGTACTGTATAACCTGTTATGCAACCGTTAAGAAGATGTGCCTCCCATAAAGGGAAGATAGTTCATGTTTATATTAAAAATACAATTTCCTGAGTGTTACTCTTTTGCAGCCCGCGGACGTGCTGTCTTTTACCAAGGGGGAATGTGGCGCCCCTGACGGTTCGACCGCCACAGGGATGCTGCACTTCTCTAATGGAGTGTGGTGTTCCACCTCTGAGGTAAGAACAGTGTGATAGTCATGACCCAACCTTTGCATCCAACACCACACTTCTCCACCAGAGGGGGCTAGAATGCACTAGGTGCTGCTCCCCTGGTTACAGGGAGACTGGGGGACCAAGAGTGAGGGGAAGCAGTTAGTGGGTGAGGGTGGAGGACTTACAAGTTAGTTACACTTTAAATTTCATATTTAATAAAAAGACATCTTGGGTCTTGGTTCTTTGACTGACTTCAATCGCTCTATGACTGTCTCTATGCTGTCAATTGCTGAGTGGACTGTTATCTCCCACCCTAATGCGGATCCTGTGTAGGCCCGCATCGGATGGAGACACAGCCCTCATGCCCTGGCCTTGGGATGAGGGGTAGGTTGTAGACAAGGAATGTCTCGACCCGGTCAAGGACCAGGACCAAGAAGGCCCGGAGCTTAAGAGTGTGGCTCCACAGCAAATGGATCCCAGGCAGGATGCAGACGGAGCGGTGTACGTCACCTGTCCTCGCCAACCTGATATATTCAGAGGGAGTCCGGCTGCAAGAGGGGTACCGGCCCCCGACACCTGACCTTGCTTCTCCAAGTCCTAGTCGGGAAAGCCCGGTAGGCCCTGAGGATCCCACCGGGTATTGGACGGAGCGGAGCTGCCACCCGTGCCCTTGTTCTGAGAGGAGCTCAGAGGGAGACCCGGCCTATTCGCACACACACGGACAGGAAAGGATTCAGTCTGTAGTTCAGGAGCACTCTGGTGTAGCGTTCCGATTGAACGCTGGACTTATTTGGAGGTTGTCGGACCCCCGTCCCTGGTGACCGCAGGACTCAGCGAGGAGCAGGGAGTCGCCTTCCTTCTGCCATCTCTAAAGTGAGTAAAGCCTTGGAAGTTCACCCCTATGGCCTCCGGACTGTTTATTCTGCGCCACACTGCACGATGCGGCATCCGTTCTCCTCTACTACTACCCCCTCCATCCTGACCCTCTGCCCTGAGGCCTTGCTCCACCTGTGGGGAGTAGTAAGAACTTTGGCCGCCATAACATCATGCCTCAGCGGACTGAAGCGGCGCTGGTGGCCTTCACCAGGTGCCACAGGTGGCGTAGTCGTAAATCAGCCACTCAACCCAGACAAGCCCACATCATCCTTTTTAATGTGACGGCCCTGAGCACGGGTCGGGTCCGGGCCACAGCTGCACCCCATCTCTACTTCTTAGGACCCGACTCAGAGTCCTCCATCTCCCAGGGTAAAATAAAGGGCTTTTCAAGTAGAGGCGTCACAACCTGGCGTAGTCGGCAGGATAGCATGCCCGCAGCAAAGGAAAGAAGTACCCATTCCTACCGGGTACTGTGTGCCTTACACCTTGAACTGTTGTTTTACACCTAAAATGGCGCCCGCCCAAGAAGAACAGGCGCCATAATGCTGTGAAAAGACTGTCTTTGAACGCCTCCCATCCTGGGCTGGGCTCCCGCTTGGCGCCAAAAATGTGGACTGCCCCTTCCATCAGAGACTGTCTGCAGGGTAATGCCCGTCAAACTGGATGGGCTGAACGAAGCCGGGCCTGTCAACATTCCACCCAGGAACCGCCCCGAAAGAGGAGGAAGAAGAAAAGCATCAAGGTGCGGCCATTGAAGTCGGAGCTTGGCAAGCGTCAGAGGCAGACATGGCCGCTTCTGGAGAGCAAACCAACGCACCTTCTGAACCCGGTTCAGGCCCTTCACCCGACAGAGAGCGAGGCAGCAGTATCCTCACATCGGGAGATTTTGAATTTCTGCGGCAGGAAGCTCCAGGTCTCTTGCGGAGACAGAGAGAGGCCAAGGAGGCAGCGACGGCTGCGTGGCGGGAAGAGATGCTGCTGCGTATCCGGGCCCGCCGCCAAGGAGTTGAGGTCCCAGGACAAGGAGACGCGGTGACAGAGGTTGAGGGCGGCCCAGCGGCGGGTAAGTGTGCAACCCCTGCCCTGGCTGCAGAGCCTACCGTAACGATCCTGGACCTTATGACGGAGTATTTAATATCTCACGCGGCCACCTGGGAGCAGGCTTTGGCTCCGGAGCTGCAAGCAGCAGCTATGAGTGGGGACCTGTGATGCCGCCCTAACCCTGAAACAGAGGTGCCTGAATCTGCGGAGGAATCCACCGGCTCCAACCCGAACTGGTCCGCGCCTGTTGAGGACCCGCAGCAACCCGTCATGACCCCGCTACCCGCACCAGCAGTAACCTGGCCTGAGGCTGAGGAGTGGTCCTGGGACAACCAGGGGGGGGACCTGATGGGCTTCCCCTGGGAGACCCGGGCTGAAGCGCAGAGGAGGAGCCAGTGGTGCAGCGACCAGATCTTCCAGCTCGCTCGGGAGCAACGTTAACGGGAGCTCGGCTGTGAACGTCTCGAGGTACCGGCCAAACCTGCCAAATCCCGGGCTCGTCAGGAGGAGGCCACTCATCCCAGTCCCCGAGTGGAAGGGCAGGTCGTCCGCTTCCACCATGAGGCAGGGTGGGCGTTCATCAGAAGTCCCCAGTACCAGGACGATGTGTTTGTCAGCCGGCGGGATGTCGAGCCGTGTCTGAAGAAGGGATACCCTGGCCGGAACCTCTTCCCGGGCGACACAGTGAGCTTTTCTTGCCACCAGGGGGTGCGAGGGTGGTACGCCCTGGACGTACACAAAGTGTCCGGGAGCAATGCCACCCCGCGCTCAGCCTCAGGGGACCGGTTAGCCTCCGTCGGGAGGAACGAGCCTTTTCCCAGGAGGGAGCCCGAGGTTTAAAGCATCCCCCGGCTGTTGCAGTTTTCGTTTACAAGTTATGAGTGTTGACTTTTCTATTTTTGCTTATTTTCTATCCCCGGTATCTAGAGACATGTGTCCCTGCGGACTGGCAGTAGACAGACTCTTTCCCTTGTAAATAGTTTGCATCCTTTTAGGTGCTCCATATTAGTTTTATACAAAACCGCGGATATTTTCTACCTCAAGACCTCAGAAGGAAAACCTGTCATGGTGGCTCTCCGGGAGGTCCAACTCGGGATCTTCATGCCCTGCAGCCACCCCAGGGCCCACGTTGGGGGTTGGGGGCAGGTCCCTCGCACTTCTGAACTGACTGTGCATCTTTGCACCTTAACCTGTCGGTTTGCACAAAATGTCTCTGGAAAAATGCTAGCACTTTTATAATTTTATACTTTTGTATTTTTGTACTGTATAACCTGTTATGCAAAGTTTAAGAAGATGTGCCTCCCATAAAGGGAAGATAGTTCATGTTTATATTAAAAATACAATTTCCTGAATGTTACTCTTTTGCAGCCCGCGGACGTGCTGTCTTTTACCAAGGGGGAATGTGGCGCCCCTGACGGTTCGACCGCCACAGGGATGCTGCACTTCTCTAATGGAGTGTGGTGTTCCACCTCTGAGGTAAGAACAGTGTGATAGTCATGACCCAACCTTTGCATCCAACACCACACTTCTCCACCAGAGGGGGCTAGAATGCACTAGGTGCTGCTCCCCTGGTTACAGGGAGACTGGGGGACCAAGAGTGAGGGGAAGCAGTTAGTGGGTGAGGGTGGAGGACTTACAAGTTAGTTACACTTTAAATTTCATATTTAATAAAAAGACATCTTGGGTCTTGGTTCTTTGACTGACTTCAATCGCTCTTTGACTGTCTCTATGCTGTCAATTGCTGAGTGGACTGTTATCTCCCACCCTAATGCGGATCCTGTGTAGGCCCGCATCGGATGGAGACACAGCCCTCATGCCCTGGCCTTGGGATGAGGGGTAGGTTGTAGACAAGGAATGTCTCGACCCGGTCAAGGACCAGGACCAAGAAGGCCCGGAGCTTAAGAGTGTGGCTCCACAGCAAATGGATCCCAGGCAGGATGCAGACGGAGCGGTGTACGTCACCTGTCCTCGCCAACCTGATATATTCAGAGGGAGTCCGGCTGCAAGAGGGGTACCGGCCCCCGACACCTGACCTTGCTTCTCCAAGTCCTAGTCGGGAAAGCCCGGTAGGCCCTGAGGATCCCACCGGGTATTGGACGGAGCGGAGCTGCCACCCGTGCCCTTGTTCTGAGAGGAGCTCAGAGGGAGACCCGGTCTATTCGCACACACACGGACAGGAAAGGATTCAGTCTGTAGTTCAGGAGCACTCTGGTGTAGCGTTCCGATTGAACGCTGGACTTATTTGGAGGTTGTCGGACCCCCGTCCCTGGTGACCGCAGGACTCAGCGAGGAGCAGGGAGTCGCCTTCCTTCTGCCATCTCTAAAGTGAGTAAAGCCTTGGAAGTTCACCCCTATGGCCTCCGGACTGTTTATTATGCGCCACACTGCGCGATGCGGCATCCGTTCTCCTCTACTACTACCCCCTCCATCCTGACCCTCTGCCCTGAGGCCTTGCTCCACCTGTGGGGAGTAGTAAGAACTTTGGCCGCCATAACATCATGCCTCAGCGGACTGAAGCGGCGCTGGTGGCCTTCACCAGGTGCCACAGGTGGCGTAGTCGTAAATCAGCCACTCAACCCAGACAAGCCCACATCATCCTTTTTAATGTGACGGCCCTGAGCACGGGTCGGGTCCGGGCCACAGCTGCACCCCATCTCTACTTCTTAGGACCCGACTCAGAGTCCTCCATCTCCCAGGGTAAAATAAAGGGCTTTTCAAGTAGAGGCGTCACAACCTGGCGTAGTCGGCAGGATAGCATGCCCGCAGCAAAGGAAAGAAGTACCCATTCCTACCGGGTACTGTGTGCCTTACACCTTGAACTGTTGTTTTACACCTAAAATGGCGCCCGCCCAAGAAGAACAGGCGCCATAATGCTGTGAAAAGACTGTCTTTGAACGCCTCCCATCCTGGGCTGGGTTCCCGCTTGGCGCCAAAAATGTGGACTGCCCCTTCCATCAGAGACTGTCCGCAGGGTAATGCCCGTCAAACTGGATGGGCTGAACGAAGCCGGGCCTGTCAACATTCCACCCAGGAACCGCCCCGAAAGAGGAGGAAGAAGAAAAGCATCAAGGTGCGGCCATTGAAGTCGGAGCTTGGCAAGCGTCAGAGGCAGACATGGCCGCTTCTGGAGAGCAAACCAACGCACCTTCTGAACCCGGTTCAGGCCCTTCACCCGACAGAGAGCGAGGCAGCAGTATCCTCACATCGGGAGATTTTGAATTTCTGCGGCAGGAAGCTCCAGGTCTCTTGCGGAGACAGAGAGAGGCCAAGGAGGCAGCGACGGCTGCGTGGCGGGAAGAGATGCTGCTGCGTATCCGGGCCCGCCGCCAAGGAGTTGAGGTCCCAGGACAAGGAGACGCGGTGACAGAGGTTGAGGGCGGCCCAGCGGCGGGTAAGTGTGCAACCCCTGCCCTGGCTGCAGAGCCTACCGTAACGATCCTGGACCGTATGACGGAGTATTTAATATCTCACGCGGCCACCTGGGAGCAGGCTTTGGCTCCGAAGCTGCAAGCAGCAGCTATGAGTGGGGACCTGTGATGCCGCCCTAACCCTGAAACAGAGGTGCCTGAATCTGCGGAGGAATCCACCGGCTCCAACCCGAACTGGTCCGCGTCTGTTGAGGACCCGCAGCAACCCGTCATGACCCCGCTACCCGCACCAGCAGTAACCTGGCCTGAGGCTGAGGAGTGGTCCTGGGACAACCAGGGGGGGGACCTGATGGGCTTCCCCTGGGAGACCCGGGCTGAAGCGCAGAGGAGGAGCCAGTGGTGCAGCGACCAGATCTTCCAGCTCGCTCGGGAGCAACGTCAACGGGAGCTCGGCTGTGAACGTCTCGAGGTACCGGCCAAACCTGCCAAATCCCGGGCTCGTCAGGAGGAGGCCACCCATCCCAGTCCCCGAGTGGAAGGGCAGGTCGTCCGCTTCCACCATGAGGCAGGGTGGGCGTTCATCAGAAGTCCCCAGTACCAGGACGATGTGTTTGTCAGCCGGCGGGATGTCGAGCCGTGTCTGAAGAAGGGATACCCTGGCCGGAACCTCTTCCCGGGCGACACAGTGAGCTTTTCTTGCCACCAGGGGGTGCGAGGGTGGTACGCCCTGGACGTACACAAAGTGTCCGGGAGCAATGCCACCCCGCGCTCAGCCTCAGGGGACCGGTTAGCCTCCGTCGGGAGGAACGAGCCTTTTCCCAGGAGGGAGCCCGAGGTTTAAAGCATCCCCCGGCTGTTGCAGTTTTCGTTTACAAGTTATGAGTGTTGACTTTTCTATTTTTGCTTATTTTCTATCCCCGGTATCTAGAGACATGTGTCCCTGCGGACTGGCAGTAGACAGACTCTTTCCCTTGTAAATAGTTTGCATCTTTTTAGGTGCTCCATATTAGTTTTATACAAAACCGCGGATATTTTCTACCTCAAGACCTCAGAAGGAAAACCTGTCATGGTGGCTCTCCGGGAGGTCCAACTCGGGATCTTCATGCCCTGCAGCCACCCCAGGGCCCACGTTGGGGGTTGGGGGCAGGTCCCTCGCACTTCTGAACTGACTGTGCATCTTTGCACCTTAACCTGTCGGTTTGCACAAAATGTCTCTGGAAAAATGCTAGCACTTTTATAATTTTATACTTTTGTATTTTTGTACTGTATAACCTGTTATGCAACGTTTAAGAAGATGTGCCTCCCATAAAGGGAAGATAGTTCATGTTTATATTTAAAATACAATTTCCTGAGTGTTACTCTTTTGCAGCCCGCGGACGTGCTGTCTTTTACCAAGGGGGAATGTGGCGCCCCTGACGGTTCGACCGCCACAGGGATGCTGCACTTCTCTAATGGAGTGTGGTGTTCCACCTCTGAGGTAAGAACAATGTGATAGTCATGACCCAACCTTTGCATCCAACACCAAACTTCTCCACCAGAGGGGGCTAGAATGCACTAGGTGCTGCTCCCCTGGTTACAGGGAGACTGGGGGACCAAGAGTGAGGGGAAGCAGTTAGTGGGTGAGGGTGGAGGACTTACAAGTTAGTTACACTTTAAATTTCATATTTAATAAAAAGACATCTTGGGTCTTGGTTCTTTGACTGACTTCAATCGCTCTTTGACTGTCTCTATGCTGTCAATTGCTGAGTGGACTGTTATCTCCCACCCTAATGCGGATCCTGTGTAGGCCCGCATCGGATGGAGACACAGCCCTCATGCCCTGGCCTTGGGATGAGGGGTAGGTTGTAGACAAGGAATGTCTCGACCCGGTCAAGGACCAGGACCAAGAAGGCCCGGAGCTTAAGAGTGTGGCTCCACAGCAAATGGATCCCAGGCAGGATGCAGACGGAGCGGTGTACGTCACCTGTCCTCGCCAACCTGATATATTCAGAGGGAGTCCGGCTGCAAGAGGGGTACCGGCCCCCGACACCTGACCTTGCTTCTCCAAGTCCTAGTCGGGAAAGCCCGGTAGGCCCTGAGGATCCCACCGGGTATTGGACGGAGCGGAGCTGCCACCCGTGCCCTTGTTCTGAGAGGAGCTCAGAGGGAGACCCGGCCTATTCGCACACACACGGACAGGAAAGGATTCAGTCTGTAGTTCAGGAGCACTCTGGTGTAGCGTTCCGATTGAACGCTGGACTTATTTGGAGGTTGTCGGACCCCCGTCCCTGGTGACCGCAGGACTCAGCGAGGAGCAGGGAGTCGCCTTCCTTCTGCCATCTCTAAAGTGAGTAAAGCCTTGGAAGTTCACCCCTATGGCCTCCGGACTGTTTATTCTGCGCCACACTGCGCAATGCGGCATCCGTTCTCCTCTACTACTACCCCCTCCATCCTGACCCTCTGCCCTGAGGCCTTGCTCCACCTGTGGGGAGTAGTAAGAACTTTGGCCGCCATAACATCATGCCTCAGCGGACTGAAGCGGCGCTGGTGGCCTTCACCAGGTGCCACAGGTGGCGTAGTCGTAAATCAGCCACTCAACCCAGACAAGCCCACATCATCCTTTTTAATGTGACGGCCCTGAGCACGGGTCGGGTCCGGGCCACAGCTGCACCCCATCTCTACTTCTTAGGACCCAACTCATAGTCCTCCATCTCCCAGGGTAAAATAAAGGGCTTTTCAAGTAGAGGCGTCACAACCTGGCGTAGTCGGCAGGATAGCATGCCCGCAGCAAAGGAAAGAAGTACCCATTCCTACCGGGTACTGTGTGCCTTACACCTTGAACTGTTGTTTTACACCTAAAATGGCGCCCGCCCAAGAAGAACAGGCGCCATAATGCTGTGAAAAGACTGTCTTTGAACGCCTCCCATCCTGGGCTGGGCTCCCGCTTGGCGCCAAAAATGTGGACTACCCCTTCCATCAGAGACTGTCCGCAGGGTAATGCCCGTCAAACTGGATGGGCTGAACGAAGCCGGGCCTGTCAACATTCCACCCAGGAACCGCCCCGAAAGAGGAGGAAGAAGAAAAGCATCAAGGTGCGGCCATTGAAGTCGGAGCTTGGCAAGCGTCAGAGGCAGACATGGCCGCTTCTGGAGAGCAAACCAACGCACCTTCTGAACCCGGTTCAGGCCCTTCACCCGACAGAGAGCGAGGCAGCAGTATCCTCACATCGGGAGATTTTGAATCTCTGCGGCAGGAAGCTCCAGGTCTCTTGCGGAGACAGAGAGAGGCCAAGGAGGCAGCGACGGCTGCGTGGCGGGAAGAGATGCTGCTGCGTATCCGGGCCCGCCGCCAAGGAGTTGAGGTCCCAGGACAAGGAGACGCGGTGACAGAGGTTGAGGGCGGCCCAGCGGCGGGTAAGTGTGCAACCCCTGCCCTGGCTGCAGAGCCTACCGTAACGATCCTGGACCTTATGACGGAGTATTTAATATCTCACGCGGCCACCTGGGAGCAGGCTTTGGCTCCGAAGCTGCAAGCAGCAGCTATGAGTGGGGACCTGTGATGCCGCCCTAACCCTGAAACAGAGGTGCCTGAATCTGCGGAGGAATCCACCGGCTCCAACCCGAACTGGTCCGCGCCTGTTGAGGACCCGCAGCAACCCGTCATGACCCCGCTACCCGCACCAGCAGTAACCTGGCCTGAGGCTGAGGAGTGGTCCTGGGACAACCAGGGGGGGGACCTGATGGGCTTCCCCTGGGAGACCCGGGCTGAAGCGCAGAGGAGGAGCCAGTGGTGCAGCGACCAGATCTTCCAGCTCGCTCGGGAGCAACGTCAACGGGAGCTCGGCTGTGAACGTCTCGAGGTACCGGCCAAACCTGCCAAATCCCGGGCTCGTCAGGAGGAGGCCACCCATCCCAGTCCCCGAGTGGAAGGGCAGGTCGTCCGCTTCCACCATGAGGCAGGGTGGGCGTTCATCAGAAGTCCCCAGTACCAGGACGATGTGTTTGTCAGCCGGCGGGATGTCGAGCCGTGTCTGAAGAAGGGATACCCTGGCCAGAACCTCTTCCCGGGCGACACAGTGAGCTTTTCTTGCCACCAGGGGGTGCGAGGGTGGTACGCCCTGGACGTACACAAAGTGTCCGGGAGCAATGCCACCCCGCGCTCAGCCTCAGGGGACCGGTTAGCCTCCGTCGGGAGGAACGAGCCTTTTCCCAGGAGGGAGCCCGAGGTTTAAAGCATCCCCCGGCTGTTGCAGTTTTCGTTTACAAGTTATGAGTGTTGACTTTTCTATTTTTGCTTATTTTCTATCCCCGGTATCTAGAGACATGTGTCCCTGCGGACTGGCAGTAGACAGACTCTTTCCCTTGTAAATAGTTTGCATCTTTTTAGGTGCTCCATATTAGTTTTATACAAAACCGCGGATATTTTCTACCTCAAGACCTCAGAAGGAAAACCTGTCATGGTGGCTCTCCGGGAGGTCCAACTCGGGATCTTCATGCCCTGCAGCCACCCCAGGGCCCACGTTGGGGGTTGGGGGCAGGTCCCTCGCACTTCTGAACTGACTGTGCATCTTTGCACCTTAACCTGTCGGTTTGCACAAAATGTCTCTGGAAAAATGCTAGCACTTTTATAATTTTATACTTTTGTATTTTTGTACTGTATAACCTGTTATGCAACGTTTAAGAAGATGTGCCTCCCATAAAGGGAAGATAGTTCATGTTTATATTAAAAATACAATTTCCTGAGTGTTACTCTTTTGCAGCCCGCGGACGTGCTGTCTTTTACCAAGGGGGAATGTGGCGCCGCTGACGGTTCGACCGCCACAGGGATGCTGCACTTCTCTAATGGAGTGTGGTGTTCCACCTCTGAGGTAAGAACAGTGTGATAGTCATGACCCAACCTTTGCATCCAACACCACACTTCTCCACCAGAGGGGGCTAGAATGCACTAGGTGCTGCTCCCCTGGTTACAGGGAGACTGGGGGACCAAGAGTGAGGGGAAGCAGTTAGTGGGTGAGGGTGGAGGACTTACAAGTTAGTTACACTTTAAATTTCATATTTAATAAAAAGACATCTTGGGTCTTGGTTCTTTGACTGACTTCAATCGCTCTTTGACTGTCTCTATGCTGTCAATTGCTGAGTGGACTGTTATCTCCCACCCTAATGCGGATCCTGTGTAGGCCCGCATCGGATGGAGACACAGCCCTCATGCCCTGGCCTTGGGATGAGGGGTAGGTTGTAGACAAGGAATGTCTCGACCCGGTCAAGGACCAGGACCAAGAAGGCCCGGAGCTTAAGAGTGTGGCTCCACAGCAAATGGATCCCAGGCAGGATGCAGACGGAGCGGTGTACGTCACCTGTCCTCGCCAACCTGATATATTCAGAGGGAGTCCGGCTGCAAGAGGGGTACCGGCCCCCGACACCTGACCTTGCTTCTCCAAGTCCTAGTCGGGAAAGCCCGGTAGGCCCTGAGGATCCCACCGGGTATTGGACGGAGTGGAGCTGCCACCCGTGCCCTTGTTCTGAGAGGAGCTCAGAGGGAGACCCGGCCTATTCGCACACACACGGACAGGAAAGGATTCAGTCTGTAGTTCAGGAGCACTCTGGTGTAGCGTTCCGATTGAACGCTGGACTTATTTGGAGGTTGTCGGACCCCCGTCCCTGGTGACCGCAGGACTCAGCGAGGAGCAGGGAGTCGCCTTCCTTCTGCCATCTCTAAAGTGAGTAAAGCCTTGGAAGTTCACCCCTATGGCCTCCGGACTGTTTATTCTGCGCCACACTGCGCGATGCGGCATCCGTTCTCCTCTACTACTACCCCCTCCATCCTGACCCTCTGCCCTGAGGCCTTGCTCCACCTGTGGGGAGTAGTAAGAACTTTGGCCGCCATAACATCATGCCTCAGCGGACTGAAGCGGCGCTGGTGGCCTTCACCAGGTGCCACAGGTGGCGTAGTCGTAAATCAGCCACTTAACCCAGACAAGCCCACATCATCCTTTTTAATGTGACGGCCCTGAGCACGGGTCGGGTCCGGGCCACAGCTGCACCCCATCTCTACTTCTTAGGACCCGACTCAGAGTCCTCCATCTCCCAGGGTAAAATAAAGGGCTTTTCAAGTAGAGGCGTCACAACCTGGCGTAGTCGGCAGGATAGCATGCCCGCAGCAAAGGAAAGAAGTACCCATTCCTACCGGGTACTGTGTGCCTTACACCTTGAACTGTTGTTTTACACCTAAAATGGCGCCCGCCCAAGAAGAACAGGCGCCATAATGCTGTGAAAAGACTGTCTTTGAACGCCTCCCATCCTGGGCTGGGCTCCCGCTTGGCGCCAAAAATGTGGACTGCCCCTTCCATCAGAGACTGTCCGCAGGGTAATGCCCGTCAAACTGGATGGGCTGAACGAAGCCGGGCCTGTCAACATTCCACCCAGGAACCGCCCCGAAAGAGGAGGAAGAAGAAAAGCATCAAGGTGCGGCCATTGAAGTCGGAGCTTGGCAAGCGTCAGAGGCAGACATGGCCGCTTCTGGAGAGCAAACCAACGCACCTTCTGAACCCGGTTCAGGCCCTTCACCCGACAGAGAGCGAGGCAGCAGTATCCTCACATCGGGAGATTTTGAATTTCTGCGGCAGGAAGCTCCAGGTCTCTTGCGGAGACAGAGAGAGGCCAAGGAGGCAGCGACGGCTGCGTGGCGGGAAGAGATGCTGCTGCGTATCCGGGCCCGCCGCCAAGGAGTTGAGGTCCCAGGACAAGGAGACGCGGTGACAGAGGTTGAGGGCGGCCCAGCGGCGGGTAAGTGTGCAACCCCTGCCCTGGCTGCAGAGCCTACCGTAACGATCCTGGACCTTATGACGGAGTATTTAATATCTCACGCGGCCACCTGGGAGCAGGCTTTGGCTCCGGAGCTGCAAGCAGCAGCTATGAGTGGGGACCTGTGATGCCGCCCTAACCCTGAAACAGAGGTGCCTGAATCTGCGGAGGAATCCACCGTCTCCAACCCGAACTGGTCCGCGCCTGTTGAGGACCCGCAGCAACCCGTCATGACCCCGCTACCCGCACCAGCAGTAACCTGGCCTGAGGCTGAGGAGTGGTCCTGGGACACCAGGGGGGGGACCTGATGGGCTTCCCCTGGGAGACCCGGGCTGAAGCGTAGAGGAGGAGCCTGTGGTGCAGCGACCAGATCTTCCAGCTCGCTCGGGAGCAAAGTCAACGGGAGCTCGGCTGTGAACGTCTCGAGATACCGGCCAAATCTGCCAAATCCCGGGCTCGTCAGGAGGAGGCCACACATCCCAGTCCCCGAGTGGAAGGGCAGGTCATCCGCTTCCACCATGAGGCAGGGTGAGCATTCATCAGAAGTCCCCAGTACCAGGACGATGTGTTTGTCAGCCGACGGGACGTCGAGCCGTGTCTGAAGAAGGGATACCCTTGCCGGAATCTCTTCCCGGGCGACACAGTGACCTTTTCTTGCCACCAGGGGGTGCGAGGGTGGTACGCCCTGGACGTACACAAAGTGTCCGGGAGCAATGCCACCCTGCGCTCAGCCTCAGGGGACCGGTTAGGCTCCGTCGGGAGGAACGAGCCTTTTCCCAGGAGGGAGCCCGAGGTTTAAAGCATCCCCCGGCTGTTGCAGTTTTCGTTTACAAGTTATGAGTGTTGACTTTTCTATTTTTGCTTATTTTCTATCCCCGGTTTCTAGAGACATGTGTCCCTGCGGACTGGAAGTAGACAGACTCTTTCCCTTGTAAATAGTTTGCATCTTTTTAGGTGCTCCATATTGGTTTTATACAAAACCGCGGATATTTTCTACCTCAAGACCTCAGAAGGAAAACCTGTCATGGTGGCTCTCAGGGAGGTCCAGCTTGGGATCTTCATGCCCTGCAGCCACCCCAGGGCCCATATTGGGGGTTGGGGGCAGGTCCCTCGCACTTCTGAACTGACTGTGCATCTTTGCACCTTAACCTGTCGGTTTGCACAAAATGTCTCTGGAAAAATGCTAGCACTTTTATAATTTTATACTTTTGTATTTTTGTACTGTATAACCTGTTATGCAACGTTTAAGAAGATGTGCCTCCCATAAAGGGAAGATAGTTCATGTTTATATTAAAAAGAAAATTTCCTGGGTGTTACTCTTTTGCAGCCCGCGGACGTGCTGTCTTTTACCAGGGGGGAATGTGGCGCCCCTGAGGGTTCGACCGCCACAGGGATGCTGCAATTCTCTAATGGAGTGTGGTGTTCCACCTCTGAGGTAAGAACAGTGTGATAGTCATGACCCAACCTTTGCATCCAACACCACACTTCTCCACCAGAGGGGGCTAGAATGCACTAGGTGCTGCTCCCCTGGTTACAGGGAGACTGGGGGACCAAGAGTGAGGGGAACCAGTTAGTGGGTAAGGGTGGAGGACTTACAAGTTAGTTACACTTTTAATTTCATATATAATAAAAAGACATCTTGGGTCTTGGTTCTTTGACTGACTTCAATCGCTCTTTCACTGTCTCTATGCTGTCAATTGCTGAGTGGACTGTGATCTCCCACCCTAATGTGGATCCTGTGTGGGCCCGCATCGGATGGAGACACAGCCCTCATGCCCTGGCCTTGGGATGAGGGGTAGGTTGTAGACAAGGAATGTCTCGACCCGGTCAAGGACCAGGACCAAGAAGGCCCGGAGCTTAAGAGTGTGGCTCCACAGCAAATGGATCCCAGACAGGATGCAGACGGGGCGGTGTACGTCACCTGTCCTCGCCAACCTGATATATTCTGAGGGAGTCCGGCTGCAAGAGGGGCAGCGGCCCCCGACACCCGAGCTTGCTACTCCAAGTCCTGGTTGGGAATGCCCGGTAGGCCCTGAGGATCCCATCGGGTATCGGACGGAGCGGAGCTGCCACCCATGCCCTTGTTCTGAGAGGAGCTCAGAGGGAGACCCGGCCTATTCGCACACACAGACAGGAAAGGATTCGGTCTGTAGTTCTGAACACTCTGTTGTAGGGTCCCGATTGAACGCTGGACTTACTCGGAGGTTGTCGGACCCCCCGTCCCTGGTGACCGCAGGACTCCACGGGGAGCAGGGAGTCGCCTTCCTTCTGCCATCTCTAAAGTGAGTAAAGCCTTGGAAGTTCACCCCTATAGCCTCCGGACTGTTTATTCTGCGCCACACCGCGCGACGCGGCATCCATTCTCCTCTACTACTACCCCCTCCATCCTGTCTCTCTGCCCTGAGGCCTTGCTCCGCCTGTGGGGAGTAGTAAGAACTTTGGCCACCATAACATCATGCCTCAGCGGACTGAAGCGGCGTTGATGGCCTTCACCAGGTGCCACAGGTGGCGCAGTCGTAAATCAGCCACTCAACCCGAACAAGCCCACACCATCCTTTTTAATGTGACGGCCCTGAGCACCGGTCGGGTCCGCGCCACGGCTACACCCCATCTCTACATCATAGGACCCGACTCAGAGTCCCCCATCTCCCAGGGTAAAATAAAGGGCTTTTCGAGTAGAGGCGTCACACTAGCATTATCCAGAGACATTTATGCACAGACAGACGGGTTAAAGTGCAAGGACGAAGAGTCAGTTCAGATGCGCGAGGGACCTGTCCCAAACCCCCAACGTGGGCCCTGGGGTGGCTGCAGGTCATGAAGATCCCGAGTTGGACCTCCAGGAGAGCCACCCTGACAGGTTTTTCTTCTGAAGTCTGAGGTAGAAATATCCGCGGTTTTACATAAAACCAATAAGGAGCACCTAAATAGATGCAAACTATTTACAGGGTAAGAGTCTGTCTACTGCAAATCCGCAGGGACCAATGTCTCTAGAAACTGGGGTAAGCAAATCAAAACACAAATGTCAACATAATAACTTTGAACAGGTTACAGCCGCCGGGGCTGCTTAACTCTCGGGTTCCCTCCTGGGAAAAGGCTCGTTCCTCCCGACGGAGGCTGACCGGTCCTCTGAGGCTGAGCGCGAGGGGGCATCACTCCTGGACACCTTGTGGACATCCAGGGCGTACCACCCCCGCACCCCATGGTGGCGGGATTATGTAACTACGTCACCCTGGAAGAGGTTCCGGCCAGGCTGTCCCTTTTTCAGACGCGGCTTGACGTCCCACCGGCTGACGAAGACATTGTCCTGATAATGGGGACTCCTTATGAACCCCCACCCTGCCTCATGGTGGAAGCGGACGACTTGCCCTTCCACACAGGGACTTGGATGGGTTGCCTCTTCCTGTCGGGCCCGGGACTTTGCAACCTTGGCCCGCACCTCGAGGCGCTCGCAGCGGATCTCCCTCTGGCGTTGCTCCCGGGTGAGTTGGAGAATCTGCTCACGGCACCGCTCGTTCCTCCTCCGCGCTTCAGCCCGGGTATCCTGGGGGAAGCCCATCAGGTCCCCCCCCTGGTTGTCCCAGGCCCACTCTTCAGCCTCCGGCCAGGTGACTGTCGGTGCGGGTAGCGGCGTCTTAAGGTGTTGCTGCGGGTCCTCTGCAAGTGCGGACCAGTCCGGGTTGGGGTCGGTGGACACCCCAACAGCCTCAGGCGCTTCTGATTCGGGAGTTGGTCGGCAGTGCAGGTCTCCGCCTATAGCTGAAGCTTGCAGCTCCGGGACAAAGACCTGCTCCCAGGTGACCGCGCCGGGCAGGAGATATTCGGCCATGAGGTCCAGTATGGGTACGGTAGGTTCAGCAGCCGAGGCAGGGGTACCACACTCACCCGCCTCTGGGCCACTCGCGACCTCTGTCACAGCTTCTCCCTGAGCTTCAGCTCCTTGGCGGCGGGTCCAGATGCGCAGCAGCATGTCTTCCCGCCACACAGCAGACGCCGCCTTCTGGGCCTCATCCAGTCTCCGTGCAAGACCCGGGGCTTCGTGCTGGAGAAATGCTATATTTCCCGTTGTAAGTCTGGTGCCACTTCGCTCCCTGATGGGGGAAGGACCTGGACCGGGTTCGGAAGGCTCCGTTTGTTGCGCTCAAGCAGCATCCCTGTCCGCTCCCGAAGGTCGCCAAACTCCAACTGCAATGGCCGCACCTTGTTGTTGTTTTTCTTTCCTCCTCTTTTGGGGCGGTTCCTGGGCGGTATGCCGACAGGCCCGCCTTTGTTCAGTTCATCCATTTTGATGGGCATTACCCCGCGGACAGTTTCTGATGGAAGGGGCGGTCCACACTTTTGGCGCCAAGTGGGAGCTTGGCCCACGATAAGAGGTGTTAGAAGACCGTCTTTCTGATACACTATGGTGCCTGTTCTTCTTGGGCGGGCGCTATTTTAAGTGGAAAACGACAGTCCAAGGTGTAAGGCACACAGTACCCAGTAGCAATGGGTAATTCCTTCCTTTGCTGCGTGCACGCGATCCTGCCGACTTCACCAAGTCTGTGTGACTCGGATGACGCTCGTCCTTCTGTAAGCTCTACCCTGGGAGACGGGGGACTTGGAGTGAGGTCCTGTGATGTAGAGATAGGGTGCAGCCGTGGCCCGGAACCGCTCCGTGCCCAGGGTCGTCACACTAAAACCAAAAAAGATGGTACAGGCTTATCCGGGTTGAGTGGCTGATCTCGACTACGCCACCTGTGGCACCTGGTGAAGGCCACCAGCGCTGTTGCAGTCCGCTGTGTTATGGCAGCCATCGTGGTTACTACTCCACACAGGCGGAGCAGGGCCTCAGGGCAGAGGGACAGGATGGAGGGGGTAGTAGTGTAGGAGGTCTGGTGCTGCGTAGTGCGGTGTAATGCAGAATAAAAAGTCCTCCACCCTCACCCACTAAATGGTTCCCCTATCTCTTGGTTCCCCAGTCTCCCGAGTACCAAGAAGGGCAGCACCTAGTGCATTCTAGCCCCCTTTGGTGGGAGAAGTGTGGTGTTGGATGTGGAGGTGGGGTCCTGACCATCACACTGTTCTTACCTCAGAGGAGGAACACTACACTCCAATAGAGAAGTGCAGCATCCCTGTGGCGGTCGAACCCTCAGGGGCGCCACACACTACCTAGCCTCCAGTAAGTTCACTGCCTTCACTGATAATAACCCCTTGACTCATCTGGAAACAGCCAAGCTGGGAGCCATGGAACAATGATGACAGCCGAGCCATCCAAACTACCAATTCACTATTAAGCACCAGGCGAGCCGCAAGAACGCCAATGCCGATGCCCTGTCCAGGATGCCTCACGAGTCGGACACTGAAGAAGAAGTGGATGACCTGGGGGAGATTGAACTACCTGCCTTTCATCAGAATGGGATGGTCCACGAGCAACGAGCCTCCAGGAGGCATCGCGGTAAGATGTTAAACCCCCTGCCTCACCACAGCTGGAAGGAGACCCAGGACAGCGACCCGGTTGTCAGCCGTATCAAAGAGCTGATAACCCTGGAGAATGACGCGTCTCTACAAGCCAAGCAGCTGTGGAATGAGAAGAGCCGGCTCTTCATCTATAGAGAGAAACTGTGCCGAAGGTACGTCAACCCCAAAACCGATGAGATGGTATGGCAGATAGTGGTGCCCAAGACAGACATCCAGATGGTGTTGGAAGCCTACCACGATCAGGCGGGGCTCCTTGGCTGGAAGAAGCTAGAAACCCTGCTGAAGTGTCGGTTTTATTGGGTAGGAATGCGCAGTTCCATTGAGAGGTGGTGCCGGAATTGTGGACCCTGTAGCCTTAGAAGAAAAGACTATAGCAGCCAGAAGGCACCCCTGCAACCCATCAAGACAACTCGAGCTTTGGAGATCGTGGCCCTGGATCATGTCAAGCTGTCACCCAGCAGGTCAGGATATTCTTATGCCCTGACCATGGTGGATCACTACTCCCGGTTCCTGGTTGTCGCCCCCATCAAGGATCTGACGGCAGAAACTGCGGCGAAGACATTTCAGGCGTACTTCTGCAGGCCCCATGGATACCCAGAGCAGGTGCTCACAGATCAATTTGAAGCCAAATTGTTCGAGGAGTTCTGCAATCTGTACTGGTGTAAAAAGATCCGGACTACACCGTACCAACCCCAAACCAACGGTCTCTGTGAAAAGATGAATAACATCATCATCGACCTGCTGAAGACCTTACCACTAGAGGAGAGAAATCAGTGGCCAGACCTACTACCTGACCTGGTAGATCTGTACAACCACATACCTGTGAGTTCCACCAATTGTACTCCAGCATATCTCATGCGAGCAAGACCCGAGAAGTTACCCATGGACCTGGAGCTTGGTGTAGTAGAACCCGAAGCAGATATGTCCACTGAGGACTGGGACACGACCAGACAGGAGCAGTGCAGAAGAGTACAGCCTGTGTCGAAGATAGTCTCACTTGGGTAAGGGACAAGCAGGAGGCCCACTACAATAAAAGTGCGCCCACAGAACCCTTCACAGCAGGAGAAGTGGTGTTAAAGAGGAAAAGGAGAAACCACAAACTTGATGACCAGTGGGAGAGAGAACCCTACACTGTGTTAAATTCAAGATTTGATAACAAGACCTGTTTGATTAGCAAAGACAGAGGAATAACGACTGCAACGGTATCTAGAGACCATCTGAAGTTGTGTCCAGACCTGCTAAAGCTCCAAGAAGTGCCTCTCACCGTACCGGAGGAGCCTAAAGAAGCAGTGCTCCATACTGACTTAGGAGATTTCCCAGCAGATTGGCCTCAACTAGGAGGAGCAGTAATAATACCTGTGATCCACTTCTTTCAACAGCCAGAAGACCCTCCACAGCAAGTAGAACCTGTAAGTGCTTCAGAAGAGCCTGCTCAAAAAGAATCCCCGGAAGAAGGATCCCCGGTTGGAGCAGAGCAAGAAGGCCCAGCCAATGGTATACTTGCCAGTCCCGTAGAGAAGCTAAGGCAACCCTGCAGTCCCTCAACACTTAGAACTGACAGAATGGGAGGTAGTGCAAATACTAATGCATCACGCATCCCAGTACCACGTAGGTCGACACGTAGCACACGAGGTCAGACCCCTGTCAGATACAGAGAATAGAGAAGGAAACTCTGACAGTGTAGATAGTTGCCCCTGGGGTATTGTCTTGTGTATTTTTCATGTATGTTTATCTTGATATGTGCTTTGCCTTACTAATGGACAATTTAAGTGATATGGACACTAGAGATGAGCGTTGTTCTACTCGAACTGTTCGCCAATCTCAAATTCGAGCTGTTTTGGGCGGTGTTCGAGCCGTTCGGCGAACACGAACAATTTGAGAAAAATTCGGCTGTTCGAGGTTATGTTCGATAACTGTTCGTGCACCAAAATCATAACTGGATTTTTTCTCAGTAATGATGAAAATTAATGTTAATACGCAGTTTGAGTGTACAGCGGGGTGGGGGGAGGGGCAGGGGATGGATCTCTGCAGGAACAATGAAGATCTCCATTTTTTTTTCTCTTTCCCGCATTTGCAGTGGGGAGGTGCAATCTGTCAGCCTATCAGCAGCGCACACACGGAGCGAAGTGCTTTTTTTCACACAAGCAAGGGCATGTGTCATTGGCAGTGTATGTCACATGTCCTTGCCCTATAAGACCCAGCCATTTTCCCCGTCGCCACCATTTTCTCACTGCTGCAGCTGCGTGTTAGACGGCACCACTGTTGCTGTGTGCGCTATACCTTGTTAATTTCAAGCCAATTTTCGCACAAATCTACAGATAGCTTGGGAGTAGGGAATAGTTGTGATTGCAGTCCCTTTAAGGACTAGGTTACAGCATTTCCTACGACTTTTATCAGGCAGGTCTGTGCTCTTAAATAGATCGGTTGTGGGAGTAAAGACTAATTGTAATTGGAGTCCTTTTCAGGACTAGGTTACATCAGTTCCTATCAGTTTTTGCCAGGCAGGTCTGTGCCAGTGCTGTGCAAGTTTTTTTCACAGCATTTGGCTGAATCTAGCAAAGCTAATCCTTTTTGGCCTATTGCAGAGTGTGTTAGTCAGTGGAGTAGCCTATCTGTGTTGCAAGATATACCACCTGTGTATAGAATACCAATTTTTTTAACTGCACCTAGTGAAGTAAAATCTTTTGGGCATAGCATCATTCTATTAGTCCATCTATACTGACCTCCATCAGGTTGCAAATTAAAACTAATTTTTATCTGCATCTACAGTACCTCTGAAAAAATATTTGGGCTTCTAGCTGTGTGTGGGACTTGTTGTATTAGTCCATCTATACTGACCTCCATCAGGTTGCAAACTGAATATATTTTTTTCTGCATCTACCTCTGAAAAAATATTGGGCTTCTAGCTGTGTGTGGGACTTGTTGTATTAGTCCATCTATACTGACCTCCATCAGGTTGCAAACTGAATATATTTTTTTCTGCATCTACCTCTGAAAAAATATTGGGCTTCTAGCTGTGTGTGGGACTTGTTGTATTAGTCCATCTATACTGACCTCCATCAGGTTGCAAACTGAATATAATTTTTTTCTGCATCTAGCTCTGAAAAAATATTTGGGCTTCTAGCAGTGTGTGGGACTTGGTCTATTAGTCCATCTATACTGACCTCCATCAGGTTGCAAATTAAAAATAATTTTTTTCTTCATTTAGCTCTGAAAAAATATTTGGGCTTCTAGCAGTGTGTGGGACTTGTTCTATTAGTCCTTCTATACTGACCTCCAGCAGGTTGCAAATTGAATATAATTTTTTTCTGCATCTAGCTCTGAAAAAATAGTTGGGCTTCTAGCGGTGTGTGGGACTTGGTCTATTAGTCCATCTATACTGACCTCCATCAGGTTGCAAATTAAAAATAATTTTTTTCTGCATCTAGCTCTGAAAAAATATTTGGGCTTCTAGCAGTGTGTGGGACTTGGTCTATTAGTCCATCTATACTGACCTCCATCAGGTTGCAAATTAAAAATTATTTTTTTCTGCATCTAGCTCTGAAAAAATATTTGGGCTTCTAGCAGTGTGTGGGACTTGGTCTATTAGTCCATCTATACTGACCTCCATCAGGTTGCAAATTAAAAATAATTTTTTTCTTCATTTAGCTCTGAAAAAATATTTGGGCTTCTAGCAGTATGTGGGACTTGTTCTATTAGTCCTTCTATACTGACCTCCAGCAGGTTGCAAATTGAATATAATTTTTTTCTGCATCTAGCTCTGAAAAAATATTTGGGCTTCTAGCGGTGTGTGGGACTTGGTCTATTAGTCCATCTATACTGACCTCCATCAGGTTGCAAATTAAAAATAATTTTTTTCTGCATCTAGCTCTGAAAAAATATTTGGGCTTCTAGCAGTGTGTGGGACTTGGTCTATTAGTCCATCTATACTGACCTCCATCAGGTTGCAAATTAAAAATAATTTTTTTCTGCATCTAGCTCTGAAAAAATATTTGGGCTTCTAGCGGTGTGTGGGACTTGGTCTATTAGTCCATCTATACTGACCTCCATCAGGTTGCAAATTAAAAATAATTTTTTTCTGCATCTAGCTCTGAAAAAATATTTGGGCTTCTAGCAGTGTGTGGGACTTGGTCTATTAGTCCATCTATACTGACCTCCATCAGGTTGCAAATTAAAAATAATTTTTTTCTGCATCTAGCTCTGAAAAAATATTTGGGCTTCTAGCGGTGTGTGGGACTTGGTCTATTAGTCCATCTATACTGACCTCCATCAGGTTGCAAATTAAAAATAATTTTTTTCTGCATCTAGCTCTGTAAAAATATTTGGGCTTCTAGCAGTGTGTGGGACTTGGTCTATTAGTCCATCTATACTGACCTCCATCAGGTTGCAAATTAAAAATAATTTTTTTCTGCATCTAGCTCTGAAAAAATATTTGGGCTTCTAGCGGTGTGTGGGACTTGGTCTATTAGTCCATCTATACTGACCTCCATCAGGTTGCAAATTAAAAATAATTTTTTTCTGCATCTAGCTCTGAAAAAATATTTGGGCTTCTAGCAGTGTGTGGGACTTGGTCTATTAGTCCATCTATACTGACCTCCATCAGGTTGCAAATTAAAAATAATTTTTTTGTTCATTTAGCTCTGAAAAAATATTTGGGCTTCTAGCAGTGTGTGGGACTTGTTCTATTAGTCCTTCTATACTGACCTCCAGCAGGTTGCAAATTGAATATAATTTTTTTCTGCATCTAGCTCTGAAAAAATAGTTGGGCTTCTAGCGGTGTGTGGGACTTGGTCTATTAGTCCATCTATACTGACCTCCATCAGGTTGCAAATTAAAAATAATTTTTTTCTGCATCTAGCTCTGAAAAAATATTTGGGCTTCTAGCAGTGTGTGGGACTTGGTCTATTAGTCCATCTATACTGACCTCCATCAGGTTGCAAATTAAAAATAATTTTTATCTGCATCTACAGTACCTCTGAAAAAATATTTGGGCTTCTAGCAGTGTGTGGGACTATTTGTATTAGTCCATCTATACTGACCTCCATCAGGTTGCAAATTCAAAATAATTTTTTTCTGCATCTAACCCAGCCAATAGTTTTGGCCTAATACCACAGTTTGGCCACTCAGCTCTGCTCGGTTACCATCCATTGTTTTTTTGTGCAAACAACTCCAGAGTTGTGAATTAGTTAACCACCAAAATGAGTGGAAAAAGGCCTGCTGCTGGTGGAAAGGGGAATAGGCGTGTTGGGAAGGGGAAAAAAGGTTGTGTCCGTGGGGTAGGTGTTAAAGCAACAGTAACATCTGCAGAAGAAAGACCATCTTCCAGCCAAACTAAAATGTCTACTTCTTTTAGCGGACAATGTGATAAGATCCCTTTCTTACGGCCACGCCAATCGCTACAAATTCCAGATGAGGCACAAAAACAGCAGGTGCTTCAACGGATATCAAGTGCTCCTTTAAGTGGGCTCTCCTCCACATCAACTTCAACATCACAAATATTCCAGTCCTCAAAGGTGTCACCCAAATCGCACTTGCTTCCTCACAGCTCCCAAATCTCCAGCTGCCCGTCTGAGTATGAGGTAGAACAGATGGTTGAGTCTGCAAAGCTGTTTACTCATACTATAGCCTGGGAATCAGAGGTCGACTCCAGCGCTTCTGTGAATCCAGACGAGGAAATGATCTGCACTGATGCCCAGAATCTTTATGAGTCGGATCCAGGACCAGACGCAGAAGGTTCTGACCATAATGTAGACCCTCATTCCCAAACTGTAACTCCTGTTGGTGGAGACAATGAGGAAGACGATGATAAGACTCAAATACCTGATTGGAGCGACAACTTTAGTTTTTTGTCAGGGCAGGAACAGGTTGGCTCTGAGGACGACGGGTGTGATAACGCACAGGGTGATGATGATGAGGTCGGAGATCCCACTTACTGTCAACCCACAGTCAGCCAAGAGATGAGGTCAGCAGAGGAGGTGGAGGAAGATGCCAGTGACGACGAGGTCAGGTTGCGCCTTCCTGGACAGAGACGTAGTACTGGAAGCACGTCAACAACTGTATCCTCAAACACAACTCTGCCTCTCACCACAAGTCGTGGTGGCTCTTCAGGTCGCATGGGTGCTAAGCCTTGCATAGCCTGGGCATTTTTTCAGATCGATAAAGATGACCCAACTCATGTTATCTGTAACATTTGTCAGCAAAAGCTAAGTAGAGGCCAAAAAATACATAGTTTGAGTACTTCATGCATGAACCGGCACATGGACATGAAGCATAAGTTGCAGTGGGAAGCTCAGTGTGCTACAATGCGGCCTAGCCGGCCGGGCCAATCACCGTCTGCCATATCTTGTGCATCCGCGGCCTCTTCATCCTCTGTGACTGGGGGGACAGCAGTCACACCTGTTTTGGGGCGCAGACCTGCCACCTCTTTACCCGCAACAGCCAGCGTGATTGGCAGGTCATCATTTTCTTTGGAGGTGGTAACACCAGCTGGTGTTGAGCGCTGTCCGACATCGATAGCACCACCTTTGGATCAAGGCAACCTAACATGTCCGCCTGCATCTTCCTCACAGACCGGCAGTTTGCCGGGGACACCCTTATCAACCCCGTCTAAGCACAATAGCCAGCCCTCGGTCCCTCAGATGTGGACAAGTAAAAGACCATTTCCTCCTAGCCATGAGAAAGCTAAGAGGTTGAATTTCACCATCTGCAAGCTCTTGGCTACAGAAATGCTGCCTTTCCGCCTGGTGGACACAGAGGATTTTCGAGACCTTATGTCCGTCGCAGTGCCCCAGTACCAGATGCCCAGTCGGCACTACTTCTCAAAGAAAGGTGTGCCTGCGCTCCACCAGCATGTCGCACACAACATCACTGCTTCTTTGAGAAACTCTGTGTGTGACAGGGTGCATTTCACCACAGACACTTGGACGAGTAGGCATGGACAGGGGCGTTACATGTCGCTGACTGGGCACTGGGTAACTATGGTGACAGCAGGACAAGGGGCTGCTGTCCAAGTCTTGCCGTCCCCACGAGTTGTGCGTCAATCCTCTTTATGTCAAAGTTCCTCCACTGCTTCTGCCTCCTCAACCTCCTCTCGGTCTTCCACCTGCACCCAAAGCCTGTCTGGTCATGCCACAAGCTTTCTAACTGCGCAGAAGGGATCCTGCACACCTCCTTACTATGTTGGCAGTAGGGCTCAACGTCATCAGGTGGTTTTTACATTGAAATGTCTGGGAAATGTGAGTCACACAGCTGAGGAGTTGTGGTCAGCTCTGGAGAACCAATTTCATGAATGGTTGTCTCCACTGGACCTGAAACCAGGGAAGGCCGTGTGCGACAATGCTGCAAACCTGGGTGCGGCCCTTCGCCGGGGCAATGTCACACACGTGCCTTGTATGGCTCACGTGTTGAACCTGGTCGTCCAGCAATTTTTAGCCCACTATCCCAGACTAGATGGCCTTCTGCAGAGGGCACGGTCGCTGTGTGCTCACTTCCGCCGTTCGCATCCCGCAGCTCAGCGACTTACATCTCTACAGAAGTCGTTGGGCCTGCCACTTCACCGGCTAAAATGCGATGTGCCTACCCGGTGGAATTCAACTCTGCACATGTTGCAGCGACTGTGGCAGCACCGACAAGCCCTGGTGCAATACGTTCTGACGTATAGCCTGGGCCAACGAGATTCAGAGGTGGGGCAAATCACGCTGGAGGAGTGGTCTCAGATCAGGGACCTATGCACCCTTCTGCACAGTTTTGAAATGGCGACGAAGATGTTTAGTGCTGACGATGCCATTATCAGCATGACTATTCCGGTGATTTACATGCTGGAGCACATGTTAAACAGAATTCGGAGTCAGGTGGCGGCACAAGAGGAGGTGGAGGAAGTAGAGGAGGAGGAGTTGTATGCGGAAGGGCTAACATCTGCAAGGTCCAGACGGTCGGCAGCACCAAGGCGGCAGGCATGTGAGGGTGGGGGAGATGGTTTTACCAGGGCGCATGGTAGCAGCCAAACTAGTGAGGAAGGTGCAGGAGCCCAGGAAGAAGTGGAGGACGAACTGATGGAAGACTCATCAGATGAGGGAGACCTTGATCACATTTCTGTTGTGCGAGGTTGGGGGGAGAGGACAGAGGAAGGAAGCATGATTGTTACCTCGCCACCAACACAACAGGGACTTGGTGCTCCTGGATGCGCAACAGACATGAGTGCCTTCTTGCTGCACTACCTGCAACATGACCCTCGAATTGTGAGAATTAGAAATAATCCTGACTACTGGGTTGCCACACTGTTAGATCCCCGGTACAAAAGTAAATTTGCAGAAATTATTCCTGCCATAGAAAGGGATGCACGCATGCAGGAGTATCAGCAGAGACTGTTGCAGAATCTTACATGTGCTTTTCCACAAAATACCAGTGGTGCACGTAGTGAATCTCACAGTTCCAACTTGCCAACCGTGGGACCGTCAAGTGTTCAGCACTCAAACCGTAACAGAACCACAGTATCTGCTGGTAACATCAATTTTGCGGAATCATTTCACCACTTTTTTAGCCCATCCTTTGCAAGGCCACAGGAGACAAGAAGTCTGACACATAGTCAACGCCTAGAGACGATGGTACAGGAGTATCTCCAAGTAAACATTGAAGCCACGACTGTGTCACTGGACCCTTGCTCTTTTTGGGCTTCCAATCTGGATAAATGGCCGGAGCTAGCCACTTACGCCTTGGAGATCTTGTCATGCCCCGCAGCCAGCGTTCTGTCTGAACGTGTGTTCAGCGCTGCTGGTGGTGTGCTGACAGATAAGCGCACGCGGCTCTCCACTGATAATGTAGACAGACTCACGTTCATAAAGATGAACAAATCATGGATCCGAAACGACTTTTCTACCCCTGTGTCATCCTGGGGAGAGTAAAAGCTTGATGATTGGTTAAAATCACCCTACCAACCGTTTTAAGCTTTCAAATTACTAATCATGTTTATCTGTATCTTGACTGGAAAATAATTTGGGCTTTGTAGCAGTGTGCAGCACTGATCCTATTAGGCCATCTATACTAAAGCTTCACCAGATTTAAAATTAAAAATAATTTTTAGCTGCATCTAGCCCGGAAAATAATTTTGGGGCTCCGAGATGCGCAAGGCACATAAGTGCCTTCTTGCTGCACTACCTGCAGCATGACCCTCATATTGTCAGAATTCGAAGTAATCATGACTACTGGGTTGCCACACTCTTAGATCCCCCAAACTTTTCGATCAACCTTTTCATTTTAATAAAGACCAAAAAAATGGTCATTTTTGAAATTATAAGCATTAGCAGGTTGTTAGAAACTGAAATCAAACAGTTTTCAACTCAAAACTTTATTCTAGGTGATGTTACATTTTCACATAGGACCCCTTGTTCGAAAGGAGCTTCTGAACTCTCTCGTCCATTGAATTTGTCAGGTTTTGGATGGTTTCTGCTTCAATTGTTTTGCATGAGGACAGAATACCCTCCCAGAGCTGTTGCTTAGATGTGAACTGCCTCTCGCCATCATAGACACTCCTTTTAATGATGCTCCAAAGGTTCTGAATGGGGTAGAGGTCAGGGGAGCATGGGGTTCACACCATAAGTTTGTCCCCTTTTATGCCCATATCAGCCAGAGATGCAGATGTTTTATGTGCAGCATGAGATGGTGCATTATCATGCAGAAAAATGATCTTGCTGTGAAATACACGGTTCTTCTTCTTGAACCATGGCAGGAAGTGCTGTTTGAGAAAATCCACATACATTATGGAGTTCATCTTTAGCGCCTTCAGGGATCCTAAAGGGGCCGACAATCTCTCTCCCCATGATTCCAGCCCAAAACATTACTCCACCTCCTCCTTGTTGGCGCTGTAGCCGTGTTTGCGTGGGGTGTCCATCAACCAGCCATCCTCCACTCCATCCATCTGGACCATAGAGCGCTGCACGGCACTCATCCGTGAACAAAACAGTTTTGAAATCAGTCTTCATGTAATGTTTGGCCCACTGGAGCCGTTTCTGCTTGTGTGAAGTGGATAGAGGAGGTCGACAGGATGGCGCATGCACAGCTGCAAACCTCTGAAGGACCCTGCATCTTGTTGTTCGGGGGACGTTGGAGGCACAAGCAGCTTCAAAAACTTGTCTGCTGCTATGACAAGGCTTTTTTGCCGCTGCTCTTTCAACCTGACGTAATTGCCTGTAGGAAAGAGTCCTCAATTTGCCCTTATCAGCACGCACACGTGTGTACTGTGAATCAGCTACATACTTCTTGATTGCCAAGACACTTCATCCTGATCATCGCACAATGTTGATTGTAGTCATGCCTTGACCTAAACACTCCACAATTTGTTGCTTCTCAGCAGCCGACACATCCTTTTTCTTTCCCATTTTGGCAGAAAATGTAGGCTGCTTAATAATGTGAGAGAGCCTTCTTAAGTAGTCTTGCCTTTCATTGGACACACCTGCCAAACTAATTAGCACAGGTGTCTGCAATTGCTTACAGTGATATAAAGAGCCCTGACACACATCACCATCAATGAGTTTAACTGACAAACAAACAAATTCTTCCCTTATCACTCCTAAACACTTTTTGTATAATAATTTGGAACGCAGTGTACATGTGCTTTTCCACAAAACACCAGTGGTTCACGTAGTGAATCTTACAGTTCTAACTTGCCAACCGTGGTCTGTATGGAGTTGTTCAATAAAGGGCCCAAAATTAAGATAACATAGATGGGAGAGGTCTCTATGAATAGGAATTCCTAAGTATTTGATACCCTGTGAGGGCCAGGCAAAGGGAAAGTTGGACTGGATGGAATCCTATATGGATTTGGGGAGGGAGACATCGAGGGCCTCAGACTTCGCTGCATTGATTTTAAAATTTTACCATGTAACAAAGTGATCTATTTCAGCCATAACAGCATGGATGGATATATGTGATTGAGTGATATATACTAGGACATCATCAGCAAATAGAGAGCACTTGTACTCGGTGCCTCCCACCTCAATCCATCTAATATTGGGGTTATGGCGAATTGATGAGAGCAGGTGCTCCGTCACTAGGATGTATAAGAGAGGGGACAGAGGACATCACTGCCTTGTCCCATTGGTGATTGTGAAAGGTGATGAAAATGTTCTGACGCACCCCCTGGGCCTTGGGACACCCGGAGCCGGACCCTTTTTGGTGGATGCTGGTGGTTGTAGTCTTCGTGGCGGCGACCCAGTTCCGTGGCTCAGGGCGGTCAAACCAGTGGCGGAACTATTTATGTGGTTTTCATGTTTAAATGTCCGACTACGCCACCCGTGGATTGCGGTCAGAGTGAACCGCCGCTACAGGGCAGACCACTGAGGCTGGTGTTGTGGGTGCAGCAGAGCGTAGCATAACTCCCCACGGGAGGAGTATAGCCTCAGGGCAGTGTATGCGGAGGATGGGGGTGATGGTGCAGGGCAGCAGCAGTAATGACACGGAGTCAGTGATGCAGTTCAGGGCCTTTACTCACAGTTCTTATTATCCAGACCACGTCTGCAGGTAACGGCTGCCCACGTCGTACTGTGCTCACCAGGTGAGGGGCTCAGACAACTCCCAGATAACTTTGGAGCACTTCACAGGACCCCCTTTGTGTGTCCTTTGTCTGGCCTTTCTTACCAACACTTCTGTCCGGCTGCCTCGGGCCTCCTCTTGGTAAACTTGGCGCCAGTTTCCCTGACCCTATGTGGTGCCTTCCTAGCGGGTGTAGCGAGGGGCTGCGCCACATAAAATGTCAGAGCCTCCGGTTTCTAGCTGAGGGTCGTTTCCTGCCTCCACTAGTTCGGGGACCGGTCTCCCCCTTTGGCCTGACCCCTCCACGCAGGTGGATTCGGGCGTGCGGTGGCGACTCGCCCGTCCGCACCCCTGGGATCCCTTCATTCCTCGTTCCTGGAGCCTTCTCCGCTCCTCTTCCTTCCTTCTCCCTCTTCCAGGCCTGGGCCTCTGTTACTAGGCCCGCCTCCGGAGCAGAGCTCATGCAGAGCCCCTGCTCCCTGCCACTTCTGCTCAGACTTCTCTGCACTGAACTAAGATGGTGCCCACCTTTTATACTCCCTTCTCAATGCACCCAGGAACTGCTTCCTCCCTGCTCCTGCACTACAGGGTTACCCTTCCTCAGTGTTCCTTCCCCCCACTCCAGCCAGGGACAGGGACTGTCGTGCCCATCTCAGGGGCATATTGGTCGCCCTGCCCCACGGCAATGTGGTGTAATGCATGCAGGTGTCGGGTCCTGATCCACACTTTATCCTTACCTGAGAGTGAGATATCACACCTCTGGGTGAGGTGCAATACGTCTGTAGCAACCGAGCCCTCAGGGTGCTACAGTTCCATTTATCTTCAGCCTAGGTGACGTATTGCGATACAGGGCCATGATTTTGGCTATAAAAGGGTCCCCTAGACCCCTACCCCAAGCTTTTTAAGAGAATCATATATGGCGTGCCAGGAGACTCTATGGAATGCTTTCTCAGCATCCAACGAGAGTATCTAATTACAAATTTTTAACTGCATCTAGCCCAGGAAATACTTTGTGCCTAGTAGCAGTGTCTGCTAGTGAGCGGATTATCCCGGCTGTTAAGCAAGCTGCACCACCTGTAGTTTAGACACTTAATTTTTTCAAAGGAAATGCTTCGGGACCATGGGATACTTAGTGAAGAGCATCAGGAGGCACCCCAAGGCATAGGGGCTGGGACTGGCAGTAGGATGCCTTGCGGTGGACAGCCGAGCTCGATCCTTATAAAAGCTTTTTAACTGCAGCAGCTTTAGTGGACGCTACTGGAGCTGGAATTACCGCGGCTGCTGGCATGAGACTTGCCCTCCAATAGATCCTTGTAAATGGATTTAAAGTGTATTCATTCAAATTAGAGAGACAATTTAAATTAAAAAGCTTAGAGCTGCCTCCACCACAGGGGGGCTCGCTCGACCCACCAGCGGACAGGCACCAGTATTGGGAGAGGGGGGCTGGCCGTCAGGGTTCACCGCGGCTCTGGCACAAACCCGGCGACACGGAGGTGGCACGGGCAGGAGCGGACTGGCCGTGTCGGCTTCTCACTCTTTGGATTTTAGAAGGGCATGACATGCCTATATCTGTGTCTCCCCCTCCTTTTACTCCTCCACCTCTTTTATTTTCGCATGACTATATGTACTTGTCACTTTTCCATGTGTTAGTTATGTCTTCTGAGCAGTTTGTCAGCTTTTGGACACCTTTGAAGGTGTTTTCTATGTGTTTCTATGTGTTTTTGTTTGCCTGCCATTGGTTTTAACGGTGTTCGAAGGTGTTCGACGAACAGTTCGACGAACAGTTCGGCGAACACACGGGTGTTCGACGAACCGAACCGAACTCGAACACTACGGGGGTGGCTCAACACTAATGGACACTTCCCTTGTTATCTCTGGTTACCCGTAAGGGTACATAAAGAACTTTGTGGCTGAGGACTGTGTGCAGCCCAAAAACTGTTTGCTGTAAATAATTGCACTCCCTGGAGTGCCCCTTTAGGTGACCTCAGAAGAAAAACCAGTCTGGTGTGGCACAAGTGGAGGTCCAACTCAGGATCACCATGCCCTGCAGCCACCCCAGGGCCTACGTGGAGGGTTTGCTTTGGACAACTCCCTCAAGCTACCAAGTACTTTAACCTGTGAGATGGACTACCCTGTCACGGGACCTCACCGGAACAGACTTAAATTCTGAGGTTGTTTATTGAATTGTACATATCTATTTATTATCTCTAATGTTTTATTATGCAACATTCAAGCAAAGTGCCTCCCATAAAGGGAAGAGTTATTGTTGTTATAAAAATTACTTCAGTCCGGGAGTACTGAGCTTTTCTAGGGGGGAATGTGGTGCCCTGCTTTGCATTGGTGTCACAGATCCCAGAGGGGTGCATGGACGGATTCGTCCACAAGAGGCCCTCATAGCATTCATACACACCTCCACCTTCCACCTCAGACCAGCAGAAGGAGCCCGTTAGGGATATAAAGAAGGAAAGTGGAGCTAGGTTGCTCAGTCTGGAGTCCACAGAGGGTGAAGTCTGTGTGAAGTCTGCTGCAGCAAGAGGAACTCCTGCAGAAGCTAGCCTGCAGTGGAGCTCAGTCCAGTCCAGACTCAGAGAGCTCAGATTAGTGAGCCAAGGGCGTGCAGATGCAAAAAGAACGGGGAAGAGTAGCGAGTCCTACTGCCTGTGTGAAGCCTAGTGAGGGCCCCAAGCGTGGCCGAAGGCAAGTGGAGTAAGCAAGTAACATAGGGGGCAGAGGAGCTTTACTCGCTCACCCCAAAACCATTTACCTGACACCGGGTCCGCATCTGCAGGGATTCCATACATCCAGAAGAAAGAACCGGAACCCCTGGCAAACTATATGTCCCAGGAACACCAAAAACTGACTGTTATACCAGGGTCAGGAGTCACGGAGGCCCCAGAGACCAGGGAGCGTGATCTCCAACAGAAGGCCCTACCACCAGGTCAGCAGGTGCAAGACAGAGACCAAGTTAGGCCTAGCTCTAGGCAGGTCAGAAACTTATCAAGGAAAGGAAAGGAACAGGAGGCCCCACACCCGCTCACTGGGGAGAGGCTTGATATGCACCCTTCACCCTACAGTGCCCTGGATCATGCCTGAAATACCACCAGTAAAGGTAAAGTGATCTCCGGTGTGTGTGCCTATTCTTCTATCCTTCCTCTGACCCGGCTGGGTCCCCTCTGTCCTGCATCCTTCTTCTACGCTGCCCTGAGTCCCTGCTCCACCTGTGGGGAGCCTCACCAACGAAGCTGCCTGAACACCGGCCTCGGAGGACCGTCGCAGCGCTGGTGGTCCTCACCAGACACCACAGGTGGCGTCATGAACATTCCCCTATCACATATAACTTTCCCCCTTTCTCTTTTAAGAGTGACCCCAGGGTACAGGCCCAGGAGCCGACCACCGCGACATCCCCCAAGGTCTGGCAATAACAAGGCCCGGGCGCTGAATCGTCCCCATCCCCTGGGCACGTCACTTCCGTGACCTCTTATATTCTTGCATGGTGGTGTACATGGACGACATCTTGGTCTTCTCTCCGGATCTTTCCACACACCGGAGGGATGTTCATCAGGTCCTGCTTAGGCTCAGGCAGAATCACCTATACGTGAAATTTGAGAATTGCCTCTTCGAGCAGACCTCTCTTCCGTTCCTGGGCTATATTATCTCTAAGACAGGTCTACGGATGGACCCAGAGAAGGTCTCTGCCGTCTTAAAGTGGCTCCGTCCGGAGGGGTTGAAGGCGATTCAGCGATTCCTGGGCTTCGCTAACTACACTGTGTGCAGAATTATTAGGCAAATGAGTATTTTGATCACATGATACTTTTTATACATGTTGTCCTACTCCAAGCTGCATAGGCTTGAGCGCCAACTACCAATTAAGTAAATCTGGTGATGTGCATCTCTGTAATGAGGAGGGGTGTTGACTAATGACATCAACACCCTATATAAGGTGTGCCTAATTATTAGGCAACTTCCTTTCCTTTGGCAAAATGGGTCAGAAGAGAGATTTGACGGGCTCTGAAAAGTCCAAATTTTTGAGATGTCTTGCAGAGGGATGCAGCAGTCTTGAAATTTCCAAACTTTTCAAGCATGATCACCGAACAATCAAGCGTTTCATGTCAAATAGACAACAGGGTCGCAAGAAGCATGTTGGCCAAAAAAGGCGCAAAATAACTGCCCATGAATTGAGGAAAATCAAGCATGAAGCTGCCAAGATGCCATTTGCCACCAGTTTTGCCATATTTCAGAGCTGCAATGTTACTGGAGTATCAAAAAGCACAAGGTGTGTGATACTCAGGGACATGGCCAAGGTAAGGAAGGCTGAAAAACGACCACCTTTGAACATGAAACATAAGATAAAACGTCAAGAATGGGCCAAGAAATATCTTAAGACTGATTTTTCAAAGGTTTTATGGACTGATGAAATGAGAGTGACTCTTGATGTGCCAGATGGATGGGCCAGAGGCTGGATCTGTAAAGGGCAGAGAGCTCCACTCCGACTCAGACGCCAGCAAGGTGGAGGTGGGGTACTGGTATGGGCTGGTATCATCAAAGATGAACTTGCGGGACCTTTTCGGGTTGAGCATGGAGTGAAGCTCAACTTCCAGACCTACTGCCAGTTTCTGGAAGACAACTTCTTCAAGCAGTGGTACAGGAAAAAGTCGGTATCGTTCAAGAAAAACATGATTTTCATGCAGGACAATGCTCCATCACATGCATCCAACTACTCCACAGCGTGGCTGGCCAGTAAAGGTCTTAAAGAAGAAAAAATAATGACATGGCCCCCTTGTTCACCTGATCTGAACCCCATAGAGAACCTGTGGTCCATCATAAAATGTGAGCTCTACAGGGAGGGAAAACAGTGCACCTCTCGGAACAGTGTCTGGAAGGCTGTGGTGGCTGCTGCACGCAATGGTTGGTGATCAAAAACAGAGCAAGCAACTGACAGAATATATGGATGGAAGGCTGTCGAGTGTCATCATAAAGAAATGTGGCTATATTGATCACAAATTTTTTTGTTTTTTGGTTTTGCATGTCAGAAATGTTTATTTACAAATTGTGTGCACTGATATTCATTTACCTGGAGAAAATAAACAAGTGAGATGGGATTATATTTGGTTTTTATTAAGTTGCCTAATAATTCTGCACAGTAATAGTTACCTGCACATACAGATATCCTCCTAAGATAGCCAAATCTAAAAAAATCCCACTCCAACTTCCAAAAATATTAAGCTTGGATATTTATGAGTCTTTTGGTTTGATTGAGAACATAGTTGTTGATCAATAATAAAAATAATCCTCTAAAATACAACTTGCCTAATAATTCTGCACACAGTGTATTACCCCCTCTTCATCCCACATTTCTCTTCCCTGACTGCACCCATCTCTGCGCTCACCCGTAAGGGAGCAAATCCTAAGGAATGGACGTCCGAAGTGGAGGAGGCCTTCCTCTCCTTAAAACAAGCCTTCTCTTCTGCCCCGGTGCTGCACCGTCCAGATTGCAACAAACAGTTCTTTCTGGACTTTCTCTATTGGTCCATCTATACTGACCTCCATCAGGTTGCAAACTGAATATATTTTTTTTCTGCATCTACCTCTGAAAAAATATTGGGCTTCTAGCTGTGTGTGGGACTTGTTATATTAATCCATCTATACAGACCTCCATCAGGTTGCAAACTGAATATAATTTTTTTCTGCATCTACCTCTGAAAAAATATTTGGCCTTCTAGCAGTGTGTGGGACTTGTTCTATTAGTCCATCTATACTGACCTCTATCAGGTTGCAAACTGAATATAATTTTTTTCTGCATCTAGCTCTGAAAAAATATTTGGCCTTCTAGCAGTGTGTGGGACTTTCTCTATTAGTCCATCTATACTGACCTCCATCAGGTTACAAATTCAAAATAATTTTTATCTGCATTTACCTCTGAAAAAATATTTGGCCTTCTAGCAGTGTGTGGGACTTTCTCTATTAATCCATCTATACTGACCTCCATCAGGTTGCAAACTGAATATATTTTTTTTCTGCATCTACCTCTGAAAAAATATTTGGCCTTCTAGCAGTGTGTGGGACTTTCTCTATTAGTCCATCTATACTGACTTCCATCAGGTTGCAAACTGAATATATTTTTTTCTGCATCTACCTCTGAAAAAATATTGGGCTTCTAGCTGTGTGTGGGACTTGCTCTATTAATCCATCTATACAGACCTCCATCAGGTTGCAAACTGAATATAATTTTTTTCTGCATCTACCTCTGAAAAAATATTTGGGCTTCTAGCTGTATGTGGGACTTGTTCTATTAGTCCATCTATACTGACCTCCATCAGGTTGCAAACTGAATATATTTTTTTTCTGCATCTAGCTCTGAAAAAATATTTGGCCTTCTAGCAGTGTGTGGGACTTTCTCTATTAGTCCATCTATACTGACCTGCATCAGGCTGCAAATTAAAAATAATTTTTATCTGCATCTACCTCTGAAAAAATATTTGGCCTTCTAGCAGTGTGTGGGACTTTCTCTATTAGTCCATCTATACTGACCTCCATCAGGTTGCAAACTGAATATATTTTTTTTCTGCATCTACCTCTGAAAAAATATTGGGCTTCTAGCTGTGTGTGGGACTTGTTCTATTAATCCATCTATACAGACCTCCATCAGGTTGCAAACTGAATATAATTTTTTTCTGCATCTACCTCTGAAACAATATTTGGGCTTCTAGCAGTGTGTGGGACTTGTTCTATTAGTCCATCTATACTGACCTCCATCAGGTTGCAAACTGAATATAATTTTTTTCTGCATCTAGCTCTGAAAAAATATTTGGCCTTCTAGCAGTGTGTGGGACTTTCTCTATTAGTCCATCTATACTGACCTCCATCAGGTTGCAAATTAAAATAAATTTTTATCTGCATCTAGCTCTGAAAAAATATTTGGCCTTCTAGCAGTTTGTGGGACTTTCTCTATTAGTCCATCTATACTGACCTCCATCAGGTTGCAAATTCAAAATAATTTATTGTCTGCATCTAGCTCTGAAAAAATATTTGACCTTCTAGCAGTGTGTGGGACTTTCTCTATTAGTCCATCTATACTGACCTCCATCAGGTTGCAAATTAAAAATAATTTTTATCTGCATCTAGCTCTGAAAAAATATTTGGCCTTCTAGCAGTGTGTGGGACTTTCTCTATTAGTCCATCTATACTGACCTCCATCAGGCTGCAAATTAAAAATAATTTTTATCTGCATCTACCTCTGAAAAAATATTTGGCCTTCTAGCAGTGTGTGGGACTTTCTCTATTAGTCCATCTATACTGACCTCCATCAGGTTGCAAACTGAATATATATTTTTTCTGCATCTACCTCTGAAAAAATATTGGGCTTCTAGCTGTGTGTGGGACTTGTTGTATTAATCCATCTATACAGACCTCCATCAGGTTGCAAATTGAATATAATTTTTTTCTGCATCTAACCCAGCCAATAGTTTTGGCCTAATACCACAGTTTGGCCACTCAGCTCTGCTCGGTTCCCATCCATTGTTTTTTTGTGCAAACAACTCCAGAGTTGTGAATTAGTTAACCACCAAAATGAGTGGAAAAAGGCCTGATGCTGGTGGAAAGGGGAATAGGCGTTTTGGGAAGGGGAAAAAAGGTTGTGTCCGTGGGGTAGGTGTTAAAGCAACAGTAACATCTGCAGAAGAAAGACCATCTTCCAGCCAAACTAAAATGTCTACTTCTTTTAGCGGACAATGTGATAAGATCCCTTTCTTACGGCCACGCCAATCGCTACAAATTCCAGATGAGGCACAAAAACAGCAGGTGCTTAAATGGATATCAAGTGCTCCTTTAAGTGGGCTCTCCTCCACATCAACTTCAACATCACAAATACTCCAGTCCTCAAAGGTGTCACCCCAATCGCACTTGCTTCCTCACAGCTCCCAAATCTCCAGCTGCCCGTCTGAGTATGAGGTAGAACAGATGGTTGAGACTGCAGAGCTGTTTACTCATACTATAGCCTGGGAATCAGAGGTCGACTCCAGCGCTTCTGTGAATCCAGACGAGGAAATGATCTGCACTGATGCCCAGAATCTTTATGAGTCGGATCCAGGACCAGACGCAGAAGGTTCTGACCATAATGTAGACCCTCATTCCCAAACTGTAACTCCTGTTGGTGGAGACAATGAGGAAGACGATGATGAGACTCAAATACCTGATTGGAGCGACAACTTTAGTTTTTTGTCAGGGCAGGAACAGGTTGGCTCTGAGGACGACGGGTGTGATAACGCACAGGGTGATGATGATGATGAGGTTGGAGATCCCACTTACTGTCAACCCACAGTCAGCCAAGAGATGAGGTCAGCAGAGGAGGTGGAGAAAGATGCTAGTGACGACGAGGTCAGGTTGCGCCTTCCTGGACTGAGACGTAGTACTGGAAGCACGTGAACAACTGCATCCTCAAACACAACTCTGCCTCTCACCACAAGTCGTGGTGGCTCTTCAGGTCGCATGGGTGCTAAGCCTTGCATAGCCTGGGCATTTTTTCAGATCGATAAAGATGACCCAACTCCTGTTATCTGTAACATTTGTCAGCAAAAGCTAAGTAGAGGCCAAAAAATACATAGTTTGAGTACTTCATGCATGAACCGGCACATGGACATGAAGCATAAGTTGCAGTGGGAAGCTCAGTGTGCTACAATGCGGCCTAGTCGGCCGGGCCAACCACCGTCTGCCATATCTTGTGCATCCGCGGCCTCTTCATCCTCTGTGACTGGGGGGACAGCGTTCACACCTGTTTTGGGGCGCAGACCTGCCACCTCTTTACCCGCAACAGCCAGCGTGATTGGCAAGTCATCATTTTCTTTGGACGTGGTAACACCAGCTGGTGTTGAGCGCTGTCCGACATCAATAGCACCACCTTTGGATCAAGGCAACCTAACATGTCCGCCTGCATCTTCCTCACAGACCGGCAGTTTGCCAGGGACACCCTTATCAACCCCGTCTAAGCACAATAGCCAGCCCTCGGTCCCTCAGATGTGGACAAGTAAAAGACCATTTCCTCCTAGCCATGAGAAAGCTAAGAGGTTGAATTTCACCATCTGCAAGCTCTTGGCTACAGAAATGCTGCCTTTCCGCCTGGTGGACACAGAGGATTTTCGAGACCTTATGTCCGTCGCAGTGCCCCAGTACCAGATGCCCAGTCGGCACTACTTCTCAAAGAAAGGTGTGCCTGCGCTCCACCAGCATGTCGCACACAACATCACCGCTTCTTTGAGAAACTCTGTGTGTGACATAGATGGCCTTCTGCAGAGGGAACAGTCGCTGTGTGCTCACTTCCGCCGTTCGCATCCCGCAGCTCAGCGACTTACATCTCTACAGAAGTCGTTGGGCCTGCCACTTCACCGGCTAAAATGCGATGTGCCTACCCGGTGGAATTCAACTCTGCACATGTTGCAGCGACTGTGGCAGCACCGACAAGCCCTGGTGCAATACGTTCTGACATATAGCCTGGGCCAACGAGATCCAGAGGTGGGGCAAATCACGCTGGAGGAGTGGTCTCAGATCAGGGACCTATGCACCCTTCTGCACAGTTTTGAAATGGCGACGAAGATGTTTAGTGCTAACGATGCCATTATCAGCATGACTATTCCGGTGATTTACATGCTGGAGCACATGTTAAACAGAATTCGGAGTCAGGTGGTGGCACAAGAGGAGGTGGAGGAAGTAGAGGAGGAGGAGTTGTATGCGGAAGGGCTAACATCTGCAAGGTCCAGACGGTCGGCAGCATCAAGGCGGCAGGCATGTGAGGGTGGGGGAGATGGTTTTACCAGGGCGCATGGTAGCAGCCAAACTAGTGAGGAAGGTGCAGGAGCCCAGGAAGAAGTGGAGGACGAACTGATGGAAGACTCATCAGATGAGGGAGACCTTGATCACATTTCTGTTGTGCGAGGTTGGGGGGAGAGGACAGAGGAAGGAAGCATGATTGTTACCTCGCCACCAACACAACAGGGACTTGGTGCTCCTGGATGCGCAACACACATGAGTGCCTTCTTGCTGCACTACCTGCAACATGACCCTCGAATTGTGAGAATTAGAAATAATCCTGACTACTGGGTTGCCACACTGTTAGATCCCCGGTACAAAAGTAAATTTGCCGAAATTATTCCTGCCATAGAAAGGGATGCACGCATGCAGGAGCATCAGCAGAGACTGTTGCAGAATCTTACATGTGCTTTTCCACAAAACACCAGTGGTGCACATAGTGAATCTCACAGTTCCAACTTGCCAACCGTGGGACCATCAAGTGTTCAGCACTCAAACCGTAACAGAACCACAGTATCTGCTGGTAACATCAATTTTGCGGAATCATTTCACCACTTTTTTAGCCCATCCTTTGCAAGGCCACAGGAGACAAGAAGTCTGACACATAGTCAACGCCTAGAGACGATGGTACAGGAGTATCTCCAAGTAAACATTGAAGCCATGACTGTGTCACTGGACCCTTGCTCTTTTTGGGCTTCCAATCTGGATAAATGGCCGGAGCTAGCCACTTACGCCTTGGAGATCTTCTCATGCCCCGCAGCCAGCGTTCTGTCTGAACGTGTGTTCAGCGCTGCTGGTGGTGTGCTGACAGATAAGCGCACGCGGCTCTCCACTGATAATGTAGACAGACTCACTTTCATAAAGATGAACAAATCATGGATTGGTTAAAATCACCCTACCAACCATTTTAAGCTTTCAAATTACTAATCATGTTTATCTGTATCTTGGCTGGAAAATAATTTGGGCTTTGTAGCAGTGTGCAGCACTGATTCTATTAGGCCATCTATAATAAGCTCCACCAGATTTAAAATTACTAATCATGTTTATCTGTATCTTGACTGGAAAATAATTTGGGCTTTGTAGCAGTGTGCAGCACTGATTCTATTAGGCCATCTATAATAAGCTCCACCAGATTTAAAATTACTAATCATGTTTATCTGTATCTTGACTGGAAATTAATTTGGGCTTTGTAGCAGTGTGCAGCACTGATCCTATTAGGCCATCTATACTAAGCTCCACCAGATTTAAAATTAATAATAATTTTTAGCTGCATCTAGCCCGGAAAATAATTTTGGGGCTCCGAGATGCGCAAGACACATAAGTGCCTTCTTGCTGCACTACCTGCAACATGACCCTCATATTGTCAGAATTCGAAGTAATCATGACTACTGGGTTGCCACACTCTTAGATCCCCCAAACTTTTCGATCAACCTTTTTATTTTAATAAAGACCAAAAAAATGGTCATTTTTGAAATTATAAGCATTAGCAGGTTATTAGAAACTGAAATCAAACAGTTTTCAACTCAAAACTTTATTCTAGATGATGTTACATTTTCACATAGGACCCCTTTTTCGAAAGGAGCTTCTGAACTCTCTCGTCCATTGAATTTGTCAGGTTTTGGATGGTTTCTGCTTCAATTGTTTTGCATGAGGACAGAATACCCTCCTAGAGCTGTTGCTTAGATGTGAACTGCCTCCCGCCATCATAGACACTGCTTTTGATGATGCTCCAGAGGTTCTGAATGGGGTAGAGGTCAGGGGAGCATGGGGGTCACACCATAAGTTTGTCCCCTTTTATGCCCATATCAGCCAGAGATGCAGATGTTTTATGTGCAGCATGAGATGGTGCATTATCATGCAAAAAAATGATCTTGCTGTGAAATACACGGTTCTTCTTCTTGAACCATGGCAGGAAGTGCTGTTTGAGAAAATCCACATACATTATGGAGTTCATCTTTAGCGCCTTCAGGGATCCTAAAGGGGCCGACAATCTCTCTCCCCATGATTCCAGCCCAAAACATTACTCCACCTCCTCCTTGTTGGCGCTGTAGCCGTGTTTGCGTGGGGTGTCCATCAACCAGCCATCCTCCACTCCATCCATCTGGACCATCGAGCTCTGCACGGCACTCATCCGTGAACAAAACAGTTTTGAAATCAGTCTTCATGTAATGTTTGGCCCACTGGAGCCGTTTCTGCTTGTGTGAAGTGGATAGAGGAAGTCGACAGGATAGCATATGCACAGCTGCAAACCTCTGAAGGACCCTGCATCTTGTTGTTCGGGGGACGTTGGAGGCGCCAGCAGCTTCAAAAACTTGTCTGCTGCTATGACAAGGTTTTTTTGCCGCTGCTCTTTTAACCTGACATAATTGCCTGTAGGAAAGAGTCCTCAATTTGCCCTTATCAGCACGCACACGTGTGTACTGTGAATCAGCTACATACTTCTTGATTGCCAAGACACTTCATCCTGATCATCGCACAATGTTGATTGTGGTCATGCCTTGACCTAAACACTCCACAATTGGTTGCTTCTCAGTAGCCGACACATCCTTTTTCTTTCCCATTTTGGCAGAAAATGTAGGCTGCTTAATAATGTGAGACAGCCTTCTTAAGTAGTCTTGCCTTTCATTGGACACACCTGCCAAACTAATTAGCACAGGTGTCTGCAATTGCTTACAGTGATATAAAGAGCCCTGACACACATCACCATCAATGAGTTTAACTGACAAACAAACAAATTCTTCCCTTATCACTCCTAAACACTTTTTGCATAATAATTTGGAACACAGTGTACATGTGCTTTTCCACAAAACACCAGTGGTTCACTTAGTGAATCTTACAGTTCTAACTTGCCAACCGTGGTCCTTATGGAGTTGTTCAATAAAGGGCCCAAAATTAAGATAACATAGATGGGAGAGGTCTCTATGAATAGGAATTCCTAAGTATTTGATACCCTGTGAGGGCCAGGCAAAGGGAAAGTTGGACTGGATGGAATCCTATATGGATTTGGGGAGGGAGACTTCGAGGGCCTCAGACTTCGCTGCATTGATTTTAAAATTTGACCATGTAACAAAGTGATCTATTTCAGCCATAACAGCATGGATGGATATATGTGATTGAGTGATATATACTAGGACATCATCAGCAAATAGAGAGCACTTGTACTCGGTGCCTCCCACCTCAATCCACCTAATATTGGGGTTATGGCGAATTGATGAGAGCAGGTGCTCCGTCACTAGGATGTATAAGAGAGGGGACAGAGGACATCCCTGCCTTGTCCCATTGGTGATTGTGAAAGGTGATGAAAATGTTCTGATGCACCCCCTGGGCCTTGGGACACCCGGAGCCGGACCCTTTTTGGTGGATGCTGGTGGTTGTAGTCTTCGTGGCGGCGACCCGGTTCCGTGGCTCAGGGTGGTCAAACCAGTGGCGGAACTATTTATGTGGTTTTCATGTTTAAATGTGTGACTACGCCACCCGTGGATTGCGGTCAGAGTGAACCGCCGCTGCAGGGCAGACCGCTGAGGCTGGTGTTGTGGGTGCAGCAGAGCGTAGCATAACTCCCCACGGGAGGAGTATAGCCTCAGGGCAGTGTATGCGGAGGATGGGGGTGATGGTGCAGGGCAGCAGCAGTAACGACACGGAGTCAGTGATGCAGTCCAGGGCCTTTACTCACAGTTCTTATTATCCAGACCACGTCTGCAGGTAACGGCTGCCCACGTCGTACTGTGCTCACCAGGTGAGGGGCTCAGACAACTCCCAGATAACTTTGGAGCGCTTCACAGGACCCCCTTTGTGTGTCCTTTGTCTGGCCTTTCTTACCAACCCTTCTGTCCGGCTGCCTCGGGCCTCCTCTTGGTAAACTTGGCGCCAGTTTCCCTGACCCTATGTGCTGCCCTCCTAGCGGGTGTAGCGAGGGGCTGCGCCACATAAAATGTCACAGCCTCCGGTTTCTAGCTGAGGGTCGTTTCCTGCCTCCACTAGTTTCGGGGACCGGTCTCCCCCTTTGGCCTGACCCCTCCACGCAGATGGATTCGGGCGTGCGGTGGCAACTCGCCCGTCCGCACCCCTGGGATTGGGATCCCTTCATTCCTCGTTCCTGGAGCCTTCTCCGCTCCTCTTCCTTCCTTCTCCCTCTTCCAGGCCTGGGCCTCTGTTACTAGGCCCGCCTCCGGAGCAGAGTTCATGCAGAGCCCCTGTTCCCCTTCCTCAGTGTTCCCTCCCCCCACTCCAGCCAGGGACAGGGACTGTCGTGCCCATCTCAGGGGCATATTGGTCGCCCTGCCCCACGGCAATGTGGTGTAATGCATGCAGGTGTCGGGTCCTGATCCACACTCCATCCTTACCTGAGAGTGAGATATCACACCTCTGGGTGAGGTGCAATACCTCTGCAGCAACCGAGCCCTCAGGGTGCTACAGTTCCATTTATCTTCAGCCTAGGTGATGTATTGTGATACAGGGCCGTGATTTTGGCTATAAAAGGGTCCCCTAGACCCCTACCCCAAGCTTTTTAAGAGAATCATATATGGCGTGCCAGGAGACTCTATGGAATGCTTTCTCAGCATCCAACGAGAGTATCTAATTACAAATTTTTAACTGCATCTAGCCCAGGAAATACTTTGTGCCTAGTAGCAGTGTCTGCTAGTCAGCGGATTATCCCGGCTGTTAAGCAAGCTACACCACCTGTAGTTTTGACACTTAATTTTTTCAAAGTAAATGCTTCGGGACCACGGGATACTCAGTGAAGAGCATCAGGAGGCACCCCAAGGCATAGGGGCTGGGACTGGCAGTAGGATGCCTTGCGGTGGACAGCCGAGCTCGATCCTTATAAAAGCTTTTTAACTGCAGCAGCTTTAGTGGACGCTACTGGAGTTGGAATTACGCGGCTGCTGGCATGAGACTTGCCCTCCAATAGATCCTTGTAAATGGATTTAAAGTGTATTCATTCAAATTAGAGAGACAATTTAAATTAAAAAGCTTAGAGCTGCCTCCACCACAGGGGGGCTCGCTCGACCCACCAGCGGACAGGCACCAGTATTGGGAGAGGGGGGTTGGCCGTCAGGGTTCACCGCGGCTCTGGCACAAACCCGGCAACACGGAGGTGGCACAGGCAGGAGCGGACTGAACGTGTCGGCTTCTCACTTTTTGGATTTTAGAAGGGCATGACATGCCTATATCTGTGTCTCCCCCTCCTTTTACTCCTCCACCTCTTTTCTTTTCTCATGACTATATGTACTTGTCACTTTTCCATGTGTTAGTTGTGTCTTCTGAGCAGTTTGTCAGCTTTTGGACACATTTGAAGGTGTTTTCTATGTGTTTCTATGTGTTTTTGTTTGCCTGCCATTGGTTTTAATGGTGTTCGAAGGTGTTCGACGAACAGTTTGACGAACAGTTCGGCGAACACACGGGTGTTCGACGAAACGAACCGAACTCGAACACTACGGGGGTGGCTCAACACTACTGATGATGCTGTGTGGCCAGTCAATCACTGCAATGCCACAACCAACATGGCTGTGGCATTACAGTGAGTGTAAGGCAATCCCTGCATCTTCATTGCCTCTGTAAAGAGCACCAAACATGCAGGGAGGGGACCCGAGCATCCGCCCGAGCATCTCGCAAGTACTCGGCGAGCTCCGAGCATCTCGAGTACTGAGATGCTCGGGCGAGTACCGAGTACTTGCGAGTATGCTCGCTCATCACTATTGGTCAGATGACCACCCAAATGGTGCCTGACAGACCCAGTTAGGGCCAAAGTTGTAATGAAATTCAGTCTTGGCATTTTGAAGCACATATGTCCATGCTGTCCTCTTTCCCACCCCCATACCCACTTCCCAAGATGGGGTTCTCTATCACAAACATGTCCCTACCAGATGGTAAATAAAACCCCTACTTCCATCTGCAGTATGTAACACACAGACATCCTTGGCTCATAGCTTTTCCAGCACCTTCTTCACATCCCCCCACCTCTACACAAACTACATAGCACTATAAAAAGTGCCCTAGACTATAATAATGGCCCGTCTGTGACCTGCACAGTAATTGTACCATACCTTTACACCCCACACAGTAATAAACCCCCAGTGTGCCTCTACATAACGATAGTACCCTCTCTGCACCTCCACATAGTTATAATGGCCCCCATCAGTGCCCCCTTTTAGCTGGTTTTAACGGTGTTCGAAGGTGTTCGACGAACAGTTCGACGAACAGTTCGGCGAACACACGGGTGTTCGACGAACCGAACCAAACTCGAACACTACGGGGGTGGCTCAACACTAGTCCTCAACAAATCAATTCAGTGGCCTACAAGATAAAACTCCCGGCCACCCTTCGGATTTCCAACTCCTTCCACGTATCTCTCCTCAAACCACTTGTTCTTAATTCTTTTTCCAATGATCCAGGTACCTCCCCAGCTCCGGTCTCCGCTGAGGATGTCTATGAGGTAGAGAACATTCTGGCCACCAAGAGAGTAAGAGGAAAAACCTTTTTTTCTGGTGGATTGGAAGGGGTTTGGCCCAGAAGAGAGAACTTAGGAACCCAGGGAGAACATCCACGCCCCGCTTCTCCTTAAGAAATTTCTTTCAGGCCTAAAAAAGAGGGCGCGTAAAGGAGGGGGCACTGTAGCATTGGCGTCTCTGCCCCCTGTCAGGCAGAGACACCGTCCGCCTTACAGCCGCGCTCCTGGCCTGGCGTCTACCCGCTCTCCTGCTGCTGCCGGTGCGCGCAGCTTCCCGGGCACTGTGCTTAGGGCGCGCACGCGCTCCCTCCCTCTTAAAGGGGCCTCGCGTGCCATCCTAAGGAGTCCCCGGCCAATGGCCGTAGGACTTCTCATATAAAAGGCACCTCCTCCAAAATGGAGGTGCCCGTGCAAGGTTGTAGCTTTGTCTTCTAAACTATGCTTCAACCCTCAGGTCCCGCTGCTAGTCTGACTACCATTTCAGTCCGCCAGCCTGACTACCAGTCCAGTCCGCCAGCATTACTACCTGTCCAGTCCGCCAGCCTGACTACCAGTTCGCCAGCCTGACTACCAGTCCAGTCCACCAGCCTGACTACCAGTCCAGTCCGCCAGCCAGACTACCAGTCTAGTCTGCCAGCCAGACTACCAGTCCAGTCCGCCAGCCTGATTACCTGTCTCCGCCAGCCAAGTGCACTCTCCAGCCCGACGGTCTGCCTACGGTCCAAGCCCGCCAGTCTTTCTATGGGCCAGTCTTGCCTGCCTACCCGGAGAACATACCAGTTACCTGCCGTGCCTACCAGCCAGCCTACCTGGAGGCTCCTACCAGTTACCTGCGGTGCCTACCAGCCAGCCTACCTGGAGGCTCCTGCCAGTTACCCGTGGGAGTCACCTGCTCTCATACAAGGACTTGCCAAGAGTAGCACCTGGTCCCTCTGCTCGGTCCTTCCCTGGTTCACGGAGTTGATTGAGCCGCTATGCGACCTTGGTCAGTCCGAGTTGATACCTAGTTACACCCCTCTGGTCCCTCCTTGCACAGCAGCACAGAGGTTCCACCACCCGGATCCATAACATCCCACAATCCCCCTGGAGCTCTGCTAAAACACTCCCTGTCTCCTGTGAATGTGTTAACCCCTCTAGTTGCTGGATGCTTCTGGAGCACAAAACTTCCTGTCTCCTGTGCTTGTGTTACTTCTAATAGTTGCAATATGAAGCATTCTGCCTGATAATTTAGAGTACTTTCCATATATTCATATTTGCACAATTTTCTCCTGCCTGGCCCTGATCTGCATGATCAGTATAGGGCATCTTGAGAAGTTGAATGCCATATGTAAAATGTATGTAGCCTCCCGTCATAGAGGGAGATCATAGGAGCAAATGTCTCTTCTATTTCCTGCCCCACAACGATATGTATGATCAGAAGTGGAAGCTTAAAGTGATGTGTACTTTGTGTTCCACTTTCAAGAAATTGTTATCTTGTAGGTCTAAGGTGGGCCCTGAGAATCAATGTCACTAGTGGGTTTTATTCATCCTAGTCTGACAATGAATACAATGGTGGAACAGGGAGCCGTCAGATCCCTTCTCCACCATTCAGCTTTTACATCTCAGTCTCCTACTGTACGAAGCCTCCATCCACGTGCTGCACCGAGTGGAGCAGCACAAGAGGGGAATGTGTCTGGCAAAGAAGTATTTTTCCTTCTTTTATCAGTCAGTACTAATAGGCAGGGCCGGCGTCAGCACCCGGCGCACCCGGGCAAATGCCGGGGCCCTGAGCAGGCAGAGGGGCCCACTGGCAGTCGCGCACCCCGCTGGGCTATGGGCGGAGGAGAGCGGTGTCAGCGCCCGCCCTTCTCCACCGCTTGCTCAGGGCCTCGGCAGCTGGATACTTACCTCTCCCCGTGCCTCCGCAGATCAGCTGTCTTCCTGCTCTGCGCTCCCTGTGACGTCTCAGGTCAGAGGGCGCGGTGACGCCTTTACACCATGCCCTCCCCTGAGCCGTCACAGGGAGCGCTGAGCGGGAAGACGCCGACAACGCTGGAGTTCGGACCCGAGCAGCGGGCAGCGGGCAGCAGGTAGCAGGTAGCAGGTGAGGAGAAGGGAGGTGAGTATTTGATTTTTTTTTTTTTTAATGTATGGAGGTATGGGGCAGTATAAAGAGAAGGGGGCACATCCTGCATGGGGCAATGTAAAGAGGAGGGGTGACATCCTGCATGGGGCATTATAGCATTATAAGGTGGGGAACATCCTGCATGGGGCATTATAAAGAGAGAGGGGGACATCCTGCATGGGGCATTATAAAGAGGAGGGGTGACAGCCTGCATGGGGCATTATAAGGTGGGGAACAGCCTGCATGGGGCATTATAAAGAGGGGGGGACATCCAGCATGGGGCATTATAAAGAGGAGGGGTGACAGCCTGCATGGGGCATTATAAGGTGGGGAACAGCCTGCATGGGGCATTATAAAGGGGGGGGCAGCCTGTATGGGGCATTATGTGGGTGGTAACAGCCTGCATGGAGCATTAAAAGGGGGGGGGCTGTATGGGGCATTATGTGGGGGGGAACAGCCTGCATGGAGCATTATAAGGGGGGGCAGCCTGTATGGGGCATTATGTGGGGGGTAACAGCCTGCATGGAGCATTAAAAGGGGGGGGCCTGTATGGGGCATTATGTGGGGGTAACAGCCTGCATGGAGCATTATAAGGGGGGGACAGCCTGTATGGGGCATTATGTGGGGGGTAACAGCCTGCATGCAGCATTATATGGGGGCCAGTATCCTGTATGGAGCATTATAAGGGGACCGGTATCCTGTATGGAGCGTTATATGGGGGCCAGTATCCTGTATGGAGTTTTATAAGGGGACCAGTATCCTGTATGGAGCGTTATATGGGGGCCAGTATTCTGTATGGAGCCTTATATGGGGGCCAGTATTCCGTATGGAGCCTTATATGGGGGCCAGTATTCCTGGGAAGGGAGGAGAGCCAGGTGGAGGTGACCGAGCGGACCGGGAGGACCAGTAGGAGGCGACCGGAGGGACGAGCGCAAGAGAGCGCTGTGGCAGCGTGCAGTGCTGGCCGGCGGAGGGTGCCAGGTGGTGGTGACCAGGAGGTGATCAGGAGGACCGGTAAGAGGCGACCGGAGGGTCGAGCGCGCTGTGATAGCGAGCAGCGTCCCTAGAGGAGGTGAGTGAGGGGCAGGAGGCCGCGATAAGCGGCCCTACTGAACCCGAGTGTGTACTGTACTGTATTGTATTTGTATCTGTATTGTAATTGTATTGTATTCCCTAGTCCATATTTAATTGATTACCCCCCCGTCCATATTTAATTGATCACCCCCGTCCATATTTAAATTGATTCCCCTGAACACCCCCGTCCATATTTAACTGATCCCTCTGACCACATTAAATTGACCCCCCCGTCCTCATTTAATTGATCCCCGACCACCCCCCGTCCATATTAAAGTGATCCCCCTGACCACATTTAAATGATTGACCCCCCCAGCCCATAATTGATTGATCCCCCTTGTCCTATTTAATAGATTCCCCTTGTCCACTTTTACTCATCCCCAGTCCCTATCTATTTGCCTTATCCCCCACCATATTTAATTAACCCCTGTCCATAATTAATTGATTGATTCCCCAGACCACAATTAATTATTTCCCCAGTCCATATTTATTGATATTATTGATACTTATTGATCCCCAGTCCTTAGTTAATTGACCCACCGTCCATACCTATTTATTTGCTTTACCCCCCATCCTATTTAATTAAACCCCCTGTCCATAATTAATTGATTGATTCCCTAGTCCACAATTAATTATTTCCCCAGTCCATACTTATTGATCCCAGTCCATAGTTAATTGACACACCGTCCATACTTAATTAATCCACCTGACCCATTCAGCTGATCCCCCGTCCATACTTAATTGATACTTAATTGATCCCCCGTCCATACTTAACGGATCCCGCGTCGATATCTAATCGATACACTTGCACATCCCTAATTGATCCCCGTCCATACACCTATATATAAATAATTGTGTTTTGTACTTGTACATATATACTGACTGTATCCCCATATTTAGAATGACGTCCATGTTGGCCGGAGCCGTGCAGTGTACATCTTGCGCAATGTATGCATTCCCTGAGCTACCGCTCAGGGATCCATACTGCTGCGAGAGATGTGAGCATATCGTGCACTTGGAAGCCCAAATTCTGGATCTAAGTGCTCAGATAGCGGTACTGAGGAGCATCGACAACATGGAACGGAGTTTGCTGCTCACCGAGCAGACACTCAATGGGTCAACAATGGGGGTGGAGCTTAGTGGGGAAGCGCAGGCTGAACAGGCAGGGAGCTGGGTAACAGTTAGAAGGGATAGAGGGAAGAAGTATAGGAAGGCTGGTTCAGAACCGGCATTATTGGAGCACGACAGATCCTCTGACCGCCGGGGGAGTGTATGCTCCAGTAATGAGGGGGAGGGGGGAAGTGTAGGGCAGGCTAGACAGGTCCTGGTAGTGGGTGACTCTATTATTAGGGGGACAGACAGGGCAATCTGTCACAAAGACCGGGATCGCCGAACGGTGTGCTGCCTCCCTGGCGCTCGAGTCCGGCACATCGCGGATCGGGTTGACAGGTTACTGGGTGGGGCTGGCGAAGACCCAGCGGTCATGGTCCACATTGACACCAATGACAAAGTGAGTGGTAGATGGAGGGTCCTTAGAAATGATTTCAGGGATCTAGGTAGGAAGCTTAGGGCAAGGACCTCCAAGGTAGTTTTCTCAGAAATACTACCAATCCCGCGAGCCACACAGGAGCGCCAACGGGAGGTTAGGAAGGTGAATAAGTGGCTAAAGAGTTGGTGCAAGGCAGAAGGGTTTGGGTTCATGGAGAACTGGGCCGACTTCGCTGTCGGCTACAGGCTCTACCGTAGGGACGGGCTGCACCTCAATGGGGAGGGTGCAGCGGTGCTGGGGAAGAAGATGGCTAATAGGTTGGAGGAGTTTTTAAACTAGAGACGGGGGGGGGAAACCAAGGAAATAGGTGGGATGTGAGGCAAGCAAGGGGGAAGGGGAGAAGTGAATATAATGAGGGTGGAGAGGGGGGTGGGGATAGTACAGTTAGATCGTTAGAGAAGAATAGGATGCTAAATAACCCCAAAGTTTTATCTTGCATGCTGACCAACGCAAGAAGCCTGAGCAATAAGGCGGATGAGCTGCGGGCGCTTATATCGGAGGAGAGGTATGACATCGTAGGTATAACAGAGACTTGGCTAGACGATAGCTACGACTGGGCGGTAAATTTAACAGATTATAGTTTATTTAGAAGGGACCAGAAACAGGGGAAGGGCGGAGGAGTCTGCTTATATGTAAAGTCACGTCTAAAGCCCAGACTAAGGGAAGATATAGGAGAGGGAGAAGAGGGGGTCGAGTCCATGTGGGTAGAGAAAGAGGGGGCAAAAAATAATAATAAAATATTACTGGGGGTCTGCTATAAGCCACCCAATATGACTCGCCCCTGGGCCATGTTGTGTAGCGTTGCGCACGCTGGGAATACCCGAAGCCGGATCCGATAGGGGTAGTAGTCCTCGTGGCGGTGACCCGGTCCATGCCCAGGGTGTCAAACTAGGTGGCGTTATTGGTATGATGGTATTAGTGTCCGACTACGCCACCCGTTGAATGCGGCTATGAAGCCGCCGCTGCAGGGCAGTCCGCTGAGGCCGGTGGTACGGATGTGCAGCGTGGATGGTATAACCCCCAACGGGAGGGGTATGGCCTCAGGGCAGAGGATGAGAATGATGTTGGAAGAGATGGTGTGTATGTCCCAGCACTGATGGTACCGGTGCAACAAGGAATCACTGAGACTTGCAATTGCAGTTTTCACAGCTTTACTCACAGTTCTTTATCAGGTCCCTTGTGCACAGTTAGGACCACCCGAGCCGTGCTGCGTCCACCAGGTGCGGGACTCGGCCAACTCCCAGGCAGTTCCAGAGCGTGGTCCTGAGCTCCCCTCTCTTCCTTCCTACTGGCCGTCCCCACCAGGGATCCACCTTTGTCCAGCTCCCTCGGGCCTTCTAGTGGTGAAACCTTTCCCGGTTTCCCTGACCCTATATGGTATGCCTTTCTGGTAGATATGGCGAGGGGTCGCGCCAAAACTTGTCCACGACCTCCGGTTCCTGGCTAAGGATAATTGGCCTCCACCAGTTTGGGATCCGGCACCCTGTTCTGCCAACCCTTCACCCGTTATTCCGTGGGATCTTAGGGTTCCCTCTTTTCTTGCGTCTCTGGGCCTTTCCTGGTGTTTCTGTTCCTTCTTCCTCTTACTTCTCTCTCTCTCTCTCTGCTTCAGGCCTCCACTCCAGGCCTGGCTCTGGAGCTGGGCCCAGACTGAGCCACAGCTCCCTGTCAGCCCTCTCTGGCTGAGCTCCTCTCTGAACAGACAGACAGACCCTGATCTAAGATGGTGCCCACCTTATATACTCCCTTCTGACACCCGAGCCCAGGTGACCAGCACCCAATGGGCTCCTACCTATGCACAGAGTCCCTCCCCTGTCTGCTCCTACACCACTGGGATGTTCCTCCCCCCCCCACTCCAGCCAGGGACAGAAGCTGTCGTACCTGCACATCTATCTGGTGGGAGTACCGTTGATCTGTCCCCCGGAAATGGGGTGTGTGTGGTGTATGCAGCTAACTGAGCCCAGTTCCACACTCCATCCTTACCCGGGAGTGGAATACCACACCTCTGGTCTGAGGTGCAATACCCCTGTAGCAGCCGAGTCCTCGGGGTGCTACATTCCCCCCTGGTAAACCACAGCACGTCCTCGGGCTGGAATAGAGCAAAAGCAAATTAAAACATACAAAAATTTTTAAAGTGTACACTCACATGTAAGACATATCAACTTTCAATCATCCCTTTATGGGAGGTACTTTTCTCTTTTAACGTTACAGGTATAAAACATTACGGAAACATTATCAGACTTTCTTCACATACTTATAAAATACCATTAACTCTTTTAGCATCATATAAAACTTTTTCATACAAAACATTCTTGACCAACACGTTCTTGATCTCTGGCCACCGTGCAACTTGTGACCAGGTAAAGTGCAACAGTCACTAGTTCCAAAGTAGAAAAGCAGTTCTTCTATAAAACCAGTAGGGGGCGCTTTAAGAAGCGCAACTATTTACAGGGTGGCCGCTCTCAGTCCTCGGCCAGTGGGAATAGGGGAATGGCTGCTCACAGTCCTCAGCCTGGTACGGGATTAGGGGCACACAGGTAACAGTTCACATAATCACCAATTTTACGACAGTTCTTGTACCCCGACGGGTAACTATATACAGTTCTTTGTTCATGCTACTTCCCTTCAGTAGCTATGTCCTCTCCGTGCTCCCTCCTGAGGGTAGTCTTCAGACCCGTCCGGGTCCTCTTGGCTTTCCTCATACTGCATCTCCTCCTCAGTCAGCCGGTGTACGTGAAGGGCGTACGGTCCTTTAGCACACTGATGCCGGGTGAAGGTGACCTCGTCACCTGAGTAGAGGTCGCGTCCTCGGTGTCCTTCTGGAAGGTGGCTCTCGACATCCCTGCGGGTGACAAAGACGTCGCCGGGGGTTCGGTGGTCCCGGATAAAGCCCCAGCCATTCTCTAGCTGGAATTTTATTACGGTCCCGGTGGCGCGGGGACCATGGGCCGCACGGGGGTTTCGTCGGGCCCGGCGTTTCTGCTCCGCGCTTTGGACCTGCAGCTGTTCCTCGCGGATCCGCCTCTCTCGCCGTTCTCTCCCAAAGACCTCTAGCTGTTGACGGCAGCACTCCTCATGCAGGGCTGCGGCCGCCCGGGTCTCCTTGGTGAACCCCATGAGGTCCTCACCGGTCGGATCCCATGCAAATTGGGCGTCCTCCAACGGGAGCGGGACAATTTTGACGGGCGCCGGAGCCGGGATCAGAGGCTCGCACAGGGGCCATTCCTTCCGGAGTCGGGGGTTGACGTACTCCGGTGGCAACACGAAGGGCAGCCCGTCCGGGCTGGTATGTTGTGCAAACAGATCTACGCCCAGGGGTGGCACTGTGGAGGTTGAGGGCGCCGTAGGGGCGGCAGCGCCCGGGGGTATTCGGCCTTGCGTCCAGGCCGGAGGCATCCTACCTGGGTCCAAGTATGGCACCTCCCGGGGGGAGGGCGCTGTGGGGGCTGCGGCGCCTGGAGGTACTCGGCCTTGCGACCAGGCCGATGGCACTGTGGAGGTAGAGGACGCCGTGGAGACCGCGGCGCCCGGAGGCACTCGGACTTGCGACCAGGCCGGGGGCACCTCCTGTTTTGCCGCGCTCCGGGTCAGGGGGCGTGACTGCGGCTCCGGCCGCTTGAGGCCTAGTTGGGAGCAGTGGCGGTGCGGCAACGGGCGCGGTGAGTGGGACTTCGGGCTCTGCGACGGGGAGCTGGGGCAGGCTTTCGGCTACTGGGCTCGGGGTGGTGACGTCCCCATTACCTGCTTCCATCCCTGCGGCTCCCTCCGCGGCGTCGTCTCCGGCCTTCGTCCCTCCTGCACCATCCTCAGGGGCAGACATGCTCCACGTTGCGGGTGGCGTCCTCTGCTGGCGGGTTCCAGCCTGCTGGGCCATCTCCCTTCCCCATTTGGCCAGTGCTTACTGCTGTACTCGGGCCATCTTCCGGGCCAAGGCCTCCAGCGCAGTCTGTGCACGCTCCCGATCTCTGGGGAGCTGTGCCAGGATTTCCACCAGGCCTTCTGGGGTGGCGGCCTGCAGCAGGCCCCGGACCACGGGGTCGGTACCGCTTGTCTCTTCCTCCATTCCCGGGTGTGATCTGTCCAGACTCCTCCAGGCTGCACCCATCTTCTCCGTTTTGTTCTCTATCCGCCCCCCTTGGGAGTGGTCCCGGGGCAACTTAGTGACAGTCAGTTTCAGGGGCAGACCCCCCACCTTGATGGACATTTCCATGGTGGTAGTCTCGGCTGGTGGGGGCGGTCCCCTCCTTTGGCGCCACTCTGGGGCCATGCCCACGATGGGAGGTGGTCTCTTGCCACTCTCTGGCATGCCCACAATGGCGTCCGCTTTGCCAGGGCGGGAAACTGTCCAAGATGGCGGGAATCGTCTCCTGATGGCGGGAAACTTCGCTGATGGCGGGCAAAGGCTGCAGATGGCGGGCAAACGGCGGGAAACGACTCCGGACGGCGTCCGATGGCGGGAACCCTCTGGAATTGGCAGGAGACTCCTTTTTGAGGTAAATGTGAACTTTTCTTCAGGCGCGCAGTACCCGGTGGTTGCGGGCACGTAATCCTGCCGGCTACGCCAAAGTTGACTCGCCCCCTGGGCCATGTTGTGTAGCGTTGCGCACGCGGGGAATACCCGAAGCCGGATCCGATAGGGGTAGTAGTCCTCGTGGCGGTGACCCGGTCCGTGCCCAGGGTGTCAAACTAAGTGGCGTTATTGGTATGATGGTGTTAGTGTCCGACTACGCCACCCGTTGAATGCGGCTATGAAGCCGCCGCTGCAGGGCAGTCCGCTGAGGCCGGTGGTACGGATGTGCAGCGTGGATGGTATAACCCCCAACAGGAGGGGTATGGCCTCAGGGCAGAGGATGAGAATGATGTTGGAAGAGATGGTGTGTATGTCCCAGCACTGATGGTACCGGTGCAACAAGGAATCACTGAGACTTGCAATTGCAGTTTTCACAGCTTTACTCACAGCTCTTTATCAGGTCCCTTGTGCACAGTTAGGACCACCCGAGCCGTGCTGCGTCCACCAGGTGCGGGACTCGGCCAACTCCCAGGCAGTTCCAGAGCGTGGTCCTGAGCTCCCCTCTCTTCCTTCCTACTGGCCGTCCCCACCAGGGATCCACCTTTGTCCAGCTCCCTCGGGCCTTCTAGTGGTGAAACCTTTCCCGGTTTCCCTGACCCTATATGGTATGCCTTTCTGGTAGATATGGCGAGGGGTCGCGCCAAAACTTGTCCACGACCTCCGGTTCCTGGCTAAGGATAATTGGCCTCCACCAGTTTGGGATCCGGCACCCTGTTCTGCCAACCCTTCACCCGTTATTCCGTGGGATCTTAGGGTTCCCTCTTTTCTTGCGTCTCTGGGCCTTTCCTGGTGTTTCTGTTCCTTCTTCCTCTTACTTCTCTCTCTCTCTCTCTGCTTCAGGCCTCCACTCCAGGCCTGCCTCTGGAGCTGGGCCCAGACTGAGCCACAGCTCCCTGTCAGCCCTCTCTGGCTGAGCTCCTCTCTGAACAGACAGACAGACCCTGATCTAAGATGGTGCCCACCTTATATACTCCCTTCTGACACCCGAGCCCAGGTGACCAGCACCCAATGGGCTCCTACCTATGCCCAGAGTCCCTCCCCTGTCTGCTCCTACACCACTGGGATGTTCCTCCCCCCCCCACTCCAGCCAGGGACAGAAGCTGTCGTACCTGCACATCTATCTGGTGGGAGTACCGTTGATCTGTCCCCGGAAATGGGGTGTGTGTGGTGTATGCAGCTAACTGAGCCCAGTTCCACACTCCATCCTTACCCGGGAGTGGAATACCACACCTCTGGTCTGAGGTGCAATACCCCTGTAGCAGCCGAGTCCTCGGGGTGCTACATTCCCCCCTGGTAAACCACAGCACGTCCTCGGGCTGGAATAGAGCAAAAGCAAATTAAAACATACAAAAATTTTTAAAGTGTACACTCACATGTAAGACATATCAACTTTCAATCATCCCTTTATGGGAGGTACTTTTCTCTTTTAACGTTACAGGTATAAAACATTACGGAAACATTATCAGACTTTCTTCACATACTTATAAAATACCATTAACTCTTTTAGCATCATATAAAACTTTTTCATACAAAACATTCTTGACCAACACGTTCTTGATCTCTGGCCACCGTGCAACTTGTGACCAGGTAAAGTGCAACAGTCACTAGTTCCAAAGTAGAAAAGCAGTTCTTCTATAAAACCAGTAGGGGGCGCTTTAAGAAGCGCAACTATTTACAGGGTGGCCGCTCTCAGTCCTCGGCCAGTGGGAATAGGGGAATGGCTGCTCACAGTCCTCAGCCTGGTACGGGATTAGGGGCACACAGGTAACAGTTCACATAATCACCAATTTTACGACAGTTCTTGTACCCCGACGGGTAACTATATACAGTTCTTTGTTCATGCTACTTCCCTTCAGTAGCTATGTCCTCTCCGTGCTCCCTCCTGAGGGTAGTCTTCAGACCCGTCCGGGTCCTCTTGGCTTTCCTCATACTGCATCTCCTCCTCAGTCAGCCGGTGTACGTGAAGGGCGTACGGTCCTTTAGCACACTGATGCCGGGTGAAGGTGACCTCGTCACCTGAGTAGAGGTCGCGTCCTCGGTGTCCTTCTGGAAGGTGGCTCTCGACATCCCTGCGGGTGACAAAGACGTCGCCGGGGGTTCGGTGGTCCCGGATAAAGCCCCAGCCATTCTCTAGCTGGAATTTTATTACGGTCCCGGTGGCGCGGGGACCATGGGCCGCACGGGGGTTTCGTCGGGCCCGGCGTTTCTGCTCCGCGCTTTGGACCTGCAGCTGTTCCTCGCGGATCCGCCTCTCTCGCCGTTCTCTCCCAAAGACCTCTAGCTGTTGACGGCAGCACTCCTCACGCCGGGCTGCGGCCGCCCGGGTCTCCTTGGTGAACCCCATGAGGTCCTCACCGGTCGGATCCCATGCAAATTGGGCGTCCTCCAACGGGAGCGGGACAATTTTGACGGGCGCCGGAGCCGGGATCAGAGGCTCGCACAGGGGCCATTCCTTCCGGAGTCGGGGGTTGACGTACTCCGGTGGCCACACGAAGGGCAGCCCGTCCGGGCTGGTATGTTGTGCAAACAGATCTGCGCCCAGGGGTGGCACTGTGGAGGTTGAGGGCGCCGTAGGGGCGGCAGCGCCCGGGGGTATTCGGCCTTGCGTCCAGGCCGGAGGCATCCTACCTGGGTCCAAGTATGGCACCTCCCGGGGGGAGGGCGCTGTGGGGGCTGCGGCGCCTGGAGGTACTCGGCCTTGCGACCAGGCCGATGGCACTGTGGAGGTAGAGGACGCCGTGGAGACCGCGGCGCCCGGAGGCACTCGGACTTGCGACCAGGCCGGGGGCACCTCCTGTTTTGCCGCGCTCCGGGTCAGGGGGCGTGGCGCGGAAGGGGGCGTGACTGCGGCTCCGGCCGCTTGAGGCCTAGTTGGGAGCAGTGGCGGTGCGGCAACGGGCGCGGTGAGTGGGACTTCGGGCTCTGCGACGGGGAGCTGGGGCAGGCTTTCGGCTACTGGGCTCGGGGTGGTGACGTCCCCATTACCTGCTTCCATCCCTGCGGCTCCCTCCGCGGCGTCGTCTCCGGCCTTCGTCCCTCCTGCACCATCCTCAGGGGCAGACATGCTCCACGTTGCGGGTGGCGTCCTCTGCTGGCGGGTTCCAGCCTGCTGGGCCATCTCCCTTCCCCATTTGGCCAGTGCTTACTGCTGTACTCGGGCCATCTTCCGGGCCAAGGCCTCCAGCGCAGTCTGTGCACGCTCCCGATCTCTGGGGAGCTGTGCCAGGATTTCCACCAGGCCTTCTGGGGTGGCGGCCTGCAGCAGGCCCCGGACCACGGGGTCGGTACCGCTTGTCTCTTCCTCCATTCCCGGGTGTGATCTGTCCAGACTCCTCCAGGCTGCACCCATCTTCTCCGTTTTGTTCTCTATCCGCCCCCCTTGGGAGTGGTCCCGGGGCAACTTAGTGACAGTCAGTTTCAGGGGCAGACCCCCCACCTTGATGGACATTTCCATGGTGGTAGTCTCGGCTGGTGGGGGCGGTCCCCTCCTTTGGCGCCACTCTGGGGCCATGCCCACGATGGGAGGTGGTCTCTTGCCACTCTCTGGCATGCCCACAATGGCGTCCGCTTTGCCAGGGCGGGAAACTGTCCAAGATGGCGGGAATCGTCTCCTGATGGCGGGAAACTTCGCTGATGGCGGGCAAAGGCTGCAGATGGCGGGCAAACGGCGGGAAACGACTCCGGACGGCGTCCGATGGCGGGAACCCTCTGGAATTGGCGGGAGACTCCTTTTTGAGGTAAATGTGAACTTTTCTTCAGGCGCGCAGTACCCGGTGGTTGCGGGCACGTAATCCTGCCGGCTACGCCAAAGTTGACTCGCCCCCTGGGCCATGTTGTGTAGCGTTGCGCACGCGGGGAATACCCGAAGCCGGATCCGATAGGGGTAGTAGTCCTCGTGGCGGTGACCCGGTCCGTGCCCAGGGTGTCAAACTAAGTGGCGTTATTGGTATGATGGTGTTAGTGTCCGACTACGCCACCCGTTGAATGCGGCTATGAAGCCGCCGCTGCAGGGCAGTCCGCTGAGGCCGGTGGTACGGATGTGCAGCGTGGATGGTATAACCCCCAACAGGAGGGGTATGGCCTCAGGGCAGAGGATGAGAATGATGTTGGAAGAGATGGTGTGTATGTCCCAGCACTGATGGTACCGGTGCAACAAGGAATCACTGAGACTTGCAATTGCAGTTTTCACAGCTTTACTCACAGTTCTTTATCAGGTCCCTTGTGCACAGTTAGGACCACCCGAGCCGTGCTGCGTCCACCAGGTGCGGGACTCGGCCAACTACCAGGCAGTTCCAGAGCGTGGTCCTGAGCTCCCCTCTCTTCCTTCCTACTGGCCGTCCCCACCAGGGATCCACCTTTGTCCAGCTCCCTCGGGCCTTCTAGTGGTGAAACCTTTCCCGGTTTCCCTGACCCTATATGGTATGCCTTTCTGGTAGATATGGCGAGGGGTCGCGCCAAAACTTGTCCACGACCTCCGGTTCCTGGCTAAGGATAATTGGCCTCCACCAGTTTGGGATCCGGCACCCTGTTCTGCCAACCCTTCACCCGTTATTCCGTGGGATCTTAGGGTTCCCTCTTTTCTTGCGTCTCTGGGCCTTTCCTGGTGTTTCTGTTCCTTCTTCCTCTTACTTCTCTCTCTCTCTCTCTGCTTCAGGCCTCCACTCCAGGCCTGGCTCTGGAGCTGGGCCCAGACTGAGCCACAGCTCCCTGTCAGCCCTCTCTGGCTGAGCTCCTCTCTGAACAGACAGACAGACCCTGATCTAAGATGGTGCCCACCTTATATACTCCCTTCTGACACCCGAGCCCAGGTGACCAGCACCCAATGGGCTCCTACCTATGCCCAGAGTCCCTCCCCTGTCTGCTCCTACACCACTGGGATGTTCCTCCCCCCCCCACTCCAGCCAGGGACAGAAGCTGTCGTACCTGCACATCTATCTGGTGGGAGTACCGTTGATCTGTCCCCCCGAAATGGGGTGTGTGTGGTGTATGCAGCTAACTGAGCCCAGTTCCACACTCCATCCTTACCCGGGAGTGGAATACCACACCTCTGGTCTGAGGTGCAATACCCCTGTAGCAGCCGAGTCCTCGGGGTGCTACAAATATAACAGAGGAGAATGAGAAACTGCTATTAGGACAAATAGACAAAGTAGCAAAACATAATGAGGTGATTGTAATGGGGGACTTCAACTACACGGATATTGACTGGGAAACAGAAACCTGTAGATCGCAGAAAGGAAAAAGGTTCTTGACAAATATCAAGGATAATTATCTCTCCCAACTAGTGCAGGAACCAATGAGAGGGAAGGCCGTGTTGGACTTAATATTGACTAATAGGCCTGATAGAATAACTGAGGTACAGATAGGGGGGCACCTAGGTAATAGCGATCATAATATTATCAATTTCAAAATGCCATTCAGTAGGGTTATCAATAAGGGAACAACTAAAACATTAAACTTTAGGAGGGCGAAGTTTGATCAGCTGAAAGAAAACCTTCAACTTATAGACTGGGACAAAGTTCTTAATCAAAGGAATACGAATAGTAAATGGGAAACCTTCAAAATAATTCTGAATACTCAGTGCGAGAGATATATACCGTATGGGAATAAAAGGGCCAGAAATAAGAGGAAACCAATATGGTTGAACAAGAACGTAAAAGGGGCGTTAAATAGCAAAAAAGAGGCATTCAAGAGATTAAAACAGGAAAACAGTAAGGAGGCACTAATGTGTTACAAGGAAAAAACAAGAACCTGCAAAAAACAAATAAAAATAGCGAAGGAGGAAACAGAGAGACGTATTGCTAGGGAAAGTAGATCAAATCCCAAACTGTTCTTTACGTATATAAATAGTAAAAGGATTAAATCGGATAATATTGGACCGATAAAAAGTGATGAAGGCAAAATCATAGAGAAAGATGAGGATAAAGCTAATCTATTAAATAAATTTTTTTCGTCAACTTTCACAAAGGAAATCGAACTAACAGGAGAAATGAGAAGTGACAAGCTTAATCCTCCACTAAGTATGACAAATCTAACCCAAGCTGGGGTACAGAAACGCCTCAGTAACATTAAAATAAACAAATCACCAGGACCTGATGGCATACACCCACGGGTACTAAGGGAACTAAGTAATGTGATAGACAGACCGTTATATCTTATATTTAAGGACTCTGTTGAGACTGGGTCTGTACCACTTGATTGGCGACAGGCGAATGTAGTGCCAATATTCAAAAAGGGAGCGAAAAGTGATGCCGGAAACTATCGGCCGGTGAGTCTGACATCCGTTGTGGGCAAAATTTTTGAAAGCTTCATTAAAGAGGCAATTACGGAGCTTCTTGATGCTAATAATCTATTAACCCCGAACCAACATGGATTCATGAGGAATCGCTCCTGCCAAACTAACCTGATTGACTTCTACGAGGAGGTTAGCTCTCGAGTAGATCAGGGGGAACCAGTGGATGTCGTGTATCTCGACTTCTCAAAAGCGTTCGATAGCGTGCCACATAATAGGTTGGTATACAAAATGAGAATGATGGGGCTGGGGGAAAATGTTTGCAAGTGGGTAGCTAACTGGCTAAAGGATAGAAGGCAGAGGGTGGTTATAAATGGAATATACTCAGATTGGGTAAGCGTCACTAGTGGGGTACCACAGGGGTCTGTACTAGGCCCAATGTTATTTAATATCTTTATTAACGACATAGTCAACGGGATAAATAGTAAAATATCAATATTTGCAGATGACACAAAGTTATGTAAAACAATTAATACAAAAGAGGACAGTGCAGACCTACAGAGGGATTTGGATAAGCTGGGTAGGTGGAGCATTAAATGGCAAATGAGGTTTAACGAGGAGAAATGTAAGGTCATACATATGGGAAGGAAAAATGGAAGTCACCAGTACTCACTGAATGGGAAATCATTGGGGAATTCAGAGATGGAGAAGGACTTGGGCATCTTGATTGATAGCAAACTAAATTGGAGTGCCCAAAGTCAGGCGGCTGCTGTAAGGGCAAACAGGGTAATGGGATGTATCAGAAGAGGTATAGCTGCAAAGGATGAGAACATTGTTCTTCCACTGTACAAAGCACTGGTCAGACCACACTTGGAATACTGTGCTCAGTTATGGGCCCCAATATATAGAAAGGATATAAATGAGCTTGAAAAGGTACAAAGGAGGGCAACAAAATTAATAAAGGGAATGGAGGGACTGCAATACCCAGAGAGGTTGGCAAAACTGGGACTATTCAGCCTGGAAAAGAGAAGGTTGAGGGGGGACATAATAAATGTGTACAAATATGTTAGGGGACAGTATAGAGACCTTGCCGGGGATTTGTTCAAAAGGAGGAATATTACGGTAACAAGAGGGCATTCACTAAGACTGGAAGAGAAAAGGTTTCAGCACCAGCATAGGAAGGGGTTCTTTACGGTAAGAGCAGTGAGAATATGGAATTCACTGAGTGAGGAGACGGTAATGTCAAATTCACTACACCAGTTCAAGCGGGGACAGGATGCATTTCTAGATACCAGGTAGATTTCAGCATATACTTAAAAATAAAATAAAATAGTAGGTTGATACAGGGATTTATTCTGACTGCTGGTTTCAGAGTCGGGAGGGAATTTTTCCTCAGGTGAAGATTGACTAAATCATTTGGGGTTTTTGCCCTCCTCTGGATCAACTTTAGCAATTACAGAACTAACAGGTCGAACTTGATGGACGCAAGTCTTTATTCGGCTTTACTAACTATGCATGGGGGCCAGTATTCCGTATGGAGCCTTATTTGGGGGCCAGTATTCCGTATGGAGCCTTATATGGGGGCCAGTAATCCATATGGAGCCTTATATGGGGGCCAGTATTCCGTATGGGGCCTTATATGGGGGCCAGTATTCCGTATGGAGCCTTATATGGGGGCCAGTATTCCGTATGGAGCCTTATATGGGGGCCAGTATTCTGTGTGGAGCGATTCACCGGTTTCTGAGCTATTGTGGAATTTACAATAGATATCACTCATGTAATGTAAGAAGTGAAATCTTTGCATTGTACTATATATATATATATATATATATATATTTCTCCGCCGTATCTCTGCATCATGAATCGTGGTATGTGTTAAAGGGGCCCACTGAGACTCTTTCGCCCGGGGCCCAGAAAAACCTGGAGCCGGCCCTGCTTATAGGGGTCCATCACATTCTGTGGTGATGGAAACCATTGTGGGAGCGTTCACACTGTGTGTGGGAAAATTGTACAGTTGGGACCCTTGTACTGTGTGAGGTGATATGGGGGTCTCATATTGTGTGAGCGTATTTACTTTAGGGACATCATATTCTTTAGGGGACACTGGGGTCATCATACTGTGCGTGTGGGGGAATTCACAGTGTCTTAGCTGCATTTTGGAGGCCATGAAAGGGATATTATAGTGGAAGAGAACAATAAGGGGCTTAAATAGGAGCAAAATTTGGCCCCAGTGCATGTTCCTCTCTTTGTCTTTAAATTTATGAGGCATGTCATTCTGTGACTCTTCCTATGCACCATGAACTTATGCTTACTCTGCTGAGAGGGAAGAGTGGGGCCAATTAGAACTATGGGGCGCCATGGTTTCTATGTACGCCCCTGATAAAAGGGATCCTCACCTGGATGAGCGAAACAAGAGAGCTTCTTCTGGTGCTGCAAGCATTCATATGAATGGTGACATATTGGGTTACTTTCTCCTTGCAGTGGCTGCGTTGCTGAAAGAAAAACCCTTATGCGCATTTTTTCGCCAAAGCCTTTTTCCGGGGGAGTCTTCTACCGGGAAAAGGCTTCGGCGCCGAAACGTGTGTAGGGGTTTCTGGTACCACACTCCAGCTCTAGTAATATGACTATTTATGCCATGTACTAATATATATATTGATTCAGTGTCTTCTATATCATATCTTAACTGGGAGTTAACCTCTATATAGGCTACTGATTATATAGGTTACCGAATACTATTCTATTATACTACTCATATAACTATGTTCCTATAAGTTGTGTCATATGGTCATTTAATTTGTTTCTTTTTTGATCTATCTGTACCAAATGTATTGTATTGTATATGTAATTAGCCTCTGCTGGCATCTGGTGCCGAACTTTTGGCTATCTTTGTATGTACTCTTAATAGTTTTCAATAAATTGTATTTTATTAATTACTCTTAAGATTATGTGCTTTTTCTACACCAATTTTCTTTCTATATGATATATGCACTTTGCATAGGCAGGCAGAAAGCTGCTGATTAGTGGAGAGGGTGAGGCTGCACAAAGCAGCAGGACTAGGAGGCACGATACACCTAATCCTTTAGTGAAAATCTCCTGATAATTTTATTGAAACAGCAACACACAGTCCAGTAAGTGACACATTGCTGGAATAAGGGTCTCTGTCCCTAAATCATGGTGTTCTCAGATCACATAGCAAAAACCTGCTCACAGATTCTCTTTCATCCTCTTCTGGATGCCTGCATGAATGACTCACATTCCAACAAGCGGTTGACTATTTTTTGACAAGGGTGACAGATGCTTTATTACACCACTTCTGTACCAAAGCATTTATATTGTGATGAATGGGGCCAGTTAAAGGGATTGTCCACTACTTGGACAACTTTTTCTAAATGCTGTAGTCAGTCACCCATGTAAAAAAATAAAAATATATATGTCAGGAACATATTAATAACAGGAAAATGTTTTTCCATATCTGCCTGACATAGATGTTCACCCCCCTCCCTTATTCCCCTTCTGCTCAGCACAAAAGCCCCAATTAGCCCATGCCTGGTAAATAGCTTATGCAAATGTACCTCCTCTTAACACAGACCTGAGAAAGATTGACACCTTCCTCCAGGCCAGAGTTTGGAGGAAAGAGGAAATGGTTTGTTAAGTTCAAAGGCCCCTACAAACAATTCCCGAGCCTCAAAGGAAAATTTGTAGATGCACTGACTCCAATATGAAATATGAAATCTTGTGAGTTCCATAGGTCCGACAGTAGCGGGACCCATATGTGTAGTGACCAAATCAGCCCAGGAATGTAGAGGTAGTTTTCCAGGGCTGTAACCAAAATCAGGGAGCTGTAGCGCAAAAACACCAGAATGGCAGACTGCAGCTATGTGATGTGTGATATCTAAATAAAGATAAAATCATAAGAGAAAAAATGGCGTAGTTTGCAAGCTTCTGCGATCAACGAGTGATGAGTTATCGCAGAAGTCAGCGTTTCTAATAAAAATGTACAGGCTGGAGACCGGCCTCTGGTGCCCCTGGGGGTTCGGTCACCACAGGGGTACTGCATCTCTTTAATGAGGTGTGGTATCTCTCCTTCGAGGTAAGCATGGTGCGGCTGACAAGACCCCACCTCTGCATCCAACACTACACCTCTCCCACCCGAGGGGGGGGGCTTATATGCACCAGTGTGCTGCCCCAACCAGGATAAGAGGAGATGGGGGGAACCAAAAGATAGGGGGGAACCATGTAGTGGGTGAGGGTGGAGGACGCACATTTAGGTTGCACTTAATAATTCATATTTAATAAACGGCCATCTTGGGCTTATGGTCTTTTGATTGTGATCTTCATCACTGAACATGGCTTTCTGTGTGAATCTGCAGTTGATGGGGACACGGTCCTCGTACTCTGGCCTTGAGTCCAGGAGCGGGCAAGAGTTAATGGTTGTCTCTACCTGGTCAAGGTCCCTGCCCAAAAAGGCCTGGAGCGGAGGAATAAAGCTCCACAAGCAAAAGGATCCCAGGGGGATGCAGACGGAGCGGTGTACGCCACCTGTCCTCACTATTCTGGCCTAGTCAGAGGGATTCCTGCTGCAAAAGGGGTACCGGCCCCCTATGTCTGACTCTGTCACTTTAAGTCTTAGTTGGAGAAGCCCGGAGGCTCAGTGGATCCCACCGGGTAGCGGACGGAGCGGAGTCGCCACCCGTACCCTGGTTCTGTGCATAGTCCAGAGGGAGACCAGGCCTTAGTACAAGTACTACACACGGACAGGAGAGGACCTAGTGGGAAAGTCTAGGAACACTCTGGTGTGGAGTCCTGATCAAAACATCTAAATTACTCGGAGGTTGTCGACCCCCAGTCCTGGTGGCCGCAGCGCGCCGTGAGGAGCAGGGAGAAGCCTTGCAGCTGTGCATTCTACCGTGAGTAAAGCTTGGAAGACTACCCCTATGGCCTCTGGTTCCTTATTGCAACGCGGCACCGCACCACATCGCACCACATCTTCCACTACAGCTCCCATCCTCTTGTCCTCTCTGCCCTGAGGCCCTGCTCTGCCTGTGGGGAGTAGTTCCATCTTCTGCTGCCACTACATCCCGCTTCAGAGGACTGAACGCAGCGCTGGTGGGGAGTCACCAGGCACCACAGGTGGCGTAGAACCACTCGATAAACACCAACCCTGAAAGCCCATTACATCCCTTTTAGTGTGACGACCCTGGGCACGGAACGGGTCCAGGCCACGGCTAAAACCCACCAAACATCTGACCCGGCTCCGAGTACCCGCATCTCCCAGGGAAGGGCTGCGAGCGTCACACAGGCCCACATGATGTCACCACAAGGGACGTGTGGCCAGATCTCCCCTTAGGTATAAGAGATCCAAGGAGAAGACAGGAGCACTCATTGCCATGGGGGAATAAGAATTATAAGCAATGTGTCCTGTTCAATAACAGCATAATCTGGAGAGCCCCTCCTCCACCTATATTGAATCGTCTCCGCGATCGTATAGTGTAAGTAAGTTATCTTCTCTTTCCTCCTGTTTAATTTATGTAACTGCCTATGTATTTTAATGTCTCCCTTGTAACATCCTTGTATATATTTTTCCTAAACACTGCCTCCCATTTGGATTAAATATACAATTTAATAGTTCTGGTTCTTTTGTTCTGTAATCGTTCCCTTCCCTGAAGCCTTATACGCTACCAAAACGCAGGCGTCCAGCCAGGCCTGTATTGTATTTTAAACTCGGCCGGTGGTGGCAGAGAGTATTAATAAGTGGGCTATCGTGAAGCTGACAGTGACCGTACGGAGGGCGTTAAACACGGTTTCCAGGTTGTGGAACCCAGGGTGTTGAGCGATACGCTCACTGGTCGCTTACTGATACCTGCGTAGAGAGTAGTCTGGATTGTGTGCTCGCGACTCCGGACGAAATACGGACAGCGTGACGGCACGGTGAGATATTGTGTGATCTCCCCGGTGTCGTTCCTGACTGTGTGTGGGGGGAATCCCAGACAAATTGGTGGCAGCGGTGGGATATGGTGTGATCCTGCCGATGCCGTTCCTGACAATATATATGTTTATTTTTTTTCATTGTTGGAACATCGGCATGACATTGTTACGCCCCATGCTGTTATACAGTGTAATAGTTTGCTATTATACTGTTATAGTAGTGTTATTACATTTTTATTGTTACACTGCCATCCGGTCCTCTTCTTTTTACCATCGCATGCCGTAGCATTTCTTAATTATCCAGACGTAAATTCAAAAGGCCAAAAGAAATATACTTTCATCTTTATGTTAACTTTTGAATTTATGTGTTTTTCTTTGGTTGGTCAAGAAGGACAGACTATTATTTGTATAAGCCATAGTGTGGACACTTGAATTGATAGTTACTGCAACTTATTGTCTGTTATCTCTGGGTGACAGGGACACATGGTCATGGAACAATGATGTTTGCTAATATGCTGATTACATATTATCCCAGGCCAGCTAGCTTGTTGACTAACAAAATAGGAGGACAAACTATGCAGATTGATTAGATGCTCTTACACTGTAAGTTAAACTCATCTCACCTCTCCCCGACCCGTGAATAATGTCTAAAAGGACAGTTGTGAATTATAAAAGGAGGATATGCCTCTGTATCATGGAGACTTTACACAATCTCAGCCAAGAGAAACTCATCAGAGAAGCAACAAGGACACATGGCTCAATCAAGAGGGACACAGATTTGGATTCTACAGGATGCCAGTCTAAGGAACCACGACCCTGGCTGTAGGAATACAAATCTGCTCCATTGACTATTACTGAACTCTCAGAGACGTTATTAACCTGGTCACTGGCCACATACCTCACTGCTCTATTCCAGGCAGGCCAGTGGAAGTGTGAGACTCTGTAATTTCTACCATCTTGTGTATTTTCTGGGACTGTTCTAGATGTTTTCAATACGTGGTAGATGAAGGTGGCACTCTGCAACATGGTAAGTGCGATGAAAAAAGAACTTTATTCCAAAAGCACACAATTTTAGCATGGAGCTGGGGAAGCGGAAATCCTCATGGATGACGGCCGTTTTGTGTCTCAGCGACGCAAAATGGCCACCGTCTGTGAGGATTCCCACTTCCCCAGCTCCATGCTCTAATTGTGAGCTTTTGGAATAAACCTGGACGCGTTGAAGCGTTGCTGAGATGCGAAACGGCCATCATCCATGAGGATCTCCGCTTCCCCAGCTCCGTGCTCTAATTGTGTGCTTTTGCAATAAAGTTCTTTTTTCATCGCACTTACCGTGTTGCAGAGTGCCACCTTCATCTACCATGTATTGCATTCAGGATACTTTTTCTTCGGTTTGTGCACCTGTTTCTTACGGCATCGGCTGGTTCCAGTCCAATTATCCTCTGATCTTCAAGCAAGGTATGCAGTTTGAATAGTGTCGGCTTTTTCTCTTATTTCTGCTATTTGACTGCTCTAAGATTTTATTGTCTGTTTTGTGATTCAATAAAGTATTGCCACACTGTTTTACCTTTACCCTTTGTTGTCTGAGTAGTATGCCCACAGGAGACCAACGTATCTCCACAACCACGGCATCGGGTCTCCTTCTTTCCACGTAAGAGTGCTGCATCTCTAAGACTTCTCGCAGTGACCTTTGAGGCCTTGACATAGACAGAAGCTTTGGAAATGTGGCATGTAATAGTGGAAAAAAATAATATTCATCTCTCCAGCTGTCCCACTGCTCGCTGTCCGGTCCTCTTATTTCCGCTGTTGCATGCCGGATCTTCGGCCTCTTTACCATTGGACAGAAATTATGGCCACATCCAGGCTGGAGCTCACTGCGCAACAAAAGGTTGAAACATTGATATGGCATGCGGCTGTGGAAAGAAGAGGACCGGACAGCAGCCGGAGAGGACAGCATTGAGTTGAGTGTTGGATTTTTATACTTTTGAATATTCGACATTCTTAATCAACGTCAAAAGATCATGTTCTGTATTTCAACTTTCCAGCTCATCTATTACCTTATTACCTTCTTAGAGAGCGCTTTTTAGGCTAATCTTGACTGTCGATATCTTTGCCTACCTACACTGCAACCAGTGAATGGTGGGGATGCCAAGGAGGCAATAACAGTCCACACAAATTGGGGACTGGCTCTTTGTAATTACTTCAATGTACCCTGCCAGGTTACCAGCATATTTCCATGCACACAATCTATGCAATGTTTCTGGGGTCGCACCTGTACTTCTTCAGCACACATGCTTTTGGGGTTTCCACAGGAGGATGACGTTTGGTGTTGCCCTAGGGCTCAATAACATAGTCCAGTAGACTTTCTCACAACTTTGTAGCTTAATGTTCTCACCATCTCTGTCTTCATGAGATAAATATTGACAGAACCATTACATGTCAATGGGATTCATTGCCGGACTGGTCATCTAGCAATCATGGCAAATGCCAAGTGGATCAATCTGGCAATGGGCCTCACTGATATGCAACCCTTTTAATGGTATCCGTGTTCTGAGAACTGAAATATTGCTACCAACTGTGGCAGAACAGAGAGCAATTGTCCATTAACACTGGGAGTCTGTAGGTGGCTTCTGTCCTGAGGCATGCCAGAGGCTGATGCCATGCAGAAGATGTCAGACGTCTTGATGATATCACATCGATTCATCGGGTCAGAGACTACTGGGGATAAATGGATCAATGCTCATGATGGAGCGAGGTAAGGTAAGTATTCATGTATTTTGTTCTTCACTAGGCATAGGGGGGCATTATTATTATATGGAGGCACAGGGTGTCATTTTTACTACATGGAGGCATTCAGGATATTATTAATGTAAGGCGGCTTAGAAGGGGTCAATATTACTATGTGGAGGTACAGGGGAGCATTAAAACTGTAAGGTGGCTCAGTGGGGGCCTGACAGGAAGTCACAGGGAGTAATATAACTTTAATGGTGCATAGGGGGCACTATTACTATATAGAGGCACAGGGGACATTATATCTATAAGGAGGCACAGAAGGGGGCACTATTATTCAGTCGCCACAGAGGTACTGCACCTCACCCAGAGGTGTGGCATTTCATTCTCTCAGGTAAGGATGGAGTACTGCCCCGGGACCCCAACACCCGCATTCAACACTACACTACTCCAGGCCGGCTCGAAGGGCATTATGCACATCTTCTGCTGAGCCCTGTCCCTGGCTAGAGTGGGGGGAACCAAAGAGAGGGGGAACCAGTAGTGGGTGTGGGTGGGGGACGTAGAGCAGGGGAGCACTTAGAGAATAGATAAAAAAAGGGAAGCCATCTTAGTTAGTGCAGTGTGGGCAGTTCAGCCAGTGAGTAGCAAGGAGTGGAGGGGAGCAGAGTCTCTTCAGGAGCTCTGCTCCATTGTGGGCCTAGTGAGAGAGGCCCAGGAGAGGAGTGGGAGCAAGGAAGTAATGCTCCAGGTCCCTGGACCAGCCGTGTTACACCAGGTCTCGACTGGAAAAAACGGAGGATTCTGCAATTCCATGGTGCAGTTGCCACAGCCTCACCCTAGTCGCCGTGAAGGACATCAAGTAGGTCCGGGAACTCCAGGTTGCCCAGAACGGACTTTAGAGCACCCGATCGGGACTGTGTGTGGGGAGCGCAGGGCAGGAGGGAGAAGACCCAGCGCGTGAAGTCGTTCAAGGAAGGAGCATAACAAAGGGGGTCCCATTAAGTGCTTCTAATCTATCTGAATGAGTGCTGAACCCCTGCCTGGTAAACGCAGTGCGACGCGGGAGTCTGACACCTGGACAGTGTACCCGAGGAACCAAAAAAGAACAGTGAGTAAACTTGGATGACTGCACTCCACTGTCTCTGTCAGTTATTTCCATCACGCCACCGCGCCTGCACTACAACGCCCAGCATTACCATTTGCAACTACCCTGCCCCGGGAGCCCGCTCCACCCGTGGGGAGCAGAAACATCCCAGCTGCCATCCCATCACCCCCGAAGGTCTACAGCAGCGCCAGTATTCATTACCGGGAACCACAGGTGGCGTCACGAGACAAACTATTAACAAAAACCCCTTTTAAAGAGTGACCCCAGGGTACGGGCCCGGGAGCCGACTGCCTTGACATCCCAAGGAGGTAAAGGCCCGGGTACCGAGTCCCCCCCATATCCCCCCTGGGTGCATCACATAGGGGGCACTATTACTATATATAGGCACAGGGGACATTATTACTATAAGGAGGCACAGAAGGGGGCACTATTATTATGTGGAGGCACAGGGAAGCATTAGGACTGTTAGGTGGCTCAGTAGAGGCTTTGCAGGGAGTCACGGAGGGTTGTATAACTTTAAGGATACAAAGGGGGCAATATTACTATATGTAGGCACAAGTGGCATTATAACTATAAGGAGGCACAGTAGAGGGCACTATTACGTGGAGGCATAGGGGGGCATTAGGACTGTAAGCAATCTCAGTAAGGGCTATATAAGAAGTCACAGGGGGTTGTATAACTACACTGCTCAAAAAATAAAGGGAACACTTAAACAACAGAATATAACTCCAAGTAAATCAAACTTCTGTGAAATTAAACTGTCCACTTAGGAAGCAACACTGATTGACAATCAATTTCACATGCTGTTGTGCAAATGGAATAGACAATAGATGGAAATTATTGGCACTTATCAAGACACCCTCAATAAAGGAGTGGTTCTGCAGGTGGGGACCACAGACCACATCTCAGTACCAGTGCTTTCTGGCTGATATTTTTTGTCACTTTTGAATGTTGGTTGTGCTTTCACACTCGTGGTAGCATGAGACGGACTCTACAACCCACAGAAGTTGCTCAGGTAGTGCAGCTCATTCAGAATGGCACATCAATGCGAGCTGTGGCAAGTAGGTTTGCTGTGTCTGTCAGCGTAGTGTCCAGAGGCTGGAGGCACTACCAGGAGACAGGCCAGTACTCCAGGAGATGTGGAGGGGGCCGTAGGAGGGCAACAACCCAACAACCTATGCCTTTGTGAAAAAGAGGAACAGGAGGAGCACTGCCAGAGCCCTGCAAAATTACCTCCAGCAGGCCACAAATGTGCATGTTTCTGCACAAATGGTTAGAAACCGACTCCATGAGGGTGGTATGAGGGCCCGACGTCCACAGATGGGGGTTGTGCTCACAGCCCCACACTGTGCAGGACGCTTTGCATTTGCCACAGAACAACAGGATTGGCAAAGTAGCCACTCGCGCCCTGTGCTCTTCACAGATGAAAGCAGGTTCACACTGAGCACATGTGACAGACGTGTCAGAGTCTGGAGACACCGTGGAGAGCGATCTGCTGCCTGCAACATCCTTCAGCATGACCGGTTTGGCAGTGGGTCAGTAATGGTGTGGGGTGGCATTTCTTTGGAGGGCCGCACAGCCCTCCATGTGCTCACCAGAGGTAGCCTGACTGCCATTAGGTACCGAGGTGAGATCCTCAGACCCCTTGTGAGACCATATGCTGGTGTGGTTGGCCATGGGTTCCTCCTAATGCAGGACAATGCCAGACCTCATGTGGCTGGAGTGTGTCAGCAGTTCCTGCAAGATGAAGGCATTGAAGCTATGGACTGGCCTGCCCGTTCTCCAGACCTGAATCCAATTGAGCACATCTGGGACATCATGTCTCGCTCCATCCACCACAGACTGTCCAGGAGTTGGCGGATGCTTTAGTCCAGGTCTGGGAGGAGATCCCACAGGAGACCATCCGCAACCTCATCAGGAGAATGTCCAGGCATTTTAGGGAGGTCATATAGGCACATGGAGGCTACACACAATACTGAGCCTCATTTGACTTGTTTTAAGGACATTTCATCAAAGTTGGATCAGCCTGTAGTGTGTTTTTCCACTTTAATTTTGGGGGTGGCTCCAAATCCAGGCCTCCATTGGTTAATAAATTTGATTTCCATTGATGATTTTTGTGTGATTTTGTTGTCAGCACATTCAACTTTGTACAGAACAAAGTATTCAATGAGAATATTTCATTCATTCAGATCTAGGATGTGTTATTTCAGTGTCCCCTTTATTTTTTTGAGCAGTGTATAATATGGCATAGGGGGCACTATTAATGTAAGGAGGCACAAGTGGGCATTATAGCTAAAAGGGGGCACTGATGGGGGCCATTATAACTATGTGGAGGTGCAGAGAGGGTACTATCGTTATGTAGAGGCACACTGGGGGATTATTACTGTGTGGGGTGTAAAGGTATGGTACAATTACTGTGCAGGTCACAGACGGGCCATTATTATAGTCTAGGGCACTTTTTATAGTGCTATGTAGTTTGTGTAGAGGTGGGGGGATGTGAAGAAGGTGCTGGAAAAGCTATGAGCCAAGGATGTCTGTGTGTTACATACTGCAGATGGAAGTAGGGGTTTTATTTACCATCTGGTAGGGACATGTTTGTGATAGAGAACCCCATCTTGGGAAGTGAGTATGGGGGTGGGAAAGAGGACAGCATGGACATATGTGCTTCAAAATGCCAAGACTGAATTTCATTACAACTTTGGCCCTAACTGGGTCTGTCAGGCACCATTTGGGTGGTCATCTGACCAATAGTGATGAGCGAGCATACTCGCAAGTACTCGGTACTCGCCCGAGCATCTCAGAACTCGAGATGCTCGGAGCTCGCCGAGTACTTGCAAGATGCTAGGGCGGATGCTCAGGTCCCCTCCCTGCATGTTTGGTGCTCTTTACAGAGGCAATGAACATGCAGGGATTGCCTTACACTCACTGTAATGCCACAGCCATGTTGGTTGTGGCATTGCAGTGATTGACTGGCCACACAGCATCATCAGTAGTGTTGAGCCACCCCCGTAGTGTTCGAGTTCGGTTCGGTTCGTCGAACACCCGTGTGTTCGCCGAACTGTTCGTCGAACTGTTCGTCGAACACCTTCGAACACCGTTAAAACCAATGGCAGGCAAACAAAAACACATAGAAACACATAGAAAACACCTTCAAAGGTGTCCAAAAGCTGACAAACTGCTCAGAAGACACAACTAACACATGGAAAAGTGACAAGTACATATAGTCATGAGAAAAGAAAAGAGGTGGAGGAGTAAAAGGAGGGGGAGACACAGATATAGGCATGTCATGCCCTTCTAAAATCCAAAAAGTGAGAAGCCGACACGTTCAGTCCGCTCCTGCCCGTGCCACCTCCGTGTCGCCGGGTTTGTGCCAGAGCCGCGGTGAACCCTGACGGCCAGCCCCCCTCTCCCAATACTGGTGCCTGTCCGCTGGTGGGTCGAGTGAGCCCCCCTGTGGTGGAGGCAGCTCTAAGCTTTTTAATTTAAATTGTCTCTCTAATTTGAATGAATACACTTTAAATCCATTTACAAGGATCTATTGGAGGGCAAGTCTCATGCCAGCAGCCGCGTAATTCCAGCTCCAGTAGCGTCCACTAAAGCTGCTGCAGTTAAAAAGCTTTTATAAGGATCGAGCTCGGCTGTCCACCGCAAGGCATCCTACTGCCAGTCCCAGCCCCTATGCCTTGGGGTGCCTCCTGATGCTCTTCACTGAGTTTCCCGTGGTCCCGAAGCATTTCCTTTGAAACAATTAAGTGTCCAAACTACAGGTGGTGTAGCTTGCTTAACAGCCGGGATAATCCGCTGACTAGCAGACACTGCTACTAGGCACAAAGTATTTCCTGGGCTAGATGCAGTTAAAAATTTGTAATTAGATACTCTCGTTGGATGCTGAGAAAGCATTCCATAGAGTCTCCTGGCACGCCATATATGATTCTCTTAAAAAGCTTGTGGTAGGGGTCTAGGGGACCCTTTTATAGCCAAAATCACGGCCCTGTATCGCAATACGTCACCTAGGCTGAAGATAAATGGAACTGTAGCACCCTGAGGCCTCGGTTGCTACAGAGGTATTGCACCTCACCCAGAGGTGTGATATCTCACTCTCAGGTAAGGATGGAGTGTGGATCAGGACCCGACACCTGCATGCATTACACCACATTGCCGTGGGGCAGGGCGACCAATATGTCTCTGAGATGGACACGACAGTCCCTGTACCTGGCTGGAGTGGGGGGAGGGAATACTGAGGAAGGGGAACCCTGTAGTGCAGGAGCAGGGAGGAAGCAGTTCCTGAGTGCATTGAGAAGGGAGTATAAAAGGTGGGCACCATCTTAGTTCAGTGCAGAGAAGTCTGAGCAGAAGTGGCAGGGAGCAGGGGCTCTGCATGAGCTCTGCTCCGGAGGCGGGCCTAGTAACAGAGGCCCAAGCCTGGAAGAGGGAGAAGGAAGGAAGAGGAGCGGAGAAGGCTCCAGGAACAAGGAATGAAGGGATCCCAGGGGTGCGGACGGGCGAGTCGCCACCGCACGACCGAATCCACCTGCGTGGAGGGGTCAGGCCAAAGGGGGAGACCGGTACCCGAAACTAGTGGAGGCAGGAAACGACCCTCAGCTAGAAACCGGAGGCTGTGACATTTTATGTGGTGCAGCCCCTCGCTACACCCGCTAGGAAGGCACCACATAGGGTCAGGGAAACTGGCGGCAAGTTTACCAAGAGGAGGCCCGAGGCAGCCGGACAGAAGGGTTGGTAAGAAAGGCCAGACAAAGGACACACAAAGGGGGTCCTGTGAAGCGCTCCAAAGTTATCTGGGAGTTGTCTGAGCCCCTCACCTGGTGAGCACAGTACGACGTGGGCAGCCGTTACCTGCAGACGTGGTCTGGATAATAAGAACTGTGAGTAAAGGCCCTGGACTGCATCACTGACTCCGTGTCGTTACTGCTGCTGCCCTGCACCATCACCCCCATCCTCCGCATACACTGCCCTGAGGCTATACTCCTCCCGTGGGGAGTTATGCTACGCTCTGCTGCACCCACAACACCAGCCTCAGCGGTCTGCCCTGCAGCAGCGGTTCACTCTGACCGCAATCCACGGGTGGCGTAGTCGGACATTTAAACATCAAAACCACATAAATAGTTCCGCCACTGGTTTGACCACCCTGAGCCACGGAACCGGGTCGCCGCCACGAAGACTACAACCACCAGCATCCACCAAAAATGGTCCGGCTCCGGGTGTCCCAAGGCCCAGGGGGTGCATCAGAACATTTTCATCACCTTTCACAATCACCAATGGGACAAGGCAGGGATGTCCTCTGTCCCCTCTCTTATACATCCTAGTGACGGAGCACCTGCTCTCATCAATTCGCCATAACCCCAATATTAGGTGGATTGAGGTGGGAGGCACCGAGTACAAGTGCTCTCTATTTGCTGATGATGTCCTAGTATATATCACTCAATCACATATATCCACCCATGCTGTTATGGCTGAAATAGATCACTTTGTTACATGGTCAAATTTTAAAATCAATGCAGCGAAGTCTGAGGCCCTCGATGTCTCCCTCCCCAAATCCATATAGGATTCCATCCAGTCCAACTTTCCCTTTGCCTGGCCCTCACAGGGTATCAAATACTTAGGAATTCCTATTCATAGAGACCTCTCCCATCTATGTTATCTTAATTTTGGGCCCTTTATTGAACAACTCCATACGGACCACGGTTGGCAAGTTAGAACTGTAAGATTCACTACGTGAACCACTGGTGTTTTGTGGAAAAGCACATGTACACTGTGTTCCAAATTATTATGCAAAAAGTGTTTAGGAGTGATAAGGGAAGAATTTGTTTGTTTATTAGTTAAACTCATTGATGGTGATGTGTGTCAGGGCTCTTTATATCACTGTAAGCAATTGCAGACACCTGTGCTAATTAGTTTGGCAGGTGTGTCCAATGAAAGGCAAGACTACTTAAGAAGGCTGTCTCACATTATTAAGCAGCCTACATTTTCTTCCAAAATGGGAAAGAAAAAGGATGTGTCAGCTGCTGAGAAGCAACAAATTGTGGAGTGTTTAGGTCAAGGCATGACTACAATCAACATTGTGCGATGATCAGGATGAAGTGTCTTGGCAATCAAGAAGTATGTAGCTGATTCACAGTACACACGTGTGCGTGCTGATAAGGGCAAATTGAGGACTCTTTCCTACAGGCAATTACGTCAGGTTAAAAGAGCAGCGGCAAAAAAGCCTTGTCATAGCAGCAGACAAGTTTTTGAAGCTGCTGGTGCCTCCAACGTCCCCCGAACAACAAGATGCAGGGTCCTTCAGAGGTTTGCAGCTGTGCATACGCCATCCTGTCGACCTCCTCTATCCACTTCACACAAGCAGAAACGGCTCCAGTGGGCTAAACATTACATGAAGACTGATTTCAAAACTGTTTTGTTCACGGATGAGTGCCGTGCAGCGCTCGATGGTCCAGATGGATGGAGTGGAGGATGGCTGGTTGATGGACACCCCACGCAAACACGGCTACAGCGCCAACAAGGAGGAGGTGGAGTAATGTTTTGGGCTGGAATCATGGGGAGAGAGATTGTCGGCCCCTTTAGGATCCCTGAAGGCGCTAAAGATGAACTCCATAATGTATGTGGATTTTCTCAAACAGCACTTCCTGCCATGGTTCAAGAAGAAGAACCGTGTATTTCACAGCAAGATCATTTTTTTGCATGATAATGCACCATCTCATGCTGCACATAAAACATCTGCATCTCTGGCTGATATGGGCATAAAAGGGGACAAACTTATGGTGTGACCCCCATGCTCCCCTGACCTCTACCCCATTCAGAACCTCTGGAGCATCATCAAAAGGAGTGTCTATGATGGCGGGAAGCAGTTCACATCTAAGCAACAGCTCTGGGAGGGTATTCTGTCCTCATGCAAAACAATTGAAGCAGAAACAATCCAAAACCTGACAAATTCAATGGACGAGAGAGTTCAGAAACTCCTTTCGAACAAGGGGTCCTATGTGAAAATGTAACATCACCTAGAATAAAGTTTTGAGTTGAAAACTGTTTGATTTCAGTTTCTAATAACCTGCTAATGCTTATAATTTCAAAAATGACCATTTTTGTTGGTCTTTATTAAAATGAAAAGGTTGATCGAAAAGTTTGGGGGATCTAAGAGTGTGGCAACCCAGTAGTCATTATTACTTCGAATTCTGACAATATGAGGGTCATGTTGCAGGTAGTGCAGCAAGAAAGCACTTATGTGTCTTGCGCATCTCGGAGCCCCAAAATTATTTTCCGGGCTAGATGCAGCTAAAAATTATTATTAATTTTAAATCTGGTGGAGCTTAGTATAGATGGCCTAATAGGATCAGTGCTGCACACTGCTACAAAGCCCAAATTATTTTCCAGCCAAGATACAGATAAACATGATTAGTAATTTTAAATCTGGTGGAGCTTATTATAGATGGCCTAATAGAATCAGTGCTGCACACTGCTACAAAGCCCAAATTATTTTCCAGCCAAGATACAGATAAACATGATTAGTAATTTGAAAGCTTAAAACGGTTGGTAGGGTGATTTTAACCAATCATCCATCTTTTACTCTCCCCAGGATGACACAGGGGTAGAAAAGTCGTTTCGGATCCATGATTTGTTCATCTTTATGAACGTGAGTCTGTCTACATTATCAGTGGAGAGCCGCGTGCGCTTATCTGTCAGCATACCACCAGCAGCGCTGAACACACGTTCAGACAGAACGCTGGCTGCGGGGCATGACAAGATCTCCAAGGCGTAAGTGGCTAGCTCCGGCCATTTATCCAGATTGGAAGCCCAAAAAGAGCAAGGGTCCAGTGACACAGTCATGGCTTCAATGTTTACTTGGAGATACTCCTGTACCATCGTCTCTAGGCGTTGACTATGTGTCAGACTTCTTGTCTCCTGTGGCCTTGCAAAGGATGGGCTAAAAAAGTGGTGAAATGATTCCGCAAAATTGATGTTACCAGCAGATACTGTGGTTCTGTTACGGTTTGAGTGCTGAACACTTGACGGTCCCACGGTTGGCAAGTTGGAACTGTGAGATTCACTACGTGCACCACTGGTGTTTTGTGGAAAAGCACATGTAAGATTCTGCAACAGTCTCTGCTGATACTCCTGCATGCGTGCATCCCTTTCTATGGCAGGAATAATTTCGGCAAATTTACTTTTGTACCGGGGATCTAACAGTGTAGCAACCCAGTAGTCAGGATTATTTCTAATTCTCTCAATTCGAGGGTCATGTTGCAGGTAGTGCAGCAAGAAGGCACTCATGTGTGTTGGGCATCCAGGAGCACCAAGTCCCTGTTGTGTTGGTGGCGAGGTAACAATCATGCTTCCTTCCTCTGTCCTCTCCCCCCAACCTCGCACAACAGAAATGTGATCAAGGTCTCCCTCATCTGATGAGTCTTCCATCAGTTCGTCCTCCACTTCTTCCTGGGCTCCTGCACCTTCCTCACTAGTTTGGCTGCTACCATGCGCCCTGGTAAAACCATCTCCCCCACCCTCACATGCCTGCCGCCTTGGTGCTGCCGACCGTCTGGACCTTGCAGATGTTAGCCCTTCCGCATACAACTCCTCCTCCTCTACTTCCTCCACCTCCTCTTGTGCCACCACCTGACTCCGAATTCTGTTTAACATGTGCTCCAGCATGTAAATCACCGGAATAGTCATGCTAATAATGGCATCGTCAGCACTAAACATCTTCGTCGCCATTTCAAAACTGTGCAGAAGGGTGCATAGGTCCCTGATCTGAGACCACTCCTCCAGCGTGATTTGCCCCACCTCTGGATCTCGTTGGCCCAGGCTATACGTCAGAACGTATTGCACCAGGGCTTGTCGGTGCTGCCACAGTCGCTGCAACATGTGCAGAGTTGAATTCCACCGGGTAGGCACATCGCATTTTAGCCGGTGAAGTGGCAGGCCCAACGACTTCTGTAGAGATGTAAGTCGCTGAGCTGCGGGATGCGAACGGCGGAAGTGAGCACACAGCGACCGTGCCCTCTGCAGAAGGCCATCTAGTCTGGGATAGTGGGCTAAAAATTGCTGGACAACCAGGTTCAACACGTGAGCCATACAAGGCATGTGTGTGACAATGCCCCGGCGAAGGGCCGCACCCAGGTTTGCAGCATTGTCGCACACGGCCTTCCCTGGTTTCAGGTCCAGTGGAGACAACCATTCATGAAATTGGTTCTCCAGAGCTGACCACAACTCCTCAGCTGTGTGACTCACATTTCCCAGACATTTCAAAGTAAAAACCACCTGATGACGTTGAGCCCTACTGCCAGCATAGTAAGGAGGTGTGCAGGATCCCTTCTGCGCAGTTAGAAAGCTTGTGGCATGACCAGACAGGCTTTGGGTGCAGGTGGAAGACCGAGAGGAGGTTGAGGAGGTAGAAGCAGTGGAGGAACTTTGACATAAAGAGGATTGACGCACAACTCGTGGGGACGGCAAGACTTGGACAGCAGCCCCTTGTCCTGCGGTCACCATAGTTACCCAGTGCCCAGTCAGCGACATGTAACGCCCCTGTCCATGCCTACTCGTGCAAGTGTCTGTGGTGAAATGCACCCTGTCACACACAGTTTCTCAAAGAAGCGGTGATGTTGTGTGCGACATGCTGGTGGAGCGCAGGCACACCTTTCTTTGAGAAGTAGTGCCGACTGGGCATCTGGTACTGGGGCACTGCGACGGACATAAGGTCTCGAAAATCCTCTGTGTCCACCAGGTGGAAAGGCAGCATTTCTGTAGCCAAGAGCTTGCAGATGGTGAAATTCAACCTCTTAGCTTTCTCATGGCTAGGAGGAAATGGTCTTTTACTTGTCCACATCTGAGGGACCGAGGGCTGGCTATTGTGCTTAGACGGGGTTGATAAGGGTGTCCCCGGCAAACTGCCGGTCTGTGAGGAAGATGCAAGCGGACATGTTAGGTTGCCTTGATCCAAAAGTGGTGCTATCGATGTCGGACAGCGCTCAACACCAGCTGGTGTTACCACCTCCAAAGAAAATGATGACCTGCCAATCACGCTGGCTGTTGCGGGTAAAGAGGTGGCAGGTCTGCGCCCCAAAACAGGTGTGACTGCTGTCCCCCCAGTCACAGAGGATGAAGAGGCCGCGGATGCACAAGATATGGCAGACGGTGGTTGGCCCGGCCGGCTAGGCCGCATTGTAGCACACTGAGCTTCCCACTGCAACTTATGCTTCATGTCCATGTGCCGGTTCATGCATGAAGTACTCAAACTATGTATTTTTTGGCCTCTACTTAGCTTTTGCTGACAAATGTTACAGATAACAGGAGTTGGGTCATCTTTATCGATCTGAAAAATGCCCAGGCTATGCAAGGCTTAGCACCCATGCGACCTGAAGAGCCACCATGACTTGTGGTGAGAGGCAGAGCTGTGTTTGAGGATGCAGTTGTTGACGTGCTTCCAGTACTACGTCTCTGTCCAGGAAGGCGCAACCTGACCTCGTCGTCACTAGCATCTTCCTCCACCTCCTCTGCTGACCTCATCTCTTGGCTGACTGTGGGTTGACAGTAAGTGGGATCTCCAACCTCATCATCATCACCCTGTGCGTTATCACACCCGTCGTCCTCAGAGCCAACCTGTTCCTGCCCTGACAAAAAACTCAAGTTGTCGCTCCAATCAGGTATTTGAGTCTCATCATCGTCTTCCTTATTGTCTCCACCAACAGGAGTTACAGTTTGGGAATGAGGGTCTACATTATGGTCAGAACCTTCTGAGTCTGGTCCTGGATCCGACTCATAAAGATTCTGGGCATCAGTGCAGATCATTTCCTCGTCTGGATTCACAGAAGCGCTGGAGTCGACCTCTGATTCCCAGGCTATAGTATGAGTAAACAGCTCTGCAGACTCAACCATCTGTTCTACCTCATACTCAGACGGGCAGCTGGAGATTTGGGAGCTGTGAGGAAGCAAGTGCGATTGGGGTGACACCTTTGAGGACTGGAGTATTTGTGATGTTGAAGTTGATGTGGAGGAGAGCCCACTTAAAGGAGCACTTGATATCCGTTGAAGCACCTGCTGTTTTTGTGCCTCATCTGGAATTTTTAGCGATTGGCGTGGCCGTAAGAAAGGGATCTTATCACATTGTCCGCTAAAAGAAGTAGACATTTTAGTTTGGCTGGAAGATGGTCTTTCTTCTGCAGATGTTACTGTTGCTTTAACACCTACCCCATGGACACAACCTTTTTTCCCCTTCCCAACACGCCTATTCTCCTTTCCACCAGCAGCAGGCCTTTTTCCACTCATTTTGGTGGTTAACTAATTCACAACTCTGGAGTTGTTTGCACAAAAAAACAATGGATGGGAACCGAGCAGAGCTGAGTGGCCAAACTGTGGTATTAGGCCAAAACTATTGGCTGGGTTAGATGCAGAAAAAAATTATATTCGATTTGCAACCTGATGGAGGTCAGTATAGATGGACTAATAGAACAAGTCCCACACACTGCTAGAAGGCCAAATATTTTTTCAGAGCTAGATGCAGAAAAAAATTATATTCAGTTTGCAACCTGATGGAGGTCAGTATAGATGGACTAATAGAACAAGTCCCACACACAGCTAGAAGCCCAATATTTTTTCAGAGCTAGATGCAGATAAAAATTATTTTTAATTTGCAACCTGATGGAGGTCAGTATAGTTGGACTAATAGATAAATTCCCACACAATGCTAGAAGGCCAAATATTTTTTCAGAGCTAGATGGAGTAAAAAATTATATTCAGTTTGCAACCTGATGGAGGTCAGTATAGATGGACTAATAGAACAAGTCCCACACACAGCTAGAAGCCCAAATATTTTTTCAGAGGTAGATGCAGATAAAAATTATTTTTAATTTGCAACCTGATGGAGGTCAGTATAGATGGACTAATAGAGAAAGTCCCACACACTGCTAGAAGGCCAAATATTTTTTCAGAGCTAGATGCAGATAAAAATTATTTTTAATTTGCAACCTGATGGAGGTCAGTATAGATGGACTAATAGAGAAAGTCCCACACACTGCTAGAAGGCCAAATATTTTTTCAGAGCTAGATGTAGAAAAAAATTATATTCAGTTTGCAACTTGATGGAGGTCTGTATAGATGGATTAATAGATCAAGTCCCACACACAGCTAGAAGCCCAATATTTTTTCAGAGGTAGATGCAGAAAAAAAATATATTCAGTTTGCAACCTGATGGAGGTCAGTATAGATGGACTAATAGAGAAAGTCCCACACACTGCTAGAAGGCCAAATATTTTTTCAGAGCTAGATGCAGAAAAAAATTATATTCAGTTTGCAACCTGATGGAGGTCAGTATAGATGGACTAATAGAACAAGTCCCACACACAGCTAGAAGCCCAAATATTTTTTCAGAGGTAGATGCAGATAAAAATTATTTTTAATTTGCAACCTGATGGAGGTCAGTATAGATGGACTAATAGAGAAAGTCCCACACACTGCTAGAAGGCCAAATATTTTTTCAGAGCTAGATGCAGATAAAAATTATTTTTAATTTGCAACCTGATGGAGGTTAGTATAGATGGACTAATAGAGAAAGTCCCACACACTGCTAGAAGGCCAAATATTTTTTCAGAGCTAGATGCAGAAAAAAATTATATTCAGTTTGCAACCTGATGGAGGTCAGTATAGATGGACTAATAGAACAAGTCCAACACAGCTAGAAGGCCAAATATTTTTTCAGAGGTAGATGCAGAAAAAAATTATATTCAGTTTGCAACCTGATGGAGGTCAGTATAGATGGACTAATAGAACAAGTCCCACACACAGCTAGAAGCCCAAATATTTTTTTCAGAGGTAGATGCAGAAAAAAATTATATTCAGTTTGCAACCTGATGGAGGTCTGTATAGATGAATTAATAGAACAAGTTCCACACACTGCTAGAAGCCCAATATTTTTTCAGAGGTAGATGCAGAAAAAAAAATATTTTTAATTTGCAACCAGATGGAGTTCAGTATAGATGGACTAATAGAGAAAGTCCCACACACTGCTAGAAGGCCAAATATTTTTTCAGAGCTAGATGCAGAAAAAAATTATATTCAGTTTGCAACCTGATGGAGGTCAGTATAGATGGACTAATAGAACAAGTCTCACACACAGCTAGAAGCTCAAATATTTTTTCAGAGGTAGATGCAGATAAAAATTATTTTTAATTTGCAACCTGATGGAGGTCAGTATAGATGGACTAATAGAGAAAGTCCCACACACTGCTAGAAGGCCAAATATTTTTTCAGAGCTAGATGCAGATAAAAATTAATTTTAGTTTGCAACCTGATGGAGGTCAGTATAGATGGACTAATAGAGAAAGTCCCACACACTGCTAGAAGGCCAAATATTTTTTCAGAGCTAGATGCAGAAAAAAATTATATTCAGTTTGCAACCTGATGGAGGTCAGTATTGATGGACTAATAGATCAAGTCCCACACACAGCTAGAAGCCCAAATATTTTTTCAGAGGTAGATGCAGATAAAAATTATTTTTAATTTGCAACCTGATGGAGGTTAGTATAGATGGACTAATAGAGAAAGTCCCACACACTGCTAGAAGGCCAAATATTTTTTCAGAGCTAGATGCAGAAAAAAGATTATTTTTAATTTGCAACCTGATGGAGGTCAGTATAGATGGACTAATAGAGAAAGTCCCACACACTGCTAGAAAGCCAAATATTTTTTCAGAGCTAGATGCAGAAAAAAATTATATTCAGTTTGCAACCTGATGGAGGTCAGTATAGATGGACTAATAGAACAAGTCCCACACACAGCTAGAAGCCCAAATATTTTTTCAGAGGTAGATGCAGATAAAAATTATTTTTAATTTGCAACCTGATGGAGGTCAGTATAGATGGACTAATAGAGAAAGTCCCACACACTGCTAGAAGGCCAAATATTTTTTCAGAGCTAGATGCAGATAAAAATTATTTTTAATTTGCAACCTGATGGAGGTCAGAATAGATGGACTAATAGAGAAAGTCCCACACACTACTAGAAGGCCAAATATTTTTTCAGAGCTAGATGCAGAAAAAAATTATATTCAGGTTGCAACCTGATGGAGGTCAGTATAGATGGACTAATAGAACAAGTCCCACACACAGCTAGAAGCCCAAATATTTTTTCAGAGGTAGATGCAGATAAAAATAATTTTTAATTTGCAACCTGATGGAGGTCAGTATAGATGGACTAATAGAGAAAGTCACACACACTGCTAGAAGGCCAAATATTTTTTCAGAGCTAGATGCAGATAAAAATTATTTTTAATTTGCAACCTGATGGAGGTCAGTATAGATGGACTACTAGAGAAAGTCTCACACACTGCTAGAAGGCCAAATATTTTTTCAGAGCTCGATGCAGAAAAAAATTATATTCAGTTTGCAACCTGATGGAGGTCTGTATAGATGGATTAATAGAACAAGTCCCACACACAGCTAGAAGCCCAAATATTTTTTCAGAGGTAGTTGCAGATAAAAATTATTTTTAATTTGCAACCTGATGGAGGTCACTATAGATGGACTAATAGAGAAAGTCCCAAACACTGCTAGAAGGCCAAATATTTTTTCAGAGCTAGATGCAGATAAAAATTATTTTTAATTTGCAACCTGATGGCGGTCAGTATAGATGGACTAATAGAGAAAGTCCCACACAATGCTAGAAGGCCAAACATTTTTTCAGAGCTAGATGCAGAAAAAAATTATATTCAGTTTGCAACCTGATGGAGGTCAGTATAGATGGACTAATAGAACAAGTCCCACACACAGGCAGAAGCCCAAATATTTTTTCAGAGGTAGATGCAGATAAAAATTATTTTTAATTTGCAACCTGATGGAGGTCAGTATAGATGGACTAATAGAGAAAGTCCCACACACTGCTAGAAGGCCAAATATTTTTTCAGAGGTAGATGCAGATAAAAATTATTTTTAATTTGCAACCTGATGGAGGTCAGTATAGATGGACTAATAGAGAAAGTCCCACACACTGCTAGAAGGCCAAATATTTTTTCAGAGCTAGATGCAGAAAAAAATTATATTCAGTTTGCAACCTGATGGAGGTCAGTATAGATGGACTAATAGAACAAAACCCACACACAGCTAGAAGCCCAAATATTTTTTCAGAGGTAGATGCAGATAAAAATTATTTTTAATTTGCAACCTGATGGAGGTCAGTATAGATGGACTAATAGAGAAAGTCCCACACACTGCTAGAAGGCCAAATATTTTTTCAGAGCTAGATGCAGATAAAAATTATTTTTAATTTGCAACCTGATGGAGGTCAGTATAGATGGACTAATAGAGAAAGTCCCACACACTGCTAGAAGGCCAAATATTTTTTCAGAGCTCGATGCAGAAAAAAATTATATTCAGTTTGCAACCTGATGGAGGTCAGTATAGATGGACTAATAGAGAAAGTCCCACACACTGCTAGAAGGCCAAATATTTTTTCAGAGCTAGATGCAGAAAAAAATTATATTCAGTTTGCAACCTGATGGAGGTCAGTATAGATGGACTAATAGAACAAGTCCCACACACAGCTAGAAGCCCAAATATTTTTTCAGAGGTAGATGCAGATAAAAATTATTTTTAATTTGCAACCTGATGGAGGTCAGTATAGATGGACTAATAGAGAAAGTCCCACACACTGCTAGAAGGCCAAATATTTTTTCAGAGCTAGATGCAGATAAAAATTATTTTTAATTTGCAACCTGATGGAGGTCAGTATAGATGGACTAATAGAGAAAGTACCACACACTGCTAGAAGGCCAAATATTTTTTCAGAGCTCGATGCAGAAAAAAATTATATTCAGTTTGCAACCTGATTTAGGTCTGTATAGATGGATTAATAGAACAAGTCCCACACACAGCTAGAAGCCCAAATATTTTTTCAGAGGTAGATGCAGATAAAAATTATTTTTAATTTGCAACCTGATGGAGGTCACTATAGATGGACTAATAGAGAAAGTCCCACACACTGCTAGAAGGCCAAATATTTTTTCAGAGTGAGATGCAGATAAAAATTATTTTTAATTTGCAACCTGATGGAGGTCAGTATAGATGGACTAATAGAGAAAGTCCCACACAATGCTAGAAGGCCAAACATCTTTTCAGAGCTAGATGCAGAAAAAAATTATATTCAGTTTGCAACCTGATGGAGGTCAGTATAGATGGACTAATAGAACAAGTCCCACACACAGGCAGAAGCCCAAATATTTTTTCAGAGGTAGATGCAGATAAAAATTATTTTTAATTTGCAACCTGATGGAGGTCAGTATAGATGGACTAATAGAGAAAGTCCCACACACTGCTAGAAGGCCAAATATTTTTTCAGAGGTAGATGCAGATAAAAATTATTTTTAATTTGCAACCTGATGGAGGTCAGTATAGATGGACTAATAGAGAAAGTCCCACACACTACTAGAAGGCCAAATATTTTTTCAGAGCTAGATGCAGAAAAAAATTATATTCAGTTTGCAACCTGATGGAGGTCAGTATAGATGGACTAATAGAAGAAGTCCCACACACAGCTAGAAGCCCAAATATTTTTTCAGAGGTAGATGCAGATAAAAATTATTTTTAATTTGCAACCTGATGGAGGTCAGTATAGATGGACTAATAGAGAAAGTCCCACACACTGCTAGAAGGCCAAATATTTTTTCAGAGCTAGATGCAGAAAAAAGATTATTTTTAATTTGCAACCTGATGGAGGTCAGTATAGATGGACTAATAGAGAAAGTCCCACACACTGCTAGAAGGCCAAATATTTTTTCAGAGCTAGATGCAGAAAAAAATTATATTCAGTTTGCAACCTGATGGAGGTCAGTATAGATGGACTAATAGAACAAGTCCCACACACAGCTAGAAGCCCAAATATTTTTTCAGAGGTAGATGCAGATAAAAATTATTTTTAATTTGCAACCTGATGGAGGTCAGTATAGATGGACTAATAGAGAAAGTCCCACACACTGCTAGAAGGCCAAATATTTTTTCAGAGCAAGATGCAGATAAAAATTATTTTTAATTTGCAACCTGATGGAGGTCAGTATAGATGGACTAATAGAGAAAGTCCCACACACTACTGGAAGGCCAAATATTTTTTCAGAGCTAGATGCAGAAAAAAATTATATTCAGGTTGCAACCCGATGGAGGTCAGTATAGATGGACTAATAGAACAAGTCCCATACACAGCTAGAAGCCCAATTATTTTTTCAGAGGTAGATGCAGATAAAAATTATTTTTAATTTGCAACCTGATGGAGGTCAGTATAGATGGACTAATAGAGAAAGTCCCACACACTGCTAGAAGGCCAAATATTTTTTCAGAGCTAGATGCAGAAAAAAATTATATTCAGTTTGCAACCTGATGGAGGTCAGTATAGATGGACTAATAGAACAAGTCCCACACACAGGCAGAAGACAAATATTTTTTCAGAGGTAGATGCAGATAAAAATAATTTTTAATTTGCAACCTGATGGAGGTCAGTATAGATGGACTAATAGAGAAAGTCCCACACACTGCTAGAAGGCCAAATATTTTTTCAGAGGTAGATGCAGATAAAAATTATTTTTAATTTGCAACCTGATGGAGGTCAGTATAGATGGACTAATAGAGAAAGTCCCACACACTGCAAGAAGGCCAAATATTTTTTCAGAGCTAGATGCAGAAAAAAATTATATTCATTTTGCAACCTGATGGAGGTCAGTATAGATGGACTAATAGAACAAGTCCCACACACAGCTAGAAGCCCAAATATTTTTTCAGAGGTAGATGCAGATAAAAATTATTTTTAATTTGCAACCTGATGGAGGTCAGTATAGATGGACTAATAGAGAAAGTCCCACACACTGCTAGAAGGCCAAATATTTTTTCAGAGCTAGATGCAGATAAAAATTATTTTTAATTTGCAACCTGATGGAGGTCAGTATAGAGGGACTAATAGAGAAAGTCCCACACACTACTAGAAGGCCAAATTTTTTTCAGAGCTAGATGCAGAAAAAAATTATATTCAGTTTGCAACCTGATGGAGGTCAGTATAGATGGACTAATAGAAGAAGTCCCACACACAGCTAGAAGCCCAAATATTTTTTCAGAGGTAGATGCAGATAAAAATTATTTTTAATTTGCAACCTGATGGAGGTCAGTATAGATGGACTAATAGAGAAAGTTCCACACACTGCTAGAAGGCCAAATATTTTTTCAGAGCTAGATGCAGAAAAAAGATTATTTTTAATTTGCAACCTGATGGAGGTCAGTATAGATGGACTAATAGAGAAAGTCCCACACACTGCTAGAAGGCCAAATATTTTTTCAGAGCTAGATGCAGAAAAAAATTATATTCAGTTTGCAACCTGATGGAGGTCAGTATAGATGGACTAATAGAACAAGTCCCACACACAGCTAGAAGCCCAAATATTTTTTCAGAGGTAGATGCAGATAAAAATTATTTTTAATTTGCAACCTGATGGAGGTCAGTATAGATGGACTAATAGAGAAAGTCCCACACACTGCTAGAAGGCCAAATATTTTTTCAGAGCTAGATGCAGATAAAAATTATTTTTAATTTGCAACCTGATGGAGGTCAGTATAGATGGACTAATAGAGAAAGTCCCACACACTACTAGAAGGCCAAATATTTTTTCAGAGCTAGATGCAGAAAAAAATTATATTCAGGTTGCAACCCGATGGAGGTCAGTATAGATGGACTAATAGAACAAGTCCCATACACAGCTAGAAGCCCAATTATTTTTTCAGAGGTAGATGCAGATAAAAATTATTTTTAATTTGCAACCTGATGGAGGTCAGTATAGATGGACTAATAGAGAAAGTCCCACACACTGCTAGAAGGCCAAATATTTTTTCAGAGCTAGATGCAGAAAAAAATTATATTCAGTTTGCAACCTGATGGAGGTCAGTATAGATGGACTAATAGAACAAGTCCCACACACAGGCAGAAGACAAATATTTTTTCAGAGGTAGATGCAGATAAAAATTATTTTTAATTTGCAACCTGATGGAGGTCAGTATAGATGGACTAATAGAGAAAGTCCCACACACTGCTAGAAGGCCAAATATTTTTTCAGAGGTAGATGCAGATAAAAATTATTTTTAATTTGCAACCTGATGGAGGTCAGTATAGATGGACTAATAGAGAAAGTCCCACACACTGCAAGAAGGCCAAATATTTTTTCAGAGCTAGATGCAGAAAAAAATTATATTCATTTTGCAACCTGATGGAGGTCACTATAGATGGACTAATAGAACAAGTCCCACACACAGCTAGAAGCCCAAATATTTTTTCAGAGGTAGATGCAGATAAAAATTATTTTTAATTTGCAACCTGATGGAGGTCAGTATAGATGGACTAATAGAGAAAGTCCCACACACTGCTAGAAGGCCAAATATTTTTTCAGAGCTAGATGCAGATAAAAATTATTTTTAATTTGCAACCTGATGGATGTCAGTATAGATGGACTAATAGAGAAAGTCCCACACACTACTTGAAGGCCAAATATTTTTTCAGAGCTAGATGCAGAAAAAAATTATATTCAGTTTGCAACCTGATGGAGGTCAGTATAGATGGACTAATAGAACAAGTCCCACACACAGCTAGAAGCCCAAATATTTTTTCAGAGGTAGATGCAGATAAAAATTATTTTTAATTTGCAACCTGATGGAGGTCAGTATAGATGGACTAATAGAGAAAGTCCCACACACTGCTAGAAGGCCAAATATTTTTTCAGAGCTAGATGCAGAAAAAAGATTATTTTTAATTTGCAACCTGATGGAGGTCAGTATAGATGGACTAATAGAGAAAGTCCCACACACTGCTAGAAGGCCAAATATTTTTTCAGAGCTAGATGCAGAAAAAAATTATATTCAGTTTGCAACCTGATGGAGGTCAGTATAGATGGACTAATAGAACAAGTCCCACACACAGCTAGAAGCCCAAATATTTTTTCAGAGGTAGATGCAGATAAAAATTATTTTTAATTTGCAACCTGATGGAGGTCAGTATAGATGGACTAATAGAGAAAGTCCCACACACTGCTAGAAGGCCAAATATTTTTTCAGAACTAGATGCAGAAAAAAATTATTTTTAATTTGCAACCTGATGGAGGTCAATATAGATGGACTAATAGAGAAAGTCCCACACACTACTAGAAGGCCAAATATTTTTTCAGAGCTAGATGCAGAAAAAAATTATATTCAGGTTGCAACCTGATGGAGGTCAGTATAGATGGACTAATAGAACAAGTCCCACACACAGCTAGAAGCCCAAATATTTTTTCAGAGGTAGATGCAGATAAAAATTATTTTTAATTTGCAACCTGATGGAGGTCAGTATAGATGGACTAATAGAGAAAGTCCCACACACTGCTAGAAGGCCAAATATTTTTTCAGAGCTAGATGCAGATAAAAATAATTTTTAATTTGCAACCTGATGGAGGTCAGTATAGATGGACTAATAGAGAAAGTCCCACACACTGCTAGAAGGCCAAATATTTTTTCAGAGCTCGATGCAGAAAAAAATTATATTCAGTTTGCAACCTGATGGAGGTCTGTATAGATGGATTAATAGAACAAGTCCCACACACAGCTAGAAGCCCAAATATTTTTTCAGAGGTAGATGCAGATAAAAATTATTTTTAATTTGCAACCTGATGGAGGTCACTATAGATGGACTAATAGAGAAAGTCCCACACACTGCTAGAAGGCCAAATATTTTTTCAGAGCTAGATGCAGATAAAAATTATTTTTAATTTGCAACCTGATGGAGGTCAGTATAGATGGACTAATAGAGAAAGTCCCACACACTGCTAGAAGGCCAAATATTTTTTCAGAGCTAGATGCAGAAAAAAATTATATTCAGTTTGCAACCTGATGGAGGTCTGTATACATGGATTAATAGAACAAGTCCCACACACAGCTAGAAGCCCAATATTTTTTCAGAGGTAGATGCAGAAAAAATATATATTCAGTTTGCAACCTGATGGAGGTCTGTATACATGGATTAATAGAACAAGTCCCACACACAGCTAGAAGCCCAATATTTTTTTAGAGGTAGATGCAGAAAAAAAATATATTCAGTTTGCAACCTGATGGAGGTCAGTATAGATGGACTAATAGAGAAAGTCCCATACACTGCTAGAAGGTCAAATATTTTTTCAGAGCTAGATGCAGAAAAAAATTATATTCAATTTGCAACCTGATGGAGGTCAGTATAGATGGACTAATAGAACCAGTCCCACACACAGCTAGAAGCCCAAATATTTTTTCAGAGGTAGATGCAGATAAAAATTATTTTTAATTTGCTACCTGATGGAGGTCAGTATAGATGGACTAATAGAGAAAGTCCCACACACTGCTAGAAGGCCAAATATTTTTTCAGAGCTAGATGCAGATAAAAATTATTTTTAATTTGCAACCTGATGGAGGTCAGTATAGATGGACTAACAGAGAAAGTCCCACACATTGCTAGAAGGCCAAATAATTTTTCAGAGCTAAATGCAGAAAAAAATTATATTCAGTTTGCAACCTGATGGAGGTCAGTATAGATGGACTAATAGAACAAGTCCCACACACAGCTAGAAGGCCAAATAATTTTTCAGAGGTAGATGCAGAAAAAAATTATATTCAGTTTGCAACCTGATGGAGGTCAGTATAGATGGACTAATAGAACAAGTCCCACCACAGCTAGAAGCCCAAATATTTTTTCAGAGGTAGATTCAGAAAAAAATTATATTCAGTTTGCAACCTGATGGAGGTCTGTATAGATGGATTAATAGAGCAAGTCCCACACACAGCTAGAAGCCCAATATTTTTTCAGAGGTAGATGCAGAAAAAAAATTATTTTTAATTTGCAACCTGATGGAGGTCAGTATAGATGGACTAATAGAGAAAGTCCCACACACTGCTAGAAGGCCAAATATTTTTTCAGAGCTAGATGCAGAAAAAAATTATATTCAGTTTGCAACCTGATGGAGGTCAGTATAGATGGACTAATAGAACAAGTCCCACACACAGCTAGAAACCCAAATATTTTTTCAGAGGTAGATGCAGATAAAAATTATTTTTGATTTGCAACCTGATGGAGGTCAGTATAGATGGACTAATAGAGAAAGTCCCACACACTGCTAGAAGGCCAAATATTTTTTCAGAGCTAGATGCAGATAAAAATTATTTTTAATTTGCAACCTGATGGAGGTCATTATAGATGGACTAATAGAGAAAGTACCACACACTACTAGAAGGCCAAATATTTTTTCAGAGCTAGATGCAGAAAAAAATTATATTCAGTTTGCAACCTGATGGAGGTTAGTATAGATGGACTAATAGAACAAGTCCCACAGACAGCTAGAAGCCCAAATATTTTTTCAGAGGTAGATGCAGATAAAAATTATTTTTAATTTGCAACCTGATGGAGGTCAGTATAGATGGACTAATAGAGAAAGTCCCACACACTGCTAGAAGGCCAAATATTTTTTCAGAGCTAGATGCAGAAAAAAAATTATTTTTAATTTTCAACCTGATGGAGGTCAGTATAGATGGACTAATAGAGAAAGTCCCACACACTGCTAGAAGGCCAAATATTTTTTCAGAGCTAGATGCAGAAAAAAAATTATTTTTAATTTGCAACCTGATGGAGGTCAGTATAGATGGACTAATAGAGAAAGTCCCACACACTGCTAGAAGGCCAAATATTTTTTCAGAGCTAGATGCAGATAAAAATTATTTTTAATTTGCAACCTGATGGAGGTCAGTATAGATGGACTAACAGAGAAAGTCCCACACACTGCTAGAAGGCCAAATATTTTTTCAGAGCTAAATGCAGAAAAAAATTATATTCAGTTTGCAACCTGATGGAGGTCAGTATAGATGGACTAATAGAACAAATCCCACACACAGCTAGAAGGCTAAATAATTTTTCAGAGGTAGATGCAGAAAAAAATTATATTCAGTTTGCAACCTGATGGAGGTCAGTATAGATGGACTAATAGAACAAGTCCCACACACAGCTAGAAGCCCAAATATTTTTTCAGAGGTAGATTCAGAAAAAAATTATATTCAGTTTGCAACCTGATGGAGGTCTGTATAGATGGATTAATAGAGCAAGTCCCACACACAGCTAGAAGCCCAATATTTTTTCAGAGGTAGATGCAGAAAAAAAATTATTTTTAATTTGAAACCTGATGGAGGTCAGTATAGATGGACTAATAGAGAAAGTCCCACACACTGCTAGAAGGCCAAATATTTTTTCAGAGCTAGATGCAGAAAAAAATTATATTCAGTTTGCAACCTGATGGAGGTCAGTATAGATGGACTAATAGAACAAGTCCCACACACAGCTAGAAACCCAAATATTTTTTCAGAGGTAGATGCAGATAAAAATTATTTTTAATTTGCAACCTGATGGAAGTCAGTATAGATGGACTAATAGAGAAAGTCCCACACACTGCTAGAAGGCCAAATATTTTTTCAGAGCTAGATGCAGAAAAAAAATTATTTTTAATTTGCAACCTGATGGAGGTCAGTATAGATGGACTAATAGAGAAAGTCCCACACACTGCTAGAAGGCCAAATATTTTTTCAGAGCTAGATGCAGAAAAAAAATTATTTTTAATTTGCAACCTGATGGAGGTCAGTATAGATGGACTAATAGAGAAAGTCCCACACACTGCTAGAAGGCCAAATATTTTTTCAGAGCTAGATGCAGAAAAAAATTATATTCAGTTTGCAACCTGATGGAGGTCAGTATAGATGGACTAATAGAACAAGTCCCACACACAGCTAGAAGCCCAAATATTTTTTCAGAGGTAGATGCAGATAAAAATTATTTTTAATTTGCAACCTGATGGAGGTCAGTATAGATGGACTAATAGAGAAAGTCCCACACACTGCTAGAAGGCCAAATATTTTTTCAGAGCTAGATGCAGAAAAAAGATTATTTTTAATTTGCAACCTGATGGAGGTCAGTATAGATGGACTAATAGAGAAAGTCCCACACACTGCTAGAAGGCCAAATATTTTTTCAGAGCTAGATGCAGAAAAAAATTATATTCAGTTTGCAACCTGATGGAGGTCAGTATAGATGGACTAATAGAACAAGTCCCACACACAGCTAGAAGCCCAAATATTTTTTCAGAGGTAGATGCAGATAAAAATTATTTTTAATTTGCAACCTGATGGAGGTCAGTATAGATGGACTAATAGAGAAAGTCCCACACACTGCTAGAAGGCCAAATATTTTTTCAGAGCTAGATGCAGATAAAAATTATTTTTAATTTGTAACCTGATGGAGGTCAGTATAGATGGACTAATAGAGAAAGTCCCACACACTACTAGAAGGCCAAATATTTTTTCAGAGCTAGATGCAGAAAAAAATTATATTCAGGTTGCAACCCGATGGAGGTCAGTATAGATGGACTAATAGAACAAGTCCCATACACAGCTAGAAGCCCAATTATTTTTTCAGAGGTAGATGCAGATAAAAATTATTTTTAATTTGCAACCTGATGGAGGTCAGTATAGATGGACTAATAGAGAAAGTCCCACACACTGCTAGAAGGCCAAATATTTTTTCAGAGCTAGATGCAGAAAAAAATTATATTCAGTTTGCAACCTGATGGAGGTCAGTATAGATGGACTAATAGAACAAGTCCCACACACAGGCAGAAGACAAATATTTTTTCAGAGGTAGATGCAGATAAAAATAATTTTTAATTTGCAACCTGATGGAGGTCAGTATAGATGGACTAATAGAGAAAGTCCCACACACTGCTAGAAGGCCAAATATTTTTTCAGAGGTAGATGCAGATAAAAATTATTTTTAATTTGCAACCTGATGGAGGTCAGTATAGATGGACTAATAGAGAAAGTCCCACACACTGCAAGAAGGCCAAATATTTTTTCAGAGCTAGATGCAGAAAAAAATTATATTCATTTTGCAACCTGATGGAGGTCAGTATAGATGGACTAATAGAACAAGTCCCACACACAGCTAGAAGCCCAAATATTTTTTCAGAGGTAGATGCAGATAAAAATTATTTTTAATTTGCAACCTGATGGAGGTCAGTATAGATGGACTAATAGAGAAAGTCCCACACACTGCTAGAAGGCCAAATATTTTATCAGAGCTAGATGCAGATAAAAATTATTTTTAATTTGCAACCTGATGGATGTCAGTATAGATGGACTAATAGAGAAAGTCCCACACACTACTTGAAGGCCAAATATTTTTTCAGAGCTAGATGCAGAAAAAAATTATATTCAGTTTGCAACCTGATGGAGGTCAGTATAGATGGACTAATAGAACAAGTCCCACACACAGCTAGAAGCCCAAATATTTTTTCAGAGGTAGATGCAGATAAAAATTATTTTTAATTTGCAACCTGATGGAGGTCAGTATAGATGGACTAATAGAGAAAGTCCCACACACTGCTAGAAGGCCAAATATTTTTTCAGAGCTAGATGCAGAAAAATGATTATTTTTAATTTGCAACCTGATGGAGGTCAGTATAGATGGACTAATAGAGAAAGTCCCACACACTGCTAGAAGGCCAAATATTTTTTCAGAGCTAGATGCAGAAAAAAATTATATTCAGTTTGCAACCTGATGGAGGTCAGTATAGATGGACTAATAGAACAAGTCCCACACACAGCTAGAAGCCCAAATATTTTTTCAGAGGTAGATGCAGATAAAAATTATTTTTAATTTGCAACCTGATGGAGGTCAGTATAGATGGACTAATAGAGAAAGTCCCACACACTGCTAGAAGGCCAAATATTTTTTCAGAACTAGATGCAGAAAAAAATTATTTTTAATTTGCAACCTGATGGAGGTCAATATAGATGGACTAATAGAGAAAGTCCCACACACTACTAGAAGGCCAAATATTTTTTCAGAGCTAGATGCAGAAAAAAATTATATTCAGGTTGCAACCTGATGGAGGTCAGTATAGATGGACTAATAGAACAAGTCCCACACACAGCTAGAAGCCCAAATATTTTTTCAGAGGTAGATGCAGATAAAAATTATTTTTAATTTGCAACCTGATGGAGGTCAGTATAGATGGACTAATAGAGAAAGTCCCACACACTGCTAGAAGGCCAAATATTTTTTCAGAGCTAGATGCAGATAAAAATAATTTTTAATTTGCAACCTGATGGAGGTCAGTATAGATGGACTAATAGAGAAAGTCCCACACACTGCTAGAAGGCCAAATATTTTTTCAGAGCTCGATGCAGAAAAAAATTATATTCAGTTTGCAACCTGATGGAGGTCTGTATAGATGGATTAATAGAACAAGTCCCACACACAGCTAGAAGCCCAAATATTTTTTCAGAGGTAGATGCAGATAAAAATTATTTTTAATTTGCAACCTGATGGAGGTCACTATAGATGGACTAATAGAGAAAGTCCCACACACTGCTAGAAGGCCAAATATTTTTTCAGAGCTAGATGCATATAAAAATTATTTTTAATTTGCAACCTGATGGAGGTCAGTATAGATGGACTAATAGAGAAAGTCCCACACACTGCTAGAAGGCCAAATATTTTTTCAGAGCTAGATGCAGAAAAAAATTATATTCAGTTTGCAACCTGATGGAGGTCTGTATACATGGATTAATAGAACAAGTCCCACACACAGCTAGAAGCCCAATATTTTTTCAGAGGTAGATGCAGAAAAAATATATATTCAGTTTGCAACCTGATGGAGGTCTGTATACATGGATTAATAGAACAAGTCCCACACACAGCTAGAAGCCCAATATTTTTTTAGAGGTAGATGCAGAAAAAAAATATATTCAGTTTGCAACCTGATGGAGGTCAGTATAGATGGACTAATTGAGAAAGTCCCATACACTGCTAGAAGGTCAAATATTTTTTCAGAGCTAGATGCAGAAAAAAATTATATTCAATTTGCAACCTGATGGAGGTCAGTATAGATGGACTAATAGAACCAGTCCCACACACAGCTAGAAGCCCAAATATTTTTTCAGAGGTAGATGCAGATAAAAATTATTTTTAATTTGCTACCTGATGGAGGTCAGTATAGATGGACTAATAGAGAAAGTCCCACACACTGCTAGAAGGCCAAATATTTTTTCAGAGCTAGATGCAGATAAAAATTATATTCAGTTTGCAACCTGATGGAGGTCTGTATAGATGGATTAATAGAGCAAGTCCCACACACAGCTAGAAGCCCAATATTTTTTCAGAGGTAGATGCAGAAAAAAAATTATTTTTAATTTGCAACCTGATGGAGGTCAGTATAGATGGACTAATAGAGAAAGTCCCACACACTGCTAGAAGGCCAAATATTTTTTCAGAGCTAGATGCAGAAAAAAATTATATTCAGTTTGCAACCTGATGGAGGTCAGTATAGATGGACTAATAGAACAAGTCCCACACACAGCTAGAAAAAACTGTTGAGCCACCCCCGTAGTGTTCGGGTTCGGTTCGGTTCGTGGAACACCGGGATGTTCGAGGAACTGTTCGTCGAACTGTTCGTCGAACACCTTAGAACACCGTCGAACACCGTTAAAACCAATGGCAGGCAAACAAAAACACATAGAAACACATAGAAAACACCTGCAAAGGTGTCCAAAAGCTGACAAACTGCTCAGAAGACACTCTCTTTAAAAAAGCCGGCCGGCAATTCAGCAGCGGCATACACCGGTACCCGACAATTTAGACAAGAAGGAATAGAGCATCACACATAGATTAGATAGATAGAAACATGTCAGTCACACATATAAGAAGCACAGTGACAGTGTTGGTTACTGCACTTGTCATTTAGTGTAAAGGATTTATTAAAAAAAATATTAGTGTTTTCATGCACCGTCTCTTTAAAAAAGCCGGCCGGCAATTCAGCATCTGTACCCGACAATTTAGAACAGAAAGAATAGAGCTTCACACATAGATTAGATAGATAGAAACATGTCAGTCACATATATAATAAGTACAGTGATAGTGTTGCTTACTGTACTTGTCATTTAGTGTAAAGGATTTATTTAAAAAAATAATAGTGTTTTCATGCACTGTCTCTTTAAAAAAGCCGGCCGGCAATTCAGCAGCGGTACCCGACAATTTAGAACAGAAAGATAGAGCATCACACATAGATTAGATAGATAGAAACATGTCAGTCACATATATATGAAGTACAGTGATAGTGTTGGTTACTGTACTTGTCATTTAGTATTAAAATAAAGGATTTATTATTAAAAAAATTGGCGTAGGGTCCCCCTTAATTTTAGGCTCTAGCGGAGGTTAAGCAGACGGCTGGGGCAGATGTTTGAAGCCTGGGAAGGGGGTAATACCCACGGAGCTTCCCAGGCTACTAATATCAGCCCCCAGCTGAATACATAGCCTTTACTAGCTATTAAAATGGGGGACCCCCCCAAAAAAATGACGTGGGGTCCCCCCTAATTTAATAGCTAGCAAAGGCTAGGCAGACAGCTGGGGGCTGATATTAATATCCCAGGAAGGGAGCCATGAATATTGGCCCCCTCCCAGGCTAGAAACACCAGCCGGCAGCCGCCCCAGAAATGGCGCATTCATAGGATGCGCCAATTCTGGCACTTAGCCTCGCTCTTCCACGCTGCCCTGGTGCGGTGGCAGGGGGTAATAGGGTTGGGGTTGATGTCAGCTTATAATGCCAGCTGACATCAAGCCCAGGTTAGTAATGGAGAGGCGTCTATAAGACACCCCCATTACTAACCCCATAGTCAAAGTTAAAAAAAACACAAACACCCAGAATAAAGTCCTTTAATTGAAATAAAGACACAATCCTTTATTGTTCTAAATTAAACCATACTTACCATCACGCCCATTCCAGCTGAAGCCAACGATCTCCTGCAATAAAAGAAAAATAATAAAGCAACCTCATCCTTACCTTTCAATGGTTCCCACGACAGCTTCAGCTCTGCTACATCGAGATGACAGGCTGGACCGCAGCAGAACGCTGCCATCCAGCCTGTCATCCCGCAGACACTGAGAAGCGCAGGCTTGCTTGCGCTGCTCAGCGTCTCTCTGTGACGACATCCAGATGAGCCGAGTTCATGTCCAATGAACTCGGCTCACCTCATGCACGTCACTGACAGCGTGGGAAAATTCTCACGCTGAAGCGCTGATTGCAGGAGAATTTTCCCACGCTGTCAGTGACGTGCAGGAGGTGAGCTGAGTTCATTGGACATGAGCTCACCTCATGCACATCACTGACAGCGTGGGAGAATTCTCCTGCACTCAGCACTTCAGCGTGAGAATTTTCCCACGCTGTCAGTGACGTGCATGAGGTGAGCCGAGTTCATTGGACATGACCTCGGCTCATCTGGATGCCGTCACAGCGAGACAGTGAGGAGCGCAAGCATGCCTGCGCTTCTCAGTGTCTGCGGGATGACAGACTGGATGGCAGCGTTCTGCTGCGGTCCAGCCAGTCATCTCGATGTAGCAGAGCTGAAGCTGTCGTGGGAACCATGGAAAGGTAAGGATGAGGTTGGTTTATTATTTTTCTTTTATTGCAGGAGATCGTTGGCTTCAGCTGGAATGGGTGTGATGGTAAGTATGGTTTAATTTAGAACAATAAAGAATTGTGTCTTTATTTCAATTAAAGGACTTTATTCTGGGTGTTGTGTTTTTTTAAAATACTTTACTAGAAATTCATGGCGGTCATGTCTAATACTGGCGTGACCCCATGAATTTTGGGCTTGGGGCCAGCTGATAATACCAAGCTGGCCCTAACCCCTTTATTACCCAGTGAGCCACCGCACCAGGGCCCTGGATGAGTTGGGTACAGCGCCAGAAGATGGCGCTTCTATGAACGCGCCATTTTCCGGGGTGGCTGCGGACTGCAATTTGTAGCGGGGGGGGGCCCAGAAAGCTTGGGCCTCCCTGCGCTGCAGATTCCAGCCCCCAGCTGCCTAGTTGTACCTGGCTGGACACAAAAATAGGGCGAAGCCCCACGTACTTTTTTTTTAATTATTTCATGAAATTCATGAAATAATTAAGAAAAAAAGGCCTTCCCTATATTGTTGTGTCCGGCCAGGTACAAATAGGCAGCTGGTGGTTGGGGGCAGCCCGTTCCTGCCTGCTGTACCTGGCTGGACACAAATATAGTGCGAAGCCCCACTTCAATTTTTTTTAATTATTTCATGAAATAATTAAGAAAAAAAGGGCTTCTCTATATTGTTGTGTCCGGCCAGGTACAAATAGGCAGCTGGTGGATGGGGGCAGCCCGTTCCTGCCTGCTGTACCTGGCTGGACACAAATATAGTGCGAAGCCCCACTTCAATTTTTTTAAATTATTTCAGGAAATTCATGAAATAATTTAAAAAAAATTGACGTGGGGCTTCGCACTATATTTGTGTCCAGCCAGGTACAGCAGGCAGGAACGGGCTGCCCCCAACCACCAGCTGCCTATTTGTACCTGGCCGGACACAACAATATAGGGAAGCCCTTTTTTTCTTAATTATTTCATGAAATAATTTAAAGAAAATTGACGTGGGGCTTCGCCCTGTTTTTGTGTCCAGCCAGGTACAACTAGGCAGCTGGGGGCTGGAATCCGCAGCGCAGGGAGGCCCAAGCTTTCTGGGCCACCCCCGCTGCAAATTGCAGTCCGCAGCCACCCCGGAAAATGGCGCGTTCATAGAAGCGCCATCTTCTGGCGCTGTACCCAACTCATCCAGGGCCCTGATGCGGTGGCTCACTGGGTAATAAAGGGGTTAGGGCCAGCTTGGCATTATCAGCTGGCCCTAAGCCCGAAATTCATGGGGTCACGCCAATATTAGACATGACCACCATGAATTTCTAATAAAGTATTTAAAAAAACACAACACCCAGAAAAAAGTCCTTTAATTGAAATAAACACACAATTCTTTATTGTTCTAAATTAAACCATACTTACCATCACGCCCATTCCAGCTGAAGCCAACGATCTCCTGAAATAAAAGAAAAATAATAAAGCAACATCATCCTTACCTTTCCATGGTTCCCATGACAGCTTCAGCTCTGCTACATCGAGATGACAGGCTGGACCGCAGCAGAACGCTGCCATCCAGCCTGTCATCCCGCAGACACTGAGAAGCGCAGGCTTGCTTGCGCTCCACAGTGTCTCTCTGTGAGGGCATCCAGATGAGCCGAGTTAATGTCCAATGAACTCGGCTCACCTCATGCACGTCACTGACAGCGTGGGAAAATTCTCCTGCACTCAGCGCTTCAGCGTGGGAGAATTCTCACACTGAAGCGCTGAGTGCAGGAGAATTCTCCCACGCTGTCAGTGACGTGCAGGAGGTGAGCTGAGTTCATTGGACATGAGCTCACCTTATGCACGTCACTGACAGCGTGGGAAAATTCTCCTGCACTCAGCGCTTCAGTGTGGGAGAATTCTCACGCTGAAGCGCTGAGTGCAGGAGAATTCTCCCACGCTGTCAGTGACGTGCAGGAGGTGAGCTGAGTTCATTGGACATGAGCTCACCTTATGCACGTCACTGACAGCGTGGGAGAATTCTCCTGCACTCACCGCTTCAGCGTGAGAATTTTCCCACGCTGTCAGTGACGTGCATGAGGTGAGCCGAGTTCATTGGACATGAACTCGGCTCATCTGGATGTCGTCACAGAGAGACGCTGAGCAGCGCAAGCAAGCCTGCGCTTCTCAGTGTCTGCGGGATGAGAGGCTGGATGGCAGCGTTCTGCTGCGGTCCAGCCTGTCATCTCGATGTAGCAGAACTGAAGCTGTCGTGGGAACCATGGAAAGGTAAGGATGAGGTTGCTTTATTATTTTTCTTTTATTGCAGGAGATCGTTGGCTTCAGCTGGAATGGGCGTGACGGTAAGTATGGTTTAATTTAGAACAATAAAGGATTGTGTCTTTATTTCAATTAAAGGACTTTATTCTGGGTGTTCGTGTTTTTTTTAACTTTGACTATGGGGTTAGTAATGGGGGTGTCTTATAGACGCCTCTCCATTACTAACCTGGGCTTGATGTCAGCTGGCATTATAAGCTGACATCAACCCCAACCCTATTACCCCCTGCCACCGCACCAGGGCAGCGTGGAAGAGCGAGGCTAAGTGCCAGAATTGGCGCATCCTATGAATGCGCCATTTCTGGGGTGGCTGACGGCTGGTGTTTCTAGCCTGGGAGGGGGCCAATATTCATGGCTCCCTTCCTGGGCTATTAATATCAGCCCCCAGCTGTCTGCCTAGCCTTTGCTAGCTATTAAATTAGGGGGGACCCCACGTCATTTTTTGGGGGGGTCCCCCATTTTAATAGCTAGTAAAGGCTATGTATTCAGCTGGGGGCTGATATTAGTAGCCTGGGAAGCTCCGTGGGTATTACCCCCTTCCCAGGCTTCAAACATCTGCCCCAGCCGTCTGCTTAACCTCCGCTAGAGCCTAAAATTAAGGGGAACCCCACGCCAATTTTTTTAATAATAAATCCTTTATTTTAATACTAAATGACAAGTACAGTAACCAACACTATCACTGTACTTCATATATATGTGACTGACATGTTTCTATCTATCTAATCTATGTGTGAAGCTCTATTCTGTCTGTTATAAATTGTCGGGTACCGCTGCTGAATTGCCGGCCGGCTTTTTTAAAGAGACGGTGCATGAAAACACTATTATTTTTTTTGATAAATCCTTTACGCTAAATGACAAGTACAGTAAGCAGCACTTTCACTGTACTTCGTATATATGTGGCTGACATGTTTATATCTATCTAATCTATGTGTGAAGCTCTATTCTTTCGGTTCTAAATTGTCAGGTACCGGTGTATGCCGCTGCTGAATTGCCGGCTTTTCATGTTTCACTGTTGGCACTGTTCCCATCGATTTGGGCAATCACTGTAATGCCACAACCACCATGGCTGTGGCATTACAGTGAGTGGCAGACAATCCCTGCATGATTGGTGCTCTAAATAGCGACAGACATGCAGGACACGCTTTTGGTGCACGAACAGTTATCGAACATAACCTCGAACAGCCGAATTTTTTGCAAATCGTTCGGGTTCGTCGAACAACTCGAACACCGCCCAAAACAGCTCGAATTTGAGATTGGCGAACAGTTCTAGTCGAACACCGCTCATCTCTACTAGAAACCCAAATATTTTTTCAGAGGTAGATGCAGATAAAAATTATTTTTGATTTGCAACCTGATGGAGGTCAGTATAGATGGACTAATAGAGAAAGTCCCACACACTGCTATAAGGCCAAATATTTTTTCAGAGCTAGATGCAGATAAAAATTATTTTTAATTTGCAACCTGATGGAGGTCAGTATAGATGGACTAATAGAGAAAGTACCACACACTACTAGAAGGCCAAATATTTTTTCAGAGCTAGATGCAGAAAAAAATTATATTCAGTTTGCAACCTGATGGAGGTTAGTATAGATGGACTAATAGAACAAGTCCCACAGACAGCTAGAAGCCCAAATATTTTTTCAGAGGTAGATGCAGATAAAAATTATTTTTAATTTGCAACCTGATGGAGGTCAGTATAGATGGACTAATAGAGAAAGTCCCACACACTGCTAGAAGGCCAAATATTTTTTCAGAGCTAGATGCAGAAAAAAAATTATTTTTAATTTGCTACCTGATGGAGGTCAGTATAGATGGACTAATAGAGAAAGTCCCACACACTGCTAGAAGGCCAAATATTTTTTCAGAGCTAGATGCAGAAAAAAAATTATTTTTAATTTGCAACCTGATAGAGGTCAGTATAGATGGACTAATAGAGAAAGTCCCACACACTGCTAGAAGGCCAAATATTTTTTCAGAGCTAGATGCAGAAAAAAATTATATTCAGTTTGCAACCTGATGGAGGTCTGTATACATGGATTAATAGAACAAGTCCCACACACAGCTAGAAGCCCAATATTTTTTCAGAGGTAGATGCAGAAAAAAAATATATTCAGTTTGCAACCTGATGGAGGTCTGTATACATGGATTAATAGAACAAGTCCCACACACAGCTAGAAGCCCAATATTTTTTTAGAGGTAGATGCAGAAAAAAAATATATTCAGTTTGCAACCTGATGGAGGTCAGTATAGATGGACTAATAGAGAAAGTCCCATACACTGCTAGAAGGTCAAATATTTTTTCAGAGCTAGATGCAGAAAAAAATTATATTCAGTTTGCAACCTGATGGAGGTCAGTATAGATGGACTAATAGAACAAGTCCCACACACAGCTAGAAGCCCAAATATTTTTTCAGAGGTAGATGCAGATAAAAATTATTTTTAATTTGCTACCTGATGGAGGTCAGTATAGATGGACTAATAGAGAAAGTCCCACACACTGCTAGAAGGCCAAATATTTTTTCAGAGCTAGATGCAGATAAAAATTATTTTTAATTTGCAACCTGATGGAGGTCAGTATAGATGGACTAACAGAGAAAGTCCCACACACTGCTAGAAGGCCAAATATTTTTTCAGAGCTAAATGCAGAAACAAATTATATTCAGTTTGCAACCTGATGGAGGTCAGTATAGATGGACTAATAGAACAAGTCCCACACACAGCTGGAAGGCCAAATAATTTTTCAGAGGTAGATGCAGAAAAAAATTATATTCAGTTTGCAACCTGATGGAGGTCAGTATAGATGGACTAATAGAACAAGTCCCACACACAGCTAGAAGCCCAAATATTTTTTCAGAGGTAGATTCAGAAAAAAATTATATTCAGTTTGCAACCTGATGGAGGTCTGTATAGATGGATTAATAGAGCAAGTCCCACACACAGCTAGAAGCCCAATATTTTTTCAGAGGTAGATGCAGAAAAAAAATTATTTTTAATTTGCAACCTGATGGAGGTCAGTATAGATGGACTAATAGAGAAAGTCCCACACACTGCTAGAAGGCCAAATATTTTTTCAGAGCTAGATGCAGAAAAAAATTATATTCAGTTTGCAACCTGATGGAGGTCAGTATAGATGGACTAATAGAACAAGTCCCACACACAGCTAGAAACCCAAATATTTTTTCAGAGGTAGATGCAGATAAAAATTATTTTTGATTTGCAACCTGATGGAGGTCAGTATAGATGGACTAATAGAGAAAGTCCCACACACTGCTAGAAGGCCAAATATTTTTTCAGAGCTAGATGCAGATAAAAATTATTTTTAATTTGCAACCTGATGGAGGTCAGTATAGATGGACTAATAGAGAAAGTACCACACACTACTAGAAGGCCAAATATTTTTTCAGAGCTAGATGCAGAAAAAAATTATATTCAGTTTGCAACCTGATGGAGGTTAGTATAGATGGACTAATAGAACAAGTCCCACAGACAGCTAGAAGCCCAAATATTTTTTCAGAGGTAGATGCAGATAAAAATTATTTTTAATTTGCAACCTGATGGAGGTCAGTATAGATGGACTAATAGAGAAAGTCCCACACACTGCTAGAAGGCCAAATATTTTTTCAGAGCTAGATGCAGAAAAAAAATTATTTTTAATTTGCAACCTGATGGAGGTCAGTATAGATGGACTAATAGAGAAAGTCCCACACACTGCTAGAAGGCCAAATATTTTTTCAGAGCTAGATGCAGAAAAAAAATTATTTTTAATTTGCAACCTGATGGAGGTCAGTAAAGATGGACTAATAGAGAAAGTCCCACACACTGCTAGAAGGCCAAATATTTTTTCAGAGCTAGATGCAGAAAAAAATTATATTCAGTTTGCAACCTGATGGAGGTCAGTATAGATGGACTAATAGAACAAGTCCCACACACAGCTAGAAGCCCAAATATTTTTTCAGAGGTAGATGCAGATAAAAATTATTTTTAATTTGCAACCTGATGGAGGTCAGTATAGATGGACTAATAGAGAAAGTCCCACTCACTGCTAGAAGGCCAAATATTTTTTCAGAGCTAGATGCAGAAAAAAATTATATTCAGTTTGCAACCTGATGGAGGTCAGTATAGATGGACTAATAGAACAAGTCCCACACACAGCTAGAAGCCCAATATTTTTTCAGAGGTAGATGCAGAAAAAAAATATATTCAGTTTGCAACCTGATGGAGGTCAGTATAGATGGACTAATAGAGAAAGTCCCACACACTGCTAGAAGGCCAAATATTTTTTCAGAGCTAGATGCAGAAAAAAATTATATTCAGTTTGCAACCTGATGGAGGTCTGTATAGATGGATTAATAGAACAAGTCCCACACACAGCTAGAAGCCCAATATTTTTTCAGAGGTAGATGCAGAAAAAAAATATATTCAGTTTGCAACCTGATGGAGGTCAGTATAGATGGACTAATAGAACAAGTCCCACACACTGCTAGAAGTCCAAATATTTTTTCAGAGGTAGATGCAGAAAAAAAATATATTCAGTTTGCAACCTGATGGAGGTCAGTATAGATGGACTAATAGAGAAAGTCCCACACACGGCTAGAAGGCCAAATATTTTTTCAGAGCTAGATGCAGAAAAAAAATATATTCAGTTTGCAACCTGATGGAGGTCAGTATAGATGGACTAATAGAACAAGTCCCACACACTGCTAGAAGCCCAAATATTTTTTCAGAGGTAGATGCAGATAAAAATTATTTTTAATTTGCAACCTGATGGAGGTCAGTATAGATGGACTAATAGAGAAAGTCCCACACACTGCTAGAAGGCCAATTATTTTTTCAGAGCTAGATGCAGAAAAAAATCATATTCAGTTTGCAACCTGATGGAGGTCAGTATAGATGGTCTAATAGAACAAGTCCCACACACTGCTAGAAGCCCAAATATTTTTTCAGAGCTAGATGCAGAAAAAATTATATTCAATTTGCAACCTGATGGAGGTCAGTATAGATGGACTAATAGAATGATGCTATGCCCAAAAGATTTTACTTCACTAGGTGTAGTAAAAAAAATGGTATTCTATACATAGGTGGTATATCTTGCAACACAGATAGGCTACTCCACTGACTAACACACTCTGCAATAGGCCAAAAAGGATTAGCTTTGCTAGATTCAGCCAAATGCTGTGACAAAAACTTGCACAGCACTGGCACAGACCTGCCTGGCAAAAACTGATAGGAACTGATGTAACCTAGTCCTGAAAAGGACTGCAATTACAATTAGTCTTTACTCCCACAATCTATCTATTTAAGAGCACAGACCTGCCTGATAAAAGTCATAGGAAATGCTGTAACCTAGTCCTTAAAAGGACTGCAATCACAACTATTCCCTACTCCCAAGCTATCTGTAGATTTGTGCGAAAATTGGCTTGAAATTAACAAGGTATAGCGCACACAGCAACAGCGGTGCCGTCTAACACGCAGCTGCAGCAGTGAGAAAATGGTGGCGTCGGGGAAAATGGCTTGGTCTTATAGGGCAAGGACATGTGACATGCACTGCCAATGACACATGCCCTTGCTTTTGTGAAAAACAGCAGTTCGCTCCGTGTGTGCGCTGCTGATAGGCTGACAGACTGCACCTCCCCACTGCAAATGCGGGAAAGAGAAAAAAAAATGGAGATCTTCATTATTCCTGCAGAGATCCATCCCCTGCCCCTCCCCACACCCCGCTGTACACTCAAACTGCGTATTAACATTAATTTTCATCATTACTGAGAAAAAATCCAGTTATGATTTTGGTGCACGAACAGTTATCGAACATAACCTCGAACAGCCGAATTTTTCTCAAATCGTTCGTGTTCGCCGAACGGCTCGAACACCGCCCAAAACAGCTCGAATTTGAGATTGGCGAACAGTTCGAGTAGAACAACGCTCATCTCTAATCATCAGGTCTATATCAGACCTGGCGCCGCCGTACTCATCAGTCTACTCCGCAATCAGACAGTGTAGGGAGAGGTGCTGCTGAGCTAGGAGATATTTGTTTGTTTATTAGGTAGTGTAGGGAGAACAGAAGTATATTACACATAAATCTCAACAAACAGTCCTTCTGAGGACTAATTTATCTGCAGAGATATCAGGCAGGCAGTGTATATAGGCAGGCAGGCAGGCAGTGTATATAGCAGACTGCAGTGCATATAGCACAAGAGGCTCCATTCCAGTTCTGTCTGCTGCTGCTGCAGATAGAAATGATCCCACACTTGGACACTCTGAAGAGCTGTTCACTTTTCCATTTATAGATTCTGGCCTCTCGCCTGGTCCACTTGAAGCGGGGCAAGAGGAGATCGCATGTAGCGATGCCCAAATATTTGAGCAGCCAATGGAAAAGTGAATAGCTCGTCGGAGTGTCCAAGTGTGGGATCAGTTGTGTCCGGGCACTCAGCATGGTGGAAGGAAGTATGATCAGGGTGAGGAATATGCAGTCCAGACTCACGGCTACTGAGACTTGACCATGTGGAAGACAGGGAGGTGGTTGTGGTTGTGGCAAAGTGACTGTCACACAAAGGCGATGGTGGGAAAGTGTCACAAGAGGTGGACGATGATAAGACACAATTGCCAGAGAGTCAGGAGGAGGACCAGGGTACGGAAGTGGAAGACGAGGTTGTGGATGATGAAATAGTAACTGACCAAACCTGACAGGAGGACATGCAGAGCGAGGACAGCAGCACACAGGGGGAGGGAGGCAGAGTACCCCAACAGGCGGGAAGAAGCAGTGTGGTGGACGCAGACAAGGCAGGCAACCGTTCCCCATAACACCAACACGAAGGAAGTTGCCAGTACAACTGTTAGGTCTTCCCGAGTCTGGTTGTTTTTTAAAGACTCCGCCGATAACCCCCAAAAGGCCATTTGCACCACCTGCCAGGCCAGCATCAGCACGGGTGGCAAAACTACCAGCCTGACCACCACCAGCATGATCAGGCACATAGCAGTAAAGCACCCGACTTTGTGGGCTGAACCCCGGGATCCAAGAACAGTGCCTGCGGGTGGCACCACTGCTTCTTCCGCCAATCCCCTATCCGTGGTGCATGCGAAGATGCCTCCTACCCTGCACCTGTCATTGCACGCTCTCAAGTAGCAGCATCAGGAAGCACGTCCACGTCCTTGTCCCAGCGCAGCGTTCAGTTGTCCATACCCCAGTCCTTGGAACGCAAGGGCAAATATGCAGCCAACGCCCCACAAGCCACACTACTAAATTCCCACATTTCGCGACAGCTTGCACTCAAAATGTTGCCTTTTTGGCTCATGGAGACGGAAGCATTCTGCAACCTGATGGCAGCGGCCGTCCCTCAGTACTCAGTCCACAGCCGCCACTATGTCTCCCGGTGTGCCGTCCCCACATTACACAAGCACGTGTCCCAAAACATTAGCCGTGCCCCCAACAACGCAGTTACCAGGAAAGTCCACCTAACCATGAACACGTGGACAAGTGCTTGTGGGCAGGGATGGTACATCTCGCTGACGGCACACTGGGTTAACATAGTGGAAGCCCGGACCCAGTCAGACCTTGGGACGTCCTCCCGAAGCCAAGGAGTGGAAGCCTTAGGTCAATCAGGGTTGCCCTCACAGTCTACAGCTCCTGCACCACATCTTCCTCAGCCTCCTCCTCCTCTTCAGTCTCCATCTCCGAAATGACCACATCACTCACAAGTTGGAAGCACTGCAGCACTACCTCGGCCAAGCGGCAACAGGCTGTGCTGAAACTAATATGCTTAGGTGACAAACCGCACAATCCTGAAGAGTTGTGGACAGCTCTGAAAGACAGATATGTGACAAACACTGCTGAACCTACAGCCAGGCATGGTCGTGTGTGACAATGGCCGGAACCTGGTGGCGGCTCTGAGGCGAGGCGAGCTCATACACGTACCATGCCTGGCCCATGGGCTTAACCTCGTGGTTCAGCGGTTTCTCAAATTCTACCCGGAGCTGCCGGATCTGCTTGTTAAAGTACGCCGCCTGTGTGCACATTTTAGAAAGTCACCTACAGCTTCCGCCGCCCTTGCTGTGTTTCAGCAACGTTTGCAGCTTCCGGCTCACATACTGGTGTGTGATGTCCCCACACGTTGGAACTCTACACTGCAGTTGTTGGGAATGATTTGTGAGCAGCAGAGGGCAGTTGTTGACTACCAGCATTAACAAGGCCATCGGTATTCAGTTCAGACTCCACACATAAGACCTGAGGAGAGGACATGGATGTCAGACATATGTACCATCCTCCAAAACTTTTAGGACTCCACCAAGATGGTGAGCGGTGATGACGCCATAATTAGCATCACCATCCGGCTTCTCTGTCTTCTGAAATGCTCTCTGCTAACAATCAAAGAGGATGAATTGCAAGCAGATCACGATGAGATGGAGCAAGGAACCATACAGGGTGATTACACACAGCTGAGCCTCATCTCATCACAACGTGGATTGGGTGACAATGAGGAAAAGGAGGAGGAGGAAGAACAGGAGCTAGTTTCATGCGCTATAGACGGTACTACCTGCACAACTGTCACACCATCTGTTCAGCGTGGATGGCCTGAGGACAGAGAGGAGGAGGAGGAGAGCATGATCAGTCGTCCACTTGGTGAGGACACGGAAGTTTTGCCTGTTAGCAGTCTGGCACACAAGGCTGAATTTATGTTACGCTGCCTTTCCCATGACCCTCGCGTTCTCAAAATTTTGGGTGACAGTCATTACCTGGTTGGTGACACTTCTAGACCCATGCTACAAGGAGAATTTTATATCTCTTATTCCTGAGGCGGACAGGTCTACAAAAATGGGGCAGTTCCAGAAGACCTTGTTGTGGAACTAATAAAAAAATTCCCATCTGAAAACGCTGGCGGCAGAGGTCACAGTTCGTTGGACAACCAAGAACTACAGGCGAGAGAGACACAATTCCAATTCAGAAGAGGCAGGGGAACACTGTCAAAGTACTGGGAGAATTTTCTCAGTCCTCCCATCACACAGGCCCTGTGGCGCGGGGTACTCTCACAAGGAGTGAAAAGTTTGGGAAGATGCTTAGGGACCTTGCTGACCATACCAACGTCCTCTGTGATTCCTCTGTGCCTTATAATTATTGGGTTTCCAAGCTGGATACGTGGAATAAACTTGCTCTTTATGCCTTGGAGGTCCTTGCCTGCCCTGCCGCCAGCGTTTTATCAGAGCGGGTTTTTAGTGCCGCTGGTGGAATTATAATTGATAAGCGCATCCACCTTTCAACTGAAAATGCTGACAGGTTGACTCTTATAAAAATGAACAAGGGCTGTATTGGGCTAGACTTCTCAACACCACCGAATGATATCAGCATAACATAAACTCAAATGTCTTTTTTTGGGAGGTGCATTCCCATGCACCTTTTCACACCCACACATGGGTATATGCTTCTTTGGCTATTTGCTCTTGTCCTCCTCCTTCTCCTCATCCTCATCCTCCACCACCATATCACCAGGGTGACCATGATCTGTGATGCAACACCTACATATTTTTTTTAAATGGTGTTTGTGATGCCCGTAAAGAAAAAAATTACACAGTATGTTCATGTATACCCCACACGGGTAAATGTTTGTCAGCCCATACACTTAGTGCATGGGCATTATAAGTTATATGAGACCCTCTCCTTTCTAATGGGAACATTTTTTATGAGGCCTTCCTCCACGTCTCTTCCAAGGGGCAGCCCTTGCATTCACTGCATAGGCCAACACTATGGGAGACCCGCTTCCTAATAAGGGGAACATTTTTTCATGAGGTCCTCTATGTCTCTTCCAAGGGGCATTGGAGTGCCTCACAATTTTTGGCAGCCCTTGCATTCACTGCATAGGCCAACACTATGTGAGACCCGCTTTCTAATAATGGGAATATTTTTTCATGAGGTCCTCTACGTCTCTTCCAAGGGGCAATGGAGTGTCTCCCAATTTTCGGCAACCCTTGCATTCACTGCATAGGCCAACACTATAGGAGACCCACTTCCTAACAATAGGAAAAAATTTTTATGAGGCCCTCTACGTCTCTTCCAAGGGGCATTAGAGTGCCTCCCAATTTTTGGCAACCCTTGCATTCACTGCATAGGCAAATACAATGGGAGACCCACTTCCTAATAATGGGAAAAATTTTTTCAGGAGGCCCTTCTCTACGTCTCTTCCAAGGGGCATTGGAGTAGGTCCAAATTTTTGGCAGCCCTTGCATTCACTGCAGAGGCAAACAGTATGGGAGACCCACTTCCTAATAATGGGAACATTGTTTTCAGGAGGCCCTCCTCTAAGTCTCTTCAATGGGGTAATGGGGTGCTTCAAAAGTTTCAAAGGTGTATTGGGGTGCGTCAAAATTTTGGGTAGCCCTGCCACTCACTGCATATGCAATAACAGTATAGGAGACCCACTCTTTAGTAATGGTAACAACAAAGCATAGCCGGCTGATGGCTCTCTAAGAATAGTGAGGGTCGACTGCTGGCCATTTAAAAAATAGTAAAGGCCGCCTGATGGCCCTATAAAAATAGGCTTTGTGACTTTCAGAATCTCTCCTTCATAAATGAAACAGGATGTGTCTGATCATGTCTCACACACCACATACTCTGTTAAGGTTGTAAAATGTTAAAATGACATTTCCCGGTGAATGCATTTGTAACGATTGAAAGCAATACAAAATTGCAAAAATGCATCAAAAACGTTACGTGTGAACATAGCCCAAGGTGTGGAGGAGTATTTTTGTTTTTGGTTATTCATTTTGCCTTATATACAAGTCATTACCCTGGAAAGGATGTTCCTTAACATATTTCCCAGGAAAATCCATTTTGGTTTAGTTTTTGTATGTTTTATTGTGAATCCGTAAAAGTGGCGTAATACCTCTGACAACGTTGTTGACAGCAGTGACTTGGGAGTCAGAGATGCTTCCAGGGATCTTCCCCATGCTGTTCCCATGTCATTTGAGCACTGTTCCCATCTATTTGGGCAATTTTTAGGCAGTCTGCAGACCGCCGGGGGGAGCCGCCTGAAAAATGCTCGAGTTTCCCGTAGACTTACATTGGGCTCATTGCTCGGGTTGAGCACCCGAGTATTCCAATTTGCTCGACTCAAGCATCGAGCACCCGAGCATTTTAGTGCTCGCCAATCACTAATGACTAGTGATGATCATGCATGCTCGTTGCTCGATATTTACGAGTATGCTCGGGCGAGCACCTATTATCTTCAGCGTGCTCGGGCTTTATCGCACCGTGAACATGATTTGCAACTGTTTGACAGCTTTAGTACATGTGAAGAATGCTGGAAAAGCAGGCATTCCTCACATGTATTAAAGCTATCAAACAGTCGCAAATCATGTTCACGGAGCGACGAAAACTTAACCCCAGAGCACGCTATAGATAATAGGTGCTCGCCCGAGCATGCTCGCAAATCTCGAGCAACGAGCATGCATGATCATCACTACTAATGACCAATTCAACACTGCGTCATGGCCTCAGTTTGTAAATGTGAACATGAGACAGAATCAAATGAATGGATAAATACCTTCTATTATCCTTATGGTTTCAGAAAGGCACAAGTCCAGGGTATAAGGACACAACATCACATTTTCACCCTGACATGTGTCAGCCTTCGCTTTACAGAAATGGCACAACAAAAAGTTTCCTGCAACGACAGTCCAGACAACCGATTATTAGCGGAAGTCACATACCGATATTATACTATAATTATTATTATACTGTGTATTGTGTTTTACGAATTGTATAATATGTGTTATATTATTACATGCTATATTTGGTAACTAGACTTTATCTTGTCTTAATAACTTAATATTCTATTATCATGTGTAACAAATGTAATATGCAGTCATATTTTGTTTCTATGCTGTTAGTACAGCGTATATTTTATTATTATATTTTATATTTTAGTACCACTGTATGTTATGACATTAATCTGCACATTTACTGTATTTTATTCTACTGGCATAATGATGTTATTACACTGTAGATTTTATTATTCCATTGTATATTTTGTTATTCTACTGTCATTATACTACAATAAAATACAGTGTCCATATATCAACTTTTTATTTCATTCCTTCTTGACTGAGATATCTTTGTGTATCTTTTCTGCAACCGGAGAATGATTCTTATCCCTGGGGGGAAATAACAGCTCACGTGTAAATCCACACAATTTGAGTATCATCTCTTTAAAAAATAACCGTCATTTTAAATTTTATTTCATAAATCAATAGTGCACATAAAAATAAGTAACTTTGTGATTTATCTTATCAAAGAAATCTGCTTTTTTCTCCTCTTAGACTGATCATTCATTCCCAACTCATGGGTAACATTTGTATTCAGTGAAGACAGATTTGTCCAGTAGTGGAGCAAGGAGTAGATAGTTGGTACTTATAATATTCTATGTAGTTCTAGCTCCTCCCTCCTCTCTACATAGAACATTATGGGCACTAACTGTCTTCTTCTTTCTCAGTAATGAAAAAATCTGTCTCCACTTAATACAAATGTTACCCATGAATTGAGAATGAATGATCGTCCCAGGAGGAGAAAGAAGCAGATTTGTCTGATTAGATAAGATATATTACAAAGTTTTAAGTGCACTACCTTATCAGAGAAATCTATTTCTTTCTCCTCCTGGGACGAGCATTCATTTTCAATTCATGGGTAAAATCTGTATTTAGTGAAGACAGATTTCTTGCATTACTGAGATAGGAGAAGACAGTTGGAGCTCATAATGTTCTATGTAGAGAGGAGGGAGGAGATAGAACTACATAGAATGTTATAAGCACCAACTGTTTTGTCCTGCTTCAGTACTGGAAAAATTTGTCTTCACTGAGTACAAATGCTACCCATGAATTGGGAATGAATGATCGTCCCAGGAGGAGAAATAAATAGATTTCTCTGATAAGATAGTGCACTTAAAACTTTGTAATATATCTTATCAGAGAAATCTATTTCTTTCTCCTCCTGGGACAATCATTCATTTTCGATTTATGGGTAAAATCTGTATTCAGTGAAGACAGATTTTTCCATTACTGAGATAGGAGAAGACAGTTGGTGCCCATAATGTTCTATGTAGAGAGGAGGGAGGAGCTAGAACTACATAGAATATTATAAGCACCAACTGTCTTCTCCTACTTCAGCACTGGAAAAATTTATCTTCACTGAATACAAATTTTACCCATGAGTTGGGAATGAATGATCATCCCAGGAGGAGGAAGAAATAGTTTTCTCTGATCAGATATACTACAAAGTTTTAGGTGCACTATTGATCAATGCATGAATTACATTAGACTATAAAGAATGCACATACTGCAATTTAGAATAAAGGTTTAGCGCTCTAGGAATATGTTTAGCACCACAAATTTACTCCACCGCAAAGCAAATAATTAGCAGACCTATGTAAATAGTCTAGCCGTAGCTCACCGCGACTGGGCTTTTAGGTTTTTTTCTACATCTATATTATCACTTACCAGTTGTTATAAGAGCTGAGAAAATGCAAAATCCAGCGACCGGTCGCCTCATAGTGCCTGTAAGTTGTGAGCCGGTTATCACCTTCCGTCTATTATTATATTTCTCTAGCAGCAGGTGCATGTCTCAGGGGGCGGCCAGGTGTGAGATCCTCCAGAGAAAAGAGCTCAAAAACAAAAGGTGCAACAGCATCATGCTACTTCCTAGCACATAATATAAGGCTAGTGTGAAATACCAGCTGCAATACCAGCCATGACCTGTGACTATAAGATGGCGATGTCTTGGGAAAAAAAAAAAATCCCAGCCCTTTATGGAAAGAAATAACAATCTATCAAGCAAGTTTTGCAGAGAAGAAAGTACAGGTGCAAAAAACTTTTCTAAATATTTGAAATCTATACGTTAGCTATATTGTATTCGTATTTCCATTATGCTCCATATTCTTTCTCTTGGAGGTGAGACCAAAAATATTCAAAGGAGCAAATTATCATAAACAATTTAATGGGACATTCACAAAACATGCATGTTCCTGAATAAATGTTCGAGACTTTGCTTTTATCACGGACTCACTTCGCTACAGCACACCAAGTGGTCAGGAGTGGTATTGCATTGAACTAATAATGTACACTGAACATCTAATCCTATAATTGATAATTAGAAATCCAATCCACTATATGGCAGGCCTTTTGGGGTGTTCCAGGTATATGGCAGGTTTGGCAGGTTTTGTGATGTTCCCGGTATACGGCAGGATTTGTTGGGTGTTCCTGGTATATAGCGGGTATTGTGAGGTGTTGCTAGTATATGTCCGATCTTGTGAGGTGTTCTAGGTATAGGGCAGATGTTATGGGGTGTTCCTAGCATACGACAGGTCCTGGGGGTTATACCTGGCATATGACAGGTCTTCTGTGGTGTTCTGGTATATGGCAGGTTTTGTGAAGTGTTCTCGATATATGGCAGGACTTGTGGGGTGTTTCCAGTATACAGTAGGTCTTTTGGCGTTTTCCTGGTATGCGGCAGGTTTAGCAAGTTTTGCGTGGGTGTTCCTGGTATATGGCAGGTCTTGTGGGATTCCTGGAAAAGGTAGGTTTTGTGGAATGTTCCCAGTGTACGTCGGGCCTTATGGGGTTTTCTTGGTATATGGTGAGTATTGAGAGGTGTTCCCAGTATATGTCCGATCTTTTGGGGTGTTCCTAGTATACGACAGGTCTTGGGGGTGTTCCTGGCATATGGCAGGTCTTTTGGGGTGTTCATGGTATGCGGCAGGTTTTGTGAGGTGTTCCTGATATATGGTGGGTCTTGTGTGGTGTTCCAAGTTTATGGGAGATCTTGTGGGGTTTTCCTAGTATACGGCAGAATTTTGGGGTTTTCTTGGTATATGGTGGATTTTGTGGGGTGTTCCCAGTATACGGCAGGTCTTGTGGGGTGTTCCTAGTATACAGTGGGTTTTGTGGGGTGTTTCTGGTATATGGCGGGTCTTCTGGGGTTTTCCCGATATATGGCGGATCTTGTGGGGTGTTCCTGGTATATGGCAGATCTTTTGGGGCGTTGCTGGTATATGGTTGTTCTTGTGGGGTGTTCCTGGAATATGGCAGATCTTGTGGGGCATTCCTGGTATATGGTTGGTCTTGTGGGGTGTTCCTGGTATATGGCAGATCTTGTGGGGTGTTCCTGGTATATGGCAGATCTTGTGGGGTGTTCCTGGTACATAGCAGATCTTGTGGGGTGTTCCTGGTATATGGTTGGTCCTGTGGGGTGTTCCTGGTATATGGTGGATCTTGTAGGGTATTCCTAGTATGTAGGGGTCTTATGTGGCTTTCACGGAAAACGGTGTGGCGCCCTGCTGCGCATTAGTGCCACAGATCCCAGAGGGGTGCATGGATGGACTTCTCCACAAGAGGCCCTCATAGCATTCACACACCTCCACCCTACCACCTCAGACCACCAGAGGGAGCCCGGATAGGGATATATATACTGGAGGGTGGAGTTAAGCAGGCAGTCTAGAGAACAGTTTCCTCAGGGGACAGAGTTAGTTCCAGTTCCTGCAGAAGATGAGCCTGAGAGAGGTCAGTCTGCAGTGGAGCTCAGTCAGTTCCTCTAGAGAGAGTGCAGACTCAGTGAGCTCAGATTAGTGAGCCAGGAGCGTGCCGAAGCTCAGAGAGCGGCGAAGAGTAGCGAGGCCTACTGCCCGTGTGAAGCCTAGTGAGGTCCCCGAGCGTGGCCAAAGGCGAGTGGAGTAAGCAAGCAACATAGGGGTCAGAGGAGCTTAACCAGCTCACCCCAAAACCATTAACCGGACACCGGGTCCGCGCCTACAGGGAGCCTATATCCCCAGCAGGAATAACCGGAACCCCTGGAGAACTATACGTCCCAGGTTTACCAGAAGCTGACTGTTATACCAGGGTCAGGAGTCACGGAGGCCCCAGAGATCAGGGAGTGTGAACTCCAACAGAAGGCCCTACCACCAGGTCAGCAGGTGCAAGACAGAGACCAAGTTAGGCCTAGCTCCAGGCAGGTCAGAAACTTATCAAGGAAAGGCAAGGAACAGGAGGCCCCACATCCGCTCACTGGGGAGAGCCCTGATATGCACCCTTCACCCTGAAGTACCCTGGACCGTGCCAGAACAACACCAGTAAAGGTACTGAAGTGAACTGTTGTGTGTGTGCCTATTCTTCCTCTGACCCGGCTGGGTCCCCTCTGTCTTGCATCCTTCACCTACACTGCCCTGAGGCCCTGCTCCACCTGTGGGGAGTCGTACCAACTAAGCTGCCTAAACACCGGCCTCAGAGGACTGTCGCAGCACTGGTGATCCTCACCAGACACCGCAGGTGGCGTAACGAACATCCCTATCCCATACAACTTCCCCCCTTCTTTTAAGAGTGACCCCAGGGTACGGGCCCGGGAGCCGACCACCGCGACATCCCCCAAGATCAGGCAGCAACAAGGCTCGGGCACCGAGTCGTCCCCATCCCCTGGGCGCGTCATCTCTTCCTGGCGTCACGAACAGGATTCTGTGCCCGCTGCAACGACGGAGTGTTGTGCCCGTTGCCACCAGGTACTGTGCGCCTTTAATCAGAACTGTGTATTTAACTGTGGCGAAGATCGCCGCCATTGTTGTGCCGCCGAGCGGGAAGAAGGGTGTAACCAAGGGAAGCTGAGAGGCGTACCTGCTGAAATGTGCGAAGTCCCGGACACGCCCCACGCCTCGACGTCAAACCAGGAAGCGCCAGGTCCTGGAAGGAGCCCCGGTGAGCGCTCTGATGCAGGACGCAAGCGACGCAAGGTCCTGAAGGAAGACTGTCACCTGCAGAGCTGCGGCCTACCGAAAGAAAAGAAAAGAAGGTAGGCTACGGTTCGCTAGGGAGGCGCCAGAATAAGCAAAGAGCAGCACAACGCGGGAGTACCGGTTAACGGCCCTGATGATCAACCTGCACCAGGCGCCGAGCAGGCCAGAGCAGCCGCTCCACCAGCAGGGCTTGTAACCCCTGTCATACCCATGGCCCTACCGTACATCCCTGGAGCGAAGTGGCTCCCCCAGTACAGCGGCAAACCAGATACCCTGTCTGGATTCAGAAGGAAAATATGCGGTAACCTGGACATGTACTCTATGACAGGCAAGCAAAGAGCCGCTGTTGTATTGGGACAATTGACTGGTGCTGCAGAGCGAGAAGTAGAAACCTGGTCGGCCGCAGACCAGGAGTCAGTGTCCGCAATCTTTAAAAAGCTACAGACTGTCTTTGAGAATCGTACTGAGACAGACCTCCAGATGAGGTTCTATAACTGCTCTCAGCAACCGGGGGACAGTGTTCGGGACTATGCCTGGCATTTACAAGGGGCCCTGCGAGCTCTGAAACAGGATAGCCCAACCAGCATCAATAATGAAAATAGAATGCTGAAGGAACAGTTTATCCGGGGACTGAGGTCTCAAGAGGAGAGCAGGACTGTGCGTTGGTGGTCCCTGAATCATCCAGATGCCACCTTTGACACCCTTAAGGACATGGCTATAAAAGGACTGCTGCCCCTGGAAACAACTGCTACCCAATGTTACCAGGGTGGGGCCACCCCAGTGCCCACAGCGTCCACCTTTTCCCCGGTGGCTGCTGAAGCCAAGGTGCAAGCAACGTCCCCTAGTGAGCTGGACAGCCTGCGCTCTGAAGTGCGTCAGTTGAGCAAAACCCTGACCACTGAACTGAGTGCATTGCAGCTGCGGACAGAGCCCCAGGCAGAAGGAAGGATCCTGATAGCCGACAGCCCTGAGGATGTCCCCTGGATGAGAAGGAGGATGAGGACAACGCCACCCCCTGGGAGGACCAGCGTCCAACGCCACCCGCCGAAGGACCCTGTCTGCCACCGCTGCCACAAGCCAGGTCACGACGTCAGGAGCTGTCCTTTAAATGAGCAAACCCTGGGGCCGAGGGCCGACACCCAGGAGTAGACCCCTCAGGCCCATCAAACTGGTACCGCAGGTTCGTGGGAGGAAGACCTTTCCTGTCCATCCTGCTGGATGGCATCGCGAAACCTGCTCTTCTGGACACAGGATCTCAGGTAACCATCATGGCTGATGTCCTCTACAAAAGGTTCTGGTCCATAGACGAACTTCACACACCAGATTCAAATCTTTCCGTGTATGCCTCAAACGGCCTCCCCCTTAACCTAGTCGGGGTTAAGGATGTGGCAGTAAAGGTGGCAAGAGTGGAACTGAAGGACCAGGGATTAATTGTAGTAGAGACTAATCCTGATGATACAGACTTGTATATGGTACTTGGCACAAATATTGTTAGTAACTGTTTGGGAGAAGTGTTGTTCTTGCTCCAACAGATAGCTGACACTGCCAGACCAGGGCAGAGAAAGGCGATCCAGAAAGAGATCCGAGCCCTTATGTACCAGCAACAGGTAAAGCTAACAGGCGGTGAAATTGCTAATGTATGGGTGACAGACCCAGGACCCATTGTGATACCCCCTGATGAGTAAAATGATGATTTGGTGTAGAGCAGCAATAGGTCTCAAAGGACGGAGCTACCAGGTGGTAGTAGTGCCCCTTAGCTCGGAGAATAGACCTACACGCTTAACTGCCAGAGGGGTAGTGGATGTACGCAATGGGAGGGTGCCCATATGCCTCCTAAACTATGGGGAGGACGAAGTTAGATTACAACGCTATGCCACTGTTGCCAAATTGTACACAGTAAAAAACAACTGCATACACACGGCGGAGTCCTTAACCTCACCAGATGAAGTGGAGGATAATGACTCGGAAACCCAGGTGGAGGATTGGTGTCAACAGCTCCATGTTGGGACAGACACCACCCCTGTCCATCAAAAACAGGGGGTACACCGGGTGGCTCAGGAATACGTGCAGGTATTCAGTAAGCACCCACTTGACTTTGGGAGGATTAAAGGGGTTCAACACCATATCCCCACAGGTGACCATCCACCCATCAAAGAACGTTACAGGCGTATACCACCAGCACACTAACAGAAGGCGAAGGAGATGTTGCAAGACATGAAGAAGGCAGGGGTAGTAAGGGATAGTTGTAGTCCCTGGGCAGCTCCCCTTGTTCTAGTCAGGAAAAAGGACGGAAGCATGAGAATGTGTGTAGATTACAGACAAGTAAATCGCATTACACATAAAGATGCATACCCTTTACCATGTATAGAGGAATCCCTGACTGCCTTAAAGTCTGCAAATTACTTCTCCACCCTTAACCTCACTAGTGGGTACTGGCAAGTAGCTGTTGCTGAGGAGGATCGGGAGAAGACAGCCTTCACCACCCCGATGGGACTTTGCGAGTTCAACAGTAAGCCGTTGCTGTTTGGGACACCTCAACTTCAAGACCGTATTGCTATACCTGGAAGACGTGATAGTGTACTCAAAAACGTATGACGACCATTTTAAGCACCAGGCAGAGGTATTTGATTCGCTGTCCTGGTATGGGATGAAGCTGAAGCCCTCCAAGTGCCACCTGCTCAAGCAAAAGGTACAGTACCTGGGGCACATCGTCAGTCCAGAGTGAGTAGCATCGGACCCGGAGAAGGTCACTGCCATCCAGAAAGGGCCAGAGCCGAAGAGCCTCAAGGAGGTAAGTCAGTTCCTGGGACTAGTCGGGTATTACTGGAGGTTTGTGAAGGACTATACCAAGAAAGTGGCACCTCTGCAAGATCTCCTGGTAGGACAGTCCGGGAGAGGCAGAAACCCCCATTCCAGTGGGGTAAGGAGCAAGCTGAATCCTTTGAGGTGATGAAGGAGATCCTGACCGGCGAAGAGATCCTAGCCTACCCTGACTACAGCCAACCCTTCCTGCTGTACACTGATGACAGCAACGAGGGATGAGGAGCTTTGTTAAGTCAGAAGCAGAATGGCTGAGAGAAGATGATCGCCTATGCAAGCAGGAAACTCCGCCTGACCGAAAGGAACCCAGAGAACTATAGCAGCTTCAAGTTGGAGTTCCTGGCCCTGGTCTGGGCCATCACCGAGCGGTTCAAGCACTTCCTAGCCTCCAGTAAGTTCACTGCCTTCACTGATAATAACCCCTTGACTCATCTGGAAACAGCCAAGCTAGGAGCCATGGAACAACGATGGATGGCTCGGCTGTCAAACTACCAGTTCACCATTAAGTACCGGGCAGGCCGCAAGAATGCCAACGCCGTTGCCCTGTCCAGGATGCCTCACCAGTCGGACACTGAAGAAGAAGTGGATGACTTGGAGGAGATTGAGCTACCTGCATTCCACCGTAATGGAGTGGTCCACGAGCAACGAGCCTCCAGGAGGCATCGCGGTAAAACGTTAAACCCTTTGCCTCACCACAGCTGGAAGGAGACCCAGGACAGCGACCCGGTTGTCAGCCGTATCAAAGAACTGATAACCCAGGAAGGTTCCTCCCTGGAGAAGGACGAGTATCCACAAGCCAAGCAACTGTGGAATGAGAGAAGCCGGCTGTTCATCTATAGAGAGAAGCTGTGCCGAAGGTACGTAAACCCGAGGACCCATGAGATGGTATGACAGATCGTAGTGCCCAGGACGGACATCCAGATGGTGTTGGAGGCCTACCATGATCAAGCTGGGCACTTTGGCTGGAAGAAGCTAGAAACCCTGCTGAAAGGTCGGTTTTATTGGGCTGGAATGCGCAGTTCCATAGAGAGATGGTGCCGGGATTGTGGACCCTGTAGCCTTAGAAGAAGGGACTTCAGCAGCCAGAAGGCACCCCTGCAACCCATCAAGACAACTCGACCCTTGGAGATCGTGGCCCTGGATCATGTCAAGCTGTCAACCGGCAGGTCAGGATATTCCTATGCTCTGACCATGGTGCATCACTACTCCCGGTTCCTGGTGTTCGCCCCCGTCAAGGATCTGACGGCAGAAACTGCGGCGAAGACATTTCAGGCGTACTTCTGCATGCCCCATGGATACCCGGAGCAAGTGCTGACAGATCAAGGCTCTGCCTTTCAAGCTGAATTGTTCAAGGAGTTCTGCCATCTGTACTGGTGTAAAAAGATCCGGACTACAACGTACCACCCCCAAACCAACGGTCTCTGTGAAAAGATGAATAACATCATCATCGACCTGCTGAAGACCTTACCACTAGAGGAGAGAAATCAGTGGCCAGACCTACTACCTGACCTGGTAGATCTGTACAACCACATACCTGTGAGTTCCACCAATTGTACTCCAGCATATCTCATGCGAGCAAAACCCGGGAAGTTGCCCATGGACCTGGAGCTTGGTGTAGTAGAACCAGAAGCAGATATGTCCACTGAGGACTGGGACATGACCAGACAGGAGCAGCACAGAAGAGTACAGACCTGTGTCGAAGACAGTCTCACTCGGGTAAGGGACAAGCAGGAAGCCCACTACAATAAAAGTGCACCCGCCGAACCCTTCACACCAGGAGAAGTGGTGTTAAAGAGGAAAAGGAGAAAGCACAAACTTGATGACCAGTGGGAGAGAGAACCCTACACTGTGTTAAACTCAAGATTTGATAACAAGAAGACCTGTTTGATTAGCAAAGACGGAGGAATAACGACTGCAACGGTATCTAGAGACCATTTGAAGTTGTGTCCAGACCTGCTAAAGCCCCAAGAAGTGCCTCTCACCATACCGGAGGAGCCTAAAGAGCAGTACTCCATACTGACTTAGGAGATTTCCCGGCAGATTCGCCTCAACTAGGAGGAGCAGTAATAATACCTGTGATACACTTCTTTCAACAGCCAGAAGACCCTCCACAGCAAGTAGAACCTGTAAGTGCTTCAGAAGAGCCTGCTCAAGAAGAATCCCCGGAAGAAGGATCCCCGGTTGGAGCAGAGCAAGAAGGCCCAGCCAATGGTATACTTGCCAGTCCCGTAGAGAGGTTAAGGTAACCCTGCAGTCCCCCAACACTTAGAACTGACAGAATGGGAGGTAGTACAAACACCAGTACCACACGCATCCCAGTACCACGTAGGTCGACACGTAGCACACGAGGTCAGACCCCTGTCAGATACAGAGAATAGAGAAGGAAACTCTGACAGTGTAGATAGTTGCCCCTGGGGTATTGTCTTGTGTATTTTCATGTATATGTATCTTGATATGTGCTTTGCCTTACTAATGGACAATTTAAGTGATATGGACACTTCCCTTGTTATATCTAGTTACCCGTAAGGGTACCTAAAGAACTTTGTGGCTGAGGACTGTATGCAGCCCAAAAACTGTTTGCTGTAAATAATTGCACTCACTGGAGTGCCCCTTTAGGTGACCTCAGAACAAAAAACTGTCTGGTGTGGCAGAAGTGGAGGTCCAACTCAGGATCGCCATGCCCTGCAGCCACCCCAGGGCCGAAGTTGAGGGTTTGCTTTGGACAGGTTCCTCAAGCTACCTTGTACTTTACCCGTGAGATGGACACCCTGTCAGGGGACCTCACCGGAACAGACTTAAATTCTGAGGTTGATTATTGTATGTATGTATATATTTATTATTTATAATGTTTTATTATGCAACGTTCAAGCAAAGTGCCTCCCATAAAGGGAAGAGTTATTGTTGTTACCTGTTATAAAAATTACTTCAGTCCGGGAGTACTGAGCTTTGCTAGGGGGGAATGTGGAGCCCTGCTGCGCATTGGTGCCACAGATCCCAGAGGGGTGCATGGATGGACTTCTCCACAAGAGGCCCTCATAGCATTCACACACCTCCACCCTACCACCTCAGACCACCAGAGGGAGCCCGGATAGGGATATATATACTGGAGGGTGGAGTTAAGCAGGCAGTCTAGAGAACAGTTTCCTCAGGGGACAGAGTTAGTTCCAGTTCCTGCAGAAGATGAGCCTGAGAGAGGTCAGTCTGCAGTGGAGCTCAGTCAGTTCCTCTAGAGAGAGTTCAGACTCAGTGAGCTCAGATTAGTGAGCCAGGAGCGTGCCGAAGCTCAGAGAGTGGCGAAGAGTAGCGAGGCCTACTGTCCGTGTGAGGCCTAGTGAGGGCCCCGAGCATGGCCGAAGGCGAGTGGAGTAAGCAAGCAACATAGGGGGCAGAGGAGCTTAACCAGCTCACCCCAAAACCATTTACCAGACACCGGGTCCACGCCTACAGGGAGCCTATATCCCCAGCAGGAATAACCGGAACCCCTGGAGAACTATACGTCCCAGGTTCACCAGAAGCTGACTGTTATACCAGGGTCAGAAGTCACGGAGGCCCCAGAGATCAGGGAGTGTGAACTTCAACAGAAGGCCCTACTACAAGGTCAGCAGGTTCAAGACAGAGACCAAGATAGGCCTAGCTCCAGGCAGGTCAGAAACTTATCAAGGAAAGGCAAGGAACAGGAGGCCCCACACCCGCTCATTGGGGAGAGCCCTGATATGCACCCTTCACCCTGAAGTACCCTGGACCGTGCCAGAAACACCACCAGTAGAGGTACTGAAGTGAACTGTTGTGTGTGTGCCTATTCTTCCTCTGACCCGACTGGGTCCCCTCTGTCCTGCATCCTTCACCTACACTGCCCTGAGGCCCTGCTCCACCTGTGGGGAGCCGCACCAACTAAGCTGCCCGAACACCGGCCTCAGAGGACTGTTGCAGCGCTGGTGATCCTCACCAGACACCGCAGGTGGCATCACGAACATCCCTATCCCATACAACTTCCCCCCTTCTTTTAAGCGTGACCCCAGGGTACGAGCCCGGGAGCCGACCACCGCGACATCCCCCAAGATCAGGCAGCAACAAGGCCCGGGCGCCGAGTCGTCCCCATCCCTTGGGCGCGTCATCTCCATGGCAATTTTGTCCACGATCTTAATTACACACCCCAGCCACACCCGTTTCATTCCACCCTGGCAGGAAGAGATATTAGTGAAAGACATTAAGCAGTCAGAGTTATTATGAAATCACAAAATGCTCAACGGGGTGGAGGGACGCTGTGCTAATTCAACCCATCACTATAATCTGACATCCATAGATGTGGATCTTATCTATTAGGTTTGATTGCAGGATTTATAGGTTAGCATGACTAGATGCACTGTCCTCGTCCTGCAACACAATAGATGCATGTCTACCATATATATTACCATTGTTTTAGCTGCAAGATCCAAAAAACTCATTTAATTATATGAATTATATCATATATACAAGGATGGGGCCCAACATAAGGAACATATATAACAGGATGGGGGCAGGAAGGGGAACATATGAGGGGCGTTTATTAAAGATTTCCTCTGACCCACTTCTATTTATCACAGGATGCTGAAACTTCACATGCATAATGATATAAGTCTCTATAGGTTATGTGCCAATTTGCAACTCAGAACTGATAACGGTCTTGATTTTATAGGTGCTGAAGTGGTGTGAGGTTTGATAAGGGACCCAGTGGAATACAGAGCAGTTATCAAGTTCCTTTACTTTAAAGGCCGCACACCAAAGGAGACGTTCGATGAGATGAAAGAGGTTTATGGTGATGATTCCCCATCATATGATGTCAACAAGAACTGGCATCGTCAAATTAAATGTGGTCGGACTTCGGTGCAAACAGCTCCAATTCCAGGGCGACCCCACTCGCCATTTTGGAAAATTGCAGTGTAACCATTCGCCATCTAGATCAAAATGTAAAGATTAGTGTGAGATCCATGAAAAAAATCATCTAAGACCATCTTCACATGCATAAGGTATCCGCTCACTGGGTTCCCCGGCTGCTCACACCTTTCCAGAAGCAGGAACGAGTCAAATGCTCCCAGGCTCTATTGACGATGTGCCATGGAAACCAGGAGGACTTTTTCAAGAGACTGATCATACAGGATGAAAGCTGGGTCCATCGCTATGACCCTGAGACTAAAGTCCAGTTGATGCAACGAAAATTAGATAGCAAAATTGTGAAATTTAAAACGTAACTTTTAATGCGATATATAAAATGTGCCACTCAATGTAAATTGGAGCGAGTCGCTGGGCCATCCTGACAATTAACAGAATTATAGCCCAGAGACCACCCCTGTGTATATAAAAAAATGGTTTATTGATCACCCATGCAGTAAGGAGATCAAGAAATTTGATAGGATAGATTCTATAACAAAAGGACCATAGAAGAACAGGGATCAGTGGAGAAAACCCTGTGTCAAACAGACACCCTCTATGATATAGATTTTTTTCTCCCGGTCTGTGTAACCAAAATAGTCACTCAAGGTCCACACATTTACCTAGTAACCACGAGTCCATAAAGATAAAAGTGACATAAAAAAGTGATTTATACATAGTATAGTCTGAATGCAGACAACAACTTTTTATCACAGTTCAATTATATAAGAGAAAAAAATGGACGGACCCTGCTCTGCATTCCACTCTCTGCAGATTAGGACAGATAGTGGAGGGACCCATGTTGATCTTATGCACCTAGCACTTTAGTACCCTGGATACAAGATAGTCCCCTGATGATTCTGCTTGGATGAAACGTGTAGGGACATGAAAAATAAGGGAAAGTGCAGGGTCTCTATACAGGGCTAGCTGTGGTCTGTCCTTGTAAGGGCATGAGTTATGGGGTCAGTGAATATTGTGAGCTGACAGGGAATAATAGGGTCAGCTCATGTCCCCACTTTGTGTTCAAAAGGTAACTCTGGACATCAACCTCCTCCCTTGTTAATCAAGAAAGAATGGGTGAGATAATTCCATTTTTTCACTTATATAATTGAACTGTGATAAAAAGTTGTTGTCTGCATTCAGACTATACTATGTATAATCACTTTTTTTATGTCACTTTTATCTTCATGGACTCGTGGTTATTAGGTAAATGTGTGGACCTTGAGTACATGTTTCAGTGACTATTTTGGTTACACAGACCGGGAGAAAAAAATCTATATCATAGAGGGTGTCTGTTTGACACAGGGTTTTCTCCACTGATCCCTATTCTTCTATGGTCATTTTGTTATAGAATCTATCCTATCAACTTTATTGATCTCCTTACTGCAGGGGTGATCAATAAACCATTTTTTTTATACATACACAGGGGTGGTCTCTGGGCTATATTTCTGTTAATTGTCAGGTTGGTCCAGCGACTTGCTCCAATTTACATTGAGTGGCACATTTTATATATCGTATTAAAAGTTACATTTTAAATTTCACAATTTCGCTTTATAATTATCTTTAATATTGTGATTACTATTTACTGAGTGATGGTCTAGTACCTTCACTTTATTGCTAATTACTTGATGCAATGAAAGCATCATGACTCACCGCCTCCAAAGAAGGCACGTGCCCAACCCTCGGCAGGCAAGGTCATACTCATAGTATCTTGGGACCAGCATGGAATAGTATTGATGGATTTCCTAGCAAAGGGTACCATGATCACTGGGGCATACTATGCTTCATTGCTGCGGAAATTGCGGGAGGACATCAAAACCAATAGATGTGGCATGCTCACCAAAGGTGTTCGCCTTCTGCAAGACAATGCATGAGTTCACAACTGATATGTTGACCAAATGGAAGCATGCTCCTATGGCTTTGAAATTCTACTGCATCCCCCTTATTCACCCGACCTTGCCCCATCGGACTTCTACCTCTTTCCAAAAAAGTTATTTTTGAAGGGCAAGCATTTTCCAGATGATGAGACTCTGATTTCCAAAGTCACAACGTGGCTTTTGAAGCAACCTGTCGACTTCTACAAGCGAGGTGTTTACAGTTGCTTAAAGAGATGAGAGAAGTGTGTGTCCCTATGTTGCACCAATGTAGAGAAGGACTAATAACTGTGCCAAGTTTCTTTGCCCTCAGTCCACCGGAAGTGGGTCAGGGGAAATTTTTAATGATTGCCCCTTGTATATACAAGGATAGAGGACATACAGTACAGACCAAAAGTTTGGACACACTTTCTCATTTAAAGATTTTTCTGTATTTTCATGACTATGAAAATTGTACATTCACACTGAAGGCATCAAAACTATGAATTAACACATGTGGAATTATATAATTAACAAAAAAGTGTGAAACAACTGAAAATATGTCTTATATTCTAGGTTCTTCAAAGTAGCCACCTTTTGCTTTGATGACTGCTTTGCACACTCTTGGCATTCTCTTAATGAGCTTCAAGAGGTAGTCACCGGAAATGGTCTTCCAACAATCTTGAAGGAGTTCCCAGAGATGCTTAGCACTTGTTGGCCCTTTTGCCTTCACTCTGCGGTCCAGCTCACCCTAAACCATCTCGATTGGGTTCAGGTCTGGTGACTGTGGAGGCCAGGTCATCTGGCGTAGCACCCCATCACTCTCTTTCTTGGTCAAATAGCCCTTACACAGCCTGGAGGTGTGTTTGGGGTCATTGTCCTGTTGAAAAATAAATGATGGTCCAACTTAACACAAACCGGATGGAATAGCATGCCGCTGCTAGATGCTGTGGTAGCTATACTGGTTCAGTATGCCTTCAATTTTGAATAAATCCCCAACAGTGTCATCATCAAAGCACCCCCACACCATCACACCTCCTCCTCCATGCTTCACGGTGGGAACCAGGCATGTAGAGTCCATCTGTTCACCTTTTCTGCATCGCACAAAGACACGGTGGTTGGAACCAAAGATCTCAAATTTGGACTCATCAGACCAAAGCACAGATTTCCACTGGTCTTATGTCCATTTCTTGTGTTCTTTAGCCCAAACTTGTCTCTTCTGCTTGTTGCCTGTCAATAGCAGTGGTTTCCTAGCAGCTATTTTACCTTGAAGGCCTGTTGCACAAAGTCTCCTCTTAACAGTTGGTGTAGAGATGTGTCTGCTGCTAGAAATCTGTGTGAATTTTGACCTGGTCTCTAATCTGAGCTGCTGTTAACCTGCGATTTCTGAGGCTGGTGACTCGGATGAACTTATCCTCAGAAGCAGAGGTGACTCTTGGTCTTCCTTTCCTGGGGCGGTCCTCATGTGAGCCAGTTTCTTTGTAGCGCTTGATGGTTTTTGCAACTGCACTTGGGGACACTTTCAAAGTTTTCCCAATTTTTTGGACTGACTGACCTTAATTTCTTAAAGTAATGATGGCCACTCGTTTTTTTTTACTTAGATGCTTTTTTCTTGCCATAATACAAATTCTAACAGTCTATTCAGTAGGACTATCAGCTGTGTATCCACCAGACTTCTGCACAACACAACTGATGGTCCCAACCCCTTTTATAAGGCAAGAAATCCCACTTATTAAACCTGACAGGGCACACATGTGAAGTGAAAACCATTTCCGGTGACTACCTCTTGAAGCTCATCAAGAGAATGCCAAGAGTGTGCAAAGCATTCAACAAAGCAAAAGGTGGCTACTTTGAAGAACCTAGAATATAAGACATATTTTCAGTTGTTTCACACTTTTTTGTTAAGTATATAATTCCACATGTGTTAATTCATAGTTTTGATGCCTTCAGTGTGAATGTACAATTTTCAAAGTCATGAAAATGCAGAAAAACCTTTAAATGAGAAAGTGTGTCCAAACTTTTGGTCTGTACTGTATATACACAATGGGGAAAATAAGTATTTAATACACTGGTGATTTTGCAATTTTTCCCACTTACAAGGAATGGAGAGGTCTGTAAGTTTTATAGTAGGTACACTTCACCTGTGAGAGACAGAATGTAAAAATAAAAATCCAGAAAATCACATTGCATAATTTTTACATAATTAATTTGCATTTTATTGCATGAAATATGTATTTGATCACCTTCCAATCAGCAAGAATTCTGGCTCTCACAGGCCTGTTAGTTTTCCTTTAAGAAGCTCTTCTACTCTGCACTCATTACTAGTGATGAGTGAGCATACTCACAAGTACTCGGTACTCTCCCTAGCATCTCAGTACTTGAGATGCTCGGAGCTCGCCGAGTACTTGCGAGTACTTGCACTCCCTGCATGTTTTGTGCTCTTTAGAGCGCCAATCACCAGGCAGGAATTGCCTGCCACTCATTGTAATTTCGCAGCCATGGTCGCTGTGGCATTACAGTGATTGGCTGGCCGCACAGCGTCATCAGGTCTATATCAGACCTGGCGCCGCCATGCTCGTCACAGTCACTCCAGAATCAGGCAGAGTAAGGAGAGGTGCTGCTGCGTCAGGGAGAGATTTAATTGTGTATTAGATAGTGTAGGGAGAAAAACCGTACATTACACATATCCATCTTAACAAACAGTCCTTCTGAGGACTAATCCATCTGCAGAGATATCAGTCAGGCAGGGTATATAGGCAGGCAGGTAGGGTATATAGCAGACCGCAGTGCATATAGCACAAGAGGATCTATTCCAGTTCTGTCGGCTGCTGCTGTTAGATATTTCTTTACAAAGGCCCACGTCTCAGGGGCCAGGAATACTTCTTTTTGGATCTTAATCCTCATTATATGCTTAAAAAGCAATCCAAAGAACACAGTTTTTCTGCACCATTTGCTTGTTGGCACTGCAGAATACAGTCAGGTCCTTTCCAAATTACAGCGCTAATAATCCAGCTATTTAAAACTGTGTTTTCTCCATCACACGGATCACATATACGTTTTTAGAAAATACTGCCATTTTTGGCCTCCATTCCAATTTTTTTTCACTGTGTCAGCAACGTTTTTGACACCGGTTTGCTGTTCAAACTAGTTACCTACAGGCCAGGTAAAACTCTGTTTTCTCCGTCACAGGGATCACATATAAATTCGCTCCAAACTCAGTCATTTGTAGTGAGCGTGGAAGATATTGTCCTCCATTTAAAATGGGCAAGGCACATGACAAGGGACGGGGAACTGGACGTGATGGTGATGGTGCATGCAGAGGCCGAAGACAAGGCCTTGGGCAAGCTGAAATTGTGCCGCAACAAACACCCACATCTTCTCGCCCGACCTTCCTGTCGAAAATTCCTAGGGGATTGCAGCACACCACTATTGAACCCAGAACAGTGTCAAAAGTTTGTTGGTTGGATAGCAGATAATGCTTCCAGTCACTTAGCCACCACCACCACCCTGTCTTCCACACTGTCAAGTCTCAGTAGCCGTGACTCTGGACCGCATATTCCTCACACAGATCCTCCTTCCTCCCACCATGCCGAGTGCCCGGAGACAACTGATCCCACACTTGGACACTCTGAAGAGCTGTTCACTTTTCCATTTATAGATTCAGGCCTCTCGCCAGGTTCCCTTGAAGAGGGGCAAGAGGAGATCGTATGTAGCTATGCCCAAATATTTGAGCAGCCACGGTCACACGAAGCCGATGGTGGGAAAGTGTTACAAGAGGTGGACGATGATGAGACACAATTGTCAGAAAGTCAGGAGGAGGACCAGGGTGCGGAAGTGGAAGACAAGGTGGTGGATGATATAGTAACTGACCCAACCTGGCAGGAGGACATGCAGAGCGAGGACAGCAGCACACAGGGTGAGGGAGGCAGAGCACCCCAACAGGCAGGAAGAAGCAGTGTGGTAGCCGCAGACAGAAGGCAGGCAACCGTTCCCCGTAACACCAACACGAAGGAAGTTGCCAGTACAACTGTTAAGTCTTCCCGAGTCTGGTTGTTTTTTAAAGACTCTGCCGATAACCCCAAAAAGGCCATTTGCACCACCTGCCTGGCCAGCATCAGCAGGGGTGGCAAAACGACCAGCCTGACCACCACCAGCATGATCAGGCACATAGCAGCAAAGCACCCGACTTTGTGGGCCGAACCCCTGGGTCCAGTAACAGTGTCTGCGGGTGGCACCATTGTTTCTTCCGCTGTTGTGCATGCAAGCCAATCCCCTGTCCATGATGCATGCGAAGATGCCTCCTGCCCTGCACCTGTCGTTGCACACTCTGAAGTAGCAGCATCAGGAAGCACATCCATGTTCGTGTCCAAGCACAGCGTTCAGTTGTCCATACCCCAGTCCTTGGAACGCAAGCACAAATATGCAGCCAACACCCCACAGGCCACACTACTAAATTCTCACATTTCACGACTGCTTGCGCTCGAAATGTTGCCTTTTAGGCTCATGGAGACGGAAGCATTCCGCAACCTGATGGTGGCGGCCGTCCTTCGGTACTCGATCCCCAGTCGCTACTATTTCTCCCGGTATGCCGTCCCCGCATTACACAAGCACGTGTTCCAAAACATTAGTCGTGCCCTCAACAATGCAGTTATCGGGAAATTCCACCTAACAACGGACATGTGCTTGTAGGCAGGGATGGTACATCTCTCTGACGACACACTGGGTTAACATAGTGGAAGCCGAGACCCAGATGGTTCTTGGGACGGAACACGTCCTCCCGACGCCAAGGATTGCGGGCCCTAGGTCAATCAGGGTTGCCCCCACAGTCTACAGCTCCTTCTCCTCATCCTCCTCAGCCTCCTCCTCCTCTTCAGCCTCTATCTCCGAAATGACCACATCAGTCACAAGCTGGAAGCACTGCAGCACTGCCTCGGCCAAGCTGCAAAAGGCTGTGTTAAAGCTAATATGCTTAGGTGACAAACCACACAATTCTGAAGAGTTGTGGACAGCTCTGAAAGAGCAGGCAGATCTGTGGCTCACACCGCTGAACCTACAGCCAGGCATGGTCATGTGAGACAATGGCCGGAACCTGGTGGCGGCTCTGAGGTGAGGCGAGCTTGTAATGACCGGAGGTCCGAGAGAGATCCAGTGAGTCACAAACTGAGACAGAGACAGAAATAAACAACACTTTCTTTACTAAAACAGGGATTAGACTAAAATTCAGTATTGGATGAATCAGTCTCAGGTTCTACCTGGGACACTGTCCCTACTAAATACACACAATCAGCAAAAGCTGAAATCAATGTGCCAATCTCAAAGTTTCCAGCTTATGTGAATTATTCTAGAGATCTGGAACAATTTTACCTACACACTGTGTCTGTCTAGTGAGGGCGGTATATGGGGACCCCCTGAGATGGCACACTGCATACAATCCTACCACTATGAACAATAATAATGCATGAAACTATATCAGTAGCTCTTATACCCTTATTATCAGGATATCTGGATATCTTAAAGTTATGGTACCGTTAACCTCAGATGCAGTCTATCACAGGCCTGTGAATCACGGTGACTGCAGCTAGTCCCGGAAAACTTTGGCGCCAAAACAAAAACAAAGTTCACAAAACAGCAAAAATTCCTTGTCTTGTCGGCCGATGCCGAGCCCACACGCCGGGGACTTTAGTCCTGTAGCCTCAGATTAAGGTCTGGGAAGATCTCTTCACAAAGTCTTGTCAGTGTCCTCTCAGTGGAAATGGCACCAGAAATCTTCTTTCCTCCCGAAGTCTCTCACTGTTATCCAATACACCAACCGCGTGCTCAGTCACAGAAATGGATTACTCAGTCCCTTCATCACTCGACACGTGACTCCTTCAGCACAAAGTCTATAATCCACTCAGCATGGACCTCCACAAAACTCCACAGAGCCACACAGCTTCCCCAGCTCAGCATTTGTCCTTAAACAGAGAAAGGGGTAAACAAACTCCACACGGAAGAGTGTAAAGACAGCATCTTCTTGCAGCTCCTTCTCACAGACTTCCTGTCTAGACTCACACATCAGACGCTCTTAGAATACACACAGTTTCTAGCACTGCCCCTCCTCTGAGCCCAGCCAGGCAAAAGTCACAGGGTCCTAGTGCTCTCCTGCTGTTATCACATTTCACACTCTCACAAGCTCACACACGTACCATGCCTGGCCCATGCGCTTAACCTCGTGATTTAGCGGTTTCTCAAATCCTACCCGGAGCTGCCAAATCTGCTTGTTAAAGTATGCTGCCTGTGTGCTCATTTTAGAAAGTCACCTACTGCTTCCGCCGCCCTTGCCGTGTTTCAGCAGCGTTTGCAGCTTCCGGCTCACAGACTGGTGTGTGATGTCCCCATGAATTGGAACTCTACACTGCAGATGTTGGGAAGGATTTGTGAGCAGAAGAGGGCAGCAGTTGAGTACTAGCATCAACAAGGCTGTGAGTATTCAGTTCAGACTCCACACATAAGACCTTAGGAATGGACATGGATGTCAGACATATGTACCCTCCCCCAAAACCTTGAGGACTCCACCAAGATGGTGAGCGGCGATGACGCTATAATTAGCATCACCATCCCGCTTCTCTGTCTTCTGAAAAGCTCTCTGCTCACAATCAAAAAGGATGCATTGCAGGCAGAGCACAATGAGATGGAGCAAGAAACCATAAAGGATGATTACACACAGCCTAGGGTCATCTCATCCCAACGTGGATTGGGTGTAAATGAGGAAGAGGAGGAGGAGGAAAAACAGGAACTAGTTGTGCTATAGACGGTACTACCTGCACAGCTATCATACCGTCTCTTCAGCGTGAATGGCCAGAGGACAGAGATGAGGAGGAGGAAGAGGAGGAGGAGAGAACGGTCAGTCATTCTCTTGGTGAGGACGCGAAAGTCTTGCCGGTTAGTAATCTGGCACGCATGGCTGAGTTTATGTTACACTGCCTTTCCCATGACCCTCGCGTTCTCAAAATTCTGGGTGAGAGCCATTACTGGTGGGTGACACTTCTAGACCCACGCTACAAGGAGAACTTTATATATCTTATTCCTGAGGCGGAAAGGTCTACAAAAATGGGGCTGTACCAGAAGGCCCTTGTTGCAGAACTATTAAAAAAACTCCCATATGAAAACGCTGGCGGCAGAGGGCACACTTGGTTGGACAACAAAACAGTGCAGGCAAGAGAGACACAACTTCAATCCAGCAGAGGCAGGGGAAAACTTTCAAAGTTCTGGGAGAGTTATCTCAGCCCCTCCCATCGCACAGGCCCTGAGGCGTGGGGTGCTCTCACAAGGAGTGAAAAGTTTGGGAAGATGCTGAGGGAGTACCTTGCCGACAGTACCAACGGCCTCTGTGATTCCTCTGTGCCTTATAATTATTGGGTATCTAAGCTTGATACGTGGAATGAACTGGCTCTCTATGCCTTGGAGGTCCTGGCCTGCCCTGCCGCCAGCATTTTATCAGAGCAGGTTTTTAGTGCCGCTGGTGGAATTATAACTGATTAAGGCGCATCCGCCTGTCAACTGAAAATGCTGACAGTCTGACTCTTATAAAAATGAACAAGGGCTGAATTGGGCCAGACTTCCCAAAAACCACCGAATGATAGTCTGGAAGCCTCCTGGTATGCCGGTTGTCCCTACTGGGTGTAGCGAACCCTGTAGGCGCGGACCCAGTGTCCGGCTTGTGTCTTGGGGTGAGCTTCAGATGCTCCTCTGCCCCCTTAACTCCTCTCTTCTCTCTCCTTGCCTCGGCCACACTCGGGGCCCTCAGAACAGCAGCAGACTTACTGCGTCTTCACTACTCTCAGTGTCAGCACACTCTCCTCACACTCACTGACTAACTACCTCCACCCTCCAGTTTATATATCCCTAACAGGGCTCCCTCTGGTGGTATGAAGTGGAAGGGTGGAGGTGTCTGCATGTAGTGAGGGCCTCTTGTGGAGAAGTCCATCTGTGCACCCTTTTGGGTCCTGTGGTACCTGTTGTAGCAGGGTGCCACAATAGCAGCGTAATATAAACTCAAATCTAGTGTCTTTTCTTGGGAGGTGTATTCCCATGCACCTTTTCACACCCAGACATGTGTATACACTTCCTGATTTTGGCTATTTGTTCTTGTCCTCCTCCTTCTCCTCATCCTCCACCACCATTTCACCAGGGTGACCATGGTCTGTGATGCAACACCCACATAATTTTTACGATGCCCGTAAAAATAAAATATACAGTATGTTTATGTATACCCCCCCAGGGGTAAATGTTTGTCAGCCCATACACTTAGTGCATGGGCATTACAAGTATAGGAGACCCGTTCCTTTCTAAAGGGAATATTTTTTTATGAGGCCCTCCTCCACGTCTCTTCCAAGGGGCATTGGAGTGCCTCCAAATTTTTGGCAACCCTTGCATTCACTGCATAGGCCAGCACTATGGGAGACCCACTTCCTAACAATGGGAACATTGTTTTGAGGAGGCCTTCTGACCTCCATGTCCCTTCCAAGGGGCATTGAAGTGCCTCCAAATTTTTGGCAACCATTACATTCACTGCATAGGCCAGCACTATGGGAGACCCACTTCCTAATAATGGGACCATTGTTTTGAGGAGGCCCTCTGACCTCCATGTCTCTTCCAAGGAGCATTAAAGTGCCTCCAAATTTTTGGCAACCCTTGCATTCCCTGCATAGGCCAGCACTATGGGAGACTCACTTCCTAATAATGGGAACATAGTTTTGAGGAGGCCCTCTGACCTGCATGTCTCTTCCAAGGGGCATTGAAGTGCCTCCAAATTTTGGGCAACCCTTGCATTCACTGCATAGGCCAGCACAATGGGATACCCACTTTCTAATAATGGGAACATTGTTTGGAGGAGGCCCTCTGACCTCCATGTCTCTTCCAAGGGGCATTGAAGTGCCTCCAAATTTTTGGCAACCCTTGCATTCACTGCATAGGCCAGCACAATGGGAGACCCACTTCCTAATAATGTGACAATTGTTTTGAGGAGGCCCTCTGACCTCCATGTCTCTTCCAAGGGGCATTGAAGTGCCTCCAAATTTTTGGCAACCCTTGCATTCACTGCATAGGCCAGCACTATGGGAGACCCACTTCCTAATAATGGGAACATTGTTTTGAGGAGGCCCTCTGACCTCCATGTCTCTACCAAGGGGCATTAAAGTGCCTCCAAATTTTTGGCAACCCTTGCATTCACTGCATAAGACAGCACTATGGGAGACCCACTTCCTAATAATGGGAACATTGTTTTCAGGAGGCCCTCCTCTAAGTCTCTTCAAAGGGGTATTGGGGTGCATCCAAATTTTCAAAGTGGTATTGGGGTGCGTCAAAATTTTGGGCAGCCCTGGCACTCACTGCATATGCAATAACAGTATAGGAGACCCACTCTTTAGTAATGGGAACAATAAAACATAGCCGGCTGATGGCTCTCTAAGAATAGTGAGGGCCGACTGCTGGTCCTTTAAGAATAGTAAAGGCCGCCTGAAGGCCCTATAAAAATAGGCTTTGTGACTTTCATAAATGAAACACGATGTGTCTGATGATATCTCACACACCACATGGCCAGATAAGGTTGTAAAATGTTAAAATGACATTTCCTGGTGAATCCATTTGTCACAGTTGAAAGCAATGCAAAAGTGCAAAAACGCATCAAAAACGCTACGTGTGAACATAGCCCAAGGTGTGGATGATCATATTTGTTTTTGATTATTTATTTTGCCTTATATACAAGTCATTACCCTGGAAAGGGTGTTCCTTAACATATTTCCCAGGAAAATCCATTTTGGTTTCATTTTGGTATGTTTTATTGTGAGTCCGTAAAAGTGGCGTAATTCCTCTGACAACGCTGTTGACAGCAGTGACCTGAGAATCAGAAATGCTTCCAGGGGTCTTCCCCATGCTGTCCCCATGTCATTTGAGCACTGTTCCCATCGATTTGAGCAATTTTTAGGCCCTCTGCAGACCGCTGTGGGGAGCCGTCTGAAAAATGCTCGGGCTTCCCATAGACGTACATTGGGCTCGTTGCTCGGGTTGAGCACCCGAGTATTCCAATGTGCTCGACCCGAGCATCGAGCACCCGAGCATTTTAGTGCTCGCTCATCACTACTCATTAGCTGTATTATTTGCACCTGTTTCAACTCGTTACCTGTATAAAAGACACCTGTTCACACACTCAATAAATCACACTCTAACCTCTCCACCATGGGCAAGACAAAAGAGCTGTCTAAGGACACCAGGGACAAAATTGTAGACCTTAACAAGGCTGGGATGGTCTACAGGACAATAAGCAAATAGCTTGGTGAGAAAGAAACTACTGTTGGCGCAAATATTAGTAAATGGAAGAAACACAAGATGACTGTCAATCTTCCTCAGTCTGGGGCTCCATGCAAGATCTCGCCTCATGGAGTATGGATGATTCTGAGAAAGGTCAAGAATCAGCCCAGAACTACATGGGAGGACCTGGTCAATGACCTGAAGAGAGCTGAGACCGTAGTCTCAAACATTACCATTAGTAACACACTACGCCATTATGGATTAAAATTTTTCAGAGCATGTAAGGTCCCCCTGCTCACACCAACACATGTCCAGGCCCATTTGAAGTTTGCTAATGACCATCTGGATGATCCAGAGGAGGCATGGGAGGAGGTCATGTGGTCAGACCAAAACAGAATTTTGTGGTATGAACGCCAACTGCCATGATTAGAGGAAGAAGGATGAGCACAACCCCAAGATAATCGCCCCAACCGTGAAGCATGGTGGGGGAAACATCATACTTTGGGGGTGCTTTTCTGCACAGGGTACAGGATGACTGAACTGTATTGAAGGGAGGATGGATTGGGTCATGTATTGAGAGATTTTGGTCAACAACCTCCTTCCCTCAATAAGACCATTGAAGATGGATCATGGCTGGGTCTTTCAGCGTGACAATGACCAATGACCTTAGCCAGGGCAACTAAGGAGTGACTCCATAAGAAGCATTTCAAAGTCCTGGAGTGGCCTAGCCAGTCTCCAAACCTGAACCAAATAAAAAATCTTTGAAGGGAGCTGAAACTCAATGCTGCCCAGAGACAGACCCGAAACCTGAAAGATCTGGAGAAGATCAGTATGGAGGAGTGGGCCAAAATGCCTGCTGGAGTGTGTGCAAACTTGGTAAAAAAAAATACAGGAAATGTCTGATGTCTGTAATTGAAAACACGGGTTTCTGAAGCAAATATTAAGTTCTGTTTTTCTATGGTATCAAATACTTATTTCATGCAATAAAATGCAAATTAATTATGTAGAATCATACAATGTGATTTTCTGAATTTTTTAAAGATCCTATCTCTCACAGGTACACTTACGATAACAATTACAGACCTCTCCATTCTTTGTAGATGGGAAAACTTGCAAAATCACCAGTGTATCAAATACTTATTTTCTCCACTGTATACCAGGATGGGGCCAGGATGAGGGACATATATACCAGGATGGAGGGCATATATATATATACCAGGATGAGGGGCCCGGTCTAAATCAAGCACCAGGGCCCATCAGACTCTAGTTATGCAAGTGGATACAGAGCCAATGTTCCATAAGGTAGCCACTAGTTTGTGGGGACCCTAAAACAGAAGGAAATGGGGACAGAGGCAACGTTTAAGCCACACTTGAACTGTAGAGAAGGATTTCTAGGCTGCCAGGCTGGGGCATGGGCAGGCAGAAGAATGGAAGGAGTATTGCAAAGAAGGAGGACTGAAACCAGCTGTTTAACTGTTAGATACTACATAAGAAATCTCTTGGAACATGCAACTGAAAAGTTCTGTGCAATATAAATGTCTACAAATTTTTGTAACTATGCACTGTAAAAAATACTACATCCACCACTTCAATAAAATCAGATTTATTTTTATATCATGGACTGACTCTTTCCTTGTCAATATCGAGGTCTGTGACTTATTGTATCATTCTGAGAAGTGCGACCGGAGACTGAAGTGCCAATCAGTCAGTCTGAGGAACCCCTTTCCCTAGTGTTTATGGTCACGCAAGTGATTCTTGGCCCGAGTGACCCTTGCACAGAGGCAAACATATTGGCAGTGCACCTGCACTGGGATCCGGACCTGGAGGGAGCCTGAAGGCACCAGCGACTATTTCTGCTGGATAAGTGTCCTCGGATGCACCTTCAGCTGAAATGAAATGTATTGCAGCACACGGGGTCCTGACAGCTTCCTGTGCTTAAATACACACCGCTGGCCAATCGGAGGCCAGCAGCTGAAGTCGACATGCACATGACTGGGGTGCATGGCATGCGCCATGGTGCACACACCAACGTCGGCTGCCAGATCTTGCACCTGGATAAAGAAGATGATGCCGCACGGCATGGGAACCAAGAAAAGGTTAGTAGAATCATTTTTTTTAATGTGTTGCAGAACAGGGCGTAGTACCCAAGGAAGGGGCCCAGGATAGGGCACATTATTTCTACGTAGGGCACATTTCCCCAGGAAGGGGCCCAGGACAGTGAACATTTTCACAGTAAGGGGCACACTACCCCAGGTAGAGGCACAGTACCTCAGGAAGAGGCACATTAAACCAGGTTGGGGCACATTAACCACAGGAAGAGGCACAATACTCCAGGAAGGGGCACATTACCCTAGGAAGGGGCACATTTTCCTTAGGAAGGGGCACACTACCCCAGGAAGGGACCCAGGATGGAGGACATTATACCAAGATGGGGAACTTTACCTCAGGAAGGGGACTAGGATGGGGCACATTAAACCAGAAACATGACCAAGATGGGGAATATTATACCAGGATCTTGCACATTACACCAGGAAGGGGCCCGGGATGGGGCACATTATACTGTAGACTCTTTACCAGGGTGGTCTCCTCAGGATACAGTGTGTCGTGGCCAAAGAACACAATCAGACAATTTGTCCAAGAACTATTCTTTACTGAAAATGGAGTATGAATTTCTCCAACAACACAAGGAAAACTAACACAGTAAAGTTTCATACACACCTAGTCATAATTGACTAGGACCCCTGTGCTGCACAACCTATAGGCCTAGAATGTTCTATCAAATACACTATAATTTGTCTGACCAATGGTTCCACCTAATGCGGTAGCCGAGGAGTGAACCCACAGGCAACAATGCAATTATATGAGTGCAAAGGGCTGACCCAGCAGTGGTGCAGCACGGCAGTTCACAAACTTAACAATTCTTTAACCCACCCTTTCCTCCCACCCAAAGATGATTCTCTGAGGGAAGGATTCTGTTAGGAGTATATGTTTCTAAGTCTCTCTAATGCTGTGAGCAATTAGCTCTAGTTCGTAGAGTTCTACTAGCAAACAATATCTCTATCTGACAATCTATGTTTGGTGCCAAACTCTCTCTGGGTCAGCGTGCACCGTTCTACAATGATCACTGTAGTGGCGCCTAAGCTCAGCACTTACCTGGTCACTGAGAAGACTAGCTAATTGTCTGATCGTCCGTTAACTGAGAGGCCAAGCAGGGGATGATGGACTTGACACAGGAAGCGTTGATTAACCGGAGGCTCTCCACACCTGTCACAGCAGATGGCTTATGGGAAATCTTTTCTAACAAATGTTACAGAAACAGGTACATGACTATCAGGTACTTTGGACAGTTTTTAGAACACCATGGGCACCAAGCTCTAAGGATAGCGACGGATCTTGCTCATGCATGTCTGCACCCTTTCAGCTGTATCAGAGCTCTAAAACTCACCATGAGGTCTACAGCAGAGTCTATGTAAGAGATGACAAAAACCAATTGTAGCCAGAGACCGACAGTGCAAGTGTATTCTCCACCATCTCACAATACCATGAATGGAACCAGGATGGGGCACATTACCCCAGGAAGGGGACCAGGAGAGGCACAATTCCCCAGGAAGGGGACTGAGATAAAACTTATTACCCCAGGGAGGGGACCAGGATGAAGCTCATCATCCTAGGAAGGGGACCAAGATGGTGCACATTACTACAGGAAGGGGACCAGGTTGGGGCACATTATACCAGTAAGGGGCACATTGTCCCAGAAAGGGGATCAGGATGGGGCACATTATACTATGAAGGAGGCCTGGTTGGAAAATATTATCTCAGGAAGGGGTCCAGTATGGGGGACAGAATTACTGGAAATCTGATTATTACCTGATAGCATCCTCTTCCATCCCCCATTTTCTTATGAGACCCTGATAACGTCTTCTCCTTCCCCTTAATTCATTATGATGCTCTCAAGGCCTTATAATGAATGTGTATGTGGGGAGGGGGTAAGGAGAAAGGACAGGGACTAAGAATATATGCACATGTTCAGGATTTGCAGCAGAAAATTGTAGTTACATACTACAATAGTAGTTACAGACCTATACACTAAAAATCACCTGACCACAGGTTCTCAAGCCCCGATGCGCGTTTCACCCTGCTTCCTCAGGGGGCATGTGTAATACCTCTATCTAGTTTAAAGGCATGTAAATACTAATTGTATATAATGTTTAATGGTGCAGTTGCACTTTTACATTTGTTACATGGTCTGATATGTTGATGTAGTGGAGCTATGGGTTGGAGTACATAATATACACAAGTGATGATACTAGTACTATTTATTTATTTCTTCCCTCTAACCTAGTCTCCCTTGTATCAAACCCACCCTAACCAATTTTGGGTTCAAAAAGTCACAGTGTCCCTTCCATTCTGAGCCCTGCCATGTGCCCAAACAGTAGTTTTCCCCCACATATGGGGTATCAGCGTACTCAGGAGAAATTGAGCAACAATTTTAGGGGTTCATTTTCTCCTCTTACTCTTGTGAAAATAAAAAAATTGGGGCTAAAAGATAATTTTTGTGGAAAAAGTTAGATTTTTTTATTTTCACAGCTCTACATTATAAACTTTTATGAAGCACCTGGGGGTTCAAGGTGCTCACCACACATATAGATAAGTTCCTTGAGGGATTTAGTTTCCAAAATGGGGTCACTTGTTGGGGGTTTCCACTGTTTAGGCATATCAGGGGCTCTCCAAACAAGACATGGCGTCAGCTCTAGATTCCAGCCAATTTGGCGTTTAAAAAGTCAAACGGTGCTCCTTCCCTTTCAAGCCCTTTTGTGCACCCAAACAGTGTTTTTTACCCATATATAGGGGTATCAGCATACTCAGGAGAAATTGCACAACACATTTTGTGGTCCACTTTCTCTTGTTGCCCTTGTAAAAGTAAAAAAAATTGGCGTATGAAGAAAAATTTTTATGAAAAAAGTTAAATGTTCATTTTTTCCTTCCACGTTCCTTCAGTTCCTGTGAAGGACGTGAAGGGTTAATAAACTTCTTGAATGTGGGTTTGAGTACCTTGAGGGGTGCAGTTTTTGGAATGGTGTCACTTTTGGGTATTTTATGCCATATAGACTTCTCAAAGTCGCTACAAATGTGATGGGGTTCCTTAAATAAAATAGTTTTGTGTATTTTGTTGCAAAAATAAGAAACCACTTGTCAACTTTTAACCCTTATAACTTCCTAATAAAAAAAATGTTGTTGAAAAATTGTGCTGATGTAAAGCAGACATGTGGGAAATGTTATTTATGATCTATTTTGTGTGACATAACTTATTTAAGGGCATAAGAATTCAAAGTTTGAAAACTGCAAAAAGTTAAAAATTTTTGCTAAATTTCCTTTTTTTCACAAATAAACGCAAGTTATATCGAAGAAATATTTACCACTATCATGAAGTACAATATGTCATAAAAAAACAATCTCTGAATCAGGGGGATCCGTTGAAGTGTTCCTGAGTTATTACCTCATAAAGTGACAGTGGTCAGAATTGTAAAATTTGGCTTGGTCATTAAGGACATACAGGTGCTTCTTACAAAATTAGAATATCATCAAAAAGTTAATTTATTTCAGTTCTTCAATGCAAAAAAGTGAAACACATATATTATGTAGAGTCATTACACACAAAGTGATCTATTTCAAGTGTTTATTTCTGTTAATGATTATGGCTTACAGGCACAGCCAATGAAAACACAAAACTCATTATCTTAGTAAATTAGAATACCTTATAACAACAGCTTGAAAAATGATTTTAAAATCCGAAATGTTGGCCTATTGAAATGTATGTTCAGTAAATGCACTCAATACTTGGTCGGGGATCCTTTTGCATCAATTAGTGCATCAATGCGGCGTGGCATGGAGGCGATCAGCCTATGGCACCACTGAGGTGTTATGGAAGCCCAGGTTGCTTTGAGAGCAGCCTTCAGCTCATCTGCATTGTTGAGTCTCATGTCTCTCATCTTCCTCTTGACAATACCCCATAGATTCTGTATGGGGTTAAGATCAGTCGAGTTTGCTGGCCAATCAAGCACAGTGATACTGTTGTGTGTAAACCAGGTATTGGTACTTTTGGCAGTGTGGACAGGTGCCAAGTCCTGCTGGAGAATGAAATTTCCGTCTCCAAAAAGCTTGTCGGCAGAGGGAAGCATGAAGTGCTCTAAAATTTCCTGGTAGACGGCTGCACTGACTTTGGTCTTGATAAAACACAGTGGATCTACACCAGCAGATGACATAGCTCCCCAAACCATCACTGATTGTGGAAACTTCACACTAGACCTCCAGCAGCTTGGATTGTGGCCTCTCCACTCTTCCTCCAGACTCTGGGACCTTGATTTCCAAATGAAATACAAAATTTACTTTCATCTGAAAACAACACCTTGGACCACTGAGCAACAGTCCAGGTCATTTTCTCCTTGGCCCAGGTAAGACGCTTCTGGCATTGTCTATTGGTCATTAGTGGCTTGACACAAGGTATACGACACTTGTAGCCGATGTCCTGGATACGTCTTGAATTAATGACTCCAGCAGCAGTCCACTCCATGTGAATCTCCCGCAAATTTTTGAATGGCCTTTTCTTAACAATCCTTTCAAGGCTGCGGTTATCCCGGTTGCTTGTGCACCATTTTCTACCACACTTTTTCCACTCAACTTTCCACTAATATACTTGGATACAGCAGCACGGTGGCTCAGTGGTTAGCACTGTAGCCTTGCAGCACTGGGGTCCTGTGTTCAAATCCCACAAAGAACAACATCTGCAAGGAGTTTGTATGTTCTCCCCGTGTTTGCGTGGGTTTTCTCCGGTTTCGTCCCACACTCCAAAGACATATTGATAGGCAATGTAGATTGTGAGCCCCAATGTGGACAGTGCTAATAATGTATGTAAAGCGCTGCGGAATATGTTAGCGCTATATAAATTAAAAGATTATTATTATTATACAGCACTCTGTGAGCAGCCAGCTTCTTTAGCAATGACCTTTTGTGGCTTACCCTCCTTGTGGAGTGTGTCAGTGACTGCCTTCTGGACATCTGTCAAGTCAGCAGTCTTCGCATGATTGTGGAGCCTACTGAAACAGACTAAGGGACCTTTTTAAATGCTTAGGAAGCCTTTGCAGGTGTTTTTTTTTATTTTTCTAATTTACTGAGATAATGACCTTTGTTTTTTCATTGGCTGTAAACCATAATCATCAACATTAACAGAAATAAACACTTGAAATAGATCACTCTGTTTGTAAGGACCCTATATAATATAGGAGTTTCACTTTGTTTTTTCATTGGCTGTAAACCATAATCATCAACATTAACAGAAATAAACACTTGAAATAGATCACTCTGTTTGTAAGGACCCTATATAATATAGGAGTTTCACTTTTTGTATTGAACAACTAAAATAAATTAACTTTTTGATGATATTATAATTTTGTGAGATGCACTTGTAATTGGCTCCATCACTAAAGGGTTAAACATGGTTATTTATAAGCATTGTTTTTCTCTATCATGAGATAGATGGTTTATGTTTTAATTGAATATACATAGTCTGATGTGGTGGTGTCCCCTGAGGATTTCTTGCTTTTTTGAACCTTGTGATTTTACCATGGCTCAAAAATTTTTTTTTAAAGAATTTTGGAATAAATATTTGTTTTTATATTATCTGGAGTTTTGTGCATTGTTCTATCCCGTGGGTTTGCACCTTTGGGACTAAGGTGTTTTGAGACTCAAAGCAAGTCTATTTCTAATCCGATTTCGAGGACATACTCTATGGGTCTGTGTGCTATCTGAGAAAAAAACAGACAGCACACCGACACTTCACATGGATACAGGAATTATTTTGTATAGCACCGTCCCATAGAATATAGTGTCCTTACTCATTATGTAAAGCACAGTCCCATAGTATATAGTGTGCATTCTTGTTATATATACAGCCATCCTTAATTACGCAGTTTCCACTTTTATTACAGTTATATGAAAAAGTTTGGGCACCCCTATTAATCTTAAGCTTAATGTTTTATAAAAATTGGTGTTTTTGCAACAGCAGTTTGATATATGTAATAACTGTTGGACACAGTAATGTTTCTGCCTTGAAATGAGGTTTATTGTACTAACAGAAAATGTGCAATCTGCATTCAAACTAAATTTGACAGGTGCATAAGTATGGGCACCTCACTAGAAAAGTGACATTAATATTTAGTAGATCCTCCTTTTGCAAAAATAACAGCCTCTAGTTGCTTCCTGTAGCTTTTAATGAGTTCCTGGATCCTGGATGAAGGTATTTTTGACCATTCCTCTTTACAAAACAATTCCAGTTCAGATAAGTTTGATGGTCGCCGAGCATGGACAGCCCTCTTCAAGTGATCCCACAGATGTTCAATGATATTCAGGTCTGGGGACTGGGATGGCCATTCCAGAACATTGTAATTGTTCCTCTGCATGAATGTCTGAGTAGATTTGGAGCGGTGTTTTGGATCATTGTCTTGTTGAAAGATCCATCCCCTGCGTAACTTCAACTTTATCACTGATTCTTGAACATTATTGTCAAGAATCTGCTGATACTGAGTGGAATCCATGCGTCCCTCAACTTTAACAAGATTCCCGGTGGCGGCATTGGCCACACAGCCCCAAAGCATGATGGAACCTCCACCAAATTTTACTGAGGGTAGCAAGTGTTTTTCTTGGAATGCTGTGTTTTTTTGCCGCCATGCATAACGCCTTTTTGTATGACCAAACAACTCAATCTTGGTTTCATCAGTCCACAGGACCTTCTTCCAAAAAGAAATTGGCTTCTCCAAATGTGCTTTTGCATACCTCAGCCAACTCTGTTTGTGGCGTGCTTGCAGAAACGGCTTCTTTCACATCACTCTCCCATACAGCTTCTCCTTGTGCAAAGTGCGTTGTATAGTTGACCGATGCACAGTGACACCATCTGCAGCAAGTTGATGCTGCAGCTCTCTGGAGGTGGTCTGAGGATTGTCCTTGACTGATCTCACCATTCTTCTTCTCTGCCTTTCTGATGTTTTTCTTGGCCTGCCACTTCTGGCCTTAACAAAAACTGTCCCTGTGTTCTTCTATTTCCTTACTATGTTCCTCACAGTGGAAACTGACGGGTTAAATCTCTGAGACAGCTTTTTGTATCCTTCCCCTGAACAACTATGTTGAATAATCTTTGTTTTCAGATCATTTGACAGTTGTTTTGAGGAGCCCATGATGCCACTCTTCAGAGGAGATTCAAACAGGAGAACAACTTGCAAGTGGCCACTTTAAGTAGCTTTTCTCATGATTGCATACACCTGGCTATGAAGTTCAAAGCTCAATGAGGTTACAAAACCAAAAAAAGTGCTTTAGTAAGTCAGTAAAAAGTAGGTAGGAGTATTTAAAACAAGAAAATGATAAGGGTGCCCATACTTATGCACCTGTCAAATTTTGTTTGAACGCAGATTGCACATTTTCTGTTAGTACAATAAACCTCATTTCAAGGCAGAAACATTACTGTGTCCAACAGTTATTACATATATCAAACTGAAATAGCTGTTGCAAAAACACCAATTTTAAGAAAACATTAAGCTTAATATTAATAGGGGTGCCCAAACTTTTTCATATAACTGTATATATAACACCGTCCCTTATTATGTAGCATCATTTCTAGTATGTATAGTGCCGAACCTTATTATATAGCATCCTCTGTTGTTATGTGGATCATCATACTTTATTACATAGTATCATTTCTTGTCATGTACAGCACCGCCCCTTACATATCATATTCTTGTTATTGTTAATCACAGTGCTCTTTGTTTATTACATAGTCATCTCTTGTTAGATATAAAATGACTGCTGATGGAGCAGTCGTGACCAGAAGACCAGTCCATCAGCCACCTAAATTGTAAAAGAAGCTTTCCCATGTTCCATCAGAAGTCATTTCTTTATATATCTAACAAGAGAGGATGGTATGTAATAAAGAACAGGGGGCTATAGATAATCCAATATGTAAGGGACAGTGCTGTACATAACAAGAAAGGGCACTGTGTAATAAGGAACATTTCTGTACATAACAAGATAGGGCGTTGTGCAATAAGGGACGACAATATACATAATAAAATGAGATTATGTAATATATATGTATCTTTAGCTTGCTCACAATAAAAGGAGGGGGCCCAAACACATTACTTGCACAGAGGCCTTAAGCTGTCACTGTCCGCCCCTGCCCTTGCAAACCAGTCAGTGTAGAAAACTTGCTGCCCCCCATGTCACCCATCAGAGCTGTATCAGACTCCACACTGCACATTTTGACAGGATTAAGCTGAGAAGTCGATTAATAAACCACACTCCCCCGCTGCATATAATCTCTGTGGTTATTACAGTCTTATATTCATCTTTTAGTTTAAACATCTTTCTGGTTTCATGTTCACAGATGCCAGCGGATGCACATCCATGATACACGTCCAAAGTGTAAAAAGATGCTGTTGAAGTGAAAGAAATTATTTATTTAGTTATCTAAAGTTAGAGTCTTGTCTACATGGACTTAGTACTTCGGTGGCAGAAGTAGGGAGCTCTCTAAGAGAATTAAGAAGACTTTTTCAAGTGCAATAAAACAGTGAAAACTGTTCTTTAATATCTTAATTCTAGACTGAAATATGAGCACTTCAAGTTGAAGGCTACAATCCCGAGGCTGCACTACTAAAAGAGTCTGATGACATCATTCTCAGGTGTACTATTACCATAGAGATAGAATCCTCGTGTGCATGTGAAACTCTCTGTGGTGCAGCCTCAGGCTTAGGGCTTGCAAGTTCGATTAATGATATCTCCGCGCAGGAGTGAGATATCACTAAACAGTTTTCACATTTTTATTGTACAACAAAAGGGTTTATCACCTTTAGACACTCCTTGACCGGATTCAATGACATCCAGGCTCTCTCACAAAAGCTTATAAGGAGGGCAGGTCGACCTTTTCTGCCTTACTCCAAAACTTAAGGAGTTCTTTGATCTATTGATGGTTGGGACATCTTCTTTCCAAAAACTAAACCAATATGACACCTAAGGGTATTTGAATACATCTTACTGTCTATACACAACTCACTTACTCTCAGATATTGTCTCGCCCCCGGGGCCATGGGGTACTCGGCAGCCGGGCCCTCAAATGCTTGGGGGATATCACGGTGGCTGGCCCGGTCCGTGGCCCAGGGCGGACAACTGAAAAGAGGGGAATGTATATTGGGATAATAGGTTTGTAAATGTTCGTGACGCCACCTGTGGTGTCTGGTGAGATTCACATTCTCCCCTAGCAAAGCTCAGCACTCCCGGGCTGAAGTGCATTTTGAATAAACATGAACAATAACAATCTTCCCTTTATGGGAGGCACATTTCTTAAGCGTTGCATAACAAAAACATTATAAACATATAAAACATTTTCAGCAGTTCAATAATGGTGCTCCTTCCGGGGAAGCACCTGTCCATGATAGGCTGGCCCAGCTGGGTCATCAGCTGTAGATGGCGGGGGTTTGCTCTCCTCCCCCACCTTGTGGACATTCAGGGCCATGAGTATGACAGGAGATACAGGTCCTGCTGATGGAGCAGCTGCTTCGGCCTTCTCGGCGCCGAGCTCGGGTTGAACATCAGGGCCGTTAGCTGGTATTCCGGCGTTGTGCTTTTCCTCGGACATCCTGGCGTCCCCTAAGCGAACCATGGCCTACCTTATTTTCTTTTCTTCCAGTAGACCGCAGCTCCGCAGGTGACGGTCTTCTTCAGGACCTTGCATTGCTTGCATCCTACGTCAGAGCGTTCAGCGACGCTCCTTCCAGGACCTGGCGCTTCCTGGTTTGACGTCGAGGCGTGGGGCGTGGCCGGGGCTTCGCGCGCTTTTGCATGTACGCCTCTCTGTTTCCCATGGTTACGCCCTTCTTCCCGCTGGGCAGCCCAACAATGGCGGCAATCTTCGCCACAGTTTATTAAACAGTTTTTTTGATATAAGGCGCACAGTACCCAGTGGCAACGGGTATAACACTCCTTCGTTGCAGCGGGCACGCAATCCTGTTCGTGATGCCAGAAGTTGTCGTGCCCCCGGGGCCGTGGGGTACTCGGCAGCTGGGCCCTCAGATGCTTGGGGGATATCACGGTGGCTGGCCCGGTCCGTGGCCCAGAGTGGACAACTGAAAAGAGGGGAATGTATATTGGGATAATAGGTTTGAAAATGTTCGTGACGCCACCTGTGGTGTCTGGTGAGATTCACCAGCGCTGCGGCAGCCCACTGAGGCCGGTGTTAGGGCAGCTTGTTTGGTATAGCTCCCCATAGGTGGAGCTAGGCCTCAGGGCAGCGTATGTATAGGGAATGCAGGGATGCAGGACAGAGGTGACCCAGCCGGGTCAGAGTAAGAATAGGGACAGACACGATAGTCACTTCAGTACCTTTTACTGCTGGTATTCAAGGCACAATCCGGAGCACTGTAGGGTAAAGGGTGCACATCAGGACTCTCCCCAGTGAGCGGGTGTAGGGCCTCCTGTCTTTGCCTTTGTGTAGTAAGTTTCTGACCTGCCTGGAGCTAGGCCTAACTTGCTTTCTGTTCTGCACCGGCTGACTTTGTGGTAGGGCCATCTGTTGGAGATCACTCTCCCTATTCTTTGGGGTCTCCGTGATTTCTGACCCTGGTACGTATCAGCTTTTGGTGATCCTGGGACATGTAGTTCGCCAGGGGTTCCGGTTGTTTTATACTGGTCATGAAGATCCACGTAGACTCGGACCCAGTGTCCTGTATATGCTTCTGGGGTGAACTTGTAAAGCTCCTCTGCCCCCTATGTTACTTTCTTCCACTTGACTTTGGCCCCGCTTGGGCCCTCACTAGGCTACACACACTGCAGCCGGGACGCTGCTCTTGTTTGCCGCTCTCAGAGTGTCGGCACACTCCTAGCTCTCTATCCTGAGCTCTGTAAGTTCTAGTCTGGACTCACTCTACAGACTATACTGAACTCTTTCTGCAGGAACTGCTAGGCTCTGGCTCAACTGCACTGACTCCTTCTGTGTCTGAGCAGGAACTGCTGAATCACTGAGCTGCCTGGCTCCACCTTCCCTATTTATATCCCTAACGGGCTCCCTCTGGTGGTAGGAGGTGGAAGGTGGAGGTGTGTGTGTGCTGTGGCGGCCTCTTGTGGAGAAATCCGTTAATGCACCCCTCTAGGATCTGTGGCTCCAAGCGCAGCTGGGCGCCACAATATTATTGTTGAATAATGAATGCAGTGCACTTCGTCCTCGGTACATAGGATAACATTGGTTGCGTGACATTTTGAATAATTTCTAAAGCAGCCAGGACACATCTTGCCGTTGGTCTTTCGTTTTTTCAGTGGCCCTGTAATAAATTGTAGAGGGCAGGTAGATTAGAAGGCATCTATTAGTATAAGTACTTAAAGGAATTGTTTAAAATGATTAAAAATAACTTTATTTTGAGAAACAATACCACTCTGGCACATGTCCCAACAAAAAAAGAGAGAAAGGGAGAAAATTGACAATATACTGGTCAAAAAAGGCTCATCTTGAAAGGATGTCCTGTGGGCACAACTCCAGAGAAAGTACATCAGCAATACAAAAACAGAAGAGACCACTGCTCTTGTCCTACAACCCAGTTGGGTGTGACAAACCTCATTGGGATAAACATGGAGCTTCCATGTAATGGAGGATGCTTTATTCGCAGAGATGACCAACTGGCGATGTACAAGGTGAATAAAAGTTTTTTTATTGAGATATTATCGGATACAATGCATTTTAGGGTCTTCGGTCTCTTTCTCAAATAACAAAATACTTATCCTTATTATTATTATTATTAAGTATTTTATTGCTTGAGAATGAGGTCCAAGAACCTCGAAATGTGCTGTACCTCATTATATCTTTATAAAGACCTTTTATATCGCCATTTGGTCATCTATGCCAAACAGAGCATCCTCCATTGCATAAGAACTCCTGTCAACAGGCTTTGCCTGGTATTTCAGATTCGTATTGCTCACATAAATGAGTAAATGGTTGCAATAAGTGGTGCTGCTGACTTAACTCTGCCCTGTCCTTCAAACCGCACATCCAAGCTCTTTCTACCTCCTGTCGCCTCCAGGTCAAAAATATTTAAAAAAAACATCCTTTTTTCAACCCTCAATCTACTAAAATGCTTGTGCATGCCTTCATCATTTCCTGCCTCAACTATTGCAACATCCTCCTCTGTTGCCTACCTGCTAACACTCTCGCACCTCTCCAGTCCGGCCTTAACTCTGCTGTTCGACTAATCCAACTCTCTCCTTGCTACTCCTCCGCTTCTCCCCTCTGCAAATCCCCCCACTGGCTCTCAATTTCCCAGCATATCCAGTTCAAACTACTAACACTGACCTACAAAGCCATCCATAACCTCTCTCCTCAGTACTTCTCCGAAATAATCTCCCGAAATCTCCCCTCAAGCAATCTACGGTCCTCCCAAGACCGCCTTCTCTCCTCCACACTTATTTGTTCCTTAGCCAATGGTTTCCAAGATTGCCCCAACAGGTCCGATTATACTCCACATTCTGATCCCTCAGACGGAACTTGAAAACCCACCTCTTCAAGAAAGCTTATAACACTGGAGCTTCCGCAACCCTCAACCTACCGTCTCCTTCCGAACTATCTTATAGAATGTAAGCCCATAAGGGCAGGGTCCTCTTCCCCCTGTAAGAGTCTATCATTGTTAGTTTATTTACTGTAAGTGATATCTGTATTTTGTATGTATCTCCTTCTCATGTACAGCACCATGGAATCAATGGTGCTATAAAAATAAAAAGAAGGGATCTTCTTACACAGGGGCTCTGAGGAACTGCACATGTCTGAATTACAGCAAGACGTTTTGATAGTCAAAATCTTATCTCTGCTGGTGATGACGCCAGAAAATTTACATTCTGCAGATTTTGCACACCGTCTCCTTATTTGCATCGCTAACAATCGGCTTTCTTCTGGTAGAAAGAAAAAAATGTCAAAAGCTTAAAAATAGAAATAATCTGTGATATATTGTATCTACATCTTTACCTATTCTCTGCTTCTCTTTGGCAGCACAAAACTGGTTACGGAGAGGACCAGTGACTGTGATTATATAAGCTAAGGTGCAGTTTTCACCTTATTAGGTGGATTGATTGTGAGAATCAGGAGACAAGAGAGTTGTAGGAGATTTAAAGAGGACAAGTCAGCAGGTCAAAGGTGTTGAGCTTTTGGCCTTATCTTTTTCCCGCTGCTCCACTGAATTAATGCTTTTTTCTTTTTTAAAATCTGCTATATTGTTCTAGAGATATGGGATTTTTAAAGTAGTTCTATTATTTTTTTGTCTTTACAATAGGGCAGTGCTCTCAGGATTCTCTTGGGCATGTCTTGTCCCCGTTCTGCATTATTGACCTTTGAGCATCTGTAAGGTGCCGAAACGAGGTAGTCATGGGTGAGCTGTAGCTCATTCTCGCTTTGGCACCCTACAGACAAAGTGTGTCCTCCCTCTGGTGTGCTGCAATGTAAGAGATGTTTCCCACTTACTTCTGGCCAGCCAGTCTCTTCTGACTCCAGGAATCCTTCTTCTGGAACCAGGGCAACAATCAATTCAGGGAACACAGAGTTCATAAAAACAACCAGAACTTTACTTGGTAACTTGCAGTATTTACAGTATTTACAGGCAAGTATAAAGGATAAGGCCCAACGGATTGTCATCTTTCCCACAGGTATCGGATACAACTTCAGCCCTGGTTCCTGATCTAGGTGAAGCATCTCTATTGCTTTCTTCTCTAGCCCTAGAGATTCTTCCTCACCAATGACAGTATGTCTTGCTCCTATTTCACTACACCTCTGGGAACTTGAAACCTTACTCCTTCTGCAGCCTCGCATGAGGCCAGAGGTCCCCGACGACTATCTAGAGGTTCCCAGGCCGGCAAAGGGGACTCTTGCGGAGGGATTCTCTGGCGATCCACTGTCCGGGATACTAGGCTCACGTCTACCCCAGCAGCCCCTACAGAGCCTGCTGGTTTCTTCTATACTGCACAACCACTGCCTGTGCTCACTTTCTTCACTTGACACTAGCACTTTGTTCCCCCTCCCTCTACTGGGCCGGTTGTTACAGTTAACCCTACCTAGGCCAAACTGCACACCCAGAGGGTTCTAACTTCAGAAACATACTTTTAATCCTATTTAGCATCAGGGGCATACCATCACCTCAACCACTACTACACATCACCCCTTTGTAAAGACCAAAAAAATAGCACTGAATAAAAAGGCCCAAATCTATGGAACCGCATGGTGGATTTTAAAAAAAGAAAAAAAGAGAATACTCAGAAGAGCAGTGGGAACACAATAGCTTCAAAAACTGGACACTTTAGAATTGGTGACAGGTAATCTTTAAAGCAGTTGTGGCACCCCAGAGGGTCTGGTTGCCACAATGGTAGTAATACCATGTCTGGGAGCAAGACAGGAGTTTCCTGGTCAGGGAACACACTACATGCAACACCTCCTGCCCCAGGCCAGAAAGGGGAGGATCCTGCCCTTTGTAACTGGGTCTGGAGGCGGGGTTAGTCAGTCTAGTCTGAGTCTAGTCAGAGTCTAAGTCAGTGTCAGAAGCGAGATAGGACACTAAGGAGCAAGGAGCCAGGGACTGGAGCTGGAGTTAGCTCGTCCTGGCCAGAGTACATACAGAGAACCGGACACCGGAGTCCGAGGCTGTGGGACCCTTCAGGCCCAGCAGCAGATACCGCAGGGCAGGGGATTGCAGGTCTCCTGGCCCAACAGAAGCCCGGAGGCTCAGCCACATGAAAGGACCAGTACCACCACAGAGGAGCGAGGAATACACGGGATCCGAGTCACCAGCCATGCGGGTTAGTACAGCACGTCACACTCAAGGACATGGGCTACAACACGACTATAAGCGGGATAGCCAAAGAGTACAGTCAGAACGGCAGGCCTACAACTCCACCTGGCCAGGGGAATTCTAGGATTGCTCCCAGACTGACCAGGCCGGCATCCCTAGCAAGTACTCCCTTTGGAGCCTATATAATTGCCAACAGTAAAGACCCTAGGACTGCACTGCAAAGACTCCGTGTCATCATTACTGATCTAGGTACTATCCCCACCATCATCCATACACGCTGCCCTGAAGCTCCATTCTTCCTGTGGGGAGTCACATCACCTTGCTGCACACACCATCAGCTTCAGTGGACTGCTCCGCAGCGGCGGTTCCCAATAACCGCATCCCACAGGTGGCGTAGTCGGACTATATATAACAGACACCCATAGACTACCCTGGTTTGACCGCCCTGAGTCACGGACCGGGTCACCGTCACGGTGACTACAACCCCCAGCATCCACAAGGCCCGGCTCCGGGTACCCCCACGGCTCAGGGGGCGCGTCAACTTTGGCGCAGTCGGCAGGATTTCGTGCCCGCGAACACCGGGTACTGCGTGCCTTCACAGACTGTGTCGCATACCGTGGTGAAGATTTCCCGCCATCTGCTGCCGTTTTCCTGCCATTGTCCGCCATTTTCGGGTCGCCGCACGGGAAGAAGAGGGGCGTGATCGCTGAAAACGCGCAAAGTCCAAAGCCCCGCCCCACGCACTGATGCAGCGCCAGGTCCTGGAAGGAGCCACCGTGAACGCTGACGTCAGACTCGTGTGATGCCAGGTCCTCGACGGAGACCCTCGCCTGCGGAACTGCGGCCTACGGAAGGAAAGAGAAGGAAGGTAGGCCACGGTTAACTAGGGGGGAGGAAGACACCCGATATGGAGGGAACTTCAACCACCGGCGCATCCGCTGCCGCGGTAATGCCATTCACCATGCCTTATATACCGGGGGCAGCATGGTTGCCCCAGTACTCAGGAGAGTCGCACATCCAGAGTGACTTCAAGGAGAGACTAAGCAGTTTATTTAAAGTATACCCCCTGTCTGAGGAGCAGAAAGTGAGCTTCCTTATAGGCCAGTTGATTGGTGCAGCCCAGAGAGAAGTAAAGTCCTGGTCAACCAGGGAGAAAGGGACTGTAAAAGAGATACTGGCCCGCCTAAAGGACACTTTTGACACCCGTACTACAGCAGAGATAAAGATGAAGTTTTATGGGTGCAAACAACGGGCACAGGACAGTGTACGGGACTATGCTTTAAACCTGCAGGAGGCGCTGAGGGCCATCAAACAGGTAGACCCTGACAGTGTGTGTGATGAAAACAGACTATTAACTGAGCAGTTTATTGAGGGTTTACTGTCCAGCGCCCACTGAACCCAGCTGAGCATAATGGCTCTGCAAAACCCTGATTTGGACTTTGCTCAATTTAAGGACAGGGCCATCCGGGTGCTACGAGAATCAGCACCAGGTGGCGCTATATTTCACCGGCGCCCAGCTATCACCTACCACCAGGAGGTGGCAACCTTTTCCCCAAAGCCTGTAGGAGCTGATGAACAGACTCTGGACAATACCCCTTCTACAGGCCTGCACCATCTGGTCCAAGAACTGACTAAAAGTGTAGCTGCGCTAACCAAAACTGTGCAGTCCTTGCAGGTGTCTCCCAAAGGAAAGATCCAGCTGGCTTCCAGTCCGGAGGATGTCCCGTGGCGCTGACAGAAGAGGATTCCACCATCCAGAGGGAGGAACAGCGACCACTACGACCAGGACGGACAACCCATCTGCCGCCACTGTAACCAGCCAGGACATTATGCAAGGTACTGTCATTTAAATGAGCAAAACCTGGGGAAGAGGGCCAACCCCCAGGCATAAAACCACCAGGCCCATCAAGCTGGGGAGACAAATATGTGGGGGGATGACCGGTCCTACCTGTCGTGCTGGACGGCTTTCCAATGAGCGCGTTGCTGGACACTGGATCCCAGGTGACCACCATCCCCTATATTCTTTTCAAATGGTACTGGACTGACTCTGACATTACCCGCCGTCCAGATGAACATTTGAGCATTTATGCCAGCAATGGTCAACCCGTACCTCAGGTGGGGTTCAAAGAAGTGACCATAAAGGTTGGCAAAGTCGAACTGCCAGCACAAGGACTGATTATTGTCGACATTGATCGCCGAGAAAGTCATCGTATGATAACTTTAGGCACTAGTGTCATTGAAAATTGTCTTGCAGAAATAATTGTCTTGCTACAGCAGGTTGCTGAGGCGTGGGGTACTCTCTCAAGGAGTGCAAAGTTTGGGAAGATGCTGAGGGAGTACCTTGCTGACCGTACCAACGTCCTCCGTGATTCCGCTGTGCCTTATAATTATTGGGTATCCAAGCTGGATACATGGAATGAACTGGCTCTCTATGCCTTGGAGGTCCTGGCCTGCACTGCCGCCAGCGTTTTATCAGAGCGTGTTTTTAGTGCCACTGGTGGAATTATAACTGATAAGCGCATCTGCCTCTCAACTGAAAATGCTAACAGGCTGACTCTTATAAAAATGAACAAGAGCTGGATTGGGCCAGACTTCTCAACACCACCGAATGATAGCAGTGTAACATAAACTCCAATCCAGTGTCTTTTCTTGGGAGGTGTATTCCCATGCACCTTTTCACACCCACACATGGGTATACGCTTCCTGATTTTGGCTATTTGCGGTTGTCCTCCTCGTTCTCCTCATCCACCACCACCATATCAGCAGGGTGACCGTGGTCCGTGAATCAATACCCACCTAATTTTTTTAAAGGGTGTTTATAATGCCAGTAAAAAAAATTTTGTTATACAGTATGCTCAGTATAATCACACTCCCCTTGAGAAAGCACTGGGTGTGCGAAACGCACGTTGGGGCACTATCTATTGGCACGGGACTTTGTTGAGGGACAATCCTCATGGGTAAGTTCAATGACTCTGGTCAGTAACTTTGATGTTAATAATTTATCATTGTCTCTTTTGTGAGTTTGATTATTTGACAATATGGTGCCTTGATCTATGATCTGACCTATATATCTATTTGTCATTAAAGAACATGGGAGATACTATTTTTTTATCCCATTTAGTCCCTCCTTGTAGGCAGCATTACCCATGGGAACTGAAATTAACCATAAAATACATTATTATATTTGTCCATGTGTGCCTATTTGTTTGTTTGTTTCATCCTTTTCCTCTTCTAAACAATTTTAAAACCTTGTGATCATTTGATAAGGAATTTTTTATCATCATTCATTAATAAAGATTGTCATTTTATATTTGACAGTGGTCTTTGGAATTTTTTCCAAACTTAGGTGTTTAGTATGTTCATGTATACCCCCCAGGGGTAAATGTTTGTCAGCATATGCACTTAGTGCATGGGCATTAAAAGTATAGGAGGCCCGCTCCTTTCTAATGGGAAAATTTTTTTTATGAGGCCCTTCTCTTCCAAGGGGCATTGAAGTGCCTCCAAATTTTTTGGAGCCCTTGCATTCACTGCATAGGCAAACACTATGGGAGACTCTCTCCTTTCTAATGGGAATTTGTCGTTACTAGTGTTGAGCGATACCTTCCGATATCAGGAAATATCGTATCGGATTGGATCGGGCCGATACCCAAAAAGTATCGGATATCGCCGATTCCGATACCGGAAACCAATGCAAGTCAATGGGACACAAATATCGGAATGAAAATAAACCCTTTCTTTCCTTGTAGGTTAATTCTACATGAAGTAAAACAACTAAGAATAATGTAGAATGACATGAAAAGCCGGCAATTCATCAGCGGCATTCACCGGTACCCGACAATTTACAACAGAAAGAATAGAGCTTCACACATAGATTAGATAGATAGAAACATGTCAGTCACATATATATGAAGTACAGTGACAGTGTTGCTTACTGTACTTGTCATTTAGTGTAAAGGATTTATTAAAAAAAATATTAGTGTTTTCGTGCACCGTCTCTTTAAAAAAGCCGGCCGGCAATTCAGCAGCGGTACCCGACAATTTATAACAGACAGAATAGAGCTTCACACATAGATTAGATAGATAGAAACATGTCAGTCATATATATATGAAGTACAGTGACAGTGTTGCTTACAGAACTTGTCATTTAGTGTAAAGGATTTATTTAAAAAAATAATAGTGTTTTCATGCACCGTCTCTTTAAGAAAGCCGGCCGGCAATTCAGCATCTGTACCCGACAATTTAGAATAGAAGGAATAGAGAATCACACATAGATTAGATAGATAGAAACATGTCAGTCACATATATATGAAGTACAGTGACAGTGTTGATTACTGTACTTGTCATTTAGTGTTAAAATAAAGGATTTATTTAAAAAAAAATTGGCGTGGGGTTCCCCTTAATTTTAGGCTCTAGCGGAGGTTAAGCAGACAGCTGGGGCAAATGTTTGAAGCCTGGGAAGGGGGTAATACCCACGGAGCTTCCCAGGCTACTAATATCAGCCCCCAGCTGAATACCTAGCCTTTACTAGCTATTAAAATGGGGGACCCCCCAAAAAAAATGACGTGGGGTCCCCCCTAATTTAATAGCTAGCACAGGCTAGGCAGACAGCTGGGGGCTGATATTAATAGCCCAGGAAGGGTGCCATGAATACTGGCCCCCTCCCAGGCTAGAAACACCAGCCGTCAGCCGCCCCAGAAATGGCGCATCCATAGGATGCGCCAATTCTGGCACTTAGCCTCGCTCTTCCACGCTGCCCTGGTGCGGTGGCAGGGGGTAATAGGGTTGGGGTTGATGTCAGCTTATAATGCCAGCTGACATCAAGCCCAGGTTAGTAATGGAGAGGCGTCTATAAGACACCCCCATTACTAACCCCATAGTCAAAGTTAAAAAAAACACAAACACCCAGAATAAAGTCCTTTAATTGAAATAAAGACACAATTCTTTATTGTTCTAAATTAAACCATACTTACCATCACGCCCATTCCAGCTGAAGCCAACGATCTCCTGCAATAAAAGAAAAATAATAAAGCAACCTCATCCTTACCTTTCGATGGTTCCCAGGACAGCTCCAGCTCTGCTACATCGAGATGACAGGCTGGACCGCAGCAGAAAGCTGCCATCCAGCCTGTCATCCCGCAGACACTGAGAAGCGCAGGCATGCTTGTGCTCCTCAGTGTCTCTCTGTGACGTCATCCAGATGAGCCGAGTTCATGTCCAATGAACTCAGCTCACCTCATGCACGTCACTGACAGCGTGGGAAAATTCTCCTGCACTCAGCGCTTCAGCGTGAGAATTCTCCCACGCTGTCAGTGACATACATGAGGTGAGGTCATGTCCAATGAACTCAGCTCACCTCATGCACGTCACTGACAGCGTGGGAAAATTCTCACGCTGAAGTGCTGAGTGCAGGAGAATTTTCCCACGCTGTCAGTGACGTACATGAAGTGAGCGGAGTTCATTGGACATGACCTCGGCTCATCTGGATGCCGTCACAGCCAGACACTGAGGAGTGGAAGTATGCCTGCGCTTCTCAGTGTCTGCGGGATGACAGGATGGATGGCAGCGTTCTGCTGCGGTCCAGCCTGTCATCTCGATGTAGCAGAGCTGAAGCTGTCGTGGGAGCCATGGAAAGGTAAGGATGAGGTTGCTTTATTATTTTACTTTTATTGCAGGAGATCGTTGGCTTCAGCTGGAATGGGCGGGGTGGTAAGTATGGTTTAATTTAGAACAATAAAGAATTGTGTGTTTATTTCAATTAAAGGACTTTTTTCTTGGTGTTTGTGTTTTTTTAAATACTTTACTAGAAATTCATGGTGGTCATGTCTAATATTGGCGTGACCCCATGAATTTTGGGCTTAGGGCCAGCTGATAATGCCAAGCTGGCCTTAACCCCTTTATTACCCAGTGAGCCACCGCACCAGGGCCCTGGATGAGTTGGGTACAGCGCCAGAAGATGGCGCTTCTATGAACGCGCCATTTTCTGGGGCGGCTGCGGACTGCAATTTGCAGCGGGGGTGGCCCAGAAAGCTTGGGTCTCCCTGCGCTGCGGATTCCAGCCCCCAGCTGCCTAGTTGTATCTGGCTGGGCACAAAAATAGGGCGAAGCCCCACGCATTTTTTTTTTAAATTATTTCATGAAATTCATGGAATAATTAAGAAAAAAAGGGCTTCCCTATATTGTTGTGTCCAACCAGGTACAAATAGGCAGCTGGTGGTTGGGGGCAGCCCATTCCTGCCTGCTGTACCTGGCTGGACACAAATATAGTGCGAAGCCCCACGTCAATTTTTTTTTAATTATTTCATGAAATAATTTTTTTAAAACAGGGCTTCCCTATATTGTTGTGTCCGGCCAGGTACAAATAGGCAGCTGGTGGTTGGGGGCAGCCTGTTCCTGCCTGCTGTACCTGGCTGGACACAAATATAGGGCGAAGCCCAACGTCAATTTTTTTTAAAATAAGTCCTTTATTTTAACACTAAATGACATTTGAGGAGTTAATAAAGATGCAGTCCCTAAATTATTATTTATTTTTTAATTAATTTTTCCCAAAACTTTTGACGTGGGCTTCGCCATATTTTTGTATGCCAGCCAGGTACAGCATCCAGCTTCTATGAACGCGCCATTTTCCGGGGTGGCTGCGGACTGCAATTTTCAGCGGGGGGAGAGAGGGGGGCAGAAAGCTTGGGCCTCCCTGCGCTGCAGATTCCAGCCCCCAGCTGCCTAGTTGTACCTGGCTGGACACAAAAATAGGGAGAAGCTTCACGTATTTTTTTTTTTTAATTATTTCATGAAATTCATGAAATAATTAAGAAAAAAAGGGCTTCCCTATATTGTTGTGTCCAACCAGGTACAAATAGGCAGCTGGTGGTTGGGGGCAGCCCGTTCCTGCCTGCTGTACCTGGCTGGACACAAATATAGTGCGAAGCCCCACGTCAATTTTTTTTAAATCATTTCAGGAAATTCATGAAATAATTTAAAAAAATTGATGTGGGGCTTCGCCCTATATTTGTGTCCAGTCAGGTACAGCAGGCAGGAACGGGCTGCCCCCAACCACCAGCTGCCTATTTGTACCTAGCCGGACACAACAATATAGGGAAGCCCTTTTTTTCTTAATTATTCCATGAATTTCATGAATTTAAAAAAAAAAAACGTGGAGCTTCGCCCTATTTTTGTGTCCAGCCAGGTACAACTAGGCAGCTGGGGGCTGGAATCTGCAGCGCAGGGAGGCCCAAGCTTTCTGGGCCCCACCCGCTGCAAATTGCAGTCCGCAGCCGCCCCGGAAAATGGCGCGTTCATAGAAGCGCCATCTTCTGGCGCTGTACCCAACTCATCCAGGGCCCTGATGCGGTGGCTCACTGGGTAATAAAGGGGTTAAGGCCAGCTTGGCATTATCAGCTGGCCCTAAGCCCGAAATTCATGGGGTCACGCCAATATTAGACATGACCACCATGAATTTCTAGTAAAGTATTTAAAAAAAACACAAACACCCAGAAAAAAGTCCTTTAATTGAAATAAACACACAATTCTTTATTGTTCTAAATTAAACCATACTTACAGTCACGCCCATTCCAGCTGAAGCCAACGATCTCCTGCAATAAAAGAAAAATAATAAAGCAACCTCATCCTTACCTTTCCATGGCTCCCACGACGGCTCCAGCTCTGCTACATCGAGATGACAGGCTGGACCGCAGCAGAACGCTGCCATCCAGCCTGTCATCCCGCAGAGACTGAGAAGCGCAGGCATACTTCCACTCCTCAGTGTCTGGCTGTGACGGCATCCAGATGAGCCGACAATGAACTCGGCTCACCTCATGTACGTCACTGACAGCGTGGGAGAATTCTCCTGCACTCAGCGCTTCAGCGTGAGAATTTTCCCACGCTGTCAGTGACGTGCATGAGGTGAGGTCATGTCCAATGAACTCGGCGCACCTCATGCACGTCACTGACAGCGTGGGAGAATTCTCACGCTGAAGCGCTGAGTGCAGGAGAATTTTCCCACGCTGTCAGTGACGTGCATGAGGTGAGCTGAGTTCATTGGACATGACCTCGGCTCATCTGGATGACGTCACAGAGAGACACTGAGGAGCGCAAGCATGCCTGCGCTTCTCAGTGTCCGCGGGATGACAGGCTGGATGGCAGCGTTCTGCTGCGGTCCAGCCTGTCATCTCGATGTAGCAGAGCTGAAGCTGTCCTGGGAACCATGGAAAGGTAAGGATGAGGTTGGTTTATTATTTTACTTTTATTGCAGGAGATCGTTGGCTTCAGCTGGAATGGGCGTGGCGGTAAGTATGGTTTAATTTAGAACAATAAAGAATTGTGTCTTTATTTCAATTAAAGGACTTTTTTCTGGGTGTTTGTGTTTTTTTTAAATACTTTACTAGAAATTCATGGCGGTCATGTCTAATATTGGCGTGATCCCATGAATTTCGGGCTTAGGGCCAGCTGATAATGCCAAGCTGGCCTTAACCCCTTTATTACCCAGTGAGCCACCGCACCAGGGCCCTGGATGAGTTGGGTACAGCGCCAGAAGATGGCGCTTCTATGAACGCGCCATTTTCCGGGGCGGCTGCGGACTGCAATTTGCAGCGGGTGGGGCCCAGAAAGCTTGGGTCTCCCTGCGCTGCAGATTCCAGCCCCCAGCTGCCTAGTTGTACCTGGCTGGACACAAAAATAGGGCGAAGCGCCACACATTTTTTTTTTTAATTATTTCATGAAATTCATGGAATAATTAAGAAAAAAAGGGCTTCCCTATATTGTTGTGTCCGGCTAGGTACAAATAGGCAGCTGGTGGTTGGGGGCAGCCCGTTCCTGCCTGCTGTACCTGGCTGGACACAATTATAGGGCGAAGCCCCACATAATTTTTTTTTAATTATTTCATGAATTTCCTGAAATAATTAAAAAAAAATTGACGTGGGGCTTCACACTATATTTGTGTCCAGTCAGGTACAGCAGGCAGGAACGGGCTGCCCCCAACCACCAGCTGCCTATTTGTACCTAGCCGAACACAACAATATAGGGAAGCCCTTTTTTTCTTAATTATTCCATGAATTTCATGAAATAATTAAAAAAAAAAAACGTGGAGCTTCTCCCTATTTTTGTGTCCAGCCAGGTACAACTAGGCAGCTGGGGGATGGAATCTGCAGCGCAGGGAGGCCCAAGCTTTCTGCCCTCCCCCCCCCGCTGAAAATTGCAGTCCGCGGCCGCCCCGGAAAATGGCGCGTTCATAGAAGCTGGATGCTGTACCTGGCTGGCATACAAAAATATGGCGAAGCCCACGTCAAAAGTTTTGGGAAAAATTTATTAAAAAATAAATAACAATTTAGGGACTGCATCTTTATTAAGTCCTCAAATGTCATTTAGTGTTAAAATAAAGGATTTATTTAAAAAAAAAATGGCGTGGGATCCCCCATAATTTTAGTCTCTAGCGGAGGTTAAGCAGACGGCTGGGGCAGATGTTTGAAGCCTGGGAAGTGGGTAAAACCCACGGAGCTTCCCAGGCTACTAATATCAGCCCTCAGCTGAATACCTAGCCTTTACTAGCTATTAAAATGGGGGACCCCCCCCAAAAAAATGACGTGGGGTCCCCTCTATTTTAATAGCTAGCAAAGGCTAGGCAGACAGCTGGGGGCTGATATTAATAGCTCAGGAAGGGTGCCATGAATATTGGCCCCCTCCCAGGCTAGAAACACCAGCCGTCAGCCGCCCCAGAAATGGCGCATCCATAGGATGCGCCAATTCTGGCACTTAGCCTCGCTCTTCCACGCTGCCCTGGTGCGGTGGCAGGGGGTAATAGTGGTGGGGTTCATGTCAGCGCCAGCTGCCATGAAGCCCAGGTTAGTAATGATGGCCGTCTATATGACACCCCCATTACTAACCTACAAAGTGTTAAAAAGAAAAAACACACTACACCCAGAAAAAAATAATTTATTTGAAATAAAACACCATTTTATTTAATTCTTAGTTTACTAAAAAAAAAATAGTTACCTGTCCACGTTCCTGCGCTGATCTCCCATGCACAGCTGTCACATCTGGAGATGGTGACAGCTGTGCATGGCTGCTGTAAGCTCACGCTGCCGGGAACACGTCCGCTCCCGGCAGCGGGAGCCACTGACTGAGGTCACCGGAGTGCATTCAGGCAGCGCAGCTCCGGAGACCTCCTTTACGGCAGTGCTGTACCGTGGGAATTTCTCACGATACAGCAGTGCCGTAAAGGAGCTAACTGGAGCAGCGCTGCCTGAACTCCGGTGAACCCTTACGGCCCCGTCATTCTAGCGGCGGCAGCGGTTCAGAGCGGTCACATTCTATGTGGCTGCTCTGAACTGGAGATCTTCGTGGGACACTCGTGGACTACTACAGAGGGGTAAGGATAAGGTTGTGGTTTATTATTTTATATTTTATTACAGGAGATCGATGGCTTCGGGGAATTAGGTGTCTTGGTGAGTATAGGTGTAGTTTTTTATTTTTTACTTTATTTTAGGTGGCGATCGGCGGGGACAGGTAATGTATGAACTAATTTCTTTTAGGTAACCACTGGCCACCAATGACATGTATTTAACATTTATTGGGGACACAGTAGGGCAATTTAAATAGCAGGATCAGGCTGATGGGAACTACTGCTCCCATCCAGCTGATCCTGCTGGCAGGAGTGGACGGGGGACAGACATAGGCCGATGGGAGTAGTAGTGTCACATCGGCCTATGTCTGCCCGCACACACACCCGCACACACACACCCCGCACACACACACCCCGCACACACACCCCGCACACACACACACCCCGCACACACACACCCCGCACACACACACACCCCGCACACACACACACCCCGCACACACACACCCCGCACACACACACACCACACACACACACACCCCGCGCACACACACCCCGCACACACACACACACCCCGAACACACACACCCCGCACACACACACCCCGCACACACACACCCCGCACACACACACCCCGCACACACACACACCCCGCACACACACACCCCGCACACACACCCCGCACACACACACACCCCGCGCACACACACCCCGCACACACACACACCCCGCACACACTAATCATGACGGGTCCGGGAGGTGAGGCTGACCTGTGCGGCCGTGGGAAAGTTGATGTGAGTTCATGCAGTCAAGCATGAACTCACATGAACCCTCTGAGGGCACCGCGGCTACTTCAAATGAACAGCTGATCGGCATCACCTGATACCTCAGCTGTTCATTTGAAATAACCGGCGGGAAAGCGCAGCACAGAACGGGAAAGCCGGCGGTGAAGTCTTTTCACTGCCGGCTTCCCCGCCCGGGTCCTTCGCTCCTTGGTGCTGCGCTCCCCGCCCGGTCCTAATTTACGATCGGGATGGGAGGTGGCGAGGGGAGCGGAGGATCGGGGTGGGAGGCTGCGGGGAAGCAGTATGGGGCTGCGTGATTGTTTAAAAGCCGGCGGCTTTTTACCGCGCCGGCTTTTAAACAATCAGGAGAATTCTCCCACGCTGGGATGGCATTCTGATGACAAGCTGGATCGCAGCTGAGCGCTGCCATCCAGCTTGTCATCCTTCAGAGACACTGCAGAGCGCAGGCATTATGGGAACTTCCGATTCCGGTATTCGATATTATAAAAGTATCGGAATTAAGTATCGGAATTCCGATACAGTGAATATCGGCCGATACCCGATATTTCAGTATCGGAATGCTCAACACTAGTCGTTACTGTGGCCCTGCTCTGTGTGTCTTTAAATTCTTAGTGGGGCTTTTCCTAAAATTGGTCAGCCGTTGGACTCACTGCATACCCTATAACTGTATAGCAGACTCTCTCCTTTCTAATAGGAACATGTCGTACCTTGTTACTGTGGCCCTGCGCTATGTGTCTTTAAATTTTTAGTGGGGTTTTTCGTAAAATTTTCAGCCGTTGGACTCACTGCATACCCTATAACTGTATAGCAGACCCTCTCCTTTCTAAATTTCTTACCTTGTTACTGTGGACCTGCTCTATGTGTCTTTAAATTCTTAGTGGGGTTTTTCCCAAATTTTGGCAGCCCTTGCAGTCACAGCATGGGCATTACCACTATAGGAGACCCACTCCTTTATAATGGGAACATTTTTTTTTACTGAGACCCTCCTCTATGTCTCTTCAAAGGGGTATTGGGTTGCGTCAGAATTTTTGGCAGCCCTTGCAGTCACTCAATACGCAATAACAGTATAGGAGACCCACTTGTTAATAATGGGAACAACAAAGCATAGCAGGCCGATGGCTCTCTAACAATACATAGGGCCGACTGCTGGCCTTTTAAGAATAGTAAGGGCCTTCTGAAGTCCCTATAAAAATAAGCTTTATGACTTTCAGAGTCCCTCCATCATAAATAAAACAGGATGTGTCTGATGATGTGTCACACACCACATTGCCAGCTAAGGTGGTAAAATGTTAAAATGACATTTTCCGGTGAATGCATTTGTCTTAAAAAAAAACGTAAAAAAAACAAAACAATAGGATCTTTCTTTAGTATAAAAAACAGTGTGACCAATTTAACTTCAATGTAATCACATTGTTCAGCTCATGCACCTCCTCCTCCATTTCCGAAATGACCACATCAGTCACAAGCTGATAGCACTGCAGCACTGCCTTGGCCAAGCGGCAACAGGCTGTGCTGAAGATAACATGCTTAATGCTTAATTGACAAACCGCCCAGCGCTGCAGAGTTGTTGAAAGCTGTAACATAGCAGCCTGATCTGTGGCTCTCACCACTGAACATGCAGCCCGGCATGGTCAAGTGTGACAATGGGCGGAACCTGGTGACGGAGAAATGACAGCCGAGGTAGATACAGTTTCCCTCTATGCCAGTCCTTTCACCGAGCTAAAGAATATGGCTGTGGTGAAATACAACTCCCACTGAGAAGCTGTTTCAGATTGAAAAACATTGTGCCCTCCAGAGGATTTGATTCTGAGGGCCAACCTTTCTCCCCCGCTCAAGAGCCCCATAGCAGCTGCAAAGTTAGCGCTATCATGAACTCTCCTGAGGTAGAAGCCAAGGCACACCAGAGGATTCTCTGATGGGACCGTCCAACCCTGCCATGCAGCAGTCCTGGCTAAGAAAAGTGTTTTGAAAGGTTCCCGGACACTCTATGGCTGCTTTTTTACTGAGGAGGAAACACACGCAAACACGGGGAGAACATACAAAGTCCTTGCAGATGTTGTCCTTGCTGGGATTTGAACTCAGGATCCCAGCGCTGCAAGTCTTCAGTGCTAACCACCGATCCAATGTGCTGCTGTTCACCCTCTAATATCTAACAGGCTGGAGAAATTTGCACCTACTGCCACTCTATCTTCAGCTCCTTTGTGAGAAAATGTATTTGGGCTGCCACTTAGTCTACCAAATAAAATTTGTGAGAAGGAAATTGGGGATGGCTTCGCTACTGGTACTGGGGGCAGTGCTAATACCATGACGTCGTACCATAGTTTGCTGGAAATATTCCAGGCTGGTAGGAGGCAAGCAAATTCCCACAGAAAAGTACCAGCAGTAATGTTCAGGGACCCGCGCTTGTAGAAGACGGAGACAACACCGGCAGAAATAGTGACGGCTGGGGACCGAGTATGGACACGAGGCATGAGGCATGCGGTTGTGAAAAGCTTCCGCCTCCACGAGCCTAAAAGGCCACATTTCAAGTGAAAGCAGCTTTACAGGACTTCCTGTGAGAAATGACATCCAGGGTAGATAGGGTTTCCCTCTATGCCAGTCCTTTCACTGAGCTAAATACAACTGTCAGCAAAAAAAGTTGTGGACTGGCTCCGTACTGTCCCTGGCCACATTCACCTGTCCACGTGTTTGTGGTTAGGCTATCCTTCCCAGTAAGTGCACTGGGGAGGGCATGGGTACTGTTGTGGGACCCGTGCTTGTGGAATGCAGAGGAGATACCGGGAAATATAGTGGCGGCTGGGACCGAGTATGGACACCCGGCCACCGCTGGCATGAGGTTGTGAAAAGCTTCCGACTTCACGAGCTTAGAAGGCCATATTTCAAGTGCAAAAAGCTGCCCAGAAATCTGCCAGTTTAGTGTTGTTGCCTGTGGGTGGGTGGGTGGCTGGCTGCATAATTGCATTTGCATTCCAAGTAACAGAAAACTAAGCAGATGGTAGCCTCTATCATCATCATGGCCTCACCTCGGCACTATTAACTCTCCTGAAGGAGAAGCCAGGGCCCGCCGGAGGAGTCTCCGGTTCTCTAGTGACCCGTCCAACCCTGCCGAAAAGCAGCCCTGGCTAAGAAAAGTGTGGGGGAAGGTTCCCGGACACTCTATGGCTGATTTTTTAATGTGGATCGGCCATGCTTATGCATGTTATTTCTCAAACCACATTACAGATCAGGCCATTGTCCAACTCTGCATTCAAGAAATTAAATGCACAAAGAAAGATGTGTGTGTGTCAAAGCACCACCGACAAGGGCGAGTTGATGCTGGACCAGCTGCCATTTCTTCTGCAACAAGCTCAATTACAGGACTTCCTGTGAGAAATGACAAGCAGGCTAGATAGGGTTTCCCTCTATGCCATTCCTTTCACCGAGCTAAATACAACTGTCAGCAAAAAAAGTTGTGGACTGGCTCCGTACCGTCCCTGGCCACATTTACCTGTCCAAGTGTTTGTGGTTAGGCGGTCCTTCCCAGTAAGTGCACTGGGGAGGGCACATGTAATGTTGTGGGACCCGTGCTTGTGGAAGGCGGTGGTGATACGGGGAAATATAGTGGCGGCTGGGGACCGAGTATAGACACCCGGCCGCCGCCGGCATGAGGTTATGAGAAGCTTCCGCCTCCACGAGCCTAAAAGGCCACATTTCAAGTGCAAACAGCTGTCAAAAATTTGGCAATATAGTATTGCAGCCTGTGGGTGGGTGGCTGCCTGCATACTTGAGCTTGCATTCCAAGGAATGGGGTAGGGACAACTGAACGCTGCATTGGGACAAGGACGTGGACGGTGATTGTTGCAAGTTTGCAACGACAAATTGATTGCGGGAGGCATCTTCGCATGTGCCAAGGATCACTTATGATGGGCACACTTTTAGGCAGTGACCTGGGAGTCAGAGATGCTTCCAGAGGTCTTCCTTATGCTGTTCCCATGACTTTTCAGCACTGTATGCATGTGTCTGATGATGTGTCACACACAACATGGCCAGATAAGGTTGTAAAATGTTAAAATGAAATTTCCTGGTGAATGCATTTGTCTTTGTTGAAATCAATGCAAAAGTGCAAAAACGCATCAAAAACGCTACGTGTGAACATAGCCCAAGGTATGGAGGAGTAGTTTTGTTTTTGGTTATTTTGCTTTATTTACATTGTACATGTCACGGAAAGGATGTTCCTTAATAGTGTTGAGCGAGCATGCTCGACACTGCTCGGTACTCGCACGAGCATCTCACTACTCGGGATGTTCGTCGAGCACCGAGCATTTCCGGTTTTCTCGGGCGGGAGCTCGGGTCTCAGCCCTGCACGTTTGGCGCTCTTTACAGAGCCAATGAACATGCAGGGATTGCCAGCCAGTCACTGTAATGCCGCAGCCATGTTGTTTGTGGGCATTACAGTGATTGGCTGGCCGCACAGCGTCACCTCGAGTATTTAAAACCGGGCGCCGCCATCTTGGACACAGTCGCTCCGGATCAGACAGTGTAGGGTCAGTGCTGCTGAGCTAGGGAGAGATTTATACTCAGAAATAGTTAGTGTAGGGTCTCTAAAGCCTGCCAAGTCAAACAAACAGTCCATCTCAGGACTAATATCCATCCCAGATATCAGGCAGGCAGGCTGTATAGGAGACGCAGTGGTTATACCAGCAAACGCTGCATTACAGTCCTGTGTGCTCCTGTTGGTCAAATTGCTAGACTTATCACCCAGGTCTCAATGGCATGGAAAATTTTTTTTTTTTCATCTAAATCCTTTTTTTTTTTTTTCCCTCAGTCAGACTGTCCAAATACGTGTCTTATTAACCTTTTGGTATTCCACCCCGCCCAAAAAAAAATTGAGTGTGTCTGTGACTGTTCAGACACCAATATATCTGTTTAAAAAAGTCTGGTGTAGGCCACATAACTTTAACTGTGATTTTGCAGTTCCTCGGGTCAAATCTCTGTATTATCCTTTTTTTGGCATTTTTGCCCCCCCAAAAAAACTGTAATAGTGTCTCCCTGATTGTTCAGACACAAATATATCTGTTTGAAAGATTCTGGTGTAGGCCAGAAAAATATAACTGTGGTTTTGCAGTTACACGTTTCAAATCTCTGTATTATCCAGCTTTTGGTATTTTTTCCATAAAGAAAAACAGTAATAGTGTCTCCCTGTTTGTTCAGACACAAATATATTTGTTTGAAAGATTCTGTTGTAGGCCAGAAAAATATAACTGTGGTTTTGCAGTTCCACGTTTCAAATGTCTGTATTATCCAGCTTTTGGTATTTTTTCCGTAAAGAAAAACAGTAATAGTGTCTCCCTAATTGTTCAGACACAAATATATCTGTTTGAAAGATTCTGGTGTAGGCCAGAGAAATAGAACTGTGGTTTTCCTCTTTCACGGTTCTAATCTCCTTTTTATTATCCTTTTTCCATTGATAGTGCGAGTGTAAGCTATTTTACTTAATTTACAATGGGCAAGGCGTGTGGCAAGGGACGTGGAACTGGACGTTCTGGTGATGGTGAGTGTAGAGGACGGGGCCGTGGCCAAGGTGAAAATGTGCTACAACCAACAGCCACATCTTCTCGCTCCCACTTCTTGACCGAATTACTAGGGAAGCACACTACAGCACCAGTATTGCGAAATGATCAGTGTGAACAGGTAATTAATTGGATAGCAGATAATACTTCCAGTTACCTGGGCACCACCAGCACCGGTCTGTCTTCCACACGGTCAAGTTTTAGTAGCCGTATGTCTCGACCTCATACTCCTCCTCACCCTGATTGTTAGAACCTTGCTCTTAGGTTTTTTCCTTTGCTGGTCACATGACCTTGTTGGCCTATTTAATCCTGCTCCGCCCTTCTGGCTTTGATGGACTTCATTGTGTAACTACTTTCTAGCTAGCCTGTGCTCTGTATCTAACTCTGTTAGTTTGCTTGGTCTACGGACCTCTTTGTTCTATATATTTTGTTTGTTCGTCTGTCTGCTACTATTTCTGTTAGGAGGTGTCCCATTTTTCCTCCCAGTCCTTAGTACTTGTAGGGATTCCTTCCCCACATCTATAGGTCTCCGTACAGACTAGCTTAGGACTTTAGCAGGTCTGATCGCAGGATCAGGTCCCCTGTTACATCGTAGGGATTAAGCTGAGTTCTATCGTAGGGACAGATCTCCTCTCTTTCCTTAGCTCTGGTAGCAGAACATAACACTGATGCTCCTTCCTCCCACCATGCCGAGTGTCGTCAGACAGCAACTGATCCCACACTTGGACACTCTGAAGAGCTGTTCACTGGTCCATTTCCATATTTGTGCCCCTCACCTGCTCCGCTTGAAGTGGTGGAAGAGGAGATCCCATGTAGCGATGCCCAAATATTTGAACAGCCACGGCCACAGGTAGTCGACGCAGGCAATTTGTCACAAGAAGTGGATGATGACGAGACACAATTGCCACGAAGGGAGGAGGAGGATCGTGGTGCGCAAGTGGAAGAGGAGGAGGTGGTGGATGATCTAGTAACTGACCCAATGTGGCAGGAGGACACGCAGCGCAAGGCCAGCAGCACACAGGGGGAGGGAGGCAGAGTACCCAAACAGGCAGGAAGAAGCAGTGTGGTGGTCGCAGACAGAAGGCGGGCAACAGTTCCCCGTAACACGAGGGACATTGCCAGTACAACCGGTAGGTCTTCCAGAGTCTGGAATTTTTTTAAAAACTCTGCTGATAACCCCAAAAAGGCCATTTGCACCAACTGCCATGCCAGCATCAGCAGGGGTGACAAAACTACCAGCCTGACCACCACCAGTATGATCAGGCACATGGCAGCAAAGCACCCGACTTTGTGGGGCGAACCCCAGGGTCCACGACCAGTGTCAGCGGGTGTCACCACTGCTTCTTCCGCTGTTGTGCGTGTAATAGAACCCCCTGTTGTGTGTGCAAGGCAGTCTCCTGTCCATACTGCATGCAAAGATGCCCCCTCCTCTCAGTCTTCACTTGTTATGGCAGTTTCTCAAGAAACAGCATCAACGTCCACGTCCCACCGCAGCGTTCAATCGTCCATATCCCAGAGCTTTTAATGAAAGAGCAAATTCACAGCCAATGCCCCACAGGCCACAGTCCTAAATTTGCACATTTCACGACTGCTTGCGTTGGAAATGCTGCCTTTTAGGCTGGTGGAGACAGAATCCTTCCGCACCCTTATGGTGGTGGCCGTCCCTCGGTACTCTGTCCCCAGCTGACACTATTTTGCCCGGTGTGCCATCCCTGCACTACACAAGCACGTGTCCCAAAACATCTGCCGTGCCCTCAACAACGCAGTTACTGGGAGAGTCCACCTGACAACGGACACGTGGACATGTGCTTGTGTCCAGGGACGGTACATCTCCCTGACGGCACACTGGGTAAACATAGTGGAAGCCAGGACCCAGACCTTGGGACGGAACACATCCCCCCACACCGAGGATTGTGGGCCCTATGTCAGTCAGAGTTGCCCCCACAGTGTACAGCTCCTGCACCTCATCTTCCTCCTCCTCCTCATGTTCAGCCTCCATCTCAGATATCACCACATCATTTACAAGCTGGAAGCACTGCAGTACTGCCTCAGCCAAGCGGCAACAGGCTGTGCGGAAACTCATAAGCTTAGGTGAGAAACCTCACACTGCTTGTGAGTTGTGGACAGCTGTGAAAGAGCAGGCAGATCTGTGGCTGAGACCGCTGAACCTACATCCAGGCATGGTCGTGTGTGACATTGGCCATAACCTGGTGGCGGCTCTGAGGCGAGACAAGATCACACACGTACCATTCCTGGCTCATGTGCTTAACCTCGTGGTTCAGCGGTTTCTTAAATCGTACCCCTAGTTGCCAGATATGCTCGTCAAAGTATGCCGCCTGTCAGCTCATTTTCGGAAGTCGGCTACAGCTTCCGCCGCCCTTGCTATGTTGCAGCAGCGTTTACAGCTTCCGGCACATCGACTGGTGTGTGATGTCCCCACACGTTGGAATTCTACCCTCCACATGTTGCAAAGGATTTGTGAGCAGAAGGGAGCAGTTGTGGAGTACCAGCTGCAACAAGGCCGTTGATATTCAGGTCAGACTCCACACATAAGACCTCAGGAGTGGACCTGGATGTCTGACATATGTACCATCCTGACAAACTTTGAGGAGTCTACCAAGATGGTGAGTGGCGATGACGCCATCATTAGCGTCAGCATCCCACTTGTCTGTCTTTTGCAACGTTCTCTGCAGAGAATTAAAGAGGAGGCATTGCAGCCAGAGTATGATGAGATGGATCAAGAAGCCATAGCGGGCGATTACACACAGCCCAGCCTCATCTCATCCCAACGTGCATTAGGGGACAATGAGGGAGAGGAGGAGAAGGAGGAGGAAGAACAGGAGCTGGTATCATGCGCTGTAGACGGTAGTACCTGTACAACTGTCATACCGTCATACCGTCGGTTCAGCGTGGGTGGCCTGAGGACAATGGGGAGGAGGAGGAGGAGAGCATGCTCAGTCGTCATTTTAGTGAGGACACGGAAGTCTTGCCCGTTACCAGTCTGGCACGCATGGCTGACTTTATGTTACGCTGCCTTAACCGTGACCCTCGCGTTGTCAAAATGTTAGGTGACAGTCATTTCTGGTTGGTGACACTTTTAGACCCCCGCTACAAGGAGAACTTTCACTCTCTTATTCCTGAGGTGGAGAGGTCTACAAAAATGGGGCAGTACCAGAAGGCCCTTGCTGCAGAACTGTAAAAAAAATTCCCATCTGAACACGCTAGCGGCAGAGGTCACAGTTCGTTGACCAACCAAGACGTACAGGCGAGAGAGACGCAACTCCAATCCAGCAGAAGCAGGGGAACACTGTCAACATTCTGGGACAGTTTTCTGAGACCCCACAGCTTACAGGCCCTGAGGCGCGGGGTACTCTCACAAGGAGGGGAAAGTTTCAAATGATGGTGAGGGAGTACCTTGCCGACCGTACCAGCGTCCTCCGTGATTCCTCTGTGCCTTTTAATTATTGGGTACCCAAGCTGGACACTTGGAATGAACTCGCTCTGCATGCCTTGGAGGTCCTGGCCTGCCCTGCCGCTAGCGTGTTATCGGAGCGTGTTTTTAGTGCCGCAGGGGGATTTTTAACTGATAAGCGCACTCGCCTGTATACTGACAATGCTGAAAAGCTGACCCTTATCAAAATGAACAAGGGCTGGATTGGGCCAGACTTCTCATCACCACCAAATGACAGCAGAGTAACATAAAGTCAAATCCACTGTGTTATTTCGGGAGGTGTATTCCCATGCACCGATTCACACCCACACATGGGTATAGGCTTCCTCATTTCGGCTGTATTTTGCTCTTCTACTTATCCTGAGCCTCCACCACCACTATACCACTAGGGAGACCTTGGTCCATGTTGCCAGCACTGCAAGTTCCTCCCTCCTAATTTTTTGCAGCTTTTGCTTGGAAGGCATAGGCAAAGACCATGGGAGACCCACTCCCCAATACTGGGAAAAATGTTTTTAAGATGCTGTACTGCATGGCTCTTCCAAGGGGCATTAAAACCATCTTGTTAAGCTACTGCGACCTCCACCATTCTTCCAAGGGGCATTAAAACCGTCTTTTTAAGCTCCTGTGACCTCAACCTCTCTTCCAAGGGGCATTAAAACAGTCTTGTTAAGCTACTGCGACCTACACCATTCTTCCAAGGGACATTCAAACCGTCTTGTTAAGCTACTGTGACCTCCACCACTCCTCAAAGGGGCATTAAAATCGTCTTTTTAAGCTACTGTGACCTCCACCACTCTTCCAAGGGGCATGAAAACCATCTTGTTAAGCTACTGCGACCTCCACGTCTCTTCCAAGGGGCATTAAAACCATCTTGTTAAGCTTCTGCAACCTTCCAGTCTCTTCCAAGGGGCATTTAAACGGTCTTGTTAAGCTACTGCGATCTCCACGTCTTTTCCAACGGGCATTTAAACCGTCTTGTTAAGCTACTGCAGCCTCCATGTCTCTTCCAAGGGGCATTAAAACCGTCTTGTTAAGCTACTGCAACCTCCACGTCTCTTCCAAGGGGCATTAAAACTGTCTTGTTAAGCTACTGCGACCTCCACCACTCTTCCATGGGGCATTAAAACCATCTTTTAAGCTACTGTCACCTCCACCACTCTTCCAAGGGGCATTAAAACCCTCTTGTTAAGCTATTGCAACCTCCACGTCTCTTCCAAGGGGCATTAAAACCATCTTGTTAAGCTACTGCAACCTCCACTACTACTGCAAGGGGCATTAAAACCATCTTTTTAAGCTACTGCAACCTCCACATCTCTTCCAAGGGGCATTAAAACCATCCTTTTAAGCTACTGCGACCTCCACGTCTCTTCCAAGGGGCATTAAAACCGTCTTGTTAAACCATTCTTATCTCCACAGCTCTTCCAAGGGGCATTGAAATGTTGTTTTTAATTAACTCCAACCTCCATTACTCTTCCAACGGGCATTACATTTCCTCCTAATTTTAGTCAGCTTTTGCTTTTCAATGCATAGGCGAACAATAAGGGAGACCCACTCCCCAATAATGGGTAGAAGGTTTTTAGTATGCTGTAATCCACATCTGTTTCAAGGGCCATTGCAGTTCCTCATAATTTTTGGAAAGCCTTCCATTCACTGCTAAGGCCAACAGTGCACAGGAGACCCAGTTGCTATAAATGGAAAAAACAGTTTAGTTAAGGCCCTCTGACCTCCATGTCACTTCCAAGGGGCATTGGAGTGCCTCGAAATTTTTGGTAGGCATTGCACTCACTGTATGCCCTATAACTGTGTAGCCGAACTGCTCCTTTTGGTACAGAAACATATCCTACAAGACATGTGTGGTTGACTGGCCAGATATTGATGTGAATGGTCCCTGTTCCTCCTGCTCTTTCTCCTTTGCCACCACCTCATCCATCATTCATCACCTGAAGCTTTGTTTTAACGGGAGTCATAGAACGGGCATAGTAGCAGGAAAACATCCAGCAATCCTCGGAGGAGGTAGGATATGCGCCAAAACGCTGACCACCTCAGGCCTAGCCGCTACTACATACATGCGCTTGCATTCCAAGGAACAGAAAGCTAAGGAGATGGATGGCCTCATGATCATGAATAATTTACTCGTTGTGTAGGAGGCCGACCACTGCTGCGGTCTACCTTTTGAACTTTGTGTTGAAGCCTGATTGACCCAAGACCCCCAATTCTCTATTTCTGGAGGACGTCTTGCATCCCAGTGTCCAACTGTGTCCTGGCTTCCACAATATTAACCCAGTGTGAAGGCGTGAGATGGACCATCCCTGGCCACATTCACTTGTCCACGTGTTTGTGGTTAGGCTGTCCTTCTAATAGGGGCGGCTGGGGACCGTGTGTGGACACCCTCCCGCGGGGCAGCTGAGGACCGAGTATGGACATCCGGCTGCCGGGCGGCTGGGGACTGAGTATGGATACCAGGCCGCCGACGCAGCCATGACGTGGTGGCCAGATTCCGCCTCCACATGCCTAAAAGGCCCAATTTCAAGAGCAAGCAAGCAAGCAGTATGGTATTGCAGCCTGCGGGTGGGTGGGTGGTTGGCTGCATATTTGCGCTTGCATTGCAAGGAATGGGGGAGGTACAATTGAACACTGGGACAAGGACTTGCACGGGGATAGTTGCAAGTCTGCATCTTCTGATGCGGCAAGGATCACTTCTGATGGGCACACTTTTAGGCAGCGACCTGGGTGTCAGAGATGCTTCCAGGGGTCTTCCCCATGCTGTTCCCATGTCTTTTCAGCACTGTATGCAAAGGTCACACAGCACATGGCCAAATAAGGTTATAAAATGTTAAAATTACATTTCCCGGTGAATGCATTTGTCACGGTTGAAAACAATACAAAAGTGCAAAAATGCATAAAAAAATGCTACTTGTGAACATAGCCCAAGGTGGATGAGTATTTTTGTTTTTGGGTATTTATTTTACCTTATACACAAGTCTTTACCCTGGAAAGTAAGTTCCTTAACATATTTCACAGGAAAACCGTTTCAGTTTCATTTTTGAACATTTTATTGTGAGCCTGTAAAAGTGTCTCAATACCTCTGACCACGTTGTTGACAGCAGTGACCTGGGGGTCATAAATGCTTCCTGGGGAGATGCACATGCTGTCCCCATGTCTTTTGAGCACTGTCACTATCGTTTCGGGCACTTTTTAGGCTTTCCACAGACTGCCGGGGGTGCCGCCGCAAAAATGCTCGGGTCTCCCATAAACTAACATTGGGCTCGTTGCTCGGGTCGAGCACCCGAGTATCATGGTGAGCTCGGCCCGAGCTTCGAGCACCCGAGCATTTTAGTACTCGCTCAACACTATTCCTTAACATATTTCCCAGGAAAATCCATTTTGGTTTTATTTTTGTATGTTTTATTGTGAGTTCGTAAAAGTGGCGTAATATTCTGACAACGTTGCTGACAGCAGTGACCTGGGAGTCAGAAATGCTTCCAGGGGTCTTCCCCATGCTGTTCCCATGTCATTTGAGCACTGTTCCCATCGATTTAGGCAATTTTTAGGCCCTCTGCATACCGCCGGGGGGAGCTGACTGAAAAATGCTCGAATTTCCCATAGACTTACATTGGGCTCGTTGCTCGGGTCGAGCACCCGAGTATTCCAATTTGCTCGACCCGAGCAACAAGCACCCGAGCATTTTAATGCTCGCTCATCACTAGTCTTCTGTAGCCGCTGTGTTGTCCTGTCTATCGCTGGCTGCAGAAGGACTTAACTGCAGATCTATCATCGAGCTCATTCTAATGGTTTGATGAGAGAGTTAGTAACACTTAACTGTCTTTTTTTCTGAGCTACTCATGACTGATTTTTGACCACATACCACATCAAAGTTGAATGTGCAGGAAAACAAAGGGCTTGTACAAAGCAAAACAGTGCAAACATTTTATTTTTAAGAAAGCCAACTGCAAAAAAAGTTTGACTTAAAAAAAAGTCCAAGCTGGATAACCTATTTAATAACACCAAATTGTTTTTTTAGAAGAATCTACACTGATGAGAAGGGTAACAATGTTTTGAACTTATTACTTTCAGACTCCACCCAATCGAACACTTGTGGATAGAGCTGAAGAAAAAGCTGCATACATACCCAAGTGAGTTGACAAGTATCCACCAACTTTGGTAACGTGTAGAAGAAACCTGGAATCTGATCGAGAGCATGCCCAGAAGGATTCAGGCTGTGTTGAAAGTCAAAGAGGGATTTACAAAATTCTGACAAAATAATAAAAACTAAAATTTAGATTCTTTTGGAGCAAAGCAGTAGCATGACAAGATTCTGTATAACTAATCATATGCTAAACAGTTGCAAGTCTATGTAAGAGATGGCCAAGATGATTGCCTATAAAATGATGGTAGTCCCATGTTCAAAGCAGTAGTGGATGGTGAGATATGGTGCCTGAAAGTCAAAAGTTCTAAACATTGTCACTAGGGATGAGCGAATCCAAACTGTAAAGCTTGGGGTTCGTACTAGACACCTAGTGTCCGATGATGAGCTCTGAACACAAACTTCTCACAGAAGTCCATTTTAGTGTTCGGAGTTTGGATGTTGAATAAAGTTTGTTGAAAGGCTGCAGCACAGCCAATCAACAAGCTTTTGGGCTGTGGGCATTTTGCACCCATTACAACTGCTGTGATTGGTTGGCGCACCACGCGAGTCGGCATGTAAATGTAGCGCCCCGAGGGTTCGGCCGCTACAGGGGTATTGCACCTCTGCCAGAGGTGTGGTATTCCACTCCCAGGTAGGGATGGAGTATGGACCAGGGCCCAGTTAGCTGCATGCATCACACACACCCCATTTCCGGGGGACAGCTCAACGGTGCTCCCATTAGACAGTAATGCAGGCACGACAGAATCTGTCCCTGGCTGGAGTGGGGAGGGGGGAGGAAAACCCAGTGATGTAGGAGCAGAAGGGGATGGTTTCTGAGCATAGATAGGAGCTTATTGGTTGCTGGTCACCTGAGCTCACATACTAGGGAAGGGTATATAAGGTGGGCACCATCTTAGTTCTGTGTGCAGAAAGAGGAGAAGTTCAGTCAGTGGAGTGAGAGAAGGAGTTCAGCCAGAGAGGGCTTACAGGAGGCTGTGGCTCAGCTTGGGCCCAGCTCCACGAGGCAGGCCTAGAGTGAAGGCCGGGGCCAGAAGAAAGGAACAGAAAGGAACAGAAACAGAAAGGAACAGAAAGGAACAGCAAAGAAAAGAGAAGTACCCAAAGTGTAGAAGGGCTCAGAAACAAGAAGGCAGAAGGAACCCTAAGAGTCCATGAGAATACCAGGTGAAGGGTCAGGCAGATTAAGGGTACCGGATCCCAAGTTGGTGGAGGAGAAACTACCCTCAGCCAAAGACCGGAGGTCGTGATCATTTATTGGTGCAACACCTCACCAAACCTGCTAGGATGGCACCATATAGGACAGCGGGAAACGGGGCCCACGTTTACCCGCCCAGATCCGCGGTAGCTGGACAAAAGTTGGTCACTGGTGGGGCAGGCCAGAGAAAGGATGGAAGGGGGTGCTGTGCCATATTCCTGAACTGCCTGGGGGTTGACCGAGCCCCTCACCTGGTGGACGCAGCACGGTTCGGGCGGTCATTGCTGACAGAAGTGACTGGGAATATACGAACTGTGAGTAAAAGACCCTGGACTGCAACACGTTGTCTTTGTGCTTTTTGCTTCGCCAGCACTAACGGCGGTTCATAAAAGCCGCAATCCACGGGTGGCGTAGTCGGACATTACCTAAAGCACATAGTAGACTACCACTGGTCTGACCACCCTGAGCCATGGAACCGGGTCGCCACTACTACTCCCAGCATTGCCCTATTGCCCGGCTCCGAGTGCCCCACGGCCCAGGGGGCAAGTCAGCTCTGGCGTAGTCGGCAGGATCGTTACCAGCCCGCCACAAACAGGTATTGTGCGCCTGAAAAGAGACTGTTTTATTGAATTGACTGTGTTGAAAAATGGCGCCCGCCCCAGCAGAACGGACGCCATAATGTGCGCGCCAAAATACAACCGGAGGCCACCTCCCATCGTGGTCCAGGTCCCAGAATGGCGCGAAAGAAGGAGCCCGCCCCTACCAGCCATGAGTGCGGGTGTGTAGATGTCCATCAACATGGGGGTGTTGCCCCTGAAAGTGATTGTCACCAAGTTGCCCCAGAACCACCCCCAATGGGGGCGGGAAGAGAAGAAAACTGTGGGGCAGGGCGTGGTCTGGATCAGTCTAGACAGACCGCACCCGGGAATGGAGGAAGCATTCAGCAGCACCAATACCTTGACCCGGAGCCTGCTGTAGGCGGAACCGCATTGCAGCCTGGCGGAGATCCTGGCGCAGCTCCCCAGAGATCCGGAGCGTGCGCAAGCTGCACTAGAAGACCTGGATCGGAGGATGGTCCGGGCGCAGCGGGATGCGCTTGCCGGGTGGAGACAAGAACTGGCTCGGCAGGCTGGAACCCGCCAGCGGCAGGCATCACCCACATCCTGGAGTATGCCTGCCTCTGAGGACGGTGAAGGAGGAGTGAAGGCCGGAGACGACGCCGCGGAGGGAGCCACGAGGACCGAGGCAGGTAAAGGGGACGTTACCACCCCAGGCCCAGCAGCTGCAAGCCTGCCCCAGCCTCCCGTCGCAGAACCCGAAGCCCCACTCACCGTACCTGTTGCCGAGCCGTCACTACTCCCGGCTAGGCCTCAAGCGGCAGGAGCCGCGGCCACGCCCCGCCCTGTGCCACGCCCACTGACCTTGGGTGCGGTGAGAAATGAGGCGTCACCGGCCTGGTCGCAAGGCCTAGTGAACCCAGGCGCCGTTACCCCACCAGCGCCCCCCTCCTGGACCGGGCCGCCACCGGGCAAAACCGGAAGACCCCCGGCCTGGTCGCAAGGCCGAGTGCCCCCGGGCGCTGCTCCCAAACCGGGGCCCTCCGCTATACCACCGCTGGGCACGGACCTGTTTGCCCAGCACACCGGTCCGGATGGACTGTCGTTGGTGTGGCCGGCCGAGCTGGCCAGTGGTCGACCATGGAAGACCCAGGCCCCGCGCGAGCCCCTGATACCTGCTCCGGAGCCCGTAGAAGTCACCCTGCCCCCAATAGAGGACGCCAAATTTGAGTGGGGCCCCACTGGCGAAAACCTAATGGGATTCACTCAGGAGACCCGGGCAGACGCAGCCCGTCGTCTGGAGTCCTGTCGTCAGCAGCTGGTGACCTTTGAGCTGGAACGGCGAGAGAGGCGCGTTAGGGAGGAGCGGCTTCAGGCCCAGAGTGCCGAGCAGAAACGCAGGGCCCGTCAAGACCCTCGAGCCGCCCGAGGTCCCCGAGCCACCGGGACCATGATAAAGTTCCAGATGGAGAATGGCTGGGGCTTTATAAGGGACCCGGAAACCGCCGGCGACGTCTTTGTGACCCGCAGGGATGTCGAAAGCCATATGCCAGAGGGACACCGTGGACGTGACCTATACCCTGGTGATGTGGTCACCTATACCCGGCGCAAGGGCACCAAAGGACCGTACGCCCTCCATGTCCACCGACTTACCGAGGAGGAACTGCGGCACTATGGCTACGAGGAAAGCCAAGAGGACCCGGAGGGGTCTGAAGACTATCCTGAGGAGGGTGCGCAAGGAGGACACCGCTACTGAAAAGTGGCAGCGCACAAATGTAAATAGTTACCCGTCAGGGTAAAAGAACTGTTATGAGACTGTTACCTGTTTGAAAGTTGCCCCTCTTCCCTTACCTGGCTGAGGACTGAGAACAGCCATCCCTCTTCCCTTACCTGGCTGAGGACTGAGAGCAGCCATTCCCCCTTTCCAACCGGCCGAGGACTGGGAACGGCCAATTCTCTGTAAATAGTTGCGCTTCCTAAAGCGCCCCCTACTGGTTTTATAAAAAGACTGTAACGTCTGCCTCGGGACAGAGAGTCCCTCACGTTTAAAAGTTTGCTGAAGTTTTTGCACTTAAAAGAAGAATGAACACCTGGTTGCAAGTTGCACCGCGGCCAGGATCCAAGAATATGTCTTACTTAAAAAATGTTTTATATGACAAAAGAGTTCCGGTAGTATTAACTATGACAAAGAAAAGTGTTTCCCATGAAGGGAATTGAACAATGTCGTCCGTTTGCTACTGTAAAAAGTTTTGAAAAAGTTTTGCATGTCTTGTAATCAAATGTCTTTGATCTTTTCCAGCCTGAGGGCGTGCTGTGGTTTATCAGGGGGAATGTAGCGACCCGAGGGTTCGGCCGCTACAGGGGTATTGCACCTCTGCCAGAGGTGTGGTATTCCACTCCCGGGTAAGGATGGAGCATGGACCAGGGCCCAGTTAGCTGCATGCATCACACACACCCCATTTCTGGGGGACAGCTCAACGGTGCTCCCATTAGACAGTAATGCAGGCACGACAGAATCTGTCCCTGGCTGGAGTGGGGAGGGGGGAGGAAAACCCAGTGATGTAGGAGCAGAAGGGGATGGTTTCTGAGCATAGATAGGAGCTTATTGGTTGCTGGTCACCTGAGCTCACATACTAGGGAAGGGTATATAAGGTGGGCACCATCTTAGTTCTGTGTGCAGAAAGAGGAGAAGTTCAGTCAGTGGAGTGAGAGAAGGAGTTCAGCCAGAGAGGGCTGAGAGGAGGCTGTGGCTCAGTCTGGGCCCAGCTCCACGAGGCAGGCCTAGACTGAAGGCCGGGGCCAGAAGAAAGGAACAGAAACAGAAAGGAACAGAAACAGAAAGGAACAGAAAGGAACAGCAAAGAAAAGAGAAGTACCCAAAGTGTAGAAGGGCTCAGAAACAAGAAGGCAGAAGGAACCCTAAGAGCCCATGAGAATACCGGGTGAAGGGTCAGGCAGATTATGGGTACCGGATCCCAAGTTGGTGGAGGAGAAACTACCCTCAGCCAAAGACCGTAGGTCGTGATCATTTATTGGTGCGACACTTCACCAAACCAGCTAGGAAGGCACCATATAGGACAGCAGGAAACGGAGCCCACGTTTACCCGCGCAGATCTGCGGTAGCTGGACAAAAGTTGGTCACTGGTGGGGCAGGCCAGAGAAAGGATGGAAGGGGGTCCTGTGCCATATTCCTGAACTGCCTGGGGGTTGACCGAGCCCCTCACCTGGTGGATGCAGCACGGCTCGGGCTGTCATTGCTGACAGAAGTGACTGGGAATATACGAACTGTGAGTAAAAGACCCTGGACTGCAACACGTTGTCTTTGTGCTTTTTTCTTCGCCAGCACTAACGGTACTGGGACTCCCTGCACCATCACCCCCACCATCCACTACATTGCCCTGGGGCTGCACTCTTCCCGTGGGGAGTTACACTACCTCAGCTGCAAACACCATCAGCCTCAGCGGTCTGCCTTGCAGCAGCGGTTCATAATAGCCGCAATCCACGGGTGGCGTAGTCGGACATTACCTAAAGCACATAGTAGAGTACCACTGGTCTGACCACCCTGAGCCACGGAACTGGGTCGCCACTACTACTCCCAGCATTGCCCTATTGCCCGGCTCCGAGTGCCCCACGGCCCAGGGGGCGAGTCATATAACTGCCGGATCATGGATAGCACCGCCATTATCCTCTGACTAGTGTAGGGACAGTATGCGGGTCGAGTGAGGGACAGTGTTAGGTTTTGTAGGTGTACTACTCAGCAAAACAGCCTCTATGGGAGGACTCTACTAGACAGCCTGTGTGGGTGTACGCTGCAAAACAGCCTCTGTGTGGGGTACTCTGCTCCCGTCTTTGTGGGGGTAGTCTGCACTGTCTGTCTCTGTGAGGGACTCTGAAAACAGGCTCTGTAGGGGTACTCTGCACCAATATCTGTGGGGTTGCTCTGCACCCATCTCTGTGAGGGTACTCTGAAAACAGGCTCTGTTGGGGGTATTCTGAACACAGACTCTGTGGGTGTCAAGTTGTGACTGTAGGGTAGCAAGGATTGTGGGCTCTAGTTTAGTCTCTTAAGCTAAAAAGACTTATGGCAATTCCTGTCCCCAAGATTACCCCTGATGTTAGGGACGCATGGATCTCGTTCCTCACTATTTTCTCTACTACTCATATCCCCTCCACTGCCCAGGGAAAAATGGGCAGGAATAAAATGGTTAACACAGACAGACAGGGAAAAACAGAAACTCAGTCACACAGGAATAAACACTAGGGAACAAAAGTAAGAAGCCAATGAGGAAAAAAGCTACATGAAACACCAAAGGGTAAGGAAAATTTTTTCACCAAAGTCTGCACACAACTGTTACAGAGCAACCATCAGAAATGCTTGGATAGGTTTAAACAGGCTATAACCGGCACTATCTGAATAGTCCAGAGCACATATATAGGGGAAGAGAAGAAATGACTGGTTCTCCCACAACATGTGACCAAGGAGTATTAACATCCTAACCCAGAAGAAATGTAACTCTTGGTAACCTGTCTAGGAGCAACATGCCTTTGTGTTTCCCTGCGCTGAATACAGCCATTAGTGAAGTTACAAGGAAGATTGTCAGAACTAGTGATGAGTAAATATGTTCAAAATCCGATCTTCAAACTTAAGTTCGACACAAATGTGGCACATTCGGATTCTCGATCAGAAAGGCGAGCATTTTTACTTAAATTCAGGAAAATCAGCACCGTTTGGCAAATAAGTGCGGGGACGTGATTGTGGAGCAACTACAGCATTTTAACAGTATGGCTAGCATAGTGCTTGTGAGCGGGGAGACGTGGCCGATGAGTGGGGGGGGCTGCTGAAAGCCCAGAACAGGTCAGATCAGCGGCGGGCTTGCAATTTTTTTTTTCCCTGTAACTTTAAGTGAGGAAAGCGCGGGTAGCCAATCAGAGCGCAGGAAGCATCCACACTGTCTAGACACAAGGGCTTCTGCCATTGGCTGCTGAAATCACATGTCCTCTCTATATAGAAAGCGGCCATGTTCCCTCAGTGCCATTTTACTGCTCAGTGTGCTCCTGTTTTATGAGAGATATTAGCTAGATAGGTGGGCGCTTGTTTGGAAGTCAGATAGTGTAGATAAGTCCTCTGCTGTGCACCTGTTAAATCGACCTTGCAGCACTTTTTTGTATCTCTTCTTCTCCAGACCCGGGTACCATCCGCACATTGAATCACTTAATATCCACATGTGCACATGTACTCATGCTGATATTATGCGATTCAATGCAAGTCAATGGCGGCAATTACGCTGCGTGTCCGCAAAATGAATGGACATGCTGTGGATTTTTCCGCAATGATAATCCGCAGCGGAAATTTCCGCAGCATGTGCACAGCACATGCGGATTATCATTGGGGATCATGGGGCACGTATTACCAAGCATTTTTTAAGCGTTTTCAATGTGGAAATTTCGCGGCAAAAACGCTTGAAAAACGCATAGTGGGCGCGCAGCCTGAGAGATAGAATATCCAAAAAAAAAAATCAAGAAAATCACATTGTACAAATTGGACAAATTTTTTTTGCATTTTGCAGTGAGAAATAAGTATTTGATTCCTCTGGCAAACAACACTTAATACTTAGTGGCAAAACTCTTGTTGGCAAGCACAGCAGTCAGACATTTTTTGTAGTTGATGATGAGGGTTGCGCTCATGTCAGGAGGAATTTTGGTCCACTCCTCTTTGCAGATCATCTCTAAATCATGAAGATATTGAGGCTGTCGCTTGGCAACTCGGAGCTTCAACTCCCTCCATAAATTTTCTATGGCATTGAGGTCTGGAGACTGGCTAGGCCACTCCATGACCTTACTGTGCTTCTTTTTGAGACACTCCTTTGTTGCCTTGGCTGTATGTTTTGGGTCATTGTCTTGCTGGAAGACCCAGTCACGACCAATCTTTAATGTTTTTACTGAAGGAAGGAGGTTGTTAGCCAAAATTAGTGTTGAGCCACCCCCGTAGTGTTCGGGTTCGGTTCGGTTCGTCGAACACCGGGATGTTCGAGGAACTGTTCGTCGAACTGTTCGTCGAACACCTTAGAACACCGTCGAACACCTTTAAAACCAATGGCAGGCAAACAAAAACACATAGAAACACATAGAAAACACCTGCAAAGGTGTCCAAAAGCTGACAAACTGCTCAGAAGACACTCTCTTTAAAAAAGCCGGCCGGCAAATTCAGCAGCGGCATACACCGGTACCCGACAATTTAGACAAGAAGGAATAGAGCATCACACATAGATTAGATAGATAGAAACATGTCAGTCACACATATAAGAAGCACAGTGACAGTGTTGGTTACTGCACTTGTCATTTAGTGTAAAGGATTTATTAAAAAAAATATTAGTGTTTTCATGCACCGTCTCTTTAAAAAAGCCGGCCGGCAATTCAGCATCTGTACCCGACAATTTAGAACAGAAAGAATAGAGCTTCACACATAGATTAGATAGATAGAAACATGTCAGTCACATATATAATAAGTACAGTGATAGTGTTGCTTACTGTACTTGTCATTTAGTGTAAAGGATTTATTTAAAAAAATAATAGTGTTTTCATGCACTGTCTCTTTAAAAAAGCCGGCCGGCAATTCAGCAGCGGTACCCGACAATTTAGAACAGAAAGATAGAGCATCACACATAGATTAGATAGATAGATAGAAACATGTCAGTCACATATATATGAAGTACAGTGATAGTGTTGGTTACTGTACTTGTCATTTAGTATTAAAATAAAGGATTTATTATTAAAAAAATTGGCGTGGGGTTCCCCTTAATTTTAGGCTCTAGCGGAGGTTAAGCAGACGGCTGGGGCAGATGTTTGAAGCCTGGGAAGGGGGTAATACCCACGGAGCTTCCCAGGCTACTAATATCAGCCCCCAGCTGAATACATAGCCTTTACTAGCTATTAAAATGGGGGACCCCCCAAAAAAAATGACGTGGGGTCCCCCCTAATTTAATAGCTAGCAAAGGCTAGGCAGACAGCTGGGGGCTGATATTAATAGCCCAGGAAGGGAGCCATGAATACTGGCCCCCTCCCAGGCTAGAAACACCAGCCGTCAGCCGCCCCAGAAATGGCGCATTCATAGGATGCGCCAATTCTGGCACTTAGCCTCGCTCTTCCACGCTGCCCTGGTGCAGTGGCAGGGGGTAATAGGGTTGGGGTTGATGTCAGCTTATAATGCCAGCTGACATCAAGCCCAGGTTAGTAATGGAGAGGCGTCTATAAGACACCCCCATTACTAACCCCATAGTCAAAGTTAAAAAAAAACACAAACACCCAGAATAAAGTCCTTTAATTGAAATAAAGACACAATCCTTTATTGTTCTAAATTAAACCATACTTACCATCACGCCAATTCCAGCTGAAGCCAACGATCTCCTGCAATAAAAGAAAAATAATAAAGCAACCTCATCCTTACCTTTCCATGGTTCCCACGACAGCTTCAGCTCTGCTACATCGAGATGACAGGCTGGACCGCAGCAGAACGCTGCCATCCAGCCTGTAATCCCGCAGACACTGAGAAGCGCAGGCTTGCTTGCGCTGCTCAGCGTCTCTCTGTGACGACATCCAGAGGAGCCGAGTTCATGTCCAATGAACTCGGCTCACCTCATGCACGTCACTGACAGCGTGGGAAAATTCTCACGCTGAAGCGCTGATTGCAGGAGAATTTTCCCACGCTGTCAGTGACGTGCAGGAGTTGAGCTGAGTTCATTGGACATGAGCTCACCTCATGCACATCACTGACAGCGTGGGAGAATTCTCCTGCACTCAGCACTTCAGCGTGAGAATTTTCCCACGCTGTCAGTCACGTGCATGAGGTGAGCCGAGTTCATTGGACATGAACTCGGCTCATCTGGATGCCGTCACAGCGAGACAGTGAGGAGCGCAAGCATGCCTGCGCTTCTCAGTGTCTGCGGGATGACAGACTGGATGGCAGCGTTCTGCTGCGGTCCAGCCAGTCATCTCGATGTAGCAGAGCTGAAGCTGTCGTGGGAACCATGGAAAGGTAAGGATGAGGTTGGTTTATTATTTTTCTTTTATTGCAGGAGATCGTTGGCTTCAGCTGGAATGGGTGTGATGGTAAGTATGGTTTAATTTAGAACAATAAAGAATTGTGTCTTTATTTCAATTAAAGGACTTTATTCTGGGTGTTGTGTTTTTTTTAAATACTTTACTAGAAATTCATGGCGGTCATGTCTAATACTGGCGTGACCCCATGAATTTTGGGCTTGGGGCCAGCTGATAATACCAAGCTGGCCCTAACCCCTTTATTACCCAGTGAGCCACCGCACCAGGGCCCTGGATGAGTTGGGTACAGCGCCAGAAGATGGCGCTTCTATGAACGCGCCATTTTCCGGGGTGGCTGCGGACTGCAATTTGTAGCGGGGGGGGGCCCAGAAAGCTTGGGCCTCCCTGCGCTGCAGATTCCAGCCCCCAGCTGCCTAGTTGTACCTGGCTGGACACAAAAATAGGGCGAAGCCCCACGTACTTTTTTTTAATTATTTCATGAAATTCATGAAATAATTAAGAAAAAAAGGCCTTCCCTATATTGTTGTGTCCGGCCAGGTACAAATAGGCAGCTGGTGGTTGGGGGCAGCCCGTTCCTGCCTGCTGTACCTGGCTGGACACAAATATAGTGCGAAGCCCCACTTCAATTTTTTTAAATTATTTCAGGAAATTCATGAAATAATTTAAAAAAAATTGACGTGGGGCTTCGCACTATATTTGTGTCCAGCCAGGTACAGCAGGCAGGAACGGGCTGACCCCAACCACCAGCTGCCTATTTGTACCTGGCCGGACACAACAATATAGGGAAGCCCTTTTTTTCTTAATTATTTCATGAAATAATTTAAAGAAAATTGACGTGGGGCTTCGCCCTGTTTTTGTGTCCAGCCAGGTACAACTAGGCAGCTGGGGGCTGGAATCCGCAGCGCAAGGAGGCCCAAGCTTTCTGGGCCACCCCCGCTGCAAATTGCAGTCCGCAGCCACCCCGGAAAATGGCGCGTTCATAGAAGCTCCATCTTCTGGCGCTGTACCCAACTCATCCAGGGCCCTGATGCGGTGGCTCACTGGGTAATAAAGGGGTTAGGGCCAGCTTGGCATTATCAGCTGGCCCTAAGCCCGAAATTCATGGGGTCACGCCAATATTAGACATGACCACCATGAATTTCTAGTAAAGTATTTAAAAAAAACACAACACCCAGAAAAAAGTCCTTTAATTGAAATAAACACACAATTCTTTATTGTTCTAAATTAAACCATACTTACCATCACGCCCATTCCAGCTGAAGCCAACGATCTCCTGAAATAAAAGAAAAGTAATAAAGCAACATCATCCTTACCTTTCCATGGTTCCCATGACAGCTTCAGCTCTGCTACATCGAGATGACAGGCTGGACCGCAGCAGAACGCTGCCATCCAGCCTGTCATCCCGCAGACACTGAGAAGCGCAGGCTTGCTTGCGCTCCACAGTGTCTCTCTGTGAGGGCATCCAGATGAGCCGAGTTAATGTCCAATGAACTCGGCTCACCTCATGCACGTCACTGACAGCGTGGGAAAATTCTCCTGCACTCAGCGCTTCAGCGTGGGAGAATTCTCACACTGAAGCGCTGAGTGCAGGAGAATTCTCCCACGCTGTCAGTGACGTGCAGGAGGTGAGCTGAGTTCATTGGACATGAGCTCACCTTATGCACGTCACTGACAGCGTGGGAAAATTCTCCTGCACTCAGCGCTTCAGCGTGGGAGAATTCTCACGCTGAAGCGCTGAGTGCAGGAGAATTCTCCCACGCTGTCAGTGACGTGCAGGAGGTGAGCTGAGTTCATTGGACATGAGCTCACCTTATGCACGTCACTGACAGCGTGGGAGAATTCTCCTGCACTCACCGCTTCAGCGTGAGAATTTTCCCACGCTGTCAGTGACGTGCATGAGGTGAGCCGAGTTCATTGGACATTAACTCGGCTCATCTGGATGTCGTCACAGAGAGACGCTGAGCAGCGCAAGCAAGCCTGCGCTTCTCAGTGTCTGCGGGATGAGAGGCTGGATGGCAGCGTTCTGCTGCGGTCCAGCCTGTCATCTCGATGTAGCAGAGCTGAAGCTGTCGTGGGAACCATGGAAAGGTAAGGATGAGGTTGCTTTATTATTTTTCTTTTATTGCAGGAGATCGTTGGCTTCAGCTGGAATGGGCGTGACGGTAAGTATGGTTTAATTTAGAACAATAAAGGATTGTGTCTTTATTTCAATTAAAGGACTTTATTCTGGGTGTTTGTGTTTTTTTTAACTTTGACTATGGGGTTAGTAATGGGGGTGTCTTATAGACGCCTCTCCATTACTAACCTGGGCTTGATGTCAGCTGGCATTATAAGCTGACATCAACCCCAACCCTATTACCCCCTGCCACCGCACCAGAGCAGCGTGGAAGAGCGAGGCTAAGTGCCAGAATTGGCGCATCCTATGAATGCGCCATTTCTGGGGCGGCTGACGGCTGGTGTTTCTAGCCTGGGAGGGGGCCAATATTCATGGCTCCCTTCCTGGGCTATTAATATCAGCCCCCAGCTGTCTGCCTAGCCTTTGCTAGCTATTAAATTAGGGGGGACCCCACGTCATTTTTTTTGGGGGGTCCCCCATTTTAATAGCTAGTAAAGGCTATGTATTCAGCTGGGGGCTGATATTAGTAGCCTGGGAAGCTCCGTGGGTATTACCCCCTTCCCAGGCTTCAAACATCTGCCCCAGCCGTCTGCTTAACCTCCGCTAGAGCCTAAAATTAAGGGGAACCCCACGCCAATTTTTTTAATAATAAATCCTTTATTTTAATACTAAATGACAAGTACAGTAACCAACACTATCACTGTACTTCATATATATGTGACTGACATGTTTCTATCTATCTAATCTATGTGTGAAGCTCTATTCTGTCTGTTATAAATTGTCGGGTACCGCTGCTGAATTGCCGGCCGGCTTTTTTAAAGAGACAGTGCATGAAAACGCTATTATTTTTTTTGATAAATCCTTTACGCTAAATGACAAGTACAGTAAGCAGCACTGTCACTGTACTTCATATATATGTGACTGACATGTTTCTATCTATCTAATCTATGTGTGATTCTCTATTCTTTCTATTCTAAATTGTCGGGTACCGCTGCTGAATTGCTGGCCGGCTTTTTTAAAGAGACGGTGCATGAAAACACTATTATTTTTTTTGATAAATCCTTTACGCTAAATGACAAGTACAGTAAGCAGCACTGTCACTGTACTTCGTATATATGTGGCTGACATGTTTATATCTATCTAATCTATGTGTGAAGCTCTATTCTTTCGGTTCTAAATTGTCGGGTACAGGTGTATGCCGCTGCTGAATTGCCGGCTTTTCATGTTTCACTGTTGGCACTGTTCCCATCGATTTGGGCAATCACTGTAATGCCATAACCACCATGGCTGTGGCATTACAGTGAGTGGCAGACAATCCCTGCATGATTGGTGCTCTAAATAGCGCCAGACATGCAGGACACGCTTTTGGTGCACGAACAATTATCGAACATAACCTCGAACAGCCGAATTTTTTGCAAATCGTTCGGGTTCGTCGAACAACTCGAACACCGCCCAAAACAGCTCGAATTTGAGATTGGCGAACAGTTCTAGTCGAACACCGCTCATCTCTAGCCAAAATCTCACGATACATGACCCCATCCATCTTCCCTTCAGTATGGTGCAGTCGCCGTGTCCCCTTTGCAGAAAAGCACCCCCAAAGTAAAATGTTTTCCCCACCATGCTTCACTGTTGGGATGTTCTTAGGGTTGTACTCATCCTTCTTCTTCCTCCAAACACAGTGAGTTGAGTTAATGCCATAGAGCTCAATTTTTGTCTCATCTGACCACAACACCTTCTCCCAATAACTCACAGAATCATCCAGGTGTACAGAGATATCCTGTATGAAAACCTCTTCCAGAGTGCTCTGGACCTCAGACTTGGCTGAAGGTTCATCTTCCAACAAGACAATTACCCTAAGCACACAGTTAAAATAACAAAAGAGTGGCTTCAGAACAACTCTGTGACCATTCTTGAGCCTTGACCAAAACCCAATTGAGCATCTCTGGAGAGACCTGAAAATGGTTGTCCACCAAAGTTCACCATCCAACCTGATGGAACTGGAGAGGATCTGAAAGGAAGAATGGCAGAGGATCCCGAAATCCAGCTGTGAAAAACTTGTTGCATCATTCCCAAGAAGACTCATGGCTGTACTAGCTCAAAAGGGTGTTTCTACTCAATATTGAGCAAAGGGTCTGAATACTTATGACCATGTGATATTTCAGTTTTTCTTTTTTATTAAATTTGCAAAAATGTCTACATTTCATTTTTTTTCAGTCAAGATGTGGTGCAGAGTGTACTTTAATGAGAAAAAAAAATGAACTTTTTAGAATTTACCAAATGGCGGCAATGAAACAAAGAGTGAAAAATTTAAAGGGGTCTGAATACTTTCCGTACCCACTGTATATATTGTGAGGCAGTGACGGGGATCATATACGAGGGATGGCATATATCCCCCAGAATGTGTACAGAGACCTATTAAACCCATTGAAGTGCATTGCAGTCACAGACACACCTGCGGCTGCAATGCAGGAATGAAGGTGAGCATTGACCTGGTCAGGCTATCTGGCTAAGATTGATTAGTTAAACCCGGCAGGGCCTTAATTTCTTTAAGGAGGCTACAGGAAGGCAGTGGGGCTGCCTCCTCCCTCCAACCCGGGTTTTCCAGTGGCTCTTGCCACAGGTCCTTTAAAAATCCTGCATTAAGGATTAATGTTGTTCAGTGTTGGGACCTGCTATGAGTATAGCAGGAAAGCTCGGCGGGACTGTGTGTGGCTGAACCCACGCCTGGGAAGGCTCTGCACCCATCAGGCTCTGAGCGACCCGGCGCAGCTGTTGCCCACTGCAACCGTTATTTATCGACTTATGTTAACCCGGCTGCGAACCAGAGGACTTTCTGTTTACCCATAAGTTGCTGAATAAAAGCTGTTTATGTTGGACTTGCTTGGGTCACTGCCTCAGTTACTGCACGGTGTGAACACTGCCGCCTTACAATATGCATCTGAACTAACAGTCCTTCTGAGGTCTAATCCTGCTGCATATATTCAGTGGTAATAGAAGGAGTTAGACAGGCAGGCAGAGTTTGTGGCAGTGTATACAGCACAAGAGGGTCCATTGCACGCTCTGTCTGATCCTGCTGTTGCAGATAATTTGTGGACATAGCACCAGATATCAGGGGCCAGGGCTATTTTTTTTATCTCAATCCTATTTATTTGCTTAAAAAGCAATCCAGAGTACACAATTTTTCTGCTCCATTTTCTTTTTAGCACTGCAGAATACAGCCAGATCTTTTCCATATTACAGCGATAAAAATACAGAAAATTGTAGTGAACCTCGAAAATATTGGCCTTCATTTACAGTTTGTATCAGTGTGTCAGTGAAGCTATTCACATGTGGTCACCGTGAAGAATAGTAAACTACAAGCCCACTATTTAAAACCATGGTTGTTCGTCAGACATATCACATATAACTGCGCTCCAAATGCAGCCATTTCTGTCCTCCATTTAATGTTTGTAGCAGTGTGTCAGGGAAGCTATTCACATATAGTTACTGTGAAAAATAGTAAACTACAGGGCCACTATTTAAAACCGTGGGTGTCCATCAGACGTATCACATATAACTGCGCTCCAAATTCAGCCATTTCTGTCCTCCATTTACAGTGTGTAGCAGTGTGTCAGTGATGCTATTCACACGTTGTCGCTATGAAGAATAGCAAACTGCAAGCCTGCAACCCCTTTCTAGCCTTTGCCGTATTAGTACGGCACAGGCTAGCACCCCCGGTTGAGCGCGGACTCCGGCTCTGAGCCTGCACTGAACCAGGCACATGTGAGCTGATAAATACAGCTGACGTGTGCCCGCAACACCCGCTGGTGCAATTGTGTCACCCTGGCCTGGATGCCACAAGTGTAATTAAAGCTGTGTCTGAGAGCAAGGGGGAGGTTCTCTAGTCAGGGGAACATTAGCATGCAATGCCTCCTGTCTCAGGCCAGTAGGGGGAGCTGGCTGCCCCTATAAAAGCTGGTACTGGGGGCAGGGTTAGAGAGAACTGGATGGCCTGTCTCAGCATTGAGACTTGTCCCAGAGCAGAACAGGGACAGACAGTTGCACTGCACCTAAGAGGAAGTGTGGCAGGAGGAGAGCCACAAGCCAGAGACAAGAGGCGAAGAGAGCCTGTCTTGGCAGAAAGAGGACTTAATTTACCAGACTTTGGTGTCTGAGGCCACATCCTCCAGCAGATAACCAGTTCGCAAGGGACTGTATATTCCTTGGCCTAAGAAGCCTGGAGGCCCTGCCACAACCGAAGGGACCAGTAAAGCCGTACAAGGCTGGGAGCAGAAAGGAACCCACGTCGCAGGCCATACAGACGAGAATACACGGAAAGCTCGGAAACGTGGGCTGTTACCCTATAACGAGGAGATAGCCAGAAGGAGCGCAGAAAGCACGGTAGGCCTACACCCTCACCCTGACCTGGGCCAATTTCCCCGTTGCTCTCAGACATCCAGGTCCCCTCCTAGCCGGGACTGTTTGTGGGTCAGTTTACCTGTTCTAGTAAAGACCCTGGACTGCAACCTGTTGTCTGTGTGCTCCTTGCTCCTCCAGCACTATCAGCACTGGGACTCTCACTACCATCACTCCCAACATCCATTATACTGCCCTGGGGCCGCACTCTTCCCGTGGGGAGTCACACTATCCTAGCTGCACACCTCATCAGCCCCAGCGGTCTGCATGCAGCGGCGGTTCCTAATAACCGCAATCCACGGGTGGCGTAGTCGGACATAATCATCAACACATAACGGACTACCACTGGCCTGACCACCCTGAGCCACGAACCGGGTTGCCACTACTACTCCCATCGTTCCCCTATTGCCCGGATCCGAGTGCCCCACGGCCCAGGGGGCGAGTCAGTTTTGGCATAGTCGGCAGGATTTCGTGCCCGCAACCACCAGGTACTGCGTGCCTGAAAAAGACTTTTGTAACTTACCTGTGGCGAAGTTTCCCGCCGTCCGGAGTAATTTCCCGCCATCCGGAGCCGATTCCCGGAATCAGACGCCATCTTGGACCGCTTCCCGCTGTCTTCTGCCGTCTTCCCGCCATCCGCAGCTGTTTCCCGCCATCGGACTCCATCTTCAGGACGCCGCGCGGGAAGAAGAGGGTCGTGGACGTCAAAACCGCGCGAGATCCGAAGCTCCGCCCCACGCACCGACGCTGCGCAAGGTCCTGGAAGGGACAGAGAGCGACGCTGATGTCATCAGGACGCGACGCCAGGTCCTCGTCCATAGCAGCAGCAGCGGAGCCGCGGCCTACAGAAGAGGATCGTCGGAAGGTAGGCCACGCTTAACTAGGGGGGAGGAAGATGTCGGACACAGAGGCGCCCACTACCACCAAAGCAGCTGCAGCAGCGGTGATGCCCTTTTCTCTGCCCTACATCCCTGGAGTGGCCAGGCTGCCCAAGTACTCAGGGGAGCCCCATGCCCTAACTGACTTTAAGGAAAGGCTGTACAGTTTGTTCCACGTTTACCCCCTGACAGAGGAACAGAAGGTCAGCATACTAACAGGGCAGTTAACTGGCGCAGCCCAAAGGGAGGTAAAAATCATGGCCCACTGAGGAGAAAAGGACTGTGAAGGGTATTCTGGCCCGGCTGCGGGGTACCTTTGACACACGTACCTCCGCTGAGATTAAAATGAGGTTCTATGGATGTAAGCAGCGGGCACAGGACAGCATCAGAGACTATGCCCTAAATCTGCCGGAAGCCTTGAGGGCTATTCAACAAACTGACCCTGGCAGTGTGCAGGAAACGGATAAGCTGCTAACAGAACAATTCATAGAAGGTCTGCTGTCTAGCGCCAACAGGGCCCAACTGCGCCTCATGTTCTTTCAGAACCCCGACCTGACCTTTGCCCAATTTAAGGACAGGGCCATAAGGGTGCTCCGTGAACCTGCAACCAGTGGCGCTATAAACCCCTGGCGCCCTGTTCTCACCTACCACCAGGAAGCGGCGCCCTCCTCTATGGACTCCGTGGGGGCTGATGGACAGGCCCTGAACCAAGCCCCGTCGAAAGATCTGCACCACCAAGTCCAGGAGCTGACCAGGAGCGTCGCGGCGTTGACCAGGACCGTCCAGGCGTTGCAAGTGGACCCGTCAAGACCCATCGAGCTGGCTTCAAGTCCGAAGGATGTCCCGTGGCGTCGACAGAGGAGGATCCCATCGTTCCGAGGGAGGCCCACAGACCGCTACGCAGAGGATGGACAGCCCATTTGCCGTCAATGCAACCAGCCCGGACACATTTCCAGGTACTGTAATTTAAACGGGTCCAACCTGGGGCAGAGGGCCAACCCCCAGGCATAAGATCACCAGGCCCTTACAATTGGCGTAATAAGTACGTTGGGGGGCGCCCGGTTTTACCCGTGGTGCTGGACGGTATCCCCATGAGCGCCTTGCTGGATACTGGGTCACAAGTAACCACTATCCCTTATGTACTTTTTAAGCAGTATTGGACTGATGCTGATATCACACGGTATCCAGACAGTAACTTGAGCATCATTGCCAGTAATGGCTTACCCGTGCCGCAGATGGGGTTCAAGGAGATGACCATTAAAATTGGTAAAGTTGAACTACCGGCACAGGGAGTGATTATTGTGGACATTGACCGTCGTGAAAGTCGCCCTAAAATAACTGTGGGTACTAACGTAATTGAAAATTGTCTTTCAGAGGTAATTGCAATTTTACAACAGGTGGCGGTGAATGCTAGTTCCAGCCAACAGAGAGTCCTCAACAAGGAGATAAAAGCCCTGATGAGACGGCAGCAGGTAGAACTGTCTGGTGGTGAGATCGGTAGCGTAAGACTGAGTGACCCATTCCCCATTTCCATGCCTCCCAAAAGTGAAATGATGATCTGTTGTCGGACTGCAATCGGGTTGAGAGGTAGAGACTACCAAGCCATGGTAGAACCCGTGTACTCAGACAGCAGGCCCACCATTTTGACAGCCCGGGGGGTGGTTGATGTCCGTCATGGGAGGGTGCCCGTCCGCATCCTCAACATTGGGGAGAGGGAAGTACACTTACCCAGGTACGCTACACTCGCCAAACTGTTTGTTGTCGAACACAAAGCTATCAGGGCCGTGGAACCCTTGCCTCCATCTCCTCAGGCGGAGGGTAATGGCTCCCAGAAACAAAAGGAGGACTGGTGCCAGAAACTCCATGTGGGTGCTGACTCCACTCCCCTGCACCAAAAACAAGGAGTCTACCGGGTGGTTCAGGAGTACGAGAGAGTCTTTAGTAAGCACCCGCTAGACTTCGGCAGAGTAAAGGGGATAGAACACCACATCCCCACAGGGAGCCACCCACCAATAAAAGAGAGACACAGGCCTGTACCCCCTGCACATTATCAGAACGCCAAGGGCATGCTAAGAGAAATGAAAGAAGCTGGGGTCATTGGAGACAGCTGAAGCCCCTGGGCAGCCCCCTTGGTGCTGGTGAAAAAGAAAGACGGCACCATGAGAATGTGCGTCGACTATAGACAAATCAACCGTATCACCCACAAAGACGCATATCCGCTGCCTAGAATAGAGGAGTCTTTAGCCGCACTAAAATCTGCTAACTTCTTTTCTACTTTGGACCTTACTAGCGGGTACTGGCAGGTTCCTGTGGCAGAGGCTGACAAGGAAAAGACCGCCTTCACCACCCCGATGGGACTGAGCGAATTCAACTGCATGCCTTTCGGGCTCTGCAACGCACCAGGGACCTTCCAGCGGCTGATGGAATGCTGTCTAGGGCACCGAAACTTCGAGACGGTCCTCCTTTACCTGGACGACGTGATCGTCTATTCGAAGACCTACGAGGACCATCTGAAGCACCTGGCCGAGGTGTTCGAAGCCCTGGCAGGCTATGGCCTGAAGGTGAAACCATCGAAGTGTCACCTGTTGAAACCAAAGGTCCAGTACCTAGGGCACGTGGTAAGTGCGGAAGGAGAAGCCCCCGACCCTGACAAGGTCAAGGCAATCAAGAGCTGGCCAAGCCCCTCGAACATCAAGGAGGTGAGACAGTTTCTCGGGTTGGTAGGCTACTACCGAAGGTTCATCCCCGGGTTCACTAAGATGGCAGCTCCTATGCAGGACCTCCTGATCGGACAGTCTAAGTCCCGAAGTCAAAAGCCACCCTTCAAGTGGGATAAACCGGAAGAGGAGTCCTTCCGCCAGCTAAAAATGGCCCTTACGGGGGATGAGATCCTGGCCTACCCTGATTACGGCCAGCCTTTCATTCTCCACACAGACGCCAGTAATGTGGGACTGGGAGCCGTACTGTCCCAAAACCAACAGGGCAGAGAACGGGTGATCGCATACGCCAGTCGGAAGCTGAGGCCCACTGAGAGGAACCCGGAGAATTACAGCTCCTTCAAGCTAGAATTCTTGGCGGTGGTGTGGGCCGTGACGGAACGCTTCAAGCATTACCTGGCCTCCGCAAAGTTCACCGTGTACACCGACAACAACCCGTTGACACACCTGGACAATGCAAGACTGGGTGCCCTAGAACAGCGGTGGATGGCCCGTCTCTCTAACTATGACTTCGTGATCAAGTACCGGGCAGGCAAAACCAATGCCAACGCGGACGCCCTATCAAGAATGCCTCACTTACCTGAAGGTGACGAAGACCCAGAAGAGCTGGAGGAGGTAGAACTGCCCGCGATTCACCGGTATGGAGCCGCTCAATACTCCCACCGCGTGAAGGAGGAGGATCTAACAACCGTGATGATCAATCCCCTACCTCACCACAACTGGGCCGAGACCCAAGATAGTGACTCTGCTGTCCGCCTGGTGAAAGATCTACTGACCCAGGAAGATGCCCGCATAGATCCGGATGCTCCAGAGGAAGCCAAGCAGCTATGGAAAGAGAAGAGCAAGCTGTTCCTCTACGAAGGCAAGTTGTGCAGAAGGATTGTCAACCACCGGACGCACGAGCTGACCTGGCAAGTCGTGGTCCCAAGGCGGGATGCAGCTATGGTCCTGGGGTCTTACCATGACAGAGCGGGACACTTCGGTTGGAAGAAACTGGAGTTCCTGCTAAGAGGAAGGTTCTTTTGGGTCGGCATGAGAGGAGCTGTAGAAAAATGGTGCAGAGACTGTGGCCCTTGTCACCTAAGGAGGAAGGACCGTGCCAGCCAGAAGACACCCTTGAGGCCCATCGTCACGACGCAGCCTCTTGAGCTGGTAGCTCTGGACCATGTCAAATTGGCTCCCAGCCGGTCAGGATACATCTACGCCCTGACTATCGTGGACCACTATTCCCGTTTTCTAGTGGTGGTCCCGGTAAAGGACTTGACAGCCCAAACAGCGGCCAGAGCCTTCCAGCAATATTTCTGTCGTCCACACGGGTATCCGGAACAGGTCCTGACAGACCAGGGTCCAGCGTTTGAGGCTGAAATCTTCCAGGAATTCTGCAACCTCTATGGCTGTAAGAAGATTCGTACAACGCCTTACCACCCCCAAACCAACGGGATGTGTGAGAAGATGAACAATATAGTCATTGATCTCCTGAAGACGTTGCCCCTGGAGGAACGCAGCCTGTGGCCAGAAAAACTGCCGGACCTGATAGACCTATACAACAATATCCGGGTGAATGCTACAAACTGCACCCCGGCTTACCTGATGCGAGCTAGACCAGTTAAGCTGCCCGTAGACCTGGAGATGGGAGTCCTAATACCTGAGGACACCTCCCCGGATGCGGACTGGGATACGGAAAGGCAACTGCAGTACAAGAAGGTACAGGAGAGTGTGGAGAAGAGCCTGGCCCAGGTGAGAGAGAGGCAAGAAAAACTCTTCAATCAACATGCCCCTGCTGGTCCCCTAGAACCTGGTGAGCAAGTCCTAAAGCGAAAAAGAAGGCTACATAAGTTGGACGACCAGTGGGAAAGGGAACCCTACACCGTACTGCAGTCTGACCACGACAACCCAAAGGTGTACGTAATCACCAAGGACGGAGGAGAAACCACTAGTGTCGTCTCCAGGGACCACCTCAAAAGATGCCCCGAGCAACTCCGTAGTGCAGAAGAGGATCAGAGTGACCTTGAACCCGCAGAGGACAAGGAAGAAATGATCAGCACCATTCTCGGAGAGTTCCCTCAGTCCTGGACTCGCATAAATGATGCCATAGTGGTACCCGTCCTGCATTTCCTGCAACCGGCCCAGCAACAACCAACACCAGAGCCGGAAGGTGAAGAGGAGCAAGCAGTTCCAGAGGCAGAAGAGCCTGTACCAGCAGCCCAGGAGAGTCAACCCTCTGCTGACAGTGAGCCTGCCATGCCTGCGGTAAGCCAAAGGACCCGCAGACAGCTGCCTGCCCTACCTGTACACCCAGCTGGTAGCTGTACCCCTAACACTAGTGGGGAAAGCCAGGATGGTCCACCACCAGACAGTGGGCTACGTAGATCAACCAGGAGCACAAAGGGGCAGATACCCGCTCACTGGAGAATATAGAGTGTACTAAAATTGTAAATAACCCTGTTGCAAAATGTTGAAATGTTTGCCAAGTTACCTGCGTGATTATTAATAGCGTGTTTCAGTTTCTTGCAGCTACCGTAAGGACTCAAAGGTTATGGACTTTTTATAACCGGGACCTTGTATGGACTGCGTTCGGAGCCTAACCAAGGAATAAACTAAGACTGTAAAGGACTTGGGGTAGGACAGACCCCCACCTGGTTAAGGCTCCCGTTGTTCTGGTGATATGGACACCCGGTCACAGGCCACACTGTGACCTTAAGAACTCAATTTGTGCGTCGTCTGTCTATTAATGTTTTATTGTTATGCATATTGTCTTTGTTTACTGTTTAGTCCCGGAGTACTAAATTTCACTAGGGGGGAATGTGTCACCCTGGCCTGGATGCCACAAGTGTAATTAAAGCTGTGTCTGAGAGCAAGGGGGAGGTTCTCTAGTCAGGGGAACATTAGCATGCAATGCCTCCTTTCTCAGGCCAGTAGGGGGAGCTGGCTGCCCCTATAAAAGCTGGTACTGGGGGCAGGGTTAGAGAGAACTGGATGGCCTGTCTCAGCATTGAGACTTGTCCCAGAGCAGAACAGGGACAGACAGTTGCACTGCACCTAAGAGGAAATGTGGCAGGAGGAGAGCCACAAGCCAGAGACAAGAGGCGAAGAGAGCCTGTCTTGGCAGAAAGGGGACTTAATTTACCAGACTTTGGTGTCTGAGGCTGGAAGGATTCCACATCCTCCAGCAGATAACCAGTTCGCAAGGGACTGTATATTCCTTGGCCTAAGAAGCCTGGAGGCCCTGCCACAACCGAAGGGACCAGTAAAGCCGTACAAGGCTGGGAGCAGAAAGGAACCCACGTCGCAGGCCATACAGGCGAGAATACACGGAAAGCTCGGAAACGTGGGCTGTTACCCTATAACGAGGAGATAGCCAGAAGGAGCGCAGAAAGCACGGTAGGCCTACACCCTCACCCTGACCTGGGCCAATTTCCCCGTTGCTCTCAGACATCCAGGTCCCCTCCTAGCCGGGACTGTTTGTGGGTCAGTTTACCTGTTCTAGTAAAGACCCTGGACTGCAACCTGTTGTCTGTGTGCTCCTTGCTCCTCCAGCACTATCAGCACTGGGACTGTCACTACCATCACTCCCAACATCCATTATACTGCCCTGGGGCCGCACTCTTCCCGTGGGGAGTCACACTATCCTAGCTGCACACCTCATCAGCCCCAGCGGTCTGCATGCAGCGGCGGTTCCTAATAACCTCAATCCACGGGTGGCGTAGTCGGACATAATCATCAACACATAACGGACTACCACTGGCCTGACCACCCTGAGCCACGGAACCGGGTTGCCACTACTACTCCCATCGTTCCCCTATTGCCCGGATCCGAGTGCCCCACGGCCCAGGGGGCGAGTCACAATCGCGATCCACCCGTGACTGTTAACTAGTTAAATGCCGCTGTCAATCTCTGACAGCGGCCCTTAACTTTCACTTCCAAGAAGTGTATTGTTAGTCAAGTGATCGCGGCTCACCGATGGGTTGGCATGACAACCCGGGGTCTGCAGCAGACCGCTGTGGTTGTCATGTCCTGATTGCTATGAGCGATGCCCAGAGGTCGGTGCTCATAGCAAGTGAGCATTTCTGCTTCATACAGGGGATCTGCTTGTCCCCTATATGCAGCAGAGCCGATCAGGCAAGTGCTGCTTCTAGTCTCCCATGGAGACTATAGAAGCATGCAAAAAGTAAAAAAAAATGTTTTTAAAAATATTAAAAAAATTAAAAATATATAAAAGTTTACATCACCCACTTTTCGCCCCATTCAAAATAAAATAATAAAAAAAAAACCCCACATACATATATTTGGTATCGCCGTGTTCAGAATCGCCCGATCTATCAATATAAAAGAAGAATTGATCTAAAACGACAGAATTACGCTTTTTTGGTAGCCGCAACATTTCAATAAAATGCAATAACGGGTGATCAAAACATTGCATCTACCCCAAAATAGTATCAATAAAAACGTCAGCTCGATAAACAAAAAATAAGCCCTCACCTGGCCCCAGATCTCGAAAAATGGAGACGCTACATGTCTTGGAAAATGGCACCATTTTCTGCCAGGACCTGCGGTAACATCAGCAATCAATTGATCGGTCTCGCGACCGGTCAGCTGATGCTCACGTCACCACAGGTACTGTACTGTCAGTATAGTACCTGCGGTGATGTGAGCATCAGCTGATCAGTCGCGTTACCGATCAGCTGATGCTCACGTGACCTCCCCATGAGAGCATTCTCAAGAATGCTCCCACGGTGGTTAGCTCACCGGGGCTCATCAGCTGATGAACCCCAGTGACCTCCTGCAGCATGTATACTGACAGGAGTGATTTTACACTCCTGTCAGTGTACACTGTTGGCCTCTACAGCAGTGACATCAGAGATTGCTGATGTCACTGCCGTAGAAGTGACACGGATCGCTGAGGCAAAATCAGCGGTGATCGTGGACTGCGTCGTGACGGCAGACACGTGAGGGATATGGTTGTTTTTTAACTTTTTTTTCAGAAGATCGATGGATTCGCAGAGGCGTACAATAAAGTTTATATAAAAAAACATGTGTTCCTTATTTCATTAAAATACTTTATTCTGGCCTTGTATTTATTGAAAAAGCGCCGTCAATTTTACTACGCAGTCTTATAGACTCCCTCCATTACTAACCTGGGCTTCACATCAGACACCAATACAAGGCTGACGTGAACCCCAACCCCATTACCCACTCTCCAACGCTACAGGGCAGTAGGAAGAGCAGAAGCTTAGTGCCAGATTTGGCACATCTTATGGATGAGCCATTTCTGGGACTACTGGGGGATGATATTAATAGTATCCATTGTCCCTTCCCTTGCTATTAATATCAGCCTGCAGCTGTCTAGTTAACCTTTGCTGATTAGATTTTATAGGGGGACCCCTCGTCAATTTTTTTCTGGGGTCCCCCTGTAATCTAGCCAATAAAGGCTAAACAAACAGCTGTGGGCTGATATTAAAATCCAGGGAACATTATTGGCTAATGGCCCCTTCCCCGGCAAATAATATCAGCCCCTAGCGGTCGGCTTTCTCTCTGCTGGTTATAAAAATGACACGGCAGCCCACGCCATTTTTTTTTATATTTCAGGCTCTGTGCCCACGATCTGGAAGTAGCAGGTGTTTGGACGCATATTTTTGCTGTGTTCAAAATGTTGCATTCTATTGAACGCAGGTAAATCCACATATGTTCACTGAACCATGCGGATTTACCGCATTCAATACTTTCTAGTGGTCAAATTTCTGCTGCGGAGACTAGTGACTCCACAAGAGAATTTAACATGCTGCGGTCCTGAAAGACACGCTGCATGTCAGTGTCCACAGGTGATTTGCAGCCTCTGATGCACGAATAGTGGACATGGGATTTCTAGAGATCCCATTCACTATGCTCTAACATCTGGATGCTGCGGGTTTGACACTGTATAAGCACACAGCATCAAACCTGCAATGGCTCCTAACCCTGGACACGTACTCAAACTCACCAGCAGCATGTCAATTTCTGTAGCGGACAAGCTAGTCTCTGCTGCATATTTTGACCAATTGAAGTGTCATTATATGCGGTGGATTTACATGTACCGACAACAAAAGTGCGGCATTAGAACATCACAGTTTGTGAAAATACTTTGTGTCCAAAGCGCTGCTGAGTGCTGATTGGGGGGACCTAGGGACAAACGAACTAGCAGTGAGATTTTAATCATGTCCAGAGACCATGTTTGCCTAATGGCACCTTCCCAAGCTAAAATTAGCGGCTCACAGCAGCCGCATAAATTACATGAATGAAAATGCTAATGAAGATTGGGTGAATGGGACTAGTTGACACCCAGTTCTTTTGTTTGGTGATGACAAGGTGTCAATCAGACCTTTTCACAACCAAACTTAATTAAAGTAAAGAATTAAATAAACACACAGACACAGTGTAAACACTTTATTTGCAATACAACAAACCCATTCTTTACTCATTTAAATGAACGAACATACTCACCCCAGTTCTTATGGTAATTCAAGGGATTAAACAATGTCCCACCAAATATCTTTATCTAGCTCCAAAAAGCATTCATTGATGTACAAAAATGCTTCAAAAGAGCATGTAAAAAAATGCGTCAAAACGCATGTGAAATGCGCTTTTTCTGCCAAGGAGATGCAGAAACGCTCAGGAAATTTCTGCCTCAAATATGCATTGCGTGCACATAGCTTAAAAGTGGCTTAATACTCTGACAACATTGTTGACAGCAGTGACCTGGGAGTCAGAGATGCTTCCAGGGGTCTTCATTTAAGCACTATTCCCATCGATTTGGGCAATTTTTAGACCCTCTGCAGACCTTTAGGGGGGGGGGAATCGGTGCAAAAATGCTCACGTTTCCCATAGACGTACATTGGGCTCGTTGATCGGACCAAGCACTCGAGTATTCCAATTTGCTCGACCCGAACAAAGAGTACCCGAGCATTATAGTACTCACTCATCACTACTAGTTTGTTTTTTGAGTTTTGGATAGATTTATGAATTGTGATTTTTTTTAAAGATAAAGTTGCAAAATTTGGTGCAACTCCACTCCTGTCCCCCATCCCCACCCACCGGGAGTAACTTGTCACTTTTCCTGCTAAATAAGTTCAGGGCAGAAAAAAAGACAATTTGGGGTTTTGTCCAAAATTCATGAATCTCATTTGCCATGTTGATGAATTTGGAGCAAAAAACATCAGCGAAAACCACAAGTTAAAAAAAGTGACAAAAAAAACTTGCAAATGATGAATTGGGCCCAAAAAATTTAAAAAAAATATATGTTCTGATCCTAAACTTCCTTTATCCTCAGAAAAAGGGCCAAGAATGGGAAAGCAAAATGCAATGTTTATCTTTTATATTATAATTATTTTTGTATAACTATTTCTTTTTCCATTGTGCATTTTATGCATTTATTGCGCAAATTACGTCTCTTGATCATTTGTAGATACCTACATTCAGGCAGCGGTGGCAGGCAGGAGTCCATGTTGCAGCAGGTGGTGCTGTATCTTACGGTATAGTATACGGTTGTGATGGTTTCATTCATCATCAAAGAAACCTAGGCCATATGCGCCTTGGTTTAAATGGAAGAAAAAATAGAAAGACACATAAAATTAATTATTATTTATTTCAACAGTTTAAAATAGAAACAGGATTAAAAATCAGGTGCCCTCAGAATACATAGCAAACATATTCCCTTAGCTAAAGAAATACAGTGGTGGGGGGCCCTATATCAAAAAGGGTCAAAAGGTATATTACAACTAATAAATATTGTGCACAATTCCTAAAAAAAGGGGACTAATAATGATATAATAATTTGATAATTTAATATCGGTAAATAGTACAACCTGCAGATAAGTAAAGTGCAAATGTGCCTGAAACAGTATCAAAATATGTAAAATATATATATATATATATATATATATACACACACACATACACCCTAAGTCAAATTATAAATAAATATATAAAGTGAAAAAGTGCATAAAGAGATTAGTGCATACAAAAATACACTTGCAGGTGTACCAGAAGAACAAAGGTAGTGCAATAATTGTAATTACATCTTATGCATCCCATTTAGCAAGTGCTAACAACAAGACCTGTCAGGTGGATGCATAGAAATAAAAGCACAGAAGTAATGTGTACACCTCAAAAGAGATTACTTACATAATGACCACCAAGGGAATAGCAAGGGGAGATATGCCGTCCTAAACCCCGACGCCGCCGTTTCGCCTGTAGCTTTTTCAAAGGGGCGTGTACTGATGCGAGTCCAGGTGCAACTATATATCCGTGGACAACAGCTGTGTTTAATTAACATAGTGACCCCATGGGATTGGAGTACTAATGGCGCATGTCTAGGTTACTAGGTAACTCATTCATAAACGGGAGCTTCCGTTGTCTAGCGCGTGACACGCAAGCGTGGAACGCATGCTGTGTCTATTGCGCAAGACCGGAAGTTCAATGAGCCCTTTCGCACACAAGCGCACTCTCCAATTACAAGATCCCCATATAGTAGTGGCGGTGTTCAAAGAAGGCGTGGTGTACTGAAGAAAGATACATTGTCACAGCAAGTGAATACAATCAAAAGATAATATATAAAAAAGTGGAAGGAAGGATATGATAAAAAAAAAAAATAAATAAATAAATAGAATGTGCATAGTGAAATAATATTAATAGTAATAAATGATTTGATATAATAATATAATATAATAATGATAATTAAAATTATACACAAACACAATAATATAAGGTCCCAATTTAAGACTGAACGATTCGTCAGATATTCATTAATGTTCTTTCTTGTATAAGGACCTCCAGGTCTACATCCACTCTCCAAGCGAAGAACCCCGAAGACACCACGCACAGAAAAGGAGACCACCAGCACCCAGGCCAACCAAGAACCAGCAACAAATCCACACGGCACAAGGACCAGCACCAAGGTAAGAACTATATAACAATAAAGGATTAAAATCAATAGCAATAAAAGACGGAAATAAAAAACGCTTCAATATGATAAGGAAATTTATAAGGACCAAAATGTCTTCAATAATTCCATACAGGAAAAGGAAAGGCAAAAAAGCCACAATCTATATAAACTAATAGAAATATATATATATACTAATGGGATTAAAGGGACAATTAATAATACGTATTATATATATATTAATGGGAATAAAGGAACAATTGATAATACATATGACAGAGGTCAATCAAGTCAATCACTTGATAGAAAAATGAGATGATTTATAATAAAGATAATTGGAATAAAGGGCCTATAAGTGTATTATAATTTAGTATAAAAATAGAATAAACAGATATACAAATACCTAAATATTATTATTAGTATAAATTTATAAAAAGGCCCCAAAGCCAAACTGCTCATTCAGTCCCTGGGGAGACAGTGTCCCAAGCCTAAAAATCCATCTGCTCTCAAGCCTGGCCAGGGCTTGACCAAGGTCGCCTCCCCTAATACCCAATTCAATTTGATCAATAGCTTTAATTTTTAGGCCACTAGGATCGCTATTATGACACAATTTAAAATGTCTGGGGAGAGTGCGAAGACCAACTATTTCCTCACTCAGAGCGGATTTCTCTATGTCCAAAACATGTTCACGTGTTCTTACCTTTAACTCACGAGTAGTGAGGCCGACATAGATTTTCTCACAGGGGCATAAGGCATAATATATGACCCCTTTAGAATTGCATGACAATTGTTTCCTAATTTCAAAGGAAACACATTGGGAAGATTTACCGCATTCGCGGAGATACTGAAACTTGTTCTGTATATTTTCACCTGAAGGAACCAAACATATGACAATAATACTATAAAATGATAAAAAATAGTTATACCGTGGAAGCCTCATATATTTGACCCCTGATGTCCTTCAATTTTCCTTCTTGGACAAATTGCCAGATATTGCTTTTCTTGACTTTATGGGATAATTGACTACTTTCTTGAAAAGTCTGGGAGGCATGCGAATACAGACAAAACTAATGGAAAACACCTGGATAAAAATGTACACTATGCAATTTCAAGGTCTCCCACAAGATGGCATTGCATAGCAACTTGTGGTTATACAATGCCATCTTGCGGTAGAAATTGGAATTGCAGGGTGTATGTTTTTATCCAGGTGTTTCCCCCATCCCGTTTTAAAATCTTGTTGTCTTTGTACTAAAACCATCTATGTATTTTTTGTTATTAAGAATTAATAAAATTAAAGTTTTAATTAAATTAAGCTTGGATATCTTCCTTGCATTTCTTTCTTCTGAAAGACTCAGCAAATTTACTGCCAAAACCTGCCGGAAACCTCAGAGAAACCAGCTATTTTTGAGGTTTTCTCTTTCGGGAAGGTAGGAATGAGGTATGGAGAGGTAAGAATGCATGGGTAAGTTAAAGGGGTTGTAATTTTTTGGGGACATTTTTTTTCTTACTTAAATGCATGTATTTTTTTATGTTTTCATTTTTGTTGCAGTTGGGTTTCATTAAACATTTTGCACTGTTTGCCTTGTACAGCCTCTGTATTGCACAATGACTGCCTGCAGAATGAGTTTACTGAGAAGCTATCAGTGAGCTCATTCGGATTAGAGATTTTCTAACTCTAATCTGTCATTTTTCTAAGCTTTTCTCAGCTGATTTATGACCACGGATCACATCTAAAAAGTTCTATGGTGCACAGAAAAAACAAGCAGTGAGACTGTAAAAGTAAAATGAATTTACAGTTTTTCATCTCATGCACTAGAGTAAAAAAAAATGTCCCCGGAAGTGGCAAACCCTTGGATTTAAAAACTGCTAAAGATGTTTAGAGCCTGGATGGGACTGGTATTTTGGCACCTATATAATTAAAGGGGTGTACTTACTTCTCTTTCATATGTCATGAAATATAAGTTTATAAGGCCGAAAAAAGACAAGCGTCCATCCAGTTCAGCTTATTTCTTGTGCACTGCAGCTATTCCGCAGCGTTGATCCAGGGGAAGGCAAAAAAAAAACATGCGGTATAGGCCAATTTACATCATTGAGGAAAAATTCACTTCCCGACACCAATCTGGCAGTCAGATTAAATCCCTGAATTAATTAACTATCACTAAGCATAAGATGTAATTTTATTGTTCTCAAGAAAGGCGTCCAGGCCTCTCTTGAACTCATTAAGTGAGTTGGACATCACCACTTCCTCTCCCAGTGAGTTCCAGAGTCTCACGGCTCTGACCGTAAAGAATCCCCTTCTATGCTGGTGCAGGAACCTCCTTTCCTCCAGACGCATAGTGTGCCCCCTCGTCTTTGTCACCATCCTTGGTATAAACAGGTCATGGTAGAGATCTCTGTACTGCCCCCTGATGTATTTATACATGTTTATGAGGTCTCCCCTAAGCCTTCTCTTTTCCAACATAAATAGGCCTAATTTTGACAACCTCTCTGGGTATTCTAGTCCCTCCATTCCCTTTATTACCTTAGTCACCCTCCTTTGTACCCTCTCTAGCTCCAATATGTCTTTCCTGAGCACCAGAGCCCAGAACTGTGCACAATATTCTAAGTGCGGCCTTACCAGCGCTTTATACAGAGGAAGAACAATGTTCTCATCATATGCCCCTATTCCTCTTCTGATGCATGCCATGACTCTATTTGCCTTCGCAGCTGCTGCCTGACACTGGGCACTCCAATTTAATTTGCTATTAACCAAGACGCCCAGGTCCCTCTCCATGTCCGATTTCCCCAATGGTTTCCCATTTAATATGTATGGGTGACTGCTGTTTTTGGTTCCCATGTGCATGACCTTACATTTATCGGCATTGAACCCCATTTGCCTTTTTTTGGCCCAACTCCCAAATTTATCTAAATCCTCCTGTAGCTGTGCCCTATCCTCATCTGTATTAACTACTTTACAAAGTTTAGTATCATCTGCAAATATTGCTATTTTACTATGCAACCCTTCCACTAGATCATTAATAAATATATTAAATAATATAGGGCCCAAGACAGACCCTTGAGGCACCCCGCTAGTAACCCTGACACACCCTGAGCTTACACCATTGATAACCACCCTCTGCTTTCTATCACTCAGCCAGCTATTCACCCACTTGCACACATTATCCCCCAGACCAAGCATTCTCATTTTATATACCAACCTTTTGTGTGGCACGGTATCAAACGCTTTGGAGAAGTCAAGGTATACAACATCCACTGACTCTCCCCGGTCCAGCTGTGAGCTCACCTCCTCGTAGAAGGCCATCAGGTTTGTTTGGCAGGAGCGATCCCTCATGAATCCATGTTGATATGGAGTTAGACAGTTATTATCATTAAGATATTCTACAATAGCATCTCTAAGAAATCCTTCAAACAATTTACCCACAACAGACGTTAAGCTGACTGGTCTATAGTTCCCAGGGTCACTTTTAGACCCCTTTTTGAATATTGGTACCACATTTGCTTGGCGCCAGTCTAGTGGGACAGTCCCTGTCCATAAAGAGTGCTTGAATATAAGATACAGCGGTCTGTCTATCACATTACTTAATTCTTTTAGTACCCGGGGGTGTATGCCATCTGGGCCTGGTGACTTGTCTATTTTGATATTATTTAGGCGTTTCTGAACTTCCTCCTGGGTTAGGTGGGTGATATTTAGCGGAGGGTTTACTTTATCACTCTGCATTTCCTCCGATAAATTGTTTTCTTTTGTGAAAACAGTGGAGAAGAAGCTATTGAGTAGGTTTGCTTTACCCTCATCGCCCTCTATGATTTTACCCAGGTTATTTTTCAATCGGCTAACTCCATCAGTTTTAATCCTTTTACTGTTTATATAGTTAAAGAACAGTTTGGGATTCGTTTTACTTTCCTTGGCAATTAGTCTCTCTGTCTCCTCTTTTGCTATTCTTATTTGTTTCTTACAGATTTTGTTTTTTTCCCTATAAGATATAACCTCAACTTTGCAGGGGGAGTTGAGGTGAGGTACAGTAAAGTCATCATATTCTGCGTGTGAAGGGTACAGTGGAGGAATTCACTGGGGGGGTATCATGCTGTGTTTGTGGGGCACTTTTGTTGGCATCATACTTTATGGGAGTAATAAAAGGGGAATCTAGGGCTTCAGTAGAAGGAAAGTTTATTTGGAAAGGCAGCAAGGTTGTGAGATATGCATTTCTGTGACCCCGCCGAAGATTTTTTTTTTTGGTGGGGGGGTGCTTAAATAGCAGAAGAACTTCTGCTATGGGGCCCCATGATTTCTATGTACACCCCTGGATATGTGCACACAGAGTGTTTTATTCTGAGTTTTTGGAGCAGAAACTGGGTAGAAACTATAATTTTTTGAGAAGTTTTGAGGTTTGGAGGCACATTTGAACTGTTTCTGCTCAGTTTCTGCTCAGTTTCAGTTTCTGCTCCAAAAAACTCTGTGTGCACATAGCTCAAAGAAGGGACATAAATGTTCTTTTTGTTACACAAGGAGTTTTTCAAAACTTCATGAAAAAAATTAGAGAAGACCGAATCTTTTGATGTTCGGTTTCGGCGAATAAACCCGAACATCAAAAAAATGTTCGTGTTCGGGCACCAGATCATGAAACCGAATGCGAAATTGGTCCCCGAACATCTCTGGTTTCCCACGCTGTCATCTGCGTGACAGCACGGGAATCAGGGGCTGTGACCGGCGGTAAGATCACTACCGCCGGTCACAGCGCTGCGAGTTCATGCTAAAATATGATGATAAACACATTACACTCACCTACCACTTACCTACACCTTGACCCCGATATTCTCGTCCCCTGTAAAAAATAAAAAATAAAAAAAAAACTTATACTCACCTTACTTCTAATCTCCGATGCCCATATCCCCTGCAATAAAGATAAAATAATAAATCACCAATATTCCTCACCTGTCCGCCGCAGTCCATATAGCGAGGGTCTCATGACGATCTCACTGATAGCACAGCCACATACAGAGATGTGACTGTCCTATCAGACAGTTCACACATTGCGATTTTACTGCGATTTTGTTGCGTGTTATACCCTGCAGTTTGCTGCGATTTTGTCACGTTTTTTGTCACGATTTTGTCTGCGTTTTTTCACTGCATTTAATGCACAGAGAATTGACATGCTGAAGATTATTTTCTAATTTGACTTTTGGTGCATTTTGCGGCAAAAATGCACAGAGAATTGATATGTTGATGATTATTTTTTGCACCAAATCTGCAAATCAAAAAAAGTCAATGTGTGCATGACACTTCACGTTTCTCATTCACTTTGCTGCAGAGTTTTTGCTGCGCTTTTGCATGCATTTTTTACATGCGTTTTTTGATACGTTATTGTAAAGCGATTTTTGGAGATAGTTAAAGATATTTGAAAAAAGAAACGTGGGACATCGCTTTAAGGGCTCACACGCATATGTGAAAAAAATGGACGAGTTCAATCCGATAAAAAATCGGATTGCACTCTGACCAATGTTATTCTATGATGCACATCTCATCTGTAATTTTTTTTCTCAGCTGAAATCAGACTGAGAAAAAAATTGCAGCATGTTGCCACATATCTCTGATGAGACTTGTCAATGCAAGTCAATGGGTGCGTGAAAAAAAATCGCACGGCACTCGGACCATGCGTGTGCCGCCCAATTTTCACGCACCCATGAATATTGGCCCCCTCCCAGACTACAAACAACAGCTCTCAGCCATCCCAGAAATGGCGCCTCCATAAGATGTGCCAATTCTTGCACTTAACCTCACTATGCCCACTGCCATATAGCAAGTGGGGTTATAGGCTTAAGGTTGATATCAGCTTACATTGGCATCATGCTCGCTGTGCTGGCAGATGACGTCAGCGCATGCATGGTGAGAAGTTTCCCAGGTTCGCATTGACGTCAATGAGTTGAACTGAGTTCATATGACATGAACCCGGCTCAACTTATTGACGGCACCACAAGTCACTAATGAGAGCAAGCATGCGCTCCTCAGTGTCTCTGCAGAATGGCCGGCTGGATGGTCACGTGAAGCTACTATGCAGCCTGCCATCTAGATGTAGCAGAGCTGGAACACATGGATTCTGTTCTTCACATCGGAAAGGTGAGGATGAGGTTGGTTTATTATTTTATTTTTATTGCAGGTGACATGGGATTCAGAGGAATGGGCATTATGGTAAGTAGGGTTTAATTTAGAATATTAAAGAATCTGTGTGGTTATTTCAAATAAATTATTTTATTCTGGGTGTGGGTGTTTTTTTCACTATTTCACTTTCACTATGGGGTTAGTAATGGGGGCATCTTATAGACGCTTCTCCATTGCTAACTTGGGCTTGATGTCGGCTGCCAATATAAGCTGACATTAACCCCAGCCCTATAACCCCACTCGCCACTGCTACACAGCAGTGGGCAGAGGAGGCTAAGTACCAGAATTGGCACATCTTATGGATGCGCCATTTCTGGGATGGCTGAGGGCTGGTGTTTGTAGTCTGGGAGGGGGCTAATATTCATGGCCTCTTCCTAGACTATTAATATCAGCCCCAGCTGTCTGCCTAGCCAAAAACTCTGCAGCAAAGTGAATGAGAAACGTGAAGTGTCATGCACATGTTGACTATTTTTGATTTGCAGATTTGGTGCAAAATGTTATGATCTGCTACAGAGACTAAGGAAAGAGAGATGATTTGTTCCTACAATAGAACTAAACTAGATCCCTACGATGTAACGGGGAACCTGATCCTGCGATCAGACCCGCTAAAGTCCTCGGCTAGTCTGAACGCAGACCTATAGATGTGAGGGAGGGATCCCTACAAGATCTAGGGACTGGGAAAAGTTGGACACCTCCTAGCAGAAATAGTAGCAGTCAAAGACAAACACACAACAAAAAGGCATAGGGGTCAGAAGACCTAGCAAAACTAACAGAGAACGGCAACAGAGCAACAAGCTAGCTCAACAGTAGTAAATACAAATGAAGTCCAGCAAAGCCAGGAGGGCGGAGCCGGATTAAATAGGCAAAATGGTCATGTGACCAGCAAACTAAAAAAAACCTAACAGGAGAGTTGTAAGAGTACCCCCTCTTCTAAGAGGATCCTCCGGATCCACTAGGCCCAGGCTTACCAGGAAACCTCCTGTGAAACGCTCGGACAAGTCTGGGAGCAGAAACATCATCCGCCCTCACCCATGAGTTATCCTCAGGTCCGAAACCCTTCCAAGCGACGAGATACTGCAAACTCCCTCTATACCGTCTAGAATTTAGGATGCGGGAAATTTCATATTCCCCGTCCTCCACCACCGGAGGAACAGTGGCAGAGGCGTCACCATCCGACACATCAGCTTTTTTCAACAGAGAAACATGAAACACCGGATTAATCCTCCAGGACGTAGGAACCTCCAGCCTAACAGCAGATTGGTTAACTATCTGAAGTACCTTAAAGGGCCCTACGAACTTGGGACCCAATTTTTTAGAAGGAATCCTCAATCGCAGATTCTTAGAGGACAACCCAACCATGTCACCAACAGCAAACAAAACCTCTTGCCGTTTCCTATCAAAGTACCTCTTAGATTTCTTGTTAGCCTCCTGAAGATTACCACGCACATCCGTCCAAACTCTCTCCAAATCACCGGAAAAACTCTCCTCCTCAGGCACAGCCGAAACCAATTTGGAAAATGACCCAAAAGATGGATGTCTCCCAGAACAACAAAAAAAAAGGCGAACACCCAGCAGAAGAGGATGTATGGTTGTTAAGAGCAAATTCAGCAAGTGGCAGAAACTCAGACCACCCCTCTTGATTGTCTGCCACAAAACAACGCAAGAACTGTTCAACATCCTGGTTCTTCCTTTCTGTCTGGCCATTAGACTCAGGATGATATCCGGATGAAAACGACAAATGAACTCCCAACCTGTCACAAAAGGCACGCCAAAAACGAGCCACGAACTGAGGTCCCCTATCAGAAACAATGTCAGTAGGAACACCATGTAGTCTGACAATTTCCTTGACAAAGGCCTTGGCGAGTGTCTTAGCGCAAGGCAGTTTGATGAAGGGAACCAAGTGACACATCTTGCTAAAACGGTCCACGACCACCCAGATGACCGTTAAACCTTCAGAGGGAGGAAGGTCAGTAATAAAGTCCATAGCCAGATGTGTCCAAGGTGCACTAGGAACCTCCAGAGGGCAAAGCAACCCCGCAGCAGGAGCATGCGAAGACTTGGATCTTGCACACACAGTACATTGGCGCACCCACTTAATGACTTCCTTCTGCCATCCAGGCCACCAAAAACTGCGACCCACAAGTCTCTTGGTCTCAGAAATTCCTGGATGACCTGCCAACCGAGACTCATGACACTCAACAAACAAATCTCTCCTAAAGGTCCTAGGCACAAACAACCTCCCATGGGGAGTGTTAGATGGGGCATTCTCCTGTGCTTTAAGAATCTCATCCTCCAAAACGGAGTCCAAAGCAGCAATCACAACACCTTCTTGTAAAATGGTCTCCTCTTCCTCCTCAACACCGACCATGGGAGAAAAGCTGCGAGACAAAGCATCCGCTTTAACATTCTTGGTACCCGGGATGTAAGTAACGGAAAAATTAAACCGCGAGAAAAAAAGTGCCCACCTAGCCTGACGGGCATTCAAGCGCTTGGCAGCATCAAGATAGATCAGATTTTTATGATCAGTGAAAACCTGAATGGGAAATTCAGCACCTTCCAAGAGATGACGTCAGTGTTCAAATGCGAGTTTAATCGCCAGCAATTCCCGATTACCAACATCGTAATTAAGTTCAGTCTCGGAAAATTTTTTTGAAAAAAAGGCACAGGGATGTACTCCATCCTTGTTTTCCTGAGACAACACCGCACCAACCCCCACCGAAGAAGCATCAACCTCAACCAAAAACGGCTTAGTCACATCAGGCTGCATAAGGATGGGAGCAGAGGTGAACCTCTCCTTAAGAAACACAAAAGCTTCAATGGCCTCAGAAGTCCACTGAACTGCATTTGCACCTTTCCTGGTGAGATCGGTCAGCGGTTTGACAATAATAGAAATTTTTTTTATGAATTTTCTGTAATAATTGGCGAAACCCAAAAACCTCTGTATCGATTTCAAACCAATAGGCCTAGGCCATTCCTGCACAGCTTGAACTTTAACCGGGTCCATCTCAAAACCTTCACTGGAGATAATGTAGCCCAAAAAACTAATTCTCTGTACAGCGAACTCACATTTCTCCAGCTTAGCAAAAAGCGAATTGTCCATTAATAACTGTAATACCTCACGTACGCTCCGCCAATGAGATTCCAGATCCGGCGAATAAATCAAAATGTCATCCAAATACACAACCACATTTTTGCCGATTAAAGGTCTAAGGATGTCATTAATAAGATTCTGAAAAAATGCTGGAGCATTGGTGAGACCAAAAGGCATAACCAGATTCTCAAAATGACCCACAGGAGTGTTAAAAGCAGTCTTCCATTCATCACCCTCCTTCATGCGCAACAAATTGTATGCCCCCCGGAGATCAATTTTAGAGAACCACTTGGCCCCCACTAACTGGTTAAATAAATCAGGAATCAATGGCAGTGGGTAAGGATTGCGTACAGTAATTTTATTAATCTCACGAAAGTCCAGACAAGGACGTAAACCGCCATCTTTTTTTTTTACAAAAAAAAATCCAACAGCCACAGGAGACTTGGAAGGCATAATGTGACCGGTGGCCAAGCTTGTCTGTATGTATTCCTCCAAAGCCTTTCTCTCAGGAATAGTAAGATTAAATAAACGACTCTTAGGAAGAGTCGCTCCAGGGACAAATTCAATGGTATAATCATAGTCTCTATGGGGAGGCAAAACCTGTGACTCCTCCTCAGAAAAAATTCTCCAAAAATCCTGAATAGGTACAGGTAATTCCCCTTTATCCACAGCAGCAATGCGCCCGTTACAACACTTGTCATAACACTTAGGGCTCCAGGACTTAATTTCATTGGTAGACCAATCCAGTACAGGATTGTGCAATTTTAACCAGGGTAACCCCAATATTACTGGAGAAGGCAAATTATCCAATACCACCAAATCCAAATTCTCTTGATGAATACCATTAATAGTGAGGAGAAATTCACAGACCTTGTGAGTAACACTCTTCAAGGGAGAGCCATCGACAGAAACCACAGCGATAGGGGATGACAAAGTTTTAGGTTCTAATCTAACTTTTTCCAAGAATCCCCCATCAATCACATTCAGAGTAGAACCACAATCCACAAATACCCGAAATTCAATTAATTCATCCTGAGCAGCGGTAGTAGCAGATAGGAATACTCCCTTAGAATTTAAACAGGCAATACGAGCATGACTGACCATTTTTTTTTCTTTCTTCTTATGAAGCACACAGCTCTTAATAAAATGACCAGAATTTCCGCAATAGAAACACAAGCCTTCAGAAAGTCGGCGGTCTTTTTCCTGAGAGCGGGGTGCCATCGCCCCAATTTCCATCGGCTCTCCATTGTCAGCACAGAACCTCTCAGGACTCGAAGCTGACATAGCAGAGGATTTGCTCTCATTAACCCTTTCACGCAGTCTCCTGTCCACCCGTATAGCTAATTGCATTGCCTCCTGCAAGCTTCCAGGTGTGGGATAAGCAATCAGTAAATCCTTAACCCTTTCACATAGCCCTGCAAGAAACAAGCTTTTCAAAGCAGAATCCACCCCACCTGGGCAGACCACCGACGGAAGTGAGAACAATATTTTTCTACATTACCTGATCCCTGCCTCAAACGTCTTAATTCAGACTCAGCAGATGAGACACGATCAGGATCATCGTACAACAAACCCAAAGCAGAAAAAAAACTATCCACTGATCTAAAGCACGGATCACTAGGTTGGAGAGAGAAGGCCCATCCCTGAGGATCTTTGCACAAAAGTGACATTATGATCCCTATGCGCTGTGATTCATCACCAGAGGATCCGGGTCTCAAACGAAAATATAATAGACAAGCATTTTTAAAAGAAAAAAAATCTTGTTGTTCGCCAAAAAATAGATCAGGCAGACGTACCTTAGGTTCCACAAAATGCGCTCCAGAACAGCTACTCACGTGTTGTTGGAGCTCGGCCACCTCCAGAGAGAGTCCCTGCAAGCGTTGAGCCAAATCTTGCACCGAGACCATAATGTAAAACTGGAGGTCTTTCCTTAGAGAAAATTTTTTTTTTTTTTTTTATGGCTGGACTTACTGTTATGATCTGCTACAGAGACTAAGGAAAGAGAGGAGATCTGTCCCTACAATAGAACTAAACTAGATCCCTACGATGTAACGGGGAACCTGATCCTGCGATCAGACCCGCTAAAGTCCTCGGCTAGTCTGAACGCAGACCTATAGATGTGAGGGAGGGATCCCTACAAGATCTAGGGACTGGGAAAAGTTGGACACCTCCTAGCAGAAATAGTAGCAGTCAAAGACAAACACACAACAAAAAGGCATAGGAGTCAGAAGACCTAGCAAAACTAACAGAGAACGGCAACAGAGCAACAAGCTAGCTCAACAGTAGTAAATACAAATGAAGTCCAGCAAAGCCAGTAGGGCGGAGCCGGATTAAATAGGCAAAATGGTCATGTGACCAGCAAACTAAAAAAAAACCTAACAGGAGAGTTGTAACACAAAAAATAATCATCAGCATGTCAATTCTCTGTGCATTTTTGCCGCAAAACCCACCAAAGGTCAAAATAGAAAATAATCTTCAGCATGTTAATTCTCTGTGCATTGAATGCACTGAAAAAACAGGCAAACTTGTGACAAAAAATGTGACAAAATCAGGGCGAAAATGCAGCCAATAACACCCATCAAAATCGCAGTAAAATCACGGCAAAAAGGCAGGCAATAAAACACATCAATATCACGGGAAAATTGCTGTAAATCGCTGCAAAAACTGCAAAAAACGCAATGTGTGAACATACCTTTATTCTGCGGAAAAACATGTAAAGCATAAAATCCTGATAAAAAAAAACCAAGATGTGTTCATGAGATTTCTGGAGTCTCATAGACTTTGCTGGTAAACACAGTAGAAAATTTGCAAAAAAAACACTGAAAAAACGTAATGTGTGAATATAGCCTTAGACTGTGTGCCCACGTAGCGTTTTTGAAGCGTTTATGCTGCGGAATTTCCGCAGCGGAAACGCTTGTAAAACGCTAGGTAATCCGCACCCCATGGTCCCCAAGGGGATTCCGCATGTTCTATGCACATGCTGCGGATTTTTCCGCAGCGTTTATGCTACGTACAAAAATCCGCAGCATGTAATTTAATTTTGCGGAAGTGCAGCGGAACTCCCGCCATTGACTTGCATTGAGACGCATAGAAACCGCGACTGTACATTTTAACAAGCGGCTTCTATGCGTCTCTATGTGCGGATGGTACCCAGTTCTGGAGGAGAGGAGACTCTCATCCAGACCTGGGTACCATTGTACCTGTAAAAAAAGTATAAAATAACAAATAAAGTTTATACTCGCCTGTCCGGCGTCTTCTCTCTGAATGCCAGCAGCGCTGAAGGACCTTCGGTGACGTCACAGTCATGTGACCGCAGGCCCTTCACCGCTCTGTCTCGCGATATGCCGGCAGCCGGGAACCAGCCAGGAAGCAGCGCTGCAGCCACGCCGGGGCCTCGGGGGTGAGTATAGCTTTATTTGTTTTAATTTTTACGGTCACACTATATAAATCCATGCTGTTTGCATGGATTTATACAGTGTGACCTAGTTGTCAAGCACTTTCCAAGTGATGCTATCGCCTGGAAAGTGCTTGTCAATCTGCATGCGGAAACGCATGTGAACCCGCATGTGGATCCGCATGTATTCTGCAGGAAAAACGCATGCACAATCTGCATGCGTTTTTTTCTGCCAGGGAGATGCAGAAATGCTGCAGAAATTTTCTGCTTCATTTCTGCATCGTGGGCACATAGCCTTATTGCTTATGCTTTTGTCATGATTTTGCTGTGATTTCACTGTGATATTGATGCGTATTATTTACTGCGTCTTTGCCACAATTTTACTGCCATTTTTATGCGTGTTATTGCCTGCTTTTTTGCCACAATTTTGTCTATTTTTTTGCAATGTTGCCTGCGTCTTCTCAGTGCATTCAATGCACAGGGAAATGACATGCTGAAGACCATTTTCTATTTTGGCTTTTGGTGCGTTTTGCCTGCGTTTTTCACCCATTGAATGCACTGAAATAATGCAGGCAAAAAATGCAGCAAAACCACACAGAGAATTAACATGCTGATGATTATTTTCTGCACCAAATCTGGAAGTCAAAAAATACTCATCCTGTGCATGACACTTCACGTTTCTCATTCACTTTGCTGCTGAGTTTTGATGCATTATTTGGATGCGGTTTTGTACAGCAATTAAAGATATTTGAAAAAATGTGGGATATCGCTTTATGTGCACACAATCAGGAGCCACTGCGGGTTTGATGCTGCGTGCTTCAGCAGCATCAAACCTGCAGCAGTCAGATGTTACAGCATAGTGAATGGAATTTGTAGAAATTCCATGTCCACTATGCATTCATCTGTGCCTGCGGATCACACGCGGACACACGCGTCTTTCAAGACCGCACCATGTCAATTTCTCTTGGGGAGTCTCTAGTTTCCGCAACAGAAATCTGATCAATTCAATGTATTGAATGGTTCAATGAACACATGCGGATTCAACTGCGTTCAATAGAACGCAGTGCTTCTACGCAGCATAAAGTCTGGATTGTGTGCACATATCCTAACCATTGGATTACTGTTGGACCAGGGGTGAGTATTTTTTCGCTGCGTCTAAAATGCTACGTTCTAATGCCACACTTGTTTTGTTGGTACATGCAGATCTACCGCATGTAATGACATTTCAGTTGGTCAAAATCTGCAGTGGAGACTTGCGTCTCCGCTACAGAAATTGCCATGCCGCGGGTGAGTTTACGCAGCATCAAAAACAAACACAGTGGGCATGGAATTTCTAATAAATGAAATAAAAAGAATTAATTTAAAAAAATGGCGTGAGTTCCCGCATCATTTTCATAACCGGCAGAGGGAAAGCTGAGCATTTGGGGCTGATATTACTAGTCAGGGAAAGGGCCATTAGCCAAAGATGTTCTCTGGCTATTAGTAATAGCTCACAGCTGTTTGCTTAGCCTTTACTGGCTAAATTACAGGGGGACCCCGAAAAAAATTGACGTAGAGTCCACCTGTAAAATCTAACCAGCAAAGGTTAAACAGACAGATGTGAGATGATATTAATAGCCAGGGAAGGGGCCATGGATCCTGGCCCCCTCCGAGGCTAATAATATCAACCCTCAGCAGCCCCTGAAATAGCACACCCATAAGATGCGCCAATTCTGGCACTTAGCCTCAGTTCTTCCCACTGCCGTGTAGTGGTGGCGAGTGGGGTAATAGAGTGGGGTTCATGTCAGCCTTGTATTGGCGGCTGACATGAAGCCCAGATTAGTAATGGAGGACGTCTGTAAGACACCCCTATTACTAACTCCGTACTAAGGTTTTTGATGTTTTTTCAATAAAGGCACAGCCAGAATGAAGTCTTATAGTTAAATAAAAGTTCACACGTTTTTAATAATTTATGTAGAGATAAAAAACACTGTATACTCACCTAACGTCTAGTTCCCGAATTCCTCGTCTCCTGTAAGAAACCAAAAATAAAAAACAACAATATCCCTCACCTGTTCATCATCATGAAGCAATTCTAGTGTCCCATGGCAATCTGGGTCACTTCTATAGCAGCCAAATCAGCAATCATTGATGTAACTGTTGTAGAAGACAGCACTGTATACACCGACAGGAGTGTAATCACTCCTGTCAGTGTATAGTGCTGCGCTGCTGGGGCTGAGGTCACTTGAGTTTAAAGAGCTGAAGATCAGCTGAGAGCTCCAGTGATCTCACTTACGGCATTAGTGTTGCGTGGGAAAATTTCCACACAGCACCGGTGCAGTAAGTGAGATCACTGGAGCGCTCAGCTGATCTTCAGCTGTTTGAACTCCGGTGACCTCAGTGCTGGCAGCTTCTCACGATACACTGCGAGAGCCATAGCGCTCTTGTCAGTGTATTGCCAGCTGCCTGATAGGATGGTCACATCTCTGGATCAGTGAGATCGTCGTGGGACACTGGGTATATGGACTATGGTGGACAGATGAGGATAAGGTTGGTTTATTATTTTATCTTTATTGCAGGGAACATGGGTGTCGGGGATTAGCTGTAAGGTGAGAATATGGTGTTTTTTTATTTTTTACAGGGGAGGAGAACATTGGGGTCAAGGTGTAGGTAAGTGGTAGGTGAGTATAATGTGTTTACTATTTTTTTTAAATATTGAAATAATTATTTATTTTAACCAATTTTTTCTTACTGTCATTTTCATTGTACAAGCGCAGCTGTTGAGAGAATACTTCTCCCATCTGCAGCGGTTGCACAGCTTGTGTATTGTAACAGCAGGTGCCGAACAATGGGAGTAGTACTCCCATCAGCCGGCGCCTCTGACCCGCGGTAAGCATTTTACAGCGGATCACTATCACAGCTGCGGGATTGTGCTGACACCTGTCAGCATGATCCCGCAGCGTTGTGACCGGCAGTAGCGAACTTACCGCCGGTCACAGCCCCTGATTCCCATGCTGTCACGCAGATGACAGCGTGGGAAACCAGGCATGTTTGTGTTCAGGGCCAACTTTTGCTGATTTTTACCCAAAAAGCTCGGTAACCCAAACACGAATCCGAATGTGCCATATTCGTGCTGAATTTGAAACTTGCGATCGTTTCCAGAACATTTTCGCTCATGTCTAAAAAAAATAAGCTTAAAGGACTCATGTGAACAGCAAAGTGGATTTTCCATTGAATCAAATTTGTTAGAGTTTTCTAAGAGTTTTTGAAGCAGTTCTTGAGGAGGGTGTTAGAGGGGATCTGCTTCAAAAATCTTTTTGAAAAAAAGAGGAAATTACTAATGGAGGGGTTTGGTTATGTGCACAAAATGTATTTCGAGGAGTTCTTTTAAGCAGAAACTTAGCAAAAACTCTTAAAATCTTCAAAAACTCAAAATTTCTCAAAAAGTTGGAGGTCCTTTGCAATTTCTGGTCTGTAAACTCTGCAAAAAGTCTCTGCGTGCACAAATCCTTTCTCAGGAAACCATGTCACAGATTAGACTCTGCATTTAATTAATTTTACAGTCCAATGGGAGGAGCTACAGAGGGGGAGGAGACAGCAGGGGCTATGCATAACAATGAAGAGTGGTTGACTCTGTGACAAAACAATTGGCTTAACTTTCTACTCTAACTTAGATTCTTCCGAGATGAGTCCACAAGAAAATGAAAAGCTCCGGAGCAAAAATAACTGACGTAAGAAGAAAATAAAGCTCTCAAGAAGATTTTATGGTCCCAGCATATTTAAAAGGGTTTTCCATTTTCTGAAGAGTTTACACCAAGCGCTCTAAAATATCTAATACAACAAGTAGAGGGGGTGCTCAACCTCGCCGGGTCCAGTGCTGGTTCTTCGCTACTGCTAGGTTTCAGGTGATGTCATATTGACAGTGCTCATCACCACTGTAGCCAATCACTGAGCAGGGCAATTCATGTTGCCTACCTTGGCACAGCGATTGTCCACAGCAGTGATTCTCTCTTTGAATGTGACGTCCACACTTCAGCCAAAACTCAAGACCCAAGCAGCGACACAAAGCCGGTGCTGGACTCTGGGAGGTGTGTACCCGCTTTAGTTATTCATTTAGGTATTTTAGAGCATCTATGGTCACTTTTTTAAAAGTTGAAAACCCCGTTAAGACTTGAATTTGAAGCAAGATATGGTTTATGCCATTGAGGTTGGATTATATTCATCAGAAATTCATATAATCCCACTAGTCCCAGTATATTTTGCATCTGAGAGTTCCGTGTCCGCAGGACTAGATAATCTCTGATGTATTTGTACCTTATTTGCAGAACAGATATTTAGGCAAATCAGGTCAACTGATTATTTTCAGGTCTTCTAGAGAACCTTCTAAACCTACAAAATGGGTTGTCCATAAAGTGGACAATCAATTTAGCATTAAATGAGTTGTCCACTTTAAACAAAGATTGGATGGACTTTCGTCGTTCACCTGATCCAGGGGAGGGGAGATAAATATTAGTACATTACTCAGTTTTCCTGTTATTGGTAGAGGATCTTATGCTAATTAATTGGTTTCTATAGATGCCATAGTCCTCAGTGTAAGTGAGGAATGTCCAATGCCAAAAAACCCAAGCCAAAATCCACAAGATCTCTGAAGTCTCCTATGATATCTGGTATCAAAATGAAATATGTAGAATGGATGGTATCTAGCACTCACCTGCCACCATGAGAAGAGAGACGATGCACATGACGCGCCCCCTGGGCCTAGGGTGGACGTGTGTGGGTTACCCGGAGCCGGGTCTCTGGGGGTTGTAGTCTCCGTGGCGGCGACCCGGTCCCGTGGCTCAGGGTGGTCAGGCCGATGGCAGTCTTTTAGGGGTTTTAGGTTAATTGTCCGACGACGCCACCCGTGGATTGCGGTCAGGGTGTACCACCACTGCGAGGCAGTCCGCTGAGGCTGGTGTGGTGTGCACAGCAAAAGATGGGATAACTCCCCATGGGAGGAGTATGGCCTCAGGGCAGGGAATGTGGATGATGGGAGTGATGGTGCGCGGGCATCCCAGCACTAGTAGTGCTGGTGCGACGATGAGCAGGAACGACTCAGAGTCTTTGCAGTGCAGTTCAGGGTCTTTACTGGTGATATTAAGGCAGACCCTCCCGGGAGTACTGACTAGCATAAGGGGCCTGGTCAGTCTGCGAGCAAAGAGGAGTTCCCCTGGCCAGGTGGAGTTGTAGGCCTCCCCGTCTATCTGCACTCTTTCTGGCTACCTTGCTGTAAGCAGGTAGAAGTAGCCCACGTCCCTGAGTATACCGTGTGGTGCTCACCCGTATGGCTGGTGACTTGGGGTCTTCTGTTAGCCTCCGCTCCTGGATGGTGGTGCTGGCCCCTTCCTTGTGACTGAGCCTCCGGGCTTCTATGGCCAGAGGACCTGGAATCCCCTGCTGGCTGGTTTCTGCTGCTGGGTGGATATCAGTCCCCACTGCCTCGGACTCCGGTGTCCAGTTATCAGATTCTTCTGCCAGTGCGAGCTCTGCTCAGCTCCAGCCCCTGGTCTTCAGCTACTGCTCCTACAGAGCTCCTGCTGTAACTCTCCCTGTGCCTGGAACTGTCTCCAGGCTCTGACTCAACTCACTAATCCCGCCCCAGACCCAGTTTATAAGGGCAGATTCCTCCCCTCCCAGGTCTGGGCAGGAAGTGTTCCATGCTTAAGGGCTCCTGACCAGAAAAACCTCCCACCTGCTCTCAGACGTAATATTTCTGTTACTGTGGTAACCAGACCCCTGGGGTGCCACATTCCCCCCTAGTAAATTTTAGTACTCCGAGACTAAACACATTTTTAAGAAAACACAGGTACAGGGTATAAACAATAATACAACAACATATATACAAGAAGCTTTAGTCTTTAGAGGTCACGGCATGTCCGTAACCGAGTGTCCATATCACCCAACAAGGTGAATTCTTGGCACAGAGTAGGGGACCTGTCCAAAGCAAACCCCAATTGTTGGCCCTGGGCGTAGCTGCAAGGCTGAGGCTAGCTACTTTGGGCCACAAGGAGGCCACGCCAGACAGGTTTTCTCTTTCGCGGCCATCTTCGCAAGAGGCACCAAGGTGCAACTATCTACAATGTAGTTCCGGTTACTCAGCGTCCATAACCTGTCAGTCCAAATAAACCTGAAGGGTAACTAGAGAAACATAATTAGTAACCAAGTAAAAAAAACATAAACTATTTTCAACATTTGCAAGTTACAGATGACATTTTAGATTCTCCAGCGAGTGGGCATCTGTCCTTTAGTGCTCCTGGTGGACCTACGTAACCCACTATCTGGTTCTGCACTACAGGGTGTAGGAGGTGTTACGGGTAGGTCTGGCAGCTTTCTGCGTACTCTTTGGCTCACTAGGGGCACGGCAGGCTCACTACTAGCAGAGGGTTGATTCTCCTGGGCTGCTGGTATGGATTCTTCTGCCTCCTGGGCCGGCTGCTCTTCTGACACTACCTGTTCTTCTGTAGGCCCTTGAGGGGCTGGCTGGAGAAAGGTGAGGACAGGTACCATGACTGAGTTGTTGATTTGAGTTCTGGACCGGGGAAAGTCTTCGAGTACGGTACTGATCATTTCTTCCCTTTCCTCTGCGGGTTGAGGGTTCTCTTGATCTTCGTCAGGGCTTTGCAGCTGCTCGGGACACTTTTTCAGGTGGTCTCTGGAAACAATGGCTGTGGTCTCTCCTCCATCCTTACTGATTATGCAGACTTTTGGATTGTCATGGCTTGAGGGCAGTACTGTGTACGGGTCCTTCTCCCACTGGTCGTCCAACTTGTGGAGCCGCCTCTTTCTCTTCAAGACCTGCTCTCCAGGTACCAGGGGAACAGCGGGAGCATACTCGTTATAAGCCTTCTCTTGACTTTCTCTTGCTTGGGACAGACTTCGCTCAACGCTCTCCTGTACTTTCCGGTACTGCTGCTGCCGTTCTGTATCCCAGTCTGCCTCTGGCGAGGTGTCCTCAGGTGTCAGGACTCCCATATCCAGGTCCATAGGCAGCTTACCAGGTCTTGCTCTCATTAGGTAAGCCGGGGTACAGTTGGTGGAGCCTACGGGGATGTGATTGTACAAGTCCACCAAATCAGGCAGTTTTTCAGGCCACAGACTGCGTTCCTCCAGGGGCAACGTTTTCAGCAAGTCCATCACCACCTGGTTCATTTTCTCACATAGTCCGTTGGTCTGAGGGTGATAGGGCGTTGTTCTTATCTTCCTGCAGTCATACAGATTGCAGAACTCCTGGAAGACCTCCGCTTCGAAGGCTGGTCCTTGGTCCATCAGCACTTGCTCCAGATACGCATGTGAATGGCAGAAGTGCAGCTAGAAGGCCCTGGCTGCTGTTTGGGCCGTTAAGTCCTTGACAGGGACCACCACCAGCAACCGGGAGTAGTGATCTACGATGGTAATGGTGTAGACGTACCCAGATTTGCTTGGAGCCAGTTTCACATGGTCCAGGGCTACCAGTTCCAATGGCTGCCTGGTGATGATGGGCTGCAGGGGACTCTTCTGGCTGGCACGGTCCTTTCTTCTTAGGTTGCACAGGCCACAGTCTCTGCACCACCTCTCGATAGCTCCTCTCATGCCTACCAAGTAGAACCGTTCACGCAACAAGAACTCCAGCTTCTTCCATCCGAAGTGTCCTGCTCCGTCGTGGTATGCCTCCAGGACCATAGCCGCGTCTCGTCTTGGGACCACTACCTGCCAGGTCAGCTCATGTGTTCTAGAGTTGACCATTCTCCGGCACAGCTTCTCCTTGTAAAGGAACAGCTTACTTTTCTCCTTCCACAGTTGCTTGGTCTCCTCCGGGGCGTCTGGGTCAAGACGGGCATCAGCCTGTGTCAGCATTTCCTTCACCAGACGGACTGCGGGATCACTGTCCTGTGTCTCTGCCCAGCTGTAGTGGGGTAAGGGATTGAACGTAGCAGAGCGCCTGTCCCTCACATGGTGGGAATACAGGGTAATGCCATGACGGTGGAACGCAGGGAGTTCGATTTCTTCCAGTTCTTCTGGATCTTCCCCGACGTCCGGTAAGTTTGGCATTCTGGACAGGGCATCCGCGTTGGCATTTGAGCGTCCCGCCCGGTATTTGATGGTGAATTCATAGTTGGACAGGCGGACCTTCCATCTCTGCTCCAGGGCACCAAGTTTTGCAGTGTCCAGGTGTGTCATCGGGTTGTTATCCGTGTACACGGTGAACTTGGAAGAGGCAAGGTAATGCTTGAAACGTTCAGTCACTGCCCACACCACTGCCAGGAACTCTAGCTTGAATGAGCTATAATTCTGAGGGTTTTTTTCTGTGGGCCGTAGTTTTCAGCTGGCGTAAGCAATTACCCGTTCTTTCCCCTGCTGGATCTGGGACAGTACGGCTCCTAGCCCGATGTTGCTCGCGTCCGTGTGGAGGATAAAGGGCTGGCCGTCGTCAGGGTACACCAGGATTTCATCCCCCGTGAGGGCCATCTTCAGCTGGCGGAAGGACTCCTCTTCCAGCTTTTCCCATCTGAAGGGCGGCTTCTGGTTTTTGGCCTTCCTGGATTGACCTATCAGGAGGTCCTGCATAGGGGCTGCCATTTTGGTGAAACCGGGAACGAATCTTCGGTAGTAGCCTACCAACCCGAGGAACTGCCGCACTTCCTTTATGCTGGAGGGTCTTGGCCAGTCCTTAATCACGGTGATCTTATTGGGGTCGGGAGCCAATCCATCAGCACTCACCACGTGTCCCAGGTACTGCACCTTTGGTGACACTTGGAGGCTTTCACCTTTAGGCTGTAGCTTTCCAGGGCGTCAAACACTTCTGCCAGGTGTTTCAGATGGTCCTCGTAGGTTTTGGAATAAACGATGACATCGTCCAGGTATAACAGGACCGTCTCGAAATTCCGGTGTCCCAGACAGCATTCCATCAACTGATGGAAGGTTCCTGGTGCATTGCAGAGCCCGAACGGCATACAGTTGAATTTCCTGAGACCCATCGGGGTGGTGAATGCGGTCTTCTCCTTGTCTGCCTCTGCTACAGGAACCTGCCAGTACCCGCTAGTAAGATCCAAAGTGGAGAAGAAGTTAGCAGATTTTAATGCAGCTAAAGATTCTTCTATTCTTGGTAACGGGTATGCATCTTTGTGTGTGATACGGTTGACCTTCCTGTAGTCTACACACATTCTCATTGTGTTGTCCTTCTTTTTCACTAGAACTAGTGAAGCTGCCCAGGGGCTACAGCTGTCCCTGATAACCCCAGCCTCCTTCATGTCCCGCAACATCCCCTTTGCATGCTGATAGTGTGCAGGGGGTACAGGTCGGTATATTTCCTTTATGTGTGGATGGTCTCCTGTGGGGATGTGATGTTCTACCCCCTTTACTCGCCCGAAGTCTAGCGGGTGTTTACTAAAGACTCTTTCGTACTCCTGAACCACCCGGTAGACTCCCTGTTTTTGGTGTGAGGGAGTGGAGTCAGCACCCAAATGCAGTTGCTGACACCAGTCCTCCATTTGTTTCTTAGAGCCGTTACCTATCTCTGGTTGAGATGGAGGCAAGGGTTCGATGGCCTTTACAGAATTTTGGTTTATGGTGAACAATTTGGCTAGCGTGGCATCACGGGGCAGGTATACTTCTCTCTCCCCGATATTTATGATGCGGACGGGCACCCTCCCATGGCGTACATCGACCACCCCCTGTGCTGTCAAAATGGTGGGCCTACTGTCTGAGTAGACGGGTTCTACCATTGCTTGGTAGTCTCTACCTCTTAGACCAATAGCTGTCCGGCACCAGATCATCATCTCACTTTTCGGGGGCATCGCAATAGGGAACGGGTCACACATTCTCACGCTACCTATCTCACCACCAGATAGTTCCACTTGTTGCCGCTTCATCAGTGCCCGGATCTCTTTTTGGAGCACACGCTGCTGGCTGGAACTGGCGTTCTTGGCAACCTGTTGTAAAATGAGAATCACCTCTGCAAGACAATTTTCAATCACGTTAGTCCCTAAGGTTATTTTAGGGTGACTCTCATGACGGTCAATGTCCACAATAATCAGTCCTTGTGCCGCCAGTTCGACCTTACCGACCTTAATGGTCACCTCCTTGAATCCCACCTGCGGCACAGGCTGACCATTGCTGGCGATGATACTCAGGTCGTCATCTGGGTAGCGGGTTATGTCCGAGTCATTCCAGTACCGCTTAAAGAGCACGTACGGGATGGTAGTCACTTGTGACCCAGTGTCCAGTAGGGCACTCATAGGAATGCCATCCAGAACCACAGGCAAGACCGGTCGTCCCTCTACGTATTTATCATGCCAGTTCGATGGGCCTGATGATCTTATGCCTGGGGGTTGGCCCTCTACCCCAGGTTGTGCCTATTTAAATGACAGTACCTTGCCATATGTCCGGGTTGACTGCAGCGGCGGCAGATGGGTTGTCCGTCCTCGTTGTATCTGTCGCTGGGTCTTCCTCTGGACGTTGGGATCCTCCTCTGTCGGCGCCATGGGACGTTCTCCGGTCCAGATGCCAGCTGGATCTTCCCTGGAGGAGAAACCTGTAAAGACTGCACAGTTCTGGTTAGCGCGGCTACGCTTTTGGTTAACTCTTGAACATGATGGTGCAGGTCTGTAGCCGGGTTGCTACTAGAGATGAGCGTTGTTCGACTCGAACTCTTCGCCAATCTCAAATTTGAGCTGTTTTGGGCGGTGTTCGAGCCATTCGGCGAACACGAACGATTTGAGAAAAATTCGGCTGTTCGAGGTTATGTTCGATAACTGTTCGTGCACCAAAATCATAACTGGATTTTTTCTCAGTAATGATGAAAAATAATGTTAATACGCAGTTTGAGTGTACAGCGGGGTGGGGGGAGGGGCAGGGGATGGATCTCTGCAGGAATAATGAAGATCTCCATTTTTTTTTCTCTTTCCCGCATTTACAGTGGGGAGGTGCAATCTGTCAGCCTATCAGCAGCGCACACACGGAGCGAAGTGCTTTTTTTCACACAAGCAAGGGCATGTGTCATTGGCAGTGTATGTCACAAGTCCTTGCCCTATAAGACCAAGCCATTTTCCCCGTCGCCACCATTTTCTCACTGCTGCAGCTGCGTGTTAGACGGCACCGCTGTTGCTGTGTGCGCTATACCTTGTTAATTTCAAGCCAATTTTCGCACAAATCTACAGATAGCTTGGGAGTAGGGAATAGTTGTGATTGCAGGACTAGGTTACAGCATTTCCTACGACTTTTATCAGGCAGGTCTGTGCTCTTAAATAGATAGATTGTGGGAGTAAAGACTAATTGTAATTGCAGTCCTTTTCAGGACTAGGTTACATCAGTTCCTATCAGTTTTTGCCAGGCAGGTCTGTGCCAGTGCTGTGCAAGTTTTTTTCACAGCATTTGGCTGAATCTAGCAAAGCTAATCCTTTTTGGCCTATTGCAGAGCGTGTTAGTCAGTGGAGTAGCCTATCTGTGTTGCAAGATATACCACCTGTGTATAGAATACCAATTTTTTTACTGCACCTAGTGAAGTAAAATCTTTTGGGCATAGCATCATTCTATTAGTCCATCTATACTGACCTCCATCAGGTTGCAAATTTAATATAATTTTTTTCTGCATCTAGCTCTGAAAAAATATTTGGGCTTCTAGCAGTGTGTGGGACTTGTTCTATTAGTCCATCTATACTGACCTCCATCACGCTACAAATTCAAAATAATTTTTTGTCTGCATCTAGCTCTGAAAAAATATTTGGCCTTCTAGCAGTGTGTGGGACTTTCTCTATTAGTCCATCTATACTGACCTCCATCAGGTTGCAAATTAAAAATAATTTTTATCTGCATCTACCTCTGAAAAAATATTTGGGCTTCTAGCTGTGTGTGGGACTTGTTCTATTAGTCCATCTATACTGACCTCCATCAGGTTGCAACCTGAATATAATTTTTTTCTACATCTAGCTCTGAAAAAATATTTGGCCTTCTAGCAGTGTGTGGGACTTTCTCTATTAGTCCATCTATACTGACCTCCATCAGGTTGCAAATTAAAAATAATTTTTATCTGCATCTAGTTCTGAAAAAATATTTGGCCTTCTAGCAGTGTGTGGGACTTTCTCTATTAGTCCGTCTATACTGACCTCCATCAGGTTGCAAATTAAAAATAATTTATATCTGCATCTAGCTCTGAAAAAATATTTGGCCTTCTAGCAGTGTGTGGGACTTTCTCTATTAGTCCATCTATACTGACTTCCATCAGGTTGCAAATTAAAAATAATTTTTTGTCTGCATCTAGCTCTGAAAAAATATTTGGCCTTCTAGCAGTGTGTGGGACTTTCTCTATTAGTCCATCTATACTGACCTCCATCAGGTTGCAAACTGAATATATTTTTTTTCTGCATCTACCTCTGAAAAAATATTGGGCTTCTAGCTGTGTGTGGGACTTGTTCTATTAATCCATCTATACAGACCTCCATCAGGTTGCAAACTGAATATAATTTTTTTCTGCATCTACCTCTGAAAAAATATTTGGGCTTCTAGCTGTGTGTGGGACTTGTTCTATTAGTCCATCTATACTAACCTCCATCAGGTTGCAAACTGAATATAATTTTTTTCTGCATCTAGCTCTGAAAAAATATTTGGCCTTCTAGCAGTGTGTGGGACTTTCTCTATTAGTCCATCTATACTGACCTCCATCAGGTTACGAATTCAAAATAATTTTTTTTCTGCATCTAGCTCTGAAAAAATATTTGGCCTTCTAGCAGTGTGTGGGACTTTCTCTATTAGTCCATCTATACTGACCTCCATCAGGCTGCAAATTAAAAATTATTTTTATCTGCATCTACCTCTGAAAAAATATTTGGCCTTCTAGCAGTGTGTGGGACTTTCTCTATTAGTCCATCTATACTGACCTCCATCAGGTTGCAAACTGAATATATATTATTTCTGCATGTACCTCTGAAAAAATATTTGGGCTTCTAGCTGTGTGTAGGACTTTCTCTATTAGTCCATCTATACTGACCTCCATCAGGTTGCAAACTGAATATAATTTTTTTCTGCATCTAGCTCTGAAAAAATATTTGGCCTTCTAGCAGTCTGTGGGACTTTCTCTATTAGTCCATCTATACTGACCTCCATCAGGTTGCAAATTAAAAATAATTTTTATCTGCATCTACCTCTGAAAAAATATTTGGGCTTCTAGCTGTGTGTGGGACTTGTTCTATTAGTCCATCTATACTGACCTCCATCAGGTTGCATACTGAATATAATTTTTTTCTGCATCTAGCTCTGAAAAAATATTTGGCCTTCTAGCAGTGTGTGGGACTTTCTCTATTAGTCCATCTATACTGACCACCATCAGGTTGCAAATTCAAAATAATTGTTTGTCTGCATCTAGCTCTGAAAAAATATTTGGCCTTCTAGCAGTGTGTGGGACTTTCTCTATTAGTCCATCTATACTGACCTCCATCAGGCTGCAAATTAAAAATAATTTTTTCTGCATCTACCTCTGAAAAGATATTTGGCCTTCTAGCTGTGTGTGGGACTTGTTCTATTAGTCCATCTATACTGACCTCCATCAGGTTGGAAACTGAATATAATTTTTTTCTGCATCTAGCTCTGAAAAAATATTTGGCCTTCTAGCAGTTTGTGGGACTTTCTCTATTAGTCCATCTATACTGACCTCCATCAGGTTGCAAATTAAAAATAATTTATATCTGCATCTACCTCTGAAAAAATATTTGGCCTTCTAGCTGTGTGTGGGACTTGTTCTATTAGTCCATCTATACTGACCTCCATCAGGTTGCAAACTGAATATAATTTTTTTCTGCATCTAGCTCTGAAAAAATATTTGGCCTTCTAGCAGTGTGTGGGACTTTATCTATTAGTCCATCTATACTGACCTCCATCAGGTTGCAAATTAAAAATAATTTTTATCTGCATCTACCTCTGAAAAAATATTTGGGCTTCTAGCTGTGTGTGGGACTTGTTCTATTAGTCCATCTATACTGACCTCCATCAGGTTGCAAACTGAATATAATTTTTTTCTGCATCTAGCTCTGAAAAAATATTTGGCCTTCTAGCAGTGTGTGGGACTTTCTCTATTAGTCCATCTATACTGACCTCCATCAGGTTGCAAATTCAAAATAATTTTTTGTCTGCATCTAGCTCTGAAAAAATATTTGGCCTTCTAGCAGTGTGTGGGACTTTCTATATTAGTCCATCTATACTGACCTCCATCAGGTTGCAAATTGAATATAATTTTTTTCTGCATCTAACACAGCCAATAGTTTTGGCCTAATACCACAGTTTGGCCACTCAGCTCTGCTCGGTTCCCATCCATTGTTTTTTTGTGCAAACAACTCCAGAGTTGTGAATTAGTTAACCACCAAAATGAGTGGAAAAAGGCCTGCTGCTGGTGGAAAGGGGAATAGGCGTGTTGGGAAGGGTAAAAAAGGTTGTGTCCGTGGGGTAGGTTTGAAAGCAACAGTAACATCTGCAGAAGAAAGACCATCTTCCAGCCAAACTAAAATGTCTACTTCTTTTAGTGGACAATGTGATAAGATCCCTTTCTTACGGCCACGCCAATCGCTACAAATTCCAGATGAGGCACAAAAACAGCAGGTGCTTCAACGGATATCAAGTGCTCCTTTAAGTGGGCTCTCCTCCACATCAACTTCAACATCACAAGTACTCCAGTCCTCAAAGGTGTCACCCCAATCGCACTTGCTTCCTCACAGCTCCCAAATCTCCAGCTGCCCATCTGAGTATGAGGTAGAACAGATGGTTGAGTCTGCAGAGCTGTTTACTCATACTATAGCCTGGGAATCAGAGGTCGACTCCAGCGCTTCTGTGAATCCAGATGAGGAAATGATCTGAACTGATGCCCAGAATCTTTATGAGTCGGATCTAGGACCAGACGCAGAAGGTTCTGACCATAATGTAGACCCTCGTTCCCAAACTGTAACTCCTGTTGGTGGAGACAATGAGGAAGACGATGATGAGACTCAAATACCTGATTGGAGCGACAACTTTAGTTTTTTGTCAGGGCAGGAACAGGTTGGCTCTGAGGACGACGGGTGTGATAACGCACAGGGTGATGATGATGAGGTTGGAGATCCCACTTACTGTCAACCCACAGTCAGCCAAGAGATGAGGTCAGCAGAGGAGGTGGAGGAAGATGCTAGTGATGACGAGGTCAGGTTGCGCCTTCCTGGACAGAGACGTAGTACTGGAAGCACGTCAACAACTGCATCCTCAAACACAACTCTGCCTCTCACCACAAGTCGTGGTGGCTCTTCAGGTCGCATGGTTGCTAAGCCTTGCATAGCCTGGGCATTTTTTCAGATCGATAAAGATGACCCAACTCGTGTTATCTGTAACATTTGTCAGCAAAAGCTAAGTAGAGGCCAAAAAATACATAGTTTGAGTACTTCATGCATGAACCGGCACATGGACATGAAGCATAAGTTGCAGTGGGAAGCTCAGTGTGCTACAATGCGGCCTAGCCGGCCGGGCCAACCACCGTCTGCCATATCTTGTGCATCCGCGGCCTCTTCATCCTCTGTGACTGGGGGGACAGCAGTCACACCTGTTTTGGGGCGCAGACCTGCCACCTCTTTACCCGCAACAGCCAGCGTGATTGGCAGGTCATCATTTTCTTTGGAGGTGGTAACACCAGCTGGTGTTGAGCGCTGTCCGACATCGATAGCACCACCTTTGGATCAAGGCAACCTAACATGTCCACCTGCATCTTCCTCACAGACCGGCAGTTTGCCGGGGACACCCTTATCAACCCCGTCTAAGCACAATAGCCAGCCCTCGGTCCCTCAGATGTGGACAAGTAAAAGACCATTTCCTCCTAGCCATGAGAAAGCTAAGAGGTTGAATTTCACCATCTGCAAGCTCTTGGCTACAGAAATGCTGCCTTTCCGCCTGGTGGACACAGAGGATTTTCGAGACCTTATGTCCGTCGCAGTGCCCCAGTACCAGATGCCCAGTCGGCACTACTTCTCAAAGAAAGGTGTGCCTGCGCTCCACCAGCATGTCGCACACAACATCACCGCTTCTTTGAGAAACTCTGTGTGTGACAGGGTGCATTTCACCACAGACACTTGGACGAGTAGGCATGGACAGGGGCGTTACATGTCGCTGACTGGGCACTGGGTAACTATGGTCACAGCAGGACAAGGGGCTGCTGTCCAAGTCTTGCCGTCCCCACGAGTTGTGCGTCAATCCTCTTTATGTCAAAGTTCCTCCACTGCTTCTGCCTCCTCAACCTCCTCTCGGTCTTCCACCTGCACCCAAAGCCTGTCTGGTCATGCCACAAGCTTTCTAACTGCGCAGAAGGGATCCTGCACACCTCCTTACTATGCTGGCAGTAGGGCTCAACGTCATCAGGCGGTTTTTACTTTGAAATGTCTGGGAAATGTGAGTCACACAGCTGAGGAGTTGTGGTCAGCTCTGGAGAACCAATTTCATGAATGGTTGTCTCCACTGGACCTGAAACCAGGGAAGGCCGTGTGCGACAATGCTGAAAACCTGGGTGCGGCCATTCGCCGGGGCAATGTCACACACGTGCCTTGTATGGCTCACGTGTTGAACCTGGTTGTCCAGCAATTTTTAGCCCACTATCCCAGAATAGATGGCCTTCTGCAGAGGGCACGGTCGCTGTGTGCTCACTTCCGCCGTTCGCATCCCGCAGCTCAGGGACTTACATCTCTACAGAAGTCGTTGGGCCTGCCACTTCACCGGCTAAAATGCGATGTGCCTACCCGGTGGAATTCAACTCTGCACATGTTGCAGCGACTGTGGCAGCACCGACAAGCCCTGGTGCAATACGTTCTGACGTATAGCCTGGGCCAACGAGATCCAGAGGTGGGGCAAATCACGCTGGAGGAGTGGTCTCAGATCAGGGACCTATGCACCCTTCTGCACAGTTTTGAAATGGCGACGAAGATGTTTAGTGCTGACGATGCCATTATCAGCATGACTATTCCGGTGATTTACATGCTGGAGCACATGTTAAACAGAATTCGGAGTCAGGTGGTGGCACAAGAGGAGGTGGAGGAAGTAGAGGAGGAGGAGTTGTATGCGGAAGGGCTAACATCTGCAAGGTCCAGACGGTCGGCAGCACCAAGGCGGCAGGCATGTGAGGGTGGGGGAGATGGTTTTACCAGGGCGCATGGTAGCAGCCAAACTAGTGAGGAAGGTGCAGGAGCCCAGGAAGAAGTGGAGGACGAACTGATGGAAGACTCATCAGATGAGGGAGACCTTGATCACATTTCTGTTGTGCGAGGTTGGGGGGAGAGGACAGAGGAAGGAAGCATGATTGTTACCTCGCCACCAACACAACAGGGACTTGGTGCTCCTGGATGCGCAACACACATGAGTGCCTTCTTGCTGCACTACCTGCAACAAGACCCTCGAATTGTGAGAATTAGAAATAATCCTGACTACTGGGTTGCCACACTGTTAGATCCCCGGTACAAAAGTAAATTTGCAGAAATTATTCCTGCCATAGAAAGGGATGCACGCATGCAGGAGTATCAGCAGAGACTGTTGCAGAATCTTACATGTGCTTTTCCACAAAACACCAGTGGTGCACGTAGTGAATCTCACAGTTCCAACTTGCCAACCGTGGGACCGTCAAGTGTTCAGCACTCAAACCGTAACAGAACCACAGTATCTGCTGGTAACATCAATTTTGCAGAATCATTTCACCACTTTTTTAGCCCATCCTTTGCAAGGCCACAGGAGACAAGAAGTCTGACACATAGTCAACGCCTAGAGACGATGGTACAGGAGTATCTCCAAGTAAACATTGAAGCCATGACTGTGTCACTGGACCCTTGCTCTTTTTGGGCTTCCAATCTGGATAAATGGCCAGAGCTAGCCACTTACGCCTTGGAGATCTTGTCATGCCCCGCAGCCAGCGTTCTGTCTGAACCTGTGTTCAGCGCTGCTGGTGGTGTGCTGACAGATAAGCGCACGCGGCTCTCCACTGATAATGTAGACAGACTCACGTTCATAAAGATGAACAAATCATGGATCCGAAGCGACTTTTCTACCCCTGTGTCATCCTGGGGAGAGTAAAAGCTTGATGATTGGTTAAAATCACCCTACCAACCGTTTTAAGCTTTCAAATTACTAATCATGTTTATCTGTATCTTGGCTGGAAAATAATTTGGGCTTTGTAGCAGTGTGCAGCACTGATTCTATTAGGCCATCTATAATAAGCTCCACCAGATTTAAAATTACTAATCATGTTTATCAGTATCTTGACTGGAAAATAATTTGGGCTTTGTAGCAGTGTGCAGCACTGATCCTATTAGGCCATCTATACTAAGCTCCACCAGATTTAAAATTAATAATAATTTTTAGCTGCATCTAGCCTGGAAAATAATTTTGGGGCTCCAAGATGCGCAAGACACATAAGTGCCTTCTTGCTGCACTACCTGCAACATGACCCTCATATTGTCAGAATTTGAAGTAATCATGACTACTGGGTTGCCACACTCTTAGATCCCCCAAACTTTTCGATCAACCTTTTTATTTTAATAAAGACCAAAAAAATGGTCATTTTTGAAATTATAAGCACTAGCAGGTTATTAGAAACTGAAATCAAACAGTTTTCAACTCAAAACTTTATTCTAGGTGATGTTACATTTTCACATAGGACCCCTTGTTCGAAAGGAGCTTCTGAACTCTCTCGTCCATTGAATTTGTCAGGTTTTGGATGGTTTCTGCTTCAATTGTTTTGCATGAGGACAGAATACCCTCCCAGAGCTGTTGCTTAGATGTGAACTGCCTCCCGCCATCATAGACACTCCTTTTGATGATGCTCCAGAGGTTCTGAATGGGGTAGAGGTCAGGGGAGCATGGGGGTCACACCATAAGTTTGTCCCCTTTTATGCCCATATCAGCCAGAGATGCAGATGTTTTATGTGCAGCATGAGATGGTGCATTATCATGCAAAAAAATGATCTTGCTGTGAAATACACGGTTCTTCTTCTTGAACCATGGCAGGAAGTGCTGTTTGAGAAAATCCACATACATTATGGAGTTCATCTTTAGCGCCTTCAGGGATCCTAAAGGGGCCCACAATCTCTCTCCCCATGATTCCAGCCCAAAACATTACTCCACCTCCTCCTTGTTGGCGCTGTAGCCGTGTTTGCGTGGGGTGTCCATCAACCAGCCATCCTCCACTCCATCCATCTGGACCATCGAGCGCTGCACGGCACTCATCCGTGAACAAAACAGTTTTGAAATCAGTCTTCATGTAATGTTTGGCCCACTGGAGCCGTTTCTGCTTGTGTGAAGTGGATAGAGGAGGTCGACAGGATGGCGTATGCACAGCTGCAAACCTCCGAAGGACCCTGCATCTTGTTGTTCGGGGGACGTTGGAGGCACCAGCAGCTTCAAAAACTTGTCTGCTGCTATGGCAAGGCGTTTTTGCCGCTGCTCTTTTAACCTGACGTAATTGCCTGTAGGAAAGAGTCCTCAATTTGCCCTTATCAGCACGCACACGTGTGTACTGTGAATCAGCTACATACTTCTTGATTGCCAAGACACTTCATCCTGATCATCGCACAATGTTGATTGTAGTCATGCCTTGACCTAAACACTCCACAATTTGTTGCTTCTCAGCAGCCGACACATCCTTTTTCTTTCCCATTTTGGCAGAAAATGTAGGCTGCTTAATAATGTGAGACAGCCTTCTTAAGTAGTCTTGCCTTTCATTGGACACACCTGCCAAACTAATTAGCACAGGTGTCTGCAATTGCTTACAGTGATATAAAGAGCCCTGACACACATCACCATCAATGAGTTTAACTGACAAACAAACAAATTCTTCCCTTATCACTCCTAAACACTTTTTGCATAATAATTTGGAACACAGTGTACATGTGCTTTTCCACAAAACACCAGTGGTTCACGTAGTGAATCTTACAGTTCTAACTTGCCAACCATGGTCTGTATGGAGTTGTTCAATAAAGGGCCCAAAATTAAGATAACATAGATGGGAGAGGTCTCTATGAATAGGAATTCCTAAGTATTTGATACCCTGTGAGGGCCAGGCAAAGGGAAAGTTGGACTGGATGGAATCCTATATGGATTTGGGGAGGGAGACATCGAGGGCCTCAGACTTCGCTGCATTGATTTTAAAATTTGACCATGTAACAAAGTGATCTATTTCAGCCATAACAGCATGGATGGATATATGTGATTGAGTGATATATACTAGGACATCATCAGCAAATAGAGAGCACTTGTACTCGGTGCCTCCCACCTCAATCCACCTAATATTGGGGTTATGGCGAATTGATGAGAGCAGGTGCTCCGTCACTAGGATGTATAAGAGAGGGGAAAGAGGACATCCCTGCCTTGTCCCATTGGTGATTGTGAAAGGTGATGAAAATTGTTCTGATGCACCCCCTGGGTCTTGGGACACCCGGAGCCGGACCCTTTTTGGTGGATGCTGGTGGTTGTAGTCTTCGTGGCGGCGACCCGGTTCCGTGGCTCAGGGTGGTCAAACCAGTGGCGGAACGATTTATGTGGTTTTGATGTTTAAATGTTCGACTACGCCACCCGTGGATTGCGGTCAGAGTGAACCGCCGCTGCAGGGCAGACCGCTGAGGCTGGTGTTGTGGGTGCAGCAGAGCGTAGCATAACTCCCAAAGGGAGGAGAATAGCCTCAGGGCAGTGTATGCGGAGGATGGGGGTGATGGTGCAGGGCAGCAGCAGTAACGACACGGAGTCAGTGATGCAGTCCAGGGCCTTTACTCACAGTTCTTATTATCCAGACCACGTCTGCAGTAGAGATGAGCGTTGTTCTACTCGAACTGTTCGCCAATCTCAAATTTGAGCTGTTTTGGGCGGTGTTCGAGCCGTTCGGCGAACACGAACAATTTGAGAAAAATTCGGCTGTTCGAGGTTATGTTCGATAACTGTTCATGCACCAAAATCATAACTGGATTTTTTCTCAGTAATGATGAAAATTAATGTTAATACGCAGTTTGAGTATACAGCGGGGTGGGGGGAGGGGCAGGGGATGGATCTCTGCAGGAACAATGAAGATCTCCATTTTTTTTTCTCTTTCCCGCATTTACAGTGGGGAGGTGCAATCTGTCAGCCTATCAGCAGCGCACACACGGAGCGAAGTGCTTTTTTTCACACAAGCAAGGGCATGTGTCATTGGCAGTGTATGTCACATGTCCTTGCCCTATAAGACCAAGCCATTTTCCCCATCGCCACCATTTTCTCACTGCTGCAGCTGCATGTTAGACGGCACCGCTGTTGCTGTGTGCGCTATACCTTGTTAATTTCAAGCCAATTTTCGCACAAATATACAGATAACTTGGGAGTAGGGAATAGTTGTGATTGCAGTCCTTTTAAGGACTAGGTTACAGCATTTCCTACGACTTTTATCAGGCAGGTCTGTGCTCTTAAATAGATAGGTTGTGGGAGTAAAGACTAATTGTAATTGGAGTCCTTTTCAGGACTAGGTTACATCAGTTCCTATCAGTTTTTGCCAGGCAGGTCTGTGCCAGTGCTGTGCAAGTTTTTTTCACAGCATTTGGCTGAATCTAGCAAAGCTAATCCTTTTTGGCCTATTGCAGAGTGTGTTAGTCAGTGGAGTAGCCTATCTGTGTTGCAAGATATACCACCTGTGTATAGAATACCAATTTTTTTACTGCACCTAGTGAAGTAAAATCTTTTGGGCATAGTATCATTCTATTAGTCCATCTATACTGACCTCCATCAGGTTGCAAACTGAATTTAATTTTTTTCTGCATCTAGCTCTGAAAAAATATTTGGCCTTCTAGCAGTGTGTCGGACTTTCTCTATTAGTCCATCTATACTGACCTCCATCAGGTTGCAAATTCAAAATAATTTTTATCTGCATCTACAGTACCTCTGAAAAAATATTTGGGCTTCTAGCTGTGTGTGGGACTTGTTTTATTAGTCCATCTATACTGACCTCCATCAGGTTGCAAACTGAATATATTTTTTTCTGCATCTACCTCTGAAAAAATATTGGGCTTCTAGCAGTGTGTGGGACTTGTTGTATTAGTCCATCTATACTGACCTCCATCAGGTTGCAAACTGAATATATCTTTTTCTGCATCTACCTCTGAAAAAATATTGGGCTTCTAGCTGTGTGTGGGACTTGTTGTATTAGTCCATCTATACTGACCTCCATCAGGTTGCAAACTGAATATAATTTTTTTCTGCATCTAGCTCTGAAAAAATATTTGGCCTTCTAGCAGTGTGTCGGACTTTCTCTATTAGTCCATCTATACTGACCTCCATCAGGTTGCAAATTAAAAATAATTTTTATCTGCATCTACAGTACCTCTGAAAAAATATTTGGCCTTCTAGCAGTGTGTCGGACTTTCTCTATTAGTCCATCTATACTGACCTCCATCAGGTTGCAAATTCAAAATAATTTTTATCTGCATCTACAGTACCTCTGAAAAAATATTTGGGCTTCTAGCTGTGTGTGGGACTTGTTGTATTAGTCCATCTATACTGACCTCCATCAGGTTGCAAACTGAATATATTTTTTTCTGCATCTACCTCTGAAAAAATATTGGGCTTCTAGCTGTGTGTGGGACTTGTTGTATTAGTCCATCTATACTGACCTCCATCAGGTTGCAAACTGAATATATTTTTTTCTGCATCTACCTCTGAAAAAATATTGGGCTTCTAGCTGTGTGTGGGACTTTCTCTATTAGTCCATCTATACTGACCTCCATCAGGTTGCAAACTGAATATATTTTTTTCTGCATCTACCTCTGAAAAAATATTGGGCTTCTAGCTGTGTGTGGGACTTGTTGTATTAGTCCATCTATACTGACCTCCATCAGGTTGCAAATTGAATATAATTTTTTTCTGCATCTAACCCAGCCAATAGTTTTGGCCTAATACCACAGTTTGGCCACTCAGCTCTGCTCAGTTACCATCCATTGTTTTTTTGTGCAAACAACTCCAGAGTTGTGAATTAGTTAACCACCAAAATGAGTGGAAAAAGGCCTGCTGCTGGTGGAAAGGGGAATAGGCGTGTTGGGAAGGGGAAAAAAGGTTGTGTCCGTGGGGTAGGTGTTAAAGCAACAGTAACATCTGCAGAAGAAAGACCATCTTCCAGCCAAACTAAAATGTCTTCTTCTTTTAGCGGACAATGTGATAAGATCCCTTTCTTACGGCCACGCCAATCGCTACAAATTCCAGATGAGGCACAAAAACAGCAGGTGCTTCAACGGATATCAAGTGCTCCTTTAAGTGGGCTCTCCTCCACATCAACTTCAACATCACAAATACTCCAGTCCTCAAAGGTGTCACCCAAATCGCACTTGCTTCCTCACAGCTCCCAAATCTCCAGCTGCCCGTCTGAGTATGAGGTAGAACAGAAGGTTGAGTCTGCAGAGCTGTTTACTCATACTATAGCCTGGGAATCAGAGGTCGACTCCAGCGCTTCTGTGAATCCAGACGAGGAAATGATCTGCACTGATGCCCAGAATCTTTATGAGTCGGATCCAGGACCAGACGCAGAAGGTTCTGACCATAATGTAGACCCTCATTCCCAAACTGTAACTCCTGTTGGTGGAGACAATGAGGAAGACGATGATAAGACTCAAATACCTGATTGGAGCGACAACTTTAGTTTTTTGTCAGGGCAGGAACAGGTTGGCTCTGAGGACGACGGGTGTGATAACACACAGGGTGATGATGATGAGGTTGGAGATCCCACTTACTGTCAACCCACAGTCAGCCAAGAGATGAGGTCAGCAGAGGAGGTGGAGGAAGATGCTAGTGACGACGAGGTCAGGTTGCGCCTTCCTGGACAGAGACGTAGTACTGGAAGCACGTCAACAACTGCATCCTCAAACACAACTCTGCCTCTCACCACAAGTCGTGGTGGCTCTTCAGGTCGCATGGGTGCTAAGCCTTGCATAGCCTGGGCATTTTTTCAGATCGATAAAGATGACCCAACTCGTGTTATCTGTAACATTTGTCAGCAAAAGCTAAGTAGAGGCCAAAAAATACATAGTTTGAGTACTTCATGCATGAACCGGCACATGGACATGAAGCATAAGTTGCAGTGGGAAGCTCAGTGTGCTACAATGCGGCCTAGCCCGCCGAGCCAACCACCGTCTGCCATATCTTGTGCATCCGCGACCTCTTCATCCTCTGTGACTGGGGGGACAGCAGTCACACCTGTTTTGGGGCGCAGACCTGCCACCTCTTTACCTGCAACAGCCAGCATGATTGGCAGGTCATCATTTTCTTTGGAGGTGGTAACACCAGCTGGTGTTGAGCGCTGTCCGACATCGATAGCACCACCTTTGGATCAAGGCAACCTAACATGTCCGCCTGCATCCTCCTCACAGACCGGCAGTTTGCTGGGGACACCCTTATCAACCCCGTCTAAGCACAATAGCCAGCCCTCGGTCCCTCAGATGTGGACAAGTAAAAGACCATTTCCTCCTAGGCATGAGAAAGCTAAGAGGTTGAATTTCACCATCTGCAAGCTCTTGGCTACAGAAATGCTGCCTTTCGGCCGGGTGGACACAGAGGATTTTCGAGACCTTATGTCCGTCGCAGTGCCCCAGTACCAGATGCCCAGTCGGCACTACTTCTCAAAGAAAGGTGTGCCTGCGCTCCACCAGCATGTCGCACACAACATCACCGCTTCTTTGAGAAACTCTGTGTGTGACAGGGTGCATTTCACCACAGACACTTGGACGAGTAGGCATGGACAGGGGCGTTACATGTCGCTGACTGGGCACTGGGTAACTATGGTGACAGCAGGACAAGGGGCTGCTGTCCAAGTCTTGCCGTCCCCACGAGTTGTGCGTCAATCCTCTTTATGTCAAAGTTCCTCCACTGCTTCTGCCTCCTCAACCTCCTCTCGGTCTTCCACCTGCACCCAAAGCCTGTCTGGTCATGCCACAAGCTTTCTAACTGCGCAGAAGGGATCCTGCACACCTCCTTACTATGCTGGCAGTAGGGCTCAACGTCATCAGGCGGTTCTTACTTTGAAATGTCTGGGAAATGTGAGTCACACAGCTGAGGAGTTGTGGTCAGCTCTGGAGAACCAATTTCATGAATGGTTGTCTCCACTGGACCTGAAACCAGGGAAGGCCGTGTGCGACAATGCTGCAAACCTGGGTGCGGCCCTTCGCCGGGGCAATGTCACACACGTGCCTTGTATGGCTCACGTGTTGAACCTGGTTGTCCAGCAATTTTTAGCCCACTATCCCAGACTAGATGGCCTTCTGCAGAGGGCACGGTCGCTGTGTGCTCACTTCCGCCGTTCGCATCCCGCAGCTCAGCGACTTACATCTCTACAGAAGTCGTTGGGCCTGCCACTTCACCGGCTAAAATGCGATGTGCCTACCCGGTGGAATTCAACTCTGCACATGTTGCAGCGACTGTGGCAGCACCGACAAGCCCTGGTGCAATACGTTCTGACGTATAGCCTGGGCCAACGAGATTCAGAGGTGGGGCAAATCACGCTGGAGGAGTGGTCTCAGATCAGGGACCTATGCACCCTTCTGCACAGTTTTGAAATGGCGACGAAGATGTTTAGTGCTGACGATGCCATTATCAGCATGACTATTCCGGTGATTTACATGCTGGAGCACACGTTAAACAGAATTCGGAGTCAGGTGGTGGCACAAGAGGAGGTGGAGGAAGTAGAGGAGGAGGAGTTGTATGCGGAAGGGCTAACATCTGCAAGGTCCAGACGGTCGGCAGCACCAAGGCGGCAGGCATGTGAGGGTGGGGGAGATGGTTTTACCAGGGCGCATGGTAGCAGCCAAACTAGTGAGGAAGGTGCAGGAGCCCAGGAAGAAGTGGAGGACGAACTGATGGAAGACTCATCAGATGAGGGAGACCTTGATCACATTTCTGTTGTGCGAGGTTGGGGGGAGAGGACAGAGGAAGGAAGCATGATTGTTACCTCGCCACCAACACAACAGGGACTTGGTGCTCCTGGATGCGCAACACACATGAGTGCATTCTTGCTGCACTACCTGCAACATGACCCTCGAATTGTGAGAATTAGAAATAATCCTGACTACTGGGTTGCCACACTGTTAGATCCCCGGTACAAAAGTAAATTTGCAGAAATTATTCCTGCCATAGAAAGGGATGCACGCATGCAGGAGTATCAGCAGAGACTGTTGCAGAATCTTACATGTGCTTTTCCACAAAATACCAGTGGTGCACATAGTGAATCTCACAGTTCCAACTTGCCAATCGTGGGACCGTCAAGTGTTCAGCACTCAAACCGTAACAGAACCACAGTATCTGCTGGTAACATCAATTTTGCGGAATCATTTCACCACTTTTTTAGCCCATCCTTTGCAAGGCCACAGGAGACAAGAAGTCTGACACATAGTCAACGCCTAGAGACGATGGTACAGGAGTATCTCCAAGTAAACATTGAAGCCACGACTGTGTCACTGGACCCTTGCTCTTTTTGGGCTTCCAATCTGGATAAATGGCCGGAGCTAGCCACTTACGCCTTGGAGATCTTGTCATGCCCCGCAGCCAGCGTTCTGTCTGAACGTGTGTTCAGCGCTGCTGGTGGTGTGCTGACAGATAAGCGCACGCGGCTCTCCACTGATAATGTAGACAGACTCACGTTCATAAAGATGAACAAATCATGGATCCGAAACGACTTTTCTACCCCTGTGTCATCCTGGGGAGAGTAAAAGCTTGATGATTGGTTAAAATCACCCTACCAACCGTTTTAAGCTTTCAAATTACTAATCATGTTTATCTGTATCTTGACTGGAAAATAATTTGGGCTTTGTAGCAGTGTGCAGCACTGATCCTATTAGGCCATCTATAATAAGCTCCACCAGATTTAAAATTAAAAATAATTTTTAGCTGCATCTAGCCCGGAAAATAATTTTTGGGCTCCGAGATGCGCAAGACACATAAGTGCCTTTTTGCTGCACTACCTGCAGCATGACCCTCATATTGTCAGAATTCGAAGTAATCATGACTACTGGGTTGCCACACTCTTAGATCCCCCAAACTTTTCGATCAACCTTTTCATTTTAATAAAGACCAAAAAAATGGTCATTTTTGAAATTATAAGCATTAGCAGGTTGTTAGAAACTGAAATCAAACAGTTTTCAACTCAAAACTTTATTGTAGGTGATGTTACATTTTCACATAGGACCCCTTGTTCGAAAGGAGCTTCTGAACTCTCTCGTCCATTGAATTTGTCAGGTTTTGGATGGTTTCTGCTTCAATTGTTTTGCATGAGGACAGAATACCCTCCCAGAGCTGTTGCTTAGATGTGAACTGCCTCCCGCCATCATAGACACTCCTTTTAATGATGCTCCAAAGGTTCTGAATGGGGTAGAGGTCAGGGGAGCATGGGGTCACACCATAAGTTTGTCCCCTTTTATGCCCATATCAGCCAGAGATGCAGATGTTTTATGTGCAGCATGAGATGGTGCATTATCATGCAGAAAAATGATCTTGCTGTGAAATACACGGTTCTTCTTCTTGAACCATGGCAGGAAGTGCTGTTTGAGAAAATCCACATACATTATGGAGTTCATCTTTAGCGCCTTCAGGGATCCTAAAGGGGCCGACAATCTCTCTCCCCATGATTCCAGCCCAAAACATTACTCCACCTCCTCCTTGTTGGCGCTGTAGCCGTGTTTGCGTGGGGTGTCCATCAACCAGCCATCCTCCACTCCATCTATCTGGACCATCGAGCGCTGCACGGCACTCATCCGTGAACAAAACAGTTTTGAAATCAGTCTTCATGTAATGTTTGGCACACTGGAGCCGTTTCTGCTTGTGTGAAGTGGATAGAGGAGGTCGACAGGATGGCGTATGCACAGCTGCAAACCTCTGAAGGACCCTGCATCTTGTTGTTCGGGGGACGTTGGAGGCACCAGCAGCTTCAAAAACTTGTCTGCTGCTATGACAAGGCTTTCTTGCCGCTGCTCTTTTAACCTGACGTAATTGCCTGTAGGAAAGAGTCCTCAATTTGCCCTTATCAGCACGCACATGTGTGTACTGTGAATCAGCTACATACTTCTTGATTGCCAAGACACTTCATCCTGATCATCGCACAATGTTGATTGTAGTCATGCCTTGACCTAAACACTCCACAATTTGTTGCTTCTCAGCAGCCGTCACATCCTTTTTCTTTCCCATTTTGGCAGAAAATGTAGGCTGCTTAATAATGTGAGAGAGCCTTCTTAAGTAGTCTTGCCTTTCATTGGACTCACCTGCCAAACTAATTAGCACAGGTGTCTGCAATTGCTTACAGTGATATAAAGAGCCCTGACACACATCACCATCAATGAGTTTAACTGACAAACAAACAAATTCTTCCCTTATCACTCCTAAACACTTTTTGCATAATAATTTGGAACGCAGTGTACATGTGCTTTTCCACAAAACACCAGTGGTTCACGTAGTGAATCTTACAGTTCTAACTTGCCAACCGTGGTCTGTATGGAATTGTTCAATAAAGGGCCCAAAATTAAGATAACATAGATGGGAGAGGTCTCTATGAATAGGAATTCCTAAGTATTTGATACCCTGTGAGGGCCAGGCAAAGGGAAAGTTGGACTGGATGGAATCCTATATGGATTTGGGGAGGGAGACATCGAGGGCCTCAGACTTCGCTGCATTGATTTTAAAATTTTACCATGTAACAAAGTGATCTATTTCAGCCATAACAGCAGGGATGGATATATGTGATTGAGTGATATATACTAGGACATCATCAGCAAATAGAGAGCACTTGTACTCGGTGCCTCCCACCTCAATCCACCTAATATTGGGGTTATGGCGAATTGATGAGAGCAGGTGCTCCGTCACTAGGATGTATAAGAGAGGGGACAGAGGACAACCCTGCCTTGTCCCATTGGTGATTGTGAAAGGTGATGAAAATGTTCTGACGCACCCCCTGGGCCTTGGGACACCCGGAGCCGGACCCTTTTTGGTGGATGCTGGTGGTTGTAGTCTTCGTGGCGGCGACCCGGTTCCGTGGCTCAGGGCGGTCAAACCAGTGGCGGAACTATTTATGTGGTTTTGATGTTTAAATGTCCGACTACGCCACCCGTGGATTGCGGTCAGAGTGACCCGCCGCTACAGGGCAGACCGCTGAGGCTGGTGTTGTGGGTGCAGCAGAGCGTAGCATAACTCCCCACGGGAGGAGTATAGCCTCAGGGCAGTGTATGCGGAGGATGGGGGTGATGGTGCAGGGCAGCAGCAGTAACGACACGGAGTCAGTGATGCAGTCCAGGGCCTTTACTCACAGTTCTTATTATCCAGACCACGTCTGCAGGTAACGGCTGCCCACGTCGTACTGTGCTCACCAGGTGAGGGGCTCAGACAACTCCCAGATAACTTTGGAGCACTTCACAGGACCCCCTTTGTGTGTCCTTTGTCTGGCCTTTCTTACCAACACTTCTGTCCGGCTGCCTCGGGCCTCCTCTTGGTAAACTTGGCGCCAGTTTCCCTGACCCTATGTGGTGCCTTCCTAGCGGGTGTAGCGAGGGGCTGCGCCACATAAAATGTCAGAGCCTCCGGTTTCTAGCTGAGGGTCGTTTCCTGCCTCCACTAGTTCGGGGACCGGTCTCCCCCTTTGGCCTGACCCCTCCACGCAGGTGGATTCGGGCGTGCGGTGGCGACTCGCCCGTCCGCACCCCTGGGATCCCTTCATTCCTCGTTCCTGGAGCCTTCTCCGCTCCTCTTCCTTCCCTCTCCCTCTTCCAGGCCTGGGCCTCTGTTACTAGGCCCGCCTCCGGAGCAGAGCTCATGCAGAGCCCCTGCTCCCTGCCACTTCTGCTCAGACTTCTCTGCACTGAACTAAGATGGTGCCCACCTTTTATACTCCCTTCTCAATGCACCCAGGAACTGCTTCCTCCCTGCTCCTGCACTACAGGGTTCCCCTTCCTCAGTGTTCCCTCCCCCCACTCCAGCCAGGGACAGGGACTGTCGTGCCCATCTCAGAGGCATATTGGTTGCCCTGCCCCACGGCAATGTGGTGTAATGCATGCAGGTGTCGGGTCCTGATCCACACTCCATCCTTACCTGAGAGTGAGATATCACACCTCTGGGTGAGGTGCAATACCTCTGTAGCAACCGAGCCCTCAGGGTGCTACAGTTCCATTTATCTTCAGCCTAGGTGACGTATTGTGATACAGGGCCATGATTTTGGCTATAAAAGGGTCCCCTAGACCCCTACCCCAAGCTTTTTAAGAGAATCATATATGGCGTGCCAGGAGACTCTATGGAATGCTTTCTCAGCATCCAACGAGAGTATCTAATTACAAATTTTTAACTGCATCTAGCCCAGGAAATACTTTGTGCCTAGTAGCAGTGTCTGCTAGTCAGCGGATTATCCCGGCTGTTAAGCAAGCTACACCACCTGTAGTTTTGACACTTAATTTTTTCAAAGGAAATGCTTCGGGACCACGGGATACTCAGTGAAGAGCATCAGGAGGCACCCAAGGCATAGGGGCTGGGACTGGCAGTAGGATGCCTTGCGGTGGACAGCCGAGCTCGATCCTTATAAAAGCTTTTTAACTGCAGCAGCTTTAGTGGACGCTACTGGAGCTGGAATTACGCGGCTGCTGGCATGAGACTTGCCCTCCAATAGATCCTTGTAAATGGATTTAAAGTGTATTCATTCAAATTAGAGAGACAATTTAAATTAAAAAGCTTAGAGCTGCCTCCACCACAGGGGGGCTCACTCGACCCACCAGCGGACAGGCACCAGTATTGGGAGAGGGGCTGGCCGTCAGGGTTCACCGCTTCTCTGGCACAAACCCGGCGACACGGAGGTGGCACGGGCAGGAGCGGACTGAACGTGTCGGCTTCTCACTTTTTGGATTTTAGAAGGGCATGACATGCCTATATCTGTGTCTCCCCCTCCTTTTACTCCTCCACCTCTTTTCTTTTCTCATGACTATATGTACTTGTCACTTTTCCATGTGTTAGTTGTGTCTTCTGAGCAGTTTGTCAGCTTTTGGACACCTTTGAAGGTGTTTTCTATGTGTTTCTATGTGTTTTTGTTTGCCTGCCATTGGTTTTAACGGTGTTCGAAGGTGTTCGACGAACAGTTTGGCGAACACACGGGTGCTCAACGAACCGAACCGAACTCGAACACTACGGGGGTGGCTCAACACTAGTTGCTACCCAAAGCCTGCGCACCAGCTCCTACAGACTCTGTAGACAAGGGCGCCGCCTCCTGGTGATAGATAATAGCAGGGCGCCGGTGGGTTACAGCGCTACCTGGTGCCCATTCTCGGAGCACCCGGATGGCCCTGTCTTTGAACTTTGCAAAGTCTAAACCAGGGTTCTGCAAGGCCATTGCACGTAACTGGGTTCGGTGGGCGTTAGACAGCAGACCCTCAATGAATTGCTCAATTAACAGTTCATCTGCATTCCGCACACGGTCAGGGTTTGCCTGTTTAATGGCCCCCAGGGCCTCTTGCAAATTCAAAGCATAGTCTCTTATACTGTCTTGGGCCCGCTGCTTGCACCCATAGAATTTCATTTTGATCTCTGCTGAGGTACGGGTATCAAAAGTGTCCCTCAGACGGGTTAAGATTTCTTTTACAGTCTCCTTGTCCCGGACTGACCAGTACTTTACTTCACGTTGGGCTGCACCGGTTAGCTGGCCTACCAATATGCTCACTTTTTGTCCTTCTGTCAGGGAGTATACCTTAAACAGGCTGTACAGTCTCTCTTTAAAGTCGCTTAGGGTATGCGACTCCCCTGAGTACTGGGGCAGCCAGGCCGCTCCGGGGATATAGGGCATTGTAAATAACATTACTGCGGCAGCGGCCGTGCTGGTGGTAGAGGGTCCCTCCGTATCCGTCATCTTCCTCCCCCCTAGTTAAGCGTGGCCTACCTTCTGTTGCTTCTTCTCCGTACGCCGCGGCTCCGCAGACGATCGTCAGGGTGGAGGACCTTGCATCGCACTCTGGTGACGTCAGCGTCGCTCTCCCTCCTATCCAGGACCTTGCGCAGCGTCGATGCGTGGGGCGGAGCTTCGGGTCTCGCGCGCTTTCGGCATCCACGCCGCTCTTCTTCCCACGCGGCGTCCCGAAGATGGCGTCCGATGGCGGGGAAAACGACTGCGGATGGCGGGAAAACATCTGCGGATGGCGGGAACCGACTGAAGATGGCGGGAAACGGCTCCGGATGGCGGGGACCATCACCACGGCATTTATGACAGTCTTTTGAAGGCACGCAGTACCCGGTGGTTGCGGGCACGAAATCCTGCCGACTACGCCAAAGCTGACGCGCCCCCTTGGCCTAGTGTGGACGTGTGTGGGTTACCCGGAGCCGGGTCTCTGGGGGTTGTAGTCTCCCTGGCGGTGACCCGGTCCCGTGGCTCAGGGTGGTCAGGCCGATGGCAGTCTTTTAGGTGTTTTAGGTTAATTGTCCGACTACGCCACCCATGGATTGCGGTCAGGGTGTACCGCCGCTGCGAGGCAGTCCGCTGAGGCTGGTGTGGTGTGCGCAGCAAAAGATGGGATAACTCCCCACGGGAGGAGTATGGCCTCAGGGCAGGGAATGTGGATGATGGGAGAGATGGTGCGCGGGCGACCCAGCACTAGTAGTGCTGGTGCGGCGATGAGCAGGAACGACTCAGAGTCTTTGCAGTGCAGTTCAGGGTCTTTACTGGTGATATTAAGGCAGACCCTCCCAGGAGTACTGGCTAGCATAAGGGGCCTGGTCAGTCTGCGAGCAAACAGGAGTTCCCCTGGCCAGGTGGAGTTGTAGGCCTCCCCGTCTATCTGCACTCTTTCTGGCTACATTGCTGTAAGCGGGTAGAAGTAGCCCATGTCCCTGAGTATACCGTGTGGTGTTCACCCGTATGGCTGGTGACTTGGGGCCTTCTGTTAGCCTCCGCTCCTGGATGGCGGTGCTGGTCCCTTCCTTGTGACTGAGCCTCAGGGCTTCTATGGCCAGAGGACTTGGAATCCCCTGCCGGCTGGTTTCTGCTGCTGGGTGGATATCAGTCCCCACAGCCTCGGACTCCCGTGTCCGTTCAGCAGATTTATCTGCCAGGGCGAGCTCTGCTCAGCTCCAGCCCCTGGTCTTCAGCTACTGCTCCTACAGAGCTCCTGCTGTAACTCTCCCTGTGTCTGGGCAGGTCTCCAGGCTCTGACTCAACTCACTAATCCCGCCCCAGACCCAGTTTATAAGGGCAGATTCCTCCCCTCCCAGGTCTGGGCAGGAAGTGTTGCATGCTTAAGGGCTCCTGACCAGAGAAACCTCCCACCTGCTCTCAGACATAATATTTCTTTTACTGTGGTAACCAGACCCCTGGGGTGCCACACACACTTCTACGACAGGACCCCTCATGCTGATCTGGCAGCCGTCTCACCAGCTTTTCTATAGTGGATGCTTCTCTCACATCTGCTGCTGCTCCCTAAAGAGCAGACGAGGAGCGATTTTAGTACAAATTTTCTCTGGAGAAATTTTATTTCTGTACATCCTCATAGTGCCAAAGCAAAAACGTGCAATAACAATGATCAAATCTCGCAGCTGTCGCTGAGTTGAATTTGTTCTTTGATGTTGGGATTTCAAAAGATTGTGATTCTTGATAAGGGGTGTAATGGGTAATGTTTCTCCTTGTGGAGAGTGACATGTTAAGCCTGGCATGTCAGAGTGAGGTGACTTAAAAACAATGCAAGCTCCTCTGAGAAATTAAATATGCAAATTGTCTCTTCAGAGAGGAAGAAGACTTGAACTCTAGCGCCACCTATTGGAAGCAACTATCCTAAAAGTCAATATCGACTCATGGCTTTCAAGTCTCCTCATTTTGATATGCCACTCTCCACAGGGAGGAATGTTACCCCTTAGACTTCAGTCCAGAGCCTCTTGCCAAGCCAAATCAGACCCTCAACACCGTGAATCACCATGTCTGCAAACTGAGATTCTAGCTAGACTTTTATCCTTATATTGCAAGTAGTGATGAGCGAGCACTAAAATGCTCGGGTGCTCGATGCTCGGGTCGAGCACATTGGAATACTCGGGTGCTCGACCTGAGCAATGAGCCCAATGTAAGTCTATGGGAAACTCGAGCATTTTTCCAGTGGTTCCCCCAAGACGTCTGTAGAGGGCCTAAAAATTGCCGAAATCGATGGTAACAGTGCTCAAATGACATGGGAACAGCATGGGGAAGACCCCTAGAAGCATCTTTGACTCCCAGATCACTGTTGTCAACAATCTTGTCAGAGTATTATGCCACTTTTACGGGCTTATAATAAAACATACAACAACGAAACCAAAATGGATTTTCCTGGGAAAAAGTTTTAAGGAACATGCTTTCCAAGGTAATGACTTGTATATAATGCAAAATAAATAACCAAAATCAAAAATGATCCTCCACGCCTTGGGCTATGTTCACACGTAGCATTTTTGATGTGCACTTTTGCAATGCTTTCAATGGTGAAAAATACATTTACCAGTAAATGTTATTTTAACATTTTACTAACTGATCTGCCCATGTGGTGTGTGAGACATCATCAGACACATCCTGCTTAATTTATGAGGGAGGGACTCTGAAAGTCACAAAGCCTATTTTTATACGGCCATCAGGCGACCCTTACTATTGTTAAATGGCCAGCAGTCGGCCCTCACTATTATTCGAGGCCCATCAGTTGGCTATGCTTTGTTGTTCCCATTATTGAGGAGCGGGTCTTCTATACTGTTATAGCATATGCAGTGACTTCAAGGCCTGTCCAAAATGTGGAAAAACCCCAATACCCCTTTGAAGAGACATAGAGGGCCTGATTTAAAAAAAAAATTCTTATTATTAAGGAGCCGGTCTCCTATACTGTTATTGCATATGCAGTGACTGAAAGGGCTGCACAAATTTTGGAAAAACCCCAATACCAATTTGAAGACACATAGAGGAGGGCCTCAGTAAAAAAATGTTCCCATTATAAAGGAGCAGTTCTGTTATACAGTTATTGCATATGTAGTGACTACAACGGCTGCCTAAATTTTGGAAAAACCCCAATACAGATTTAAAGACACCTAGAGGAGGGCATCAGTAAAAAAATGTTCCCATTATAAAGGAACGATTTTGCTATACAGTTATTGCATATGCATTGACTGCAGCGGCTGCCTAAATTTTGGAAAAACCCCAATACCAATTTGAAAACGCATAGAGGAGGGTCTCAGTTAAAAAATGTTTTCATTATAAAGGAGAGGTTCTGCTATACAATTATTGCATATGCACTGTCTGCAAGCGCTGTCGAAAATTAGGATGCACTCCAATACACCTTTAAAGAGACATAGAGGAGGGTCTCAGTAAAAAAAATGTTCCCATTATAAAGGGGCGGGTCTCATACACTGGTAATGTCCATGCAGTGACTGCAAGTGCTGGCAAAAAATTGGACGCATGCCAATACCCCTTTGAAGAGACATAGAGGAGGTCCTCATTAAAAAAAATTGTTACCATTGTTAAGGACTGGGTCTCCTATACTGGTAATGCCCATGTGCTAAGTGCATGGGATAGAAAACATTTACCCTTGGGGGGTATACATGAACATATTGTATATCATACAGAATAGTCAAGGAGATGGTCTATTCTCATCAGATCTATATCCACAGGTGTACACCACCAAAAATAATCATGTTATATAGGGGGAAGGGGAAGTAGGAGAAGTGTGGATATATAGAAACATTTAAAATTCATAACCTTTATTAATTTATTAAATCTTAAAATACAAAATATCTAATGCATCTATAGATGCATATAAGGTAACCATCTATTAGAGTATAAAGATGGTACCCACTAATAAGTCTGGCTAGATGCAGTGTAGGGCAAATTAGGGACACCTCTGTCCAGTCCCTCTAATATAGGACCGAGGAAATATGTAAATGATATCCCCATATGTTGGAATAGCTTCAAAATGCTAATATCAGGTGGAGCAGTTATGCAATTCAAAGAAAAGGAAAATTAATTGTTATCTTTGCAAATTATTCCACTATCATGTATAAATCAGCCTTGGGACACAACTGTACACCCCCTAATTATCCCATAAAAATGAGATGACATTAGTCTAGCGGTTTGTAATATTATGGTAGTAATAGATGTCAGCTATAATCACTAACTCTGCCCAATACCGCAGTAGTCCATAATAAAGTGCACTGTGTGTGTATTAGTGCTTGTAATAACTGAGCCGGCACCACTTGAAATCTATGGCAGGAGGAAAACCTCACTGCCAAGCGATCATAAATCTTATGACACTCAGGAGCAGCCCGCTGTGCCGAATGCCAGGGTCATGGGAAAGAGAGCAGAACATAAAGTCAGCCATGTTTGCCAGACTGCCAACAGCCAAGTCTTCCCTGTCCTAAACAAGAGGATGAGTGTCCATGCTCTCCTCTTCATCCTCCTCCTCCTCATTGTTCCTTTCCTCAGGCCATCCACGCTGAAGAGACTGTATGAATGTGGTGTGGTTAGTACCATCTGTAGAGCAGGAAACCAGCTCCTGTTTAGAGATGAGCGTTGTTCTACTCGAACTGTTCGCCAATCTCAAATTCGAGCTGTTTTGGGCGGTGTTCGAGCCGTTCGGCGAACACGAACGATTTGAGAAAAATTCGGCTGTTCGAGGTTATGTTCGATAACTGTTCGTGCACCAAAATCATAACTGGATTTTTTCTCAGTAATGATGAAAATTAATGTTAATACGCAGTTTGAGTGTACAGCGGGGTGGGGGGAGGGGCAGGGGATGGATCTCTGCAGGAATAATGAAGATCTCCATTTTTTTTTCTCTTTCCCGCATTTACAGTGGGGAGGTGCAATCTGTCAGCCTATCAGCAGCGCACACACGGAGCGAAGTGCTTTTTTCACACAAGCAAGGGCATGTGTCATTGGCAGTGTATGTCACATGTCCTTGCCCTATAAGACCAAGCCATTTTCCCCGTCGCCACCATTTTCTCACTGCTGCAGCTGCGTGTTAGACGGCACCGCTGTTGCTGTGTGCGCTATACCTTGTTAATTTCAAGCCAAGTTTCGCACAAATCTACAGATAGCTTGGGAGTAGGGAATAGTTGTGATTGCAGTCCTTTTAAGGACTAGGTTACAGCATTTCCTACGACTTTTATCAGGCAGGTCTGTGCTCTTAATTAGATAGATTGTGGGAGTAAAGACCAATTGTAATTGCAGTCCTTTTCAGGACTAGGTTACATCAGTTCCTATCAGTTTTTGCCAGGCAGGTCTGTGCCAGTGCTGTGCAAGTTTTTTTCACAGCATTTGGCTGAATCTAGCAAAGCTAATCCTTTTTGGCCTATTGCAGAGTGTGTTAGTCAGTGGAGTAGCCTATCTGTGTTGCAAGATATACCACCTGTGTATAGAATACCAATTTTTTTACTGCACCTAGTGACGTAAAATCTTTTGGGCATAGCATCATTCTATTAGTCCATCTATACTGACCTCCATCAGGTTGCAAACTGAATATAATTTTTTTCTGCATCTAGCTCTGAAAAAATATTTGGCCTTCTAGCAGTGTGTGGGACTTTCTCTATTAGTCCATCTATACTGACCTCCATCAGGTTGCAAACTGAATATATTTTTTTCTGCATCTACCTCTGAAAAAATATTGGGCTTCTAGCTGTGTGTGGGACTTGTTCTATTAATCCATCTATACAGACCTCCATCAGGTTGCAAACTGAATATAATTTTTTTCTGCATCTACCTCTGAAAAAATATTTGGGCTTCTAGCTGTGTGTGGGACTTGTTCTATTAGTCCATCTATACTGACCTCCATCAGGTTGCAAATTAAAAATAATTTTTATCTGCATCTACCTCTGAAAAAATATTTGGGCTTCTAGCTGTGTGTGGGACTTGTTCTATTAGTCCATCTATACTGACCTCCATCAGGTTGCAAACTGAATATAATTTTTTTCTGCATCTAGCTCTGAAAAAATATTTGGCCTTCTAGCAGTGTGTGGGACTTGTTCTATTAATCCATCTATACAGACCTCCATTAGGTTGCAAACTGAATATAATTTTTTTCTGCATCTACCTCTGAAAAAATATTTGGGCTTCTAGCTGTGTGTGGGACTTGTTCTATTAGTCCATCTATACTGACCTCCATAAGGTTGCAAACTGAATATAATTTTTTTCTGCATCTAGCTCTGAAAAAATATTTGACCTTCTAGCAGTGTGTGGGACTTGTTCTATTAATCCATCTATACTGACCTCCATCAGGTTGCAAACTGAATATAATTTTTTTCTGCATCTACCTCTGAAAAAATATTTGGGCTTCTAGCTGTGTGTGGGACTTTCTCTATAAGTCCATCTATACTGACCTCCATCAGGTTGCAAATTAAAAATAATTTTTTGTCTGCATCTAGCTCTGAAAAAATATTTGGCCTTCTAGCAGTGTGTGGGACTTTCTCTATTAGTCCATCTATACTGACCTCCATCAGGTTGCAAACTGAATATATTTTTTTCTGCATCTACCTCGGAAAAAATATTGGGCTTCTAGCTGTGTGTGGGACTTGTTCTATTAATCCTTCTATACAGACGTCCATCAGGTTGCAAACTGAATATAATTTTTTTCTGCATCTACCTCTGAAAAAATATTTGGGCTTCTAGCTGTGTGTGAGACTTGTTCTATTAGTCCATCTATACTGACCTCCATCAGGTTGCAAACTGAATATAATTTTTTGTCTGCATCTAGCTCTGAAAAAATATTTGGCCTTCTAGCAGTGTGTGGGACTTTCTCTATTAGTCCATCTATACTGACCTCCATCAGGTTGCAAATTAAAAATAATTTTTATCTGCGTCCAGCTCTGAAAAAATATTTGGCCTTCTAGCAGTGTGTGGGACTTTCTCTATTAGTCCATCTATACTGACCTTCATCAGGTTGCAAATTCAAAATAATTTTTTGTCTGCATCTAGCTCTGAAAAAATATTTGGCCTTCTAGCAGTGTGTGGGACTTTCTCTATTACTCCATCTATACTGACCTCCATCAGGTTGCAAATTAAAAATAATTTTTATCTGCATCTAGCTGTGAAAAAATATTTGGACTTCTAGCTGTGTGTGGGACTTGGTCTATTAGTCCATCTATACTGACCTCAATCAGGTTGCAAATGAAAAATAATTTTTATCTGCATCTAGCTCTGAAAAAATATTTGGCCTTCTAGCAGTGTGTGGGACTCATTGTATTAGTCCATCTATACCAAGCTCCACCAGCTTTTAAATTAATAATAATTTTTAGCTGCATCTAGCCCTGAAAATAATTTTTCTTCCCAATAGTGGTAGCAATAGAAATACGGGGCGCGCGCCGGGCTTACAAAAATATACGCTTCATAACAAAAAACACCAGCCTAGCGCACTGCATTAATAAGATGGCATCATCGTCTCCCCCAGTGCTAGGTCTACTACCCAGGCTAGCATTCCTGTGCCTAAAACACAATGTATGGGTCCGCGCTAGCCACTATGCTGAGGGGTCTAAAGCTGCTGCTAACGCTTTATAACAATTCAATTGGCAGATTTTCACAGAGCTCTTCCACAACGCCCACCCATCGGGCAACAGTTGCCCACCTTCCCTATGGGATCTAGTGGCGAATAGTTGATGCCATTAATCAGAGCGTCAGTTGCCCCGTCGACGTGGCAAGCATACTGTAAGGCATGGGAAGAGTGGACACGACTAGTAGCAGGCAGACGGGTTGACCAATGTGAACAAGCCAGATCACAAGTCACCATAGAATTTCTCCACCAGCTAATGATGAGGGGCATATCAGGGGCGTCAGCGCAGCGGTGTCTGACCGGAGTAGCATTTCACTTCCAACTACTGAATTGGGGAGATGTGACAAAGGTTCATCATCAGACAATCCATAAAAGGGTGGAAAAGGGGTCAGCCAAGTCAGGAGTGTAGACGTCCCGTCCCGTGTCACTAAAACTGATTTCTCACATCATATCCCTAACACCATTAACATGACACTCACAATTTGAAGCAACACTACTGTCTACTGCATTTGTGATTGCCTTCTTCGGGGCGCTATGCATAAGCGAATTAGTCCCTCAATCCAAAATCACCACCAGTGGAGGCTTATTACACCAGGACGTAGTCATAGCCAATAATGCAATACGTCTACGCATACACAAATCGAAAACGGTTCCAGCGGGCAGGGGCACTTGGGTACTTCTACAACCCACAAACGGTACACTGAGTTGGGTAACAATAGTAAAAACATATCTAACCATCAGATCACAAAGTAATTTCTTCCTATCACACATTGATGGAATGCCATTATCAAGATACCAGTTCCAAGCTATATTTAATAAATGCATAACATCGGCAGGGAACCACCCCAAAGATTACCGGACACACTCATTCCGCATAGGCGCGGCCACGGAAGCAGCAAGAGCAGGACTGTCAGAAACGGAAGTTCAGAGGATAGGGAGATGGCGATCCACGTGTTTGGCAAGATACATAAGACCGGACTTGTTATCCTAACGTGGTTTGTTTCTTTTACAGGTGACGCTAAGCCAACAGTGTGGGTGATAGGCCACTCGTATATGTATTGGGCAGAAAAAAGGGCGAAAGTCTGCCCAGGCGGGAGGAAATTAGAGTTTCATAACACATATTTCAACTAGAGAGGTATTAGAGGCCTGCTATGGCCACAGGTACTAATGGAGGTAATCAAGGTAGGGAGAGAGGCAAGATGTCCGGTCATCTTAGTTATACAGGCCGGGGGAAACAACCTAGGTCATCATAACAGCGCATAACTAATGGCAATAATGAAACTAGACACTGAGCGCTTCAGAGAATTTTTCACAAAACTAGCGATAGTATGGTCAGAGATTGTGCCGATAGCGGTATGGCAAGGTGCGCGAGACATCACGGCCATCGAACGGACAAGGCGGGTAATAAATATTCGGATGGCAAAATTTAGAAGAGACAGAGGCGGTGTAGTGGTACGACACCGACAACTGGAAGGAGATAAAGCAGGCCTCATACGGCCCGACGTTGTTCACTTAATGAATATTGAACTGGACATATTCCTGTCAGGACTCCAGGACGGAGTGGAACAAGCGTTAAGAGTGATGGGTGGGGGTTAGAGTCCTGCATACGAGTACGCAGGATCCTCCGTGGCCTGGAAATAGAAAGGACATGTTGGAAAGTTACACTTGTTGGCCAACTTGCCGGAGTGGAGACCCAGGACATGCTGCAACAAGCTGAATTATTTTAGAAATAAAATGCCTTTCTAATGGAATGAGTATAAAGAGTTAATAAAGCTGTGACCGATCCTCACCCATCCAGTTGTAAGAGTTACATTATTGTATTGTCAAGGAAAGGGGGGCTGTAGGGGGGCTGAGCGTCTGGGTTTGGTTGGGGGTCCCCACAGTCTGCCTAGGCTAGATGCATTTAAAAATTCTTATTAGATACACAGGCGGTGCAGCTTGCTTCGCAGCTGGGCTACTACGCCCAAAGTATTGCCTAGGCTAGATGCAGTTAAAAATTCTACGCTGACTAGCAGACACTGAAGATTTGGAGCAGACCTCTGAGCTCTTCAGACTCAACCATCTGTGTTACCCCAAGCCATAGTGTATCTAGTTTCTTACAGTTAAAAAGGGGGGGGGAGCGACCCAACCCACCTGGAATTGACGATGCCAACGTCACGTAAGACACAGCAAGGGGACTCCAAAAAGAGTCTCCATTTTTTCCCAAAATTGTGGCACAGACACCACTTAACCCTAGAACGCATACCTGGGGCCTCGCAGGCCCGCCCTGTCAATTGTTTTCTATTTTCTGCAAGATTACTTTAGTTAGAATTTTGAAACTCTAGGTATTCTTCATGTATATAGTTGTTTGTCATTTGAGTTTGAGTTATTCCATGTTATTTGCACACGAGCCTAAAAGGCCCCAGGTATATGAAAGTGTAGATTTTTATGGTCATGCGTTCTAGGGTTAAGTGGCATCAATTGCCCCACAGTTGCTTAAAACGGTTGGTGAGGTGATTTTACCAAATCCTCAAGGTTTTAGTCTCCCAAGGATAACACAGGGGTAGAAAAGTCCTTGCGAATCCATGATTTGTTCATCTTTATGAACGTGAGTCTGTCTACATTCTCAGTGGACACACGCGTGCGCTTATCTGTCAGCACACCACCAGCAGCGCTGAACACACGTTCAGAGAGAACACTGGCTGCAGGGCATGACAAGATCTCCAAGGCGTGAGTGGCGAGCTCTGGCCATTTTTCCAGATTGGAATACCAAAATAAGCAAGGGTCCAGTGACACAGTCATGGCTTCGATGTTCACTTGGAGATACTCCTGCACCATCCTCTCTAGGCGTTGACTATGTGTCAGACTTCTTGTCTCCTGTGGCCTTGCAAAGGATGGTCTAAAAAAGTGGTGAAACGATTCCACAAAATTGCTGTTACCAGCAGATACTGTGTTACTGTTACGGTTTGAGTGATGAAGACTCGACAGTCCCACGGTTGGCAAGTTAGAACTGTGAGATTCACTACGTGCACCACTGGTGTTTTGTGGAAAAGCACATGTAAGATTCTGCAACAGAGTCTGCAGATACTCCTGCATGCGTCAATCCCTTTTTATGGCAGGAATTATTTCGGCAAATTTACTTTTGTACCAGGGATCTAAGAGTGTGGCAACCCAGTAGTCGGGATTACTTCGAATTCTGACAATCTGAGGGTCATGTTGCAGGTAGTGCAGCAAGAAGGCACTCATGAGTCTTGCGCATCCAGGAGGACCAAGTCCTTGTTGTGTTGGTAGCGAGGTAAGAATCATGCTTCCTTCCTCTGCCCTCTCCCCTCAACCTCGCACAACAGAAATGTGATCAAGGTCTCCCTCATCTGATCAGTCTTACATGCCCATCGCCAGTTCGTCCTCCACTTCTTCCTCGGCTCCTGCACCTTCCTCAACAGTTTGGCTGCTACCATGCGCCCTGGTTAATCCCTCTCCCCCACCATCCCATGCCTGCCGCCTTGGTGCTGCCAACCGTCTGGACCTTGGAGATGTTATCCCTTCCGCATACGACTCCTCCTCTACTTCCTCCACCTCCTCTTGTCCCACCACCTGACTCTGAATTCTGTTTAGTGTGTGCTCCAGCATGTAAATCACCGGAATAGTCATGCTGATAATGGCATCGTCGCCAGCACTAAACATCTTCGTCGCCATTTCAAAACTGTGCAGAAGGGTGTGTGGCGCCCCTGAGGGTTCAGTCGCCACAGAGTTACTGCATCTCACCCAGAGGTGTGGTATCTCACCCTCAGGTAAGGAAGGCATATGGCTCGGGACCCTAACACCTGCATCCAACACATACCCGCAGTGGGCGTAGGGCAATTTTGCTCCTAAGGGAGAGCACAGTCCCAGGTCCCTAGCTGGTGGAAGGGTCCTATGTAGTGGGTGCTTAGGGGAGCAGCTTAGCGGAGCACATGACAGGGAGAGTATAAATAGGAAGCTATCTTAGAAATAGCAAGCCAGTCAGAGGAGGAAAAGTGATAGGAGCAGAGGCTCGGCATGAGCTCTGCTCCAGAGGCGGGCCTAGCCTGGGAGGCCCAGGACTGAAGGAGAGAAGAGAGGAGTGGGAGCAGGAAGGCTCCAGGAACCGAAGGGACCCTAGGGCTATGGGCAGTGCAGAAGGCCACCCGTACTCCTGCTGCTACCAGGAGGTAGAGGGGTCAGACCAGATAAGGGGAACCGGTCCCTCAACTAGCGGAGAAACAGCAAGGCTCAACTAGAAACCGGAGGCTGCAGCATTTCATGTACTGCAGGTAAAAGTCCACACCAGTCTCACTAAGAAGGTAGCCACATAGGACCCAGGGGACGGAACACAAGTCGCCCGCCAAGGCCCGAGGATACCGGATAGAAGTGTCACTGGGTACTAGGTGCAGGTAGAAGGCCAGAGAAAGGACACACAGAAGGGGGTCCTGCTAAGTACTCCGGAGCTATCTGGGGGTGGACTGAGCCCCTCACTGAGTACGCACAGCACGACGGGTGAGATTGCTCTGGTACCTGTAATCTGGACTGCAACAACTGTGAGTAAAGATCTTGGGACTGCATCACACGGACTCTGTGTTCATTACTGACTCCCTGCACTACAACCACCATCATCCACCCACACTGCCCTCAAGCTACACTCTTCCTGTGGTGAGTAATAATACCATTGCTGCAAAACCACCAGCTTCAGAGGACTGTTCCGCAGCGGCGGCCCCTTTTGCCCCACTCCAGAGGTGGCGTAGTCGGACATTATAAAACCCATATATACAAATTACCCTTGGATTGACTGCCCTGGATCACGGGCCAGGTCACCGCCACAGTGACTACAACCCCCAGCGTCTACCGGCCCGGCTCAGGGTACCCCACGGCCCAGGGGGCGCGTCAACTTCATAGGTCCCTGATCTGAGACCACTCCTGCAGCGTGATTTGCCCCACCTCTGGATCTCATTGGCCCAGGCTATACGTCAGAACGTATTGCACCAGGGCTTGTCGGTGCTGCCACAGTCGCTGCAACTTGGTCAGAGTTGAATTCCACCGTGTCGGCACATCGCATTTCAGCCGGTGAACTGGCAGGCCCAACGACTTCTGTAGAGATGTAAGTCATTGAGCTGCGGGATGCGAACTGCGGAAGTGAGCACACAGCGACCGTGCCCCCTGCAGAAGGCCATCTAGTCCGGGATAGTGGGCTAACAATTTATGGACAACCAGGTTCAACACGTGAGCCATACAAGGCACGTGTGTGACATTGCCCCGGCGATGAAGCATTGTCGCACACGGCCTTCCCTGGTTTCAGGTCCAGTGGAGACAACCATTCATGAAACTGGGTCTCCAGAGCTGACCACAACTCCTCAGCTGTGTGACTCACATTTCCCAGACATTTCAAAGTAAACACTGATGCCTTGAGCCCTGCTGCCAGCATAGTAAGGAGGTGTGCAGGATTCCTTCTGCGCAGTTAGAATGCAGGTGGCATTACCAGACAGGCTTTGGGTGCAGGTGGAGGACCGAGAGGAGGTTGAGGAGGCAGAAGCAGTGGAGGAACTTCGAGATAAAGAGGATTGACGCACAACTCGTGGGGACGGTAAGACTTGGACAGCAGCCCCTTGTCCTGCTGTCACCATAGTTACCCAGTGCCCAGTCAGCGACATGTAACGCCCCTGTCCATGCCTACTCGTCCAAGTGTCTGTGGTGAAATGCACCCTGTCACACACAGAGTTTCTCAAAGAAGCGGTGATGTTGTGTGCGACATGCTGGTGGAGCGCAGGCACACCTTTCTTTGAGAAGTAGTGCCGACTGAGCATCTGGTACTGGGGCACTGAGACGGACATAAGGTCTCGAAAATCCACCGTGTCCTCCAGGCGGAAAGGCAGCATTTCTGTAGCCAAGAGCTTGCAGATGGTGAAATTCAACCTCTTAGCTTTCTCATGGCTAGGAGGAAATGGTCTTTTACTTTTCCACATCTGAGGGACCGAGGGCTGGCTGTTTTGCTTAGACGGGGTTGAGTAGGATGTCCCCGGCAAACTGCCGGTCTGTGAGGAAGATGCAGGCGGACATGTTAGATTGCCTTGATCCAAAGCTGGTGCTCTCGATGTCAGAGAGCGCTCAACACCAGCAGGTGTTTCCACTTCCCAATGAACTGATGACCTGCCAATCACACTGGCTGTTGCAGGTAAAGAGGTGGCAGGTCTGCGTCCAAAAACATGTGTGACTGCTGTCCCCCCAGTCACAGAGGATGAAGAGGCCGCGGATGCACAAGATGGGGCAGACGGTGGTTGGCCCAGCCTGCTAGGCCGCATTGTAGCACAGTGAGCTTCCCACTGCAACTTATGCTTCATATCCATGTGCCGGTTCATGCATGAAGTACTCAAACTATGGATTTTTTGGCCTCTACTTATGTTTTGGTTACAAATATTACAGATAACACGAGTTGGGTCATCCTTATCATTCTGAATAAATGCCCAGGCTATGCAAGGCTTAGAGCCCATGCGACCTGAAGTGCCACTACGACTTGTGGTCAGAGGCAGAGTTGTGGTTGAGGATGCAGTTGTTGAAGTGCTTCCAGTACTCCATCTGTGTCCAGGAAGGCGCAACCTAACCTCGTCGTCAATAGCATCTGTGACGCCCCGCTGTGCTTGGTATCACATATCCTAGAAGAGTGTATTGATGGAATCCTCCACAAGAGGCCCCCATAAACATTCACACATCTCCACCTTCCACCTCAGTCCAGCAGATGGAGCCCGTTAGGGATATAAATAGGGAAGGTGGAGCTAGGCAGTTCAGTTCCTCTGAAGAGTTCCTGCAGTAGAGAAGCCTAAGAGGGGTCAGTCTGCAGTGGAGCTCAGTCTAGTCTAGAGAACTCAGTTAATAGTTCAGCAGTGGAGCACGAGGCTCCTGCTAACTAGATTCAGTAAGGCATAACCGGAATCCCTGGAGAACTGCAAGTCCCATGATGGCTAAGGTGCTGATACGTAACAAAGCCAGGAGACGCTTAGGCCCCGCATAGTGGGAGCGTGAACTCCAAGAGAAGGCCCTACCACAAGGTCAGCCAGCGCAGGACAGAGACAAAGTTAGGCCTAGCTCCAGGCAGGTCAGAAACTTACTACGCAGAGGCAAGAAACAGGAGGCCCTACACCCGCTCATTGGGGAGGATCCTGATATTCACCCTTCACCCTACAGTGCTCCGGGATGTGCCTGAATTTCCTCCAGTAAAAGGTGCTGAAGTGACTACCGTGTCCGTTCCCGTTCTTGCTCTGACCCAGCTGGGTCTCGCCTGTCCTGCATTCCCCCTGCATACGCTGCCCTGAGACCTAGCTCCACCTGTGGGTAGCTATACCATCGAGCAGCTTTATCACGGGTCTCAGTGGACTGCTGCAGCGCTGGTGCTTCTCACCAGGTACCACAGGTGGCGTCACAAACTCTTATAAAATTAACAATTATCCACTCTTTTAAAGAGTGACCCCAGAGTACGGGCCAGGGAGCCGACCACCGCGACATCCCCAAGGCCAGGCAAAGGCCCGGGTACCGAGTCATCCCCATCCCCTGGGCTAGTCACATCCTCCTCCACCTCCTCCGTTGACCTCATCGACTGGCTGACTGTGGGTTGACAGTAAGTGGGATCTCCAACCTCGTCATCATCACCCTGTGTGTTATCACACCCGTCGTCCTCAAAGCCAACCTCTTCCTGCCCTGACCGAAAAGTCAAGTTGTCGCTCCAATCAGGTATTTGAGTCTTATCATCGTCTTCATCATTGTCTCCACCAACAGGAGTGACAGTTTGGGAATGAGGGTCTACATTATGCTCAGAACCTTCTTCATCTGGTCCTGGATCCGACTTATAAAGATTCTGGGCATCAGTGCAGATCATTTCCTCATCTGGATTAACAGAAGCTCTGGAGCAGACTTACGTTTCCCAGGCTATAGTATGAGTAAACAACTCTGCAGACTCAACCATCTGTGTTACCCCATACTCAGACGGGCAGCTGGAGACTTGGGAGCTGTGAGGAAGCAAGTGCGATTGGGGTGACACCTCTGAGGACTGGAATATTTGTGATGTTGAAATTGAGGTGGAGGAGAGCCCACTTGAAGGAGCACTTGATATCCGCTGAAGCACCTGCTGTTTTTGTGCCTCATCTGGAATTTGTAGCGATGGGCGTGTCCGTAAGAAAGGGATCGTATCACATTGTCCACGAAAAGAAGTCGACATCTTAGCTTGGCTGGAAGATGGTCTTTCTTCTGCAGATGTTACCCCCCCCCCACTGCGGGGGGGCTCGACCCACCAGCGGACAGGCACCAGTATTGGGAGAGGGGGGCTGGCCGTCAGGGTCCACCGCGGCTCTGGCACAAACCCGGCGACACGGAGGTGGCACGGGCAGGAACGAACTGGCCGTGTCGGCTTCTCACTTTTTGGATTTTAGAAGGGCATGACATGCCTATATCTGTGTCTCCCCCTCCTTTTACTCCTCCACCTCTTTTCTTTTCACATGACTATATGTACTTGTCACTTTTCCATGTGTTAGTTATGTCTTCTGAGCAGTTTGTCAGCTTTTGGACACCTTTGAAGGTGTTTTCTATGTGTTTCTATGTGTTTTTGTTTGCCTGCCATTGGTTTTAACGGTGTTCGAAGGTGTTCGACGAACAGTTCGACGAACAGTTCGGCGAACACACGGGTGTTCGACGAACCGAACCGAACTCGAACACTACGGGGGTGGCTCAACACTACTCCTGCTCCTCCTCATCCTCTTCCTCCTCCTCCCCATTAGCATTCAATCCACATTGGGATGAGATGAGGCTGGGCTGTGTGGCATCACCCTGCATGGTTCCTTGCTCCATCTCATCGTGCTGGACCCGCAATTGACGCGCCCAGGGGATGGGGACGACTCGGCCCCCGGGCGTTGTTGTTGCCTGACCTTGGGGGATGCCGCGGTGGTCGGCTCCCGGGCCCGTACCCTGGGGTCACTCTTAAAAAGTGAAAAGGGGAGAGTTTATATGGGAAAGGGAAATGTTCATGACACCACCTGTAGATTCTGGTGAGGATCACCAGTGCTGCGGCAGTCCTCTTAGGCCGGTGTTCAGGCAGCTTAGTTGGTGTAGCTCCCCATAGGTGGAGCGGGGCCTCAGGGCAGCGTAAATGGAGAGATACAGGACAAAGGGGACCCAGCTGGGTCAGAGGAAGAATAGGCACACACACGTCCGTTCACTTCACTGGTACCTTTACTGGTGGTGTTTCAGGCACGATCCAGGGCACTGTAGGGTGAAGGGTGCATTTCAGGACTCTCCCCAGGGAGCAGGTGTGGGGCCTCCTGTTCCTTGCCTTTCCTCGATAAGTTTCTGACCTGCCTGGAGCTAGGCCTAACTTAGTTTCTGTCTTGCACCTGCTGATCCTGGTGATAGGGCCTTCTGTTGGAGTTCACACTCCCTGGTTTCCGGGGCTTCGGTAACTCCTGACCCTGGTACGTTGTCAGCATTTGGGTTAACCTGGGACATGTAGTTCTCCAGGGATTCCGGTTATTCCTGCTGGGGATATAGACTCCCGTAGGCGCGGACCCGGTGTCCGGTAAATGGTTGTGGGGTGAGCTGGTTAAGCTCCTCTGCCCCCTATGTAGCTCGCTTACTCCACTCGCCTTCGGCCACTCTCGAGGCCCTGACTAGGCTTCACACTGGCAGTAGGCCTCGCTACTCTTCACTGCTCTTATGGCGTCGGCACGCCTTTGGCTCACTAACCTGAGCTCTCTCTGAGTCTGGACAGGGCTTCACTGCAGGCTAGCTACTGCAGAAGCTCCTCTCTGGCTGCAGTAGACTTCACACAGACTTCACTCTCTGGGGATTCCAGACTCTAGACTCTAGACTGAACTGCCTAGCTCCACCTTCCCTATTTATATCCCTAACGGGCTGCCTCTGGTGGTCTGAGGTGGAAGGTGGAGGTGTGTGAATGCTATGAGGGCCTCTTGTGAAGGAATCCGTCCATGCACCCCTCTGGGATCTGTGGCACCAATGCACAGCAGGGCGCCACATTCCCCCCTAGCAAAGCTCAGTACTCCCGGACTGAAGTACTTTTTATAACCACAATAACAATAACCCTTCCCTTTATGGGAGGAACTTGGTTTAAACGATGCATATAAAACATTATTAAAAAAATAAATAGATATGCACAATTTAATAAGCAACCCCAGAATCCAAGTCTCTTGCGGTGAGGTTCCCAGACAGGATGTCCATCTCACAGGGTAGAGTACTTGGTAGCTTGAGGGACCTGTCCCAAACCCTCCACGTAGGCCCTGGGGTGGCTGCAGGGCATGGAGATCCTGAGTTGGACCTCCATTAGTGCCACACCAGACAGGTTTTTGTTCTGAGGTCACCTAAAGGGGCACTCCAAGGAGTGCAATTATTTACAAGAAGCAATTTTTGGGCTGCACATAGTCCTTAGCCACAAAGTTCTGAATGTACCCTGACGGGTAACTAGAGTCAAACAAAAGAAGTGTCCATATCACTTAAATTGTCCATTGCAAGGCAAAACACAAGTTAATAGATACATATATATGAAAATACACAATATAATACCCCAGGGGCAACTATCTACACTGTCAGAGTTTCTTTCTTTACTCTCTGTATCTGACAGGGGTCTGACCTCGTGTGCTACGTGTCGACCTACGTGGTATTGGGATGCGTGAGGCACTAGTATTTGCACTATCTCCCATTCTGTCAGTACTAGGTGTGGAGGGGCTACAAGACTGCCTTGACCTCTCTGCGGGACTGGCAAGTATACCATTAGCTGGGCCTTCTTGCTCTGCTCCAACCGGGGATCCTTCTTCTGGGGATTCTTCTTGAGCAGGCTCTTCTGAAGCACTTACAGGTTCTACTTGCTGTGGGTAGAAGGTGATTACAGGTATGATTACTGCTCTTCCTAGTTGGGGCCAATCTGCCGTGAAATCTCCCAAGTCATTATGGAGTACTGCTTCTTTAGGCTCCTCCGGTATGGTGAGAGGCACTTCTTCTTGGGGTTTTAGCAGACCTGGACACAACTTCAGATGGTCCCTGGATACTGTTGCAGTCGTTCTTCCTCCGTCTCTACTAATTAGGCAGGTCTTCCTATTATCAAACCTTGAGTTTAACACAGTGTAGGGCTCTCTCTCCCACTGGTCATCAAGTTTGTGGTTTCTCCTTTTTCTTTTTAACACCACTTCTCCTGCTGTGAAGGGTTCTGCGGGCGCACTTTTAATGTAGTGGGCTTCCGGCTTGTCCCTTACCCGAGTGAGACTGACTTCGACACAGGCCTGTACTCTTCTGTACTACTCCTGTCTGGTCGTGTCCCAGTCCTCAGTGGACATATCTGCTTCTGGTTCTACTACACTAAGCTCCAGGTCCATGGGCAACTTCCCGGGTTTTGCTCGCATGAGATATGCTGGAGTACAATTGGTGGAACTCACAGGTATGTGGTTGTACAGATCTACCAGGTCAGGTAGTAGGTCTGGCCACTGATTTCTCTCCTCTAGTGGTAAGGTCTTCAGCAGGCCGATGACGATGTTATTTATCTTTTCACAGAGACCGTTGGTTTGGGGGTGGTATGGTGTTGTCCTGATCTTTTTACACCCGTACAAATGGCAGAACTCTTTGAACAATTCGGCCTCAAAGGCTGAGCCTTGATCTGTCAGCACCTGCTCCGGGTATCCGTGGGGCCTGCAGAAGTAAGCCTGAAATGTCTTCACCGCGGTTTTGGCCCTCAGGTCCTTGACGGGGGCGACCACCAGGAACCGGGAGTACTGATCCACCATGGTCAGGGCATAGGAATATCCTGACCTGCTGGGTGACAGCTTGACATGGTCCAGGGCCGCGATCTCCAAAGGTCGAGTTGTCTTGATGGGTTGCAGGGGTGCCTTCTGGCTGCCGTAGTCTTTTCTTCTGAGGCTACAGGGTCCACAATTCCGGCACCACCTCTCAATGGAACTATGCATTCCTACCCAATAAAACCGACACTTCAGCAGCGTTTCTAGCTTCTTCCAGCCAAAGTGCCCGCCTGATCGTGGTAGGCCTCCAACACCATCTGGATGTCTGTCTTGGGCACCACTATCTGCCATACCATCTCATGGGTTTTGGGATTGATGTGCCTCCGGCACAGCTTCTCTCTATAGATGAACAGCCGGCTCTTCTCACTCCACAGCTGCTTGGCTTGGAGAGACATTTCCATCTCCAGGGATGAATCTTCCTGGGTCATCAGCTCTTTGATACGGCTGACAACCGGGTTGCTGTCCTGGGTCTCCTTCCAGCTGTGGTGAGGCAGGGGGTTTAACGTCTTACCACGTTGCCTCCTGGAGGCTCGTTGCTCGTGGACCATTCCATTCCGATGAAAGGCAGGTAGTTCAATCTCTTCCAAGTCATCCACTTCTTCTTCAGCGTCCGACTGGTGAGGCATCCTGGACAGGGCATCGGCGTTGGCGTTCTTGCGGCCCGCCCGGTACTTAATAGTGAATTGGTAGTTTGACAGCCTAGCCATCCATCGTTATTCCATGGCTCCTTACTTGGCTGTTTCTAGATGAGTCAATGGGTTGTTATCAGTGAAGGCTGTGAACTTACTGGAGGCAAGGTAGTGCTTGAACCGCTCAGTGATGGCCCAGGCCAGGGCCAGGAACTCTAACTTGAAGCTGCTATAGTTCTCTGAGTTCCTCTCGGTCGGGCGGAGCTTCCTGCTTGCATAGGCGATCACCTTCTCTTGACCATTCTGCTTCCGACTCAGTACAGCTCCTAATCCTTCATTGCTGGCATCAGTGTACAGCAGGAATGGTTGGCTGTAGTCAGGGTAGGCTAGGATCTCTTCGCCGGTCAGGATCTCCTTCATCACATTAAAGGATTCAGCCTGCTCCTTACCCCACTGGAACGGGGGATTTCTGCATCTCCCGGACTGTCCTAACAGGAGATCTTGCAAAGGCGCCGCTTTCTTGGTATAGTCCTTCACAAACCTCCGGTAATACCCGACTAGTCCCAGGAACTGACGTATCTCCTTGAGGCTCTTCGGCTCCGGACATTTCTGGATGGCAGTGACCTTCTCCGGGTCTGGTGCTACTCCCTCTGGACTAACGATGTGCCCCAGGTACTGTACCTTTCTCTTGAGCAGGTGGCACTTTGAGGGCTTCAGCTTAATCCCATACCGGGACAGCGACTCAAATACCTCCGCCAGGTGCTTCAAGTGGTCCTCATACGTTTTGGAGTACACTATCACGTCGTCCAGGTATAGTAGTACAGTCTCGAAGTTGTGGTGTCCCAGGCAGCTCTCCATCAATCTCTGGAACGTTCCGGGGGCGTTGTAGAGTCCAAACAGCATACTATTGAACTCGCAGAGTCCCATCGGGGTGGTGAAGGCCGTCTTCTCCCGATCCTCCTCAACAACAGCCACTTGCCAGTACCCACTAGTGAGGTCAAGGGTGGAGACGTAATTTGCAGACTTTAAGGCAGCCAGGGATTCCTCTATACGTGGTAAAGGATATGCATCTTTATGTGTAATGCGATTCACTTGTCTGTAATGTACACACATTCTCATGCTTCCATCCTTTTTCCTGACTAGGGCTAGGGGAGCTGCCCAGGGACTACAACTATCCCTTACTACCCCTGCCTTCTTCATGTCGTGCAACATCTCCTTCGCCTTCTGGTAGTGTGCTGGTGGTATAGGCCTGTAACGTTCTTTGATGGGTGGATGGTCACCTGTGGGGATATGGTGTTGAACCCCCTTAATCCTCCCAAAGTCAAGTGGATGCTTACTGAATACCTGCTCGTATTCCTGAACCACCCGGTGTACACCCTGCTTCTGATGGGCAGGAGTGGTGTCTGTCCCAACATGGAGCTGTTGACACCAATCCTCCACCTGGGTTGCCGGGTCATTATCCTCCACTTCGTCTGGTGAGGTTAAGGACTCCGCCGTGTGTATGGAGTTGTTATTTACTGTGTACAGTTTGGCAACAGTGGAGTAGCATGGTAATCTAATCTCGTCCTCCCCATAGTTTAGAAGGCGTACGGGCACCCTCCCTTTGCGTACATCCACTACCCCTCTGGCAGTTAAGAGTGTAGGCCTATGTTCCAAGCTAATGGGCTCTACTACCGCCTGGTAGCTCCGTCCTTTGAGACCTATTGCTGCTCTACACCAAATCAGCATTTCACTCATCGGGGGAATCACAATGGGTACCGGGTCTGTCACCTGTACATTATCAATTTCACCGCCTGTTAGCTTTACCTGTTGCTTGTACATAAGGGCTCGGATTTCTTTCTGCAGCGCCCTTCTCTGCCCTGGTCTGGCAGTGTCAGCTATCTGTTGGAGCAAGAACACCACTTCTCCCAAACAGTTACTAACAATATTGGTGCCAAGTACCATATACAAATTTGTATCATCAGGATAAGTCCCTGGTACTTCAGTTCCACTCTTCCCACCTTTACTGCCACATCCTTAACCCCGACTAGGTTAAGGGGGAGGCCGTTTGAGGCATAAACGGAAAGGTTTGGAGCTGGTGGGCTTAGGTCATCCATGGAACAGAAACTTTTGTAGAGGACGTCAGGCATGATGGTTACCTGAGATCCTGTGTCCAGCAGAGCGGATGTCGCGATGCCGTCCAGCACAATGGACAGGAAAGGTCTTCCTCCCACAAACCTGCTGTACCAGTCTGATGGGCCAGGGGGGTCTACTCCTGGGTGTCGCCCTCGGCCCCATGGTTTTCTCGTTTAAAGGACAGCTCTGGACGGTGTGACCTGTCTTGTGGCAGCGGTAGCAGACAGGGTCCCTCGGTGGACGGCGTTGGTCGCTGATCCTCCCAGGGGGTGGCGTTGTCCTCCTCCTCCTTCTCATCCAGGGGACATCATCAGGGCTGTCGGCTAGCAGGATCCTTCCTTCTGCCTCGGGCTCCGTCTTCAGCTGCAGGGCACTCAGCACAGTGGCCACTGTTTTGCTCAACTGACGCACTTCAGAGCGCAGGCTGTCCAGCTCACTAGGGGACGTTGCTGGAACCTTGGCTTCAGCAGCCACCGGGGAAACGGTGGATGCTGCAGGTACTGGGGTGGCCCCACCCTGGTAACATTGGATAGCAGTTGTTTCCAGGGGCTGCAGTCCTTTAATAGCCATGTCCTTAAGGGTGTCAAAGGTGGCATCTGGATGATCCAGGGACCACCAACGCACAGTCCTGCACTCCTCTTGCGACCTCAGTCCCCGGATAAACTGTTTCTTCAGCATTTTATTTTCATCATTGATGCTGGTTGGACTAACCTGTTTCAGAGCTCGCAGGGCCCCTTGTAGACGCCAGGCATAGTCCCGAACACTGTCCTCCAGTTGCTGAGAGCAGTTGTAGAACCTCATCCGGAGGTCTGTCTCAGTACGAATCTCAAAGACAGTCTGTAACTTTTTAAAGATTGCGGACACTGACTCTTGGTCTGCGGCCGACCAGGTTTCTACTTCTCGCTCCGCAGCACCAGTCAAATGTCCCAATACAACAGCGGCTCTTTGCTTGCCTGTCATAGAGTACATGTCCAGTATACCGCATATTTTCCTTTTGAGTCCAGACAGGGTATCTGGTTTTCCGCTGTACTGGGGGAGCCACTTTGCTCCAGGGATGTACGGTAGGGCCATGGGTATGACAGGGGTTACAGGCCCCGCTGGTGGAGCAGCTGCTCCGGCCTGCTCGGCGCCGAGCGCGGGTTGATCATCAGAGCCGGTAACCGGTAGTCCGGCGTTGTGCTGTTCTTCGGACATTCTGACGCCCCCCTAGCGAACCGTGGCCTACCTTCTTTCCTTTTCTTCCGGTAGGCCGCATCTCCGCAGGTGACGGTCTTCTTCAGGAACTTGTGTCGCTTGCGTCCTACGTCAGAGCGCTCACCTGGGCTACTTCCAGGACCTGGCGCTTCCTGGTTTGACTTCGAGGCATGGGTCTTGTCCGGGGCATCGAGCGCTACAGCAAGTACGCCTCTCAGTTTCCCGCGGTTATGCCCTTCTTCTTCCCACGCTGCAGCGCGATAATGGCGGCGATCTTCGCCACAGTTAAATACACAGTTTTTCTTAGAGGCGCACAGTACCCGGTGGCAACTGGCACAACACTCTGTCATTGCAGCGGGCACGGAATCCTGTTCGTGACGCCAGGAAGAGATGACGCGCCCAGGGGATGGGGTCTACTCGGCGCCCGTGCCTTTTTGTTGCCTGACCTTGGGGGATGTCGCGGTGGCCGGCACCCAGGACCGTACCCTGGGGTCACTCTTAAAAAGTGAAAAGGGGAGAGTTTATATGGGAAAGGGAAATGTTCGTGACGCCACCTGTAGATTCTGGTGAGGATCACCAGCGCTGCGGCAGTCCTCTTAGGCCGGTGTTCAGGCAGCTTAGTTGGTGTAGCTCCCCACAGGTGGAGCAGGGCCTCAGGGCAGCGTAAATGGAGGGATGCAGGACAGAGGGGACCCAGCCGGGTCAGAGGAAGAATAGGCACACACACGTCCGTTCACTTCAGTACCTTTACTGATGGTGTTTCAGGCATGATCCAGGGCACTGTAGGGTGAAGGGTGCATTTCAGGACTCTCCCCAGTGAGCAGGTGTGGGGCCTCCTGTTCCTTGCCTTTCTTCAATAAGTTTCTGACCTGCCTGGAGCTAGGCCTAACTTAGTTTCTGTCTTGCACCTGCTGATCCTGGTGATAGGGCCTTCTGTTGGAGTTCACACTCCCTGGTTTCCGGGGCTTCGGTAACTCCTGACCCTGGTACGTTGTCAGCATTTGGGTTAAACTGGGACATGTAGTTCTCCAGGGATTCCGGTTATTCCTGCTGGGGATATAGCCCCCCGTAGGCGCGGATCCGGTGTCCGGTAAATGGTTGTGGGGTGAGCTGGTTAAGCTCCTATGCCCCCTATGTAGCTCACTTCCTCCACTCGCCTTCGGCCATGCTTGAGGCCCTGACTAGGCTTCACACTGGCAGTAGGCCTTGCTACTCTTCACTGCTCTTATGGTGTCGGCACGCCTTTGGCTCACTAACCTGAGCTCTCTCTGAGTCTGGACTGGGCTTCTCTGCAGGCTAGCTACTGCAGAAGCTCCTCTCTGGCTGCAGCAGACTTCACATAAACTTCACTCTCCGGGGACTCCAGACTCTAGACTCTAGACTGAACTGCCTAGCTCCACCTTCCCTATTTATATCCCTAACGGGCTCCCTCTGGTGGTCTGAGGTGGAAGGTGGAGGTGTGTGAATGCTATGAGGGCCTCTTGTGGAGGAATCCGTGCATGCACCCCTCTGGGATCTGTGGCACCAATGCACAGCAGGGCACCACACAATGCCTCCTCTTTAATTGTGAGCACTGAGCGTTTTAGAAGACAGAGAAACGGGATGGTGACGCTAATAATGGTGTCATCGCCGGTCACCATCTTGGTGGAGTCCTCAAACTTTTGGAGGATGACACAGAAGTTTGACATCCATGCCCACTCCTCACTTCTCATGTGTGGAGGCTGACATGAATGCCGACGGGCGTGTTGAAGCTGGTACTCAACAACTGCCCTCTGTTGCTCACACATCCTTCCCAACATCTGCAACAATGAGTTCCAATGTGTGGTGACATCGCATACCAGTCGGTGAGCTGGAAGCTGCAAATGCTGCTGAAGCACGGCGAGGGCAGTGGAAACTGTAGGTGACATACTAAAATAGGCACACACGCGACGTACTTTGATAAGCAGATCAGTCAGATCCGGGTAGGTTTTGAGAAACCGTCGAACCACTAGGTTGAGCACATGGCCAGGCATAGTAAGTGTGTGAGGTTGCCTAGCTTCAGAGCCGCCACCAAGTTATGGACATTATCACACATGACCATGCCTGGCTGTAGGTTCAGCGGTGACAGCCACAGATCTTCCTGCTCTGTTACAGCTGTTAACAACTCTTCAGAGATGTGCGGTTTGTTCCCGAAGCATATTAGCCTCAGCAGTGCCTGTTGCCGCTTGGCCGAGGCAGTTTGCAGTGTTCCAGCTTCCGACTTAAGTGGACATTTTGGAGATGGAGGCTGAGAATGAGGAGGTGCAAGAGCTGTAGAATGTGGGGACAAACTTGATTGACCCAGGGCCCGCAATCCTCGGCGTCGGGAGGACGTGTTCCGTCCCAAGGTCCGAGATGTACTGTCCCTTCCCACAAGCACTTGTCCACTTTTCCGTGGTTCTGTGGACCTTCTCAGTAACTGCATTGTTGAGGGCATGGCTAATTTTCTGTGACACGTGCTTGTGTAATGCGGGGACATCACACGGGGAGAAATAGTGGCGGCTGGGGACTGAGTAATGAGGTTACGGAAAGCTTCCATCTCCACGAGCCTAAAAGGTTGAATTTAGTAGTATGGCCTGTGGGGTGTTGGCTGCGTATTTGCGCTTGTGTTCCAAGGACTGGGGTAGGGACAACTGAACACTGCGCTGGGACAAGGACGTGGACGTGCTTGGTGATGTTGGTGTTTGTAAGTGTGCAACGACAGGTGCAGGGCGGGAGGCATCATCGCATGCGTCATGGACAGGGGATTGGCATGCACGCACAACAGCGGAACAAAATTGTTGTCACCCACAGACACTGTTTCTGGACCCTGGCGTTCGACCCACCTAGTCGGGTGCTTTGCTGTCATGTGCCTGAGCATGCTGGTGGTGGTCAGGCTGCTAGTTTTGCTGCCCCTGATGTTTGCCAGGCAGATATTGCAAATGGCCTTTTTGGGGTTATCTGGACAGTCTTTCAAAAAAAAAACAGATTCGGGAAGACCTTACAGTTGTACTGGCACTTTCTGTCGTGTTGGTGTTCAGGGGAACAGTTGCCTGCCTTGTGTCTGTGACCACCACACTCCTTATTCCTGCCTGTTGTGGTGCTACACCTCACTTTCCCTGTGTGCTGCTGTCCTCGCTCTGCATGTCACCTTGCCTGGTTGGGTCAGTGACTTCATCGTCCACCATCTCGTCTTCCACTTCCGCACCCTGGTCCTCCTCCTGACTTTCTGCCATTTGTGTCTCATCATCATCCACCTCTTGCGACGTAAATTGCACTTTCCCATCGTTACCTGCTCAAATATTGGTTCAGTAAAACACAGATGGATAACTTTAAATGGAGTGGAATATTTGGCACGCTCCACAAAATGTCTGAATTATTACCGCAGTAATATGTGATCACATGTGACGACCACGGTTTTAGGTTCAGTCTGTATATCCACTCTGGTCCTCTTCTCAAGGCAGAGGGGTTGGGATTTGACATGTTGGCATCCAAAACCTGCTGTGTATGTCTCACAAGGGCCGGTTCCAGGTTTTTGTGGGCCCTGGGCAAAAGAGTCTCAGAGGGCCCCTTTAACCCATACCACGATTCATGATGCACAGATACCGCAGAGAAATATATATATATATATATATATATATATATATATAGTACAATGCCAAAGATTTCACTTCTTACATTACATGAGGGATATCTATTGTAAATTCCACAATAGCTCAGAAACCGGCGAATCCTCGCAGCGGACAGTGCAGACCGGATAGTATAGTCCTCCATACAATATTATGGGCACCACTAAGTCCTCCTAACAGTATTATGGGCCCCATATAACGCTCTATACAGAATACTGGCCCCCATAAGATGCTCTATACATGATACTGGCCCCCATATAATGCTCCATACAGGATACTGGCCCCCATATAATGCTCCATACAGAATAATGGCCCCCATGTAACGCTCCATGTAAGCTGTGCCCCCACATAATGCTTCATGCAGGCTGTTCCCCCCACATAATGTCTCATGCAGGCTGTTCCTACCACATAATGCCCCACGCAGGCTGTTCCCCCCTTATAATATCCCATGCAGGCTGTTCCCCCCATATAATGCCCCATGCAGGATGTCATCCCCCTATAATGCCCCATGTAGGATGTCACCCCCCTAATAATGCCCCATGCAGGATGTCACTCTCCCTTATAATGTCCCATGCAGGATGTCACCCCCCTTATAGTGCCTCATGCAGGATGTCACCCCCCTTATAATGCGCCATGCAGGATATCACTCCCCCCCATATAATGCCCCATGCAGAATGTCACTCCCCCATATAATGTCCCATGCAGGATGTCACTTCCCCCCCTTTTAATGCCCCATGCAGGATGTCACTCCCCCCCCATATAATGCCCCATGCAGGATGTCACTCCCCTCCTTTTAATGCCACATGCAGGATGTCACACCACCCCTTTTAATGCCCCATGCAGTATGTCACTGTCCATCCTTTTAATGCCCCATGCAGTATATCACTCTCCCCCTTATAATGCCCCATGCAGGATGTCACTTCCCCCCTTTTAATGCCCCATGCAGGATGTCACCCCCCCTCCCTTATAATGCCCCATGCAGGATGTCACACACACCCCCACCCCCTCTCTCATATAATACCCCATGCCTCAATACATAAAAAAAAAAATACTCACCTCACTTCTCACCTGCTGCCGCTGCTCTGGACTCCAGCGTCGCCGGCGTCTTCCCGCTCTGCGCTGTGACAGCTCAGGAGAGAGGGCGGTGTAAAGACGTCATCGTGCCCTATAATCTGAAACGTCAAAGTCAGAGGACGAGGAAGACACCGGAGCTGCTGCGGAGGCATGGGGAGAGGTAAGTATTGTTTCACCAGCTGCCAGGGCCCTGAGCAAGCGGCGTGAGCGGGCGCTGATACCGCTCTCCTCCGCTCACGGGTCCCATAGTGGGGCAGGGTGCCCGACTGCGAGTGGGCCCCCCGCCTGCTCAGGGCCCCGGCACTCGCCCAGGTGTACCAGGTGGCTGACGCCGGACCTGCATTGGATATTGTCATGTAGAGTCACTGGAAACAGAGACAGATCCCTCTTTTATAGTTTACAGCTCTTATTCAGGCCATTAGCCACAGATTTGGGGGAAGGTGGGAGGAGGTCATCTCTCCTTGTTTGAGTGTTCAATTGACCTTAATATTTTGTCCTTTAATGTTTGCAGAACAACAAGCTGCATGAACTGATACAAACATCAATTGTTCAATTAACCTGTGCCTTTGTCCCTCAAAGATAGCAGCACAATAAGCTGCAGGGATGAATACAATGGGCATTCAACATATTAACAAACATCAATTCAATCTACAACAAGAGTCATCGTTCAGGCTCATTTGAACAATGGCTTATGTCTCTTGACCTACTTAAAAATATGTCTGGCATAATTAAGAATAAATGCTGTATCGTCACAAATGAGTTGCAGAGCAGGGTACAGTACACCAGGAAGGGGCCCATGATGGAGAATGCTACTTCAGAAAGAGGCACACTACCCCAGGTAGGGGTCTCATATGGGGCACATTAACCTTAGGAAGAGGCACATTATACCAAGAATGAGTCCAGGATGAGGCACATTGTTTCCAGGAAGGGGCACATTATCCCAGGAATGGGTCCAGGATGAGGCACACTACCCCAGGAAGGATCACAATACACAAGGAAAGGGCCCCGGATGGGGCACATTACCTCAGGAAGAGTTACATTACCCCAAGAAAGGGCCTAGGATGGGACAAATTATCCCCGGAAGTGGATCAGGATAGGGCACATTATATCAGAAAGGTGCACATTATCCCAGGAAGGGGACAAGAAGGGGGCATTGTATACAAAAAAGGAGGCCAGGTTGGGAGACACTGTCACAGGAAGGGGCTCAGTATGGGGGACATTATTACTGGAAGCCTGATTATTATCTGATAGCATCCTCTCCCACCCCCACTTCATTATAAGACCTTGATAACATCTTCTCTCACCTCCTAATTCATAATGACGCTATCAGGGCCTTATAATGAATGTGTATGTGGGGAGGTGAAGAACACAGTACAGTGACCAAGAATATGTGCACATGTTCAAAATTTTGACCAAATAATTCTGCTGCAAATCCTGATTTGTTGGCAGTAAAAATGCTGCATAAAATACATGGTTTTCATGTGTTTTTTACATACACTTTTGTTGTGTATTTCCTCACTCATTATTATGGGTGAAAAACGTTGCAAGAATTGAGAATATGCAAATTCTAATCTGCTGCAAACCTGCAAGGAAAAAATAAGCAACGTGTGCATGAATCTCATTCACTTTGCTTCTACTGTAAAACAAAGCTTATTTTCTGCAACCAAAAAATATATAATGTGTGCACATAGCCATCAAACGAACAGGGGGAGAGTTAAAGAGACTAATTAATTTATATTTATTTGGCAGCAGATATTATAATTAATGGGGAGCACAGCTCTGGCTTATGAGTTTATATTTTGAATGGTGTGTGGCTAATAGTATAGTAATGGTGGCGCAGATTTTTTATTCGGAAGAGACTAATTGTATATATACAGCATAAGAAACCTTGTTATTTTTAGTGCTGCAGTGATCATCGTGACAAGATGAGTCATGCCTGGGAGATGTTGACATGAAGGTCTGACCAGATGGAGAAGAAACAACAAAAAACAACTCTGATCAAACGAGACTTCAGCGGTAAGTACTTGGATGTAATAATTTATTCTTTAGAATTTCTGACTTGAAGTAATTCTGTTATTTGTAAAACGACCTCCCCTAAGCCACATTCTCATATTCAAGTGAAATGTCCTTGTGCTGTCAGATTTTATTATCGGACGGCACACGGGCTCAGAGTTTTAAAGATCCATTCACATATCTGTAAAAATCACGAATCCGAGAATGAGGTCAGTAAGACTCAGAGCATGTCTATTTCTGATCCAATTTTGAGGACATACTAAATGGGCCTGTGTGCTGTCTGAGAAAAAAATCAGGCAGCAAACCGACATTTCAGACAGATACTGGAATATATATTTATTTTGTTTATCACCATTCCATAGTATATAGTGTCTTCACTTATTATGTATAGCACCATCCCTTAGGCCTCTTTCACAAGTCCTAATATTTACATTACTTGAAAAACAGTACCGGAGATATCTATGTCCATGTGTCTGTGTGGCATAAGGGTGGCAACTCTGTCGCACTGTTCCCAAGCTCCAGGTAATGGAGACAAGTCTCATCATTGTCCCCTGCTGGCGCTGATCACAGCGCCAGCAGGGGACAAGGTTGAAAGTTGTATTCTGCCACCGCTGTGTCCAACAAGTGTAAAAATAAGAATAAAATAAAAGAACACATTATACTCACCTTTAAATCTAATTCCCTGAAGCCATTGTCCCCTGTAAACAAACCAAAAAGAACAATATCCCTCACCTGTCCTACGTTTAATTAATACATAGTGTCCCACACCACAATCCATTTGACTGGCATTTCTACCTCAGTGTGCGCGGTGAATTGAGGCGACCACACACGCTGAGGAGCAGAGGAGAATGACTCAATCCAGCGAGTGGGCCCCTTACCTGGGATGAGCTCACTGAGCTGTGTCTTGTCACTCAGTGAGCTCAGCACAGTTTAGGGGCCCGCTCTTCACAGCGAGTCATTCTCCCCTGCTCCTTAGCGTGTGTGGTCACCTCAAGCCACCACTCGTGCTGATGGAGAAATGCCGGTCTAATGGATTGAGGCGTGGGACACTGGATTAAATCAACATCGGACAGGTGAGGGATATTGATCTTTTTTATTGTTTATTTGTTTACAGGGGACATTGGCTTCAGGGAATTAAGTGTGAAGGTGAGTATAATGTTTCTTTCTTTTATTCTTATTTTTACACTTGTTGTAGACAGCAGGGGCAGAATACAACTCTCAACATTGTTCCTTGCTGGCGCAGATCTTAGCACTAGCAGGGGTCGATGATGAGACTTGCCTCCAGCACCTGGCACTGCGGAACAGCGCAAACTGTACTGTTGATTTCCAGGTGCCGGTACGTGTCACACTGATGCCACATGGATGCCATCCATGTGTCATCAGTAGAGATGAGCGGTGTTCGACTAGAACTGTTCGCCAATCTCAAATTCGAGCTGTTTTGGGCGGTGTTCGAGTTGTTCGACGAACCCGAACGATTTGCAAAAAATTCGGCTGTTCGAGGTTGTGTTCGATAACTGTTCGTGCACCAAAAGCGTGTCCTGCATGTCTGGCGCTATTTAGAGCACCAATCATGCAGGGATTGTCTGCCACTCACTGTAATGCCACAGCCATGGTGGTTGTGGCATTACAGTGATTGCCCAAATCGATGGGAACAGTGCCAACAGTGAAACATGAAAAGCCGGCAATTCAGCAGCGGCATACACCTGTACCCGACAATTTAGAACCGAAAGAATAGAGCTTCACACATAGATTAGATAGATATAAACATGTCAGCCACATATATACGAAGTACAGTGAAAGTGCTGCTTACTGTACTTGTCATTTAGCGTAAAGGATTTATCAAAAAAAATAATAGTGTTTTCATGCACCGTCTCTTTAAAAAAGCCGGCCGGCAATTCAGCAGCGGTACCCGACAATTTAGAATAGAAAGAATAGAGAATCACACATAGATTAGATAGATAGAAACATGTCAGTCACATATATATGAAGTACAGTGACAGTGCTGCTTACTGTACTTGTCATTTAGCGTAAAGGATTTATCAAAAAAAATAATAGTGTTTTCATGCACCGTCTCTTTAAAAAAGCCGGCCGGCAATTCAGCAGCGGTACCCGACAATTTATAACAGACAGAATAGAGCTTCACACATAGATTAGATAGATAGAAACATGTCAGTCACATATATATGAAGTACAGTGATAGTGTTGGTTACTGTACTTGTCATTTAGTATTAAAATAAAGGATTTATTATTAAAAAAATTGGCGTGGGGTTCCCCTTAATTTTAGGCTCTAGCGGAGGTTAAGCAGACGGCTGGGGCAGATGTTTGAAGCCTGGGAAGGGGGTAATACCCACGGAGCTTCCCAGGCTACTAATATCAGCCCCCAGCTGAATACATAGCCTTTAGTAGCTATTAAAATGGGGGACCCCCCCAAAAAAATGACGTGGGGTCCCCCCTAATTTAATAGCTAGTAAAGGCTAGGCAGACAGCTGGGGGCTGATATTAATAGCCCAGGAAGGGAGCCATGAATATTGGCCCCCTCCCAGGCTAGAAACACCAGCCGTCAGCCGCCCCAGAAATGGCGCATTCCTAGGATGCGCCAATTCTGGCACTTAGCCTCGCTCTTCCACGCTGCCCTGGTGCGGTGGCAGGGGGTAATAGGGTTGGGGTTGATGTCAGCTTATAATGCCAGCTGACATTAAGCCCAGGTTTGTAATGGAGAGGCGTCTATAAGACACCCCCATTACTAACCCCATAGTCAAAGTTAAAAAAAACACAAACACCCAGAATAAAGCCCTTTAATTGAAATAAAGACACAATCCTTTATTGTTCTAAATTAAACCATACTTACCGTCACGCCCATTCCAGCTGAAGCCAACGATCTCCTGCAATAAAAGAAAAATAATAAAGCAACCTCATCCTTACCTTTCCATGGTTCCCACGACAGCTTCAGCTCTGCTACATCGAGATGACAGGCTGGACCGCAGCAGAACGCTGCCATCCAGCCTCTCATCCCGCAGACACTGAGAAGCGCAGGCTTGCTTGCGCTGCTCAGCGTCTCTCTGTGACGACATCCAGATGAGCCGAATTCATGTCCAATGAACTCGGCTCACCTCATGCACGTCACTGACAGCGTGGGAAAATTCTCACGCTGAAGCGGTGAGTGCAGGAGAATTCTCCCACGCTGTCAGTGACGTGCAATTAAGTGAGCTCATGTCCAATGAACTCAGCTCACCTCCTGCACGTCACTGACAGCGTGGGAGAATTCTCCTGCACTCAGCGCTTCAGCGTGAGAATTCTCCCACGCTGAAGCGCTGAGTGCAGGAGAATTTTCCCACGCTGTCAGTGACGTGCATAAGGTGAGCTCATGTCCAATGAACTCAGCTCACCTCCTGCACGTCACTGACAGCGTGGGAGAATTCTCCTGCACTCAGCGCTTCAGTGTGAGAATTCTCCCACGCTGAAGCGCTGAGTGCAGGAGAATTTTCCCACGCTGTCAGTGACGTGCATGAGGTGAGCCGAGTTCATTGGACATTAACTCGGCTCATCTGGATGCCCTCACAGAGAGACACTGTGGAGCGCAAGCAAGCCTGCGCTTCTCAGTGTCTGCGGGATGACAGGCTGGATGGCAGCGTTCTGCTGCGGTCCAGCCTGTCATCTCGATGTAGCAGAGCTGAAGCTGTCATGGGAACCATGGAAAGGTAAGGATGATGTTGCTTTATTATTTTTCTTTTATTTCAGGAGATCGTTGGCTTCAGCTGGAATGGGCGTGATGGTAAGTATGGTTTAATTTAGAACAATAAAGAATTGTGTGTTTATTTCAATTAAAGGACTTTTTTCTGGGTGTTGTGTTTTTTTAAATACTTTATTAGAAATTCATGGTGGTCATGTCTAATATTGGCGTGACCCCATGAATTTCGGGCTTAGGGCCAGCTGATAATGCCAAGCTGGCCCTAACCCCTTTATTACCCAGTGAGCCACCGCATCAGGGCCCTGGATGAGTTGGGTACAGCGCCAGAAGATGGCGCTTCTATGAACGCGCCATTTTCCGGGGTGGCTGCGGACTGCAATTTGCAGCGGGGGTGGCCCAGAAAGCTTGGGCCTCCCTGCGCTGCGGATTCCAGCCCCCAGCTGCCTAGTTGTACCTGGCTGGACACAAAAACAGGGCGAAGCCCCACGTCAATTTTCTTTAAATTATTTCATGAAATAATTAAGAAAAAAAGGGCTTCCCTATATTGTTGTGTCCGGCCAGGTACAAATAGGCAGCTGGTGGTTGGGGGCAGCCCGTTCCTGCCTGCTGTACCTGGCTGGACACAAATATAGTGCGAAGCCCCACGTCAATTTTTTTTAAATTATTTCATGAATTTCCTGAAATAATTAAAAAAAATTGAAGTGGGGCTTCGCACTATATTTGTGTCCAGCCAGGTACAGCAGGCAGGAACGGGCTGCCCCCATCCACCAGCTGCCTATTTGTACCTGGCCGGACACAACAATATAGGGAAGCCCTTTTTTTCTTAATTATTTCATGAATTTCATGAAATAATTAAAAAAAATTGAAGTGGGGCTTCGCACTATATTTGTGTCCAGCCAGGTACAGCAGGCAGGAACGGGCTGCCCCCAACCACCAGCTGCCTATTTGTACCTGGCCGGACACAACAATATAGGGAAGGCCTTTTTTTCTTAATTATTTCATGAATTTCATGAAATAATTAAAAAAAAAGTACGTGGGGCTTCGCCCTATTTTTGTGTCCAGCCAGGTACAACTAGGCAGCTGGGGGCTGGAATCTGCAGCGCAGGGAGGCCCAAGCTTTCTGGGCCCCCCCCCCGCTACAAATTGCAGTCCGCAGCCACCCCGGAAAATGGCGCGTTCATAGAAGCGCCATCTTCTGGCGCTGTACCCAACTCATCCAGGGCCCTGGTGCGGTGGCTCACTGGGTAATAAAGGGGTTAGGGCCAGCTTGGTATTATCAGCTGGCCCCAAGCCCAAAATTCATGGGGTCACGCCAGTATTAGACATGACCGCCATGAATTTCTAGTAAAGTATTTAAAAAAAACACAACACCCAGAATAAAGTCCTTTAATTGAAATAAAGACACAATTATTTATTGTTCTAAATTAAACCATACTTACCATCACACCCATTCCAGCTGAAGCCAACGATCTCCTGCAATAAAACAAAAAATAATAAACCAACCTCATCCTTACCTTTCCATGGTTCCCACGACAGCTTCAGCTCTGCTACATCGAGATGACTGGCTGGACCGCAGCAGAACGCTGCCATCCAGTCTGTCATCCCGCAGACACTGAGAAGCGCAGGCATGCTTGCGCTCCTCACTGTCTCGCTGTGACGGCATCCAGATGAGCCGAGGTCATGTCCAATGAACTCGGCTCACCTCATGCACGTCACTGACAGCGTGGGAAAATTCTCACGCTGAAATGCTGAGTGCAGGAGAATTCTCCCACGCTGTCAGTGATGTGCATGAGGTGAGCTCATGTCCAATGAACTCAGCTCACCTCCTGCACGTCACTGACAGCGTGGGAAAATTCTCCTGCAATCAGCGCTTCAGCGTGAGAATTTTCCCACGCTGTCAGTGACGTGCATGAGGTGAGCCGAGTTCATTGGACATGAACTCGGCTCATCTGGATGTCGTCACAGAGAGACGCTGAGCAGCGCAAGCAAGCCTGCGCTTCTCAGTGTCTGCGGGATGACAGGCTGGATGGCAGCGTTCTGCTGCGGTCCAGCCTGTCATCTCGATGTAGCAGAGCTGAAGCTGTCGTGGGAACCATGGAAAGGTAAGGATGAGGTTGCTTTATTATTTTTCTTTTATTGCAGGAGATCGTTGGCTTCAGCTGGAATGGGCGTGATGGTAAGTATGGTTTAATTTAGAACAATAAAGGATTGTGTCTTTATTTCAATTAAAGGACTTTATTCTGGGTGTTTGTGTTTTTTTTAACTTTGACTATGGGGTTAGTAATGGGGTTGTCTTATAGACGCCTCTCCATTACTAACCTGGGCTTGATGTCAGCTGGCATTATAAGCTGACATCAACCCCAACCCTATTACCCCCTGCCACCGCACCAGGGCAGCGTGGAAGAGCGAGGCTAAGTGCCAGAATTGGCGCATCCTATGAATGCGCCATTTCTGGGGCGGCTGACGGCTGGTGTTTCTAGCCTGGGAGGGGGCCAATATTCATGGCTCCCTTCCTGGGCTATTAATATCAGCCCCCAGCTGTCTGCCTAGCCTTTGCTAGCTATTAAATTAGGGGGGACCCCACGTCATTTTTTTGGGGGGGTCCCCCATTTTAATAGCTAGTAAAGGCTATGTATTCAGCTGGGGGCTGATATTAGTAGCCTGGGAAGCTCCGTGGGTATTACCCCCTTCCCAGGCTTCAAACATCTGCCCCAGCCGTCTGCTTAACCTCCGCTAGAGACTAAAATTAAGGGGAACCCCACGCCAATTTTTTTAATAATAAATCCTTTATTTTAATACTAAATGACAAGTACAGTAACCAACACTATCACTGTACTTCATATATATGTGACTGACATGTTTCTATCTATCTAATCTATGTGTGATGCTCTATCTTTCTGTTCTAAATTGTCGGGTACCGCTGCTGAATTGCCGGCCGGCTTTTTTAAAGAGACAGTGCATGAAAACACTATTATTTTTTTAAATAAATCCTTTACACTAAATGACAAGTACAGTAAGCAACACTATCACTGTACTTATTATATATGTGACTGACATGTTTCTATCTATCTAATCTATGTGTGAAGCTCTATTCTTTCTGTTCTAAATTGTCGGGTACAGATGCTGAATTGCCGGCCGGCTTTTTTAAAGAGACGGTGCATGAAAACACTAATATTTTTTTTAATAAATCCTTTACACTAAATGATATATGTGTGACTGACATGTTTCTATCTATCTAATCTATGTGTGATGCTCTATTCCTTCTTGTCTAAATTGTCGGGTACCGGTGTATGCCGCTGCTGAATTTGCCGGCCGGCTTTTTTAAAGAGAGTGTCTTCTGAGCAGTTTGTCAGCTTTTGGACACCTTTGCAGGTGTTTTCTATGTGTTTCTATGTGTTTTTGTTTGCCTGCCATTGGTTTTAACGGTGTTCGACGGTGTTCTAAGGTGTTCGACGAACAGTTCGACGAACAGTTCCTCGAACATCCCGGTGTTCGACGAACCGAACCGAACCCGAACACTACGGGGGTGGCTCAACACTAGTCATCAGTGTGCACGTGTGTGGGATGTTTTACGGCCCATGTGTCGTGCAAAAAACGGACATGTCAGCATGTTTTGTCCATGGACACAAGGTTTGTGGAAACACACTGGCATGTGCACAAAGCCATTCATTTGAATGGGTCTATGTATGTAAGTGTCTCCAGTATGTGTGAAAACTGTCACCAAACGTACTGGAGATACTGATGTATGAAAGAACCCTTACTTTGCAAATTCTCGTTATTGTTAATCACAGAAGTGCCCTCTCTTTATTACATATTTCTTTCTTGTTAGATATAAAATGACTGCAGATGGAGGAGTTGGTGACCAAAAGACCAGTCCATTACAAAAGGGCACAATAAAGAATTTGATATGTAAAGGATGGCACATAACAAAAAATGGCACTGTGTAATAAGGGATGGTGCTGTATATAACAATGGAGGGCACTGCGTAATAAGGGATGGTGCTGCATATAATAAGAGAGGGCATTGTGTAATAAGGGACAGCAATATACATAACAAGAAATGAGGAGAGCTTATGTGATATATATTTATATATATATATAATCTGTAGCTTGGTCGCCATAAAATGAGGGCATGCGAACACATTTATTGCACATGAGCCCCAAGTTGTCAGTGTCCACCCCTGCCCATACCAATCAGTGTAGAAAAATTGCTACTCTCCCATGTCACCCATCAGAGCTGTATCAGACTCCACACTGCACATTTTGACAGGATTATGCTGAGAAGTCGATTAATAATCCGCACTCCCCCGCTGCATATAATCTCCGTGGTTATTATTACAGTCTGATGTTCATCTTGTAATTGAAACGTCTTCATGGTTTCATGTTCACAGATGCCAGCGGATGCACATCCATGATACTCGTCTGATGAGGAAAATGAGGCTGTTGAAGTGAAAGAAATTTTTCATTTCGCTATCTAAAGATAGAGTCTTATCTACATGGATTTAATACTTAAATGGAAGAAATGGGGTGCTCTCTAAAAAAATTAAGAAGACCCTTTCCAGTGCAATAAAAAACTATTTTGAAAACTTTTTTAACCCCTTTCGACCTTTAGTTTTTCCGTTTTTGCGTTTCACTTTTTTCCTCCCCTTCTTCCCAGAGCCATAACTTTTTTTTTTTCGTCAATATGGCCCTGTAAGGGCTTGTTTTTTGGGTAACGAGTTGTACTTTTGAACGACACCATTAATTTTACCATATAGTGTACTAAAAATAGGAACAAAATTCCAAGCGCAGTGAAAATGCAAAAAAATGACATTTCCTCAATTGTTTTTTGTTTTTTTTATTTACCGTGTTCACTAAATGATAAAACTGACCTGCCATTTTGATTTTCTAGGTCATTATGAGGTCGCAGATACCAAACATGTATAAATTCGTTTTTATTTAAGTGGTGAAAAAAAATCCAAAGTTTGTAAGAAAAAAAAAATCGCGCTATATTCCGAGACTCGTAGCATCTCCATTTTTCGATATCTGGGGTTGGATGAGGGCTTAATTTTTTGCAGAAATCATCATTTCCTCTGAGCATTGGCAACATTAATAGGGAATCTTCAATGGCAAGCATGGGGGTCTCCTGCAGACAAGGGTGCCGATGGGAGTGTCTTGTGACGCGCATCCGGTTTGCGCCAATTAAATGCCGCTGTCAGAGATTGACAGCGGCATTTAACATGTTAGAAGCCGCGGGTAGATCAAGATTCCATCCGCGACTGTTAGAGGCACATGACAGCTGGTCAAATCATGCCATGTGCCGGGAAAAATGCAGGCTCAGTGCCAGAGCTCTCATCATAGGCAGGGACACGACCTATGACATTTCTGTACGTCATAGGTCGTGAAGCTGTTAATATATTACTTCTAGGCTGAGATTTGAACACTTCAAGTTGAAGGCTCCAACTCCGAGATTGCACTACTGAAAGAGTCTGAGGACATCATTCTCGGATGTAACATTACTATAGAAATAGAATCTTTGTGTGCATGTGAAACTCTCGGTGGTGCACGCTCAGGCATGGGGCTTGCAAGTTCGATTAATGATATCTCTGTGCAGGAGTGAGATATCACAAAACAATTTTCAAATTTTTATTGTACAGCAAAAGGGTTTATCACCTTTAGATACTCATTGATGGTATTCAATGACATCCAGGCTCTCTTATAAAGGCTTATAAGGAGGGCAAGTCAACTTTTCCTGCCTTACTCTAAAACTTTAGGAGATCTTTGATCTATCGGATGGTTTGGACATCATGTTTCCAAAAACTGTACCGATATGACACCTCTGGGCATCAGAATACATCTTACTGTCTATACAGAACTCACTCACCCTCGGCTATCCTTGTTGAATAGTGAATGCAGTGCGTTTCGTCCCCGGTACACTGGACAACATCGGTAGCGAGACAGTTTGAATTGTTTCGAAAGCAGCCAGGACACGTCTTGCCATTGCTGTTTCGTTTTTTCAGTGGCCCTGCAATACATCACAGAGGGTAGGTAGATTAGAAGGCATCTATTAGTATAAGTCCTTAAAGGGATTGTTATTGATGATTAAAAAAAACATTTTTATAGAAACACTAGCACAGCAGAACATGGCTCAACAAAAAGAGAGAACAAGCGAGCAAATTGCCAATATATTGGTCAAAAAAGGGTAATCTTGAAAGGATGTCCTTTGGGCACAACTCCATCAAAAACGGGTTAGGAATACAAAGACAAAGAGACAACTGCTTTTGTCCCAGAACCCAATCGGGTGTGCAAACCTCATTGGGATAAACACGGAGCTTCCATGTAATGGAGGATGCTTTATTAGGCAGAGATGACCAACTACCAATGAACAAAGTGGATAAAAGTTTTTTATTGAGATATTATCGGCTACAGTGTGCTTTGAGCGTCTTCGGCCTCTTTCTCAAATAACAAAATACTTATCCTTATTATTAGTACGTACTTTATTACTTGCGAAAGAGGTCCAAGAACCTCTAAATGTGTTGTAACTGATAAAATCTCAATAAACACCTTCTATATTGCCATTTGGTCATCTACGCCAAACAGAGCATCCTCCATTACATAAGATCTCCAGTCAATGGGTTTTGCCTGGTATTTCAGCTTTGCTTTGTTCACATAAATGGGTAAATGGTTCCATGACTAGTCTGCCCTTGAATGTATAACTTACTACTATTTTAACCCCGATGCTACTGACATCTATAAACTATGTGATATTTGGTATCACCGGCCTGGTAGCATCCTCCAGGTGGGGAATGAGAATAAGGTCTCCCATCTACTGTCATGACTCAGCCGTACTGTCCTGTTTCTAGTAGAAGCATCCATAAACATTTAGCCACCATAACATCCCAATGTTGAACCTTCCCCTGCCACCAAGTGCACCACTGGCATGTAGTTCCTCCCACATCACTGACAATCTCACCAACAGGTGGTCTCCCAACTCCCCACTCATTAATTTATGGATGACAATGGGGGAAAGGTAGTAGACAAAAGGACAAACGGATTGCATCATGGTAACAAAGATGAGGGGCACACAGACCAATATTTAGTAATGACTGTTGTGACTGGATAATGGAAAAGTACCTTTAAGTTACATGTATTGTAGAGAAAATTCCAGCTCATCTGTAGCGGTTCAGAGAGTAGAAGCAAGGAAATGCATCCTGACTAGACATGTAGAATCCAGAGAAAAAGAGAAGGTATTCCAGCTCCATTAAAAATAATTCATTCATTCATGATTCCTTAAACCAGGGTTTCCCATTGTTGTTAAAAGAGCAACTACAATGGTAATATAGTTTCACTTAGTTATTTTTCATCTAGAAAAACATCAGAAACATGGCTTTCTTGTAAGGGATTTTTTAGATGCGGTAATACCCGAAGCACACTTGTGCTCATGTCTAGTGTTGAGCCACCCCCGTAGTGTTCGAGTTCGGTTCGGTTCGTCGAACACCCGTGTGTTCGCCGAACTGTTCGTCGAACTGTTCGTCGAACACCTTCGAACACCGTTAAAACCAATGGCAGGCAAACAAAAACACATAGAAACACATAGAAAACACCTTCAAAGGTGTCCAAAAGCTGACAAACTGCTCAGAAGACATAACTAACACATGGAAAAGTGACAAGTACATATAGTCATGCGAAAATAAAAGAGGTGGAGGAGTAAAAGGAGGGGGAGACACAGATATAGGCATGTCATGCCCTTCTAAAATCCAAAAAGTGAGAAGCCGACACGGCCAGTCCGCTCCTGCCCGTGCCACCTCCGTGTCGCCGGGTTTGTGCCAGAGCCGCGGTGAACCCTGATGGCCAGCCCCCCTCTCCCAATACTGGTGCCTGTCCGCTGGTGGGTCGAGCGAGCCCCCCTGTGGTGGAGGCAGCTCTAAGCTTTTTAATTTAAATTGTCTCTCTAATTTGAATGAATACACTTTAAATCCATATACAAGGATCTATTGGAGGGCAAGTCTCATGCCAGCAGCCGCGTAATTCCAGCTCCAGTAGCGTCCACTAAAGCTGCTGCAGTTAAAAAGCTTTTATAAGGATCGAGCTCGGCTGTCCACCGCAAGGCATCCTACTGCCAGTCCCAGCCCCTGTGCCTTGGGGTGCCTCCTGATGCTCTTCACTGAGTATCCCATGGTCCCGAAGCATTTCCTTTGAAAAAATTAAGTGTCTAAACTACAGGTGGTGTAGCTTGCTTAACAGCCGGGATAATCCGCTGACTAGCAGACACTGCTACTAGGCACAAAGTATTTCCTGGGCTAGATGCAGTTAAAAATTTGTAATTAGATACTCTCGTTGGATGCTGAGAAAGCATTCCATAGAGTCTCCTGGCACGCCATATATGATTCTCTTAAAAAGCTTGGGGTAGGGGTCTCGGGGACCCTTTTATAGCCAAAATCACGGCCCTGTATCACAATACGTCACCTAGGCTGAAGATAAATGGAACTGTAGCACCCTGAGGGCTCGGTTGCTACAGAGGTATTGCACCTCACCCAGAGGTGTGATATCTCACTCTCAGGTAAGGATGGAGTGTGGATCAGGACCCGACACCTGCATGCATTACACCACATTGCCGTGGGGCAGGGCGACCAATATGCCTCTGAGATGGGCACGACAGTCCCTGTCCCTGGCTGGAGTGGGGGGAGGGAACACTGAGGAAGGGGAACCCTGTAGTGCAGGAGCAGGGAGGAAGCAGTTCCTGGGTGCATTGAGAAGGGAGTATAAAAGGTGGGCACCATCTTAGTTCAGTGCAGAGAAGTCTGAGCAGAAGTGGCAGGGAGCAGGGGCTCTGCATGAGCTCTGCTCCGGAGGCGGGCCTAGTAACAGAGGCCCAGGCCTGGAAGAGGGAGAAGGAAGGAAGAGGAGCGGAGAAGGCTCCAGGAACGAGGAATAAAGGGATCCCAGGGGTGCGGACGGGCGAGTCGCCACCGCACGCCCGAATCCACCTGCGTGGAGGGGTCAGGCCAAAGGGGGAGACCGGTCCCCGAAACTAGTGGAGGCAGGAAACGACCCTCAGCTAGAAACCGGAGGCTGTGACATTTTATGTGGCGCAGCCCCTCGCTACACCCGCTAGGAAGGCACCACATAGGGTCAGGGAAACTGGCGCCAAGTTTACCAAGAGGAGGCCCGAGGCAGCCGGACAGAAGGGTTGGTAAGAAAGGCCAGACAAAGGACACACAAAGGGGGTCCTGTGAAGCGCTCCAAAGTTATCTGGGAGTTGTCTGAGCCCCTCACCTGGTGAGCACAGTACGACGTGGGCAGCCGTTACCTGCAGACGTGGTCTGGATAATAAGAACTGTGAGTAAAGGCCCTGGACTGCATCACTGACTCCGTGTCGTTACTGCTGCTGCCCTGCACCATCACCCCCATCCTCCGCATACACTGCCCTGAGGCTATACTCCTCCCGTGGGGAGTTATGCTACGCTCTGCTACACCCACAACACCAGCCTCAGCGGTCTGCCCTGTAGCGGCGGTTCACTCTGACCGCAATCCACGGGTGGCGTAGTCGGACATTTAAACATCAAAACCACATAAATAGTTCCGCCACTGGTTTGACCACCCTGAGCCACGGAACCGGGTCGCCGCCACGAAGACTACAACCACCAGCATCCACCAAAAAGGGTCCGGCTCCGGGTGTCCCAAGGTCCAGGGGGTGCATCAGAACATTTTCATCACCTTTCACAATCACCAATGGGACAAGGCAGGGATGTCCTCTGTCCCCTCTCTTATACATCCTAGTGACAGAGCACCTGCTCTCATCAATTCGCCATAACCCCAATATTAGGTGGATTGAGGTGGGAGGCACCGAGTACAAGTGCTCTCTATTTGCTGATGATGTCCTAGTATATATCACTCAATCACATATATCCATCCATGCTGTTATGGCTGAAATAGATCACTTTGTTACATGGTCAAATTTTAAAATCAATGCAGCGAAGTCTGAGGCCCTCGATGTCTCCCTCCCCAAATCCATATAGGATTCCATCCAGTCCAACTTTCCCTTTGCCTGGCCCTCACAGGGTATCAAATACTTAGGAATTCCTATTCATAGAGACCTCTCCCATCTATGTTATCTTCATTTTGGGCCCTTTATTGAACAACTCCATACAGACCACGGTTGGCAAGTTAGAACTGTAAGATTCACTACGTGAACCACTGGTGTTTTGTGGAAAAGCACATGTACACTGTGTTCCAAATTATTATGCAAAAAGTGTTTAGGAGTGATAAGGGAAGAATTTGTTTGTTTGTCAGTTAAACTCATTGATGTTGATGTGTGTCAGGGCTCTTTATATCACTGTAAGCAATTGCAGACACCTGTGCTAATTAGTTTGGCAGGTGTGTCCAATGAAAGGCAAGACTACTTAAGAAGGCTGTCTCACATTATTAAGCAGCCTACATTTTCTGCCAAAATGGGAAAGAAAAAGGATGTGTCGGCTGCTGAGAAGCAACAAATTGTGGAGTGTTTAGGTCAAGGCATGACTACAATTAACATTGTGCGATGATCAGGATGAAGTGTCTTGGCAATCAAGAAGTATGTAGCTGATTCACAGTACACATGTGTGCGTGCTGATAAGGGCAAATTGAGGACTCTTTCCTACAGGCAATTACGTCAGGTTGAAAGAGCAGCGGCAAAAAAGCCTTGTCATAGCAGCAGACAAGTTTTTGAAGCTGCTTGTGCCTCCAACGTCCCCCGAACAACAAGATGCAGGGTCCTTCAGAGGTTTGCAGCTGTGCATACGCCATCCTGTCAACCTCCTCTATCCACGTCACACAAGCAGAAACGGCTCCAGTGGGCCAAACATTACATGAAGACTGATTTCAAAACTGTTTTGTTCACGGATGAGTGCCGTGCAGCGCTCGATGGTCCAGATGGATGGAGTGGAGGATGGCTGGTTGATGGACACCCCACGCAAACACAGCTACAGCGCCAACAAGGAGGAGGTGGAGTAATGTTTTGGGCTGGAATCATGGGGAGAGAGATTGTCGGCCCCTTTAGGATCCCTGAAGGCGCTAAAGATGAACTCCATAATGTATGTGGATTTTCTCAAACAGCACTTCCTGCCATGGTTCAAGAAGAAGAACCGTGTATTTCACAGCAAGATCATTTTTCTGCATGATAATGCACCATCTCATGCTGCACATAAAACATCTGCATCTCTGGCTGATATGGGCATAAAAGGGGACAAACTTATGGTGTGACCCCCATGCTCCCCTGACCTGTACCCCATTCAGAACCTTTGGAGCATCATTAAAAGGAGTGTCTATGATGGCGGGAGGCAGTTCACATCTAAGCAACAGCTCTGGGAGGGTATTCTGTCCTCATGCAAAACAATCGAAGCAGAAACCATCCAAAACCTGACAAATTCAATGGACGAGAGAGTTCAGAAGCTCCTTTCGAACAAGGGGTCCTATGTGAAAATGTAACATCACCTAGAATAAAGTTTTGAGTTGAAAACTGTTTGATTTCAGTTTCTAACAACCTGCTAATGCTTATAATTTCAAAAATGACCATTTTTTTGGTCTTTATTAAAATGAAAAGGTTGATCGAAAAGTTTGGGGGATCTAAGAGTGTGGCAACCCAGTAGTCATGATTACTTCGAATTCTGACAATATGAGGGTCATGCTGCAGGTAGTGCAGCAAGAAGGCACTTATGTGTCTTGCGCATCTCGGAGCCCCAAAATTATTTTCCGGGCTAGATGCAGCTAAAAATTATTATTAATTTTAAATCTGGTGAAGCTTTAGTATAGATGGCCTAATAGGATCAGTGCTGCACACTGCTACAAAGCCCAAATTATTTTCCAGCCAAGATACAGATAAACATGATTAGTAATTTGAAAGCTTAAAACGGTTGGTAGGGTGATTTTAACCAATCATCAAGCTTTTACTCTCCCCAGGATGACACAGGGGTAGAAAAGTCATTTCGGATCCATGATTTGTTCATCTTTATGAACGTGAGTCTGTCTACATTATCAGTGGAGAGCCTCGTGCGCTTATCTGTCAGCACACCACCAGCAGCGCTGAACACACGTTCAGACAGAACGCTGGCTGCGGGGCATGACAAGATCTCCAAGGCGTAAGTGGCTAGCTCCGGCCATTTATCCAGATTGGAAGCCCAAAAAGAGCAAGGGTCCAGTGACACAGTCGTTGCTTCAATGTTTACTTGGAGATACTCCTGTACCATCGTCTCTAGGCGTTGACTATGTGTCAGACTTCTTGTCTCCTGTGGCCTTGCAAAGGATGGGCTAAAAAAGTGGTGAAATGTAGAGATGAGCGGTGTTCGACTAGAACTGTTCGCCAATCTCAAATTCGAGCTGTTTTGGGCGGTGTTCGAGTTGTTCGACGAACCCGAACGATTTGCAAAAAATTCGGCTGTTCGAGGTTATGTTCGATAACTGTTCGTGCACCAAAAGCGTGTCCTGCATGTCTGGCGCTATTTAGAGCACCAATCATGCAGGGATTGTCTGCCACTCACTGTAATGCCACAGCCATGGTGGTTGTGGCATTACAGTGATTGCCCAAATCGATGGGAACAGTGCTCACAGTGAAACATGAAAAGCTGGCAATTCAGCAGCGGCATACACCGGTACCCGACAATTTATAACAGAAAGAATAGAGAATCACACATAGATTAGATAGATAGAAACATGTCAGCCACATATATACGAAGTACAGTGACAGTGTTGCTTACTGTACTTGTCATTTAGTGTAAAGGATTTATTAAAAAATATAATAGTGTTTTCGTGCACCGTCTCTTTAAAAAAGCCGGCCGGCAATTCAGCATCTGTACCCGACAATTTAGAATAGAAGGAATAGAGAATCACACATAGATTAGATAGATAGAAACATGTCAGCCACATATATACGAAGTACAGTGACAGTGTTGCTTACTGTACTTGTCATTTAGTGTAAAGGATTTATTAAAAAATATAATAGTGTTTTCGTGCACCGTCTCTTTAAAAAAGCCGGCCGGCAATTCAGCAGCGGTACCCGACAATTTATAACAGACAGAATAGAGCTTCACACATAGATTAGATAGATAGAAACATGTCAGTCACATATATATGAAGTACTGTGACAGTGTTGCTTACTGTACTTGTCATTTACTGCAAAGGATTTATTAAAAAAAATAATAGTGTTTTCATGCACCGTCTCTTTAAAAAAGCCGGCCGGCAATTCAGCATCTGTACCCGACAATTTATAACAGACAGAATAGAGCTTCACACATAGATTAGATAGATAGAAACATGTCAGTCACATATATAATAAGTACAGTGACAGTGTTGGTTACTGTACTTGTCATTTAGTATTAAAATAAAGGATTTATTATTAAAAAAAATTGGAGTGGGGTTCCCCGTAATTTTAGTCTCTAGCGGAGGTTAAGCAGACAGCTGGGGCAGATGTTTGAAGCCTGGGAAGGGGGTAATACCCACGGAGCTTCCCAGACTACTAATATCAGCCCCCAGATGAATACCTAGCCTTTACTAGCTATTAAAATGGGGGACCCCCCAAAAAAATGACGTGGGGTCCCCCCTAATTTAATAGCTAGCAAAGGCTAGGCAGACAGCTGGGGGCTGATATTAATAGCCCAGGAAGGGAACCATGAATATTGGCCCCCTCCCAGGCTAGAAACACCAGCCGTCAGCCGCCCCAGAAATGGCGCATCCATAGGATGCGCCAATTCTGGCACTTAGCCTCGCTCTTCCACGCTGCCCTGGTGCGGTGGCAGGGGGTAATAGGGTTGGGGTTGATGTCAGCTTATAATGCCAGCTGACATCAAGCCCAGGTTAGTAATGGAGAGGCGTCTATAAGACACCCCCATTACTAACCCCATAGTCAAAGTTAAAAGAAAACACAAACACCCAGAATAAAGTCCTTTAATTGAAATAAAGACACATTCCTTTATTGTTCTAAATTAAACCATACTTACCGTCACGCCCATTCCAGCTGAAGCCAACGATCTCCTGCAATAAAAGAAAAATAATAAAGCAACCTCATCCTTACCTTTCCATGGTTCCCAGGACAGCTTCAGCTCTGCTACATCGAGATGACAGGCTGGACCGCAGCAGAACGCTGCCATCCAGCCAGTCATCCCGCAGACACTGAGAAGCGCAGGCATGCTTGCGCTCTGCAGTGTCTGGCTGTGACGGCATAAAGATGAGACGAGTTCATGTCCAATGAACTCGGCGCACCTCATGCACGTCACTGACAGCGTGGGAGAATTCTCCTGCACTTAGCACTTCAGCGTGAGAATTCTCCCACGCTGTCAGTGACGTGCATGAGGTCAGCTGAGTTCATTGGAAATGAATGAGCTCACCTCATGCACGTCACTGACAGCGTGGGAGAATTCTCACGCTGTAGCGCTGAGTGCAGGAGAATTTTCCCACGCTGTCAGTGACGTGCATGAGGTGAGCTGAGATCATTGGACATGAATGAGCTCACCTCATGCACGTCACTGACAGCGTGGGAAAATTCTCCTGCACTCAGCGCTTCAGCGTGAGAATTTTCCCACGCTGTCAGTGACGTGCATGAGGTGAGCTCATTCATGTCCAATGAACTCAGCTGACCTCATGTACGTCACTGACAGCGTGGGAGAATTTTCACGCTGAAGTGCTGAGTGCAGGAGAATTCTCCCACGCTGTCAGTGACGTGCATGAGGTGCGCCGAGTTCATTGGACATGAGCTTGTCTCATCTTTATGCCGTCACAGCGAGACACTGAGGAGCGCAAGCATGCCTGCGCTTCTGAGTGTCTGCGGGATGACAGGCTGGATGGCAGCGTTCTGCTGCGGTCCAGCCTGTCATCTCGATGTAGCAGAGCTGAAGCTGTCGTGGGAACCATGGAAAGGTAAGGATGAGGTTGCTTTATTATTTTACTTTTATTGCAGAAGACATTGGCTTCAGCTGGAATGGGCGTGACGGTAAGTATGGTTTAATTTAAAACAATAAAGAATTGTGTGTTTATTTCAATTAAAGGACTTTATTCTGGGTGTTGTGTTTTTTTAAATACTTTACTAGAAATTCATGGTGGTCATGTCTAATATTGGCGTGACCCCATGAATTTCGGGCTTAGGGCCAGCTGATAATGCCAAGCTGGCCTTAACCCCTTTATTACCCAGTGAGCCACCGCACCAGGGCCCTGGATGAGTTGGGTACAGCGCCAGAAGATGGCGCTTCTATGAACGCGCCATTTTCCGGGGCGGCTGCGGACTGCAATATGCAGCGGGTGGGGTCCAGAAAGCTTGGGCCTCCCTGCGCTGCAGATTCCAGCCCCCAGCTGCCTAGTTGTACCTGGCTGGGCACAAAAATAGGGCGAAGCCCCACGCATTTTTTTTTTAAATTATTTCATGAAATTCATGGAATAATTAAGAAAAAAAGGGCTTCCCTATATTGTTGTGTCCAACCAGGTACAAATAGGCAGCTGGTGGTTGGGGGCAGCCCGACCCTGCCTGCTGTACCTGGCTGGACACAAATATAGTGTGAAGCCCCACGTCAATTTTTTTTTAATTATTTCATGAAATAATTTTTTTAAAAAAGGGCTTCCCTATATTGTTGTGTCTGGCCAGGTACAAATAGGCAGCTGGTGGTTGGGGGCAGCCCGTTCCTGCCTGCTGTACCTGACTGGACACAAATATAGGGCGAAGCCCCACGTCAATTTTTTTTTAGTTATTTCAGGAAATTCATGAAATAATGAAAAAAAAATTGATGTGGGGCTTCGCCCTATATTTGTGTCCAGTCAGGTACAGCAGGCAGGAACGGGCTGCTCCCAACCACCAGCTGCCTATTTGTACCTAGCCGGACACAACAATATAGGAAAGCCCTTTTTTTCTTAATTATTCCATGAATTTCATGAATTAAAAAAAAAAATACGTGGAGCTTCGCCCTATTTTTGTGTCCAGCCAGGTACAACTAGGCAGCTGGGGGCTGGAATCTGCAGCGCAGGGAGGCCCAAGCTTTCTGGGCCCCACCCGCTGCAAATTCCAGTCCGCAGCCGCCCCGGAAAATGGCGCGTTCATAGAAGCGCCATCTTCTGGCGCTGTACCCAACTCATCCAGGGCCCTGGTGCGGTGGCTCACTGGGTAATAAAGGGGTTAAGGCCAGCTTGGCATTATCAGCTGGCCCTAAGCCCGAAATTCATGGGGTCACGCCAATATTAGACATGACCACCATGAATTTCTAGTAAAGTATTTAAAAAAAACACAAACACCCAGAAAAATGTCCTTTAATTGAAATAAACACACAATTCTTTATTGTTCTAAATTAAACCATACTTACCGCCACGCCCATTCCAGCTGAAGCCAATGATCTCCTGCAATAAAAGTAAAATAATAAAGCAACATCATCCTTACCTTTCCATGGCTCCCACGACAGCTTCAGCTCTGCTACATCGAGATGACAGGCTGGACCGCAGCAGAACGCTGCCATCCAGCCTGTCATCCCGCAGACACTGAGAAGCGCAGGCATGCTTGCGCTACTCAGTGTCTGGCTGTGACGGCATCCAGATGAGCCGAGGTCATGTCCAATGAACTCGGCTCACCTCATGCACGTCACTGACAGCGTGGGAAAATTCTCACGCTGAAGCGCTGAGTGCAGGAGAATTTTCCCACGCTGTCAGTGACGTACATGAGGTGAGCCGAGTTCATTGTCGGCTCATCTGGATGCCGTCACAGTCAGACACTGAGGAGCGCAAGCATGCCTGCGCTTCTCAGTGTGTGCGGCATGGCAAGCTGGATGGCAGCGTTCTGCTGCGGTCCAGCCTGTCATCTCGATGTAGCAGAGCTGAAGCTGTCCTGGGAACCATGGAAAGGTAAGGATGAGGTTGCTTTATTATTTTTCTTTTATTGCAGGAGATCGTTGGCTTCAGCTGGAATGGGCGTGATGGTAAGTATGGTTTAATTTAGAACAATAAAGAATTGTGTCTTTATTTCAATTAAAGGACTTTATTCTGGGTGTTTGTGTTTTTTTTTTTACTTTGACTATGGGGTTAGTAATGGGGGTGTCTTATAGACGCCTCTCCATTACTAACCTGGGCTTGATGTCAGCTGGCATTGTAAGCCGACATCAACCCCAACCCTATTACCCCCTGCCACCGCACCAGGGCAGCGTGGAAGAGCGAGGCTAAGTGCCAGAATTGGCGCATCCTATGGATGCGCCATTTCTGGGCGGCTGAGGGCTGGTGTTTCTAGCCTGGGAGGGGGCCAATATTCATGGCTCCCTTCCTGGGCTATTAATATCAGCCCCTAGCTGTCTGCCTAGCCTTTGCTAGCTATTAAATTAGGGGGGACCCCACGTCATTTTTTTGGGGGGGTCCTCCATTTTAATAGCTAGTAAAGGCTAGGTATTCAGCTGGGGGCTGATATTAGTAGCCTGGGAAGCTCCGTGGGTATTACCCCCTTCCCAGGCTTCAAACATCTGCCCCAGCTGTCTGCTTAACCTCCGCTAGAGACTAAAATTACGGGGAACCCCACGCCAATTTTTTTTAATAATAAATCCTTTATTTTAATACTAAATGACAAGTACAGTAACCAACACTGTCACTGTACTTATTATATATGTGGCTGACATGTTTCTATCTATCTAATCTATGTGTGAAGCTCTATTCTGTCTGTTATAAATTGTCGGGTACCGCTGCTGAATTGCCGGCCGGCTTTTTTAAAGAGACGGTGCACGAAAACACTATTATATTTTTTAATAAATCCTTTACACTAAATGACAAGTACAGTAAGCAACACTGTCACTGTACTTCGTATATATGTGGCTGACATGTTTCTATCTATCTAATCTATGTGTGATTCTCTATTCCTTCTATTCTAAATTGTCGGGTACAGATGCTGAATTGCCAGCCGGCTTTTTTAAAGAGACGGTGCATGAAAACACTATTATTTTTTTAAATAAATTCTTTGCAGTAAATGACAAGTACAGTAAGCAACACTGTCACAGTACTTCATATATATGTGACTGACATGTTTCTATCTATCTAATCTATGTGTGAAGCTCTATTCTGTCTGTTATAAATTGTCGGGTACCGCTGCTGAATTGCCGGCCGGCTTTTTTAAAGAGACGGTGCACGAAAACACTATTATATTTTTTAATAAATCCTTTACACTAAATGACAAGTACAGTAAGCAACACTGTCACTGTACTTCGTATATATGTGGCTGACATGTTTCTATCTATCTAATCTATGTGTGATTCTCTATTCCTTCTATTATAAATTGTCGGGTACAGATGCTGAATTGCCAGCCGGCTTTTTTAAAGAGACGGTGTATGAAAACACTATTATTTTTTTAAATAAATCCTTTGCAGTAAATGACAAGTACAGTAACCAACACTGTCACTGTACTTCATATATATGTGACTGACATGTTTCTATCTATCTAATCTATGTGTGAAGCTCTATTCTGTCTGTTATAAATTGTCGGGTACCGCTGCTGAATTGCCGGCCGGCTTTTTTAAAGAGACGGTGCACGAAAACACTATTATATTTTTTAATAAATCCTTTACACTAAATGACAAGTACAGTAAGCAACACTGTCACTGTACTTCATATATATGTGACTGACATGTTTCTATCTATCTAATCTATGTGTGATGCTCTATTCCTTCATGTCTAAATTGTCGGGTACCGGTGTGTGCCGCTGCTGAATTGCCGGCCGGCTTTTTTAAAGAAAGCGTCTTCTGAGCAGTTTGTCAGCTTTTGGACACCTTTGAAGGTGTTTTCTATGTGTTCCTATGTGTTTTTGTTTGCCTGCCATTGGTTTTAACGGTGTTCGACGGTGTTCTAAGGTGTTCGACGAACAGTTCGACGAACAGTTCCTCGAACATCCCGGTGTTCGACGAACCGAACCGAACCCGAACACTACGGGGGTGGCTCAACACTAGTGAAATGATTCCGCAAAATTGATGCTACCAGCAGATACTGTGGTTCTGTTACGGTTTGAGTGCTGAACACTTGACGGTCACACGGTTGGCAAGTTGGAACTGTGAGATTCATTACGTGCACCACTGGTATTTTGTGGAAAAGCACATGTAAGATTCTGCAACAGTCTCTGCTGATACTCCTGCATGCGTGCATCCCTTTCTATGGCAGGAATAATTTCTGCAAATTTACTTTTGTACCGGGGATCTAACAGTGTGGCAACCCAGTAGTCAGGATTATTTCTAATTCTCACAACTCGAGGGTCATGTTGCAGGTAGTGCAGCAAGAAGGCACTCATGTGTGTTGCGCATCCAGGAGCACCAAGTCCCTGTTGTGTTGGTGGCGAGGTAACAATCATGCTTCCTTCCTCTGTCCTCTCCCCCCAACCTCGCACAACAGAAATGTGATCAAGGTCTCCCTCATCTGATGAGTCTTCCATCAGTTCGTCCTCCACTTCGTCCTGGGCTCCTGCACCTTCCTCACTAGTTTGGCTGCTACCATGCGCCCTGGTAAAACCATCTCCCCCACCCTCACATGCCTGCCGCCTTGGTGCTGCCGACCGTCTGGACCTTGCAGATGTTAGCCCTTCCCCATACAACTCCTCCTCCTCTACTTCCTCCACCTCCTCTTGTGCCACCACCTGACTCCGAATTCTGTTTAACATGTGCTCCAGCATGTAAATCACCGGAATAGTCATGCTGATAATGGCATCGTCAGCACTAAACATCTTCGTCGCCATTTCAAAACTGTGCAGAAGGGTGCATAGGTCCCTGATCTGAGACCACTCCTCCAGCGTGATTTGCCCCACCTCTGAATCTCGTTGGCCCAGGCTATACGTCAGAACATATTGTACCAGGGCTTGTCGGTGCTGCCACAGTCGCTGCAACATGTGCAGAGTTGAATTCCACCGGGTAGGCACATCGCATTTTAGCCGGTGAAGTGGCAGGCCCAACGACTTCTGTAGAGATGTAAGTCGCTGAGCTGCGGGATGCGAACGGCGGAAGTGAGCACACAGCGACCGTACCCTCTGCAGAAGGCCATCTAGTCTGGGATAGTGGGCTAAAAATTGCTGGACAACCAGGTTCAACACGTGAGCCATACAAGGCACGTGTGTGACATTGCCCCGGCGAAGGACCGCACCCAGGTTTGCAGCATTGTCGCACACGGCCTTCACTGGTTTCAGGTCCAGTGGAGACAACCATTCATGAAATTGGTTCTCCAGAGCTGACCACAACTCCTCAGCTGTGTGACTCACATTTCCCAGACATTTCAATGTAAAAACTGCCTGATGACGTTGAGCCCTACTGCCAGCATAGTAAGGAGGTGTGCAGGATCCCTTCTGCGCAGTTAGAAAGCTTGTGGCATGACCAGACAGGCTTTGGGTGCAGGTGGAAGACCGAGAGGAGGTTGAGGAGGCAGAAGCAGTGGAGGAACTTTGACATAAAGAGGATTGACGCACAACTCGTGAGGACGGCAAGACTTGGACAGCAGCCCCTTGTCCTGCTGTCACCATAGTTACCCAGTGCCCAGCCAGCGACATGTAACGCCCCTGTCCATGCCTACTCGTCCAAGTGTCTGTGGTGAAATGCACCCTGTCACACACAGAGTTTCTCAAAGAAGCGGTGATGTTGTGTGCGACATGCTGGTGGAGCGCAGGCACACCTTTCTTTGAGAAGTAGTGCCAACTGGTCATCTGGTACTGGGGCACTGCGACGGACATAAGGTCTCGAAAATCCTCTGTGTCCACCAGGCGGAAAGGCAGCATTTCTGTAGCCAAGAGCTTGCAGATGGTGAAATTCAACCTCTTAGCTTTCTCATGGCTAGGAGGAAATGGTCTTTTACTTGTCCACATCTGAGGGACCGAGGGCTGGCTATTGTGCTTAGACGGGGTTGATAAGGGTGTCCCCGGCAAACTGCCGGTCTGTGAGGAAGATGCAGGCGGACATGTTAGGTTGCCTTGATCCAAAGGTGGTGCTATCGATGTCGGACAGCGCTCAACACCAGCTGGTGTTACCACCTCCAAAGAAAATGATGACCTGCCAATCACGCTGGCTGTTGCGGGTAAAGAGGTGGCAGGTCTGCGCCCCAAAACAGGTGTGACTGCTGTCCCCCCAGTCACAGAGGATGAAGAGGCCGCGGATGCACAAGATATGGCAGACGGTGGTTGGCCCGGCCGGCTAGGCCGCATTGTAGCACACTGAGCTTCCCACTGCAACTTATGCTTCATGTCCATGTGCCGGTTCATGCATGAAGTACTCAAACTATGTATTTTTTGGCCTCTACTTAGCTTTTGCTGACAAATGTTACAGATAACACGAGTTGGGTCATCTTTATCGATCTGAAAAAATGCCCAGGCTATGCAAGGCTTAGCACCCATGCGACCTGAAGAGCCACCACGACTTGTGGTGAGAGGCAGAGTTGTGTTTGAGGATGCAGTTGTTGACGTGCTTCCAGTACTACGTCTCTGTCCAGTAAGGCGCAACCTGACCTCGTCGTCACTAGCATCTTCCTCCACCTCCTCTGCTGACCTCATCTCTTGGCTGACTGTGGGTTGACAGTAAGTGGGATCTCCAACCTCATCATCATCACCCTGTGCGTTATCACACCCGTCGTCCTCAGAGCCAACCTGTTCCTGCCCTGACAAAAAACTAAAGTTGTTGCTCCAATCAGGTATTTGAGTCTTATCATCGTCTTCCTCATTGTCTCCACCAACAGGAGTTACAGTTTGGGAATGAGGGTCTACATTATGGTCAGAACCTTCTGCGTCTGGTCCTGGATCCGACTCATAAAGATTCTGGGCATCAGTGCAGATCATTTCCTCGTCTGGATTCACAGAAGCGCTGGAGTCGACCTCTGATTCCCAGGCTATAGTATGAGTAAACAGCTCTGCAGACTCAACCATCTGTTCTACCTCATACTCAGACGGGCAGCTGGAGATTTGGGAGCTGTGAGGAAGCAAGTGCGATTGGGGTGACACCTTTGAGGACTGGAGTATTTGTGATGTTGAAGTTGATGTGGAGGAGAGCCTACTTAAAGGAGCACTTGATATCCGTTGAAGCACCTGCTGTTTTTGTGCCTCATCTGGAATTTGTAGCGATTGGCGTGGCCGTAAGAAAGGGATCTTATCACATTGTCCGCTAAAAGAAGTAGACATTTTAGTTTGGCTGGAAGATGGTCTTTCTTCTGCAGATGTTACTGTTGCTTTAACACCTACCCCACGGACACAACCTTTTTTCCCCTTCCCAACACGCCTATTCCCCTTTCCACCAGCAGCAGGCCTTTTTCCACTCATTTTGGTGGTTAACTAATTCACAACTCTGGAGTTGTTTGCACAAAAAAACAATGGTTGGGAACCGAGCAGAGCTGAGTGGCCAAACTGTGGTATTAGGCCAAAACTATTGGCTGGGTTAGATGCAGAAAAAAATTATATTCAATTTGCAACCTGATGGAGGTCTGTATAGATGGATTAATAGAACAAGTCCCACACACAGCTAGAAGCCCAATATTTTTTCAGAGGTAGATGCAGAAAAAAATATATTCAGTTTGCAACCTGATGGAGGTCAGTATAGATGGACTAATACAACAAGTCCCACACACAGCTAGAAGCCCAATATTTTTTCAGAGGTAGATGCAGAAAAAAATATATTCAGTTTGCAACCTTATGGAGGTCTGTATAGATGGATTAATAGAACAAGTCCCACACACAGCTAGAAGCCCAATATTTTTTCAGAGGTAGATGCAGAAAAAAATATATTCAGTTTGCAACCTGATGGAGGTCAGTATACTTGGACTAATAAAACAAGTCCCACACACAGCTAGAAGCCCAATATTTTTTCAGAGGTAGATGCAGAAAAAAATATATTCAGTTTGCAACCTGATGGAGGTCAGTATAGATGGACTAATACAACAAGTCCCACACACAGCTAGAAGCCCAATATTTTTTCAGAGGTAGATGCAGAAAAAAATATATTCAGTTTGCAACCTGATGGAGGTCTGTATAGATGGATTAATAGAACAAGTCCCACACACAGCCAGAAGCCCAATATTTTTTCAGAGGTATATGCAGAAAAAAATATATTCAGTTTGCAACCTGATGGAGGTCTGTATAGATGGATTAATAGAACAAGTCCCACACACAGCTAGAAGCCCAATATTTTTTCAGAGGTAGATGCAGAAAAAAATATATTCAGTTTGCAACCTGATGGAGGTCTGTATAGATGGATTAATAGAACAAGTCCCACACACAGCTAGAAGCCCAATATTTTTTCAGAGGTAGATGCAGAAAAAAATATATTCAGTTTGCAACCTGATGGAGGTCAGTATAGATGGACTAATACAACAAGTCCCACACACAGCTAGAAGACCAATATTTTTTCAGAGGTAGATGCAGAAAAAAATATATTCAGTTTGCAACCTGATGGAGGTCAGTATAGATGGACTAATACAACAAGTCCCACACACAGCTAGAAGCCCAATATTTTTTCAGAGGTAGATGCAGAAAAAAATATATTCAGTTTGCAACCTGATGGAGGTCTGTATAGATGGATTAATAGAACAAGTCCCACACAAAGCTAGAAGCCCAATATTTTTTCAGAGGTAGATGCAGAAAAAAATATATTCAGTTTGCAACCTGATGGAGGTCTGTATAGATGGATTAATAGAACAAGTCCCACACACAGCTAGAAGCCCAATATTTTTTCAGAGGTAGATGCAGAAAAAAATATATTCAGTTTGCAACCTGATGGAGGTCTGTATAGATGGATTAATAGAACAAGTCCCACACACAGCTAGAAGCCCAATATTTTTTCAGAGCTAGATGCAGAAAAAAATTATATTCAATTTGCAACCTGATGGAGGTCTGTATAGATGGACTAATAGAATGATGCTATGCCCAAAAGATTTTACTTCACTAGGTGCAGTAAAAAAATTGGTATTCTATACACAGGTGGTATATCTTGCAACACAGATAGGCTACTCCACTGACTAACACACTCTGCAATAGGCCAAAAAGGATTAGCTTTGCTAGATTCAGCCAAATGCTGTGAAAAAAACTTGCACAGCACTGGCACAGACCTGCCTGGCAAAAACTGATAGGAACTGATGTAACCTAGTCCTGAAAAGGACTCCAATTACAATTAGTCTTTACTCCCACAATCTATCTATTTAAGAGCACAGACCTGCCTGATAAAAGTCGTAGGAAATGCTGTAACCTAGTCCTTTAAAGGACTGCAATCACAACTATTCCCTACTCCCAAGCTATCTGTAGATTTGTGCGAAAATTGGCTTGAAATTAACAAGGTATAGCGCACACAGCAACAGCGGTGCCGTCTAACACGCAGCTGCAGCAGTGAGAAAATGGTGGCGACGGGGAAAATGGCTTGGTCTTATAGGGCAAGGACATGTGACATACACTGCCAATGACACATGCCCTTGCTTGTGTGAAAAAAAGCACTTCGCTCCGTGTGTGCGCTGCTGATAGGCTGACAGATTGCACCTCCCCACTGCAAATGCGGGAAAGAGAAAAAAAAATGGAGATCTTCATTGTTCCTGCAGAGATCCATCCCCTGCCCCTCCCCCCACCCCGCTGTACACTCAAACTGCGTATTAACATTAATTTTCATCATTACTGAGAAAAAATCCAGTTATGATTTTGGTGCACGAACAGTTATCGAACATAACCTCGAACAGCCGAATTTTTCTCAAATTGTTCGTGTTCGCCGAACGGCTCGACCACCGCCCAAAACAGCTCGAATTTGAGATTGGCGAACAGTTCGAGTAGAACAACGCTCATCTCTACTCATGTCCTTGTTACTAAAACGTTTTATAATTATGACAGTTATAATATAAAAGTTTTTCATTAACTGTAATTCTCAGGATGTTATGTATGGAATTAGTAACATAGTAACATAGTTTTTAAGGTTGAAGGAAGACTAAGTCCATCTAGTTCAACCCATAGCCTAACATGTTGTTGCAGAGGAAGGCAAAAAAATTCCATGTGGCAAACACTAAGCTCCACATTGGGGAAAAAAATTCTTTCCCGACTCCATACGACAATCAGACTAGTTCCCTGGATCAACTCCCTATCAAGGAATCTAGTATATATAACCTGTAATATTATACTTTTCAAGAAAGGCATCCATGCCCTTCTTAAATTTTAATAGTGAATCACTCATTACAACATCATGCGGCAGAGAGTTCCATAGTCCCACTGCTCTTACAGTAAAGAATCTGCGTCTGTGATTATGATTAAACCTTCTTTCCTCCAGACGTAGAAGATGCCCCCTTGTCCCCGTCTCTGGCCTCAGATTAAAAAGATCAGTAGACAGCCTTCGTTTTTCCACAGTAAATAGCCCCAAGTGTAATAAACTGTCTTGGTATTTGCAGACCCCCCAGTCCTCTAATGACCTTGGTCGCTCTTCTCTGCACCCGCTCTAGTTCAGCTATGTCTTTCTTATACACCGGAGACCAGAACTGTACACAGTATTCGAAGTGTGGTTGCACTAGTGACTTGTATAGAGGTAAAATATGTTCTCCTCGTGAGCATCTATGCCTCTTTTAATGCATCCCATGATTTTATTTGCCTTTGCAGCAGCTGCCTGACACTGGCCACTAAACGTGAGCTTGTCGTCCACCAATACACCCAGGTCTTTTTCAGTTACAGTTTTGCCCAGTGTTTTACAATTAAGCATATAATTATACATTTTATTTCCTCTGCCTAAGTGCATTACCTTACATTTATTCCCATTAATGCTCATTTGCCATTTACCAGCCCAAGCTTCTAGTTTACATAGATCCTCTTGTAATAGAAAATTGTCCTCCTCTGTATTGATTACCCTGCAGAGTTTAGTGTCATCTGCAAATATTGAAATATTACTCTGTATGCCCCCTACAAGGTCATTAATAAATATGTTAAAAAGAAGGGGGCTCAATTCTGACCCCTGTGGTACCCCACTGTTAACTGAGACCCAGTCTGAGTGTTTTCCATTAATAACCACCCTTTGTTTCCTATCACTGAGCCTATTCTTAACCCACATACATATATTTTCCCCTATCCCCATTGTTCTCATTTTATGTATCAACCTTTTGTGTGGAACCGTATCAAAAGATTTTGAAAAGTCCATATACAAAACATCCACTGCATTTCCTTGGTCCAGTCCAGAACTTGCCTCCTCATAAAAGCTGATCAGATTAGTTTGACAGGAACGGTCCCTCGTAAACGCATGTTGATATTGGGTCATGACTCATGAGGTTATTCTTCTTCAGATACTCTAGTATAGCATCTCTTAGGAAACCCTCTAGGATTTTACCCACAGTAGAGGTTAAGCTTACTGGCCTATAATTTCCAAGTACAGTTTTTGTCCCCTTTTTGAATATTGGCACCACATTTGCTATACGCCAGTCCTGTGGTACAGACCCTGTTACTATGGAATCTTTAAAGATTAAAAATAATGGTCTATCTATGACGTTACTTAATTCCTGCAGTACTCGCGGGTGTATCCCATCCGGGCCCGGGGATTTGTCAATTTTAGTGATTTTTAGACGCCGCCATACTTCCTGCTGGGTTAAGCAAGTGACATTAAATGGAGAAATTTTGTTATCACTAATCATATCATGCGATATTCTTGTGAAAATACGGTTGAAAAAAAATCATTTAGCATATTGACTTTTTCCTCATCCTCATCCACCATTTCACCCAGACTATTTTTAGGGGGGCCAACACTATCATTTTTTAGTTTTTTACTATTTATGTAGTTAAAGAATATTTTGGGGTAATTTTTACTTTCTCTGGCAATGATTCTCTCTGCCTCAATCTTTGCTGCCTTGATTTGGTTTTTACAGAATTTATTTAATTTTCTATATTTATTTAATGCCTCATCACTACCAACTTGCTTTAGTTCTCTAAATGCTTTCTTTTTGTCACTTATTGCGCCCCTTACAACTTTATTTAGCCATAGTGGTTTCCTCCTATTTCTAGCATGTTTATTCCCATAGGGTATATATTGAAAACAGGTTCTATTCAGGATGCTAATAAATGTCCCCCATTTGCTTTGTGTAGCTTTATGTCTCAGGATATCGTCCCAGTTTATTGCACTAAGATCCTCTCTCAACCATTGGAAATTTGCCTTCCTGAAGTTTAGTGTCATTGTAACCCCCCTACTACACATCTTATTACAGGATACATGAAAACGTATTATTTTGTGATCGCTATTATGCAAGTGACCCCCAACTAGTATGCGGTCTGGCCTGTTGGTTAATATTAGGTCTAGCAGTGCCCCCCTTCTTGTTGGGTCCTGAACCAGTTGTGAAAGGTAATTGTCTCTCATAGTTGTCAAAAACCTATTACCTTTGCTTGAACTACAGGTTTCTGTCCCCCAATGTATTTCAGGGTAGTTGAAGTCCCCCATAATAATGACTTCTCCTAGAGTCGCTGCTTCATCTATTTGCTTTATGAGGATATTCTCCGCTGCTTCCATTATTTTTGGAGACTTATAACAAACCCCTATCAGTAATTTATTATTTTTTCCCCCTCCCCTTATCTCCACCCACAGGGACTCTACATTTCCGTTAGATTCACATATATCCTCCAGCAAGATGGGTTTTAAGGATGATTTTACATATAAACACACCCCCCCTCGCTTGTTTGTACGGTCATTTCTGAACAGACTATAGCCCTGTAAATTAACTGCCCAGTCATGGCTCTCTTCATGCCACGTCTCAGATATCCCCACCATGTCATAATTATTTTCCAACAAAATTAATTCTAATTCCTCCATTTTGTTGGTAAGGCTTCTGGCATTAGTGTACATGCATTTTATGTATCTCTCTGTACCTCTATTCTTTCTTACTTTATTGACTGTTCTAACCCCACCCCCAATTTCTTTATTCGTGCCCAGGTCATTATCTGTACTATCTTCCCCACCTATAAATGAATTCCCTCCCCCCAAATCCCTAGTTTAAACACTCCTCCAACTATCTAGCCATTTTCTCCCCCAGCACAGCTGCACCCTCCCCATTGAGGTGCAGCCGGTCCCTAGCGTAGAGTCTGTAGCCAACTGAGAAGTCGGCCCAGTTCTCCAGGAACCCAAATCCCTCCTTCCTACACCAGTTCTTAAGCCACTTATTTATCTTCCTAATCTCCCTTTGCCTCTCTGGCGTGGCACATGGTACCGGTAGTATTTCAGAAAATACCACCTTGGAGGTCCTTGCTTTCAGCTTGCAGCCTAATTCCCTGAAATCATCTTTAAGAACCTTCCACCTACCTCTAACTTTGTCATTTGTGCCAATGTGCACCATGGTCCTCACCAGCCCCTCCCAATAATCTGTTAACCCGATCAGCGATGTGCCGGACTCGAGCGCCAGGTAGGCAGCACACTGTTCGACGATCCCTGTCTTTTTTAAAGATTGCCCTATCTGTTCCCCTAATAATTGAGTCCCCCACTACCTGCACCTGCCTGACCTGCCCTGCTCTCCTATTTCCCTCCTTACTAGAGCTGACACTCCTCCGGCTTTCAGGGGACATGACTTGCTGCAGCAGTGCTACCCCTGTACCGTCACCCCCCTCATTAAATTACACCAAAATAAATTAAGGCAAAAAACAACTATAAGACCCAAAGTTGAAGAATTGCCAATACTTTAATGAAATACATATTAAAAAATACATACAATAATAATAAAAGCAAGACACACCACAGATGAAAAAAGTGGTGGGGTGGCTGGACCCATAATGTGTATAAGCTGACAACTATGTCATTCAGATAGCTAACATAAGCATATGATTAATAATCAATACCAAACACGGTATTCAATATCTCGAGCAACAGAGAAGAAATATATATACAGTACAGACCAAAAGTTTGGACACACCTTCTCATTTAAAGATTTTTCTGTATTTTCATGACTTTGAAAATTGTACATTCACACTGAAGGCATCAAAACTATGAATTAACACATGTGGAATTATATACTTAACAAAAAAGTGTTAAACAACTGAAAATATGTCATATTCTAGGTTCTTCAAAGTAGCCACCTTTTGCTTTGATGACTGCTTTCCACACTCTTGGCATTCTCTTGATGAGCTTCAAGAGGTTGTCACCGGAAATGGTCTTCCAACAATCTTGAAGGAGTTCCCAGAGATGCTTAGCACTTGTTGGCCCTTTTGCCTTCACTCTGCAGTCCAGCTCACCCCAAACTATCTCGATTGGGTTCAGGTCTGGTGACTGTGGACGCCAGATCATCTAGCGTAGCACCCCATCACTCTCCTTCTTGGTCAAATAGCCCTTACACAGCCTGGAGGTGTGTTTGGGGTCATTGTCCTGTTGAAAAATAAATGATGGTCCAACTAAACGCAAACCGGATGGAATAGCATGCCGCTGCAAGATGCTGTGGTAGCCATGCTGGTTCAGTATGCCTTCAATTTTGAATAAATCCCCAACAGTGTCACCAGCAAAGCACCCCCACACCATCACACCTCCTCCTCCATGCTTCATGGTGGGAACCAGGCATGTAGAGTCCATCCGTTCACCTTTTCTGCGTCGCACAATGACCCGGTGGTTGAAACCAAAGATCTCAAATTTGGACTCATCAGACCAAAGCACTGATTTCCACTGGTTTAATGTCTATTCCTTGTGTTCTTTAGCCCAAACAAGTCTCTTCTGCTTGTTGCCTGTCCTTAGCAGTGGTTTCCTAGCAGCTATTTTACTATGAAGGCCTGCTGCACAAAGTCTCCTCTTAACAGTTGTTGAAGAGATGTGTCTGCTGCTAGAACTCTGTGTGGCATTGACCTGATCTCTAATCTGAACTGCTGTTAACCTGCAATTTCTGAGGCTGGTGACTCGGATAAATTAATCCTCAGAAGCAGAGGTGACTCTTGGTCTTCCTTTCCTGGGGCGGTCCTCATGTGTGCCAGTTTCTTTGTAGCTCTTGATGGTTTTTGCAACTGCACTTGGGGACACTTTCAAGGTTTGCCAAAGTTTTCGGACTGACTGACCTTCATTTCTTAAAGTAATGATGGCCACTCGTTTTTCTTTACTTAGCTGCTTTTTTCTTGCCATAATACAAATTCTAACAGTCTATTCAGTAGGACTATCAGCTGTGTATCCAACTGACCTCTGCACAACACAACTGATGGTCCCAACCCCATTTATAAGGCCAGAAATCCCTCTTATTAAACCTGACAGGGCACACCTGTGAAGTGAAAACCATTTCCGGTGACTACCTCTTGAAGCTCATCAAGAGAATGCCAAGAGTGTGCAAAGCAGTCATCAAAGCAAAAGGTGGCTACTTTGAAGAACCTAGAATATAAGAAATATTTTCAGTTGTTTCACACTTTTTTGTTAAGTATATAATTCCACATGTGTTAATTCATAGTTTTGATGCCTTCAGTGTGAATGTACCATTTTCAAATTCATGAAAATACAGAAAAATCTTTAAATGAGAAGGTGTGTCCAAACTTTTGGTCTGTACTGTACTTATCACAGAGAATAATAACAATCCATAAATATATGCATTAGTAATTAGCAGATAGCCTCTGTTGGTCCAATATCCCAGTACAGTCACATATATAAATATCAATGCCCAAAAGGACTACAAAAAAAGACTGAGATATAACCATAGTTACCAATGAGCTCAGGTCAGAGGTCCAGGCACCCACCACGCACCCGACGCGCATTTCGCACAGGAAATGCTTCGTCCTGGACGAAGCATTTCCTGTGCGAAACGCGCGTCGGGTGCGTGGTGGGTGCCTGGACCTCTGACCTGAGCTCATTGGTAACTATGGTTATATCTCAGTCTTTTTTTGTAGTCCTTTTGGGCATTGATATTTATATATGTGACTGTACTGGGATATTGGACCAACAGAGGCTATCTGCTAATTACTAATGCATATATTTATGGATTGTTATTATTCTCTGTGATTACTATATATATTTCTTCTCTGTTGCTCGAGATATTGAATACTGTGTTTTGCATTGAATATTAATCATATGCTTATGTTAGCTATCTGAATGACGTAGTTGTCAGCTTATACACATTATGGGTCCAGGCACCCCACCACTTTTTTCATCTGTGGTGTGTCTTGCTTTTATTATTATTGTATGTATTTTTTAATATGTATTTCATTAAAGTATTGGCAATTCTTCAACTTTGGGTCTTACAGTTGTTTTTTGCCTTCATTTATTTTGGTGTATTCTAGGTCGGCTTAGCCCATTAGATTTATTGGTGTCTACCACCACCCTCATTAGCTGCACTATATGTAATAAAAAAATCATAGGGTGTTCTACACGAAAAGGTACGGCTTTCTTAACATCGTAATTGTAATATATCGCATGCATCCATCCATTTCATTATTTACTATCATAGGCAAATTACATCTCTTCAAGTGCTTGGCATAGAGAGGGTTAAGAAATCATCCAGAGGTGGACATCATCGGAGATGCTTGAGCACCAGGGAAGCCTTCTGGTTCTACAACTTAGGCACCTGTGTCCCCAATGGACTCTGTATGCGCAAGGAAATCATGTACCACTATTAATTTATCTTTGTTAGGACATTTTCTTTATTGGTTTTATTCACCATATGTTGTTTTTAATATGACTATTCTTTACTTATGATCTACTAAACAACCTGCATTTCATTATGATTAGTGTTGAGCGAACATGCTCGACACTGCTCGGTACTCGCCCGAGCATCACGCTACTCGGGATGTTCGGTGAGCACCGAGCATTTCCGGGTTACTCGGACGGGAGCTCGGGTCTCCGCCCTGCATGTTTGGCGCTCTTTACAGAGCCAATGAACATGCAGGGATTGCCAGCCAGTCACTGTAATGCTTCAGCCATGTTGGTTGTGGGCATTACAGTGATTGGCTGGCCGCACAGCGTCACCTCGAGTATTTAAAACTGGGCGCCGCCATCTTGGACACAGTCACTCAGGATTAGACAGTGTAGGGACAGCGCTGCTGATTTAGGGAGAGATATAAACTGCAAAATAGTTAGTGTAGGGTCTGTAAAGGCTGCCAGAACAAACAAACAGTCATTTTCAGGACAAATATCCATCCCAGATAACAGGCAGGCAGGCTGTATAGGAGACACAGTGGTTATACCAGCAAACGCTGCATTACAGTCCTGTGTGCTCCTGTTGCTGAAATTGCTGGACTTAGCACCAGGTGTCGGGGGCAAGGAAAAATCCTTTTTTTTTCATCTAAATCCTCCTTTTTTTCCTCCTTCACACTGTACAAATACCCATCATATTAACCTTTTGGTGTGCCCCCCCCCCCCCAAAAAAGGCGTGTCTCTGATTTTTCAGACACAAATATAACTGTTAAAATAATCTGGTGTAGGCTAGAGAAACAGAAGTGTTGTTTTGCACTTCCATGGTTCAAACCTCTGTATTATCCATTTTGGGCCATTTGTATCTAAAAAAAAAAAATTTTGAGTGTGTCGCTCACTGTTCAGCCGCAAATTTCTCTATTTAAAAAAGTGTGGTATACCCCAGTAAACAATAACTGTGTTTTTGCCATCCCACGGTAAAAAATCTCTATTATTCAGCTTTTGGTAGTTTTTTTCCGTAAAGAAAAACAGTATTGTCTCCTGACTGTTGTGACACAAAAATATATCTGTTGAAAATAGTCTTGTGTAGGCCCAACATCCCAGTGTGGTTTCGCAGTTTCACGGGTCAAATCGCTGTACTATCCAGTTTTGGGCCTTTGGTATCTAAAAAAAAAGCAGTTTGAGTGTGTCGCTCACTGTTCAGCCGCAAATATCTCTATTTAAAAAAGTGTGGTATACCCCAGTAAACAATAACTGTGGTTTTGCCATCCCACGGTAAAAAATCTCTATTATTCAGCTTTTGGTAGTTTTTTCCGTAAAGAAAAACAGTAGTGTCTCCTGACTGTTGTGACACAAAAATATATCTGTTGAAAATAGTCTTGTGTAGGCCCGACATCCCAGTGTGGTTTCGCAGTTCCACGGGTCAAATCGCTGTACTATCCAGTTTTGGGCCTTTGGTACCTAAAAAAAAAGCAGTTTGAGTGTGTCGCTCACTGTTCAGCCGCAAATATCTCTATTTAAAAAAGTGTGGTATACCCCAGTAAACAATAACTGTGGTTTCCCTCTTCCACGGTTCTAATCTACTCTTTATTACCCTTTTTCCATTGATAGTGCAAGTGTAAGCTAATTTACTTCATTTACAATGGGCAAGGCGCGTGGCAAGGGACGTGGAAGTGGACGTTCTGGTGATGGTTCGTGCAGAGGATGGGGCCGTGGCCAAGGTGAAAATGTGCCACAACCAACAGCCACATCTTCTCGCTCCCACTTCTTGACCGAATTACTAGGGAAGCACAGAACAACACCAGTATTGAGAACTGATCAGTGTGAACAGGTTATTAATTGGATAGCAGAAAATACTTCCAGTTACCTGGGCACCACCACCTCCGGTCTGTCTTCCACACGGTCAATTCTTAGTAGCCGTGAGTCTCGACCGCATACTCCTCCTCACCCTGATGCTCCTTCCTCCCACCATGCCGAGTGTCGTCAGACAGCAAGTGATCCCACACTTGGACACTCTGAAGAGCTGTTCACTGGTTCATTTCCATATTTGGGCCCATCGCCTGATACGCTTGAAGTGGTGGAAGAGGAGATCCCATGTTGCGATGCCCAAATATTTGAACAGCCACGGCCACAGGAAGTCGACGTTGGCAATCTGTCACAAGAGGTGGACGATGACGAGACACAATTGCCAGGAAGTGAGGCGGAGGATCGTGGTGCTCAAGTGGAAGAGGAGGAGGTGGTGGATGATCTAGTAACTGACCCAACATGGAAGGAGGACATGCAGAGTGAGGCCAGCAGCACACAGGGGGAGGGAGGCAGAGTACCCCAACAGGTAGGAAGAAGCAGTGTAGTGGCCGCAAAGAGAAGGCAGGCAACCGTTCCCCGTAACACCAACACGAGGGACGTTGCCAGTACAAGCGGTAGGTCTTCCAGAGTCTGGATTTTTTTTAAAGACTCTGCTGATAACCCCAAAAAGGCCATATGTTCCACCTGCCATGCCAGCATCAGCAGGGGTGACAAAACTACCAGCCTGACCACCACCAGTGTAGTGCCGGCGTCCCTGCCCTCTGCTAGGCAGGGACGCTGCTCCCCTCACCGCTCTGCTCCGTGCCCGGCGTCCCTCTCCCGCTCTGCTGTCAGTGCGCGCTCCTTCCCGGCGTCCTCCTCCCGCTCTGCTCTCAGCGCGCGCTCCTTCCCGGCCCCTGTGCTTAGGGCGCGCGCGCGCGCGCTCCCCTCCTCTTAAAGGGGCCGCGCGCGCCGTCCTAAGGAGTCCCCGGCCAATGGCCGGAGGACTTCATCATATATAAGGCACCTCCTCCCAAATGGATGTGCCCGAGCAATGTTGTTTGCACCAGTGTCTCACCTGTGCTTCAGCCCTCAGGTCCCGTTGCCAGTTACCTGCCAGTTACCTGCCAGATTCCTGCCTGACTACTTGTTACCTGCCTGCTAGTCTGAGGTCCGACGGTCTGCCTTACCATTCCTGTCAGTCTGTCTAAGGACCAGCCTGTCCGCTCACCTGGGAGCGCACATCAGCTACCTGCCTGCTTGCCTGAGGTCCGACGGTCTGCCTTACCATTCCTGTCAGTCTGTCTAAGGACCAGCCTGTCCGCTCACCTGGGAGCGCACATCAGCTACCTGCCTGCTTGCCTGAGGTCCGACGGTCTGCCTTCCAAACTCCTGTCAGTCTGTCTATGGACCAGCTTGCCCGCTCACCTGGGAGCGCTCATCTGCTACCTGCCTGCTAGCCTACCTGGAGGCTCCGCCGTCACGTGCTGTGACCACCTGCCTGTCCAGTGACTTCTGTCCGCTCACCTGGGAGCGCTCATCTGCCGCCTGTCTGTTGGTCTTCCTGGAGGCTCCGCCGTCACATGCTGTGACCACCCGTTCATCCAGAGACTCTCGCCTGCTCACCTGGGAGCTCCCGTCTATCTTCAGCCGCCACAGGTCGTACCAACCCTTTACCTAGAGTCTGCCCCGGTCACTTGCCGTGACCATCAGCCCGTTCATCCAGAGACTGCCTCGGTCACTTGCCGTGACCTCCAGCCCGTTCACTCAGAGACTGTCCTGTTCACCTGCCGTGTCCACCAGCCCGTTCATCCAGAGACTGCCTCGGTCACTTGCCGTGACCTCCAGCCCGTTCACTCAGAGACTGTCCCGTTCTCCTGCTGTGACTGCCTGCCTGGTCGCCACCCGCTCCCTTACAAGGACTGCCCCCTTGTATAGTAGCTCAGAGGTTCCGCCTCCCAGACCCGTTACAGTTTGCTCGGGCCATGGAACCCGGTGGCACCCAAGCTCCCTCGCTCTCGGACCTGTGTCATGAACTGTCCCGTCAAAGGTCCCAACAGGAGTCCATCCTGGGTCACCTGCGGAATGTCAATACTCGCCTGGACACTCTGACTGCTCCACCAACAACCTTCGCCAGTGCCATGTCTCGCAATCCGGCAGCTCCGCAGCCCACTAACACCATGATATCCTACTCCGGACCCCGGCTTTCTGCACCTCCTCGCTTCGGAGGCGACTCCGCCCAGGCTCGGGGCTTCATAAATCAGTGCACCCTGCACTTTGAACTATTGTCCTACCAGTTTAACTCCGACCGAGCCAAAATTGCATTCATCATGTCCCATCTCACCGGGGAGGCTCTGGCCTGGCTAAATCCTCTATGGGAGAGAGGAGACCCCCTGGTGTCCAACTTGCCTGCTTTTCTCACGGCTTTCCGGAAAGTCTTCGACGAACCCGGACGGAAGACCTCATCCGCATCATCATTGCTACGCCTCCGTCAGGAGAGTCTCACCGTGGGCCAATATGCCATACGGTTCCGTACCCTTGCCTCGGAGCTGGCCTGGGATAACGACGCTCTGGTTTCCGTCTTCTGGGAGGGTCTGTCCGGCCGTATTAAAGATGAACTTGCCGGTCGGGACATTCCTACCACTCTCGATGACTTAATAACTCTTGCCACCCGGATTGACCTACGGTTCCAGGAGAGTGCCGGAGAGGTCACCCGTGAGAGGAGGTTACCACGTCTAGCTCCTACTTTCCAGAAACCCGTCACTCCTTCTGTCTCAAACCAGGTACACTCTCCTGAGCCTATGCAGGTCGACCAGACCAAGATGGTCAAAACCCGTCAGGACTTACGCCGTGCTTAGGGGACCTGAATCTACTGTGGCAGTAAGGAGCACCGGATCCGTGCCTGCCCAGAGAGGTCGGGAAACGCCTGTGTCTAGGCTCGCTCAGAGAGGTCCACCTAGACAAGAATAAATCCTCTCCATCCCTGCTGTTGTCAGTTTCAATCGTCTACGGGGAGAACCGTTATTTCGAACTAGCCCAACTTGACTCTGGAGCAGCCGGGAATCTTATTTCACAGTCCCTGGTAGAGAAATACCGCATCCCCACCAAACCTCTGGCTGTACCCTTGTCTGTCGCTGCCGTGGATGGGGGCCTCTTACCTCGCCCCATCCAACTCATCACCGAATCCATTACTCTGCAGGTGGGAATGCTGCATTCTGAAAGTATCTCCTTTCATGTTCTGCCTGGACTCTCTCACGCCCTCTTGCTAGGTCTGCCTTGGCTCCAGAGACATGCACCCGTGCTTGACTGGCAAACCGGAGAAGTCCTTCGCTGGGGACAAGACTGTCATAAGACCTGCCTGGTTCCCGTCCATCCCGTCCGTCCCTCTCCTACCCCAGCTAATCTACCTGGACTTCCGATTCCCTATTGGTCTTATGCTGATGTCTTTAATAAAAAGGAGGCAGAGACATTACCCCCTCATAGACCATACGACTGCCCCATCGACCTGTTACCCGGTACTACTCCTCCCCGTGGGCGTATTTATCCATTATCCGCTGCTGAGACCCGGTCGATGTCCGAATATATTGAGGAGAATCTGGCCAGGGGATTCATCCGGAAATCTACCTCCCCGGCGGGAGCAGGCTTCTTTTTCGTCAAAAAGAAGGACGGCTCTCTCCGTCCCTGTATAGACTATAGAGGCCTAAGCCAGATCACGGTGAAGAATAAGTACCCCCTTCCGCTCATTCCAGAATTATTTGATCGTCTTAGGGGGGCTAGAATCTTCACCAAACTGGACCTCCGTGGGGCGTACAACCTGGTTCGTATCCGTCAGGGGGATGAATGGAAGACGGCATTCAACACCCGGGACGGCCACTATGAATACCTGGTAATGCCCTTTGGTCTCTGTAACGCTCCTGCCGTCTTTCAAGAGTTGGTCAATGACATCTTCCGGGACCTTCTCTACTCCTGCGTAGTGGTGTACCTGGACGACATTTTGGTCTTCTCTCCGGATCTCCAGACTCACCGGAGGGACGTTCGTCAGGTCCTGCTCAGGCTCAGGCAGAATCACCTCTTCGCTAAATACGAGAAGTGCCTCTTTGAGCAGACCTCGCTTCCGTTTTTGGGCTACATAATTTCTCAGACCGGCCTACGAATGGATCCAGAGAAACTGTCTGCCATCGAGAAATGGCCCCGACCGGAGGGGTTGAAGGCCATTCAGCGGTTCCTGGGCTTCGCCAACTACTACTGCCTCTTCATACCACACTTCTCTTCCCGGACTGCCCCAATTTCCGCGCTCACCCGTAAGGGTACTAATCCCAAAGAGTGGCCGCCCGAAGCAGAAGAAGCCTTTCTTTCCTTAAAACAGGCCTTCTCTTCCGCCCCGGTGCTGCATCGCCCGGACGGCAACAAGCAGTTCTTCCTGGAAGTGGACGCCTCCTCCTCTGGAGCTGGAGCGGTACTTACTCAAAAATCTTCTTCCGGGAGGATGGTAACTTGCGGCTTCTTCTCTAAACTCTTCTCCTCCTCAGAGCGCAATTATTCCATAGGAGATCGAGAGTTATTGGCCATCAAACTGGCATTGGAGGAGTGGCGTTACCTGCTTGAGGGGGCTCTTCACCCGGTAATAATTTACACTGACCACAAGAACTTGGCTTACCTCCAGCATGCCCAGAGACTTAACCCGCGCCAAGCCCGGTGGTCCTTGTTTTTTGCTCGTTTTGATTTTGTCCTTCATTTTCGCCCGGCTGACAAAAACGTCAAGGCGGACGCCTTGTCTCGATCCTTTCTGGTGTCTGATCTCGAGGAAGATCCGAAACACATCATCGATCCCGCCAGAGTAATGCAGGTGGCTCCCGTGAGTCTAAATCGTCTCCCTCCCGGAAAGACGTTCGTATCAGTACCTGATCGGGAGAAGATCCTTCACTGGGGTCACTCGTCTAAACTGGCTGGCCACGCTGGTCAGAAGAAGACCCTCCAGCTTATTTCCCGGCACTACTGGTGGCCTACCCTGCACAAGGATGTAATAGACTTTGTTTCTGCCTGTGTGTCCTGCGCCCGCAACAAGGTTCCGAGACATCTGCCAGCCCGTCGCCTCCTTCCGCTCCCAGTACCTACTGCCCCCTGGCAGCATATTGCAATGGACTTCATAACTGACCTCCCACTCTCTGCCGGTTGTACGGTCATTTGGGTGGTCACTGACCGCTTCTCCAAGATGGCTCATTTCGTTCCCCTGCCAGGCCTCCCGTCTGCACCCGAGCTAGCTAGAGACTTTATTCGTCACATCTTCCGTCTTCATGGCCTGCCTCTCCACATCGAGTCGGATCGTGGGGTACAGTTCACCTCACGCTTCTGGAGAGCCACTTGTAAACTACTAGACGTCACCCTGGACTTCTCTTCCGCTTACCACCCACAATCCAATGGTCAAGTGGAGCGGATCAATCAGAACCTGACCAGTTACCTCCGGCACTTCGTTAATGCCCACCATTCTGACTGGGTGGATCTCCTACCATGGGCCGAGTTCTCTTACAATAATCACGAGAGCGAATCCTCCTCCAAATCCCCGTTTTTTGTAGTCTTTGGTCAGCATCCTCGGATTCCTTTTCCTGTCTCCACCTCGGTGGACAACCCGGCTGCGGAATCTCTCGTTAGCAAATTTTCCTCCATCTGGGAGAGTACCCGATCCGCACTCCTTCAGTCGTCCGAACGCATGAAAAGACACGCTGACAAAAAACGCCTGAATCCTCCACAATTTCGTCCAGGAGATAAGGTCTGGCTCTCATCTAAATATGTTCGACTCAAGATACCTTCTTACAAGTTAGGGCCTCGGTTCATCGGACCTCTGGAGGTCATCAGTCAGATCAACCCGGTGGCCTATAAATTGAAACTCCCGGCCAACTTACGGATCCCTAACTCCTTCCATGTATCTCTCCTCAAACCTGTGGTACTTAACTCTTTTTCCAAGTCTACAGGTACGCCTCCTGCTCCGGTTTCTGCTGAGGACGAGTTTGAGGTAGAGAACATTCTTGCCACCAAAAGGGTAAGAGGAAAGACATTTTTTCTGGTAGATTGGAAGGGGTTTGGTCCTGAGGAGAGAACGTGGGAGCCCCGGGAGAACATCCATGCCCCTCTCATCCTAGCTAAATTTCTGTCTGGCCTAAAAAAGGGGGGGCCTAAAGGGGGGGGTACTGTAGTGCCGGCGTCCCTGCCCTCTGCTAGGCAGGGACGCTGCTCCCCTCACCGCTCTGCTCCGTGCCCGGCATCCCTCTCCCGCTCTGCTGTCAGCGCGCGCTCCTTCCCGGCCCCTGTGCTTAGGGCGCGCGCGCGCTCCCCTCCTCTTAAAGGGGCCGCGCGCGCCGTCCTAAGGAGTCCCCGGCCAATGGCCGGAGGACTTCATCATATATAAGGCACCTCCTCCCAAATGGAGGTGCCCGAGCAATGTTGTTTGCACCAGTGTCTCACCTGTGCTTCAGCCCTCAGGTCCCGTTGCCAGTTACCTGCCAGTTACCTGCCAGATTCCTGCCTGACTACTTGTTACCTGCCTGCTAGTCTGAGGTCCGACGGTCTGCCTTACCATTCCTGTCAGTCTGTCTAAGGACCAGCCTGTCCGCTCACCTGGGAGCGCACATCAGCTACCTGCCTGCTTGCCTGAGGTCCGACGGTCTGCCTTACCATTCCTGTCAGTCTGTCTAAGGACCAGCCTGTCCGCTCACCTGGGAGCGCACATCAGCTACCTGCCTGCTTGCCTGAGGTCCGACGGTCTGCCTTCCAAACTCCTGTCAGTCTGTCTATGGACCAGCTTGCCCGCTCACCTGGGAGCGCTCATCTGCTACCTGCCTGCTAGCCTACCTGGAGGCTCCGCCGTCACGTGCTGTGACCACCTGCCTGTCCAGTGACTTCTGTCCGCTCACCTGGGAGCGCTCATCTGCCGCCTGTCTGTTGGTCTTCCTGGAGGCTCCGCCGTCACATGCTGTGACCACCCGTTCATCCAGAGACTCTCGCCTGCTCACCTGGGAGCTCCCGTCTATCTTCAGCCGCCACAGGTCGTACCAACCCTTTACCTAGAGTCTGCCCCGGTCACTTGCCGTGACCACCAGCCCGTTCATCCAGAGACTGCCTCGGTCACTTGCCGTGACCTCCAGCCCGTTCACTCAGAGACTGTCCTGTTCACCTGCCGTGTCCACCAGCCCGTTCATCCAGAGACTGCCTCGGTCACTTGCCGTGACCTCCAGCCCGTTCACTCAGAGACTGTCCCGTTCTCCTGCTGTGACTGCCTGCCTGGTCGCCACCCGCTCCCTTACAAGGACTGCCCCCTTGTATAGTAGCTCAGAGGTTCCGCCTCCCAGACCCGTTACAACCAGCATGATCAGGCACATGGCAGCAAAGCACCCGACTTCGTGGGGTGAAACCCAGGGTCCACGACCAGTGTCAGCGGGTTTCACCACTGCTTCTTCCACTGTTGTGCGTGCAATAGAACTCCCTGTTGTGTTTGCAAGGCAATCCCCTGTCCATACTGCATGTAAAGATGCCCCCTCCTCTCAGTCTTCACTTGTTATGGCAGTTTCTCAAGAAACAGCATCAACGTCCACGTCCACGTCCCACCGCAGCGTTCAATTGTCCATATCCCAGACCTTTGAACGAAAGCGGAAATTCGCAGCTAACGCCCCACAGGCCACAGTCATAAATTCGCACATTTCATGACTGCTTGCGTTGGAAATGTGGCCTTTTAGGCTGGTGGAGATGAAATCCTTCCACAATCTTATGGCGGTGGCCGTCCCTCGGTACTCGGTCTCCAGCCGACACTATTTTGCCCGGTGTGCCATCCCCGCACTACAAAGCATCTGCCGTGCCCTCAACAACGCAGTTACTGGGAGAGTCCACATGACAACGGACACGTGGACAAGTGCTTGTGGCCAGGGACGGTACAACTCTCTGACGGCACACTGGGTAAACATAGTGGAAGCCGGGACCCAGTCGGACCTTGGGACGGAACACATCCTCCCCACACCGAGGATTGCGGGCCCTATGTCAGTCAGAGTTGCCCCCACAGTGTACAGCTCCTGCGCATCCTCCTCCTCCTCCTCCTCCTCCTCATGTTCAGCCTCCATCTCAGATATCATCACATCAGTTACAAGCTGGAAGCATTGCAGTACTGCCTCAGCCAAGCAGCAACAGGCTGTGCTGAAACTCATAAGCTTAGGTGATAAACTTCACACTGCTTGTGAGTTGTGGACAGCTGTGAAAGAGCAGGCAGATCTGTGGCTGAGACCGCTGAACCTACATCCCGGCATTGTCGTGTGTGACAATGGCCGTAACCTGGTGGCGGCTCTGAGGCGAGGTGAGATCACACACGTACCATGCCTGGCTCATGTGCTTAACCTCATGGTTCAGCGGTTTCTTAAATCGTACCCCGAGTTGCCAGATCTGCTTGTGAAAGTAAGCCGCCTGTCAGCTCATTTTCGCAAGTCGGCTACAGCTTCCGCCGCCCTTGCTGTGTTGCAGCAGCGTTTGCAGCTTCCGGCACACCGACTGGTGTCTGATGTCCCCACACGTTGGAACTCTACCCTCCACATGTTGCAAAGGATTTGTGAGCAGAAGAGAGCACTAGTGGAGTACCAGCTGCAACAAGGCCGTCGATATTCAGGTCAGATTCCACACATAAGACCTCAGGAGTGGACCTGGATGTCTGACATATGTACCATCCTGACAAACTTTGAGGAGGCCACCAAGATGGTGAGTGGCGATGACGCCATCATTAGTGTCAGCATCCCACTTGTCTTTTGCAACGCTCTCTGCAGAGAATTAAAGAGGAGCCATTGCAGCCAGAGTATGAAGAGATGGATCAAGAATCCGTAGCGGGCGATTACATACAGCCCAGCCTCATCTCATCCCAACGTGCATTGGGGGACAATGAGGGAGAGGAGGAGGAGGAGGAGGAGGAGGAGGAAGAACAGGAGCTGCTATCATGCGTTGTAGACGGTAGTACCTGTACAAGTGTCATACCGTCGGTTCAGCGTGGGTGGCCTGAGGACATGGAGGAGGAGGAAGAGGAGGAGGAAGAGGAGGAGGAGAGCATGGACAGTTGTCATCTTGGTGAGGACACGGAAATCTTGCCAGTTACCAGTCTGGCACGCATGGCTGACTTTATGTTACGCTGCCTTAACCGTGACCCTCGCGTTGTCAAAATGTTGGGTGACAGTCATTACAGGTTGGTGACACTTGTAGACCCCCGCTACAAGGAGAACTTTCAACTCTCTTATTACGGAGGTGGAGAGGTCTACAAAAATGGGGCAGTACCAGAAGGCCCTTGCTGCAGAACTCTTAAAAAAATTCCCATCTGAACACGCTAGCGGCAGAGGTCACAGTTCGTTGCCCAACCAAGGCGTACAGCCGAGAGAGATGCAACTCCAATCCAGCAGAGGCAGGGGAACACTGTCAACGTTCTGGGACAGTTTTCTGACACCCGCCCAGCTTACAGGCCCCCCGGGGTACTCTCACAAGGAGTGGAAAGTTTCAAAAGATGGTGAGGGAGTACCTTGCCGACCGTACCAACGTCCTCCGTGATTCCTCTGTGCCTTTTAATTATTGGGTATCCAAGCTGGACACTTGGAATGAACTCGCTCTGTACACCTTGGAGGTCCTGGCCTGCCCTGCCACTAGCGTGTTATCGGAGCGTGTTTTTAGTGCCGCAGGGGGAATTATAACTGATAAGCGCACTCGCCTGTATACTGACAATTCTGACAAGCTGACCCTTATCAAAATGAACAAGGGCTGGATTGGGCCAGACTTCTCATCACCACCAAATGACAGCAGAGTAACATAAAGTCAAATCCACTGTGTTATTTCGGGAGGTGTATTCACATGCACCGCTTCACACCCACACATGGGTATACGCTTCCTAGTTTCGGCTGTTTTATCTTCTTCTCCTTATCCTCAGCCTCCACCACTACTATACCACCAGGGTGCCAGGATTGAAAGTTCCTCCGTCCTAATTTTTGGCAGCTTTTGCTTGCAAGGCATAAGCAAATACTATGGGACACCCACTCCCCAATAATGGGACTTATGTTTGTAATATGCTGTACTGCATGGCTCTTGTAAGGGGCATTACAAGTTGCTCCGTCCTAATTTTTGGCAGCTTTTGCTTGGAAAGCATAAGCAAATACTATGGGAGACGCACTCCCCAATAATGGGACTTATGTTTGTAATATGCTGTACTGCATGGCTCTTATAAGGGGTATTGCAAGTTGCTCTGTCCTAATTTTTGGCAGCTTTTGCTTGGAAAGCATAAGCAAATACTATGGGACACCCACTCCCCAATAATGGGACTTATGTTTGTAATATGCTGTGCTGCATGACTCTTGTAAGGGGCATTGCAAGTTGCTCCGTCCTAATTTTTGGCAGCTTTTGCTTGGAAAGCATAAGCAAATACTATGGGACACCCACTCCCCAATAATGGGACTTATGTTTGTAATATGCTGTACTGCATGGCTCTTGTAAGGGGCATTGCAAGTTGCTCCGTCCTAATTTTTGGCAGCTTTTGCTTGGAAAGCATAAGCAAATACTATGGGAGACACACTCCCCGATAATGGGACTTATGTTTGTAATATGCTGTAATGCATGGCTCTTGTAAGGGGCATTGCAACTTACTCCGTCCTAATTTTTGGCAGCTTTTGCTTGCAAGGCATAAGCAAATACTATGGGACACCCACTCCCCAATAAAGGGACTTATGTTTGTAATATGCTGTACTGCATGGCTCTTGTAAGGGGCATTGCAAGTTGCTCCTTCCTAATTTTTGGCAGCTTTTGCTTGGAAAGCATAAGCAAATACCATGGGACACCCACTCCCCAATAATGGGACTTATGTTTGTAATATGCTGTACTGCATGGCTCTTGTAAGGGGCATTGCAACTTGCTCCGTCCTAATTTTTCGCAGCTTTTGCTTGCAAGGCATAAGCAAATACTATGGGACACCCACTCCCCAATAATGGGACTTATGTTTGTAATATGCTGTACTGCATGTGACGCTCCCCCTGGGCCGTGTGTACACGTGTGTGGGATACCCGGTGCCGGGTCTCTGGGGTCTGTAGTTTCCGTGGCGGTGACCCGGTCCCGTGGCTGAGGCTGGTCAAACCAGTGGCAGTCTTTCTTAGGTTTTGAGGTTAATTGTCCGACTGCGTCACCCGTGGATTGCGGTCAGGGAGTACCACCACTACGAGGCAGACCGCTGAGGCTGGTGTTGTGTGCACATCAGAGAATGGGATAACTCCCCATGGGAGGAGTATAGCCTCAGGGCAGTAAGTGTGGATGATGGGGGTGATGGTGCACGAGCGCAGCAGGAACCACTCAGAGTCTTTGCAGTGCAGTTCAGGGTCTTTACTGATGATTATAAGGTAGACCGTCCCGGGAGTACTGGCTAGCATAAGAGGCCTGGTCAGTCTGTGAGCAAGCAGGAGTTCCCCTGGACAGGTGGAGTTGTAGGCCTCCCCGTCTGTCTGCACTCTTCCTGGCTACCTTGCTGTAAGCAGGTAGAAGTAGCCCACGTCCCTGAGTGTACCGTGTGGTGCTCACCCGTATGGCTGGTGACTTGGGGCCTTCTGTTAGCCTCCGCTCCACGACGGCGGTGCTGGTCCCTTGCTTGTGACTGAGCATCCGGGCTTCTATGGCCAGAGGACCTGAAATCCCCTGCCGGCTGGTTTCTGCTGCTGGATATATAAGTCCTCACAGCCTCGGACTCCTGTGTCCGGTTCCTATTGTCTTCCGCCAGGACGAGCTCTGCTCAGCTTCCAGCCCCTGGTCTTTAGCTCCTAGCTCCTACAGAGCTCCTTGCTGTTACTTTCCCTTGCTCTCACTCTGACTCTGAGTGTTCTCTGTTCTCTGACTCACTCAACCCCGCCCCAGATCCAGTGTATAAGGGCAGAATTCTCCCCTCCCAGGACTGGGGCAGGAGGATGTTGCATGTTTAAGGGATCCTGACCAGGAAACCTCCCACTTACTCTCCGACGTAATATCTCTATTACTGTGGTGACCAGGCCCCTGGGGCGCCACACATGGCTCTTGTAAGGGGCATTGCAGTTCCTCATAATTTTTGGAAAGCCTTCCATTCACTGCTTAGGCCAACAGTGCACAGGAGACCCAGTTGCTATAAATGGAAAAAAAGCTTTAGTTAACGCCCTCTGACCTCCATGTCATTTCCAAGGGGCATTGGAGTGCCTCGAAATTTTTGGTAGGCATTGCACTCACTGTATGCCCTATAACTGTGTAGCCGAACCGCTCCTTTTGTTACAGAAACATATCCTACAAGACATATCTGGTTGACTGGCCTGATATTGATGTGAATGGTCCCTGTTCCTCCTGCTCTTTCTCCTTTGCCACTACCTCATCCATCATTTATCACCTGAAGCTTTGTTTTAACAGGAGTCATAGAACTTGGATAGTAGCAGGAAAACATCCAGCAATCCTCGGAGGAGGTAGGATATGCGCCAAAACGCTGACCACCTCAGGCCTAGCCGCTACTACATACATTCACTTGCATTACAACAAAACAAAGCAGATGCTAACTTCTATCATCCTCATCATGCTCCTCACCTTGGCACTCTCAACTCCCCTGATGGAGAAGCCAGGGCCCACCGGAGGAGTCTGATAGTCCGGTGGGCTCGGCCAATGCTGCCCTAAAGCAGGCCAGGCTAAGAAAAGTGTGGGAAAGGTTACCGGGACAAATAGGGGTGGCTGGTGACCGAGTATGGACACACGGCCACCCCCTGGAGGCTGGGGAGCAAGCGGGGACACCCGGCCACCAGGCGGCTGGGGACTGAGTATGGATACCAGGCCGCCGACACAGCCATGGCGTGGTGGCCAGATTCCGCCTCCACATGCCTAAAAGGCCCAATTTAAAGTGCAAGCAAGCAATATGGTATTGCAGCCTGGGGGTGGGTGGGTGGCAGGCTGCATACTTGCGCTTGCATTGCAAGGAATGGGAGAGGTACAATTGAACACTGCCCTTGGACAAGGACTTGAATGGCGATAGTTGCAAGTCTGCAATGACAGGTTCAAGGTGGGAGGCATCTTCGCATGTACCATGAACATGGGTTTGGCATGCACACACTACAGCGGAATAGGCTCTCCTTCCCACTTAATGCACTGGGGAGGGCACAGGTAATGTTTTGGTATACGTGCTTAATCTTATGTATAAGGCACACCAGGACAAATAGGGGCGGCTGGGGACTGAGTATGGATACCTCGCTGCCGAAGCAGCCATGAGGTAGTGGCCAGTTTCGGCCTCCTCCAAACTTAAAGGCCTCATTTCAAGTGCAAGCTAGCAGTATGGAATTGCAGTCTGGGGGTGGGTGGGTGGCAGGCTGCACACTTACACTTGCATTAAAAGAAAACATAGCAGATGCTAACTTCTGTCATCATCATCATGCTCCTCAACTTGGCACTCTCAACTCCACCGATGGAGAAGTCAGGGCCCACCGGAGGAGTCTGGCTCTCTGGTGGGCTCGTCCAAAGCAGCCTAAAGCCGTCCGGGCTAAGAAAAGTGTGTGGGGGGATGTTCCAAGGAGAAATAGGGGCAGCTGGGGACCGTTTATGGACACCCGGCTGCCCCCAGGCGGCTGGGGACCGTGTGTGGACACCCGGCCGCGGGGCGGCAGGGGACCGAGTATGGACACCCGGCCGCCGGGCAGCTGGGGATTGAGTATGGATTCCAGGCCGCCAACACAGCCATGATGTGGTGGCCAGATTCCGCCTCCACATGCCTAAAAGGCCCAATTTCAAGTTCAAGCAAGCAAGCAGTATGGTATTGCAGCCTGGGGGTGGGTGGGTGGCAGGCTGCATACTTGCGCTTGCATTGCAAGGAATGGGGGAGGTACAATTGAACACTGCCCTGGGACTAGAACCTGCATGGGGATAGTTGCAAGTCTGCATCTTCTGATGTGGCAAGGATCACTTATGATGAGCACACTTTTAGACAGTGACCTGGGAGTCAGAGATGCTTCCAGGGGTCTTCCCCATGCTGTTCCCATGTCTTTTCAGCACTTTATGCATGTGTCACACAGCACATGGCCAGATAAGGTTGTAAAATGTTAAAATGACATTTCCAGGTGAATGCATTTGTCATAGTTGAAAGCAATACAAAAGTGCAAAAACGCATAAAAAATGCTACTTGTGAACATAGCCGAAGGTGTGGAGGAGTATTTTTGTTTTTGGTCATTTATTTTAACTTATACACAAGTCTTTTCCTTGGAAAGGATGTTCCTTAACATATTTCACAGGAAAAAAGTTTCACTTTCGTTTTTGAACGTTTTATTGTGAGCCCGTAAAAGTGGTTTAATACCTCTGACCACGTTGTTGACAGCAGTGACCTGGGGGTCAGAAATGCTTCCTGGGGCGATCCCCATGCTGTCCCCATGTCATTTGAGCACTGTCACTATCGTTTTGGGCACTTGTTAGGCTTTTAAAAGACTGCTGGGGGTGCCACCGCAAAAATGCTCGAGTCTCCCATAGACTAACATTGGGCTCGTTGCTCGGGTCGAGCACCCGAGTATCACGCCGAGCTCGGCCCGAGCTTCGAGCACCCGAGCATTTTAGTGCTCGCTCAACACTAATTATGATGTATTTAATGTTCACTCGCATTTGCCATTGTAGCTTTGACAAAGAACGCCTGAGTTGCGTTTGAAACGCGTTGCACCATTTGTCCATCATATTTCCCATTTCTTCCTCTTACGATATGTAATTTTTAAGGAATCATGAATAAATGAATTATTTTTAATGGACATGGAATACCTTCTCTTTGTTACCTTTAAGCTACCATGAGACTTATCTATAAATTTAGCAAATTCTCTCCAGTACAACATGTATTTGAGAAGGCTACATGGTCGGATCACGTTCCATCCAATTTTTATTTTTCATATCTTATATGTACATTAAGAGGACCACCCTTTTAGAAGATCACATGTTTGAGTGATCCTTTCAAGATCCATTATATTTCCACATTACTATAGAAGTAGAGATGAAGGGATCTACTTACACAGGGGCTCTGGGGAACTGCACAAGTCTGAATTACAGCAAGATGTTTTGATAGACAAAGTCTTATCTCTGCTGGTGATGAAACCAGAAAATTGACATTCTGCAGATTTTGCACACCGTCTCCTTATTTGCATCGTTAATATTCGGCTTTGTTCTGGTAGAAAGAAAAAAAATGTCATAAACTTTGAAAGTAGAAGTAATCTGTGATACATTGTATCTCTCTACGTCTTTACTTACCCTCTGCTTCAATTTGGCAACACTAAAATGGTTACGGAGAGGACCAGGTACTGAGATTATATAAACTATGGTGCAGTTTTCGCTTTATTACGTGGATTGGTTGTAAGAATCTGGAGACAAGAGAGTTGTAGGAGATTTAAAATGGACCTGTCATCGGTTCAAGAGCATTGAGTTTATTTTATTTCCATTGTCCCACTGAATTTACTATTTTTTTCTTTTATTTAAATCTGCTGTACAGTTCTAGAGATATGGGCTTTATAAGTGCTAATTTTTATGATCTTTACAAGAGGGCAGCTCTCATAGGATCCTCATGGATGTGTCTTTAGACCGCTCCGCATTATTACCCTTTGAACACCACCCCTTTACTAAAGACCAAAAGAATAGCACTGAATAAAAAGACTCAAATCTCTGGAACCGTATGGTGGATTTAAAAAAAAAAGAATACTCAGAAGTAGAGATGAGCGAACATTTTAATGTTAGTTTGGAAATTGTCGCCGAACATTTAGACATTCGCAGAATTTATTCATCGATTGTTCGTTGAATATTACCAAGCGCCATAGGATTCAATGGGGGGAAAAAAAAAAAAGCTTATACAACACCTTCAAACGGGCCCAGAATCTGCCAAAACACATCAAATATGGGGTAGACACCAGGAAAGTACCATCAATTGTCCCAGAGTACAAGTACCATAATTATTATTACTCTTAGAGCAACATTTATTCCGTGGCACGTTACATGTGAAAAGGGTCACTGACTGGTACAAGAGGAGAGAGGACCCTGTCTGCGAGAGCGCACAACAGTCTATAAGGGATGGGTGAGGATACAGTAGGTCAGGGTAAAGCTAGTTGTGCAGCGGTATGCTGGAGCGAGGCTTACCGCAGATTGTACTCTTGTCTAGAGATGAGCGTTGTTCTACTCGAACTGTTCGCCAATCTCAAATTCGAGCTGTTTTGGGCGGTGTTCGAGCCGGTCGGCGAACACGAACAATTTGAGAAAAATTCGGCTGTTCGAGGTTATGTTCGATAACTGTTCGTGCACCAAAATCATAACTGGATTTTTTCTCAGTAATGATGAAAATTAATGTTAATACGCAGTTTGAGTGTACAGCGGGGCGGGGGGAGGGGCAGGGGATGGATCTCTGCAGGAACAATGAAGATCTCCATTTTTTTTTCTCTTTCCCGCATTTGCAGTGGGGAGGTGCAATCTGTCAGCCTATCAGCAGCGCACACACGGAGCGAAGTGCTTTTTTTCACACAAGCAAGGGCATGTGTGATTGGCAGTGTATGTCACATGTCCTTGACCTATAAGACCAAGCCATTTTCCCCGTCGCCACCATTTTCTCACTGCTGCAGCTGCGTGTTAGACGGCACCGCTGTTGCTGTGTGCGCTATACCTTGTTAATTTCAAGCCAATTTTCGCACAAATATACAGATAGCTTGGGAGTAGGGAATAGTTGTGATTGCAGTCCTTTTAAGGACTAGGTTACAGCATTTCCTACGACTTTTATCAAGCAGGTCTGTGCTCTTAAATAGATAGATTGTGGGAGTAAAGACTAATTGTAATTGGAGTCCTTTTCCGGACTAGGTTACATCAGTTCCTATCAGTTTTTGCCAGGCAGGTCTGTGCCAGTGCTGTGCAAGTTTTTTTCACAGCATTTGGCTGAATCTAGCAAAGCTAATCCTTTTTGGCCTATTGCAGAGTGTGTTAGTCAGTGGAGTAGCCTATCTGTGTTGCAAGATATACCACCTGTGTATAGAATACCAATTTTTTTACTGCACCTAGTGAAGTAAAATCTTTTGGGCATAGCATCATTCTATTAGTCCATCTATACTGACCTCCATCAGGTTGCAAATTAAAAATAATTTTTTTCTGCATCTAGCTCTGAAAAAATATTTGGGCTTCTAGCAATGTGTGGGACTTGGTCTATTAGTCCATCTATACTGACCTCCATCAGGTTGCAAATTAAAAATAATTTTTTTCTTCATTTATCTCTGAAAAAATATTTGGGCTTCTAGCAGCGTGTGGGACTTGTTCTATTAGTCCATCTATACTGACCTCCATCAGGTTGCAAATTAAAAATAATTTTTTTCTGCATCTAGCTCTGAAAAAATATTTGGGCTTCTAGCAGTGTGTGGGACTTGGTCTATTAGTCCATCTATACTGACCTCCATCAGGTTGCAAATTAAAAATAATTTTTTTCTGCATCTAGCTCTGAAAAAATATTTGGGCTTCTAGCAGTGTGTGGGACTTGGTCTATTAGTCCATCTATACTGACCTCCATCAGGTTGCAAATTGAATAAAAAAATTTTCTGCATCTAGCTCTGAAAAAATATTTGGGCTTCTAGCGGTGTGTGGGACTTGGTCTATTAGTCCATCTATACTGACCTCCATCAGGTTGCAAATTAAAAATAATTTTTTTCTGCATCTAGCTCTGAAAAAATATTTGGGCTTCTAGCAGTGTGTGGGACTTGGTCTATTAGTCCATCTATACTGACCTCCATCAGGTTGCAAATTAAAAATAATTTTTTTCTTCATTTAGCTCTGAAAAAATATTTGGGCTTCTAGCAGTGTGTGGGACTTGTTCTATTAGTCCTTCTATACTGACCTCCAGCAGGTTGCAAATTGAATATAATTTTTTTCTGCATCTAGCTCTGAAAAGATATTTGGGCTTCTAGCAGTGTGTGGGACTTGGTCTATTAGTCCATCTATACTGACCTCCATCAGGTTGCAAATTAAAAATAATTTTTTTCTTCATTTATCTCTGAAAAAATATTTGGGCTTCTAGCAGCGTGTGGGACTTGTTCTATTAGTCCATCTATACTGACCTCCATCAGGTTGCAAATTAAAAATAATTTTTTTCTGCATCTAGCTCTGAAAAAATATTTGGGCTTCTAGCAGTGTGTGGGACTTGGTCTATTAGTCCATCTATACTGACCTCCATCAGGTTGCAAATTAAAAATAATTTTTTTCTTCATTTAGCTCTGAAAAAATATTCGGGCTTCTAGCAGTGTGTGGGACTTGTTCTATTAGTCCTTCTATACTGACCTCCAGCAGGTTGCAAATTGAATATAATTTTTTTCTGCATCTAGCTCTGAAAAAATATTTCGGCTTCTAGCGGTGTGTGGGACTTGGTCTATTAGTCCATCTATACTGACCTCCATCAGGTTGCAAATTAAAAATAATTTTTTTCTGCATCTAGCTCTGAAAAAATATTTGGGCTTCTAGCAGTGTGTGGGACTTGGTCTATTAGTCCATCTATACTGACCTCCATCAGGTTGCAAATTGAATAAAAAAATTTTCTGCATCTAGCTCTGAAAAAATATTTGGGCTTCTAGCGGTGTGTGGGACTTGGTCTATTAGTCCATCTATACTGACCTCCATCAGGTTGCAAATTAAAAATAATTTTTTTCTGCATCTAACCCAGCCAATAGTTTTGGCCTAATACCACAGTTTGGCCACTCAGCTCTGCTCGGTTACCATCCATTGTTTTTTTGTGCAAACAACTCCAGAGTTGTGAATTAGTTAACCACCAAAATGAGTGGAAAAAGGCCTGCTGCTGGTGGAAAGGGGAATAGGCGTGTTGGGAAGGGGAAAAAAGGTTGTGTCCGTGGGGTAGGTGCAGAAGAAAGACCATCTTCCAGCCAAACTAAAATGTCTACTTCTTTTAGCGGACAATGTGATAAGATCCCTTTCTTACGGCCACGCCAATCGCTACAAATTCCAGATGAGGCACAAAAACAGCAGGTGCTTCAACGGATATCAAGTGCTCCTTTAAGTGGGCTCTCCTCCACATCAACTTCAACATCACAAATACTCCAGTCCTCAAAGGTGTCACCCAAATCGCACTTGCTTCCTCACAGCTCCCAAATCTCCAGCTGCCCGTCTGAGTATGAGGTAGAACAGATGGTTGAGTCTGCAGAGCTGTTTACTCATACTATAGCCTGGGAATCAGAGGTCGACTCCAGCGCTTCTGTGAATCCAGACGAGGAAATGATCTGCACTGATGCCCAGAATCTTTATGAGTCGGATCCAGGACCAGACGCAGAAGGTTCTGACCATAATGTAGACCCTCATTCCCAAACTGTAACTCCTGTTGGTGGAGACAATGAGGAAGACGATGATAAGACTCAAATACCTGATTGGAGCGACAACTTTAGTTTTTTGTCAGGGCAGGAACAGGTTGGCTCTGAGGACGACGGGTGTGATAACGCACAGGGTGATGATGATGAGGTCGGAGATCCCACTTACTGTCAACCCACAGTCAGCCAAGAGATGAGGTCAGCAGAGGAGGTGGAGGAAGATGCTAGTGACGACGAGGTCATTTTGCGCCTTCCTGGACAGAGACGTAGTACTGGAAGCACGTCAACAACTGCATCCTCAAACACAACTCTGCCTCTCACCACAAGTCGTGGTGGCTCTTCAGGTCGCATGGGTGCTAAGCCTTGCATAGCCTGGGCATTTTTTCAGATCGATAAAGATGACCCAACTCGTGTTATCTGTAACATTTGTCAGCAAAAGCTAAGTAGAGGCCAAAAAATACATAGTTTGAGTACTTCATGCATGAACCGGCACATGGACATGAAGCATAAGTTGCAGTGGGAAGCTCAGTGTGCTACAATGCGGCCTAGCCGGCCGGGCCAACCACCGTCTGCCATATCTTGTGCATCCGCGGCCTCTTCATCCTCTGTGACTGGGGGGACAGCAGTCACACCTGTTTTGGGGCGCAGACCTGCCACCTCTTTACCCGCAACAGCCAGCGTGATTGGCAGGTCATCATTTTCTTTGGAGGTGGTAACACCAGCTGGTCTTGAGCGCTGTCCGACATCGATAGCACCACCTTTGGATCAAGGCAACCTAACATGTCCGCCTGCATCTTCCTCACAGACCGGCAGTTTGCCGGGGACACCCTTATCAACCCCGTCTAAGCACAATAGCCAGCCCTCGGTCCCTCAGATGTGGACAAGTAAAAGACCATTTCCTCCTAGCCATGAGAAAGCTAAGAGGTTGAATTTCACCATCTGCAAGCTCTTGGCTACAGAAATGCTGCCTTTCCGCCTGGTGGACACAGAGGATTTTCGAGACCTTATGTCCGTCGCAGTGCCCCAGTACCAGATGCCCAGTCGGCACTACTTCTCAAAGAAAGGTATGCCTGCGCTCCACCAGCATGTCGCACACAACATCACCGCTTCTTTGAGAAACTCTGTGTGTGACAGGGTGCATTTCACCACAGACACTTGGACGAGTAGGCATGGACAGGGGCGTTACATGTCGCTGACTGGGCACTGGGTAACTATGGTGACAGCAGGACAAGGGGCTGCTGTCCAAGTCTTGCCGTCCCCACGAGTTGTGCGTCAATCCTCTTTATGTCAAAGTTCCTCCACTGCTTCTGCCTCCTCAACCTCCTCTCGGTCTTCCACCTGCACCCAAAGCCTGTCTGGTCATGCCACAAGCTTTCTAACTGCGCAGAAGGGATCCTGCACACCTCCTTACTATGCTGGCAGTAGGGCTCAACGTCATCAGGCGGTTTTTACATTGAAATGTCTGGGAAATGTGAGTCACACAGCTGAGGAGTTGTGGTCAGCTCTGGAGAACCAATTTCATGAATGGTTGTCTCCACTGGACCTGAAACCAGGGAAGGCCGTGTGCGACAATGCTGCAAACCTGGGTGCGGCCCTTCGCCGGGGCAATGTCACACACGTGCCTTGTATGGCTCACGTGTTGAACCTGGTTGTCCAGCAATTTTTAGCCCACTATCCCAAACTAGATGGCCTTCTGCAGAGGGCACGGTCGCTGTGTGCTCACTTCCGCCGTTCGCATCCCGCAGCTCAGCGACTTACATCTCTACAGAAGTCGTTGGGCCTGCCACTTCACCGGCTAAAATGCGATGTGCCTACCCGGTGGAATTCAACTCTGCACATGTTGCAGCGACTGTGGCAGCACCGACAAGCCCTGGTGCAATACGTTCTGACGTATAGCCTGGGCCAACGAGATTCAGAGGTGGGGCAAATCACGCTGGAGGAGTGGTCTCAGATCAGGGACCTATGCACCCTTCTGCACAGTTTTGAAATGGCGACGAAGATGTTTAGTGCTGACGATGCCATTATCAGCATGACTATTCCGGTGATTTACATGCTGGAGCACATGTTAAACAGAATTCGGAGTCAGGTGGTGGCACAAGAGGAGGTGGAGGAAGTAGAGGAGGAGAAGTTGTATGCGGAAGGGCTAACATCTGCAAGGTCCAGACGGTCGGCAGCACCAAGGCGGCAGGCATGTGAGGGTGGGGGAGATGATTTTACCAGGGCGCATGGTAGCAGCCAAACTAGTGAGGAAGGTGCAGGAGCCCAGGAAGAAGTGGAGGACGAACTGATGGAAGACTCATCAGATGAGGGAGACCTTGATCACATTTCTGTTGTGCGAGGTTGGGGGGAGAGGACAGAGGAAGGAAGCATGATTGTTACCTCGCCACCAACACAACAGGGACTTGGTGCTCCTGGATGCGCAACACACATGAGTGCCTTCTTGCTGCACTACCTGCAACATGACCCTCGAATTGTGAGAATTAGAAATAATCCTGACTACTGGGTTGCCACACTGTTAGATCCCCGGTACAAAAGTAAATTTGCAGAAATTATTCCTGCCATAGAAAGGGATGCACGCATGCAGGAGTATCAGCAGAGACTGTTGCAGAATCTTACATGTGCTTTTCCACAAAATACCAGTGGTGCACGTAGTGAATCTCACAGTTCCAACTTGCCAACCGTGGGACCGTCAAGTGTTCAGCACTCAAACCGTAACAGAACCACAGTATCTGCTGGTAACATCAATTTTGCGGAATCATTTCACCACTTTTTTAGCCCATCCTTTGCAAGGCCACAGGAGACAAGAAGTCTGACACATAGTCAACGCCTAGAGACGATGGTACAGGAGTATCTCCAAGTAAACATTGAAGCCACGACTGTGTCACTGGACCCTTGCTCTTTTTGGGCTTCCAATCTGGATAAATGGCCGGAGCTAGCCACTTACGCCTTGGAGATCTTGTCATGCCCCGCAGCCAGCGTTCTGTCTGAACGTGTGTTCAGCGCTGCTGGTGGTGTGCTGACAGATAAGCGCACGCGGCTCTCCACTGATAATGTAGACAGACTCACGTTCATAAAGATGAACAAATCATGGATCCGAAACGACTTTTCTACCCCTGTGTCATCCTGGGGAGAGTAAAAGCTTGCTGATTGGTTAAAATCACCCTACCAACCGTTTTAAGCTTTCAAATTACTAATCATGTTTATCTGTATCTTGACTGGAAAATAATTTGGGCTTTGTAGCAGTGTGCAGCACTGATCCTATTAGGCCATCTATAATAAGCTCCACCAGATTTAAAATTAAAAATAATTTTTAGCTGCATCTAGCCCGGAAAATAATTTTGGGGCTCCGAGATGCGCAAGACACATAAGTGCCTTCTTGCTGCACTACCTGCAGCATGACCCTCATATTGTCAGAATTCGAAGTAATCATGACTACTGGGTTGCCACACTCTTAGATCCCCCAAACTTTTCGATCAACCTTTTCATTTTAATAAAGACCAAAAAAATGGTCATTTTTGAAATTATAAGCATTAGCAGGTTGTTAGAAACTGAAATCAAACAGTTTTCAACTCAAAACTTTATTCTAGGTGATGTTACATTTTCACATAGGACCCCTTGTTCGAAAGGAGCTTCTGAACTCTCTCGTCCATTGAATTTGTCAGGTTTTGGATGGTTTCTGCTTCAATTGTTTTGCATGAGGACAGAATACCCTCCCAGAGCTGTTGCTTAGATGTGAACTGCCTCCCGCCATCATAGACACTCCTTTTAATGATGCTCCAAAGGTTCTGAATGGGGTAGAGGTCAGGGGAGCATGGGGGTCACACCATAAGTTTGTCCCCTTTTATGCCCATATCAGCCAGAGATGCAGATGTTTTATGTGCAGCATGAGATGGTGCATTATCATGCAGAAAAATGATCTTGCTGTGAAATACACGGTTCTTCTTCTTGAACCATGGCAGGAAGTGCTGTTTGAGAAAATCCACATACATTATGGAGTTCATCTTTAGCGCCTTCAGGGATCCTAAAGGGGCCGACAATCTCTCTCCCCATGATTCCAGCCCAAAACATTACTCAACCTCCTCCTTGTTGGCGCTGTAGCCGTGTTTGCGTGGGGTGTCCATCAACCAGCCATCCTCCACTCCATTCATCTGGACCATCGAGCGCTGCACGGCACTCATCCGTGAACAAAACAGTTTTGAAATCAGTCTTCATGTAATGTTTGGCCCACTGGAGCCATTTCTGCTTGTGTGAAGTGGATAGAGGAGGTCGACAGGATGGCGTATGCACAGCTGCAAACCTCTGAAGGACCCTGCATCTTGTTGTTCGGGGGACGTTGGAGGCACAAGCAGCTTCAAAAACTTGTCTGCTGCTATGACAAGGCTTTTTTGCCGCTGCTCTTTCAACCTGACGTAATTGCCTGTAGGAAAGAGTCCTCAATTTGCCCTTATCAGCACGCACACGTGTGTACTGTGAATCAGCTACATACTTCTTGATTGCCAAGACACTTCATCCTGATCATTGCACAATGTTGATTGTAGTCATGCCTTGACCTAAACACTCCACAATTTGTTGCTTCTCAGCAGCCGACACATCCTTTTTCTTTCCCATTTTGGCAGAAAATGTAGGCTGCTTAATAATGTGAGAGAGCCTTCTTAAGTAGTCTTGCCTTTCATTGTACACACCTGCCAAACTAATTAGCACAGGTGTCTGCAATTGCTTACAGTGATATAAAGAGCCCTGACACACATCACCATCAATGAGTTTAACTGACAAACAAACAAATTCTTCCCTTATCACTCCTAAACACTTTTTGCATAATAATTTGGAACGCGGTGTACATGTGCTTTTCCACAAAACACCAGTGGTTCACGTAGTGAATCTTACAGTTCTAACTTGCCAACCGTGGTCTGTATGGAATTGTTCAATAAAGGGCCCAAAATTAAGATAACATAGATGGGAGAGGTCTCTATGAATAGGAATTCCTAAGTATTTGATACCCTGTGAAAGGCAAAGGGAAAGTTGGACTGGATGGAATCCTATATGGATTTAGGGAGGGAGACATCGAGGGCCTCAGACTTCGCTGCATTGATTTTAAAATTTTACCATGTAACAAAGTGATCTATTTCAGCCATAACAGCAGGGATGGATATATGTGATTGAGTGATATATACTAGGACATCATCAGCAAATAGAGAGCACTTGTACTCGGTGCCTCCCACCTCAATCCACCTAATATTGGGGTTATGGCGAATTGATGAGAGCAGGTGCTCCGTCACTAGGATGTATAAGAGAGGGGACAGAGGACATCCCTGCCTTGTCCCATTGGTGATTGTGAAAGGTGATGAAAATGTTCTGACGCACCCCCTGGGCCTTGGGACACCCGGAGCCGGACCCTTTTTGGTGGATGCTGGTGGTTGTAGTCTTCGTGGCGGCGATCCGGTTCCGTGGCTCAGGGCGGTCAAACCAGTGGCGGAACTATTTATGTGGTTTTGATGTTTAAATGTCCGACTACGCCACCCGTGGATTGCGGTCAGAGTGAACCGCCGCTACAGGGCAGACCGCTAAGGCTGGTGTTGTGGGTGCAGCAGAGCGTAGCATAACTCCCCACGGGAGGAGTATAGCCTCAGGGCAGTGTATGCGGAGGATGGGGGTGATGGTGCAGGGCAGCAGCAGTAACGACACGGAGTCAGTGATGCAGTTCAGGGCCTTTACTCACAGTTCTTATTATCCAGACCACGTCTGCAGGTAACGGCTGCCCACGTCGTACTGTGCTCACCAGGTGAGGGGCTCAGACAACTCCCAGATAACTTTGGAGCGCTTCACAGGACCCCCTTTGTGTGTCCTTTGTCTGGCCTTTCTTACCAACACTTCTGTCCGGCTGCCTCGGGCCTCCTCTTGGTAAACTTGGCGCCAGTGTCCCTGACCCTATGTGGTGCCTTCCTAGCGGGTGGAGCAAGGGGCTGCGCCACATAAAATGTCAGAGCCTCCGGTTTCTAGCTGAGGGTCGTTTCCTGCCTCCACTAGTTCGGGGACCGGTCTCCCCCTTTGGCCTGACCCCTCCACGCAGGTGGATTCGGGCGTGCGGTGGCGACTCGCCCGTCCGCACCCCTGGGATCCCTTCATTCCTCGTTCCTGGAGCCTTCTCCGCTCCTCTTCCTTCCTTCTCCCTCTTGCAGGCCTGGGCCTCTGTTACTAGGCCCGCCTCCGGAGCAGAGCTCATGCAGAGCCCCTGCTCCCTGCCACTTCTGCTCAGACTTCTCTGCACTGAACTAAGATGGTGCCCACCTTTTATACTCCCTTCTCAATGCACCCAGGAACTGCTTCCTCCCTGCTCCTGCACTGCAGGGTTCCCCTTCCTCAGTGTTCCCTCCCCCCCACTCCAGCCAGGGACAGGGACTGTCGTGCCCATCTCAGGGGCATATTGGTCGCCCTGCCCCACGGCAATGTGGTGTAATGCATGCAGGTGTCGGGTCCTGATCCACACTCCATCCTTATCTGAGAGTGAGATATCACACCTCTGGGTGAGGTGCAATACGTCTGTAGCAACCGAGCCCTCGGTGCTACAGTTCCATTTATCTTCAGCCTAGGTGACGTATTGTGATACAGGGCCGTGATTTTGGCTATAAAAGGGTTCCCTAGACCCCTACCCCAAGCTTTTTAAGAGAATCATATATGGCGTGCCAGGAGACTCTATGGAATGCTTTCTCAGCATCCAACGAGTGTATCTACTTACAAATTTTTAACTGCATCTAGCCCAGGAAATACTTTGTGCCTAGTAGCAGTGTCTGCTAGTCAGCGGATTATCCCGGCTGTTAAGCAAGCTACACCACCTGTAGTTTGGACACTTAAATTTTTCAAAGGAAATGCTTCGGGACCACGGGATACTCAGTGAAGAGCATCAGGAGGCACCCCAAGGAATAGGGGCTGGGACTGGCACTAGGATGCCTTGCGGTGGACAGCCGAGCTCGATCCTTATAAAAGCTTTTTAACTGCAGCAGCTTTAGTGGACGCTACTGGAGCTGGAATTACGCGGCTGCTGGCATGAGACTTGCCCTCCAATAGATCCTTGTAAATGGATTTAAAGTGTATTCATTCAAATTAGAGGGACAATTTAAATTAAAAAGCTTAGAGCTGCCTCCACCACAGGGGGGCTCTCTCGACCCACCAGCGGACAGGCACCAGTATTGGGAGAGGGGGGCTGGCCGTCAGGGTTCACCGCGGCTCTGGCACAAACCCGGCGACACGGAGGTGGCACGGGCAGGAGCGGACTGGCCGTCTCGGCTTCTCACTTTTTGGATTTTAGAAGGGCATGACATGCCTATATCTGTGTCTCCCCCTCCTTTTACTCCTCCACCTCTTTTCTTTTCGCATGACTATATGTACTTGTCACTTTTCCATGTGTTAGTTGTGTCTTCTGAGCAGTTTGTCAGCTTTTGGACACCTTTGAAGGTGTTTTCTATGTGTTTCTATGTGTTTTTGTTTGCCTGCCATTGGTTTTAACGGTGTTCGAAGGTGTTCGACGAACAGTTCGACGAACAGTTCGGCGAACACACGGGTGTTCGACGAACCGAACCGAACTCGAACACTACGGGGGTGGCTCAACACTACTCTTGTCACAAGAAGTGGGTCTTCAGCTTCCTTTTTAAGTTTTCCACTGTAGGGGACAGTCTGATGTGTTGGGGTACAAAATTACACAATAAGGGAGATATCTTCTATGCGATCATGGCAAGAAGAGATAAGAGGGAAGTAGAGAAGGAGATCTTGGAAGGATGGGAGGTTGCGAGCAGGTAACTAGTACAGGGAGACTAGGTCACACATATATGGAGGAGACAGGTTTTCGATGGCTTGGTATGCTAAACTTAGGCTTTTCAACTGGAGTCTCTGTGAGCCAGCAGTGAGAATGACAGAGGGGAGAAGCCTGGGAATAGTGGGGTGACAGGTGGATTAATCAGCCAGTACAGTTTAGGATAGATTGGAGGGGTGCGAGAGTGGTAGAAGGGAGGCCAAAGAGCAGAAGCTTGTAGTAGTCAAGGCGGGAGATGATGAGGGCGTGCATTGGTGTTTTTCCAGATTCATGGTTGAGGAATGGGAGGATCCCCGAGATACTTTGGAGTTGGAGTCAGCTGCAAGTGGAAAGGGCTAAGATCTGACTACTGAAGGACAGATCAGAGTCAAGCTTGCCAGACTGGGGAGAGTGGGCAGCCATTCACTTTGATGGATAGGTCAGTTGGGCGGGATGAATGAGATGGTGGAAAGATGATGCATTCTGTTTTATCCATGTTAATTTTTACAAATCTAGCAGAGAAGAAAGATGAAATACAAGACACACATTGTGAGATTCTGGTTAGTAAGGAGGTGATATCAGGTCAAGAGAGGTAGATCTGTGTGTCATCAGCATAGAGGTGGTACTGAAAGCCATGAGACTATAAGCTGTCCCAGGCCTCCACCTGCACCATCAACCTCTGCCTTAATGAGACACACAATCCAACAGTGTAAAGACAATCCCCCCACCTCCATAATGCGCAACCAAGGCTCACTGTAATCAGGCAGTGTTAAAATTAATATGTCTTGGAGATGGTAGTCATACAGCTGAAGAGTTGTGAACAGCTCTCCAGGCCGAGTTTGAGCAATGGCTGTCTCTTCTGAACCTGGAGCAAGGGAAGGCTGTGTGCGATAATGGTGCAATCCCAATGGTGGCCCTACACCGTGGCAACCTCAGACACGTGCCTTGCATGGCTCGCATCATCAACCTGATGGTACAGCAATTTCTCCGCGACTATCCCGGCCTGGAAGAACTGCTGCAGAAACCAGGGTCTCTGCATGCTCACTTCAAACTATAAAAAGGAGCAGGATCTTTAATATAAAAGCCAGACTACTACACAATGAGCAAACTCCTTCATGATGATAGAGGCCACCATCTCCTTAGCTTGCTGGTACTTTGCTGTGGGAAAGAGCTTGTCTCCAACCAGCCTGGAACATCCAGTGAATGGCACACAATGGTATGGTATTAGCACCCAGTACCTGAAGCAAAGCCATCCACCTTTTCCGTACCTAAGGAATTTTATTTGGTAGACTAGCTGAGTAAACATTAGTTTCTCACATAGGAGCTGAAGACACTGAGTGACAGTAGGTGCAAGCTTCTCCAGGATGACCTGTTTGTTATTGTTAGATATCTGAGGGAGAACATAACTGGGCTTTGCCAAGGTGCCATGCATCTTAAGTCTTATGAACCCTGCACTTTCGTCCGTACATTCTACAGGATGGTGGGGAAGGAGACAGTAGGTTGTGGAGTTACATTAGCTCTGGTGGTGTTGAGGTGGCAGCGAGGCAATGGCATGCTGTAGGCTGTCTTGAAGAGATGGGTTTTCAGATTGTGTCTGAAGGATCCGAATGTGGTGGATAATCGGGCGTGTTGAGGCACAGAATTCCAGAGGATGGGGGATTTTTGGTAAATGTATTGGAGGCGATTGGGTGAGGAACAAATAAGTGCGGAGAGAAGGAGGTCTTGAGAGAACCGGAGATTACATAAGGGAATATATCGGGAAATTAGTTCAGAGATGTACGGAAAATAAAGGTTATGGATGGCTTTGTATGTCAGTGTTAGTAGTTTGAACTGGATACGCTGGTCAATTGGGAGCCAGTGAAGGGATCTTATAGATTGTAATCTTATGGATTGCTGGAGCCAGTCCACAGTAAAAAAAAAAAGCAGCCATAGAGTATCCGGCAACCTTCACACAGACTTTTCTTAGCCAAGGCTGCTTCACAGCAGGGTTGGACGGGCCCACCAGAGAACCAGAGAATCCTTCGGTGGGCCCTGGCTTTTCCATCAGGAGTGTTCATAGTGCAAACCTTGCAGGATGTGATGATGATGAGGCTATCCTTCTCCTTAGTTTTCTGTTACTTGGAATGCAAGCGCAAGTATGCAGCCACCCACCCACCCGCAGGCCACAATACTAAACTGCCACATTTCTGGACAGCTGCTTGCACATGAAATGTTGCCTTTTAGGCCCGTGGAGGTGGAAGCTTTTCACAAAATCATTGCGGTGCCCGGGTCTCCATACTTGCTCCCCAGCTGCCACTATTTCTCCTGGTGCCGTCCCCGCCTTCCACAAGCACGGGTCCCTGAACATTACCCGTGCCCTCCCCAGTGCACTTAGTGGAAAGGACCACCTAACCGCAAACACGTGGACAAGTGAATGTGGCCAAGGATGGTACATCTCACTGGAGACAGGCAACAGTAAAAAAAGAAGACATAAAGTGTCCAGGAACCTTCCCATAGACTTTTCTAAGCCAGGGATGCTTCTCGACAGGGTTGGATGGGCCCACTAGAGAACTGGAAACTTCTCCAGTGGGCCCTGGCTTCTCCTTCAGGAGAGTTCATAGCGCAAACCTTGCAGCTGCTATGGGGCTCTTTAACGGGGGAGAAAAGTGGTCCCTTAGAATCAAATCCTCTGGTAGGCCTAATCTTCTTCAGTCTGACACTGCTTCTCGGTGAGAGCTGTATTTCACCACAGCCATATTCTTTAGCTTGGTGAAAGGACTGGCATAGAGGGAAACCGTTTTTTCTCTGGCTGCCAGGAAGTCCTCTAATGCAGCTTGTTGCATAAGCAATGGCAGCCCCTCCAACATCAGCTCACACTTATCGGTGGTGCTTAGTCACAGACAAAGATCTTTCTTTACGCCTTTTATTTAATCACTACCAAGTTGGACAATGGCCTGGTATGCAAAGCGTTTTGAGAAATAACGTGCATAAGCAAAGCCATGGTGTAGGCCACTGAAGGTCATAAAGCGAAACTCATACAGCTTTCCCACAGACTGAAAGAGGGGTATCAAGACTTCCAAGACAGCCAAGAGTTCCCTGTCCTCCCCAAGAGGACGACTGTCCATGTTCTCCTCCTCCTCATTATCACCCAATCAGCACTGAGATGAGATGAGCCTGGGCTGCATGGTTCCTTGCTCCGCCTGCAATACCTCCTCTTTAACTGTGAGAACTGAGCATTTCAGTAGACAGAGAAGCGAGATGATGACGCTAATTATGGCGTCATCGCCACTCACCATGTTGATGGAATCCTCAAAGTTTTGGAGCATGGCACAGATGTCAGATATCTAGCTGGTGTCAACAACTGCCCTCTGCTGCTCACAAATCCTTCCCAACATCTGCAACATTGATTTCCAACATGTGGTGACATCGCTCAACAGTCGGTGAGCTGGAAGCTGCAAACACTGCGTAAGCACTGCCAGGGTGGCAGAAGCTATAGCTGACTTTCTGAAATGGGCATACACATTGTACTTTCACAAGCAGCTCTGGCAGATCTGGGTAGGTTTTGAGAAACCACTGAACCACTAAGTTGAGCACATTTTGTGCTCTCTCATTACTAATGTGTACCCCTATATGGAGAATAATATCAGCACCGAAAAATTAAAAGATGATATATACCTCGGTACTAAGAAAAACAATTTTGATTATATCTGGTGTACCCTTGTGACAAAAATATCTGCACCAAAGAATTAATTTCACTAGAGTAGAACTAGAATAATGGTGACCACAACTCTTCCACTACAGCCAAACCCAATAAATGGAGACCCAATCAGGATTCCCCACATTTCCAAAAATTTGTGGCAGACACCAGCAAAGTGGCATCAATTTCAGTACAGCAGAAATTGTAGAATTAGGAATCACACGTCTTCCCTCAGAGCCAACCCATTAGATGGAGACTCAATCAGAAGTGTTTACATTTCCCTAAATTAGGGCCTAAAACCACCAAAGTGGCATTAATTCACCAGAGTAGAAGAAGTTTAATGGCTACAGAAACCTCTTGCACTACAGCCAAACCCAATAGATGGAGACCCAATCAGGATTCCCCATATTTTCAAAAATTTGTGGCAGACACCTGCAAAGTGGCATCAATTTCACTACAGTAGAAATTGTAGAATTAGGAATGACACCTCTTCCCCTACCGCCAACCCAGTAGATGGAGACTCAATCAGGAGTGTTCACACTTTAATAAATTAGTGCCAAAAAACACCAAAGTAGCATCAATTTCACTAGAATTTAAGTAGTATAATGGGGACCAACACCACTTCCACTACAGCCAACCCAGCAGATGGAGACACAATCAGAACTTTTCACATTTAAAAATAATTTATGGTCTAAGACCACCATTTCCATGGCCTACAGATTGGAGATGGTGGAGTTCAACTTCTTAGCTTTGTCATGTGTAGGAGTAAACAATGTTTTACGTGACCACGACTGTGGGACTCAGGGCTGGCTGCAGTGCTGAGAGAGGGTGGAGAACGGTGAAACGGACAAACTGCTAGACCGTGAGTGAGGTGAAGCAGGAGATATTATGGTGGATTGAGAAACATGTGGTGTGCTCAGTGAAACAAACACAGCAGGTGACTCGCCCCCTGGGCCGTGGGGCACTCGGATCCGGGCAATAGGGGAACGATGGGAGTAGTAGTGGCAACCCGGTTCCGTGGCTCAGGGTGGTCAGGCCAGTGGTAGTCTGCTATGCTCTATTGATAATGTCCGACTACGCCACCCGTGGATTGCGGTTATTAGGAACCGCCGCTGCATGCAGACCGCTTGGGCTGATGAGGTGTGCAGCTAGGGTAGTGTGACTCCCCACGGGAAGAGTGCGGCCCCAGGGCAGTATAATGGATGGTGTGAGTGGTGGTAGTGAGAGTCCCAGTGCTGATAGTGCAGGAGGAGCAAGGAGCACGCAGACAACAGGTTGTAGTCCAGGGTCTTTACTAGAACAGGTAAATTGACCCACAAACAGTCCCAGCTAGGAGGGGACCTGGATGTCTGAGAGCAACGGGGAAATTGGCCCTGGTCAGGGTGAGGGTGTAGGCCTACCGTGCTTTCTGTGCTCCTTCTGGCTATCTCCTCGTTATAGGGTAACAGCCCATGTTTCCGAGCTTTCCGTGTATTCTCGCCTGTATGGCCTGCGACGTGGGTTCCTTTCTGCTCCCAGCCTTGTACGGCTTTGCTGGTCCCTTCTGTTGTGGCAGGGCCTCCAGGCTTCTTAGGCAAAGGAATATACAGTCCCCTGCGAACAGGTTATCTGCTGGGGGATGTGGAATCCTCCCAGCCTCAGACACCAAAGTCTGGTAAATTAAGTCCTTTATCTGCCCAGACAGGCTCTCTTCGCCTCTTGTCTCTGGCTTGTGGCACTCCTCCTGCCACACTTCCTCTTAGGTGCAGTGCAACTGTCTGTCCCTGCTCTGCTCTGGGACAAGTCTCAGTGCTGAGACAGGCCATCAAGTTCTCTCTAACCCTGCCCCCAGTGCCAGCTTTTATAGGGGCAGCCTGCTCCCCCTACTGGCCTGAGACAGGAGGCATTGCATGCTAATGTTCCCCTGACTAGAGAACCTCCCCCTTGCTCTCAGACACAGCTTTAATTACACTTGTGGCATCCAGGCCAGGGTGACACATTTTCCCCTAGTGAAATTTAGTACTCCGGGACTAAACAATAAACAAAGACAATATGCATGACTATAAAACATTAATAGACAAACGACGCACAGATTGAGTTCTTAAGGTCACAGTGTGGCCTGTGACTGGGTGTCCATATCACCAACACAACGGGGAGCCTTAACCAGGTGGGGGTCTGTCCTACCCCAAGTCCTTTACAGTCTTAGTTCATTCCTGGGTTAGGCTCCGAACGCAGTCCATACAAGGTCCTGGTTATAAAAAGTCCATAACCTGTGAGTCCTTACGGTAGCTACAAGAAACTGAAACACAGACTTACCAAACATGCATGTAACTTGGCAAACAATTCAACATTTGGCAACAGGGTTATTTACAATTTTAGTACACTCTATATTCTCCAGCGAGCGGGTATCTGCCCCTTTGTGCTCCTGGTTGACCTACGTAGCCCACTGTCTGGTGGTGGACCAACCTGGCTTTCCCCACTAGCGTTAGGGGTACAGCTACCAGCTGGGTGTACAGGTAGGGCAGGCAGCTGTCTGCGGGTCCTTTGGCTTACCGCAGGCATGGCAGGCTCACTGTCAGCAGAGGGTTGACTCTCCTGGGCTGCTGGTACAGGCTCTTCTGCCTCTGGAACTGCTTGCTCCTCTTCACCTTCCGGCTCTGGTGTTGGTTGTTGCTGTGCCGGTTGCAGGAAATGCAGGACGGGTACCACTATGGCATCATTTATGCGAGTCCAGGACTGAGGGAACTCTCCGAGAATGGTGCTGATCATTTCTTCCTTGTCCTCTGCGGGTTCAAGGTCACTCTGATCCTCTTCTGCACTACGGAGTTGCTCGGGGCACCTTTTGAGGTGGTCTCTGGAGACGACACTAGTGGTTTCTCCTCCGTCCTTGGCGATTACGCACACCTTTGGGTTGTCGTGGTCAGACTGCAGTACGGTGTAGGGTTCCCTTTCCCACTGGTCGTCCAACTTATGTAGCCTTCTTTTTCGCTTTAGGACTTGCTCACCAGGTTCTAGGGGACCAGCAGGGGCATGTTGATTGAAGAGTTTTTCTTGCCTCTCTCTCACCTGGGCCAGGCTCTTCTCCACACTCTCCTGTACCTTCTTGTACTGCAGTTGCCTTTCCGTATCCCAGTCCGCATCCGGGGAGGTGTCCTCAGGTATTAGGACTCCCATCTCCAGGTCTACGGGCAGCTTACCTGGTCTAGCTCGCATCAGGTAAGCTGGGGTGCAGTTTGTAGCATTCACCGGGATATTGTTGTATAGGTCTATCAGGTCCGGCAGTTTTTCTGGCCACAGGCTTTGTTCCTCCAGGGGCAACGTCTTTAGGAGATCAATGACTATATTGTTCATCTTCTCACACATCCCGTTGGTTTGGGGGTGGTAAGGTGTTGTACGAATCTTCTTACAGCCATAGAGGTTGCAGAACTCCTGGAAGATTTCAGCCTCGAACGCTGGACCCTGGTCTGTCAGGACCTGTTCCGGATACCCGTGTGGACGGCAGAAATATTGCTGGAAGGCTCTGGCCGCTGTTTGGGCTGTCAAGTCCTTTACCGGGACCACCACTAGAAAACGGGAATAGTGGTCCACGATTGTCAGGGCGTAGATGTATCCGGACCGTCTTGGAGCCAATTTGACGTGGTCCAGAGCTACCAGCCCAAGAGGCTGCGTGGTGACGATGGGCCTCAAGGGTGTCTTCTGGCTGACACGGTCCTTCCTCCTTAGGTGACAAGGGCCACATTCTCTGCACCATTTTTCTACAGCTCCTCTCATGCCGACCCAAAAGAATCTTCCTCTTAGCAGGAACTCCAGTTTCTTCCAACCGAAGTGTCCCGCTCTGTCATGGTAAGCCCCCAGGACCATAGCTGCATCCCGCCTTGGGACCACGACTTGCCAGGTCAGCTCATGCGGCCGGTGGTTGACAATCCTTCTGCACAACTTGCCTTCGTAGAGGAACAGCTTGCTCTTCTCTTTCCATAGCTGCTTGGCTTCCTCTGGGGCGTCCGGATCCATGCGGGCGTCTTCCTGGGTCAGCAGATCTTTCACCAGGCGGATGGCAGGGTCACTATCTTGGGTCTCGGCCCAGCTGTGGTGAGGTAGGGGATTGATCATCACGGTTGTTAGATCCTCCTCTTTCACGCGGTGGGAGTATTGAGCGGCTCCATATCGGTGAAACGCGGGGAGTTCTACCTCCTCCAGCTCTTCTGGGTCTTCGTCACCTTCAGGTAAGTGAGGCATCCTCGACAGGGCGTCTGCGTTGGCATTGGTTTTGCCGGCCCGGTACTTGATCACGAAGTCGGGCCATCCACCGCTGTTCTATGGCACTCAGTCTTGCATTGTCCAGGTGTGTCAACGGGTTGTTGTCCGTGTACACGGTGAACTCTGCGGAGGCCAGGTAATGCTTGAAGCGTTCCGTCGCGGCTCACACCACCGCCAAGAATTCTAGCTTGAAGGATCTGTAATTCTCCGGGTTCCTCTCAGTGGGCCTCAGCTTCCGGCTGGCGTATCACCCGTTCTCTGCCCTGTTGGTTTTGGGACAGTACGGCTCCCAGTCCCACATTACTGGCGTCTGTGTGGAGAATGAAAGGCTGGCCGTAATCAGGGTAGGCCAGGATCTCATCCCCCGTGAGGGCCATCTTTAGCTGGCAGAAGGACTCCTCTTCCGGTTTATCCCACTTGAAGGGTGGCTTTTGACTTCCGGACTTAGACTGTCCGATCAGGAGGTCCTGCATAGGAGCTGCCATCTTAGTGAACCCGGCGATGAACCTTCGGTAGTAGCCTACCAACCCGAGAAACTGTCTCACCTCTTTGATGTTCGAGGGGCTTGGCCAGCTCTTGATTGCCGTGACCTTGTCAGGGTCGGGGGCCACTCCTTCCGCGCTTACCACGTGCCCTAGGTACTGGACCTTTGGTTTCAGCAGGTGACACTTCGATGGTTTTACCTTCAGGCCATAGCCTGCCTGGGCTTCGAACACCTCGGCCAGGTGCTTTAGGTGGTCCTCGTAGGTCTTCAAATAGACGATCACGTCGTCCAGGTAAAGGAGGACCGTCTCAAAGTTTCGGTGCCCTAAACAGCATTCCATCAGCCGCTGGAAGGTCCCTGGTGGGTTGCAGAGCCCGAAAGGCATACAGTTGAACTCACTCAGTCCCATCGGGGTGGTGAAGGCGGTCTTCTCCTTGTCAGCCTCTGCCACAGGAACCTGCCAGTACCCGCTAGTAAGGTCCAAAGTAGAAAAGAAGTTAGCTGATTTTAGTGCAGCTAAAGACTCCTCTATTCTAGGCAGCGGGTATGCGTCTTTATGGGTGATACGGTTGATTTGTCTATAGTCCACGCACATTCTCATGGTGCCGTCTTTCTTTTTCACCAGAACCAAGGGGGCTGCCCAGGGGCTACAGCTATCTCTAATGACCCCAGCTTCCTTCATTTCCCTTAGCATGCCCTTTGCGTTCTGGTAACGTGCAGGGGGTACAGGCCTGTGTCTCTCTTTTATTGGTGGGTGGCTCCCTGTGGGGATGTGGTGTTCTATCCCCTTTACTCTGCCGAAGTCTAGCGGGTGCTTACTAAAGACTCTCTCGTACTCCTGTACCACCCGGTAGACTCCTTGTTTTTGGTGCAGGGGAGTGGAGTCAGCACCCACATGGAGTTTCTGGCACCAGTCCTCCTTTTGTTTCTGGGAGCCATTACCCTCCGCCTGAGGAGATGGAGGCAAGGGTTCCACGGCCCTGATAGCTTTGTGTTCGACCACAAACAGCTTGGCGAGTGTAGCGTACCTGGGTAAGTGTACCTCCCTCTCCCCAATGTTGATGATGCGGACGAGCACCCTCCCATGACAGACATCAACCACCCCCCGGGCTGTCAAAATGGTGGGCCTGCTGTCTGAATACACGGGTTCTACCATGGCTTGGTAGTCTCTACCTCTCAACCCGATTGCAGTCCGACACCAGATCATCATTTCACTTTTGGGAGGCATGGAAATGGGGAATGGGTCACTCAGTCTTACGCAACCGATCTCACCACCAGACAGTTCTACCTGCTGCCGTCTCATCAGGGCTTTTATCTCCTTGTTGAGGACTCTCTGTTGGCTGGAACTAGCATTCACCGCCACCTGTTGTAAGATTACAATTACCTCCGAAAGACAATTTTCAATCACGTTAGTACCCACAGTTATTTTAGGGTGACTTTCACGACGGTCAATGTCCACAATAATCACTCCCAGTGCCGGCAGTTCAACTTTACCAATTTTAATGGTCATCTCCTTGAACCCCATCTGCGGCACGGGTAAGCCATTACTGGCGATGATGCTCAAGTTACTGTCTGGATACCGTGTGATATCAGCATCAGTCCAATACTGCTTAAAAAGTACATAAGGGATAGTGGTTACTTGTGACCCAGTATCCAGCAAGGCGCTCATGGGGATACCGTCCAGCACCACGGGTAAAACCGGACGCCCCCCAACGTACTTATTACGCCAATTGTAAGGGCCTGGTGATCTTATGCCTGGGGGTTGGCCCTCTGCCCCAGGTTGGACCCGTTTAAATTACAGTACCTGGAAATGTGTCCGGGCTGGTTGCATCGACGGCAAATGGGCTGTCCATCCTCTGCGTAGCGGTCTGTGGGCCTCCCTCGGAACGACGGGATCCTCCTCTGTCGACGCCACGGGACATCCTCCGGACTTGAAGCCAGCTCGATGGGTCTTGACGGGTCCACTTGCAACGCCTGGACGGTCCTGGTCAACGCCGTGACGCTCCTGGTCAGCTCCTGGACTTGGTGGTGCAGGTCTTTCGACGGGGCTTGGTTCAGGGCCTGTGCATCAGCCCCCACGGGATCCATAGAGGAGGGCGCCGCCTCCTGGTGGTTGGTGAGAGCAGGGCGCCGGGGGTTTATAGCGCCACTGGTTGCAGATTCACGGAGCACCCTTATGGCCCTGTCCTTAAATTGGGCAAAGGTCAGGTCGGGGTTCTGAAAGAACATGAGGCGCAGTTGGGCCCTGTGGGCGCTAGACAGCAGACCTTCTATGAATTGTTCTGTTAGCAGCTTATCCGTTTCCTGCACACTGCCAGGGTCAGTTTGTTTATAGCCCTCAGGGCTTCCTGCAGATTTAGGACATAGTCTCTGATGCTGTCCTGTGCCCGCTGCTTACACCCATAGAACCTCATTTTAATTTCAGCGGAGGTACGTGTGTCAAAGGTACCCCGCAGCCGGGCCAGAATACCCTTCACAGTCCTTTTCTCCTCAGTGGGCCATGATTTTACCTCCCGCTGGGCTGCGCCAGTTAACTGCCCTGTTAATACGCTGACCTTCTGTTCCTCTGTCAGGGGGTAAACGTGGAACAAACTGTATAGCCTTTCCTTGAAGTCAGTTAGGGCATGGGGCTCCCCTGAGTACTTGGGCAGCCAGGCCGCTCCAGGGATGTAGGGCAGGGAAAAGGGCATCACCGCTGCTGCAGCCGCGTTGGTGGTAGTGGGCGCCTCTGTGTCCGACATCTTCCTCCCCCCTAGTTAAGCGTGGCCTACCTTCCGACGATCCTCTTCTGTAGGCCGCGGCTCAGCTGCTTCTGCTATGGACGAGGACCTGGCGTCGCGTCCTGATGACGTCAGCGTCGCTCTCTCTCCCTTCCAGGACCTTGCGTAGCGTCGGTGCGTGGGGCGGTGCTTCGGATCTTGCGCGGTTTTGACGTCCACGCCCCTCTTCTTCCCGCGCGGCGTCCTGAAGATGGCGTCCGATGGCGGGAAACAGCTGCGGATGGTGGGAAGACGGCGGGAAACGGTCCAAGATGGCGTCTGATGGCGGGAATCGGCTCCAGATGGCGGGAAACGACTCCGGACGGCGGGAAACTTCGCCACAGGTAAGTTACAAAAGTCTTTTTCAGGCACGCAGTACCCAGTGGTTGCGGGCATGAAATCCTGCCAACTACGCCAAAGCTGACTCGTCCCCTGGGCCGTGGGGCACTCGGATCCGGGCAATAGGGGAACGATGGGAGTAGTAGTGGCAACCCGGTTCCGTGGCTCAGGGTGGTCAGGCCAGTGGTAGTCTGCTATGCTTTATTGATAATGTCCGACTACGCCACCCGTGGATTGCGGTTATTAGGAACCGCCGCTGCATGCAGACCGCTGGGACTGATGAGGTGTGCATCTAGGGTAGTGGGACTCCCCACGGGAAGAGTGCGGCCCCAGGGCAGTATAATGGATGGTGTGAGTGATGGTAGTGAGAGTCCCAGTGCTGATAGTGCTGGAGGAGCAAGGAGCACGCAGACAACAGGTTGCAGTCCAGGGTCTTTACTAGAACAGGTAAATTGACCCACAAACAGTCCCAGCTAGGAGGGGACCTGGATGTCTGAGAGCAACGGGGAAATTGGCCCTGGTCAGGTTGAGGATGTAGGCCTACCGTGCTTTCTGTGCTCCTTCTGGCTATCTCCTCGTTATAGGGTAACAGCCCACGTTTCCAAGCTTTCCGTGTATTCTCGCCTGTATGGCCTGCGACGTGGGTTCCTTTCTGCTCCCAGCCTTGTACGGCTTTGCTGGTCCCTTCTGTTGTGGCAGGGCCTCCAGGCTTCTTAGGCAAAGGAATATACAGTCCCCTGCGAACTGGTTATCTGCTGGGGGATGTGGAATCCTCCCAGCCTCAGACACCAAAGTCTGGTAAATTAAGTCCTTTATCTGCCCAGACAGGCTCTCTTCGCCTCTTGTCTCTGGCTTGTGGCTCTCCTCCTGCCACACTTCCTCTTAGGTGCAGTGCAACTGTCTGTCCCTGCTCTGCTCTGGGACAAGTCTCAGTGCTGAGACAGGCCATCAAGTTCTCTCTAACCCTGCCCCCAGTACCAGCTTTTATAGGGGCAGCCTGCTCCCACTACTGGCCTGAGACAGGAGGCATTGCATGCTAATGTTCCCCTGACTAGAGAACCTCCCCCTTGCTCTCAGACACAGCTTTAATTACACTTGTGGCATCCAGGCCAGAGTGAAACACAGGCATGTCCACTTCTGTTACAGCTGACGGGCTCTCATTCAGCCTGACTGGAGCGAGTATACAGCCATAGGTTCTGCAGTCAGAGACCTGCGTGACAATACTTGGCATGGTAACAGAGGAGGAGGAAGAAGCAGCAGATGTGTTTGATGGGGTGGCGGATGGTTGTTTATTGAAAACCAATTTTGAGTTTATCATGTTTGTGTACCACTTTGTGGAGAACAATGCCTGCACCAAATAATTAATTTCACTACAGTATAACTATACAAATGGATGGAGACCAAAACATCTTCCTCTATGACCAACTCAGGAGCTGGAGACTAGAGATGAGCGGTGTTCGACTCGAACTGTTCGCCAATCTCAAATTCGAGCTATTTTGGGCGGTGTTCGAGCCGTTCGGTGAACACGAACAATTTGAAAAAAATTCGGCTGTTCGAGGTTATGTTCGATAACTGTTCATGCACCAAAATCATAACTGGATTTTTTCTCAGAAATGCTGAAAATTAATGTTAATATGCAGTTTGAGTGTACAGTGGGGTGGGGGGAGGGGCAGGGGATGGATCTCTGCATAAATAATGAAGATCTCCAATTTTTTTTCTCTTTTCCGCATTTACAGTGGGGAGGTGCAATCTGTCAGCCTATCAGCAGTGCACACACGGAGCGAACTGCTTTTTTTCACACAAGCAAGGGCATGTGTCATTGGCAGTGTATGTCACATGTCCTTGCCCTTTAAGACCCAGCCATTTTCCACGTAGCCACCATTTTCTCACTGCTGCAGCTGCGTGTTAGACGGCACTGCTGTTGCTGTGTGCGCTATACTTTGAGTGTTAATTTCCAGCCAATTTTCACACAAATCTACAGATAGCTTGGGAGTAGGGAATAGTTGTGATTGCAGTCCTTTTGAGGACTAGGTAACATAATTTCCTACGACTTTTATCAGGCAGGTCTGTGCTCTTAAATAGATAGGTTATGAGTAAAGACTAATTGTAATTGCAGTCCTTTTGAGGGCTAGGTTACATCAGTTCCTATCACTTTTTGCCAGGCAGGTCTGTGCCAGTGCTGTGCAAGTTTTTTTCACAGCATTTGGCTAAATCTAGCTAAGCAAATCCTTTTTGGCCTCTTGCAGTGTGTGTTAGTCAGTGGAGTAGCCTATCTGTGTTGCAAGCTACACCACCTGTGTATAGAATACAATTTTTTTCACTGCACCTAGCCAAGTAAGACCTTTTGGGCATAGCATCATTCTATTAGTCCATCTATACTAACCTCCACCAGGCTTCAAATTCAAAAAATTTTTTATCTGCATCTTGCTCTGAAAAAATATTTGGGCTTGTAGCAGTGTGTGGGAATTGTTCAATTAGTCCATCTATACTGACCTCCATCAGGTTGCAAATTCAAAATAATTCTTATCTGCATCTAGCTCTGAAAAAATATTTGGGCTTGTAGCAGTGTGTGGGACTTGTTCTATTAGTCCATCTATACTAACCTCCCCCAGGTTGCAAATTCAAAATAATTTTTATCTGCATCTAGCATTGAAAAAATATTTGGGCTTGTAGCAGTGTGTACGACTTGTTCTATTAGTCCATCTATACTGACCTCCACCAGGTTGCAAATTCAAAATAATTTTTAACTGCATCTAGCTCTGAAAAAATATTTGGGCTTGTAGCAGTGTGTGGGACTTGTTCTATTAGTCCATCTATACTAACTTCCACCAGGTTGCAAATTCAAAATAATTTTTATCTGCATCTAGCTCTGAAAAAATATTTTGGCTTGTAGCAGTGTGTGGGACTTGTTCTATTAGTCCATCTATACTAACCTCCACCAGGTTGCAAATTCAAAATCATTTTTATCTGCATCTAGCATTGAAAAAATATTTGGGCTTGTAGCAGTGTGTGCGACTTGTTCTATTAGTCCATCTATACTGACCTCCACCAGGTTGCAAATTCAAAATAATTTTTATCTGCATCTAGCTCTGAAAAAATATATTGGCTTGAAGCAGTGTGTGGGACTTGTTCTATTAGTCCATCTATACTAATGTCCACCACCTGTGTATGTAATAAAATTGTTTTACTGCATCTAACCCAGCCAATACTTTTGGGCTAATACCACAGTTTGGCCACTCAGCTCTGCTTGGTTCCCATCGATTGTTTTTTGTGCAAACAACTCCAGAGTTGTCAATTAGTTAACCACCAAAATGAGTGGAAAAAGGCCTGCTACTGGTGGAAAGGGGAATAGGCGTGTTGGGAAGTGAAAAAAAGGTTGTGTCCGTGTGGTAGGTGTTAAAGCCACAGTAACATCTGCACAAGAAAGACCATCTTCCAGCCAAACAAAGATGTCTACTTCTTTTAGCGGACAATGTGATAAGATCCCTTTCTTACGGCCACGCCAATCGCTACAAATTCCAGATGAGGCACAAAAACAGCAGGTGCTTCAACGGATATCAAGTGCTCCTTTAATTGGGCTCTCCTCCACCTCAACTTCAACATCACAAATACTTCAGTCCTCAGAGGTGTCACCCCAATCGCCCTTGCTTCCTCACAGCTCCCAAGTCTCCAGCTGCCCGTCTGAGTATGGGGTAGAACAGATGGTTGAGTCTGCAGAGCTGTTTACTCATAATATAGCCTGGGAATCAGAGGTCGGCTCCAGAGCTTCTGTGAATCCAGACGAGGAAATGATCTACACTGATGCCCAGAATCTTTATGCGTCGGATCCAGGAACAGACGCAGAAGGTTCTGACCATAATGTAGACCCTCGCTCCCAAACTGTAACTCCTGTTGGTGGAGACAATGAGGAAGACGATGATGAGACTCAAATACCTGATTGGAGGGACAACTTTAGTTTTTTGTCAGGGCAGGAAGAGGTTGGCTCTGAGGACGACGGGTGTGATAACACACAGGGTGATGATGACGAGGTTGGAGATCCCACTTACTGTCAACCCACAGTCAGCTAGTCGATGAGGTCATCAGAGGAGGTGGAGGAGGATGTTAGTGACGACGAGGTCAGGTTGCGCCTTCCTGGACAGAGACGTAGTACTGGAAGCACGTCAACAACTGCATCCTCAAACAAAACTCTGCCTCTGACAACAAGTCGTGGTGGCTCTTCAGGTCGCATGGGTGCTAAGCCTTGCATAGACTGGGCATTTTTTCAGATCGATAAGGATGACCCAACTCGTGTTATCTGTAACATTTGTCAGCAAAAGCTAAGTAGAGGCCAAAAAATACATAGTTTGATTACTTCATGCATGAACCGGCACATGGACATGAAGCATAAGTTGCAGTGGGAAGCTCACTGTGCTACAATGCGGCCTAGCCAACCACCGTCTGTCACATCTTGTGCATCTGCGGCCTCTTCATCCTCTGTGACTGGGGGGACCACAGTCACACCTGTTTTGGGACGCAGACCTGCCACCTCTTTACCCACAACAGCCAGCGTGATTGGCAGGTCATCATTTTCTTTGGAGGTGGAAATACCAGCTGGTGTTCAGCGCTGTCCGACATCGATAGCACCACCTTTGGATCAAGGCAACCTAACATGTCCGCCTGCATCTTCCTCACAGACTGGCAGTTTGCCGGGGACACCCTTCTCAACCCCGTCTAAGCACAGCAGCCAGCCCTCTGTCCCTCAGATGTGGACAAGTAAAAGACCATTTCCTCCTATCCATGAGAAAGCTAAGAGGTTGAATTTCACCATATGCAAGCTCTTGGCTACAGAGATGCTGCCTTTCCGCCTGGTGGACACAGAGGATTTTCGAGACCTTACGTCCATCGCAGTGCCCCAGTACCAGATGCCCAGTCGGCACTACTTCTCAAAGAAAGGTGTGCCTGCGCTCCACCAGCATGTCGCACACAACATCACCGCTTCTTTGAGAAACTCTGTGTGTGACAGGGTGCATTTCACCACAGACACTTGGACGAGTAGGCATGGACATGGGCGTTACATGTTGCTGACTGGGCACTGAGTAAATATGGTGACAGCAGGACAAGGGGCTGCTGTCCAAGTCTTGCCGTCCCTACGAGTTGTGCATCAATCCTCTTTATCTCAAGGTTCCTCCACTGCTTCTGCCTCCTCAACCTCCTCTTGGTCCCCCACCTGCACCCAAAGCCTGTCTGGTCATGCCACAAGCTTTCTAACTGCGCAGAAGGGATCCTGCACACCTCCTTACTATGCTGGCAGCAGGGCTCAACTTCATCAGGCGGTTTTTACTTTGAAACGTCTGGAAAATGTGAGTCACACAGCTGAGGAGTTGTGGTCAGCACTGGAGAACCAGTTTCATGAATGGTTGTCTCCACTGGACCTCAAACCAGGGAAGGCTGTGTGCGACAATGCTGCAAACCTGGGTGTGGCCCTTCGCCGGGGCAATGTCACACACGTGCCTTGTATGGCTCACGTGTTGAACCTGGTTGTCCAGCAATTTTTAGCCCACTATACCGGACTAGATGGCCTTCTGCAGCGGGCACAGTCACTTTGTGCTCACTTCAGCCGTTCGCATCCCGCAGCTCAGCAACTTACATCTCTACAGAAGTCGTTGGGCCTGCCATTTCACCGGCTAAAATGCGATGTGCCTACCCGGTGGAATTCAACTCTGCACATGTTGCAGCGACTGTGGCAGCACCGACAAGCCCTGGTGCAATATGTTCTGACGTATAGCCTTGGCCAACGAGATCCAGAGGTGGCGCAAATCACGCTGGATGAGTGGTCTCAGATCAAGGGACCTATGCACCCATCTGTACAGTTCTGAAATGGCGATGAAGATGTTTAGTGCTGACGTTGCCATTATCAGCATGACTATTCCGGTGATTTACATGCTGGAGCACATGTTAAACAGAATTCAGAGTCAAGTGGTGGCACAAGAGTAGGTGGAGGAAGTAGAGGAGAAGGAGTTGTATGCGGAAGGGTTAACATCTGCAAGGTCCAGACGGTCGGCAGCTCCAAGGACTGTGAGGGTGGGGGAGATGGATTTACCAGGGCGCATGGTAGCAGCCAAACTAGTGAGGAAGGTGCAGGAGCCCAGGAAGAGGTGGAGGACGAACTAATGGAAGACTCATCAAATGAGGGAGACCTTGATCACATTTCTGTTGTGCGAGGTTGGGGGGAGAGGGCAGAGGAAGGAAGCATGATTGTTACCTCGCCCCCAACACAACAGGGACTTGGTGCTCCTGGATGTGCAAGACACATGAGTGCCTTCTTGCTGCACTACCTGCAACATGACCCTCGAAATGTGAGAATTAGAAATAATCCTGACTACTGGGTTGCCACACTGTAAGATCCCCGGTACAAAAGTAAATTTGCAGAAATTATTCCTGCCATAGAAAGGGATGCACGCATGCAGGAGTATCAGCAGAGACTGTTGCAGAATCTTGCATGTGCTTTTCCACAAAACACTAGTGGTGCACATAGTGAATCTCACAGTTCAAACTTTGCCAACCGTCGAGTGTTCAACACTCAAAACGTAACAGAAACACAGTATCCAATTTTGCAGAATCATTTCACCACTTTTTTAGCCCATCCTTTGCAAGGCCACAGGAGACAAGAAGTCTGACACATAGTCAACGCCTAGAGACCATGGTACAGGAGTATCTCTAAGTAAACATTGAAGCCATGACTGTGTCACTGGACCCTTGCTCTTTTTGGGCTTCCAATCAGGATAAATGGTCGGAGCTCGCCACTTACGCCTTGGAGATCTTGTCATGCCCCACAGCCAGCGTTCTGTCTGAACGTGTGTTCAGCGCTGCTGGTGGCGTGCTGACAGATAAGCGCACGCGACTCTCCACTTATAATGTAGACAGACTCATGTTCATAAAGATGAACAAATCATGGATCCGAAATGACTTTTCTACCCCTGTGTCATCCTGGGGAGAGTAAAAGCTTAATGATTTGTTAAAATCACCTCACCAACTGTTTTAAGCTTTCAAATTACTAATCATGTTTATCTGTATCTTGGCTGGAAAATAATTTGTGCTTTGTAGCAGTGTGCAGTACTGATTCTATTAGGCCATCTATACTAAACTCCACCAGATTTAAAATTACTAATCATGTTTATCTGTATCTTGGCTGGAAAATAATTTGGGCCTTGTAGCAGTGTGCAGTACTGATTCTATTAGGCCATCTATACTAAACTCCACCAGATTTAAAATTACTAATCATGCTTATCTGTATCTTGGCAGGAAAATAATTTGGGCCTTGTAGCAGTTTGCAGTACTGATTCTATTAGGCCATCTATACTAAGCTCCACCAGCTTTCAAATTAATAATAATTTTTTGCTGCATCTAGCCCAGAAAATAATTTTGGGGCTCCTAGATGCGTAAGACACATGAGTGCCTTCTTGCTGCACTACCTGCAACATGACCCTCAGATTGTCAGAATTCGAAATAATCCTGACTACTGGGTTGCCACACTCTTCGATCAACCTTTTCATTTTCATAAAGAACAAAAAAATGGTCATTTTTTAAATTATAAGCATTAGCAGGTTTTTAGAAACTGAAATCAAACAGTTTTCAGCTCAAAACTTTATTCTACATGATGTTACATTTGCACATAGGACCCCTTGTTTGAAAGGAGCTTCTGAACTCTCTCGTCCATTGAATTTGTCTGGTTTTTGATGGTTTCTGCTTCAATTGTTTGGCATGAGGACAGAATACCCTCCCAGAGCTGTTGCTTAGATGTGAACTGCCTCCCGCCATCATAGACACTCCTTTTGATGATGCTCCAGAGGTTCTCAATGGGGTTGAGGTCAGGGGAGCATGGGGATCACACCATAAGTTTGTCCCCTTTTATGCCCATATCAGCCAGAGATGCAGATGTGTTATGTGCAGCATGAGACGGTGCATTATCATGCATGAAAATGATCTTGCTGCGGAATACACGGTTCTTCATCTTGAACCATGGCAGGAAGTGCTGTTTGAGAAACTCCACATACATTATGGAGTTCATCTTTTCCCCTTCAGGGATCCTAAAGGGGCCGACAATCTCTCTCCCCATGATTCCAGCCCAAAACATTACTCCACCTCCTCCTTGTTGGCGCCTTAGCCGTGTTTGCATGGGGTATCCATCAACCAGCCATCATCCACTCCATCCATCTGGAACATCGAGCAATGCACGGCACTCATTGGTGAACAAAACAGTTTTGAAGTCAGTCTTCATGTATTGTTTGGCCCACTGGAGCCGTTTCTGCTTGTGTACAGTGGATAGAGGAGGTCGACAGGATGGCTTATGCACAGCTGCAAACCTCTGAAGGACCCTGCATCTTGTTGTTCGGGGGACGTTGGAGGCACCAGCAGCTTCAAAAACTTGTCTGCTGCTATGACAAGGCTTTTTTGCCACTGCTCTTTTAACCTGACGTAATTGCCTGTAGGAAAGAGTCCTCAATTTTCCCTTATCAGCACGCACACGTGTGTACTGTGAATCAGCTACATACTTCTTGATTGTGCGATGATCAGGATGAAGTGTCTTGGCAATGTTGATTGTAGTCATGCCTTGACCTAAACACTCCACAATTTGTTGCTGCTCAGCAGCCGACACATCCTTTTTCTTTCCCATTTTGGCAGAAAATGTAGGCTGCTTAATAATGTGGGACTGCCTTCTTAAGTAGTCTTGCCTTTCATTGGACACACCTGCCAAACTAATTAGCACAGGTGTCTGCAATTGCTTACAGTGATATAAAGAGCCCTGACACACATCACCATCAATGAGTTTAACTGACAAACAAAAAAATTCTTACCTTATCACTCCTAAACACTTTTTGCATATTAATTTGGAACACAGTGTACATGTGCTTTTCCACAAAACACCAGTGGTTCACGTAGTGAATCTTACAGTTCTAACTTGCCAACCGTGGTCTGTATGGAGTTGTTCAATAAACGGCCCAAAATTAAGATAACATAGATGGGAGAGGTCTCTATGAATACGAATTTCTAAGTATTTGATACCCTGTGAGGGCCAGGCAAAGGGAAAGTTGGACTGGATGGAATCCTGTTTGGATTTGGGGAGGGAGACATCGAGGGCCTCAGACTTCGCTGCATTGATTTTAAAATTTGACCATGTAAAAAAGTGATCTATTTCAGCCATAACAGCAGGGATGGATATATGTGATTGAGAGATATATACTAGGACATCATCAGCAAATGCAGAGCACTTGTACTCGGTGCCTCCCACCTCAATCCACCTAATATTGGGGTTATGGCAAATTGATGAGAGCACGTGCTCCGTCACTAGGATGTATAAGAGAGGGGACAGAGGACATCCCTGCCTTGTCCCATTGGTGATTATGAAAGGTGATGAAAATGTTCCATTTATCTTCAGCCTAGGTGACGTATTGCGATACAGGGCCGTGATTTTGCCTATAAAAGGGTCCCCTAGACCCCTACCCCAAGCTTTTTAAGAGAATAATATATGGCTTGCCAGGAGACTCTATGGAATGCTTTCTCAGCATCCAACGAAAGTATCTAATTACAAATTTTTAACTGCATCTAGCCCAGGAAATACTTTGTGCCTAGTAGCAGTGTCTGCTAGTCAGCGGATTATCTCAGCTGTTAAGCAAGCTACACCACCTGTAGTTTGGACACTTAATTTTTTCAAAGGAAATGGTTCGGGCCCCCGGGACACTCAGTGAAGAGCATCAGGGAGGCACCCCAAGGCACAGGGGCTGGGACTGGCGGTAGGACGCCTTGCGGTGGACCGCCAAGCTCTATCCTTATAAAAGCTTTTTAACTGCAGCAGCTTTAGTGGACGCTACTAGAGCTGGAATTACCACAGCTGCTGGCATGAGACTTGCCCTTCAATAGATCCTTGTAAAAGGATTTAAAGTGTACTCATTCAAATTAGAGAGACAATTTAAGTTAAAAAGATTAGACCTGCCTCCACCACAGGGGGGCTCGCTCGACCCACCAGCGGACAGGCACCAGTATTGGGAGAGGGGGGCTGGCCGTCAGGGTCCACCGCGGCTCTGGCACAAACCTGGCGACACGGAGGTCGCACGGGCAGGAACGGACTGGCCGTGTCGGCTTCGCACTTTTTTGGTTTTAGAAGGGCATGACATGCCTATATGTGTGTCTCCCCCTCCTTTTACTCCTCCACCTCTTTTCTTTTCGCATGACTATATGTACTTGTCACTTTTCCATGTGTTAGTTGTGTCTTTTGAGCAGTTTGTCAGCTTTTGGACACCTTTGAAGTGTTTTCTATGCGTTTTCTATGTGCTTCTATGTGTTTTTGTTTGCCTGTCATTGGTTTTAACAGTGTTCGACGGTGTTCGACGAACAGTTCGACGAACATACGGGTGTTCAACGAACCGAACCAAACTCGAACACTACGGGGGTGGCTCAACACTACTGGAGACCAAATTAGGATTCTCCACATTTCCAAAAATTAGTGGCCGACACCAGCAAAGTGGCATCAATTTCACCAGAGTAGAAGTAGTTTAATGGAAACAGAAACCTCTTGTACTACAGCCAAACCCAATAGATGGAGACCCATTCAGGATTCCCCACATTTGCAAAAATTTGTGGCAGACACCAACAAAGTGGCATTAATTTAACTACAGTCGTAATTTTAGAGTTAGGAACCAAAACCTCTTCCACTACAGCGAAACCCAGCAGATGGAGACTCAATCAGGAATGCACCATCCTCTCCAGTCATTCACCACGTGTCAGACTTTTACTCTGTTGTGCAGGTACATGAGCTGGTCTAAAAAATGTGTGAAAGGACTCACAGAAATTGCTTTTGCCACTTACACTACTGCTGCTGCTAATATTTTCGCATTGACGAATTGACGTGCTGGAGGTTGGAAGTGTAGAGCTGCGATGAACTCTGCGTGCCTCACTGCTGGCTTGGGGAAAACCTATCTTAAGGTTGTGTAAAAGCTTGTTTTGATACTCCAGCATTCACAGATACCTTTCCAGGGTGGGAAGCATGTGGCAAAATTTACTCTCATAACGTGGATCTAACAGAGTGGTAACCCAGTAGTCAGCACTCTTTCAAATCATAACTATACGGGGATCATGTTGCAGAGAGTGCAGCAAGAATGCACTCATATGTCGGCCTCTTTCCTGAGGTTCAAGCCCATTCTGCGTTGGTGGCTGCGTAATTCTGATGCTTGTTTCCTCTGTCCCCTCCCTCCAAACACGAACAGAGAGGGGATGATAATCCTCTTCATGTTCTGACTGTTGCTTGCCCATCACCTCTTCCTCTTCCATTTGTCTCTCGCCTTCACTAACACCTTCACTAACAGTTTTTCGGTTATCGCCAACCCCCCTCAATCACAGTGAACCACCCTCCCTTGGCACCCTGAGATGTCCCCTAGTGTATGACGTTAGTAACAGAAGAAAGTATTTTTTTAGTGTGGATGAGGCCTGTATAACATTCGAGATATTTTCCAGACTAATTCAAACTGAGATGTCCCCTGCTGTATAACGTTAGGAATCGAAGAAAGTATTTTTTGACTGTGGATGAGACCTGTATTACAGAATATATGCTCCAAGATATTTCAAACTCAGATCTAGCCTGCTGTATCACGTTAGTCACAGTAAAAAATAGATTTCTTTACTCTGCATGAGCTCTGCATACAGCTGAATTTCACCACACTAAAATAGTAGATAGCTTTTAGCAAAGTGTATCATGTTTGCGACACGGAAAAATCTTTTGTGGACTCTGCCTAGCCACAGAAAAAAAGTTCACCGCCACTAACGTAGTAGCTGCAATCGACCTTGCAGCACAAAAGATGTGCTGCAAGGTCGATTGAACAGGTACACAGCACAGAACTTATCTACACTATCGTACTTCCAAACAAGTGCCCATCTATCTAGCTAAGATCTCTTAGTACACAGGACAGAGCACATTCAGCTGCGTCTGTCACCAGCAATGACATGCATAAAATGCCGCCGAGGGAACATGGCCACTTTTTATATAGAGAGGACATGTGATTTCAGCAGTCAATTTCAGAAGCCGTTGTGTCTGGACAGTGTGGATGCTTCCTGCACTTTGATTGGCTAACCGCGTTTTCCTGACTTAAAGTTATCGCCTACAGGAAGAAAAAAAAATTACAAGCGCGCTGCTGTTCTGACCTGTTCTGAGCTATCACCAGCCCCCACACTCATCTACTACGTCCCCCCGCTCCTCATACACAAGCATTATGTTATCAAAACAGATAAAAATGCTGTAGTTGTCCCGCAATCACGTTCCCGCATTTGTTCGTCGAACATCTCCGATTTTTCCTGAATTTAAGAAATTTTCCTCGCATTTCCAATCATGAATCCGAATGTGCCATATTCGTGTCGAATTTAAGTTGTAAGATCGGATTTCGAATAAATTCACTCATCACTACTCAGAAGAGCAGTGGAAATAAAATGTCTTCAAAAACTTGACACTTTAGAACTGGTGACAGGTAATCTTTAAAGCAGTGGAGGAGAAACAGGGTGTTCCTTTATCTGTGACTCAGAAGAGCAGTCACATTCCCACCCTGCCATCTATTTTTTTGGTATGGTTGAAATGTGGAGTTAGTATGTTATAAATTTGATGGTTGATGTCACAGATTGGTGGTGTTTTTGGTGTTTGGCAGGAATGTTTGTTCTGGTTTGTTAACTTCATGCCTTGGAAGAAGAGGATTGGGAAGGCTGGGATGGACGGGTGCAGAGTGTTAAGGAAGGGAAGGCATGGTTTTGCGAATGAAGATATATACAGTAGAAAACAAAAATTATTCAGAGATATTAAAGATAAAATGTATCATCACAATAATGTCAGTTGGGGGCTGGAGAAACCATAGTGGGATAAGTTGGAGACCGGCAAAAGGGTTTCTAAATTATGCAAAAGCAAGATTGATTGTGTAGAGATATGGCTGCAAACTCTTCCAGTCTATAAAGTTGGATGACTTTATTTATCCATTAAAGGGCAGGTAGTTGATCTCTAAAAAATGGGTTTAGCTCCCGCGGTGAGAAAGGCCAACAGTTTGCTAGTGGATGTGTTTAATCCTTTAAGTGGAAAGTTGAAAAATGCCCGTTAAAATCCTTGGGCTGTGCAAACATGTTGAGTCCTCCTGATTGAGACATGCTTCTAGTAGACAATCCATGTGCAGTCAATGTTTGGAATGGCCAGCATGTAGCCTGATTGAGACATGCTTCTAGTGGACAATCCATGTGCAGTCAATGTTTGGAATGGCCAGCATGTCATGCTACATTTCCTTGCAATGGTCGCCACAATGATAATCTGCCGCTAGCCATAGCTTCACCAGCTAGTTGCAATTTCATAACGAATAACGAATCATAGTCCTGTACTGTTGATACTGGTGCTGAAGCTGAACCATCATGCTAACAGCCCTTGTAAGGGCTTATCCTTTGCTTTGCTGTTTGTATCACAAACATTCTGCATTTAGTCTAAGGAGGGAGAGAAAGTTGCAAGAGCAGGGAGAGTGGCAGAATGTGGTATGTAGGCAGGGATAAGGGCTTTGCAGTCCCCTGCAAAATATATAGCTGCTGCCATTTTGGGGGGAGTGAAAAAATGTAATATACTGTATTTTGATCCATCAAGTATTATGTGCTTTATGGTACATTTTTGTTTTATATAATGCTCCAAAAAAGTGTTGAAAATTTTAGGCTGGATTAAATTACTGATCCATAGAGTATAGTGACTGTTGTAGATTTCTATGCCATATAACACTCTAAAAAAGCATTAAAACATTTTGTTGAGTTAAATTTCTCACTCATAGAGTATTCCATGTACTGGGGTACATTTCTGTGATATATAACACTCCAAAAAAGTGTTAAAATTTTGTGTTCTATTCAACTAGTCATTAGTGATGAGCGAGCACTAAAATGCTCGGGTACTCATTGCTCGGGTTAAGCAAATTGGAATGCTCGAGTGCTCGAGTCGAGCAATGTGCCCAATGTAAGTCTATGGCAAACTCGAGCATTTTTCCGGCCCCCCTCCCCCGGCGGTCTAAAAATTGCCCAAATAGATGAGAACAGTGTTCAAATGACATGGGAACAGCATGGGGAAGACCCCTGGAAGCATTTCTGACTCCCAGGTCACTGCTGTCAACAATGTTGTCAGAGTATTACGCCAGTTTTACGGATTCACAATAAAACATACAAAAACAAAATCAAAATGAATTTTCCTGGGAAAAATGTTAAGGGGCATCCTTTCCAGGGTAATGACATGTATATAAGGCAAAATAAATATACAAAAACAAAAATGTTCCTCCACACCTCGGGCTATGTTCACACGTAGCATTTTTGATGCATTTTTGCACTTTTGCATTGCTTTCAACGGTGAAAAGTACATTCCCCGTTAAATGTAATTTCAACATATTACTACCTTATCTGCCCATGTGGTGTGTGAGACATCATCAGACACATCCTGTTTCATTTATGAAGGAGGGACTCAAAGTCACAAAGACTATTTTTATAATGCCATCAGGCGGCCCTTACTTTTCATAAAGGGCCAACAGTCGGCCCTCACTATTGTTAGAGGGCCATCAGCCGGCTATGCTTTGTTGTTCCCATTATTAAAGAGTGGGTCTCCTATACTGTTATTGCATATGCAGTGACTGCAAGGGCTGCCAAAAATTTGGACGCACCCCAATACAACTTTGAAGAGATATATAGGAGGGCCACAGTAAAAAAAATGTTCCATTATAAAGGAGTGGGTCTCCTTTAGTGATAATGTCCATGCAGTGGCTGCAATGGCTGCCAAAATTTGGGAAAACCCCAATAACAATTTAAAGACACATAGAGATGGGCCACAGTAATGACATGTTTCCATTAGAAAGGAGTGGTTCTGCTATCCAGTTATAGAGTATGGAGAGAGTACAACAGCGGCCAAAATTTGGGAAAAACCCCAATAACAATTTAAAGACTCATAGAGGTTGGCCTCAGTAACGAGTATAACATGTTCTCATTAGAAAGGAGCAGGTCTGCTATCCAGTTATAGGGTATGCAGGGAGTACAACGGCAGCCAAAATTTAGGATAAACAGCAATAACAATTTAAAGACACATAGAGGTGAGCCACAGAAATGACATATTTCCATTATAAAGGAGCGGGTCTGCTATCCAGTTATACGGTATGCAGTGAGTAAAACGGCTGCCAAAATTTGGGAAAAATCCCAATAACAATTTAAAGACACAAAGAGGTGGGCCTCAGTGACGACATGTTCCTAGAAAGAAGTTGTTCTGCTATCCATTGATAGGGTATGCAGTGACTGCAAGGGCTGCCAAAATTTGGGAAAAATCCCAATAACAATTTAAAGACACAGAGAGGTGGGCCACAATAACGACATATTCCCATTTGAAAGGAGGGGGTCTGCTATCCAGTTATAGGGTATGCAGTGAGTACAACGGCTACCAAAATTTAGGAAAAACCCCAATATCAATTTAAAAACACATAGAGATGGGCCTCAGTAACGAGTATGGCATGTTCCCATTAGAAAGGAGCGATTCTGCTATCCAGTTATAGGGTATGCAGTGATTTCAAGGGCTGCCAAAATTTGGGAAAAAACCCCAATAACAATTTAAAGACACATAGAGGTGGGCCTCAGTAACGACATGTTCCCATTAGAAAGGAGAGGGTCTGCTATCCAGTTATAGTGTATCCAGTGAGTACATCGGCTGTCAAAATTTGGGAAAACCCCAATAACAATTTAAAGACACAGAGGTGGACCACAGTAACGACATGTTCCCATTAGAAAGGGGAGGGTCTCCCATACTGTTCTTGCGTATGCAGTGACGGCAACGGCTGCCAAAAATTTGGAGGCACTCCAATGCCCATTGCAAGAGATGTAGAGTGGAGCCTCCTGAAAAAAATGTTCCCGTTATTAGGAAGTGGTTCTCCCATACTGCTTGCCTATGCAGTGAATGCAATGGCTGCCAAAAAATTGGAGACACTCCAATGCCCCTTGCAAGAGACGTAGAGGTCGGAGGGCCTCCTGAAAAAAATGTTCCCCTTATTAGGTAGTGGTTCTCCCATACTGTTTGTTTATGCAGTGAATGCAATGGATGCCAAAAATTTGGAGGCACTCCAATGCAATGCAAGAGACGTAGATATGGTGATATGGTAGATATGGTGGTGGAGGATGAGGATGAGGAGAAGGAGGAGGACAAGAGCAAATAGACAAAATCAGGAAGCGAATACCCATGTCTGGGTGTGAAGACAGAGGTGCATGGGAATAGAGTTAGATCTCCAAAAAAAAGACACTGTATTTGAGTTTATGCTCTGCTGCTCTCATTTGGTGGTGGTGAGAAGTCAGGCCAAATCCAGCCCTTGTTCATTTTTATAACAGTCAGCCTGTCAGCATTTTCAGTTGACAGGCGGCTGCGCCTATCGGTTATAATTCCACCAGCGGCACTAAAAACCCGCACTGACATAACGCTAGCAGCAGTGCAAGCCAGGACCTCCAAGACATAGAGAGACAGTTCATGCCACGAGTCCAGCTTGGATACCCAGTAATTATAAGGCACAGAAGAATCACGGAGGACATTGGTACGGGCGGCAAGGTACTCCTTCACCATCTTTCAAAACTCTTCCCTCCTTGTAAGAGTACCACAAGCCTCAGGGCCTGTGTAATGGGAGGGTCTGAGAAAACTCTCCCAGAAATTTGACAGTGTTCCCCTGCCTTTGCTGGATTGGATTTGTGTCTCTCTTGTCTGTACTCCTTGGTTGTCCACCGAACTGTGACATCTGCCCCCAGCATTTTCAGATGAGAATTTTTAAATAATTACGCAACAAGGGACTTCTGATACTGCCCCTTTTTATTAGGCCTGTCCGGCGTGGGAATAAGAGACAGAAAGTTCTCCTTGTAGCATGGGACTAGAAGTGTCACCAACCAGTAATTTGGGCAACCAGAGGGTCATGGGAAAGGCAGCGTAAGATAAACTCAGCCATGTGTGCCAGACTTCTAACAGGCAAGACTTCCATGTCCTCACCAACAGGAGAACTGACCATGCTCTCCTCCTCATCCTCCTCCTCCCTGTCCTCATGCCATTCACGCTGAACAGACGGTATGACAATTGTGCAGGTAGTACTGTCTATAGCGCCGGAAACTAGCATCTGTTCTTCCTCCTCCTCCTCCTCTTCCTCTTCTTCCTCATTATCACCCAATCCTCGTTGGTATGAGATGAGTCTGGACTATGTGGAATCACCCTGTATGGTTCCTTGCTCCATCTCATTGTGCTCTGCATGCAATACATCCTCTTTAATTGTGAGCAGAGAGTTTTTCAGAAGACAGAGAAGCAGGATGGTGATGCTAATTATGGTGTCATCGCCGCTCACCATCTTGCTGGAGTCCTCAAAGTTTTGGAGGATGCTACAGATGTCTGACACCCATGTCCACTCCTGAAGTCTTGTGTGCGGAGTCTGACCTGAAAACTGATGGCCTTGTTGATGCTGGTAGTCAACAATAGTGTTGAGCCACCCCCGTAGTGTTCGAGTTCGGTTCGGTTCGTCGAACACCCGTGTGTTCGCCGAACTGTTCGTCGAACTGTTCGTCGAACACCGTTAAAACCAATGGCAGGCAAACAAAAACACATAGAAACACATAGAAAACACCTTCAAAGGTGTCCAAAAGCTGACAAACTGCTCAGAAGACACAACTAACACATGGAAAAGTGACAAGTACATATAGTCATGCGAAAATAAAAGAGGTGGAGGAGTAAAAGGAGGGGGAGACACAGATATAGGCATGTCATGCCCTTCTAAAATCCAAAAAGTGAGAAGCCGACACGGCCAGTCCGCTCCTGCCCGTGCCACCTCCGTGTCGCCGGGTTTGTGCCAGAGCCGCGGTGAACCCTGATGGCCAGCCCCCCTCTCCCAATACTGGTGCCTGTCCGCTGGTGGGTCGAGCGAGCCCCCCTGTGGTGGAGGCAGCTCTAAGCTTTTTAATTTAAATTGTCTCTCTAATTTGAATGAATACACTTTAAATCCATTTACAAGGATCTATTGGAGGGCAAGTCTCATGCCAGCAGCCGCGTAATTCCAGCTCCAGTAGCGTCCACTAAAGCTGCTGCAGTTAAAAAGCTTTTATAAGGATCGAGCTCGGCTGTCCACCGCAAGGCATCCTACTGCCAGTCCCAGCCCCTATGCCTTGGGGTGCCTCCTGATGCTCTTCACTGAGTATCCCATGGTCCCGAAGCATTTCCTTTGAAAAAATTAAGTGTCTAAACTACAGGTGGTGTAGCTTGCTTAACAGCCGGGATAATCCGCTGACTAGCAGACACTGCTACTAGGCACAAAGTATTTCCTGGGCTAGATGCAGTTAAAAATTTGTAATTAGATACTCTCGTTGGATGCTGAGAAAGCATTCCATAGAGTCTCCTGGCACGCCATATATGATTCTCTTAAAAAGCTTGGGGTAGGGGTCTAGGGGACCCTTTTATAGCCAAAATCACGGCCCTGTATCGCAATACGTCACCTAGGCTGAAGATAAATTGAACTGTAGCACCCTGAGGGCTCGGTTGCTACAGACGTATTGCACCTCACCCAGAGGTGTGATATCTCACTCTCAGGTAAGGATGGAGTGTGGATCAGGACCCGACACCTGCATGCATTACACCACATTGCCGTGGGGCAGGGCGACCAATATGCCCCTGAGATGGGCACGACAGTCCCTGTCCCTGGCTGGAGTGGGGGGAGGGAACACTGAGGAAGGGGAACCCTGTAGTGCAGGAGCAGGGAGGAAGCAGTTCCTGGGTGCATTGAGAAGGGAGTATAAAAGGTATGCACCATCTTAGTTCAGTGCAGAGAAGTCTGAGCAGAAGTGGCAGGGAGCAGGGGCTCTGCATGAGCTCTGCTCCGGAGGCGGGCCTAGTAACAGAGGCCCAGGCCTGGAAGAGGGAGAAGGAAGGAAGAGGAGCGGAGAAGGCTCCAGGAACATGGAATGAAGGGATCCCAGGGGTGCGGACGGGCGAGTCGCCACCGCACGCCCGAATCCACCTGCGTGGAGGGGTCAGGCCAAAGGGGGAGACCGGTCCACGAACTAGTGGAGGCAGGAAACGACCCTCAGCTAGAAACCGGAGGCTCTGACATTTTATGTGGTGCAGCCCCTCGCTACACCCGCTAGGAAGGCACCACATAGGGTCAGGAAAACTGGCGCCAAGTTTACCAAGAGGAGGCCCGAGGCAGCCGGACAGAAGTGTTGGTAAGAAAGGCCAGACAAAGGACACACAAAGGGGGTCCTGTGAAGTGCTCCAAAGTTATCTGGGAGTTGTCTGAGCCCCTAACCTGGTGAGCACAGTACGACGTGGGCAGCCGTTACCTGCAGACGTGGTCTGGATAATAAGAACTGTGAGTAAAGGCCCTGGACTGCATCACTGACTCCGTGTCGTTACTGCTGCTGCCCTGCACCATCACCCCCATCCTCCGCATACACTGCCCTGAGGCTATACTCCTCCCGTGGGGAGTTATGCTACGCTCTGCTGCACCCACAACACCAGCCTCAGCGGTCTGCCCTGCAGCGGCGGTTTACTCTGACCGCAATCCACGGGTGGCGTAGTCGGACATTTAAACATCAAAACCACATAAATAGTTCCACCACTGGTTTGACCGCCCTGAGCCACGGAACCGGGTCGCCGCCACGAAGACTACAACCACCAGCATCCACCAAAAAGGGTCCGGCTCCGGGTGTCCCAAGGCCCAGGGGGTGCGTCAGAACATTTTCATCACCTTTCACAATCACCAATGGGACAAGGCATGGATGTCCTCTGTCCCCTCTCTTATACATCCTAGTGACGGAGCACCTGCTCTCATCAATTTGCCATAACCCCAATATTAGGTGGATTGAGGTGGGAGGCACCGAGTACAAGTGCTCTCTATTTGCTGATGATGTCCTAGTATATATCACTCAATCACATATATCCATCCATGCTGTTATGGCTGAAATAGATCACTTTGTTACATGGTAAAATTTTTAAATCAATCCAGCGAAGTCTGAGGCCCTCGATGTCTCCCTCCCCAAATCCATATAGGATTCCATCCAGTCCAACTTTCCCTTTGCCTGGCCCTCACAGGGTATCAAATACTTAGGAATTCCAATTCATAGAGACCTCTCCCATCTATGTTATCTTAATTTTGGGCCCTTTATTGAACAATTCCATACAGACCACGGTTGGCAAGTTAGAACTGTAAGATTCACTACGTAAACCGCTGGTGTTTTGTGGAAAAGCACATGTACACCGCGTTCCAAATTATTATGCAAAAAGTGTTTAGGAGTGATAAGGGAAGAATTTGTTTGTTTGTCAGTTAAACTCATTGATGGTGATGTGTGTCAGGGCTCTTTATATCACTGTAAGCAATTGCAGACACCTGTGCTAATTAGTTTGGCAGGTGTGTCCAATGAAAGGCAAGACTACTTTAGAAGGCTCTCTCACATTATTAAGCAGCCTACATTTTCTGCCAAAATGGGAAAGAAAAAGGATGTGTCGGCTGCTGAGAAGCAACAAATTGTGGAGTGTTTAGGTCAAGGCATGACTACAATCAACATTGTGCGATGATCAGGATGAAGTGTCTTGGCAATCAAGAAGTACGTAGCTGATTCACAGTACACACGTGTGCGTGCTGATAAGGGCAAATTGAGGACTCTTTCCTACAGGCAATTACGTCAGGTTTAAAGAGCAGCGGCAAAAAAGCCTTGTCATAGCAGCAGACAAGTTTTTGAAGCTGCTTGTGCCTCCAACGTCCCCCGAACAACAAGATGCAGGGTCCTTCAGAGGTTTGCAGCTGTGCATACGCCATCCTGTCGACCTCCTCTATCCACTTCACACAAGCAGAAACGGCTCCAGTGGGCCAAACATTACATGAAGACTGATTTCAAAACTGTTTTGTTCACGGATGAGTGCCGTGCAGCACTCGATGGTCCAGATGGATGGAGTGGAGGATGGCTGGTTGATGGACACCCCACGCAAACACGGCTACAGCGCCAACAAGGAGGAGGTGGAGTAATGTTTTGGGCTGGAATCATGGGGAGAGAGATTGTCGGCACCTTTAGGATCCCTGAAGGCGCTAAAGATGAACTCCATAATGTATGTGGATTTTCTCAAACAGCACTTCCTGCCATGGTTCAAGAAGAAGAACCGTGTATTTCACAGCAAGATCATTTTTCTGCATGATAATGCACCATCTCATGCTGCACATAAAACATCTGCATCTCTGGCTGATATGGGCATAAAAGGGGACAAACTTATGGTGTGACCCCCATGCTCCCCTGACCTCTACCCCATTCAGAACCTTTGGAGCATCATTAAAAGGAGTGTCTATGATGGCGGGAGGCAGTTCACATCTAAGCAACAGCTCTGGGAGGGTATTCTGTCCTCATGCAAAACAATTGAAGCAGAAACCATCCAAAACCTGACAAATTCAATGGACGAGAGAGTTCAGAAGCTCCTTTCGAACAAGGGGTCCTATGTGAAAATGTAACATCACCTAGAATAAAGTTTTGAGTTGAAAACTGTTTGATTTCAGTTTCTAACAACCTGCTAATGCTTATAATTTCAAAAATGACCATTTTTTTGGTCTTTATTAAAATGAAAAGGTTGATCGAAAAGTTTGGGGGATCTAAGAGTGTGGCAACCCAGTAGTCATGATTACTTCGAATTCTGACAATATGAGGGTCATGCTGCAGGTAGTGCAGCAAGAAGGCACTTATGTGTCTTGCGCATCTCGGAGCCCCAAAATTATTTTCCGGGCTAGATGCAGCTAAAAATTATTTTTAATTTTAAATCTGGTGGAGCTTATTATAGATGGCCTAATAGGATCAGTGCTGCACACTGCTACAAAGCCCAAATTATTTTCCAGTCAAGATACAGATAAACATGATTAGTAATTTGAAAGCTTAAAACGTTTGGTAGGGTGATTTTAACCAATCATCAAGCTTTTACTCTCCCCAGGATGACACAGGGGTAGAAAAGTCATTTCGGATCCATGATTTGTTCATCTTTATGAACGTGAGTCTGTCTACATTATCAGTGGAGAGCCGCGTGCGCTTATCTGTCAGCACACCACCAGCAGCGCTGAACACACGTTCAGACAGAACGCTGGCTGCGGGGCATGACAAGATCTCCAAGGCGTAAGTGGCTAGCTCCGGCCATTTATCCAGATTGGAAGCCCAAAAAGAGCAAGGGTCCAGTGACACAGTCATGGCTTCAATGTTTACTTGGAGATACTCCTGTACCATCGTCTCTAGGCGTTGACTATGTGTCAGACTTCTTGTCTCCTGTGGCCTTGCAAAGGATGGGCTAAAAAAGTGGTGAAATGATTCCGCAAAATTGATGTTACCAGCAGATACTGTGGTTCTGTTACGGTTTGAGTGCTGAACACTTGACGGTCCCACGGTCGGCAAGTTGGAACTGTGAGATTCACTACGTGCACCACTGGTATTTTGTGGAAAAGCACATGTAAGATTCTGCAACAGTCTCTGCTGATACTCCTGTATGCGTGCATCCCTTTCTATGGCAGGAATAATTTCTGCAAATTTACTTTTGTACCGGGGATCTAACAGTGTGGCAACCCAGTAGTCAGGATTATTTCTAATTCTCACAATTCGAGGGTCATGTTGCAGGTAGTGCAGCAAGAAGGCACTCATGTGTGTTGCGCATCCAGGGGCACCAAGTCCCTGTTGTGTTGGTGGCGAGGGAACAATCATGCTTCCTTCCTCTGTCCTCTCCCCCCAACCTCGCACAACAGAAATGTGATCAAGGTCTCCCTCATCTGATGAGTCTTCCATCAGTTCGTCCTCCACTTCTTCCTGGGCTCCTGCACCTTCCTCACTAGTTTGGCTGCTACCATGCGCCCTGGTAAAACCATCTCCCCCACCCTCACATGCCTGCCGCCTTGGTGCTGCCGACCTTCTGGACCTTGCAGATGTTAGCCCTTCGGCATACAACTCCTCCTCCTCTACTTCCTCCACCTCCACACACAGAGTTTCTCAAAGAAGCGGTGATGTTGTGTGCGACATGCTGGTGGAGCGCAGGCACACCTTTCTTTGAGAAGTAGTGCCGACTGGGCATCTGGTACTGGGGCACTGCGACGGACATAAGGTCTCGAAAATCCTCTGTGTCCACCAGGCGGAAAGGCAGCATTTCTGTAGCCAAGAGCTTGCAGATGGTGAAATTCAACCTCTTAGCTTTCTCATGGCTAGGAGGAAATGGTCTTTTACTTGTCCACATCTGAGGGACCGAGGGCTGGCTATTGTGCTTAGACGGGGTTGATAAGGGTGTCCCCGGCAAACTGCCGGTCTGTGAGGAAGATGCAGGTGGACATGTTAGGTTGCCTTCATCCAAAGGTGGTGCTATCGATGTCGGACAGCGCTCAACACCAGCTGGTGTTACCACCTCCAAAGAAAATGATGACCTGCCAATCACGCTGGCTGTTGCGGGTAAAGAGGTGGCAGGTCTGCGCCCCAAAACAGGTGTGACTGCTGTCCCCCCAGTCACAGAGGATGAAGAGGCCGCGGATGCACAAGATATGGCAGACGGTGGTCGGCCCGGCCGGCTAGGCCGCATTGTAGCACACTGAGCTGCACACTGAGCTTCCCACTGCAACTTATGCTTCATGTCCATGTGCCGGTTCATGCATGAAGTACTCAAACTATGTATTTTTTGGCCTCTACTTAGCTTTTGCTGACAAATGTTACAGATAACACGAGTTGGGTCATCTTTATCGATCTGAAAAAATGCCCAGGCTATGCAAGGCTTAGCACCCATGGACCTGAAGAGCCACCACGACTTGTGGTGAGAGGCAGAGTTGTGTTTGAGGATGCAGTTGTTGACGTGCTTCCAGTACTACGTCTCTGTCCAGGAAGGCGCAACCTGACCTCGTCGTCACTAGCATCTTCCTCCACCTCCTCTGCTGACCTCATCTCTTGGCTGACTGTGGGTTGACAGTAAGTGGGATCTCCGACCTCATCATCATCACCCTGTGCGTTATCACACCCGTCGTCCTCAGAGCCAACCTGTTCCTGCCCTGACAAAAAACTAAAGTTGTCGCTCCAATCAGGTATTTGAGTCTTATCGTCTTCCTCATTGTCTCCACCAACAGAAGTTACAGTTTGGGAATGAGGGTCTACATTATGGTCAGAACCTTCTGCGTCTGGTCCTGGATCCGACTCATAAAGATTCTGGGCATCAGTGCAGATCATTTCCTCGTCTGGATTCACAGAAGCGCCGGAGTCGACCTCTGATTCCCAGGCTATAGTATGAGTAAACAGCTCTGCAGACTCAACCATCTGTTCTACCTCATACTCAGACGGGCAGCTGGAGATTTGGGAGCTGTGAGGAAGCAAGTGCGATTTGGGTGACACCTTTGAGGACTGGAGTATTTGTGATGTTGAAGTTGATGTGGAGGAGAGCCCACTTAAAGGAGCACTTGATATCCGTTGAAGCACCTGCTGTTTTTGTGCCTCATCTGGAATTTGTAGCGATTGGCGTGGCCGTAAGAAAGGGATCTTATCACATTGTCCGCTAAAGGAAGTAGACATTTTAGTTTGGCTGGAAGATGGTCTTTCTTCTGCAGATGTTACTGTTGCTTTAACACCTACCCCACGGACACAACCTTTTTTCCCCTTCCCAACACGCCTATTCCCCTTTCCACCAGCAGCAGGCCTTTTTCCACTCATTTTGGTGGTTAACTAATTCACAACTCTGGAGTTGTTTGCACAAAAAAACAATGGATGGTAACCGAGCAGAGCTGAGTGGCCAAACTGTGGTATTAGGCCAAAACTATTGGCTGGGTTAGATGCAGAAAAAAATTATTTTGAATTTGCAACCTGATGGAGGTCAGTATAGATGGACTAATAGAGAAAGTCCGACACACTACTAGAAGGCCAAATATTTTTTCAGAGGTAGATGCAGAAAAAAATATATTCAGTTTGCAACCTGATGGAGGTCAGTATAGATGGACTAATACAACAAGTCCCACACACAGCTAGAAGCCCAAATATTTTTTCAGAGGTACTGTAGATGCAGATAAAAATTAGTTTTAATTTGCAACCTGATGGAGGTCAGTATAGATGGATTAATAGAACAAGACCCACACACAGCTAGAAGCCCAATATTTTTTCAGAGGTAGATGCAGAAAAAAATATATTCAGTTTGCAACCTGATGGAGGTCAGTATAGATGGACTAATAGAACAAATCCCACACACTGCTAGAAGCCCAAATATTTTTTCAGAGGTACTGTAGATGCAGATAAAAATTAGTTTTAATTTGCAACCTGATGGAGGTCAGTATAGATGGACTAATAGAATGATGCTATGCCCAAAAGATTTTACTTCACTAG